>NW_026623218.1:1257463-2514926 GCF_028827695.1 Penicillium maclennaniae
TCGATCATGTCAAACCTTAACTTGAGCTTTGTTACAGCAGGAGTCATTGTAAATAGAGATACCCAAAACATTCATCATCATGGCATGTTACATATCAGTCCTTCATACTTCATGAAATCATAGTAGTTCGTAATACCAGACAGACACTTGAGCAAGTTCATAACTTTCCCGAAAGCACATCTTTGCTCGAAAATAAACTCGCTTTCAGCCCATAGTCATTCTTCGACTTGATATCCAGATACGTATAAGCATCGCACTTGTAGTAAATGGGCCTCGACTCCTTATCCACCAACCCCGTCGCCACGAGCGTCTTCAAGACACGCTTCACATCTTCTTTGTCCGAGAAGTCGCGCGTGTAGACACAAATTAAGCGCTCTTGTCCCGAGCCATCATCCGTCGCCACTTTCGCTGCATCGCCTAGTCTGCCTTCATCCATGGCTGTAACGACTGCCTCCCAGGTTGCGTCCACTTGGCTCTTTGAGGGAAACAACATCCATTTACCCGACGTAACGCCTGTTTCCTTTGCTAGATCAAAGATGTTCTGTTCCAGAGTTCGACGGATAGGATTCAATTTGCGAGTCAGAGCAGCGGTAGTCTTAGCGCCTGATTTCTCGTGTGCAGCGCGGAGGGTTGAGCTCTGCTCTTCATATGCTTCTAGGAGTTCGGTGCCTTTTCTCGTGAAAGCAGGAATGTCGCCTCCTTCTGTAGCATGGGATGTTGGACCCCACATCCAAATCCAAGGCCCTACTTCGGTAATATGCGTTGTGGAGGGGGGGAGGCGCGACAAGAAAGAGGATATAGATTCTTTGGGGCCGCGTCGGTCCTTGGGTCGGAACGTGGGCGTTGGTGAATTGTCTTGGGACATTGGCTCGGGTTTGCTGTGTGGAGACGGAGCCTGTAGCTCATATTGTACTGTTGAGAGGAGCCTGGGGTGGATCTTTGACCAGTAATGCTCCGGGTCGTAGGTTGCTGCTAGATGCTCGAGACGCGCTTGTTCGTCGTCATCGCCTGAGTCGAATTAATTGGGGACGTCGCGGAGTTTAGAAAGCAGACTTGCCATAGAAGCTAGAGTCATCGGAGATTATCTCGGGCGCTGTTCCACTTGCCATGATAGGGTTAATTTGTTGGAAGCTGCGGAGACAAGAGAGAGCATTCTGGTGCTTGATCGATAAGAGATGGAGCTTATCCGTGTGGGGAAATCATGGCAACGTAACTACAGCCCGCGTCAAAGACCGGGATTCTACTCGCATGCTATTAGTGCCTTTTAGAGCACTCAAACAATAGAAGACAATTGGGTAGCGCTATTCAATGTTTCATTTTTGTTACTTCTTTGACATTCTTCACATGGATTCATTCTATAAAACAATACAATGAACTCAATGGACATCACAAACGCTTTGACGTCAGTTTCCATCTCTAAGTTCTCTCTAGTTTTCTGAGCTTTCCACTTTTGTTTTTCTGTTGGACCTCCGGAATATTCAAACGTGTACAAAAGCAAACCAAAATATGAAGGCGAACAAAAGGAACGCTAACGGCGAGGGGGGCAACACTTCGAAGACGAAATGCAGTTATCCTTATCCGAGTCTTCCTCCCCCACCTCCTAAGCAACAATCTCGATGTCAAACCGAATGCTCAACATGTTGAGACCTCCTGTAGTAATACTTGAAATGCGTCGAGTTCCCCGGTTAAAGGCACCGAGTACAAGTGCTGCAACCAATTTCCCACACTTAGTGCCTAACAACCCCTGATACTGCAGAGTACCAAACTCCCAAGTCCTATAGGGATAAATATCATCCCAAGAACAGTGATATTCCTCGGCATATAGAAAACCTTGACAGAACTCAAGAGTATTTTTGTTCTGGACGTCATGAATATATACGTGTCGAAGCGTATTAATCGGAAAGTCTCTCGCGTAGACACCGTGCGAAATAACTGACATTCGCGGAGTTTGCGGTTGATCTCCGCTTCGAGCTGTGTGGATAAAAAGCATACCTTCTCTTACTCTTCCTCCCCAATAACTAAAGTCTTGGAAGGTATCCAGCTCCAGATAGCTCTCCCGGTAGATAGCGTCATTCTCACCTGGGTTAGCTTTAAACAATCCAATGGCATCGTGAACATCGTCATTCCATTCGCGGAAATCTACATGCGCGTTCCTTTCCGTCCAAGTAAGGCTCTCTTTCATCTTCCACCCGAGGCGATAAAGATCCCCCAAGGTTGGGGTGCATCTAGGAATAGAGCATGGTTTGTCGGATGGGAGTGGAGAATCAGAAAGCCAACGCTGGCATAAGGCACCCTGGTCCTCATAATCCTTCCTACTGCGATCTGGGCCATAGCTCAATGATCCTGAGCTCGATGATCCTGAGCTCGAAGAAGAGCTAGTAGAGAGCGAGGAACTAGCTCGCATTGCGTAATTAGTATCGCGTGTGTACCACTAGGTAGGTCAGCTTGCACTGAGCGTATAAGGTGATATTGAACGTCTGAGCACTAAGAAACAGAAAGATTTGCATTGCTTGGAGGAATAAGAAGCATGGGACTGGATAGAGCTTTAATATACGCCCAGTCTAACAAAGAAGTGAGTATGTCCATTTCACAAGTTTTGCTTCGTTCAAAGAAGAGTTCCACTTTCGTCGATTGAGTCACTTTGTTCAGGTTCGCGCTCTTTATTACCCTTCCTTGAAAGAAAGATCGTAGAAAATCGACAATATAGGAGCAGGTGACAGGTCAAACACCTCGATCATGCTGTCATCTGGCAAGTACAAGACACTTCATGAACAAGTCGATAATGTAAGGCCTACAAATGGCCTACAAATCGCTTTTCAACAGTCAATTCCAGGAAGACGAAAAGACTTGAACAGTAGCAAAGAAAACAGTATTCCATTCAAATCAATCGCAGCCAAGGAGTAGAGCAGCAGTGACTACTTGGCACCAGTAATACCTGGCCACACCTTCTGCACGAACTCAGTGAGGTCAGATTTCAATTTCTCGGGCTGCTCGAGGGCCGCGAAATGACCACCCTATCCGATAGCAATTTAGTCAATGTCTCTATCAAAGATACTTAAGTCAACCGTACCTTGTCATGCTGGCCCCAGTAAACCAGGTTTCCGGTGGTCTCCACCCAAGAACGAGGAAGGCGAGCCAGCTCCATGGGGAAGGAAGAGAATCCGAGCGGCTTCTTAATGTACCATCGAGGAGTGTTGGTGGCTGGGATTGGAGGAGGCGGGAAGTTCTGTGAATTTTGTCAGTTGGCTTCTTTTGTTTGTTTTTTGGGAAATGCAATCCATCGATTAGTAGTACAAACCTGGCGATAAGTATAGATCGACCGAGGGAAAGTATTAGTGAGCCAGTACAGTGTAATTGACTCAAGAATATGATCCGGGGGCAGCGGATCGTCTACCCATTCCATGAATTTTTCACCGACCCTGCATATTTTTGTTACCATACTATTTCCAATGTCTTTACCGTCCGTGACCTTACCATGCAAGAAGGGCCATCGGGCTCGATGAAATGACGTGGCCGATGGTGCTGGGTCGAGTCCCATGCTCCGTCGAATAGCCACTGCCCATAATCTTAAAGTTGTTCATTCGCTCGATGCCCTCTCTTTCATAGGCATCCAGAGCATCATCGGTCATCCCATCAGGGCGATTCATGAACGTTACGTTCACTGTTTCGTGTGAGCAAGAATTCAATCTCCTGTAAATACAAAGGCCGATAGCACTCACGATGGACGGCTAAAAGAGAGTTAGTATGTACTAAGAATATGACAAGTGAAGTCGGCTATGCATACCTTTGCAGCTTTCATAGTCGACTGCCAGGGCTCTAGCAATTCGGCTCCCAATGTCTCCACCCTGGGCCACATAACCGCTTTCGAAGCCAATATCTTTCATGAGTTGATCCAGAACGCGAGATATATCCTCAGTAGAAAAGTTTTTGTCAAGCGGAGGGCCAGACGAAAATGTATAGCCTGGTAGTGAGGGAACAATCAGGTGATAAGGCAAAGTACTTGGTGTATACTCATTCTGGAACAGCTCAAGAATGGGGAGGAATTCCAAGAAACTTCCTGGTAAATGTATAAGTCCCCATTCCAAGGCGGGTATAAGGATGTGATCTCACCAGGCCATCCATGGATGAGAAGAATAGGAATCGCATCCTTCCTCTCTGAAAAAAGTCCGACAAAATGAATTGTCATCCCCTCAATCTCCGTCATCCATTGAGGGAAACTATTGATTCGATCCTCGGATGCCTTCCTAAATTGCAGACGTTAATGCCTAGTGGAAGGCGGGGCAAAGCACCTTAAGTCTCCAATACCATTTATAAGAGCGGAGCCACAGCTCTCGCATTGTCACCATCCAGTGCGTTGTGATCCCATAGCGACAGTCCGTTTGCGAGTTCTCGTAGGTAGGCGGAGCAAGCTTGGCCAGCTTGATAAGAGTCTCCATCTCTTTCAGCCGATCCTTGGGGATGGCAACTTCGAAGGGGGGTAGGAGTCACCCTCGCCGTGGAGGGCAGTGTACTAAATGGCTTTGACATGATGGAATTCTTAGAGCTGAGAATTCGAGGGACGCGTGCCGAGTAATAAATACGAAAACCCTGGAGTCCTTTCTCGGCTCTCTAGGCAGAATGAGTGTACAATGCTCCTCGCGGGACCGCTACCTAGTCATGTGCTCGTGCGGGGAACTCGAGTGCGCGCCGATCCTAGACGCGTGAGATCGAAACTGGCTGAGAGACCAAATGGGACAAGGTCTAGACGTGCGATAATATTTTGTCAAACCGGACTTTGCTTAGGCTGAGGCTATAGGCAGCGTTCAATGCAACGATGGTCTATGAAGCACCCATCTTTCCACCTACTCAAGCTTATTATGGCTATACCCCCACATTGAAGATAGCAAAAGAATACAGTATAATGAAGGCACAAAAGCTAGTTTCATCCACATCTATAGTTAACATTTGACATTTGAGTCTCGCGTTGGATTCTCACCGCCCCACTTTCGCTCCATACACATTTTTTTTTGGATCGGCAACCGAATTAAACATCAATCCAGCCTAGGGGCCCAACAGGAACATCGATTGTATTGGCTTCGGGCTCTACGTAACTTCTGGGTCTCGCGTTTGAGCTGCGCAAACCTGAACCAGCCATCTATACCTTGTGACCTTTTAGAAGATCGATCTCGAATTCCCGATCCCCGCCATCATTGTTTGATTCGATATAAATTAGGCTCTAAAGAGCTAACGGCCGCCGACATGGTTGAGCACATGCAGCATCCCAAATCAGCGACAACGGTCTTCTTAAATCAACCCCCGAGCTGCCTCGAATTCTGTCCTGAGATCCCAGACCATTTCGTGGTGGGCACTTATCTCCTATCAGAAACGAAGAAGGACAATGGAGAGATCCAACAGAGCAAGACCGGAAGCGTGCAGCTCTGGAGATTGGACCCAGTCACAAACACATTGTGAGTGTAGATTATTTCATTCCATTCCGAGAACAGAGCACCACTAACAATCACCAGAGCCCAAGTTCAAAGCCTTGCACTACCATACGCCGTCTTCGATCTTCATTTCCATCCTAGAGATAGGAGCAAGTTCTCTATTGCTAGCAGTACAGGAGCAGTTGCACTATTCTGTGTCACCTCTGAATCCACACAGCCAACTATCAGTCATATCTGGACAAAACAAGTCCACGAGGATTCGTCCATCCCAACGCTCTTTCTCGCTTGGACGCCGGAGAACTGGTTCTCTCAGTCCAAAACCGATGGGTTTGCGGTCACCTTCTCCGATAGCCGGACAGCAGTCTTTGGCACGGAAGGCGATCTCACAGAGGTTGACAAGATCACAGAATGGGGTTCATTCGAAGCCAAGCAGATGATCGAGGTCTGGTTCGTTGCGCTGGCTGCCATGCAGGGAGAAACGACCGGAAAGAAAGATATCATTCCTTTCATGTTCACGGGGAATGATTTTGGATCCTTACATACACGCCGTTTCGAACAACATGGGGAGGAATCGCGGGATCTGGAAGAGCCACTTGCGCCGGTATTACTTGAGCATGATGATCGAGCTCGTCATCACACGGCTGGCGTGACGAGTATTCTGCCACTTCCTGTTCCGATGGTAGATGATGCTCCGATTCTGTTGACCGGGAGCTATGATGAGGGTTTGCGGGTCTACCATGCTACTCGACGGGGAGAGGTGCTTGCTGAAGAGGGTCTTGGTGGTGGCGTTTGGCGGCTCCAATTGCTGAACTCGACGGAAACCGACTCTGCTGGTTTAGAGTCCATGGAGAGACGCTTCTTGGTGCTGGCGAGCTGCATGCATGCTGGAACTCGAATCGTGCGAGTGACTCAGACGCAGCAGGGTCCGACTTCGGAGTGGGCTATTGAGGTGCTGGCGGATTTCACGGAGCATGAGAGTATGAACTACGCTAGTGATGTGTGGAAGGGCTCCAACGCCGACGCGCCAAATGCGGCGGAGCTGGTTTGCGTTTCAAGCAGCTTCTACGACCGTCGCGTGTGTGTTTGGAAAGTTCAATTATAGCATGAGACTTAGTTCTTTGAAAGACGCAAGGGCACTAATTGTCTAGGTACGATTGTTGTCATAAATCGTCTAGATTAAACCAGAATGCAATAGCGACAGGTATACTAGTACATCCGCACCCGAGGACCGATACCGAGAAAATGAAAGAGTAACTATTCGTATCCAATAGAGAACCGCAGTGCGGTAATTAAACAATCGTCTCCAATTCCCGAGCGTAGCCCAGTGTATTCTCGATGACCGTGCCACTGGCAACCAGAATGTCTCTCTCAGACCGCGCAGCCGCCTCGGGCTCAACGGGGAAGTGTATCCGTCCATCGCGAAGGATCCAGCCGCGCTGCTGAGCAAACTCGATGACTGCGCCTTCGGACTCCAGGAAGAGGAGGTTCTTGGCGTTCGAAATGGGAAGAGAGGGATAGGCCTTCTCCGAGCAATCGGCGATTTCGCTGCGGATAGTACCAATCAGGACCTAAAAGAGCATAGATTTAGTATCAAGTTGTACAAGAGCTGTACTTCCGGTAAAAGCAGGCGCAAACTCACGTTCGAGAACAGACCAAAGTCCTCCGAAGGCACGCGCTCGGACTTGGTCTCCCGCCACACCTTATCATAGCTTCCCTCCATCAAGTTGCGCTCCAGCTCAACAGGGTACTTAATGTATGGGTTGTCTTCCACACGACCACCCTTCAAGCTGGCCTCTTCCACTAAGCCTTCAAGCACAGTGTGGAAGTTGGCGCTATCACCCATGCTCAATAGCAGCAAAAGGTACAACCCTGTGATCTTGCTACGCTGGCTACTTGACGAGTCCACCTCTGATGAAGTTTGGCCCGGCAAACCGGCATGTCGCTCAAGGTCGTAGAACGGCTGAAGCTGCTGGTAGTACCTTGTGAAGGTCTGCGCGTCGGTCTGTCGAATGGAGGCGAGGGCGCCCAGCTCAAGAATTGTGCGGGCGAGAACAACAAGCTGGGGAGGTGTGGAGGGAGTCGGGATCAGGGCATTTTGTAGGAGAAGGGCGCGCTTGGCTTTGCTGAGGAGATCGTTGGCGGCATCCAGTTGCTTGTGCTCAAGAGCGTTTGTGAGCTGCGGAACGATGGTCTTGAGATCGGCCATGGTGTGGCAATTTGAAATAGAAAGATATGGGAGAGATGATGTAACGCTAAGCAATCAAAGGAAGCCGAATGACTGCACCAGCAAGCAGGAGAATAATGGAATGCCGAGTTGGACGATGAGAGTTGTCGAAGGGCCATGACGGAGCTGCTGTAGGCGGTCACCGTCGCCACACGTGACCCTGACACATTAAACAGAGCTTCTAGCCGGATCGTCGAGCTTCTTCTTAGCTACAACCATTCTACACTAATTCCGTTTAATTCTCAAGAATTCAACTTCACGACGATGGAAAACCTCCATATTACCCATGCGCTGTAGCATTATGGCTCTGGAGAAAGGACCAACTCGGCCAAAGTTTGAAAGATTGGTGTTCCCAGCCCACTAACAGGATCCCATCCTTGCGTAGCATTCCAGCTTGCATAGGGAACATGAGGAGCACTGGCTCCTGTCTGGCTTGTCCCATCGCACCCTCGGGATCCTCCAGTTGTAATGTCTCTGAGCCCAGCCTTACCGATTGCGTACAACCATGGATTGAGGAAACCCATCCGAGGCTTTCCTTGCGCAAGACGGAGAGAGTTCAACTGGGACACTATGCCGGCGAATACAGGTCCCGCAGCACTGAAAATTATCAGCAAATCGTAGATGTCGTCTCATTGGAATCGGCTACCTGGTTCCGCTTATTTTGAGCCATGTTTCATGATCGCGAATGAGAAAGTTCTTGGCCTGGGCGGCGATATCTGGGATTCCTCGGCCCTTTGAATTATACAGATCCTTCCAGTGATCACGGTCCATTCGGTCCAAGAAGCCTTGTACTGCCTGATCCTGGTAAGCGGGTCGAGGGAACAAATCGGAGAATCCACCCCCAGAGAAATCAGCGGCTTCTTCTGGCTTGATCCCATACGTTCCACCGACAGACGTGACAAATGGACAAGATGCTGGAAAACCTGGAATGAATTTGGTTCTCTTGGATCCATCATTGCTCTGACATGAACTTCCTACTCCGGAATCCCCACTGCTGAAGATAACCGACACGCCTCGGGCGCCAAGTTGAGCAAATAGACTACATACTGCACGTGCGTATGATGGAGGCACACTCTGCTCAGATTCTCCGTATGAAGTCGAAAGAACCGCTGGAAGCTGGTCACCTGGTAGATCGATGAGATAGTGCAGCTGTTCCAGAAATGGCTCGTTTCCAGAGTTACTTGCATCTGGCTGATCTGCATCAGGTACAAGAGGAGCCCGACCACCCGTGCTGTAAAAGGTCACCAAGGTACCGCGTGCCATAGCACTAGCGTACTGAATATCCAAGCTTGCCTCGGTGGTCATTTGAGGGGAGTTTTCATCATTGATTCCGCCATTAATGGTGACCACTGTGAATTCCTCTCCTATCTCACCTGTCAGAAACCGGTTTCTGAAGTGATCAAAGTCATTGTGGCGGGCATATTGGTCCAGAAATCCTGAAATACCCAGTCGATTCCATGGAGAAGGTGTTGCTGTGAAGCCATGGAGACCATACAGCTCTCTGAGACAGTCTGGTCTAATCACTGTCCCGCACTCCGCCTTTAGATCCTCTAGCGTGGCGATTATTGGTTGATTGATCGGTAGGGTGCTCAGTGGGACGAGGTGGCCGAATCGCGTTGTTGGTTGAATCAATTGAATGTGAGGGTGTACATTGCTCGGCACAGAGTAGCCAAGAGTTCGAAGAACTGTACTATCCGTGGCTTCGTGATGGTAATTGAAATACTCCGTCTTCATCATACGCTCTGCTTGAGAGACAGGCGCCCTGAAGGTGATCCAATTACCATTTACCTTGGTCTTGCTGGGAGAGACGCGCTCTGAATCTAGCCATGCTAGGATCCGATTCAATACGATCTTGTCCGGTCGCATGATCTTTTCAATCTCTGCTCGTTTCATATACTGTCCATAGTTCCTGTGACCTGGCGTTGAGATATCGATCACATTTTGCTCGAAGTCGGTATGATTTGGCTGATTTATGGCAAGACGGAAGGTTAGGAGGGTCGACGGTAAAGGCTTGCTGCCTCTCAGCCATCCCGATGGCATTTCCTCCAGCCGTTCCACTATTTCATAGCCTTCATTTATTGTTGAGGCCCATTTGGCAAGACAGAGTGTAAGAACCCAGATTTTGAGAACATAGATTGCCACTCCCATGGTGTTTGTTAGTATATTAGAGAGGTGTATAGTGGCCACATTGATAACGGACTGCAATTGAAATCAGGCGATGATGAAGACCTTGGTCACCTTGGCCGGTAACTTGTCAAAGCCCGATCCAATTGCAGATTGAAAATACGACTAAGCTTCTATGAAAGAATTATCAAGGGAGTTGTCGGGTATTGAATGGTGATTGGATGCACTGGAGCTTCTTTTTTCGGATGTCAATAGGTGTCAATAGGTAACATTACCAGATCCATATTACTCCACCATTGGACAGACTGCTCCTGTTAATCTCGAGGCTATAGGATATGGGGATCGAGCACAGGAAGCGCAGGAATGCCTTCAATGTTCACAAACTTCCCCAGCACCCTGGACCGGCTCTGAAGGAGCAGCTGGCTGGTACCCCAAAGGGAGACCATGCAGTTGCAACTTGAAAAATGGCGCACGATTCGTTTCTGTGCCAGGGATGATTCGTAAGAGATCTTCACTCTGGAGATACACGGTTGTGAATGACAAGTGATGGGGTCTTGTCGTCAAATGCCCTAAGAATGGAAACCAAATGGTGAATGCTTACTGACAGGTGTTGACCCACTTCACCGAATCTCTTATCCCATTGCACGCCCTTCCGCCTCACGATCCCCCACGATCGCCCCTCTTATATTTGCCAACATGTCAAACACCTCAATCGTGCTACCGCGCCCGGGCGCGACTATCTCCGGTGAGCCACGGTCTATTCAAGCTCCATCCGAAGCTGCCTTCGTCGCAACTTTCGGGAGCCTTTTGCCCGCTGCATCATATACACAGACCCCCCACGGCAGAGTCGCATATTATGAGCTGTCCCCTTCATCACCCGCGCCTACAGACTGCAAAAACCCAGTCACTCGCGTACTTTTCTTGCACGGTGTACAGACACCTGCGATTGGCCTGCAGCCGTTGGCAAGCGTCTTGTCTTCGCAATTCCCGTATGCTCAATGTGTACTTGTTGATCTGTGGGGTCACGGTCTCACAGAAACACCGCTTCTACCTCACGACGCGACACTATTTCATTCATTGGTAAATTCATTGCTGGAGCTTCTCGGATGGGACAATGCTCACTTTGTGGGTTATTCGTTTGGCGCGTCAACAACGGCCTCTTTTGCGGCTGCCTATCCCGAACGTGTAGCCTCTATGGCGCTTGTTGCGCCTGCTGGTCTAATCCACTCTGCGCAATTCGACGAAGTGCAGAGGAGTTATTTGCGTGGAGGTGAGGACATAGAAGATAGGGCCCGAGAATGGATTGTGGAGTGGCTTGAAGGAGGCAAATTGGTTGTTCCCTCGGATTGGAAGGAGAGGGTCCAACGGGGTGAGGTTGTTGCCGAGGCAGTTCGCGAGTGGCAAACGAAGGAGCACAAAGGGCATACTGCCAGTGTAGTGGGTATTGTCAGAGATGGGGGGGGTTCTGGACAAGCATGCCGATTTCGCTGAGGCAGCAAAGACGAATATTCGGAGTCTATGTGTTCTAGGGGAACTGGATGACTTATGCAGCGTGCAGGACTTGAAGGATATCGGGATGCACAATGTTCATGTTGTCCCTCAAGTGGGCCATGGAGTTGTTCGACAGGAGGTGGCAGAGGTGGCTCGACTCATTGAAGAGTTCTGGAGAACTATCTAGATTTGGAGGCAGTACCCCAGGATAATGTCGATCAATTCGGTGAGATCCGTCAATCACTTCCAATATGATATGGTTTTCATATATTCTGTAAGTACTTTCAATCTTTGCTCAATTGCCTTCAGCTCCATCGGAAGTATAGGATTATGGGCCTATGACTCTCCTTCTACCATTCAACTGCTTCTCAGCATGTCTCCGGTCACCTGCTTTGAAACTTCTCTTAACCCTCTTTTCTCATGTTGCGTCTAAGGAGTGAAGACTTGATCGCCTATTCAGATCGATTTCATTTATTTCAAGGAACGCCTGCAATGTGGCGCCTGTCATTTATGCCGATTCAAGTAAAGTTCGTTAGATGTATGCGTGATAGATATGTTCGAATCCCACCCCTTCTTCTTACTTTTGAAGATTTAATGCTACGAATTCTCTCCCTGCATGACCGAAGGGCTCGTCCTCGGCAATAATCTTATTCCATAAACGCTGATAGATTCCAAAACACATCTATCCAAAACCTCAGCCAGGGCAAAGGTGAGTAGCGTCCATTATCGTTATGTTAGTGCGAATCTAACGCCGTTTTGCGCTAGCTCCATGAGGTGCTCGACATTGTGTCGTTGGACACACTGCTTGATTTGGACGATGAAGAAGACGGATATGAGATCAGCAGGAGTGTGTGCAACTCTATGCTCTCGAGATTGGAAATCAATCTCGAAAATCTAAGAAACTATTTGTATGGAAATCTATCTACCTGTTTCAGCCGCAAAACAGCTGCTGTCCCCGAGTTCCTCCTAGTGGAAATCTTCTCACTTGAACCGCTCTCGTAGAGCCATACTATCAATGTTTGCCATTTGCTGACTTAGTTCTGCTGATATGTTTTCGAGGACGGTACTCGAATATAGAGCAATCTATGCTGTAGCCACATTTAAAAATGACCCCGCTGCTACAATTGGCTTGACAAAGGTTGAAAGAATCGGCCGGACTATACGAACTTATTGCAGTATGTTAGACGGGGATGGACCATACGTCAGTGAGGAGGAAGACTTGAAAGTGATCACCAAAGCGGTTGAGCGTCTCCAGAGCATATCCTCAAGGGTGAGAGGGCTATTGAGGAACACTATGCGCAGCGGCGCAATTAGACGTGCGGTCCGTCAAGGAGTATGGTATTTATCGGCCGGTTATGCCGAAGGTTCAACCAAACCTGATGTACTTTTTGCCAATCCCACAACGCACTGTGAGATTACATGGATTACGCCTGATTTGGGCCAATGTTACCGCCAAAGTCCATGGATATGACGGCATTACAAGATCGACATGTAGGTACAACTTGATGCCTTGGCGCCTAAGTGCTTATCGGATCATCGAAGTTCCGAGTGCCGAGATGCGGGATGATCGACGTCACTGCGTAGCGTGAGTGCGCCCTCACCAGTGAAAGAGAAGGGCTGTTTCTCCACTATCGAAGAAATTAGATCGTGAAGCTGCAGAAGATCCATCCGAGTGCTGTGTTGTCGCCAATTGTTGTGAACTGAGTGGTGCCGTGGAAAGTGTAGCTGTCATCCCCAGATCTTTCCAGACCAAGTGGAGATTGCCGATTGACAGCTTTCGGACCTAGTCCTTGTTAATACATCTGACGATCCTTTCTGAAGTTTTCGGAACTTTCCCCTCTGGAGCAGAAAGAATATCCGACTCCTTGCTTGCTGCTTATTGCTTTCATTGTACCCGAAATTCAATTAAGGAGGTGGCACGATTCGCTGAGTTGGAGTCGACGTCATTGCTACATTCCAGATACCGCGTGATATACTTCCCCAGCTTCCGAGTCCGACTTCACTTTCTTTTCCCCTCTCCTCGATCCCGCGTTCTACCATGGCTGAGCCGGATATCCAGCATATGCGCCGCATGTCGGCGGAGAACCAGACCATCTTGAAGTCGGAGATTCCTTTGAAGGAAAGGTTCTTCCGTTACTTCCAGCATGAAATCACCGGTACGTCTTTCTCCGGTCTTTAAACCATACACGATCGTAGGGAAGGGGAGAACGTGATGGCTAACCCGAGAAATATAGCCCTGCAACAGCAAATGGACAGTCTGGAGGATACATCCCTTGTCGGTGGTGAACGTGCTGATGCAACTGACCACTGCCTGGCCGGCATCGTGCGACTCTCCAACGAAGTCAAGGATGCAGCGAGCTACATCCCAACTTACGACCAACGAGTCTATGCAGAGGTATAAATATAGAACACTTTGGTATCACAACTCCAATGCTCATTATCACAGGCCATCAAAGCCTTGCAGGACAAGTTGAATGAGACCCGCGCTGCCTTCGAACCTCGAGCGAAATTTGCCTTCAAGACGAAGAAGAATGCGTCTGCCATCTCCCTGACCGATGCTGCGACACTGGCAGCGGAAGGCCGTCGTAGCATTCCCGGCTACCGTTCGCCAGGGGCCTCCTCGGTCGGTTCATCCGCGAATCACACTCCGAACTATCCCTCCACCCCTCTGAACGAACCGGACAAGCAACACCAGGAGAGACCGGAACTCGCACCGACGTCATTCCCGGGAATTTCAGTCGGCGAGCACGAGTCGAAGCCTCACTCCGAGGCTAAGCCCGCCTCTGCCTTCGCTGCTACTGGCATTACCTCCGTCTCAGTGAACAATCACGTCGGTTTACACATCATGCTGCCGGCCTCTGGCTCGGTGTCTTCGGTCCTGCGTCCATTACTTCGTTAGAACACTGTATTGTGGACATGTCCATTCCCACGGCTAACAGTAAACCCTTCGCCAGCTTGACTATCAAGGGCGTCGAAGAAAGTCTTTTGATCTGTGGCCAGGTCACTGGCCCCGCACATATCACTGGGGTGGAACACAGCATCCTCGTGGTGTCGTGCCGACAATTCCGCATGCACAATTGCAAAGATGTTGATGTATACCTCAGCTGTTCGAGCAATCCCATCATCGAGGAATGCTCAAATGTCCGGTTTGGCAGGATACCGAAAGCATACGTAAGTGTATCTCTTTCGAACCTTACTTCGACAATTAGCTGATTCTCTCTTCAGGCTTTCCACCACGATCGCCCCGACCACGAAGATCGCTGGAGCCAAGTCGAAGATTTCAAGTGGATCAAGCCTGAGCCCAGTCCCAATTGGAGTCTCCTGGATCCAACCGATGCTATTGCTGAGGAGGTCTGGGCGGAGAATCGTTCCCGGCGGGCCGGGTTGGTCGCTCGATGATATTCTGCATGCCATCAAGTTGATTTAGTAGAGAATCAGCGGTCCTCAGTCCTGTCTGCCATGCGATTGATGAGTTCTCCTCGCCGTGAAAATCAAAATTTATAACATCTCTTAGTCTGACTGTCAAATCAACTCTCTTTCAATCATTTTATGAATCCAATACTATCAAAGTTAAAAAATATAGGTCTTTACCTTAAGTAACACGCTGCGCAGAGACTGACTGGTTACCTCGTGAACTTTGTCACGGAATTAGCGCAGGATGTCACTGAGATCATTGAACATCAAGACGCCGAGGAATCTCCCTATTTCTAGTTTTCCTTTTCTTTGTTTTGTTTTGAAGGTACAATAGGAAATTAAATGACCCAACCACAGATTGAAATCATCTTAGAGTATGGTCCATCTTCCAAAGGTAGACCATACGTTATTTCTCACCCTGGGCCGTGCTCGCTTGAGCTATGTAAAATGGGGCAATTGGCACTGAGACAATCATTTGACAGTTTTGTTATCTGATATGTTCTAACACAGACCACATAGCTGGTCCAGTCAAAACGACCACTGAGCGGGAGATCAAAATTCCACCTTGAAAGCCAGGACCTGATTATCAACATTATATCCAGAGGCATCCTTGTAAGGGAACCTGCCAAAGTTCATATATCCTGGAAGACGTCAGCACAAAACCAATTTCATCAAAAGATCACAGACTCACCGTCCTGAGTAATGAAATCATTATCACTCCAGCTGAACAGGAAATACTCCTTCCGCCCACCAGCAGGCACAAGAGCCAGCGATTCCCACTTCTCATTCAGCAGCCACTGATCCTGTGCACCGCCATTATGGAGTCGGAATTTACCCAGCTCCGAGTTAACATTGAAGTCCAAGAAAGGACAATACTCAGCTGGAGTTATACCGGAATTGAGCACTCCCTCTGAAGAAGCAATTGAGCCAGTCGCGGTATCAAAGTCATCAACTCCTTTCAGATCGGTGGCACGCGCCTTCTTGCTCAATACGGAGAAGACGTCCGCATTTCGGTACACGGATCGACTCTCGTCCTGACCGTGTCCGAAGCCGGAGTCGCGCGCCAGCACTAGGAAGTCACCTGTTGGGAGTTGGTGGATTTCAGACTGCGCGGCGACTTTGTTTGCTTTGCTGGCGTGAGAGGAGGTGTAGTCAAAGTACTTGGGGAGCATTACGACCCATTCGTGGACATACTTGGGGATTCTGCCGGAGATATCATACGCGAGCATGCGGGCCGGTTGTTTGGTTTGCTTGTCCGGTCCGCCCTCCTGGTCGAGAGCGGACTGCATGAGCGCGTAAAGGGTCTTTCCATCTGGGGAGGTGGTCAATCCTTCGAGACCTTGGTTGTTTGCCCGGCCTGTTGTCGTGTCCTCGGGGTTTGGGACTTCCGAGGGGTTGTAAAGAGGCGGCGTGTCCGAGTTGAAGCTGAGGGTTTCATTGCGGCGGGGGAGATAGGCTTGCGGGGGTTGAATTGCTAGCTCCATCTTGCCCTTGGCACTGAACTTGTAAATATATGGGCCGTACTCATCGGAGACCCAAAAGCCGCCATCTCTCGCAAGTGCCAGACCTTCTGCGTCGACTGAGATTCGACGTCCACCTTTTCCGGCGCCGCCAAAGCCGTCTCCTGTGTATGTTGCTACAGGAAGAGGCGGGAAGCCCTTGTAGGAACCGTATCCGGTAATATCAGCATCTAGGCCAGTGGTTGGCTCGCCGTCCGGTCCAGTCAAGAGGATCGTGTCAAGATACTCCAGCTGAATGTTGGGGTCAGAGGGGTGCTCGGGCGTCGCATGAGGAGCTAGCTTGAGCGTGACAGCAATCTTATGGATGCGACTCTGGAAATTGAGAGTACCATTTGTGTTCCTAAGGGGTGATGTCAGTAAAATGTATATTCTCTTCTAAAGAAGTATAGTTGATCTCACCAGCCGCGATCAGGGATGGCCCAAGCCGTGCCATGGTATTTTCCATTCTTCTTGTGCCAGGACGATTGATCAATCGCAACAGAGCTACCAATTCCGCCGATTGTATCTCCGTATTTATCCCTCGCATTGGATGGAATAAATCCATAGCCCGCCAGCCCAGTATACTTGTACGTCGTACCGGCACATGTAGTCTGGTTGACAACATCCGTGGCGGACGCAGCCACAGCTAGGAACGAAACTACCCAAGTCGACTTCATGATGTACATTTTTGCGATTCCTAGCGGGCACTTCGCGCTGCTTTATACAAGCTCTCGACTCCGAAATTGCATGGCCGGATGGTCGGATGAGAGCACAGCGTGCTACACGCTAGACCGAGGGGCCAAGACATCGCACTAGTCAACGTGCGAAAAGTCGCGGTCATCATTCGCCGATCGACATGGCATCGCCAAGATAACTGGCGACTTCGGTTATCAATTGGTGATGTTGTTCATGGAGATCGAAATTACATGCAGGGGAAATCGTCCGTCCTTGCCGACCCGGGTGTTAAGAGCACTTGGTAGCGTTCTGGCGTTCGGCTGCGATCTTGTCTTACTTTTTGTGACACTCGCATTGCTCGTAAACACATTGTTGTTGATATTTTTACGCTAGGTAAAACTGACGGCATTGGGAAAATTACAACTAGTGGGTCCAAGTGGTTTGCAAGGTGGCATACTTTTTCCCATGCAAGCCCAGATCTTGGAAGATAGTCTGATCACCTATAGACGAAATTAGTGACCAGCGGTAATGTGATGGCGCGGGATGACGCGTCTGGTTCTTACCCTGGAGGGCCTCGACACGGTGTTCATTTTCCTGTTCCATGCTCTTCAATTCCTGCCCTGGCTCATGCTCGTGAGCTTCCTTGTTTCCTTCGGCGGTCGTAGCTTTGCCCAGGGAACCTTGTGCCTCGCCAATCATCAAAAACTGTGCATTGGAATATTCAATGAGCTCTGGTTCCAAAGGAATCCATCGGAGATCTCTGAACTTCTCCAGCACTCTACTAAAAAGTTAGATCGACAATTCTATAAATTCCAAGGCATGCTCAGAAGTGACTTACGATGCGGGATACTCAGGTTGCTTCGGTAGCTGCGCAAAGCTTGGACCAGGATACTTCGGATTCTTTGATGAAACAATCCAGGAACCTTGATGGTGGATGCCAAAACTATCCTGGATGTCACCTAGCTCGGCGGGAATTGTCAGCACATAGGCGAGGTGGGAGGCTCGCTTGGTCGACGTGATCGCATAGACGCCCTCGGCATAGGGTCTAGATTCGCCAACGGTACGTTCACCCCGAGTGGCTGTCTCATAAGTCTTGGCCGCGAAGAAGTTTTCTTGCAGATCTTTGATGGTCTGATCAGCCTTCTCCACAAATCCCATCTCTCTTTCGCCGGGCTTGGTGGGGAATTTCTTCTTTGGAAGCATCAGGAGACGACACCGAGCGTTTTTGTCAAGTGGTCTTGGGTCGTGGTCTAGTTCACCACCGAGAGGAGTTGGCCGGAGCACAAAGAAGCTTCGGGCAACATCTTCGAAGCCATGAGGATCTTCGACGTTGACTCTTGGGCGGAAGAAGAAGTAGATTATTCCCTTTTCCAGGATATTTGACGACACGGCATGTTCTCTCTCTTCAGATTTGTGGACCCCCAACTCTGTATCGGCTTCAGGCTTTGTGGTCTCGGCGGCTGGATTGTGAGTTCCGGGAACTGTCTCAGGCTTTGATTCCTCTTTTATCCCTGTTTCCTGGTCGCTGTGAATCGCAGCTTCTTGGACAACTGCGTGCTTCACCTCAGGCTGCTTATCAACAGTAGTCGGAGTCCCCGGAATAAGTGTAGCCTTCGTCTCAGGGGCTTCATCGACTTGACTGGGTGTGACGTCGACAGGCTTTGCCTCCCGTTGGCCCTCATCAATCGTCTCTGTCTTAGGTTGAGAACCATCTTCAGTCGGGGCCTCTCGATTGGTTTTTTCGATCTTCTCTTTCTTGGTTTTAGAATTCTTTTCACTGGAAGCCTTGCGTTTCGATCCAGGGGTTACCCGGTCCGAGGGGTCAATTGAAGAAGTGATAGCCTCCTTCGCCTTCTGGGCGGCCTGACGCGTAGAGGTTCGAGCAGGCATAGCCGACTTTGGCGCCGTTTCTTAGAAAGTTTGAGTGATTAAAGATTGATGTATCGATTGATGGCATCAATATATGGAGAATGAAGAACACGTCCATCCTCGCGCCCCAATTGTGAGAGGCCTGGCGCGTGCTTGACGACTCATGAGATACAAATGACGTCACTTTGATCGTTTATCACGTGTACTCCTTCTCCCTCAAACAATGAGCAAGTGATGAGACTGGAAGATGGTAGTAGAAGTTTCAATCAATATCCATCTCGTCGGTCAGGGTAGGCTCGTTGGGTACGTCGGTACTGTATCCATCGGTCGAGTGTAGATCGGAGCTCGAACTGTCGGTGGAGCCAGTCTCGCGGAAATCGTCGAGAGAGGCCATGCGGGTTTTGGCAGCATCAGCCGATAACTTATGCCTTTTCCGTCGTCGTTTCGGACTGAGTCCCGGTACAGGAATTTGTTGCTCATCGAGCATGGATTTCGCTTTGGTACAAGAAGGCGGGCTTTTGACATGCCCGGATCCGCCAAAGATGGGCGATTTGCGCTTTTGGCCTCTTCCCTGATTTGGAGGTAACTTGACTGTCGGATTGATGTCGGAAGAGCGGCCCATGTCGTCCATCCACTCCGTCAAGTCACGCTGCCATCGTTCGAATGGGTCTGGTAAACACGGTAGTTCGGTCCGTGTAGTGATGGAACCTGGTATATCGTCGGGTTCTTCAATATCGTATGGTTGAAAGATCTCGTTTGCTGTGTCCTCGATGTCTGCAACTTCGGGAGCGCTTGGGATGCCCTCGTGCGTTGGTGTTGAAGGTCCCGAGTCATTCAAACTATGGCCACTAACGTCTGTGGGAGGGTGAGTCGCAGTGTAGGCATTCAAAGTGGGCGGAGACTGCGAACCGTCAGGTGCTTCATGTGATGGGCCGGTGCTTTCCACGTCCTCCATGGAAAGATCTTGTTCGGGATCTTCCATCATGATGAAGTGGGAAAATTGCGGTTGTAGATATCCACGCTTCTGTAGACGTTGGGGTAGCAGATTGCCACATTGAATGTTGCTGCGATTGGAATAATGTGCTGGGTTTATGACTATACAGAAAACGGGAAACTCAAGTAAGAAAACCATTAATCGCCAGAACGGGTCGAGGATTAGATCGAGAGAGTCACCACATATGGGATAAATCATTGGTCTTCCACATGTTTCCAGCGGGGAGAGGTTTCCTTCTCCCAGATCGCCACTCACCTACACTGGTCGACATCCACCCCACCAGATTATAGAGAGCCAAGAGCCTTGTGCCTGTCAACCGCTCCGAGATTCTACCTTGATCATTCATTCATTAGCAATTAAAGAACACCGATATAGTTAGCCCCAGACATCATGACCCGGACCCCTGGCTCACCGCCTTGGGCATGATTGGCTGCCGCGATTCGCTAAATAGAGTCCACGTTTAGTTTACCTTGCTACGTCTACGTTTACCGCTCTAGCACAGGCATCCACGACTGCAGCTTCTACCTTTCCTTTCCCTGGTGGATGCGGTGGCTGCTTCTGTGATCTATTCCTAACTCTGCGGAGCTTGCTACTGTACAGTGCGGCTCCGGCCTAATCTTCAAGATGCAGTCCTCTCCAAACATGCTCACCAAGGTACGCCCCTCGATCACCGCGAACGCTTGCTGTTCCATCTCCGCCGCGCATTTTCGCATGATCTCGGTCAATTGAGTTGTCTGACCCTCTTCCCTCGCGCAGTTTGAGTCCAAATCCTCCAGAGCCAAGGGAATCGCATTCCACCCCAAACGGTCAGTCTGTCCCGCGGGGACACCTACACGTTCAAAACAACGGCACTAACCCCAAGCAAAGGCCATGGATTCTAGTTTCCCTTCACTCCTCGACCATTCAGCTATGGGACTACCGTATGGGAACACTGATTGACCGATTCGAAGAACATGATGGTCCGGTCCGAGGAATCGATTTCCACCCTACCCAACCCCTGTTTGTGTCTGGAGGCGACGACTACAAGATTAAGGTCTGGAACTACCAGACCCGGAGGTGTCTTTTCACATTGAACGGCCATTTGGATTACGTGCGCACGGTTTTCTTCCACCCCGAGCTCCCATGGATTCTGTCGGCGTCCGATGACCAGACCATTCGAATCTGGAATTGGCAGAACCGTTCATTGAGTGAGTGATGCCGACGCGACGGTTTCGCGTATCTGCTACTAACAATTGGCTTCTCGTAGTCTGTACCATGACCGGTCATAATCACTATGTTATGTGTGCTCAGTTCCACCCCACGGAAGACCTCATCGCCTCCGCCTCTCTCGACCAATCCGTCCGCATATGGGACATCTCTGGCCTGCGAAAGAAGCACTCCGCCCCAACCTCGATTTCCTTCGAAGACCAGATGGCGCGCGCCAACCCCAATCAGGCTGATATGTTTGGAAATACCGATGCTATCGTGAAGTTCGTGTTGGAGGGCCACGACCGTGGGGTGAATTGGGTTTCGTTCCACCCGTCATTGCCATTGATCGTGTCGGCGGGTGATGATCGACTCGTCAAGCTCTGGCGCATGAGCGACACCAAGGCTTGGGAGGTTGATACTTGCCGTGGCCATTTCCAGAACGCTTCGGCCTGTCTGTTCCACCCTCACCAAGACCTCATTCTCTCCGTCGGCGAGGACAAGACCATTCGTGTGTGGGACTTGAATAAACGCACATCGGTGCAATCCTTCAAGCGCGACCAGGACCGATTCTGGGTCATTGCCGCCCATCCTAATATGAACTTGTTTGCTGCGGGTCACGATACTGGTGTGATGGTCTTCAAGCTCGAGCGTGAGCGTCCAGCATCCGCCGTGTACCAGAACCAGCTGTTCTACATCACCAAGGAGAAGCATTTCAAATCTTACGACTTCGTGAAGGGCGTCGAGTCGCCTGCCATGCTTTCATTGCGCAAGCTTGGCTCTCCTTGGGTCCCCCCCGCGCACTATCTCCTACAATCCGGCCGAACGTGCCATCCTGGTCACTTCGCCTACCGATAGTGGAACATATGAGCTGATTCATCTTCCTCGTGATGCCACTGGAGCTGTCGAACCCACCGACGTCAAGCGCGGTCAGGCTACTTCGGCTGTCTTCGTTGCCCGTAACCGCTTCGCCATCTTCAACCCCGCCTCCCAACAGGTCGACATTAAGGATCTCAGCAACTCTACCACCAAGACTATCAAGCCCCCGGCCGGGACAACAGACATCTATTTCGGTGGCACTAGTTGCCTCTTGTTCATCACCCCTACCACCGTTGTTCTCTTCGACATTCAGCAAAAGAAGCAGCTGGCCGAGGTCACTGTTAGTGGCGTGAAGTACGTCGTTTGGTCCAACGATGGTCTGTACTGTGCTCTGCTTAGCAAGCACAATGTTACTATTGTCACCAAGACTCTTGAACAAGTCAGCACATTGCATGAGACCATCCGCATCAAGAGCGCAACCTGGGACGATGCTGGTGTTCTGATCTACTCTACCCTGAACCACGTCAAGTACTCGTTGCTTAATGGGTATGCTACAACCCTCCCCCGTTCCGACTGTACGCAGGAATGACTGACTCTTCTACAGTGACAATGGAATCATCCGCACTCTTGATCAGACCGTGTACCTTGTCCGTGTCAAGGGACGCAACGTTTACTGCCTCGACCGCAACGCCCAGCCCCAGATTCTCCAGATCGACCCCACCGAGTACCGATTCAAGCTTGCGCTGGTTAAGCGAAACTACGACGAGATGCTGTCGATCATCAAGACTTCGAGCTTGGTTGGTCAGAGCATCATCTCCTATCTTCAGAAAAAGGGCTACCCGGAGATTGCCTTGCAGTTCGTCCAGGACCCTCAGACTCGCTTCGACCTAGCTCTAGAGTGCGGAAATCTTGAGGTTGCCATCGAGATGGCTCGTGAATTGGATCGTCCCAACTTCTGGAGCAGACTCGGAGCCGAGGCTTTGGCCCACGGTAACCACCAGACTGTTGAGATGACTTACCAGAAGCAGCGAAACTTCGACAAGCTTTCCTTCCTTTACCTTTCTACCGGTGATCAGGAGAAGCTTTCTCGCATGGCCAAGATTGCTGAGCACCGGGGAGACTTCACTTCTCGTTTCCAGAACGCCATCTACCGCGGGGACGTTGAGGACCGTATCCAAATGTTCAAGGAGGTTGACCAATATCCCTTGGCTTATCTCACTGCCAAGGCTAATGGCTTCACCGAGGAGGCTGAATCTATCCTTGAGGCTTGCGGCCTTACCGAAGACCAGATTGCTCTGCCTCCATTGGACGAGCCTCTCAACATTCCGCATCCCATTGTTCCGACCTTCAAGACCAACTGGCCTGTCAAGACTGCAGGTCACTCTTCCTTCGAAAAGGCCTTGCTCGGTGAGGTTGGTGCTGATGAGGAGGCTGCTGCCGATGCTTTCGAGGTTGAGGAGGAAGAACAAAACACCGTTCTTGCTAAGGATACTATGCAGGATGACGAGGAGGATGCTTCTGGCTGGGATATGGGTGATGATGTTAATGTTGAGGAAGACGTTGAGTTCGTCAACGTTGAAAGTCCCGAGGCTGGTCCGGGCAGCTCAGAGGCCGATCTGTGGGCTCGCAACTCCCCCCTGGCGGCTGATCACGTCGCCGCTGGCTCATTTGACAGCGCCATGCAGCTGTTGAACCGCCAGGTCGGTGCTGTACACTTCGCTCCTTTGAAGGGCCGATTCCTAGAGGTCTTCAAGGCCTCGAAGACTTACCTCCCCGCAAGCGTTGGCCTGCCACCTCTGGTCAACTATGTGCGGAGAACCACTGAGGAGACTGATAGCCGCAAGGTCCTTCCCATCATTCCTCGGGACCTCGAGACTGTCGCCACTGTCTACCTTCAAGAAGGTTACGCGGCCATGCGTGCCAACAAGTTGGAGGATGGCGTGGGAATTTTCAAGAACATCCTGCACACTCTCCTCATCAACACGGTCTCGTCCGAGGCCGAGGTTGAGCAGGCTAAGAAGATTATCGCCACAGCTCGCGAATACATCCTCGCCATGTCCATTGAGCTCGAGCGCCGGACTCTCTCTGCCGACGACCCGGATAGCCTCAAGCGAAGCCTGGAGCTGTCCGCCTACTTCACTATTCCTAAGCTGGAGGTTGCCCACCGACAACTGGCTTTGATGGCTGCCATGAAGTTCTCTTTCGCCAACAAGAACTACAACTCTGCGCTGGGCTTCGCCAACCGGATGCTGGCTAACGGAGGCTCCCCCAAGCTTCTGGAGCAGGTAAGATACTCTCTTCTGTCACATAGGGGTTTCAGTTACTAACTTCCATAACCAGGCCAAGAAGATTAAGGCTCAGTGCGAGCGCAACCCGTCAGACCAGATCGACATTGAATTCGACCAATTTGCCGAGTTCGACATCTGTGCCGCCTCCTTCACTCCAATCTTCAGCGGCTCCCCCTGTGTCGTCGACCCCTTCACCGGCGCCAAGTACCACGAGCAATATAAGGGCAGCGTGTGCCGGATATCCCAGGTTACCGAGATCGGCGCACCGGCCAGCGGCCTGCGTCTCTTCGTTCCCGGTCAATATTAACTCCCCCCCATGACGTCTGACGGTTTTCTCTACCTTTCCTTGACATGAAGTTTAAAAATGGGTTCTTGCTTCCGTCTTCTGGTACAAGAAGTTAGTGTATTTGGCGGCGCTTTATTCCAGGAGCTCTTAACTTCCTGCAGCTCCATCCTTTCCCCTGTCTAGATGTCTTTGTCCCTGAGATTTTATAATTGTTAGCGGTCTTAGTTTGTATGCCATTGTTTTACAAGTTCATCTTAAGTCCAACTCATAGACCTTGATGTTCAGAGCCAATGCAGTGTGGTTGTGGTTGTAGTATGCAGTATGCAGTATGAATAAAAATCAAACAAGTCCTCTCATGCAAGAAATAGTATACACAGGGGAGAGAGATCTAAAATCCCCGAACGCCGTACCAATATCATTCAGCCATAATCAATCACCTCAATCACAGCGCCCATCCTTCCACCCAGTCCTCCACCTCTCCTCCCAGAATCGACAATCAAATTCCTTCTTTCCCAGTTTGCGATTCACCTCATTATGCGCCTCGCAAAGCCACCAGCCAAAATCCTTCCGGCCACCCAGCTTCGGCTGGTTGCGTCCACTTGGATGCGCCATCCACGTCCGGAAGTCGTCCGCGCATACCCAGCATGGGTACAGCTTGGAGAAGAACTTCAGGAATCCGCGCATATTATCTTGGTGCTCGGCGTTCGCAGTCTCGGGATAGGTGGCGGCCATGGAGTGCAGCAAGGTCCATGTTGAGCGGCCTAATTCTTCGACGTCCGGGGGGGCATTCGGGGGGGGTTCGTACTTGGGGAGGGAGTTGCGGGGACGGCGCGGGGCACTGTAGGTGTGGTGCTGGTGTTGGTTGATGGGGAGCTGTCGGATTTGGCTTGCCTGGTTAGGTTCTTCCAGGCTGCGACGGAGGTGCAGGTGCGGCAGCTGGTAAGGATTGTTAGTATCCTTTCTGTTTTTATAGACGGCGCATTAAGGTAGAGCATACGGCTTGCCATCCTTGTCGAGGACAACGCCCTTGGGCAACGGGGCCTTGGAGTCGTCCGACTCTTTGCGCGAGGAGCTGCCGGCGGCCTCAGTGAACGAAAATGGATTGCTCCTGTTGGGAAGCACCTGCTCCGGGGGACTTCGGCCATTGTGAATGTAGAATTGGACGTTGATTGGGGTGGAAGGGAGGTGTGCGCAGAGAGAGAAGTTCAACTTGATTTCTAATACGCGGCGGCGGAGATCCGGAGATCGCTGCCGACGATCAGGAACAGCCCCATTTTTAGCTACTCCGCTTCCATGTCTGCAACGTACACGCAGTCCATTCCAAGGCCTATCTGTGCTAAGCCTGTCTGTGAGCAACATGCTTCGTGGTCAATAGGATGACGCTGTGGTCTTTGCTTCGAGTATATTGTTCAAGTGGCAGAAATCCATGTAAAATGCGCCTGCCAGGCGGTTCTAGAGTTGTTCAGGCAGCCAAAAGTCTCAATATTTCCCGACCCGTTGCTTTCTCGCGGACCCTGATGGCAGCTAATACGTGTCCATGGCCATATCTGGACTCAAAACGAGGTTTTTGCGCCGGTGTGGCTTGTTTGCGCTCGACAAATACGAAAGCCAGTGCTTTGAGTAATTGTAGCCGAGCTGGCACTTTCTATTTAGCTTACATTGACAGCTGCTGTAAATAAAGGAACTTTGTGTGTAGCTTTCCCCAGCGCTTGGCTCATCTCTCAGGTTGGGTCTCTAGCTAGAGCAAACCGTCTGTTTGGCATCTATATTGAGATCGGTGTTGTGCCGACTTCCTATATCGCACCTCTTCCAGAATTCAGAACTTCCTCTCTCGATGCCCTTTTCGCGATACCCTTTTCGTGAAACAACATGGCGGCACCTTTCATCGCAGCTGAGAACTTCGAACAAAAGCTCCACCAGTACTTGTTGATGTTTGAAGAGTTCGGTCGGAAGAAAGTTCGTTCTATACCTCGACTCCATGTATCACAAATGCCGATGACTTGAGCTCATAATACTCCAGTCTTGGTACTCGGACCCCAAAAAAGCTTGGAATCACTATCGAAAATTTCAACTGCGGTCCGATTCCCTCAGTCACCTTCCGCTTCTCGATAACCGACGAATTGTGCAATGTGGGTAACACACTACATGGAGGTTGTGCAGGCGCTCTGATCGATGATCTAGGCTCGGTTCTGCTGGGAGCTATATCTAGACCGGGACTGTTCTCTAAATTTGGAGCGAGCAAAAACCTGAACTCCACATTCATCAGGCCTGTCGGACTAGGTGAGGAAGTAAGGCTAGTCAGTGAGCTGGAATATATTGGTGATAAGCGTGCATTAATGCGGGGAAGGCTTTACAGGGTGGGTACGGATGAACTATGTGTTATTACCGAGAACGATAGGGCGAATACGGACCCTCAAGTAAGAGCTAGGATGTGAAAGAGAGAGAAATACTGGAACCAAATGGTCAACAAAGTGCCGGTAGCCCTACACAATTTCTTGCCTACTGCCTTTTCTTGGAAGTGAGGGTAGTGTTGGATGTAACCTTCCGTTATAGTTAGACCTTCAATACCAGCTTTCTGCTATGGCAAGTGTGTATCCATCTATGGAGACGTATGTTCCTGCGTTCCAGTTCATACGTCTAGCCAGTGTGAATATCAATGCCCGTATTGGCTAAGCCACACATGCGCGCTATGGAGTTATGAAGTATATTCATTTGACCTGCCTCACTATATAATTCTCGGCTTGATCGGCGACTGGTATACCACCTTACCAATACTCAAGGTACATTTCGCACATGTGCATTCTTCACTGATACCCACATCACTCACGGAGCCCACGCTTCGGCCCAACAGACCAACGAGACAGAAGATCACGAATAGAATCGGACTTTGCCATCTTCGAGGAAATTAGGTCCCATGCAGTCGTCTTGGTTTCTGGATCCGGGATGGTTGGATCCGCTCCTGCGAGCAGAAGAATCTTGACAGCCTCGGAGTTTTTGCGATAGGCGGCAATGAACAGCGGCGTGGCTCCCGTGCGACCGCCAGGTGCATTGATATCAAGCGATGGGTTAGACTCAATCATGGCTTTGAGAACAGAAGTCATGCCAAAAGATGCAGCATAGTACAGGGGCTGGGTCGTTTCAATTACTTTGACATCAGCTCTGGGCAAAAGTGCTTGCACCCACACGCCGAAGTTGCCGCGGCAGGGTAAACTCTTGCTCTCGAATAATCGATTGACAAGACTTTTCTCGTGCTCGCCGAGAGAACAATCTGCGGCGTGTATGGCCCAATATTTTGCGACATATTTCAATAATGGGTATTCTTTCAGGCGTGCGTGACCTTCGTCGGCAGTCGGCGCGTACCCCGTTTTAAAATTATCGAGGCATAAGTATGTGAGACACAGGCGCATGATAGTGGCACTTGCAGTTGTTGGATCCAACCTGAAGCATTTCACATTGGATGTGCGAATCCATTCAGATGTCAAGAAATTCTTCACGGACGAGTGGGCAAGACTGACATATCCCGATGCATCTACTGTTATCAATCCTTGGCTGATATTGAGAAGAATCTTTGGAGGAAACAGCATCATATCTTCGTCTAGTGCCTTCGAGCCCTCTTCAACTACCACTGCTTCGTTGAGCTGATTGAGTGTGACGGGCGTTTTAACGAAACTGAGCCAGAAGAGAGCTTCGCGGACAAATCTTTGGTCGTCTGGAGCTATCCTAGCCAATGTAGTCACGTAGCTCTCGCGTAGTGTTCCCGGCAAGTTATAGAGAGTTTCACGCATTGCTCTGGCGGTTCTTTGTAAACTCAGATTGTCGAGTGATAGCTGGACCCAGCGGAATCTAAGACACGGTTAGGCGAGGGGATCCTAATTGGGTGCATTTTTTACGCACGATCCGTCAGCTTTATAGAGCAAAGTTTCTTCGACTTCCGCTTTCAGTTTTCGTGGCAGGCTTTTCAAAGTTTCATCTTGTTCGAATCGGTGCTTTATGAAGGTATCGATGTCACGTCGCATCATCTGTGCGCTCACATTAAGAGTTCTCGCGTACTCTGGGAGCACCGTGGTCGATACGGCTGTTGTCGTGACAAGAATGCGAAGATTCGGAGAAGAATTAGCCAGCCTTAGAAGCAGAGGCTCGACGACGTCTACTTGGGAGCTTTCATTGATTGCATCAACAAGCAAGAGGACCGGTTTCGATCCGGAGGCGCATTTGACGACCGCGTTCTCCAAAGCTGAAATCTCGATGGGTTGCCTGTGTGTTTTATTCTGGGCGGTACTTTCATACAAATGTCGAATTTCATCCAGTATCAGCGGTTCGTAGCCCGAGAGCTGTGCTACCAGTGATCCCAGAATGTTTCTAGGGTCTTGAGACGCAGTATCGCCGATTGTGACATAAAAGTACGCAAAGCGTAGACTTGAGTTTTGCGAAGCCAGTGTGAGCTCTTCGACTGTTTGAGCACTATGTGTAGTCAGTATAACGTTAGAAGGCGACGCGCGCTCTAGGGTACTGACAAGAGGGTGGTCTTTCCAAGTCCAGCTAGAAAATCCAGTTAGAACAGTAAGTGGCGGGAGGGAGCTGTGCAGGTTGGAAATTTCTACATACATTTTCCGACGAGGAAAAGGATCTTCACCACGTCTTCTTCACTGGATACCCAGTCGTGCAGGTGGCCATCGATAAACCACCTTCCCGTGCTAATCTTTTGCACTTTGGATGCTCGCAAGTGGGAATTTCCCGGGTTGACTGGAGCAATCCACTCGAAAAGGGCCTTGTTCGCCATCTCATTTCGCTCTTGATGCCGAATACTCAAATCCTCTTTCAAGCTGCGGGCTAGACTGCTTATCTCACTGTTCATTGCCCGGTCCACCGAGACATGATCCGCCGTGAGGACCAATATCAACCACGACTTCACCCTTTCCAGTTTTGCCAAGTGCTCGTTGGTGTCTTCTTGGGTGAAAGGCCATTGCATCTTTTGTTTCAGTCGCTTGAACTTGGTCTTTGGCGTTTCCAGATCTGCAAGCAAAGATTCGAGGAATTCATTCGTTGTTTCCAAAACCCTCATCAAGACATCCTGATCAAACGAATCGGGCAACTCTGTCTGCTCCAATCTAGGCTCATCTCGGGGGGCTACTTTGGATAAGTGCTCCAAGATGCCTTTCAAAGCAAAAAGCTCTTCGCTTAGCTGGCGGATCTCTGACTTTGCACTCTGCACGGCTTTGGCGTAATTGATCAAACTCGATATGATTGTGCTGACATCCATAATCAGACCGACTATAGAGATAGGATCGGCCATGGTTGCAATATGGGTTCACCAGAGTGCAGATAACCAGTGAGCCTGAAATAAGCGATAGTGAATGTAATGTCCTTCAAGGCCTCAGGAGGCTTGGTCGATCTGCGGTAGAGTATTTTGTGGCCTGGTGCGGCGGGGTAGCGACCCTGTTGTCCCACGTCGTATAGGTCAGCATCTCCACTATGCTGATAGTTTAACGCTGGTGAATTCTCTCGCTAGCCCTGTCCAAGCCAATGCCAGTCATTTGAGTATGTCATCACGATATTTGTGACTCCCTGCACTAAGCTGCAGGTATATGCGTATGTTTGCATCTGCATCAGTGCATGAGAATCGAGTAAATGGGGAATACCGGAGTACAACCTGTTCGAGCGCTCTTCATTGGTAACTGATTTGTATTTCGTCGGGATCCGTGTACTGGGAACAAGGAATGAGTGGGAATTTCTCCCTCATTGAAAATAGCGTTCTACCAATTCCATACTCCGCCGTAGAACACACAAGTATATTCTGATGGCTGAGGAAGCATATATATATATATATATATATATATATTTTTTTTTTTCCAATTACCCACGAACTAGGGAAAACTTGAACATTTGTATTGAACAATAAGGATTGATTAATCCATTTACATTATCAGGAGCTGTCCCTAGCTCGATTGGCTTTGTATTAATCGAAGCTGTCAAACAAACGGGCAGATCGCGGTCTTTGTCAGCCTTCCTTCGAAGGTTCACCACTCCCACCTCAACAGATACGCGACCAAGTGCGCCCAAAGCTGTATACTTGCATTCAATCCCTGACAAGATCCACAGGCTATTTAATCGCGGAACATACCTCAAGTCGCGTCGCAATACACGCAAACACGCAAATACACGCGCGCTGTGAATGAGCACGCGCCGGCCGAGACGCCAATAATAGACATGGCGCCACAGTATAAGCTCTCCGATTCGGAGTCTGAATCCGATAACTCTCTCGCTCGACTTCTATCCGACGAGGCTCTGGAGAAAGGGCTGCGCGATGAAGTTGCCAGGATCTACGCGTCGGGGAACATGGAGAACCTGACCGTGAAGCGCGTGCGCCTCGCCGCTGAAAAGAAATTGGGTCTTACAGAGGGTTTCTTCAAGACTACAGATGATTGGAAAACGAGGAGTGACCAGATAATCAAGGAGGAAGTGGTAAGGTTCATCTAAGACATGCCAATAGAACAATTCTGACTTGCAGTCTTGGATATATAGGAGAATCAAGACAATGGATCGAAAGAGAAAGAATCGCAGCCTGTCGAGAAATCGCCTTCGCCTCCACCCTCGCCTCAGAAGGCCGCTAAGCGAGCAAAAGCCGAGAATGCTCCTAAGCCGAGGAAGCGCCAGAAGACACAGACTCCCATTTCGAAGAATTCCGAGGATGAGGTATCTGACAAAATAGATGATGAAAGTGAGGAAGAGGTGGCAAAGCCACAGAAGCGAAAGGTGCCCATGAAGAAGGATACCAAGCCGAAACCCAGGAAAGAAGAATCGCCCGAAGCTTCAGATGTCCCCGATGAAAACCCCGACACTGCCAAACCGACTGTGGAAGCTGCGATTGATGATTCCGAAAGTGAGATGTCTGTGGTCCTGGACGAGGAGCCTAAGCCTGCGCGCAAGAGGTCAAAGAGCACCGACACCGCCGGAAAGAAAGAGAAAAAGAAGGGCATGCCTAAACCCAAAGGTAAAGAGCTGGAAGTTGACCCAGACCAGGAAGAGATCAAGAGATTACAAGGCTGGCTTGTCAAGTGCGGGATACGGAAAATGTGGTGGCGAGAGCTTCAGCCGTATGAGACTCCGAAGGCGAAGATCAAGCATTTGAAACAAATGCTCGAGGACGCAGGAATGAAGGGTCGGTATTCTTTGGAAAAGGCCAAAGCGATCCGCGATGAAAGGGAGCTCAAGGCAGATCTGGAAATGATCCAGCAGGGGGCAAAGCAATGGGGCACTGGCGGAGAGCAAGGTAGCGATGAACCTCCGCCGCGTCGGGCTGCTGCGCGAGGCCGACAGGCGCTCGCATTTCTGGAGGATGAGGATGAAGAAAGTGATTAATGTGAACCAATTGTCGAGCAGTACAGCCGGCGATGATCAAGGGGTCCAACCATGTTATGACATCCATAATTCGGGATATCTGTCAACTGGTTGTACGTTGTCTGGGTATATAGGCCGTAGATTCAATCATTTGACGGATTTAGTCCCGCTCATGCGTTGGGCGGCCAAGCTGAAGACAGCGACGGACGAAATAAAGAGTACCAGATTGTAGAACTGTCGTCAAAGTTAGTATATCCCATGAACGGGAACTTGGGGGTGTCGTACAGCCGTGCGGGAGTACTCGTTCTCCTCAACCTCCGTCCGAGCCTCGACGAAGAGGCGTCGCAGGTTAGGGAGATTAGCCTGCGGAAGTATTAGCCTTGACGATGTCACAGATAACGTAACGGGTAGAAATTACCATGATGACAAGTAGTGTGAGAAGTCTAAGAGCGGAGGCAGTGACGGAGTAGGGAGGTAAAGCGGGAAGGTCCAGAGCCCGCCATTTGTGGACAACTTTTGGCCCAAACACCCTTTCTCTTCCTCTGCATTGTCACCCCACACATTCGCCTTCCTTTCTCTCTTTGTACCCACAAAAAAGAACATGGTTTAAATCTGCCGTCTTCGATCGCTACCTACCACCTACGTCGCGCGACCGTGACAGCCCGATTCCCCGCAGCTCCCCAACGACTTTTCACTTCCCCAATTGTCATTGGCGGAGGCACGACCTTGTCGCTGCTGAAGCTTCTTTTGTCTGAGCATGGCGATGAACAAGATCCGAGGCGCCTTCGCGGTGCCCCGGAAGGGAGAGACGTTTGAATTGCGAGCTGGCCTTGTGTATGGCTTCCCCCTCCAGTGATGTGGCCATTAGGCCATGACAAAAGAACAATAATGCTGACGATTAAAATAGCTCCCAGTACGCCTACGAACGGTACGTCGGTCCTGCGAAGCTACAGTTGAAGTTGATGGTATAAGGAGATGAGAACGATGTGACTGAAAACCCAACAGGAAGGAGTCCATCCAGAAGACAATCATGGCCATGACCCTGGGCAAGGATGTCTCTGCTCTCTTCCCAGATGTGCTTAAGAACATCGCAACTGGCGATCTGGAGCAGAAGAAACTAGTTTACCTCTACCTCATGTGAGTATCCCCTCTTATCGGGAGAGGGCGCATGCTCATGGGAACCTTCTTCCAGGAATTACGCCAAATCGCACCCGGACCTTTGCATTCTCGCCGTCAATACCTTCGTACAAGACTCGGAAGACCCGAATCCCTTGATTCGCGCCCTCGCCATCCGGACGATGGGCTGCATTCGCGTGGAGAAGATGGTGGATTACATGGAAGAGCCGCTTCGCAAGACCCTCCGCGACGAATCGCCGTATGTTCGCAAGACCGCTGCCATCTGTGTCGCAAAGCTTTTCGATTTGAACCCAGCTATGTGTCTTGAGAATGGTTTCTTGGAGATGTTGCAGGAGATGACTGGTGATCCTAATCCGATGGTGGTGGCCAACTCGGTCACTGCGCTTTCTGAGATCTCCCACACGGCCCCCGAGACACAGGCGTTGCAAGTGACTCCTAATACGCTACGGAAGATGCTCATGGCGTTAAACGAGTGCACGGAGTGGGGGCGAGTAACTATTCTCTCGACCCTGGCAGAATACCGGACATCGGATGTGAAGGAGTCGGAGCATATCTGCGAGCGTGTTGCCCCCCAATTTCAACATGCAAACCCGAGTGTTGTTCTTGCGGCAGTCAAGGCTGTCTTCTTGCACATGAAATTTGTCGGCCCGGAGCTGGCGAAGGCCTATCTGAAGAAGATGGCCCCTCCCCTTGGTAAGTCGCAAGTGCAATGACTGATAAAGAAGAATTTCATTAATTGATAACAGTGACTTTGGTTTCTTCGGCCCCCGAGGTGCAGTATGTGGCTTTGAGGAATATCGATCTTCTGCTGCAGAAGCAGCCCGATATTCTCAATAACGAACTTCGTGTCTTCTTCTGCAAATACAACGACCCCCCATACGTCAAGTTCCAGAAATTGGAGATTATGGTGCGGATAGCCAACGACCGCAACGTTGACCAGCTCTTGGCTGAGTTGAAGGAATATGCCCTTGAAGTTGACATGGACTTTGTCCGCCGTGCTGTGAAGGCTATTGGCCAAGTTGCGATCAAGATCGAGAGCGCCAGCGAAAAGTGCGTGAACACTCTGTTAGACTTGATCAACACCAAGGTAAACTATGTCGTTCAGGAGGCTATCGTGGTTATCAAGGATATCTTCCGAAAGTACCCTGGCTACGAGGGCATCATCCCTACCCTGTGCCAATGCATCGACGAGCTGGATGAGCCTAACGCGAGAGCAGCCCTGATTTGGATTGTGGGTCAGTATGCCGAGAAGATCAGCAACGCTGGCGATATCCTCGGTGGCTTCGTCGATGGATTTAACGAGGAGTTCTCCCAGACTCAACTGCAGATCCTCACTGCCGTGGTCAAGCTCTTCCTCAAGCGGCCTGAGAAGGCCCAGGGTCTCGTCCAGCGTGTCCTCCAGGCTGCCACTGCCGAGAACGACAACCCGGATGTCCGTGATCGTGCGTACATCTACTGGCGCTTGCTGTCCAACACCAGCGATTCGAACGCCACCAAGAACATTGTCCTGTCGGACAAGCCTCCTATCGTCACTACTATCTCCTCATTACCGCCAGCTCTCTTGGATCAGCTGCTCCAGGAACTGTCTACTCTTTCTTCCGTGTACCACAAGCCCCCGGAGCAATTTGTTGGACACGGCCGCTTTGGTGCCGATGCTGTTCAACGGGCGGCCATCGAGTATGTTTCAGATTCCTTAAAATTTCGTGTCTAAACTAATATTGTCTGATAGGGAGCAAATTCAAAACGCACGCGAGAATCCTCTGGCTGCTGCGGCGGCCGCAGCAGTCAGCGGCGACACCCCTCTGCGCCGGCGCAAAACAACGTCGAGAACTTGCTGGACATTGATTTCGACGGTGGTGCCCCGGCATCTGCACACCCGGAGGCATCCGGAGGCATGTCTGGCCTCGAGGGTCTAGCCGGCACCCCGGTTCGAATGCAGTCCCCCGCTGTCGGTGCTCCGGCACCTCAGTCAAGCAACAACTTGGACGATTTGCTCGGTGTATTCGGTGACTCTGGACCTGGACAGCCATCATCCAGCAATGCGAACGGCAGCGGCGCTGCCGGTGATCTTATGAATGGGTTCTCTGGTCTCGATCTGTCCGGCAATGCACCCGCGGCGGACAGTCAGGGTAAGAAGTCTCACCAGGATATCATGGACCTGCTCTAGATTTAGGGTATAGCTGGTTGTATTCCTCATATCCTGGTGTTCCGCAAGCGAGGATTTGAACAGAACGAGATAGAATGGTTGCTACTACGTGTTTAATTTTCCCCCTTTATTTGCATTCCTACGTCGGACTCCAAAAAGGCTCATGTACAATTTTTCACTGAAGAATCTGTCGTTTGTAAATACCCCTGTCAACTAAGCCCACGTATGCAACCGGCGTGGCGTACATGATGCATATCAGCCACTCCCGGAGCCAAGGGAGATAACAAGAGATAATCCCGATCAAGGATAAACGGATAAAGAGATAGAGGGGCAGGATTCCATAGAACTCCACCGAACGTGGCGAAGATTGGAGTGATCCGAGGATGCGGGCTGTATAGAGCCATTACGGCCAGCCGATTGGAACGCGCGATTATCAAGCACATTTCATTCGCGCACTACGTATCAGAATCAAATTGTAAAGAACCTATTTCCCGAGCCATTGGCAACTCTGATGCGATTCATGACCAGCGGAGTTATCTCGGCGGGACCCGTGCTTACCAATTTCGAATCGAAAATTCCACTGACGTCCCATACAATTGTGGGTGGAGATGGGCCCGCTGGTGAGGGGCGAGTATAAATGGGCCGGTGGCCCCAGGATAGGGGACTCTCAACATCTCCAACCTCAAGACACAGAACCATATACACAATGGCACAGACTGACTACAAGTTTGAGGGCTGGATGGGCCTCGACTCCAGCGCCGCCGAGGGCAACATGGTCTGGCAGGAATTTGAGCCCAAGGCGTGGGAGGAGACCGACATTGACATCAAGATCTCGCACTGTGGCATCTGTGGTTCGGACCTGCACACCCTCCGCAGTGGATGGGTAAGTATGATGTCTTTCCTGTCGGTGTCTGTATGCTGATTTCTTCAAAAGCGTCCGACTACCTACCCCTGCTGCGTCGGCCACGAGCTTGTGGGAACCGCCGTGCGCGTGGGTTCCAAGGTCACCAACATCAAGCTTGGAGACCGTGTTGGTGTTGGTGCGCAGAGCGACTCCTGCCAGGGCCGCTTTGGTGACTGTGAAGAGTGCGCGATGGGCTTGGAGCAGTACTGCTGCAAGCGGGTTATCGGCACGTACAATGCCACTCACTGGAACGGCGACAAGTCGTACGGTGGCTATGCCACTTACAACCGTGTCCCTGGCCACTTTGCTGTCAAGATCCCCGATGCTATTTCCTCGGCCGCGGCTGCGCCCATGTTGTGCGGTGGTGTGACTCTGTACAGCCCGCTGAAGCACAACAACTGTGGTCCTGGCAAGCGAGTTGGTATCATTGGCGTTGGCGGTCTTGGACACTTCGGTGTGCTCTTTGCGAAGGCCATGGGCGCCGACAAGGTGGTTGCTATTTCGCGCAAGTCTGGCAAGGCCGAGGATTGTCTGAAGATGGGCGCGGATCTTTACATTGCGACAGATGACGAGCCTGACTGGGCGACTAAGCACGCTCGGTCTTTGGATCTGATTGTCTGCACTGTTTCGTCTACTAAGGTAAGAGGCTCCTGGTGTAGTCGAGCGATGGGTGAATTAAAGTGCTGACATGCCATAGATGCCGTTCACCGACTACCTAGGACTTATCCGCACCGGTGGCACTTTTGTTCAGGTCGGTCTTCCCGAGGACGGTGGTCTCTTTGCGCCCGTCCGAAATCTTATGCGCCGTATCAAGCTCGAGAGCTCGCTGGTTGGCAGCCCGGACGAGATTCGTCAGATGTTCGACTTGGTGGCTCAGAAGAACGTGAAGCCGTGGATTGAGGAGATCCCCATGAAGGACGCCAACAAGGCGATTGTGGACATGGAGGAGGGCAATGCGCGCTACCGCTACGTGCTGGTGAATGAGTAAATTTAGAACATTGGAGTACATAAAAAGATAGACACATAGACACGAGAAATGAGAGACGCAAATCAAAGATATAGAGATCCGCACGTGACGCCGCTGTCGGAGGCACTAGACCCAATTCGGAATCCCAGATCGGAGTCGAGGCACTCTCCCCGCCAGATGATTCACTTCTTTCCCTTTCTCCAGTCTCACGTCGTTCTTGGTTCTCCTTTGGTCAATTGGATCTGTTTTTGACCTCGAAAATATGGCTCCTACTTTGTCGCAACAATACCTAAGCACACGAGGTGCTGAGTACGGGGTGAGTAGAAAAAATAGTGGGGTGGCTCACGCATATGACTCTTTGCGCTTATGCGATATACCTAACAGATTCGAACATGGCTAATACGGCTTTACCACACAGCTCTCGTTCGAAGATGTCGTCCTCAAGGGTCTTGCCAGTGATGGCGGCTTGTTCGTCCCCGAAGAAATCCCAACGCTGCCCGCCTCGTGGGAAGCCGAGTGGCGCAACTTGAGTTTCGAGGACCTCGCCTTCGAGATCATGAGCCTGTATATTTCTCAGGATGAGATCCCCGCCGACGATCTCAAGGACATCATCAAGCGGTCATATGCTACTTTCCGCCACCCTGAGCGCACCCCATTGTTCGATCTCGACTCCAAGCAGGGCCTCTACTTGCTTGAACTTTTCCACGGCCCTACCTTTGCATTCAAGGATGTTGCGCTTCAGTTCCTGGGAAACCTCTTTGAGTATTTCCTTGTTCGCAAGAACCAGGGCAAGACCGGCAAGGATCGGTAAGTGTCACTCATCTTGATCAATTCACAGCGATCTAACCCATCTCACAGTCATCACCTCACCATTGTTGGCGCCACGTCTGGTGATACCGGTTCCGCTGCTATCTATGGATTGCGTGGAAAGAAAGACGTATCTGTCTTCATCACATTCCCCAATGGCAGAGTTTCAAGCATACAGGAAGCTCAGATGACCACCGTGTTGGATGCAAATGTACACAACCTCACCGTGGAGGGATCGTTTGATGACTGCCAGGATATCGTCAAGGCTCTCTTCGCTGATAAGGACTTGAACTCCACCCACAATATCGGTGCCATCAACAGGTAGGTCGATGATGTCCAATGAGTCAGTTGACTCGATACTCATATCTTAATAGCATCAACTGGGCCCGTATCCTGGCGCAGATGACATACTACTTCTACTCCTATTTCTCCTTGACCAAGTCCTCGTCTTTCGTGCAGGGCTCCAAGGTCCGCGTCGTCGTCCCCTCTGGTAACTTCGGCGATATCCTCGCTGGCTGGTTCTCCAAGCAGATGGGTCTCCCCGCCGACAAGCTCGTCATCGCCACCAATGAGAACGACATTCTCGACCGCTTCTTCCGCAGCGGCGGCCACTACACCAAGAAGGCTCTCGACGCCTCCACCGACGGCGTCAAGGAAACCCACAGCCCCGCCATGGACATTCTCGTCAGCAGTAACTTCGAACGTCTCCTCTGGTTCCTCGCCTTCCGCAGCGCCAACGGCAACACCGACTCCGAACGCCGCCAGCACGCCTGTGAGAGTGTCAGTAAGTGGTTGAACGAGCTCAAGTCCCAAGGCGGCTTCCAGGTCCCCGCCGCTGTTCTCGACGGTGCCAAGGCCGACTTCGAGAGTGAGCGCGTCAGCAACGATGAGACTATCTCTACTATTCGAGACATATACTCTTTCTTGCAATGGCTATGTCCTCGATCCTCACACTGCTGTCGGCATCGCGACTTCTCGCCGCTCTATCCAGCGTAACCCTGGTGTCAGCCACATCTCCCTGTCTACCGCACACCCGGCCAAATTCGCCAGCGCCGTCGACCTTGCTCTGCGCGCTGAGAAGGGCTATGACTTCACTACCATCCTGCCAGAGGAATTCATTGGTCTTGAGCAGCGTGAGCGTCGCGTTATTGCCGTTCCGGCCGGCGCGGGCTGGGAGGGTGTTAAGGAAATTGTTAAGGCCGAGGTTGAGAAAGAGCTGCAGGGTTTACACTAAATTCATCCCATACATCTTTGATGTTATTGCATAGAATATCGCTTTGATTCGTCTGCATTTGTGCTTGGACTTTCCTATTGGCATTGTGTGTCAACCTTGAAACTAATGTACAGACCGAGTTGAGCACTTATGACTGAAAATACTCTTCGATCGTTTTTTATTTAGTGCTATCCTTGACGAGTGTTTCACATACACATGTGAGCAGCCGTAAAAAACAAGACCTCTACAGTCAATCTCTCCGCTGTGCTACTTAGGCTCGAAGGCTCTTAGCTTGGCCAATATCCTAAGATACACCAGTTGTACCAGCGCAGGGTACTCCATTGAGCCCGTCGTGGTACTCTTAGCTCTCGCATCGAGACTTCATGTCAGCCAGTGTCCCGCATTGAGAGATATTTCACATGTGGGTGTCATGAATCAAACCAAAAAAAAAAATGAAAAAAGCCTTTGGCAAAGACTATGACCTCTACTCTTCCAAATCAATAAACAGAAACATACCCCGAGGGGAAGGTTGCACGCGAATGCTACCTGGACATGGTACCTTGCAAATTCTCAAAACCTTGAAGAAATTTAAAATAGCAAGATTACCGCAAACGGCGAATATGTCCTGATGCTCGCTTTTCGAATTTTCACGAAGTCCCGAAGCAAGATACAATTTACTGGCAGGAGGATCTAAGGTCGAAACTGGCAAAGTAGTCATGGACATTTGCCTTTGTAACTTGAGTAGGAGAGTAAAAACAAAACCAAGCAAAATGTATTACCATTAGAATATTAAGTCTGACTCGAAGTGGAAAACAAACAAAATCTCGAAATGACCAAGCAACTTCATCTCCGCTGGTCCTGTCAAGGCAGAGGAAGACCAAGCGGGCCTTTATCGCGCACAACAGCCAGGAAAAAACAAAAAAGCAATGATTCTGAACCACTCCAATCTCCAGTCCCCACCACGAAGAGCGGGAGATTGGGTGGAAACAGGTACGGATTTTTTAACGCGCCAAAGGGGAGGCAGCTAACTCAGTGGCTACCTGATTTACAGGAGAGCCATGAGGCCGACAATACCAGCCAGGAGGCCAGCAGCGGGCTTGACAGCCGAGGCAGCACCGGTGAAGGGATGAGCGATAGCGGTCTGAGACTCAACGGGAGCAGAGGACTCAACGGGAGCAGAGGACTCAACGGGAGAAGAGGACTCCACGGGAGCAGAAGACTCGACGGGAGCAGAGGACTCAACGGGAGCAGAGGACTCAACGGGAGCGGAGGACTCAGCGGGCCGGGCAGGGGTGGAAGACTGAGCAACAGCGGGCACGGAGGCAGCGGGAGCCACGGAAGCAGCAGGAGCCTCAGAGGCAGCGGGAGCCACGGAAGCAGCAGGAGCCACGGGAGCAGCAGGAGCCTCGGAGGCAGCAGGAGCCTCGGAGGCAGCAGGGGCCTCGGAGGCAGCAGGGGCCACGGAGGCAGCAGGGGCCACGGGAGCAACAGCGGGCACGGAGGCAGCGGGAGCCACGGAAGCAGCAGGAGCCACGGAAGCAGCAGGAGCCTCGGAGGCAGCAGGAGCCTCGGAGGCAGCAGGGGCCACGGGAGCAACAGCGGGCACGGAGGCAGCAGGAGCCTCGGAGGCAGCAGGAGCCTCGGAGGCAGCAGGAGCCACGGAGGCAGCAGGAGCCACGGGAGCAACAGCGGGCACGGAGGCAGCGGGGGCCACGGAGGCAGCAGGAGCCACGGAGGCAGCAGGGGCCACGGGAGCAACAGCGGGCACGGAGGCAGCAGGAGCCTCGGAGACAGCAGGAGCCACGGAGGCAGCAGGGGCCACGGGAGCAACAGCGGGCACGGAGGCAGCAGGAGCCACAGAGGCAGCAGGGACCACAGCCGGGGTGGAAACAGCGGGGATCACAACAACGGAGGTGGAACCACCGGGGATCACCACAGCGGAGGTGACTTCAGCCGGGGGGAACCACAACGGAGGTGGACTCGGCAGGGGGAACCACAACGGAAGTGGACTCAGCGGGAGGAACCACAATGGAGGTGGACTCAGCGGGAGGAACCACAACGGAGGTGGACTCAGCGGGGAGGAACCACGACGGAGGTGGACTCAGCGGGAGGAACCACGACGGAGGTCGACACAACCGGAGGAACCACGACGGAGGTGGACACAACCGGAGGAACCACAACGGAGGTGGACTTCACAACGGTGGAGGAAGGAGCCGTGGTAGGGGGCTGAGTAGCAGCGTGGAAGGTCATGGACTTCTCGCACTCCTCACAGACAATGGTCGAGGTGAGAGTAATGGTGTTGGTCTCAGTCACGGGAATAGTGATGACCTTGGTGCCAGAGGTGACAACCTTGGAGGTGACTTCATATGGATGTTAGCTGGAAGTGTTGCATAAGACCGTAGATATCAAATCTTACCAGGGCAGGTGGTGGTCACAACGGTGATAGTCTTAGTGGTGTGCTGAGTAGTGGTGGTAGACTTCACCGGGGTGGTGGTGGTGACCGGGGTGGTGGTAGTGACCGGGGTGGTGGTGGTGTGGTAAGGCCTAGTCTTGGTGCTGGTGGTAGTGACCGGGGTGGTGGTGGTGGTGTGGTAAGGCCTAGTCTTGGTGCTGGTGGTAGTGACCGGGGTGGTGGTGGTGGTGTGGTAAGGCCTAGTCGTGGTGCTAGTGGTGCACGGGGTGGTGGTGCTCGAGTGAGGCTTGGTGTAGGTAGGGGTCGTGGCGGTGCTGGTGGTGCCCGGGGTGGTCGACCAGGAGGAGTGAGCCTCAGAGGGACGCTGCCACTCCGAGCTCCAACCCTCAACCTCCTTGTGGGGAGACGGCTGAGCAACACCGGCAAAGGCCGGGCTGGCAGCAAGAGCCAAAAGAGCAACGTTGCGGATCATTTCGAAAGATTGGAAAGATTTTCCTGAAAGACTTGGACAGATCAAAAACGAGTGAAGGTGAAGGATGAAAGAGATAGATGTGGAATCGAGCAGCGAGGTGACGACTTATATGCCCTCTTCGACGAGACTCGAAAGTCATGACGGAGATGGCTGCCATAGTTGTGAACTAGGATCGCAAAGGCTGCCCTGGTCCACATCTAGGTGTCTTTTGGCTGAAAGCAGGAACTGCAACAGGTGTTTCCTGGAAAGCAGAGGCACCATTGGACGGCTATAGGATAGAAAGAGTGGGCAATGATACGTCCATATGGTGGTATAAGATGCAAACGTGACATCCTGCAGTATCATCTTAGGAGAAAATACCCCAGAGCTCCACAGGGTGTCCTAATGCGGAAGGGCATCGGACAGAAAGCTTTTCGATCAGAGATCATGGATCTGCCAAGGCCGTGAGTTAGGTATGTAGAGTAGACAAGCGCCATGTTGATTAGGAATGTCAATTAGATCCCATGTTAATGAGCCTTTTGTCTCTTTTTTTTTTTCGGAATCAAGAGACCTTGAGATATGGCATACGTTGGACAGATCCGCCGGGTAGAGTCAAGTTGGAACAAAAGCATTGACAAGAGCAGATTGGATGCGGTGGTTTAATCAGGACGAATCCGGAATAATGGCCACACGCACTGGTCAGAGGCCGGGGTGATGGGAAGCGGCCGAAAAATTGCGGGACATCTATTGTTCGCCAATCCCGGCGATCTCTCAACTCGTGCTGAAATCCGTGAGAGCTCACGCCATGAGACAAAGTGACAGCCATGATGACCATAAACAGCCGCAAGGCCTTTGCTGCTAATCGAAGCGTTTCCTCGGCGGCCCAGGAATGTACGTCACCTCCATTGCTTGCAGACAGGTCTTTCTAATTGGCTGTTGCAAATAGCACGGAATGTGAGATGGACAGTCAATCAAGTTCAAGGCTAGCAAAATCTCATCTAGGAAAGGATCTGTCAAATTGGTGGATGAGAATTGATCTCACAGCAGCCATAAATGTTCAACAGGTTGCAGGTCCATGACGACGTGATCGTGACATTCGACCGGATTTGAAGCCGAGTCCACAGCGATGAGAGTGGGTTTGCACAAATGGGGCAATTGAGCCTTCTAGCATATACCAAAGCCGGGCAAGGAGAGTGAAAAACAGTCGAGTGGACCTTGTACCTTAGCTGTACACAAGTTTGGCCACTGGGCCAAGTCTTGCGGTCATCCAGGGCTCTGCCATAAGTGGGCGACACCGCAGAGATTTCCCGACCGCAAACGGCAAGGGTAGCTAGTAGACTCAGACAGGTCCAAGTGGACAGCCTTGAGGTCCGTGTTGGATGGAAAATGGCTGAACTTGACTGAACTGTCCGTTTCCGGCATCATTGATTGCAATCACGTGACTAGGGCTCAGACGCGTCGCGTTAACGCGACGCGGCTTCATGTTGGGTCGAGACGGGTTCTTCATCACATCATAAGTCCGTTGAGAACAATCACACAACATGCCGCACTCGTTATCACCTGTCGGCTCTCCAGAACGAAAGGACGAGGAAACGGCAGATGCCCCCGTAGCGCCTGCCCCGGCCGGAGGTGTCAAATTGGAGGATATGTTTGACGGAGACGACGATGAGTTCCCGGCTTCCAGTGCGCAGGATGTGAAGATGCAGTCTTCTCCGGCTCCGACGCCATTAGAGTGAGTCCACTCACGCTCTCTCTGAATCAGAAATTAGCTGACTTGAAGAATGGTGATAGGCCTGCGCCTGCGCCGATTGGTGTTGACACCGATGTGATGCTCATGTTCTACCAACGTCTTTTCCCGTTCCGATATCTCTTCCAGTGGCTGAATCATGGGATTGTGCCTACCCGAGACTTTGGCAACCGAGAGTTTGCTCTAACTCTCCAGAACGACGCGTACCTCCGATACCAATCCTACCCACCGCAGACCTGTGAGACTTCGCGCCAAATCACTAACACATTCGTGAGCTGATTCACTTCTCCATAGTTTTCGAAAGGATATTCTTAAGATGAATCCATCTCGTTTCGAAATCGGCCCGGTATACAGCACAAATCCCCGGGACCGCAAAACACTCCGAGGCGGCCAGATGAAGCCAGTGTCCAAAGAACTGGTCTTCGATATCGATATGACGGACTACGACGACATTCGAACATGCTGTCAGAAGGCGAACATTTGCCATAAATGTTGGGCGTTTGTCACAATGGCAATCAAGATCATTGATACCTCACTACGTGAAGACTTCGGATTCGAACATATTCTTTGGGTGTATCTCCGGTCGACGTGGCGCTCACGCCTGGGTTTGTGACCCGCGTGCGCGAAACTTGCCTGATGATCGCCGCAGGGCGATCGCGGGATACCTCGAAATTCTCCGCGGAGGCTCGTCAAGCGGAAAAAAGGTGAACCTGAAGCGGCCGCTCCACCCACATGTTACGCGGAGCCTCGACCAACTCAAGAACCATTTCGCTCAGACTACCTTGATCGACCAAAATACTTTTGCCAGTACTGAGCAAGTCGAACGACTCCTCTCATTACTCCCAGACAAGTCTCTGAACGAGGCTTTACGGAAGAAATGGGAATCATCCCCAGACCGCCCCAGTACTAGCAAGTGGGCAGATATCGATGCCTTGGCCAAGACTGGAAAGAGTAGTACTCTGAAGCCCGCAACTCTCCGAGACGCGAAGCAAGACATTGTTCTCGAGTATACCTACCCCCGCCTGGATGCCGAGGTCAGCAAGAAAATGATTCACTTGTTAAAAAGTCCCTTTGTTATTCACCCGGGCACTGGCCGAGTCTGTGTACCCATCGACCCCAAAAAGGCCGACGAGTTCGACCCTCTTGCCGTGCCTACCGTGATAGAACTTCTCGCGGAGATTGATGCTTATGACGCGAAACATCCTCCTGGCACACAGGAGGTCGAGATGCCCGATGTGGAGGGAAGCGCGATGAACTCAGATGCCAAGAGTACTCGCAAGCTGCAGGATTACGAAAAGACCCGTTTGAAGCCATACGTCGATCACTTCCGTTCTTTCATTGCTGGTTTGCTCAAGGAAGAGCGGGTGGCTAAGCGGGAACGTGAAGAGACCGGGCCGGCTGTGAAGGCTGATCCGATGGAATTTTGATCTCTTTCAGAGTCGGTTTTGTTGACTTACGACCTTATGCATTTTCATTTCCATATCTTCCTGGTGTCTCAGGTATGTTTCATCCGAGCGTTCTCTTTGGTGTTCATGAGCCTACATCTGTACCATAATGCTCTGAGTTTGACCCTGGAAAACTCAGGTTCAGTGAATCAATTCCTAATCCTGATATGACATCGAAATTCGTAAAAATGTATTATTTGGTGGAAACCTACTGTTCAGTTCAATGATCGACATCTCGAAGTCTGTTGCACATCTTCCAATTTTAGCTCCAGAAAGAGTCCAAGGAAGAGGTTTGCGGTAGCCATTGTGTAATAGGGGGGAAGGAAATGATTTAGAGCAAAGTCTGTTTGTATATTTTAAGATATTGGTACATATTTGATTTAGATGGGAACACCATTCTCAACCGATTGGCTTGGAGTATTACAACACAAGGAAAGAGAGAGGTGAAAGGTGGGGAATATCAACCATGAATGTTCCTGTTCATGGCGATTCCTAGGACGGTTGATTTAAGGGGTAGAGATCGAAATCATCACTTAAGCAGAAATGAACTTGCGGACGTCTGGAACATAATATTAGCGATAGACCAGCGATGTCCACGAGAGATAGAAACTTACTGTCCAACCACCGGACGTACTCCTTCTGCTCCTTGAAAGCAATGTAGTCGGTGACCATGTTCTGGAACTCGAGGTTAAGACCACGCTCCTCGAGGTAACGGCCCCAGAAAGCGAGCAGCTCAGGGTCGAGGTTCTCGGCGGGAGGACCGGCGTAGAGGCTCTGGCGGGCCCAGTCCTTCTCGGCGGTGCTGGCGTTGGCGACCTCCGCGTTGGCGAAATGGGAGATCTCCTCGATTTGCAGGTCACCGTCCTGGATGACGGCCTGGATCAGGAGGGCACCGTTCGCGGGCTTCTCAATGGTGACATTGACGCGAGCGGGGAAGGTAGGGGGCAGGATCTCATCCTCGTTCTCAACCTTGTTCTGCTGGCTGGAGAACTCACCCTCGTCGCCGAGAGCGTCGTCGTGGAGATCGTCCATCGGGTCCTCGGAAAGGTTGTTAATGTCGGCGACGGTGAAAGTTACGCGGATACTAGATGGAAAACTTAAAGTCAGTATCACATAAGGGACAGAGCATTGCAAGTGGGAAAACATACGTCTCGTTGCCGAACTTCTTGGTCAGGACAACTTCCTGCTCGCCCTCGACGTCCTTGGCGGTCCACTCGCCATTCTGCAGAGTGTAGTCAATGCTGGCCTGCTGCTCACGCGCATCCTCGACACCGGAAGCCTTCTCGTGCTTGACTTCCTCCTCAAGCTTGGCGATAAGCTCCGCGTCACCTGAGAAAAAAAAGGCATTCAATGATCAGCGAGGCTTCCTTCCAAATCCGATTTTGAGATCAAAAACGATAGTTTGGCGATAAATGCCATTTACATACCCTCACCAGCGGGCTCACGGAAAGCACTGGAAGTGGAAAAGGCAGCGTAGGCGGGCTTAGTGGCCTGCTTCCAGGGCTGCACGAAAGCGGGCTTGGAGAGAACAGCCGGGCGCAGCGAAGTACGGGCGACTGAGCGCGAGAAGCGTGGGACGGAGCGGGTGAAAGCACGAAGAGACAACATTGTGGATGGAGATGATAATGTGAAGAGATGGGGGAAGCTTCCGAGGAGAAAAAGAAGCTCCGATGATGCCACGCCAAGCCCGGCCTTTTTTTGGCACCGCCTGGAGGATCTGCCGCCTTCTACGTTCTATTGAGGACACGGAAAGCACTTCATCATTTGAATGGATTGAAACTATTTGCAGGACTTCTGTATACCCATAGATGCCACCCAGGTACGCCAATCTTCCAGTCAGACGAGAGAAATGGAAGAAAATGTGAAAACGCAAGATCTAAAGGATATCCATAATCATGAGATGCTCTTAGGCGGGAAACTTGAGGACTGCTTGTCTCCGGCTTGGGTCAAGCGAACGAACTTCAACTGGCTCAGACCCGACCACTGTCGGTTCCAGTTCTTAAGACCAAGGAGAACATCGAGATCACTCATGTCCGGCATCCAGAACCCAGTCTTGAATTCCTTCTGCTCGGTCTCGACCCGCTGGGTCAAGGCTTCCTCACGTCGGATCGGCGGCCGGCCCTTGCGTCGCTCTTGCTGAAGCTGTGTGAGCTCTTCCTCGTCACGATTGATGTACCTGCGTTGTGTTAGCCATGGTTTCAAGTGGGATGCGGAATCCCACATACTTGATGACCATCTCGGACAATTCGGTATCAGAGAGGGGATTTTCAAGCGATTGAGCAGCTTCGTAGAAGTACCAGATTCGGTCGACTAAAATAAGTCAATAAAGGTGCAACCCAATATCGAGAAAACTGCTTACGGTAAGGCCGACGGCCTTTGTCAACATTTTGCCCATGCTTGATTAAGCGCTCGTCACGGGCACCAGCACGACGTAACCGGTGGGCGTCGCGACTGTTCTCGTGCATGGAGCCAACGGCCCCACGCTTCTTCGTAATGTGCTTCTGCACCTTCTGGAGATTGCGTTGAGGCATGGTTGTAAGCTTATCGTCACTGTGAGTTTCAGCGCAGCGCAATAATTATTTTCAAAGGGCCTGCAGAATTCGGCGGTGAAAATGTGAGTACCGCCTTCCCGATTCTGCCAAAATCGCGTCTGCGCGTCGAGGGCAACAAACGTGAACAAACATTCCCCAGCGATGGCGGTATTTCCTCGGTGATCTTTTGCTCTTTTACTTCATCCTCTCCTCATGACCTTTGTGAGGCATTGTTTTAATGAACTTGGACCCGAATGTTTATGCTTCTCGAGTAAAAACGAGGACCCGAGGACCCGCCCTGAACGGTGCCCGTCATGGGTATCAAAGGTATGTTGAATTGAGCTGGAAGCAAAGGGGGCCGGACTAACCAGGTCCAGGACTTCATGGTCTCTTGAAATCCATTCAAAAGCCATGTCATATCAAGAAGTTCAGTGGACAGACTCTTGCAGTCGATGCCTATGGCTGGCTTCATCGCGGTACGGTCGCCTGTTCCGTTGACCTGGTCCTGGACAGACCGACCAGGAAGTAGGTGATCATGATCCAAACTCAGCTGTGAGAACAAAGGCTCATTCTTGTTATAGGCATATCGATTTTGTCCTTCATCGAGTGCGCATGCTCCTGTACTTCGGTGTCACACCCTATCTCGTGTTCGATGGCGACAACCTCCCTAGCAAAGCAGGCACGGAACAAGATCGGCACCGCAGACGTCAGGAGAGTAAAGTTTTGGGTTTGGAACTACAAAAGAAGGGACGATTGCCCGAGGCCTATCAGGAGTTTCAGAAGGCTGTGGACGTCACGCCCTACATGGCCCGTCAATTGATTGAGGAATTGAAGCAGATGAAAGTACAGTTCGTGGTGGCGCCTTACGAGGCTGATGCACAGATGGTGTACTTGGAACAGCAAGGTTTGATCCACGGAATCATTTCAGAGGACTCCGACTTGCTTGTGTTCGGAGCCAAGAGATTGTTGTCAAAGTTGGATCAACATGGTGATTGCATTGAGATCAACCGGGCCGATTTTACTGCATGTCGCGAGGTTAGCCTCGTTGGATGGAGTGATGAAAACTTTCGTCAAATGTGTATTCTGAGCGGTTGTGATTATTTGGCGAATATCCCCAAGATGGGACTGAAGACTGCCTACCGCAGCATTCGCAAACACCGGACGATTGAGAAGGCGCTGCGCATGGCTCAATTCGACGGCAACTTTCAAGTTCCCACTGATTATCTTGCAAACTTCAAGCAAGCCGAGCTCACCTTCCTCTACCAGCGTGTGTTTTGTCCCAACGCCAAGAAGCTCGTGACCCTCACAGTTCCAGAGAAAGGTATCAACCTTGACGAGCTTCCCTTCATTGGAGGAGATGTGGAAGCTGAGATCGCGGCTGGCGTGGCATGCGGAGATTTGGATCCGATGACCAAGGAGCCGATTGTGTTGAGACCGGTTGTTGCAGGTAAATTACCCATGGGAATCAGTCGTCGTCAGACACTGGGTTCAGAGCTGAAACCCAGCAAGTCCATCAATTCTTTCTTCACCCCGAAGCGAACCCCGCTGGCCGAGCTGGACCCGAACAGCCTCACCCCGTCGCCAAGCCAGCAGCGCCTTTTGGAGCGGAACGCGAACAATTCCTGGCAAGCCAACTCCGCTCCCTTACGCTCTAACACGGTGAGGTCTACTCCACTTCGCGCATTGTCAGACCAAGGTCTCAGCCCTATGATTCGCAGCGTTGAGCGCAATTCTTTTCTGGCTAAAGCCGCACGCGCCTCAACTTTGCAATCTACCAAGCGGCAAAGACTCTGTTCGGAGACCGAGGACGACCAGCTCCCAGCTCGTCCTGACAATCGCAGCCGATTCTTTGCCCCCCCACACAGAACAGGCAAGCCCCAGTGGCCTGAAACATTCACGGTCCAAGAAGCAACGGAAATCGACACTTGATGTCTTTTCCGATGAAATTGCAGAGGACATTTTTTCTAGTATCCCCGATCCGGCTTCTCAGGGCGAGGGCGTGGAGAACCGAGCGGAGACTGAACAGAGTGGAGCTGAGGCCCCATCCGATCCCCGGATTGCACAAAGTGGACCTTCCACCGAGGGTCAGATCGAACGAACCGAGTCCACTCCCGTAACGAACAGGTCTGGCTGTGCTCTCAAACATGCTGTTGCACGGCAAAATTCGACGGTCTTGTCAAAGTACATGTTCAACTCTGGCTCCCGGCCCAAGTCGACACTTCGCTCACCACAAACGAGAATTCCTGTGACTCTATCTGGGAGCAGGCTAATGCCAACGTCTTCTCCTTGGACACCTCGCACGGCTATCCCAAGCAAAGTCCCTCAACGGCAGCGTATGACTCCATTGCAGCGTATGGGACAAGCCGCTCTCACGCGGTCGAATACTATTAATTTTCCCACCACGCTTCGAAAAGCCGACTCTCTATCCACTGAAGCAGATAGTTCGCAAGACACACCAACATCACCCTTCGCACCGAAGCATGTTGCCCATGGAAGTGAGGACCACATCATACCGGACAGCGAAGATGAGGAAGAAGACGAGCCGTACACGTCTCAGCGCACACCGCTTGACCTCAAGCGTTTCTCATTTGCGGCGAATTAGGTACTATGCATTTTTCGGGATTGTGCAGGCGTCTGGGAACAAACCCAATTGGAAAGGACATATTTTTTTTCCGGTCTATATTTAACCAGTTTAGGCGTGGAAAGGGCATATCTTTCCGTAGCTGTCAATTGGGTGTAGCCTTTAGTTTACAATCCACTCGACGATCAAGCTGTTCCAAAATGTCGAGGTTCCGTGTTTGATGCTAGGTATGTACCAGACGAATGTAGATGAACGTAGCCCGATGAACCGGGGGCTGGGGGAGGTGGAGGCGTCGACCCGCGTGGGGCGCCAAATCTAAGCAGCGATGATGATCAACGCTAGTCTGTATCGGTGTTAGCTTTGGCGCCAGGGACCAAGATTCCGTCATATCGGGCAGGCGGTCAGATCTGGTTTCCCAGGAAGCGGAAAAGTAAACAAAGGCGGTTGGCCCAGCCTCCCAGATTCCCATACTTGGTCTCCATCCCCAGCCTCCAATGCTACTTGGGAAATATCGGCTTGTTCTGAATTGCAGCTACGATCTTTTCTCCCTTCCCCTTCCATTCCTTCTACACATTCCTCTCCTTGTCTCTACTTGCTCTAAGCAAGACATTCTGACCCTTGAGGTTTACTAGGTGCGACCTGAAGAAACGCCTGTCCTCTGGTGTGCGATCGACCTCGACCTCGACATCACCAGATCCAACTCGATCTTCGATCTTTGCATCTCACTTCCCACATTTCTCTTCCGCATTCCATTCCAGCTTGACGTTCTGGCCGATCCACGGCCATCTTCCTCTCGCTGAGCACAACCCAGGCCGCCTGAAGGCGTACTACGGAGCTTTGACTCTGCCTTCGCATCCAGACACTCCTTCTCGGAGAGCCGAGAAGTGAGTAGATAGACGTCCCGAGAAAGAGGCAGGCTAGTTGCTGGCCCTCGTGAGTCATCATGGCGATGCGTTTTGCAGAGGGATGGGCCCGTAAGTGATTATCATAACAACAAACCGAGACCAAGAAAAAAGAGCTGACAATACATATAGGATTCATTCCTATGATCGGGTACCATCATGTGTTGATGATTATTATCGCTGTTGCTATTATCTTGCTATGTAAGTTGGAGATGCTCCGGATGACTTCCACGTGTGCCGCTGGAATGTGTCTAACTCTGTGCAGCTCTCCTGTTGGCCGGATGCTCTTCATCTTCTCCACAGATTCCCGATATTTTCTTGATCTCGATGTACTATGAGAAGTACTCGCCCGTCTTCGACAAGTCGCAGGTCGACCCCGGCGTGGTAACGGCCATGTCGAATATCGTCGGTGCTGCTGAGCTGGAAGTTCGAGTCGGATACTTTGGTATCTGTGTTCAGCCCGACCATGGCTCATTCATCTGCAATGCAAACGCTACGGCCCTGGCCGAGATTGTTACTGTGGACCAGGACCCACTCAACCTGATCTGGGTTGCCTCGACTTTTAAGGATGCGGTCGTATTCCCGTACCTCTTGTAAGTCAATCATCTATTTCCAGCTTGTCATTGAGAGCCCGTGCTAAGAATTTCATAGGATTGTGGCCGTTATTCTCGCCTTCTTCTGCTTCATTCTTCTCGCAACTTTCCCCGGCTGGCACGAGGAGCGCGATGAGTCCGGCTCCGACGTCGAGGTTAAGCCTTTCCCGTCACGACCCGTCTCCCAGGCAGCTCTTGCCTTGATCTTCGTCTCCTCTGTGTTCGTGCTCGTCTCTGTACTATGGCAGCACACGGCATCTGTGGCCGCGAGTACAATCGCACAAGACATGGGTAACGGCAGCGTTAAGAGCGGCGTGGGTACTTCAGCAATGGTGCTCGGCTGGTTCGGATTCGTCCTACTAGTCGTCGTAACTATCGGTCTACTCTTCATGATCCTCAGCATCAGTCTAATCAGGCAGTTGTCCGATGAATAATGATCCGACTGGGTAACCACCGGAAGTTTTCTTTTGTTGATTTTTTACGGCGCATCTTTCTTCTCGCCACTATTACCTCTGATATCCGACGACACGAATGGGAAATGAATAATATCTATGAGCACACGGAAATGGCTCACATATGGCAATGAAATGTTATGGAATATGGAACACGAACCAGGAATATGAGTTCCTATGGGAAATGGGTTTGGACAATTGGGATCATACGAACATACCCCGAAAATCGGCATCCTCGCCGCTTGTTGAAACTGCCAAGTATTTGGAAAGCAAGATCAAAGCTGCACTATCTAATTTTCTTGATTTCTTTTGAATATACTGATGACATAAAATGAATGTTGTCGTATCTCTTTTTTGTACAGCCTAATGGCCGGTGTTCATGGAACTTGGTTCTCTTTTCTTTGCAAGGCGTTCTTCTTCCCATGTACAAACATGTCTTTTGAATTATCAATGTATCTCTGGCGATGCTGGGTTGATTTACTGTTTTTTGTTTCTTGCATAGATATGTCGTGCCAAAATTGCGTGGTATTAGATAGTTCTCAACCAGAATGGTAAATTGAATCGGCTGGAAGTCTTCCGAGATTTATGAGAGAATGGCACTTTCCTCGGTCGCCGTAATATCTTCTCAGCCCAGAGACCTTCTAAATCCGCAGTTAGCTATTCCATAGCAGGAAATCCTAGTATGAACGTCCGAGAGGGACGCTCACTTATGACGTCAAGTGGCCTGAACAATAAAGCTCATCAAGTTACGGGGGACACTATTAGATCAGTTCGAAGACTCAATGTTGAACTGCTTCTTGCAAGTATAGTTGATTACTTCTTTTGAAGCGGGGACGCCCACGACTGTGTTCTTCTAGAATGACGTCCGTTGCCCTCTCCTCCGAATTTACGAAGATACGGGCTCGGGATGACATCCGACGTGACAACCTTATTTCCAGCGAATTTGGATATTAAGTCATCGACTATGATCTGTGGCTACTAGCTACCCGTTAAATACCCCATGACTCGCCTCAATCGGCCTGGGCGATACCTTTCAGCAATCGCTTAGAAGAAGGACCATAATGGAGACTTTACGAGACACGGCATTCGGCAAATTAGTACGACTTTGCACACGTTACCAATGTATGCAATACCCTGAAAAGCAGGATGCATCGGTGTGGACAGGGTACCTGAAAACCGAGAATACGGAGTCGAAATTGGAGCCTTCTACGACACTGAACGAGAGCGAGAACCCCGAGGATCTGGAGGCGTTCGGTCTCTATACAGTCAGGTCGCAAATATCGACTCGGTCACGGCGGATGTCCTGTGCATCGACTGTACAAGATGACAATCAGAATCGATCAAATGACCAAGCTCTTGTGATTAGCTGGCGAGGTCCCGATGACTCGGAGGTATGGAGTGTTGAACTATGAACTAGATCCTTGAGCTTTCCGCTGTTTATATGTAGAACCCGCAGAACTGGAGCATTACTAAGAAGGCCCTTGTCAGTGGTTTGATCTGGTTACTTACATTTGCCATCTATGTTGGCTCTTCGATTTACACTCCCGGCATTCCAGGTGTCACTCAGCAGTTCGGTGTGAGCAGTGTCGCGGCTGTATCGGGTCTGACCCTTTTTGTGCTTGGATATGAACTCGGTGCGTCACTTTGCACTTCGTACAAGATCAGACGGCTAACGTCCTTCAGGACCAATGGTCTGGTCTCCTCTTCCGAGATTCCCATGATTGGGCGAAGTCCAACATACGTCTTGACGCTAGTCGTATTCGTCTTCTTCCAATTTTGGGCGTCATATATGCCCAGAACTTCGGCATGCTGCTAGCCTTCCGCTTTTTGACGGGCTTTGTCGGATCCCTCATGCTAGCTATTAGTGCTGCGTCAATGGGTGACATTTGGAGTCCCAAGGTGCGGGACTATATGATCGGTATCTGGGGCATGTTCGCCATTTCAGCACCCGTCCTGGGCCCGATGCTCGGTGGGTTTGCAGCATCCGCCAAAGGCTGGACATGGACAATCTGGCAGCTTCTTTGGGTCTCGGAATTCACACTCGTTCTATTGTTCCTCTTCCTCCCGGAGACCTTTACACCGAATATCCTCGCCCGTCGAGCTCGTCGGGTACGTCGCATTACAGGCAACTCCCGTTACATGTCTGAGTCCGAAATCGAGATCAGAGAGATCAAACCAATGGTAATTTCTCCCTGCTCCTCCAACCGTCGAAAGTAGCTCACAATTCCTCAGGACGTTCTCTTCGAAGCCCTCGTCCGCCCCTTCCAACTCTGCTTCCTCGAACCCATCGTCTTCCTCCTGAATTCTCTATATCTCCCTTATCTATGGCATCCTTTATGTTTGGTTCGAAGCCTTCCCAATTGTTTTCGAGGAAATTCAGGCTTCAACCCCGGCGAAAGCGGCCTCGCCTTCATGGGCTTTCTGGTCTCAACGTGCTGCATCACTATCCCAGGCTACTTCTACTGGAAATACTACTACCAGTCCCGTCATTTCGATAAAGACGGAAACATAGCGCCCGAATATCAGATGTCGCCTGCTTGTGTCGGCGCCTTTGCACTCCCCATCTCTCTCTTCCGGTTCGGATGGACGGGGAATTTTGAGAGCGTGCATTGGATCGTGCCAATCATCGCGTCGATTTTATTCGCTTTTGGGGGGGTGTTTGATCTTCAGTTGTATTTTCTGTTATCTTGCGCATGCATATCCGAGATATGCGGCTTCGGTGTTGGCTGGGAATGATTTCATGAGGTCCTCGTTTGGTGCTGGCTTTCCACTGTTCGCGTCGGCTATGTTCCATAACTTGGGTGTCGGTTGGGCTTGCACATTGCTTGGGTGTCTGACTTTGTGCTTCGTGCCGTTTCCGTTTATTTCGGTGTGGCGAGGGAGAAAAATATGAATGGCGAGCCAATACGCTCGCCATGATATATAGCATCAGGGGTTGAGGTATTGGGCTCAGGATATTTCAGAAGTTCCTCGCATCTTCCAACCCTATGTAATCCAAGAATTGAATAGACTGATAAACTTACGATAATACTACCTGCAATAATTCTTCGTACCAGATAAGTCAACACTTCAGTTTTGCTTCAAAAGCAAAGACCCTCTATCACAGGCTTGGCAACCTCGGCGGCCAAATAACTGTATCGGGAACAAGTTGACGCCGATCACATTAGCGATGTCGTATTCGGACACCGAATACGCAAACAATAAGCGAGTGCTGCTTCTACCATGTGAAATGGACCGGCGATCGATCCCAAAGGAAACCCACTTGGGGGTAGCAAAGAGGATCCAACCTGACTGGTCCCGAATAAAACGTATCGACCATCACCAACTTCCCTTCGCTAACATCACCGTCGATCGCGAATGTCCGACCGCCGCCATTTGCTATCAGGTTATGAGATGTCAAGCTTTGTTGTTGTCGCCACTTGAGACCACTGATCTTGGATTTTCATTTCTGTCACATTTCGAGGGAGAATAAGAAGAACGAATGATTGAACGGTCAAATCATACTTATCAACCATGTCCAAATCCGATATCGAGAATAGCTCGGATTCAGATACGAACGCCGTGGCTAACCCGGTCAAACCAACAGTCTGGCAGCGTTTCAGAGCACATATGAAGAGGTGGTGGTGGTGTTACTTGATCGGACTCGGTGTTGTCGTCCTTGGAGTCGTCTTACCACTGTTAGTCAACTTCGCAACTACAAGAATCAAACCACTTACCTCCGTCCAGCGTCTACCTGGGCGTCCCGCACTTCGCCAACTCCTACATAAACAACTATAAGTACGACTACGAAGGCCTCTCAATCACAAATCCCCGCCCAACTTCATTCCACGTCCGCCAATCCAAGAAACTCAGCATGGGCGGCGGATTCAGCGGCAGCGGCCACTTATCTGCGTTCAACGCCAGCTGCAAGATCCCTTCTACTGGAGAACAATTCGCGGTCTTCCCCGTGCCGACGATCGAGTTCAGCAATGGCGCGACTCTGGATATCGACCAGGATCTAGAAGTGACATGTGTTGATTGTTTGGCGCAGTTGGCGGTTGAGGCGGCAACGAATCAGAGCTTCAGAGTACTGGTGACTGGGACGCCGGATTTGACGTTTGGGGTGCTACCAACTGCTCACTTGGATATTCACAAGATGATGAATATGAATGGGTATAATGTCACGGGTGAGTTTGGTGGGATAGGTTTGGTGTTGCTTGGCTGACATGTTGCAGATTCGTGAACGCAAATGATGCTTTCAATGTCACGACCGTGGATCTGTTGGATACGCCGGTTGATGGATTCAATGTGAATGCTACCATCAGTCTCCGTAATCCCACGCCGTTCATTGTGGAAATGGTACGTGTGCTTGTGTTTAACAACCGCAGCTAGCTAATCAGGACAGGGTCATGTCACATTCAACCTCAGCATGGGGGGGCTTCGACTTGGGCTACGTTGATCTCCCCAACTTGATGCTTCAGCAGGACATCTCCAGCACCATTGTCCTAGGAAATATCAATACCTCAATGCTGGTCCATGAGGCTATTCTGGGCAGTGGAGAGCTCGGTGAAGTCACCCTCGACATCAAGGGTCACAGCTGCGACTATAATGGGCATGAAATCCCCTACTTCGCAGCAGCCATCAAGGCCGTCCAGGCATCGGCAACCCTTGATTTGCTGCAGTATGTCTCAAGTCTTGACTCGCTTTAGATATCAGATGTGCTACATTTATCAAGGTCTTAAAAAAGAAATAGAAATAAAGTAAAATTCACAAAGTAAGAGACCTGGAGTAAGAATGACCTCTCCGAGACGCCCGAGCCATCTATGATGCGCCGTGACCAGATGCAAGTTGGAAACAATACCAAAAAATAATAGAAGCCTTGTAGGAAATGAAGCATTCTAATCTGATGCTCAAATCAAGTTCAGTAGTCCATTGAGTACCCACCACCTGCATTGCCACCCTTGGACTCATTCCCTGGCTCGTATCCAGTTTGATCGTCCAGGGACTTGTAGTAGGGGTTCGACCCGCCACGACCTCGGCCACGGCCCCCCCGAGCACCTCGTCCGCGTCCATTTCCACGGCCACGACCACGACCAGAGCCCTTGCGGGAACCTTCGTCGTAGTTATTGCGATTATTCTGGTAAGGATGGTAGCCGTGGGATTGGCCTTGCGCTTGCACGTAGCCTTCGTACCCATTGGTCTGGCCAGACTGGGGGTAAAGATCTCCTCGTTTCGGTCTTGGAAGCGCCTTTTGAGACCCTTGTTCATGAATTGGCTCTCCCACTCGCCCTCCTGTGGGTTCTCTGCCTCGACCCGGAGAACCTCCTTCTCCCGATGATAGCTTCAAAGGTCATGGCCGTTTCAGCGGGGACAGGGTGCCAATTCTGGATTTTGCCTGCATCAATCGGGCGTGACCCTTTGCGAACGGCTAGAACAATCAGAGAGGGTGGAGTTTTCAGTGTAGATTGGTTCTGTAGCCGGAATGGGCTTCACCCGAGCCGCCCAGACTCTGTTCTCATAACACCCAATTCCAGTGACCTGCCAGCTTACTTTTTTGCCCATGCCTCCAATTTTCTCCAAAATAGACTTCGGAGCGGGACGAGGGGCAATGAGGATGCTGTTAGCCATGTATTTTAGGTTATTTGCTTCGGACATTCCTGGAGGCAAAAGCGGTACGAGCAGACTCTCAACCATCTTGTTTGAGTCTTGTGCAGAAAGCAAATACCCAGTGTAGAAGACTGTCCGCTTAATACAAATCCGATTCTTTGGTCCAGAGGAATTGCGCAACGCAAGGTTGTGTGAATTGATCATTCGCTGCACCTCCGCAACTTCGGTGGCCGGGTCAAGATATCTGGTATCTTCTGAGACCTGGATCACTTCAGCAGTCATGGGCGTTCGAGGAGCATCGGGTTCATTTTGTAATTTTCTGTTCACATCCTCGAAGAAATCCCTGAAACCGGACACACTAAAGCAACATTAGCACATGTGATACTGTTGAGTCCTTGACCAGACTCACTGCTTGACACGGTCCTCATAAACACGAATTTCTTCAGCCTGTTTGTAAGTAAAAATGAGATCCTGTAGGAAATTCTGTTTGAAATTCATGGTCGAGCTGAAGCGCTGGCCGTTGGGCCCAACCTCGGGCTTCAACCCCACCAAATCAAAGTCAAGCTTCTGACTTGCCACCATGCGTTTGATGGGCTCGCCAAAGTTGGCCTCGCCCCGGCCCGTCAATAGCACAGTCAAGGCATCTTTCTGTTCCATGCTAAGTCTCACCAAGCGGATCTTGTATTCGTCAGTCATGAGCGCATTGCAAGTGAACGGCGAGTGCATACAATCTGCTCATTCCAACATCCTTGCCATCCCTGAGGTTCCTCGATCTCGGTTCCACTTCCTGTAGCAGCAAGGATGGTAGGATCGTGCCACCAGCCGCCATTTGCGAAGCTCTCATATGCCTGAAGGAATCCAATCGTACTTCCATTCCATAATTGCGGGTTAGGGAGTGGGCTTAGGAAAACTAGACAAATGAAGTGTTAGCGTCAGCTTTCTTGACTTGTGAGTTCGGAGACGCGGGGGCCTCACGAGTATTGTCGAAGTCATATACATGGATTGCTCGAATTTGAGAGACAGCTGGATTAAGTCAATGGAAATTCTTGCTTGCGCCAAAAAGTGCAAACAAACACGGAAGCTCTTTGTTCAAGACAGACCAGCGCTTCAGCGAGGTCGTGGTGTATGCACGCGGCGCATTTGCGGTCATGCTGGATGTTGTGTTGCCCAGCTGGGCTAGTCTCTCAGATATGACGGCCTTTGCAGAACGCATCAGAGTATTTTGATCCGGGCTCTCAGCAGGTAGAGGACTGTCAGTGGCAAAGCATGGTGTGAGACTTGGAGAAGGCAGTCGCAACTCCGACGCAGGCGCCATCTTTTTCTGCCGTGGGCGGTACCGGTGCGGTAGCTTCCTGTCTACATCGGCCTCGGCTCTTCCTTCCTTTCGCCCATGGAGGAGGACTTGCAGCGGAAGATTCTCCAAAGGACACTCAAAGAAGTGGAGGATGAAGAAGCTGAAGGCGATCCTTGTGTCATTTGCCTGGAGACCATCACTGAGCCCTGTGTTGCGGTTCCATGCAAACACTCCAACTTCGATTACCTATGTCTCTTGAGCTGGCTAGAACAGCAGCCGAACTGTCCACTATGTATGGACCTTGATCATACGCAGAAGTGCGATTAATGAACTTTGACTGATTAAAGAATAGGTAAGGTTCAACTCGCGAAGGTGCAATATGATCTAAATGACCCGCGGGGCGCCAAAACATACAATGTTGCTCTCACGCAACCGTCGAAAGAGTCTCACCAGACCTCTGGAATTCGTTCGCGAGCTCTCGCAGGCGGCCTCTTAATAGATAATGTACGAAGGCGACGACACAGACCCCCTCCGCGCCAGCCTTTAGCTCCCACGGATGATCCTCTCGCCGTGCGACGAAACGTCTATCGCAACCAACTATACTCCCTTCGAGTCGGGTCGAATCGGCTTTCACAATACACGGAAGTGACACCGGAACAGTTCAACCGCGATGAAGCGCTCGTTTCGCGCGCTCGGAAATGGATCCGCCGCGAGCTACAGGTCTTTGCTTTCCTGAATCCGGATACCGAAGATCAGCCATCCGGCCCAGCTCGTCCTGGACCCCAGAGGCTGGAAGAACGTAGAGCCAACAATGCTGAGTTCCTCCTCGAGTATGTGATTGCGATTCTGCGCACCGTCGATATCAAGGGTAGCGCGGGGCAGGCGGAGGAGCTACTTCGAGACTTTGTCGGCCGTGAAAATGCGCGCTTATTCTTACACGAATTACTGGCTTGGTTGAGGAGTCCTTACACGTCCCTACAGGACTGGGATCGCCATGTGCAGTATCCAAGGCCTGCGCAACGCCAAATTCCTCCGCAGCGTTCTTTGGAAACAGGCGCCGGCGGAGACAGGTCAAGGTCGGAACGTCCTTCTCGTCCGCCGTTTCAAGACCCCGGAATAGCCCGCCGTCGTAGTGCATCCCCAGTTCGTGAACATGATCGAAGTCTCTTCGATCGGATTTCGAGACCGGGAGACCACAATCCTTTACATGTTTCCAGAGCCCGTTCAGATCGTCGCCCAAGGCCACCGCGGAACCGAGACCGTCTAGACCGATATATACCTGACTGAAAGGCCAAAAATACGACGAAGTTATCCAGTAGGACAACGTCATGACAGAAACGACCCTTTTGCCGCTGCAGAGTCCCGTTCATCTTCCAAAGTAGCTCAATCCATTTCGACGATTGAGTCAGTATCAGATAATACAAAATGTATAAATTAATTGCCTCCGATGAATACTAAATCTATCTCTGCCAAAACATATGCAATCGTGATATCATGAATATAAGGAAAGCTGCATCTTGTAACTTATCTCCTTCGGAAACGTCCTCCGCCTCTCCCCCGACCTCGGTGAATTTTCAATGAGCGATAGTTTGCATGAGCCTGGGGATTAACTTTCTTAGGAGGCTTCGTCTTCTTCTCCTTATCCTCTATCTCAGGCTCTGGAGCCTTGACCGGTACCTTCTGAGTCTTCGGCATAAGCCCTACAGCCTCTTTGATGCGCTCCGAGAAGCTCTTCGCCTTCGTCAACGGCTTAGGCCGCTCATTAAATTCAGGATCATCATCAGAGTCCAAGTCAGGCTCAGTTCCATAATTCGATTCAGCTTCAATGCTATGCAAAAAAGCAACATCATTGGGGATCTCGAGCTCTGGCTCTTCGCCCTTGGCATCTACAAGCTGTGTCTCAGGAACAGCTGCCAATTCATCGTCGCTGTCGATGGGTGGTGCGGCCTCTGGTTTTGGTTTGGGACGAGGCGCAACAGGGCGCATGATGACCCGGCGAGTCGTGCGCTTCTGGCCTTTCTTCTTATATGGTTTGCCCTTTTGTTCTGGGAAGTGGTCTTCTGGGGCCATGTCGACGGCTTCGTGTTCTGCTTCGATTTCTCGAGCATGTCCCACTCGTCGTCATTCCGTTCTTCTTCCATTGCGCGGAGACCTTGGACGATGTGCGAGAGGCCTCTTCCGGCGTATTGGACCGGTTTTCTAGACGCGATGGGACTAAGACCAGCGTTGTTGTGTGTGGACGGAGGGAGGCGGTTGAAGTTAGAGCGGCGGAGGAAAGATGGTGTTTCTGAAGGATTTGGCTCTGGTGACGCTGCGGTGGCGGCTGGCTCTGATGAATTTCGCTGTTCTGCTTTCTCGTCTTCCGCCTCTACCATGGCGGCATAGCGCATCGTGGTTGGGGTTGCGAATAGGTTGGCTAGGTAGAATTGCTTCGTTGAAGATGCCGGGGTGCGCGACAATCTGGAGCTTTCCTCCTCCTCATCCGGGACTTCTGTGATAGGTTCGAATGTCTTGCGTTTGGAGGGAGTTTGGAATCCTGCTCCCAGCATGTCCTTTTGCTTCTTTGCGGAGGGTGTAGCATGACTCCCGCCTGACTCGGACAGCATGTCAAATAGACCAAGGGTTTTACCATCACGCTGGGGCGTAGGGCCAATGGCCGCTTTCAGAGGAGACGGTGCGGGGAGACTCTGCCGGTGCGTGCTGGGACTGAACAATCTGCGGAAGGTTGAGGGCGAGTCGTAGGGGTCTAGCTGCGAGGGATGGATCTCTTTGGTGCGGTTGTTGGAGGGAGTCGCGAAGAGTCCTTTGAATGATTTGCGTGGAGTATTTTCGATTTGCGATCCAGTTGGACCGGTAGGTGACGCATATTTTCGTTTCTTAGAATGACTTTCCGGGTGTTCATGTCGACGATTCTCGCGTCGGGCTAGAGAGGCCTCGAGGTTTTTGAGTCGGGTATATTCTTTGTATTTGGCGGCTATAACTAATAGTGAGCTTCAATTGCATTGAGAAGCGGAATCTCAAGCTCGTTGACCCAAGCTCGTCGACCACTCTTACCAATTTCGGGATTCTGTTTGATGTCGTCTCGGCCAGCCTTTCTTCCACCGTGCGTTGATGCGAACTCTTTTTCCCAGACCTTCAATGTGGCACGAACTGCAACCGCCTGGTCTGCGATCTCAGCCCGAGAAATGAGGGCGTGGTCAGTCATTGTTGCATTGCGATGGTGAAAGGAGACGCGACCAGAATCCCATTAACGCGGTGACGTCGCGTCGGCCCGCGTCAAGTCTCGGGTCCATGGTACTTCCGCCTAAACTCCATTTACCATGAGTAAAGATCGTACCTGACTTTTGTTGCGTAACAAGCTCCACGTTCTTGATGAATTCCAGGTGTTTCTGCTCCAACAAATGACCGTCCGGATCGCAGCGCTACCAGAATGTGTGCGCCTACCAGGCTGCAGCATTACAGTATACATTGCAGCTGGTCGATGAATGTCAAATCGCTCTAGATACGTGCAGTTGTGATCTACACCTTCAGACGTATTCAAGTTCATGTGAAGTAGACACAAAAATTTCCAAAACGATTTCATATAATATATAGGCAGGTGGTCCACTTAGATTATCTTCTCGGTCGAAGTGTCCTTCCCCGCCATGGTGACCTGCCCAAGCGCTAGACGATGCAAATGGTACTTGCACCCCCGCATCATGGCCTGGACCCAGGCCCAGGACTATATAATGGCTGGTCTCGCTAGGCAAGAGCCGATTATACTGTCCCCCGATAAATGTCTAGTATGACTATTCGTTCTCTCAAAATGCCTGCTACCGGCGAAAAGTCTCCACTAGATGCTGAGTTCGATCAACTCGTCACTGACATCCTCGAAACCTGGAAGATTCCAGGATTGTCTATTGCTGTTGTACATGGAGCTCACACTCACTTCAAGGTAGGGAGTGGCTTGAGTGCGACTGGCTCTCAATGCTAATTAACTCTAGGCTTATGGACTGGCCGAGTTCCCCGACAAGAAGATGACAACCGATGCACTATTTCCGGCTGCTAGTACCACAAAAGCTTTCACCAGTGCAGCCACGTCTATGGTCATCAAAGATAGCAAAGAAACCGAGTCTCCAATTGATTGGGACACGCCCATCTCTTCTCTTATCCCAGACGACTTCGTCCTGGCGAATGACTATCTCACCACGCACACCACGTTAGAGGATGCGCTCTCCCATCGAACAGGGCAGCCAGGCCATAACTGGATGCTCAGCTATACGCCAGAGGATGCAACTCTTAAGGACCTCGTTCGCTCATTGCGGCACCTACCAGTCTCATTTCCTCCGCGGACTCATTTCCAGTACACCAACAACATGTTCGTCGCAGTGACACATGCCCTGCAAGAGAAAACAGGCATTCCACTGGGAAAGTTCCTGAAACAGCGAATTTGGGAACCACTTAGCATGAATGAAACCTTTCTCGGAGTCCCCGAAGCCCAATCGAACCCATCAATTGCAAAGAAAATTGCAGAAGGATATACTTGGACACCCAATAGTGAGGATGGCTCTTATTTTCAAGAAGGCCGACCAAGCTGGGGAGCCAATACCGGCGCTGGAGCGATAGTCAGCAGTGTACTTGATTACTCCAAATGGATCAGGGAGCTGATTGAGAAATCTGGACCTCTGAAAGGCCACGACTCTCTGATCAAGCCCCGGACTTTCCATTTCGAAGAAGGGGATGTGAACCTACCCTCACCACACCACGCGTATGCTCTAGGCTGGTTCGTGGATAACTACCGCGGCCAGAACTTGTATCATCACACTGGTAGTTGGCCCGGGTATGGTAGTCTCGTGGGCTTCCTCCCCGACAAACAATTCGGCTTCGTCATGATGGGGAACTCAGCCTCGGCCAGGAGCGGGACCATGAGACTGGCTGTTCATCTTATTGATAAATTGCTTGGACCCTCCAATGACCCACTTCTCAATGAGCGGATGACTGCTTGCTTCAATAGACAGATCGAGGAGCGCGAGAATATGATGAAGGATTTACAGCGCAGTACAGCGGATGTCAAGAAGCGACTATTTCCTAGACTTCCTGATCCTCCTATTCCTCATTCTCTTGATCTGGAGGAATATGCGGGAATGTATACGCATCCGGCCAATGCCTCTGTCACTATCAAGTTTGAAGGCGGCGAATTAGTTACCGAGAAGACCCAAGGTGCTATTCCTGGTGTCTTAGGTCTGACGCATGCTAGTGGGGAGTTCTTTGTCGGTAGGATGAAGTCCTTCAATCTTGTTATTGAGCCTTTTGTCGTGGAGTTCCGGATTGACTCCACTGGGAGTGTGACGAAGGTTGGAATGGATCTGGAGCCAAGTTTGAAAGGCGAGAAGATTTGGTTTGAGCGTTGCGAAGCTTGATACTACCGAGCAATGGATTGAGCAACTTGAAGTATTCTTTGTGGTCTTGTAATTTTGGAAATGAGAAGCTGTCAAGCGTCCTTGACGCAAAGCAGTAAATACCCAGTGAGAGGAAATCCAGAGCGCATCACCAGCTCGTCAGCCCTCTCACCCTGTCAAACCCACCCCTCAACTGTGACTCCGGATGTACAACCTTCCCTTGCAGGATCGTATACTTGACCAGACCCTCACAATGTTCCGGCCTCACACGCGCAAGCCAAATCATCTGTTGATCCTTTTTCCGGTAAACAAGCACATTCGCAGAAAACTTGTGCCCACCAACGTGCGAAACAAAGAAAATGCCCACGCCGCCAGGCCGTGAATCATCCGCATCACGATCAAGACCCAGTGGACGAAGATGCCGCTCGAGCTCACGCTTGATAAGAGGCGCTGTAATTCCGCAGCGCGCATCTCGCCGTCGGTGCGAACATAAAAGAACCACGTAGTCCAATTCGCAGGGGCGGCCTTTCATGCCTGCATCTGGTGAAACAATAGCGCTGTCAATTTTCTCGTCTTGATTGTCTATGTAGCGATTGACCAAGTCTGGAACGTCTGTTTGTGACACAGAGTCGACGAAAGTGAATGATGGGAGAATGAGAACCGTTGTAGAGGTTGAGTTGTCGCCTGAGTGGTTAGGAGATTGAATATTCGAGGCCGAGACCATGATGCGCTGCGGGATGGTCAGTAGAGAAGCGACAATGGAGACAGTTAATACGCACGCCAAGCTTGGACTTTGCTGACGATCCATCGAATGCCTCCATAAGACTCCCCTTTTTCCTGTTCGACTTTCTCCTTCCAATCGGACCGCCCCGTGGCGACCAGGACATGGGAGTGGAATTCTTTGATTTGGCCATACAACGGTCTTGAAGTCTCAATTTTCACTTTGTCTGGGAAATGCGTTGTGCAGTCGGCACAGTCTTTGAGGCAGTCGGGACCGTCCTGCACGGGCTCCACCTTGGGGAAGAGATAGTCGGGGGTCCGACCCAGGGACAACAATGAACGTAGCATGACCACGACACCACGATGCGATGTGAATTGCCACAAGTCCAAAAAAAATGACAGTGAGGGATGTGTGCTGGTTAAATGAAAGTTGACGCATTTCGGTCTGACTTGTCGGTGCCTGGAGTAGATATACTCCAGTATCTCCGAGCAGAAGCTCCGAATGGGTTAACGCCGAGGCAGGCCCGATTGACTTTTGCGCCTTTGGAAATTGACGTCGGAGGTTGGAATCTTCCGCTGACTAGTTCATCTCTCGACACCTCATATCTAATGCATTAAACATAATTCACCTTCATCATCACGATTTACTTGCTTGTCTTGCAATACTCATGAACACTTTATTTCGCTTTGAGAGCGCTGAGTTGATCAATTCAGCCCAGTCGAATGTGTCGAAGAATGTATGTTGCACGGTAACCCCGATAATCAGGGCAAAAGAGAGCATCTACAAAAGGCAATCAGCATGAAGTCTCGGCGCTGAGAGACCCTGTCTGGATGTAGTTGTCCACTCCATGCCTACTTATTGACCCTCACAGGAACAGTCAACCAAAGCTGAAGAGTCACATTGGGGCCATTCCGCTTTGTACTGAACCAGATGAAATGATGAAAAAGATGATAACCGATATCTGAGTAAAGACGTGGTGAAGGAGCGTGCAGCCTTGCTAACCTGACCTCCGCTCTCCTTTTCTGTACTCCAACTTGCCAAGTAAAGCTCAGGAGACACACCGAGGCAAGACCCGCCAAGGTACTCACACAGATCAAATGCTCAGTTGATTGGATGCTTTTGGTAGAGCAACGCGCATCGAGCAACGCGCAGTCTCTTAATGACGGGTTCTGACTAACAACCTTATTTTCAACTCTCAACAGCCAGTACACGAGAGTCGGACAGAGCAGATGGCCCTAGTAATAGGTCCCTAGTCCCTAGTCTGCGGTCAGAAAGGTGTAAAAAAGTATGAGAATTCGACGACGAAGAATTGAAGTGCACTTTCATAGCCTTTTACGGCAGTGAGGCAGATACAATCGATAGTGGGGGTGGATCGGACACACTTTCCGTGTTTGGGAGTGCAGAGCGGGCCATTCCACGTAAGCCGAAGCTCCCTAACCCAACATCTCGGATCTAACGATAACACTTTGTATGCTTTCGTGTCCCTGACTATATCAAATTGATATTCTATGGCAGACGTTCAGGTGTTCGGGAACCCGCAGGCCGAGCGGCCGCGCAAAAGGCGGCGCCGCACCATGGCCTGCACCCAATGCCGCAGCCGCAAATTGCGTTGCGATCGTGAGTATCCGAGTTGTGGCCGTTGTACTAAGAGCAGGACACCTACAAAATGTACCTATGAAGATGGCTTCTTATGGCAGCAGCCCGCCACTGTGCCTGCTACGGCTTTCGCTGCAGACCGGGGCTCCACTGTCTCATTGGGCCCGAATGAGCAGACCCCTAATCAGAGAACCCCAAACTCGGGTTTGGAAACGGCCTCAATTCAATCAGATACCCTTCATTCGACAGGTGGTGCTGGCTCCGCGCCAACCCGATTTGAAGACCCTCATCATTACCACAATGGCAGGGCAAAAGGACACCACGGCCGTGAACGTGGCTTTCTCGAGACTGTCCTAGGAGCCCCCAAAGCCGCTGTCAACCAAGAACCATATGTAAATACGGGCCTTCTGCAGCGGCCAAAACGTGCTTTGCCTGAGCCAAAAACATATTTCGCCTTGCGCGTCGACGGCGAAGGTATTGATGATGAGAATTCTGAGAACGAACTTTCGCCGACGCAGCAGCTTGATCTGTCGCCTCGGATCATGATGAGAGGCCGTGAAACTAAGACTCGTTTCAGTGGCTCAGGAATATATGCAAATCTCGTGGCCCAGGTACGTTTTTTGCAGGTCATTTCTTACCTTCTGAGACTCTGATCAGCGTTCAGTTCCCCGATATCCGATCCTTCGCAGAGGAAATCAGAATATCAAACCCTATTCTTTCAAGGGTCCGACCTGACCTGGAGAGAGTCAAGCGTGGCCTATGGAAGGTCAAGCCGCTGAATACGCCATTTCCGGAACCTACAACGCTGTCATTGATTTCTTTACTGCCGCAGCGCCAGGTCGTCGACGAACTAATCGGTCTGTACCTGACTTACATCGAATCCACACACCGCATCTTTCACATCCCTACTTTTCTGAAGGAGGTAGATGACTTCTTCTCCAAGGTCGATGACCCGAACATGATCTCAACGGTATTTGTGGTGCAGCTTCTGCTGGTGATTTCCTGTGCTTGGAATCTTGCAGATGCCAGCAGTTTGCAAGAGAAAAGCTCTGTTTCACTCAAATGCTACACGGCGGTGGAGTGGGTTCTGCACGCAGAAAGGTGGATCGAAAATGCGCGCATCAAACGCTTTGAGATCAGTGCTTTACGGCTTTACATTCTTTTGGTCACGGCTCTAAATGCCCATGGCATGAAACGCAGCAAGGCCTGGGTCACCACTGGCTCCCTAGTCCAAAATGCCATGCTGTCGGGGTACCATCGCGATCCAAGCAAATATGCGCGGATTTCCCCGTTCAACAAGGAAATGCGACGGCGTATCTGGACCACGATTGTGGAGTTGAACCTGCAGATTTCCTTTGATCGAGCCATGCCACCGTCAGTGCAAAGCTCCGACTACGACACCTTGCCCCCTCTGAATATCGACGACGAAGAGATCAATGAGGCTTCTACCGAGGTACCGGAGGACCGGCCCCTGACTGATATCACCGACTGTTCGTTCCAGGTTGCCCTTACGCAGTCTCTACCTCTTCGCCTCAAAGCCTGCCAGCTGATGCACTCTCCTCGCATTAGCTGTCGATACGAGGAAATCCAACGTCTTGACTTGGAGTTGAGCCGACAGCTCTCGCGAATTCCTATCTGGAGTGCGTCCGATGCCAGCGACATAGTTACCCAGCACAAAGTCAGTTTACGAAAGGCCACGATGGAGTTAAAAATCGCGCAGGCTCTGCTCTCGATTCACACTCCGTTTGCGATTGAAGCCAGAGAGGAAGCTCTTTTCGCCCCCTCGGCTAGATCCCGCTTGGATGCCGCAATCATGATACTTTCCACCCAGCGCCAGCTGCACGCGACCTCGCTGGCGCTGTCACTTTGCACCCTTGGGGAGTGGATACTTCAGGCATTCGTATCCATTTGCCAACATTTACATACCATGGACCATCAAAATTGTACAGTTTTCCAGCATCGGAGCTCTAACCATCCACTGACCAATCCTTAGCTCTTCCGTCACATCCGTCATCTTCTATCTTCACGATGCACACTCTGCCAGGTTTGCCCGATTCCCTGTTATCCTTGGTGGAGGCGGCCCTCACCTTTCTCGAAGGTCGGTTCTTACTGGTCGTCAAGGGTGCTAAGGACTATTTTTTCCTGTCAACCATTGTCGCACTGGTCAAGGCCAAGCTCTGGCCCGCCCAGGCGCTCATTTACAAACAGCAAGTGGTGGAGCGGGTACTGTCCTTTGCGCAGACCATGTTTTCGCGTCACGCGACCTGTGAGCACTTGGGAACGCCAGGTATGGGCAGTTTCAAGAATAACCAGGTTTGTCTCACGTATCACACCCATTAAAGTACCTTCTGACCCACCTAGGTGGCTGCCTTCATCGCAACCCCCGGAATGGCAGCCGTCCTTCCATCCGACTTCGACGGCATCCTCCCGCCGCCCAACCACGACATAACAGTAAGGCTTCTATTCCTTCTGGTGACCCTTCGTGCTTTTCTCACAGTCCTGCAGCCACCCGGAGAGTTCGACCCCTTTTTAGACGTATTTGACTGGGAGGATCTGACAGGAATCGCTCTCGGCAATTGATATACCCAGATATGCACAGTATTATAGGCGCAGTGGATCAAGGTGATTACCTTCGATTTGGAATGTGTAATAGATATCATGATTGCATCACCGGGCTACATCGTAGATCAATGTTCGGAATCAGGTCCCAAATGTTGGCCAGGGGAGCTCAGGAGCTTGGCCGGGTCCACAGTGAGATCATGGGCAGAGTGACGATCGGTTGCGACTGCAAGGGCATGTCGATCAGACATTATTAGCCGCGGTTGCAGGACTGGAACTATATCAATAGGCTATGGATCACTGGCCCCGGAGATGCAGTACAGTACTGTAGATCATTGCAAGTTGATCAATGCGAGCCGTGCGACTGAATCGAGGTTACAAGGCTCCCGATGATTGTGGCGCCGTGATAAGGGTATACAGGCATGAATTGTAGTCCAAGTCGAGGTCTAGGTCTAGGTCTAAGTCTAGGTCAGGGCCTAGGTGGCTCAATTGCGTGCGAAGTTCTTAAAACATATCATTGGTGCATTTGCACGGTGGGGAGATCAGATGAAGCCATTGGTGAGAAAAGGAAAAAGACCAGAAGAGCGGAGATTAACGAGGGACTAGACCCAGCAAATCAAACTGGGTCGATCCATCGCGCCAATAGACCGTGGATAACGTGAGGGGAACTCGCGCTGTGACAGGCTGTACAGTGGGGAACAGCGACTTACAATGACTTGTTCTTCTGCCTGTTCCACTACGTGTCCACAGGTACCTCAAAGTCAATCCGAGAATGGCAGCCTAAAACACTTGGCTTTGGTTTAGTTCGATCAACGTCCGGACTGTGCGGATCTTCATTGCTGGGTTGGTCCCTTTTTACCGCCCAATTTTTTTTTCACTTTTCGATTATCATTTGTTACTAAAATCTTAGGCTACTTATGTAGCGTGCCATGTGCGCCTATGTTCCAGAGTGTTTCCTGGTTTCCCTCCTTTTGCTCTCCCGATCTATTGTCCTTCCCCAACTCACCATGCGCTGTCCGTTCCGATAAACGGCCCAATTGCTCACCCCAATGACCTCTTAGGCGGCAATTGACAAACTCTCCCTAACCGGTGAACCCGCAGCGCGGGTTACACCTGTACATATCTACAACATCAGAAGAAAGCCGCATCGCAATGTACTCATTCGAGGGTCTTGCTTATCTCCGACTCATGATTCTCGCCTTGATCACCTTAGTGGGGGCGAATCCAGCATCAGAATGGGGTCCTAAAGTATCACGAGTGTACAACACAACTGATGAAATCCCGCTTCCAAACCAAGGCCACATCCAAGTCCACGATCCAAACATCATCCAGCACAATGGCAGCTACTACCTCTTCAAAGGTGGCCACCATATACCTATATTCAAAGCGACCAATATGACCGGTCCCTGGTCTCAAATCGGCACCGTTCTCGACGCCGACAGTATCATTCACACTGGAAATCGGTCGCGACCATGGGCACCTACCACTGTCGAGCGCGACGGCACATTTTACTGCTATTACACGCTAAGCACGCGCGGCTCGCGTAAAAGTGCCATCGGAGTCGCCACCACGGCCACGCTAGAAGGGAGCCCGTGGACCGACCACGGAGCCGTGATCCACACGGGCGACGGGGAGAATTCGAACGTATGGCCGTTTACAATTACTAATGCGATTGATGCGTCATTTGTGACGGACAATTCAACGGGGAAATCGTATCTGAATTACGGGAGTTTCTGGCATGATATCTGGCAGCTCCCGCTATCTGATGACTTGCTGTCGATTGAGGATCCTCGGGAGCCGGATGCGATGCAGTTGACTTTTATTCCGCATGAGCGCATCAAGCCGCAGGAAGGATCGTGGATGAGTTATCGGGATGGATATTATTATGTTTGGTTTAGCCATGGGAAGTGTTGTAACTTCCAGGGGGGGATTCCCTGCGCGCGGGACAGAGTATAGTATTCGAGTTGGAAGGTCGAAGAATGTGCGAGGGCCTTTTGTTGATAAGGAAGGTCAGATGCTGCTTGATGGGGGTGGGTCGATTGTTTATGCGTCGAATCATGGGAAGGTGTATGCGCCTGGTGGGGTTGGTGTTCTGGATGGAAATGAGACGACGCCGGATATCCTTTATTATCACTATTTGAATACCTCGATTGGTTTCCTGGATAGTGTTTGTGTTGTCTGTTCAGATTGTGGGATCTCAATGTGCTGACTTCCATTGCAGGAAACTCATTTGGGCTGGAACATGCTCAATTACTCGGATGGGTGGCCATTTGTTGTTGATGGAATCTTGATGGCTTCTCATTCAGGGGCCGTGGGATATCTTCCAAATTGCTTCTATCTGACCATTGTGATGAGTATGTTGGGATTCCTGAAATATTGAAGATCTCTGCTAACTGGCCTAGTTTCATGGCTGTACATATGGTCATAGCGGATGCCCTGGCATGGCATCACCCTCGATACTCCCTGTTCCTTTTAGCGATTGCACCATAAAACTCATTAGAGGTGGCGTTTTTGCTTTTTTTGAATACTGATTATTTCTTGAGCGTGCGAATTTCTGGGCTAGCATCATGCTCCACCTTGTGTAGCGACTTCTGAACTTCGCATCTATATCTACAATACACAAAGATGTCACATCCAATCACCGAGTAGCGTCTGTCATCAGATTGAGTCGGTGGCATCACTTTGATGACTTATCTGTCTGAAGAAGGGCTTTCATTGACGTGATTTGTTGACTGGCATAAGAAGTGGACATGAATATAGAGACACAAAGAATGCGAAAAGATGAAGATATGGCGAGACGCTCGACTGAGATTTGTGCTAAAGCTATCGTAGCCGTTCCGGGTTACATGGCCATTCAAGATCATTTCATTGAGAATGTATTTGAACGCGCGCGATTGCCATACGGCTTGTAGTGGTCGTCGATCACATGGGGGGTCTTCCTGATGGGCAAGATGACTCCCGAACAAGCTATAGGGAATTGCGGGTTTCTGGCAGGACAAGGCAATCTGGTCGGGTTTGAAGTGGTTCAGTCCGAGACCCCGAGGGTAGATGGTGTGAGTTCAGGCGATTTAACTTTTTGGAAGGATCGTTGCAGGGCGATAAAGCTGTGGATGACATAGTGGCAATGTTGATTAAACTCAGCTATATATATTCACCGATCAAGAGGAAAGTGAGCATGACCGAGACCTGCCGAGGTCGCATTGAAAGGCATAATTATTTCGGATTGATTCTTGCTTCTTGGTGGAGAGGAAGAAAAAACCCAATGTGGGGTGTGGGGGTACAGTTATTCATGATAGGCGGCGATGGACCATGGAAGTCACTTGACTACCAGAAATGTATATAAGTGCACAAACAACTCCTTCGCCAATGAAATGATGCAGTAGAACTTCAAGGTTGAAGTAGTTTAGTTTGTAGCCCCGAGAGGCGTGATAAGACTTGCTTACAAGGGCTTTGAAAGAATTATGCGCTCCTGGCTCTCGTTGACGCTCTCCTCCAGCAAAGTCGTCCCCATTCCTAGACCACCCTTCTTCCTGTTATTTTTGAATTCGCCAGCACGGAATTTCGCGAGCTCATGTGGTTCGTTGCCGGTGGACTCGGTATATTTCGAGTTTGCACTTGAGCCGAAACGGCGGAAGAATGGCAAGGGTTTCAAAGATGAGAGAGAGCCGGCGACAAGACCTAGGTTGAACTCGATAACCATCCAGTATAAAGATGACGCTGAGTCGTCTGTGCTAGATTGTTAACATTTTAAGAAAAGGTATCAGAGGTGAGCTTTCGTACACGTTAAATCCGTAGTCCCTTTACGCAAATAATCCAACGTGCTAAACCGGACGACAGGGGCGATGCAGGCGATTATACCTATATTTGAAATAAGTATTGAAGCATGTTGCACCGTCTGCACTGACCTGTTCCGAATATTGCCATCAACGCAGCGATTTTTCTCACGGGCATTTGCAATCCGCACAGAATTGACATGGGTGCAATTAGCATAATGATATCCGCGACGAATATCAGCACTGCTTGGTATAGAACGATTTGGAACAGCTTGAACTGAGAGTAACAAGTTGCGTTCGTGATTGTCAAGTCAAATGCGGCCCTGTAATAAGCCTAGTCAATAGACGTGGTAGACACTGCTCGTTATTGAGCATGTACCTTGGAGGATCACATTGAAAAGCCAGAACCAAAGATCCGGATACCGAAAATAGTACTTGGAAGACCATCAAGCCCGCAGTAAGCCATTGCATCCAGGCTGATGGCGTGGTGATGTGGTAGTCAGCGTGGGTTATACTCCGAGTCTCTGAATCTAGTTGAATTGACGAAAAATATACCTTTAACAAAGATTCGTCGAATAAACAATAGCAAGCTAATCTTCACCGAGAGTGAGGCGTAGAGATAGATGCACATCGCTGCATAGTATAACTATTCGCGAGATCCAGCTCAGTAATATGTTCTGACAAATTCTCACAGAGCCTGTTTTAATAGTACCTTGAGCCAAATTGCTCGATCTTGGGCGGATACAGTCTCGAAGTGCCGGCCTTCTCCATAATAGACAACGGCAATCCCTAGCCCGTTGAAACATTGTGTCACGACCTAGTGATCCCCGTTAGCCATTCCTGTGAAATTATTTCTATGGGTGCAATGGGACTCGGAACTGGGACATACCAGCGCGATGCAAACGGCAATATCATCAAGTCCAAACAGGTTGACGATGACCGCTCTTGTGTAAAGCTGAAGGTGAGTTAGATTGACTATGAAAATTGAGATTGACACGCTCTCCGGGCGGGGTCTCACTCTCAAGCTGACGACAATCAGGGACAGAAGTCCCGTGCTAAGAATCAGCCCATAAGTGAGGGACTTGAGATAACGCTCATCTGCTGTCAGACTAGGCTCGGCCGCTGAATTAGACATAGCTTTTAGGAAGGTCAGAAGCTTCTCTGCATAGTGATCGCGCTGAGGGCGTAGAAAAAGCGAGATGCAGACTTTTAATCTGTAAACAAGACGCAGTGTGATTCCTCAGTAGGGAGTACAGGGAAGAAAAAGAAAAACATGGTAAATCGATATCTCCGAAATATTCAAGTACTTTTGTGCCTTAAGCGCAAGTCACATATCCAGATCAACGTACTGTGTCGTCAACACGGTCCAGATCCTTGACCGTCGACTATCATCGCTAGTACATAGGCCAATTAAGTCGGGTCCGAGTCTGGGGAAAGACACGGCTGGAAATTAGGCAAGTGTCACTTTCCAGTTTAAGTATAGTAGACATCTTGGTGAATAGAAATGGGGTTCCATCGGACCACATGCCACCGGACGGGACTGCGCCCCCCACTTTCCAATCCAGGTTAGCTAGTGGGAAGGATTCAAGGAGCGTTCGACTCTGGGAAACTGTTGGAAGGGTCTGGACAACGGATGGATTGAACTACTGCAGTAGCTGCATGTCAAGCCATCCCCCTTTTTCTCTCTGAGCTATCGAGTGGCGGGTGTAGGTGACGAGGATGAGAGAAAGGAATGATCTGTGCTGTCAAAACTGGATTTTGGGTTCTTTCAAGTCACGACATGTCTACACGATGGTAGAGAGATCATGTACCAGAAATAAGCACGAGAATCAAGGGCTAACCTTAGGGTCGAGAATCCTCAGAGTCTTAAGCCCATCTGTGGTAGGATGGTGACTTACTCCGCGGCGCGCATGTACTCTTCGGGATGGTGGATCAAGCCGCTCGCGCATCATTCACTTGCTGACCAGCCATTTCGAATGATCATTTTGCTAGAAGATACAAGGCTACAAGAAAAAACAAGTGGTGGAATATCACAGTTACCGGCTGAATCAGAATTATACGGTATTACCTCGCAATTTCCCCCTCTGAGAATTGAGATGATGATCCTCTTCAAGAGGTACTTTTGTAAAATATCCCCTCAACAGCAACGGCCGCTCATTGATTCACCAGCTGAGCCACGATGTGTGAAGCAATAAAATTATCATGCTGTAATCCATCTCTTCAATTTTTAAAAGACTGACCACGGCCATCTAAATCTGATAGGTGAGGCTAATTGGGAGGTCCGGACTCTGCTGGATCCTGTGCGGGAGATAAGGGGTCAGGGATGGGGAAGGGGGCCATGGGGACTAATATTACCAGTACCTTTTTCCGACCAAGCGATCGAAGCTATCGAATTCTCTTCACGTGTCCACTACGGGTCACATTTTACCTCTTGACACCTCGTGCTCATCATACCCATCAAACTCGATGTCTTCGTTCAATCAAGAGACGGATCATTTCAAGGTTCTCATAGCTGGTGGCAGTCTTGTGGGTCTCGGCTTGGCCCTAGCTTTCGAGCGCGCCGGGATTGATTACGAGCTGTTTGAGAAGGGAGATTTCGCACCGCAGCTGGGGGGCCTCTATTGGACTCCACCCGCATACTATAAGAATTCTAGAGCAATTGGGCGTGTGGCCGGACATCGAGAAGCAGGTTATACCATTGAAGCACCGAATGCATTTTGACGGAAACGGGAATTGCTTCGAGGACTCACATGTGTTAGGCAATATCGAGGAAATGTGGGTCTATACTGATCGAAGAATCCGGCCGGGCGTCCACAACCAGTATTGTGGCAATACAAGAGATCCATTTGCTAATTTTGAAACCCTTTCGGTATGATTCAATAGTCTTCAACGTCCTATCGTTTTCTTGGAACGATGCAAGGCTCTAGAAGTCCTGCATAGTCATGTGAAAGACAAGTCAAAGCTGCATTCTCAAACAGCAGTCGCTGAATATGAAGAAACTGCGGAGGGAATTGTTTTGACCACGGAAACTGGCGCCCAACACCATGGTCACATTCTCATTGGGGCCGATGGAATTCACAGCAAAGTCCGAAAGCTGATGGCTGACAAGATTGGCGTGACAAATCAATCCCTCGCTCAAGATATCAATGAAGGTGTGTCTGATCTAGAGCAAACAGATTTGAAGCTTGATCAACTAACTAAAATCTAGCTTTCACTAGCGAGTACAACTGCATTTTTGCGATTTCCCCGAACAAGCAGTATCTACCTGATGGCATGGTTCACAATGTATACTACAATGACTACTCTGCAGTTGCGGCCGCCGGTGTGCCTGGACTTGTGTTTTGGTTCCTTTTTGTCAAAGACTCAAAAGTCAAGAGAACACCCCACTGTCCACGGATTACCGATGCGGACGCAAATGCATATATCCAGAAGTATGGAAGCTCTCTGGTAGGCCCTGGGTATACCGTGGAGGATCTCTGGGAATCTCGAGTCAAGGCCTCAATGGTACCTCTGGAGGAAGGTGTCATTCCACAATGGTGTCACAACAGGGTGGTTTTGGTGGGCGATTCCGTTCATAAGGTATGAGTACCTTCGTGATATCAACACGCTGGTAGACTAGGAAGAGCTAACTAGCCTTCTTTATTGCGACAGGCAACTATCAATCCTGGATTAGGTGGAAATACAGCCTACGAAGGTATTGCTCGTTTGACCAATGGTCTCATACCTTTGTTGAAGAAAAACCCAAAACCTTCTCTTGAGCAATTGACCGAGGTTTTCAACCAGTATTTTATTGAGCATTCTCCTCGCGCCAAAACAGTTGTTGATCTTTCCGGTTCGATCACGCGTTATGAAGCCCAAGACACATGGGTTCTCAAATTTGCAGCTCGTCACATCGTTCCCTGGATTAGTGACAGAATCAAGGCAAACTTGTACGCCATTTTCTCGAAAGCTGGACCTTGGTTGGAATATCTTCCATTACCCGCTCGAGATATTGATCTTAAAGCAGTTGCCGAGAAGCCTGCACAGAGCATTGCTCCAGTGTTGATCGCGGGTACGGTCATGGTGGGGGCTGCTGCCATCATCTGGCAGACGTGTAGGGGACCCTTAGCCTCTCTTGTGATAAGGTGACTGTTAAAGATTTACATAATCTCAATTGCTTTGCACAGATTTCTATTGCTCTCGGCCGTGTTCATTTCTCACTTCTCAGAATTGGAAAGCTTGGAAAGCAGATTGCAACCCCACCTCTCGGCCGAGTCGAGCTGTTCTTCCAAGTCTTAGACCCAGAATGACGATCATGAATATGAGAACTTGGCTTAAGCTATTTTTTTGTCTACGGACAGACCCTTTTGAAGTTCAGAAAGATCGCTCAATGTAGAGCATTGTATTTTACTGCGTTTCTTTGCCCCTCTATACCTGAACACACGTCCTCCACACCTTTGATCTGAGAACTGCCATAATGTCGGCAATATATACCACCGAGACGATTTCTGAAATTAATGACAAGCTAAAACAGACAGAACTAAAGGTATACTGAGCAAACACCGAAGTCTAATGCTTAGCTATGGGGCTTATTCAGCGATGTGCAATGCATCCCACTTCTCTAAGAACCTGTCAAGCTCCGCTTCATCATTTTTCTTCGATCTTAGATAGATCGCAAAATTAGGGTACTGGCTGCTAATATCTTCTGCTTTCCTAGAGGTCCATTTGCCCTCAAGGTCGGAGAACAAGGCGTCCGTTTCCGAGGGAAGCGTGACATCCAACTCTTTTGCCGCCATCTGGATAGCACGCAACATCGCCTTACCAATAGGCCAGCGTCGTGCAGCCGCCTTAGACGCGATACAAAGATTGATAAACGCCTTCTGACTCTCCGGATTATCGAGATCCTCGAGAAGAGTGCTCTCTGCCATTGAGAACGATTGAATCTCTCCAGCCGTTACTCGATCGTATCCCCATGCGGCCCGATGTACCTCTGCCAGGCTTGCGATGTTTCTAGCTGCCGTAAGCCTTAGATTTCTCACAGATTGATAGTCTCTAGGGTCCAAGGCCTCTTGAATAATCTTTTTCTCAACATAGCCATTGATACTCATGATAATCTGGTTCCAATACATGCTAAATCTAGTGTAAGCACGAGACTGGATTGTGAGAGGGATTATAACATACTGTAGACCCAGCGCATGAGGGGTCTTGTTGTTTTCCTCCCTCATGCAGTCGTTAAGGTCCATTTTCCATGCCTCCAGACGAGCGTGTAATTCATCCACAGCATCTCGCACTTCTGAGAAGGACAGTTTCTCTAAATGAATGGGACCTTTGAAAAGCGAAGACGATGATTCGAAAGTAGCAATATTGAGATCCGCAAGAGCCTTGACCATCGAGGCTGTATAGGCCGGGACACCGCCTACTAGAGATGGATATGGAATCCAGATGTCGCTGGAGTCGCTTCGGGGACTCGGGTGCATTCCACAAGGCGTTTTCGGAGCTCGGATCAAAGGTCGTTTGTGAAATATGAGAGATGTCGCGCTGCACTCGTATGGTCAGCAAGTATCAATAGCAGACTGCCATCAGAAGACTAACGCTGTGATGTTGTAGAGGCCCCAGACTGTAAGATTCACCACCTCTGGCGCGTATGTCGACTCTTTCCCCAAATCGTGTTGCTCGATCAGATCGTCCGCTACAAAGGCCAATTGGCCTTGATACAGCCACCCGCGTCGGTCCTTGCCATTCATACAAGCACTGCAAGACATCAGCCAAAGGTTTCTTCATCGTGAGGAGAGGGTTGCGCACGATGAAAAGAGAATACATAGCCCGTGGATCGTGGTCAAAGTCACATGGCCATCCTCTTTCTCAAAAAGATCTTTCGCTTCGTTATAGAAATGCTGGCCTTTTGAGGGCAAATCTCCCAGATTAGCGAAAGCCTCAGGATAATCTGAATAGGCCTGAATAAATTAGCCCAGACTCCTTCTTTCGATCGCGGCGGGAACATACACAAGCATCTGCCAAGATGGCATTGACAAGAAAAGGCGAACAATACAGAGCACTCTCCGTATCCCCGGACTGCATGTCCTTGATGAAACGATCACGATCCATGAAGTTGAAATATGGGTGATACCATGTGAACCAGAGCGAGACTAAGTGGGACACAAATTCATCATCATCCGACACTTTGGTCCAAGGTCTAGCTGGAACTTTCCATAGCGGATCATCAGAGAGTTTTCTTACATCCATGACACTGCGCCGTGGTTGAGCTGTGGAATCCCTCATGATCTGAGCTAAATCAATCAATTCAGGAGTCTTTTCAAGTTCATCGGACATACTCTTGTCCATGTAATCTTTGATCTCACCTAGCGGTGCGTTACTGCGAATGAGATTGAGTAATTGGATTACTTGACGGTTGCTGGAACCGCGAAGGTTGCTGACAAGTTGCACCAGCAACTCGCGGTCATCCTCGAGGCTTTCTATTTTGCGCTTCATGATAATTCGGCGCCTTTTATCTGAATTTACATCAAAGACACATTCTGTGCGTCTTTTGGTGCAGGATTCGCAAGGTTGGACGCCATCGCACTAAATCGCTAATGCTTAGAATCTGTGCAAAGGGGTGGGAAATTGATATCCCTAGGGTACCTTTGACTTGCGGGCTCTGCATGCAGAACAAGCAAGTGATGTATTTTCTCTCTTCGGCAGCTTCACATCTGGATTTCGGCTGGGTCCCGACGGATTGGGAGCCAATTGCTGTAATGATTTCGAGTCCATTTGCAAAAGATGAGCCTGGATCTGAGCTAAGGCGATTTGTTAGAGACTCGGTGGCAGAGAAAAATATCTACAAAAAATCGAGTTTTATGATTGAGACCACGGCAAAAAAGGAATCATACCTCTGTCCACCGATGTGACGGGAACGAACTCCTGCCCCTAAGAATCAGGTCCATGGCAGCGCTTTGGCCATTGCCTTGGGCTAATCAGCTGTGCTGAATACCCACATAAGATCCCCCTTTCAAGCTACCGGGACTTATCTCCGACCATTCATTTCCCCGGAGTTTCACCGAATCAGGACTGGATATTTCATTCTGCAGTCTTTTTCAAACCTAGCCGCACGCTTATTGGTTCGTGTGGGGATGGCTAGGCAAGGTCAAGCTCAAGTATCGAGGCAATACAGTAATGACTGAGAGTGGCAATAAAAAGGCGAGAACTGGCTAAGTAGCTGTGCATGAATCAGAAAAATGAATCGGAATTTAGAGACATTTTAGCCTTTCACTTGATGTCCCCTCTATCAGCAGTACAAGTTTGACGCAAGAGATCGACGCAGACGATGACGATGGGGAAAAGAAAGAAAAAGATTGCAGGAATCAAGTTGGAAGGATGTGGAGTTTAACCTGATTTCAAATCAGATGGTAAAACAAGACTGCGCAAGCTTATTTACCGAATAGGCTGATCATGAGCTGACCACTATGGATCCCATCCACCGTCGACACTATACACCTGCCCAGTCGTATACGACGCGGCATCGCTCAGCAAAAACACCACTGTCTGCGCCACCTCATCAGGTGTGCCGACGCGCGGAATGACTGTGTCGGGAACGGTAGGCCCGCCCTGGATAACAGCCGCCTGATCAAGCAACGGGGTCTGAATCGAACCACTACACATCAAATCAGCGATTCCGTCTTCAATGTCAAGTTTCCGGGAGTAAAGCTCTTACGGCGCAACTGAGTTGACCCGAATATGTGGCCCGACTTCCTTCGCCACAGATCGCGTCAACCCAATGACCCCATGCTTAGTCGTCGAATACGCCGTATGTAGCGGGAACCCACGCAAGCCCTGAATGCTCGACGCAGTCACAATACTGCCTTTTCCCCCAGGTGCAGATGCCATGATTGCCTTTACTTCGGCACGAAGACAATACATCATGCCGGATAAATTAACCCGTACTAGCATGTCCCACTCATCGTCTTCCAGGTCGATGAACTTTCCCACACCGTGGTTCTTCCCAATCGCACCAGCCATATTCGCTGCACCGTCGAGTTTGCCAAAATGCGAGACTGTAGTCTTGATCCAGTCGTTGACGGCGGATGACGAGCCGATATCTACGACGGTCGAGAGAATAGAAGGATGTGTGTCGGAATTGGTGATGGTGCGCACGGCGTTGTTGAGGGTCGTTTCGGATATGTCAGCTAGGGAGAGACGTGCGCCGTAGGCGTGAAGCTGCTTTGCAACGGCTAAGCCGATGCCGCCAAGGCCTGTTACAACGTAGACTTTGTCTTTGAAGGATTCCATTATTGATGTCGCTGTATAGGTATAGATGGAAATGGGAAGAGTGAGCCTGATGCGCGTTCGCGGGGTCTCCGTTAGAGCCTTTCCTGTGACGTGTGTTGTAGTATGCGATTGTGGGGCAACCTGCGGTGCAGTCACTCAATAATACCTCGGGCGCGAACAAATCACGATGGCTTTGACAAGCGGACACCAGTTGCTCCTGCGGGGTTTCTCCGTTTTCGTGGGGGTAATTAACTTTGAACGTGCGGAGTACACTGAAGGTCCCAAGGGTCTTATTTATCACATAATTTATTTCTAAGTGCAGGAAATACAAATTGTCTGGATTTGATCACCCTCACGCTGGACAGATCTCCTGGGTTTCGGGGAAATGCCATGGGGGATACCAGACTGAGGGGCTAAAATGGAGTGAGACGGGAAGAAAAGTCGCGATTTATAATCTCTTGTAGAACGAGTTAATCATCAGGATTGGGATGTTTTCCAGCAATTATAGATATTGAACAGACAGTTCTTAGTTCAAAGCATCTCTTCCGGCCTACCAGTCACGAAACAAAACTTTGATCAACTACGTTTTAATAATCCTGGACATTGACATGGACCTTACCCCAAGCCCCGTTCCAGCATCCGCAGTTGAGGAACAGCCCCCGCAGGCGGGCACTTGGCCCCAACTTGGCCCGAACATCAATCTGGTCTATGCAATGGATAAGCTTACGTCGGGCACTCGCGAAACCCAATACATGCGAATATGCCGCGTCACAATAAGAATTCAAAGAACATCTCGCATTGCCTCTCATAGTCTGCCACATACATGATCAATACAATCTTTAGCTCCGATGTGTCGGTATACCGCTAATCCAAAATCTCAAAGCTTGAAACACCATGGGTATCGAACACGAACAGAACCAGAAACCAGAAACGAAACATCTCGAAACGGACCCCACAACAAACAGACATCACATCATTGACATCCAAAGGCCACTGAAAACAAGTCCACTCAGTAACAATAGCCACGTCCTCTTTTCGACCACTTCCCGTCCCGCCCACTAGCATCGCCACCATACTCAACGTGCTCCGCATTCAAACAATACTGCACCTGCTGGGCTTGCTTCGCGGATGTGGAATTGCAAACAGCAGTACACGGCTCCGGATTTGAGTATGTCCACATGCGACCACCGGTACAACAACCGTCTCAGGATCGAGTACATATCTTTATAATGGTTTGCCGTTTGGTAGAGCGGGACAGCGGTGTAATCCTTCAGGTTGCCCATAGACGGAAAGGCATCGCGGGAGTAGTAGCATTCGGCAGGCTGAGTAAAGATTGTGCTGTTGCTCACGTCCATTTTAAGGGTAGTGGGCGTAAAAGACGGATTGTATGAAGGTCAACTATCGTGCAGACGGCCCGCTGTACCCCTGAGCGCAAAGGAAGAAAGTAGAGCGCAATCTCGAGGGTGGGATGATCTGATCTCTCTTATATTTCAGAAGCACGGACAAGGTGCTCGAGCTCACTATTTAAATACCCCCGGCCCCCTCAAACCTTGACGCTCCGCCAAGGCGCTATGGGAGCAATATTTTCCTAATAGGGCTGACCTCCACTGAATCTAGCTGACGGTGGCTTCAGCCACAATTTCATCAGCTAGTCAATACTAGGAGCGATCGAGATGCACAAATTCCCAAGTAAGCAGTACATGCAAAGGCATCTATTGAGCACTCAGTCGACGCTCAGTCCATACCCAAAAGAGCGCATGGCCCCACAGTACTGTTTACCTTGCAACCTACTTGTTGATGGACCTTATCTTTCACTGTGCCCCTGACTTTTGAGGTTCTCGATCTTTCAATCTCGTTCCCTCTCAAATCATAACGCACTGGAACACGATGACGCAATAATGGATGGCTTGGGTCCTATCTGCTATGGACCAGCGCAGAGAAAAAGCCTTCCTCGGTCATCGGTCCACTAAGATCTGTCTGTGCCCAAGTACTGAAGTATAAATTGAAGCTATGTCCCTCATTTCAAGCTCCCGCACAGATTCCCGTCCTTTACTTCCATCTCCCCTCCACTTGATTGCTTCTGGCCTTTTGGTGGTATTCTTTAAGGCATGGGTCGAAAGTCCTTCTTTGCTCACAAGATGACGACGCTAAAGATAATCACCGATAGCAAGTAGCAAAGAGCAGCTATGTTTTTGGCGCGCGTGCAGCTAAGGACTCCGTCCGAGAAAAAGATGAAAGGATACCCAAGACCAAGAGGATGTATGCCGAAGCTGTCCGTCTTTGATTGAAGTGAGTCGCAATGCAATTGTTCATGAGAAGTGCCCGCCGTATAATTTACTCACTTGCTCTAAAATTCGTTCAGCAAAATGGAATCAAGGGCTACGACATCGGGGCAGACTGTACCGAGCAAGCTAGGCTTGCCTTGGGAAGTTTGAGTTGTCCTTCTGAATTTACCTGAGCTATGGCTAAAGAAGGTGCTCTGGGCATGTGTTGTTGATCAAAGTCTAACTGTGACACAGGCTGTAAGACTCCAGACTATACGCTCCTCAAAGAATTGTTTCGCTGGTATAGTAATTTTACAGGAGGCAAAAAAAGTAAAATGGCGACCAGTGATGTCCATCGGTTCTCAATTGTGCTTAAAGGCTGTTTGGTGGAATTGAAGAATTGCAAGTCAAAATTGTGATGGAAGACTGGAGCGAGATATGTAACGTAAGCTGTGGCTAAACTCCAAGGCGCAAGCAATCCAGGTTCACCCAGACTGGACTAAGCCCTACCAAGTCATCGCTGACATCACATCACTGACGCCAATTCCATTTTTATAATCTCTCGCGCTCTTTCTTTTCCTTTTTCCACCAGCTTCCTTCCCTCTACGTGATTCCTTCCTACCTTTCTCTAGAATCATTTACAGCCCTTTCCTCCCCTCATCATGTCGAGATTCAGGATCCCACTTGTTTCGGCGAGCTGCTTGAACTCATTCAGCGGCAGCGGCCTCGTCTCCCCGGCCGAGTCTCAAGCTTCCTCATCCGATATCCCATCTTCTTTGGCGAGCCGAGGAGACTCGGGCATCGGCCTCCTCTCCTCCCTCGAATCCCAAGATTCTGCAGGCATCCAGTCTTCTTCGGCGAGTCGCATAGACTCTGACACTGGCTGTCTCTCCCCAACCGGGTCCCAAGCTCCTCCCTTATATTGGGACTCTACTCGGTTGATTTCGGTGCAGTGTTGCGAAGATATATCCGAGACTCTGAACTTTATAACCCAAGAACTGGAAAAGTGGCAAAAACAAACGTCCGACTTCCATCGCGGGATTACGGTCTACCTCTTCACAGACGTACGTCGTGAGTGGGGGAATGCTCTTTTTCAAGCCATCGATGAGGAATTTCGGGTACGGTGAGGCTACCTCTTTAACCCAGATTTGACTCTTTTCTTCGAAGACTGATCTTTAAAGAAAAACCTGGGACTCTCAAGCTCGGACATTGAGTCTCAAAATGCCGACCCAAGGACACGACATCGCTCAAAAATGGGTCATTAATTCCGTCGTGGATTGGAAGGACGATGCAATCATTAGTAAGGAAGAATGGAGAGGTCTGAAAATTGGCTTTGGGACTACTTTGAAGCTACCCACATCTCTATTCCCGAAATTTCAGAAGGAGCCTGATATCTACATTCGGCCGTACGACTCCGATTCAGAATTTCTTCCCCCAATTGCTTTCGAAGTTGGGTGGTCAGAAACTGCCCCGAGGCTCAAGGACGATGTCCGCATTCTCCTAGAAGGAGGCGGCGGCCATATCCGGGTCGTGATTGTGATCGACTGGTGTCTACAGAAGGATGGTCTTACTGTTACTGGCAAAGTGGATCTTTGGAGGCGAGGCTTAGATGGCCGGCCTATCCACGAGCAGTCCGAGGTATGTGCAAACATTCGATGGCCTATTCCAAGTATTTATGGTCTAACATCTCCCAGGATATTTACCCTGTTCCAAAGCTGCTTCGAGGCCAAGTTCAAAATCTCGGAGTGACTCTTGACGACTTATTCTTGACTACCCTACGAGCCAATCAAGACCCCAAAAGAATTGCATACTTCGATATCGGGCAATTGCGTGAGGAAGCCGACAAGGTCTTTAAAGAGCTGGAACTCAAAACCGCTTGACGTTCTATCATCTCTTATCAACTTTGTTGCTCTTATTGCTGATATTATGTTTCAATGCCGGTCAGCCATCAGCCTATATCATTAATAATAATTCCTGATTCCTTTCTCCAAAGACTAGTAGTCAATACTAGGGGCAATCGAGATGCACAACTTCCCAAGTACGATTCCGTCTCCGATCATGCCGTCACGTAACAGACTACAAAGCGCCCAAGAGGGCTGGGATCTTCTCCAATACAAATGGCCGAGGCTGATTGGAAAGCACCAGTGATACGATCTAGATGATTTCTAAAACGCTAAATACGAAGCTCAATCATGGGCTACGCGACTACAGCTTCCCCACCGCATTGTTCCGTCTCCACATCTTCTTGCGCCGTTCGTGGCCTGCGTTGAAGTCGTCGACCCACTTCTCGTCAAACGGAGGGAGTGGGCGTCCGATGCCATTCTGTGGTTCACCGGCGAGTTGGCGCATAGCCTCGAAATAGGCCTTGAACTCCGGGTTGATGACCGTGAACGCAGGCCCGTCGCCTCTCTCTGCGATGCGATCAGTCTCCCACTTCTCTTGCTCGGCGAGACTGGGGAGAGTGGCTTTGCCTGCTAGTACGCGCGCAGCGGCCACAGCTTGCCACTCGAAGACTTTGAATGTGAGACCAGCTCCGACCTGTGGAACAGATTAGCGTTGATTCGACTGGAACTTTGTGACATGCGACATACAGCTCCAACAAACACCAGGGTGGGATCGTGGCGGTAGAAGGTATGCTGATACAGATCCGGAACACGATTGCTGCGCGTTTGCACGTTGGGTAGGAAAGGAAGTGTCCAGGTGAATCCGGTTCCGAAGAGAATGTTGTCTACGCCAGTCTCGGATGAACCATCTTCGAAGTGAACCGTTCGGTCCTCGATGCTGATATGCGAGATTGGCGCCCTCTCTTGAATCATGGGGTGCTGGAATGCATCATTGCCAAAGTACACGTTATAGCGACCGCGTGTCACGCAGTGAATAGGTGATTTGGCGGTACCAACCAGACTGACTGCCGTGTCCGCAGCCGATACTGACGCTCCGACTGTCACGACTTTCTGTTTCGAGTTAATGTGATTCGACTATAAGTTTCATGAATACAGACATACCTTGCCACGATATTTTGCCGGTCCACGGTAGTGTTTGGTGTGTTCGATGCTGCCCGGGTACCGCTCTGCAAACTCTTTCAGCCCCGGGATGGCAGGGATATAAGGTACTGCATAGTGGCCAGAGGCAACCACGAGTGCATCGAAACTTTCCGACCACCAATAGTCAGATTGACTCCCAACGGGGCCTTCTGTGCGTCGAAGAGTAAGGATCCATTTTTGGCTAGCCTGGTCTTTGATCGCCCGTTCGACAGTAGTATTGTACTGCACAAGATGGGCGTTGCCCTTTTTCGTGAACAAGTCCTCAATATACTGTCTAATGACAGAATGATGCCGAAATGGTGTATCCTCGCCGTGACGCTCAATTGACCACTGCGACCGGACTGAAGGGATCTTCTCCTGCGAGAACTCCATGGCACCTACGTCCACGTTCGTCTCCAGTCCAGGATAGACCGGTGAATCAGTGAAACGATCCTGGCTTACCACCGGTGTACGGCACGGGAGCTGCTCAGGGATCTTCAATGGCGCATCTGCTATGCGCGCTGCTAGACCATCAAGGTCGAACTTTTGTGGTGGCGCATCATCTCTTGAGACCCTGCAGCCGTTAGATATTATACATCGATCGGACTAGTGAAAACCTACCAGCATCCACCCGCCTTCTCCTGTCTTTCAAAGACACGCACGTTGAATACCTTCTCCTGCATCAATGCATCGACGGCAATGGCACCTGACGGCCCAGCGCCTATCACGGCCACGCTTTTAGCCATATTTTTGAGTAGTTATACACACTGTAACCGCGACTCTTTGGGCGCAGCGTTCAAACAAACTCGTCGCTCGACCTTTTGTCTATGACAATCGAGTTCTCTCAGCCGAGCTTGGGGAAATGTCTTATCTGGGAATGTATGGTTAGAATTCGTCACGCCATTCAGGCTGCTATTGCGCAAGTGCAGATGACGCGAAACCAATGGAGTTTAGCTTACCCAAGATTTGAGTCGGGGTCTATGATGCAGGTGTTTCAGGTGTCTGACGCTAGATGTCAACGTTAATGTTAATTTCCGTGGAAATATCTTATTACCCAATGCCCTGGGTTTTCAAAAGCCGAAACTCGGCTTCTGGTCTGCAAATCTCAGTGCGTGGGTTCCTGGCGCCGAATCCGTGCAATTTATTGGACAGGCACTTGGGTGGGTCGCAACAGGAACCGCCACCTGTCAATTGGTAGTTTCATACATCCGTTGCATTCTCATTGCGCAGTTCAAGCTCACAAGACATGACATGAAAAAGCGATCAAAATAAGGCAGGTGGCAAGTTGTGAATCAGGGCGTCATAGGTTGTTGTCGGCGAAGCCATCATCACACCAAAGATGCCATCCACGACATTGTCCACAGGCTATACTGACATAGTCTACCGAGGAGAGACAGACGTAGATCAAGATCCAAGACAGCCAATGATAATCGGTACACGGTCAACCTTTCAGCATTTGTCGTTGGATCTGAACACGGTGCATTTTATTTGTTTTCCATACGCGGCAAAGTTGCCGCAGATGTAGGTAGCCTTTTCAAGCTCATTTTGATGTCTTATAACCACAACCCGGAAAAGAAGGGGGGGCCCTCAATAAAAGCCTGCACTATACTAAACATAGATGCTCGGTCTTACTATAGATGATCTTCGCTCAGACTTGACCTACCAACCCGAGGCTCTCAATTCTGGGACAAGCGGCCGCCGCGGCTGGGTGGTCCACTTAACTCAACTCGAGATCTACACGAACGTGCTCGCGGAAGTGCGCTACCTTGCAATCTCTTCAGCCTTCTGAGGGCGGCATTCACGCTGGTGACGACTTCTACTACGCGCACGATCTCCGTCCCAGCTCCATTCGGATTGAGAATGGTCGCGGTGGTCTCTGCCAAGCGGTCAGGAAGGCTTTAGAGGATGCGGGCATGCATCCGATTAATCTAGGCGCGATACCTACGCCTGCACTCACTCATTTTGCCCTCAAGAACGGCAAGGGCAGCATCATGGTTATGGGCAGTCATATTCCTTTCGAACGCAACGGCTACAAGCTTAATACATCCAAGGGAGAGTTATTGAAAAAGCACGAACAGCCCATTAATAATGCTGTGGCAAGTACTCGTAAAGAGCTTCTCAGCCAGCCCTACGCTAAATCTCTATTTGACGATTAGGGCATGTTTTGCAACGTGTTACCCGACCTTGTGCCTGCCGTATCGGAAGGGAAAACAGCCTACATCCAGTGCTACCGGGATTTCTTCGAGGGTCTTAGGCTGGAAGGCATGAAACTCCTCGTCTACCAGCATTCTGTCGTTGGTCGGGATCTCTTGGTTGAATTTCTCCAGATGTTCGGCGCCGACGTGACTCCTGCCGGTCGGAGCGAAACTTTCTTGCCGATCGATACTGAAGCTATTGACGAAGCCCAGCTCAACACCGTCCAGGATATCTGCACTGAAACCGGACAGACATTTGACGGAATAGTGTCGACCGATGGTGACAGCGATCGTCCACTTCTCCTTGCTCCTGAAGGAGACAGACTCCGCTTCTTTAGCGGCGATCTGTTGGACATGATTGTTGCTGAGTACCTGCGTGCCGATGCCGTCGTCGTGCCGATTAGCACTAATGATGGCATCGACCGCGGTTCTTTAGCCGGTATCATAGAGCCCAGGACGAAGATTGGCAGGTCCTTATGTGATCTCTGGTATCCAGAATGCTGTCTCGAAAGGACGCCATGGCGTTTGCGGGTGGGAGGCTAATGGAGGTTTTCTCACTGGATTCGATATTGACCAAAACGAAAGGATACTAAGCGCACTTCCTACGCGCGATGCGGTGCTACCTCTGCTCTGTGCTCTGTTCGCGGCGCGCAACAAACAATGCACACTACCGGAAATTGTTTACGACCCTTCCCGATTGTTTCAGCCGCGCCGCATTGATTCGCAAGTTTCCTCGGCCAACGAGCTTATCATGAAGCACTACTCACCCCCTGAGGCCATCATACAAAAAGTCTCATTCGACAACGATAACATCATTGCTTTTGATCCCGGTCACGCCACCCTTCGAGTAACAGAGCCACATGCTCAGCAACTTGTCCTGGTGCGTCGAGAACTATGTAGTATATTCTCGGCCAAATTTGGATTCTCTGCGATCTCCTGGATTAACTTCACCGACGGAATACGCATGATTTTTGCCGATGGCGATTTCGCTCACATACGTCCGTCCGGCAACGCGGATGAGCTTCGTATATATGCAGTCTCCAGTAGCCGGGAGCGTACCGACGCCATCATTCGCATGGGTATCGCCGAACTTGATGGTCTGCTGAGGCGATTAGGAAGCATGGTCTAAGCTACCAGTAGACTGCTTGTAGGCATCAACTCTAGATAAGTCTTGTAGACAGTGTACTCTCAATGAGAGGATGTCATATGGTTCTTATACAATGATGAACTCTAATTGTTGCTTTAATTCTGTCAAGAGACATGAAAGTATCTGCGTCAAGTATGATTCTCGATAAGGGCCGGCCTTGAAGGCGTAGCAGAAATTTAGACCATCAGTATCTACGCAACTCATCAATAGCTCAAACCCTTCCTATTTTTCGATGAATAGAGAACGAAAGATAGTTGACTTCTCTTCCTTTCCTCAGAGTATCCATCGGAAATCCTCATTCCTTCTCCAAGAATACGACTATACTTCCCACCTCCGTATCGAAGGGGAATTGCAGCCCCATGTTCATCAAGGTCGCACCAGAGTAAACACCCTTTCCTTCAACGCGATACATAGCTGCCGAATCCACACCCTGGAACCTAACACGGGGAATAGAGTTATTGATACGAGGAGCAGTCTGGAAGTAGAAAAGCACCGCTTGCGACCCGTCCTCGGAGATGAACAGAACAGCCGGCCAGTTTGAGTCTTCTGGTAGACTAAGACGGTACATGTCTCCCTTTAGAATAAGCGGGTTGACCTTCTCAGCAAGCTTAATGAGACCCGGTAGAGCTGCTTTGTCTTCTGCGGGCATGTCGGCTGGATTGAGTTCCAATCCAAATGAACCACCCATCATAGCCACGTGGCCGCGGAATGAGACAGGAAGGGTGCGTCCAGTTTGCTGGTTGGGGACTGCAGAGAGGTGGGCTCCCATGGCACTGGGTGGGTAGACGAGAGACGTTCCGAGCTGGATGGTGATGCGCTCCATGGCGTCGGTGTCGTCTGAGGTCCAGATCTGAGGGAAGTACTGTAAAACACCGGCGTCGAAGCGGCCACCGCCGGAGGCGCAGCCTTCCCAAAGAACATCGGGAAATCGGGTAGTCAGGGTATCGAAAACGCGGTACATTCCAAGCATGTACTTGTGGTCGGTGGCTGGGGAGGGCATCTCATGAATTCCACGATTATTGTCCCATTTAATGTAGGAGATGTCCGCGCTGTTGAGGAGTTTCGTCATAAAATCGATAATGAAATCTTGTACCTCAGGCAGAGCCAAGTCAAGTACCAGTTGGTTGCGTTGCAATGTGCGAGGATAAGACCCAGCGTGCATGGCCCAGTCTGGGTGCTCGTGATACAGGGTAGAGTTGGGGTTGACCATCTCGGGTTCGACCCAGATTCCAAACCGCAGACGAGTCGAAGTATTCGCAGCTTGGAGGCCTGTGATTTGGCCTATAGGCGAAGCGAGACCATGGGGGAACTTGGCGGGATTAGGAGTCCAGTCGCCGAGACCGGCATTATCCTGGTCGCGCGGGTACTTGACACCAAACCAGCCATCGTCCAGAACAAATAATTTGATGCCCAGGTCTGCTGATTCCTGGGCAAGATTGACAATTGTGCTCGCATTGTAGTCGAAGCCCAAACCTTCCCAGCTGTTGAGCAGAGGCGGCCGATCCGAGGTGGCGAACTTGCTCTTGATAAGATGGTTGCGGTAGAGACGATGGAACATACGGGACATGCCGCCGATCCCATTACTGAGAGTATACAGAGACGCATTCGGGAGAGGTCAGGGACTCGCCAGGCCCAAGCGGCCAGGAGAGCTGATCTGGGTTCAGGCCAAGGAGAGCACGGGTAAAGCCTTGCGAACCTTTCTCGACATCGACGGAGAAGGAACCGGTGTAGACGAGCGAAAAGCCCCATGCTTCACCACTATTTTCCGTAGTTGCTGGGTCTACCAGTGCCAAGAAAGGGTTATGGAGATGCGAAGAGTAGCCTGTGCTACTTCCGACCCTAAAATTTATGAGGAATCAGTACAGAGTCTTCGATCGAAAAGAACGACAGGAGGATGAACATACCCCTGTGTGCCATACTGAACCTTTCTTCGCTGAGGATGGGCCTCTCGTGCCCAGTCACCGCTTAAGGTGATCATATCAAGATCCTCGAATGGAAAGTCCACACTCATACTAGCCAGCGCCTCGACGGTGATGTTCCCCTTGCCCATATTGGTGACATTGACACTTCGGACAACGGCGTCGTACTTGGGAAAGATAGAGTAAGAAAGGTCCGCAGCCACAGAGCTATAGTTGTCATACAGATGAACAATCAAGGTTGTTACATCGTCTTCAGTGCCGAATGTAGCCGGCAGGCCCGGTAATCCGGGTTTTCCCTGCACCAAGGTATGAGACTGGTACTGCAAATCTGACACCGTATAACCCTCGGTTTGCCGAACACGAATTGCAGGGTACGGAAGTCACCACGGCCTTGGTCGGGGAATTCACGACGGATTCTGCCTATATTGCCGACCCAGCCAGTCACCGAAGTGACGATATCAGTGGGGATGTCCCCAGTGACGGTGCCTCCGAAGTGATCGGATATCAAGTCGCCTGTACTATTGTCTACGTGGAAGCGATAGGAAACATTGTCGCCATTAAGGGCAAAGCTTGTACCGTCCACAACAACTGGTTGACACATGATCAGAATTTGGTCGCAGATGAGTCGAGGATGAGAAGATGTCCATATAGCTTACCATTACTTGAGGCAGCTTGGGCCACGGTTGGGCAACCGAGAAGCGCCACCAGCCCTGCAGCAGGCGCCAAACTATTTGCGAAAAAGGACCATCTTAGCCGTCCTTTCCTGCTTCAGGATGTATTTTCGAAAGTTGAGTACCACGAAATGCGGTCACATACCCTTTTATAATTTCGCACAAGTTCAAGAATGTACCGACCCATCATCCCGAAGACGGATCAGCAAGCCAATCAAGAAAAAGTTGCAAGGTCGGACTCCAGTGAATGATGTAGTATTTCTCCGGTCTTCACGACCCTTTTACACGGTGCGGGGAGCAGCGCCAGAAAGCGGAGGAACCCCGATGAGGCCGAGCTCAGCGGAGTGGAGTGACATGTCAATAGCGGCGGTTTTGAGTGTGTCTTATTGGCTTGCAGATGATGAATTCCGCCTCTCCACGACTGCCAAGGCACAAGTGGACTCAAAGGAGTGTAGAAAGAGCCCCTGGTTGCTGAACCCCCGCTGTGGAGATCGGCGTACGGCATCTCCTGGAACTTGCGGTTTTTCCAGCCATCCGTTGTGCAGAAGATCCGAAATGAGAAGGGCTAAGGCCTGTGCTGCGTGTCGGTAGGCGGTACTTCCCGGTCAAACACGGCCTATTGACTGACGATGTTAGTGAGCGGCGACGGAAATGTGAGAGTCGTGCACCGGGTCGGCCTTGCATTTTCTGTGTTGCTCGAGGCTTGCCATGCTCGAATGGTGAGCCGGGTAAAGGCGCACACGGTCACGATCAGCCCAGTTTTGCCAACTCCTTCTATGCACAACAAGTAGACAATGGCGCATTGCCCACCAAATCGCTGTGTGCAGAGCTCGTGCAGCTCTACTTCGACTATATTCATGATCAATTTCACACTTTATTTCACCCACCAAGTTTTGTGGAGGACATGAATCGAGGGCAAGCCCCTCGCATTCTAACTTGTGGCATGATGGCGCTTTCGGCACGGTTAGCTGTTCTTATTTCGTGCACTCATACGGACGGATGCTTATGATGAGCTTGTTTTAGATTCTCAACAAACGCACACTTTGCCGGGATAGATCCAAGGGAGAGAGGGCAGGGTTATGCAAAGGAATGTGAAAAATTGCTAGACTGGAATGATGTCTCATTGACCACCATCCAAGCCTGTGTCTTGCTTGGCGCCATCGCTATCACCAATGGCAAACCTGCTCTTGAAAATATCTACTACGCTGTTGCGTGTCGGATGGCCCAGTTGCTCGATCTTCCGAATTGCCAAGCGACGAGTAGGGTCGAGCAAGAAGTCAACATTCGCAGTAAGCACTAGTGCTCTAATTGAGCGGCCTCGACACTGACAATCTCTAGTGTGGTGGGCTCTTAATATGATTGACGTGTGGTCTTCATCCGGTGTTCGGCTTCCCAGGCTTCTAACACCGAGAGAAGACGTGCCTCTACCCATGGACGAACGTGCTTTTCTTGGGATGAAGCGGAGTCAAGGATTTGATGTCGCCATTGACACGGACCGGAGATCATCACTACTTGCTGAAATGGTCCGTTTGAACCGCATCCTATTGCAGATCAATGATTTGAACATCCGTGCATCCGAAGAAGAGTTAGATACCGAGGTGATCATCAGCAACCTTGAAGATCTTTCGAATCAGCTGGACGTGTGGCTTCAGGAACTTCCAGATCACATGCGAGATACGCGGGAGAATATGGAGCGGTACGCCGCCCAAGGCCTTGGGCGCATGTTCGCGGCCATCTACCTTGGATACTATCACTATGGTCAGATGTTGTTCTACCGATTCTTGCAGGACGACTCAAAAGGATACCTCACACAGACGCGATACTTCGCAGACAAATGCAAGCAGCATGCCAGCAAGTTATGTGACACAGTCTATGCTTCTGATGAGAAACCAGGGTGCGATGTCAAGTATAACATGATCGGACACGTTCTTGTCGTTTCTTCCACCGTGCAGATTCATAGTTTGCTGTTCGATCCTGATGATTCCAATGTCGCACTCGCGAAGATGCGTTTGCAGAAGAACTTCATTTTCCTAACTCGTCTACGGGACCTATGGCCAACTTTGGATTTTTGCATGGATCGTTTGATGGCTTTTCATGAGGCATGTAGGAATTCTGCAGATACTAGTTTCCGTATGGACCGGTGGATGGTACGCTTTCTGGTTGAGTTTGCCAGCCCGATGGGTGACAAGGCAATAAATTCTGATGGGAAAGATCCGTGGTCCCTTGCGGGCCTGGGAATCACTCCTCTTTAAACGAGCTCGAATTCGACAATGATTCACGCTACTTTGAGGACCAAACAGGAGATGAAGACGCATGTCTCTAGCTGAAGGGGCAATAATTACATCGCCTCTCTGCTATCAACCAAACTCGTTTACAGCAAGCAATATTACAAAAAAGTGTACAGTTGATGGATTTCCCTCCCATTTGGTATCGAAACCGCTTGCCTCTAGCCAAGTCCCAAGATTCTTTCGCTCAAGATGGATACTTCCAAGCTCTTGAATTAAGGACAGCGATTGGACCATCATGTTGAACTGCTGAAAGGGTGACCTAATCTCACGTCCACCGCATCTTGGCCTTCCGATGGCAAGTCTTTGTGGTACTTTGTTTTGTTCTTTTCAGATTGCCGAGAATTTTGAAATATGCTTCTGTGATGTCACATATTAGCTCGCGGCCATCTGTGGCTCCCCGCAACAGTCGGAGTTGCAAACGATGCAATGAGAGAAAAGTCCGGTGTGATCGAAATACCCCTTGTGGTGCATGCGTTAAGACAGGGGACCTATGTGCTTTTCCGAGCCCTAAGCGGGCACCACGGACCCTTAATCGGCCTCCGGTTGGCGAGCTACTTGCTTGCTTGACAGAGCTGGAAACAGAAGTTGAACAGCTGAAATCTTCAAAGGGTCTTGAATTGGAAACCCATGAACAGGATTCCATCAAATCCTCTCATTTGGATGGAGGTCAAAACATTCAATCGCCGGAGTTCTACCATGGTTTTTGTGGTCTGCCACTTGGAAAATGGCATGGCAAAAGCAGTCGCCCGTTGTCCCAGGATTCATTTCGAGATTGTTACCTTCAACCATTGCAGATCCAAACACTTTTGCGTATATATCAGAAAAACGGCATGCCTTTGGTTGCTGTTCTTCACCTGCCTACCATGGCGAGGATAACTGAGGATGCCACACAAGGCTTGAGCATTGATCCCGCTAGGGAAGCTCTCATGCTCTCGATTTGCTTTGCCGCCGTGGTCAGTATGGAACCACAAACCCCCATTTTCCCACCACCCTGGCTGAGTCATTCAGCCTGGACCGTAACGCAATAGATCTGGCCAGATACCTGGTCCGTAATTCTTTGTTGCGACAGTACCCTGTAAATGTTGACGGAGTCGACCTTGAGCCACATATGATTGAGCTTCCGCCTGAGAAGCAGGGCTTTACCGACATCACCCTTTGCCTTGTAACCTGTTTCATGATTAATGAAGTGGAATTATCGACACATCCTTTGAGCACAGTCGCATCAATGCAAAGCAGAGAAGATTGCATCAAGTCTGTGGGGGCAACTCTCCATGAGCGATATCTGAATCATTTCGATCTGAGGATTCCATTTCATTGGGTATTCGCCACAATCGCTCGCCTCCATTTGTCCAAAGCTTGGGTATCGGTGCATAAGCAGCTCTCGTCCTCTGATCCGCGTGAACCGGAACCAGAGTATAGAGGGTCGGTCCTTCGAACTGCTATTGAGCTTGTTGAATTTGCATATTTCTTGCAGACTAATGATATCACTAGGCATTGGGCTGGCTCTGCAGAAGTCACAAGCAAAAGGAGGCCATTGTCCACATTCTTGACGAATTAAGTACTCGTCCGAATGGTCCCGAGACGGATCGTGCTTGGGAAATAGTGACCAAAACAACGTCCCTCTGGATGCAAGGTCCTGGGGCCGTGGGAGGTGTGCCTGAGAAGCCTTTGCTTGAACTTATTCAGCGGGCTGATATGCTACGAGAAGAGACGCTGAAGGGCCAAAATGGACTAGAAATGGCAAACTTGGTTGGAGTGCCTCCTCTTGTTGAGGAAGAAATGATCTCAAAGTAATGGAATCGAATTGCAAAGCCAGTTCAAAATACCGCCAATGTGGATTTTTCTGAGTCATACATTGATCCATCTACCCTCGCATGGCTCCAGGGAATCTGGCCCTATCAAAATATCAATGAACTGCAATTTGCCCAGTGATTACGCTTAGTGCGTCATATCCCGGGTAGCAGTCCTCTGATGAAGCCTCCCCAGCCAAGATCTCGCCGTAAATCTTCGAATCCTCTTACCAAAAAGAACAAACACGACGACCGCAAGATTGTTAGCGAGTAGAATACCTCCAAATATCCCCGCGATCACAACCGCATATCCCCTCGTCAAGATCCAATCCAAGAGATATGAGCCCATGCCAAATGAGATAGCCTGCTTGCCCATATTCATGGCAATCAGCATCTCGGACGTATTGGCGTAGTATGAGTCCACTGCGTACGCAAGCGTAAAGGTAAAGTAGAAGTATGACCCGAATTGATCCATAACGACCCCGGCGAAGTATCCAATCCAGTGGAGATCGCGCTGTGCCGTGAACCCGTAGACTACCAGTCCGGCGGGGCGAGGAGAAGTGCGGGAAAGAGGGCTGGAAGACGCATTTCGGCTTCGCGAATCCCATGGTTGCGTTTTGTGCGGTAGGCGGCTAAGCGGTCGGAGGTTGACGTGAATGGGAGGGCGAGGAGGTAGCCGATGAAGGAGGCGACTGCTATGAGACCGGAATTTGTCTGTTGTTCATTAGTACTTTTACTCTCTGGGACAAGAATTCAGTGTCCGTACCTCACTCCAGTTATAGGGTGGTGCGGTGATTTTTATCGGGAATGTGTAATTAAATGCGAGGGCACCGAGGCCAATATACAGTCCTGGACGAAGAATTAGTACATAAGCTTGCCTCGATATCTCTATGGATCGCATACCGTAGGTAGTAATCACCCACAATACAGCAGGAACCAAGAAATACGTGAATGACCGAGCGATAGTCATGAAGAAATCAGGCTCGGGGTCAATGGCGCTCCAAGGCTTAAGAGTAGACAAGAAACTCTTTCTTCGAGGTACCGATATAGACGAGACATTTTCAAGCTCTATCGCCTCTTTTTCATTTTTCTCAGACCGATCAGCTTTGAGTGAATGTGACGATGAATGCGTAAGCGACGATTGCCCGGAGCGGTGATAGGTCGATTCCTCGACGAAGAAAAAAGCCGCTAGTAGAAGACCGGCAGCAAAGGCTGCTTCGACGTAGAAGAAGAGTCGCCACGAGTAACCTCCTGCAAGCATGTAACCAGCGTATAAAGGGCCTGTCGATCCCAAACACAGACACACTGTTTCTTGTTAGAAATCAAAATCGACGGGCACCGATTCATTTCGACTAACAAGTATAGTAGCCCAACTTCTTTCCGCGCTCGTGGATGAAGAATATGTCGTTGACAAGCTGCACAGGTAGACTCTCGCAGACGCCGCTATGGAAGATTGATTAAAGACTCAATGTGTATGTTCAAGTGCGACCAACCTGCTGAATCCGTGAAAGACACGGGCAACCATGAGGCCGGTGTAGCTCGTAGCCCTCGAGGCACCGATCAAGCCGGCCACAAACTGATAAACTTAGGTCGAGCTTTAGATTGATGTAAACAGGTTTCACATACCACAGACATAGACAAAAGCGCCACCGGGCGTCGTCCGATCTTCAAGTAAAGGGGTACAAGGAGAAGCGACCCTAAAAAGCCATCAGCAACCCTCGAGTCTTCTCAGTGCTCAATCATACCAAATCCAAATGCCAAATTTGGATAAGAGATCAGTCCAGACGCTTGAGCCGGCGAGATCTCGAATTCTTTGCTGTATAAGCTAATGTAGACGGCCGGTCCGGTCAAGGAACTGTTCCCAAGAAAAGAGTAAAATGCCACAATAAGGAGGATGGTATTTTTCTTCCAGATGGGCCACTGCGGATCAACCTAGCATTAATGCGAGTATCTTGGATCAGCAGTCGACGGGGAACGCATACTTGAAGAGGGTCGTTGGGATCCTCGGCCGGTACAGGGTACAGCGCCTGGCCGTACGCCGTGTCATCGCCCTCAACCGCACTCAGATCCACCGTTCCGGGGATGTCGCCATCATGAGCGTGACTGTGGACTATGATTAATGCTTTGCACCGGTAAATTGTCAGGATATCTTACCTATGCACAAGATGCGGCCTTTTGGCCGTCGTTCCTTGCTCTGCATGACGGAAGACGAATGGAGGTAGATCTACTTGCAGCCTGATTTCAAGATTATTGCTTGCCTAAAGAGAGTTACCTGCAGGAGCTATGGCTAGGAAGAATGAATGAAATGCAGAGGCGCTCATGCTCCTTTTCATTTCGAGTAGGCTTGTTGGCGATGGGGCTAAACCCCCAGAGCTGCTCTTCCCCGCATTGCTCCACACGTTCCCCGGATTTCGACCTGTCATCGCGACTCGTTGAATTGATTCATGGGGCAGGCCCCACACGCCATAAACTGGGGCTGCAAGATGGTGGATTGATGTGAAGAATGGTTTTGATCCTTGACTTGAAGTCTAGTCTATGTGTCCCACAACATCGATGAATCATTACGGAAAGAAGTTTTGATTGACGGCTGTCAGACTGAAAGATTACTTAGTAGGTCTAGCGTGGATGTTTTCTGTGCTGTCTCCAGGGCTTTGGGCTGCCACTATGTCCTGTGCCATTGCCAATCATCGCGTTCCGATATGACAGACATGTCGTCTGGATGGAGAAACCATGTGAGGTTTTAAGAGTGTGAATCACACGCATCAAGCATCCATGTGTTTCTTTTCTCGATTTTGTCACATATTTTCCTATGGCAAATAATTTGTGAGTGTTACGCAAAGGGAAAGCTTTATGTGCCCGCGATTTGCAACTTCAGCATCAGACTAACAAGTTCTAGAAATGGACGCTCAAGGTGCTATGAATGTAATCGGGATTAGGAGTAGTCTATCCAGTAAAAAACAGTGACATATTTGCAGTCTCGTAATGAAAACACCCTAAATGCTAATCCGAGATCCGCTTAAGTAAAAACATCAGTAGCAAACCGCTCCTTCGTCCTCAAAGCTTCGAAGAATCTTTCAGCAGCAGTCTCATCATCCATCCCGACCTCACTATACTCAAACTCAGGATCCTGACCCGCCTCCTTTGCTTTACGGATAGTCTCCGCTCTCCGCTCAAGGAACACCTTCTTGCAGACATCTCGTACACCATTCCCAACACCAGTACTACCACAGACGTAGATCCGAGCACCCTGATCAAAGAGCTCCGTCAACTCTTCTCGGTCCTCTAGCATACGGTCCTGGACATGTTGACCCTTTCCTTCGTCGGGTCGGCTGTATGCCCAACGGACGTCGACAGCGCCTTGTGCGGCCCATTCGGCTAGCTCGTCGGCGTGAATATCATCTTGGCCCTTTGTGCGGCAGCCGATGTACAGGATAGCCTTGGCAGGTTGGTCGAATCCAGCGGATGATGAACGGCCGCGGATCTTCTCTGCGCGTTCCTGGACAAAGCCGCGGAATGGAGCGAGGCCACTGCCTGCACAAGCCATGATCATGGGGGTTTGAAGATCAGATGGAGGTTTGAAGCCGTAGTGCGAGGGGCAAACGGAGATGTGTGCGCGTTCGCCGGTCTGGAGTTCGGAGAGATAGTTTGAGGCGACGCCTAGATAATCTGATGTTTCGCCGTCAACGAGGCCTGAGAGGGCGGGGTCCTTCAGGACGGAGAATGTGATTGAGCATTCTGAGGGATCGGAGAGAGGCGATGAGGAGATGGAGTATTGGCGCACGCGCATCGGTGGGAGCATGGCCAGGAAATCGCCGATAGGGAGCTTGATTGCTGGGTAGCGCATTAGGAGATCCAAGGGGCTAATTCTCTTGCGGACGATCTCATTGGTGAAGTGGGTTGGGCTAGAGGCAAGGTAGCGGAGCTCAGCTTGAGTTTCGGCGTCTTCGGTGGCTGCGTCGGCGAGAAGGTTCATGTCGCGCTTGGAAGCAGGTTGAGAGAGCTCGACATAGGTGGAAAGGAGCTCGAAGGCGGAAATAGGAATATCGATAGGGATTGAGCGTGGGCCTGCACTTGTCTCTGGTTTTTGGATGCGCAAGACTGCGTCCCAAGGGAGGTCGAAGCGACGAATCGCGCGACGCACGACGGAGCTTGGGTTGACTGGGAGTACGGCCAGGTAGTCACCGCACTGGTAGGTTGTGTCTGATGGCAATTTGAATTTCAAGTGTCGCTTAGCAGGCACGCCTGGCGGTGTGAGGAGCTTGTTCTCGACGACATAGCCTTGTTGAAGCTTGAGGCCAAGAGTCGATGCGCGCACGCCTGAGCTTACATCAACTTGCAGCGAGGATTTGGGCTTCTCGGTTTTCTGGACTCCACCAAGCTTTTCGGCGACGGCGGGCCAGAGATTTGTTTCACCCCAACTGTCAAATGCAGTGAACATATCGGAGTTAGCTGCATCTGCTAGGCCGATGTCACAAAGCCTGGAAGCGCCGTTCTTCTCGGCGAGCTCGTTAACTGCCTTGGGAATGCGGTGGAAGGTTGTGGCCCAATCGTCTGGAGTGATTTAGTAGAGGTACTTGCAAATAATAAAATTAGTGTGATACTCACGGTGACCACAGCCGAAGACTGCATAATTCACACCATCTAGGTCACGGCCCTTGAGTTCATTCAGCCACTCAAAGAAGTGGGCAGCATTATCTGGCGGCTGTCCCTCATAAGAGGCCGTGATGAAGACAACGGGCTCATTCTTTGGAATGTTCTCCCTCGCTGAGTCCAAGGGACTAGTTTCAGCTGAATATCCATATTCGACTGCATCGTCCGCCAATCGGCGCGCGAATGCCTCGCAGGTTCCCGTGTTGCTTCCGTAGAAGATGTGCATAGGCTTCAGGTTGGCGCCGGCAGGGACAATTTTAGGCTTCCTTTCACTGCCGGTAGCCTCGGCCTCCTTGTGCAGATCCGGGGTACCACCCAACATCAGACTCAGATTAGTCGGGTCCATGTTATGGCGGAGGGTGGCCCGCATGTAAAATCCTTCGGGCTTAATAGTAAGCGTCTGCTTGAGTCGGAGATCATAGCTTGGGTCATCCATCTGGAAGTTGAAGTTTTGCATCAGCATTGCGACGAGAATCAACACCTCCTGCCAGGCGAACGGACGACCGATACAGCCGCGCATGCCGTTACCGAATGGTTTCCAGGCATTTTTGGGCAGCTTGTTGAAATTCTCGTCGAGCATTCGCTCCGGGCGGAATTCATCCGCATCTTCGCCGTACACCTTAGGATCCCGCTGCATCTTGCCTGGCATTAAGACAATGGGTTCGTTCTCGTGCAGGACGTACTTGCCACCGCCCAATGTGACTGGATCTTCCTTGTTCTTCTCCGGGTGCGCATGCATCCCGATCATTGGGGCTGTCGGTTTCAAGCGAAGTGTTTCTCGCATGACGGCCGTGAGATAAGGGAATTTTGACAGGTCATCAACGGTAACCTTGCGTCGCCCAAGGACTCGGTCGACCTCTTCTTGGAGCTTCTGGTACGCACTGGGAGTTTTGAGTAGGTAGTAGAACATGAACGATAGCATGCCCGAAGTAGTTTCATGGCCTGGAGCTGTTAGCACGTAATAAACTCGCTATAGCGCCCGACACCCACCGGCAATGAGGAAGGTGATCATGTTGTCAATGATCGAAGAATCGGTCATTCCTCGGCCCGTCTGAGGATCGCGACCGAGGATGAGAGCATTGAGTAAATCTTTCTTGTCGATTGGATTGTTCTTCCGAGCATCAATGAGCTCTTGAGACAAGTTGCGGAGATAATTGACATCGTTCCAGTACTTGGCGTTTTCACTGGTAGGAAGACTATTGAGGAGAGCTGGACGGCGAGCCCGGTTACCAGACCCGGAAAGAAGACCAGTCATCGCCTCAATGAAGGGATGCATTTCATCATGATAGAATGAGTTGAAGCGCGTGCCCATTGAGCAAAGTGCGATAGTATCAAGGGTCAAACGGGTGAAATCCTCGGTGACGGTGATGGGTACATTTGGCCCGTTGCGCGCCCATTTCATGACGAGCTGACTGGCAATGTCGTACATATCTAGGTGAAAATTAGAGCTGTCCACATGTCCTCTGTGATCGAACTCACCATCGAACATGCCGCGAATCATCAACGGCCCGAACGCGGGGACAAGGACTCGATGCGCGATCGCCCAGTTCTCCTCGCCCGGGTAATTTGCGGTGAACAAACCATCGTTTGTTCCATTGCGAATTTCTTTCAAACCGGCGATAACATATTTGGTGAATCGCTCCTCGTCGCAGACCTCGTCGACAAGCTCATGTGAACTGAGGAATACGCGTGTCTGGCCAAAGGTAGTAAATCGGAAGATCGGGCCTGCAGCTAAATTAGTGGTGTTCTGATCTGCAGAGCGCATGCTGTACCATAGGTCTCGGCGAGTCGCTCGAAGCTGTTGAGGGGCACGTCGGCCTCGATCTCTAGGAGGTTGCCGATAATAGGGACCCCTCTAGGTGCGGGAATAGGGACCTCTGCACTCATTGCGACGGTCGAATGTAATGGACAGAGGAAAGAAAGAGTAGAGAAACAGAAGTTTATGAGATCACGGATCGAAGATCAAAGCGGGATAGGGATTCACCAACTCCGTCCGACTCGGTGTTGTCGCAATCGGGAAGTTCAACCGCCGGTCCTTGAGTTTGAAGTTCGGTGTGAGGCTGACAGTCAGTTGCGCCCGAGGTCGAGCCGGAGAATATATGAATTATAATCGTCTTTATGCACAAGGGCGACTGCCCCTCCAAAATCGCCTCGTGTTGTCAGACGTCGAATGTTTCAACACATTCCCACGACAAATCACTTAAGATGCGCACTCCACCAACCTCGGTTCTTTCACGAGCTAACCGATTTACTTGGCAATTTGTGGTCGTTTTTCCATCATAAGCTGCTGCTCCGTACCCAATCTATTCATGGGTTTTTTATGCATTCAACGGCAGGACAAGCACCAATTCCGATCTTGTGGAATAATCGTTTGTGAGTTGTACACTGTGTGCAACCTGCCCATTGTGGATGCCTAAAGCTCCCCAGTCAATTACCTCACCATAGAGCGCCAGTGGCGGCGGTGGCTTCGGGCTGATAGCTGTGCCTAATTATAGAGTGGACCCATCTGCGAAATGGACTCAAAACAGTGAGTTCTCGATTCATACCATTTTTTTTCTAAGATGTTGAATGGGTAGAAGAAACAATGAACAGCCGGGGTTGACGGAAAATATGTACAGATCATGCATTTGCGAACGACTGCTCCCGATGTGTAGGGACTATGGCAGCATAACAGCCTGGAACGCCGACGGTTTTGACCGGGGTAAAAGAAAGACCGAGGAATGGATATCAGCAAAAGCCACCTAGCGAGACGGCGAAAAAAAATTTGAGAGAAAGGTCATTAGGGCGGTCCCAGGATCCTTAGACACTCCCCCCCCCAAGAGAAGGGCAGTGGTCGCATCAAGCCTTGGGCCACTGGCGTCTGAGAGACCGAGACGGGTAAGGTTCGCAGAACCATTCATTAGAAGAAAGGTATCGTGCGAGGTTTACTTGACCTGATGATAGCCGCTGGTTCGCCACTCGCTTGCCTTCCAGTCGTTCTGGTAGTTTTGCATCTCGTTACGCTCGTTGTTGTACTGGTCGTTGCCGAGAGCATGCTCGAGGCGGCCCTGTCGACGCTTGCGCATACAGTATAGTCCCAGTGCGACGATAACGAGGCCGGCGGCGGCGGCGGCTCCAACGTAGACGCCGACGTGGGCGCCTGTCCCTAGGTCGTCCCACTTCTCAGCGAGAGATTTGGGAGGGTTGTTGATGTGGTCGAGAATAGTCGAGATTCCTCTGTGGGAGTGGTTAGTGGTGGCTGCAGGATACGCTTGAGAAGGAACTTACTCCGCAACTTTGATGCTCTCCCAGTCTCCGGAGTGGTCGCCGTAGCTGTACTCCTTGCCGGTGTGGAAGTCCTGGACACGGATCTTCTGCACCGTCATAGTAAAAGGTCCTTTGCTATAATCAACCAAGCCACCGGCCCACTCAATAGTTCCCGGGGCCGCACCCTTCAGACCAGCGGGCCAGACACTAAATTTGACCTGACAGGGTGTCTGCGGATAGTTCTTGCCCTGCAGGGTGCTATTCGTCGAGTAAGGAACAGTACGAACCAGCTCGCCATCAATCCACCACTCGAGCCTGTCCGAGTTCCAGTAGGTCGTATAGTTGTGGAACTCGGTATCAGCGTTCGCGACGGCGTGGAAACCGCCACGGTCGAAAGTAGTGTTGTTGCCCTTGCCGAAGAAGTTGCTTTGCACCTGGCTGGTGTTATATCCGACCCATTCCCAATCGATTTCGTCCAGATCATCCGACTCCAGCACCACACTGCTGATCACACCACCGCCCACGGCCATCTTGACCCAGGATTCGACCACACCGAAGAAGATATAAAAGTTTGACTGGAGCAAGGTCGATTCTCCTTCCTTGCTGATGGTGAATTCGGCTCCCTCATCGGTGGTAGTATAACCGCCGGTCGTCATGTTCCAAATGGTAGTGTCGAGGGTGGTGTTGAAATACCATTCATGCGTCGTACCCAGCGCTGGGTCGGCCGGACAAGACGTCTTGGTCGGGTCACAGAGGGTGGATGTTTGAGCGAAGGCATTGCTGGCCAGAGTCGCCAGCACGGCGAGGTTAAAGAAGGTCTGCATGGTGTATCGAATTTGCTCACGCTCCCCTATACTGCGTGGGCGATCCCCGAAAGGGCACAAGGAACGGCTACGAGGTGGAACCTCGAGGTATAGTTGAAAAAGGAATGGATGTGCGAAAGAGACACACAGATTAAGGATCGAAAGGTGGAAAGCCACCAGCAGCACAGATTCGTGGGAGAGTTATGAGAGGAAGAGCATAAAGAAAAGGGAAGTTTGGGGGGAAACAACGCCACTCGAGACCAAGTGGGCTCACGACATGGGCGACTAGTGCTCGATTGGGGATTAGCTCCAGGGACTTAGAATCAGTCAGGGCCCTCAGGACCCTCAGGGCCGCAGTAAGGGGAAAAGCTGGCAGCGGATTATTGTGAATTGAGCGGTGCTAACCCAGGGCGAGTTAGTGAAGGTCTGCAGCCCGTACATCCCCTGGGCCTAATCGGGAACTGTGGCGGCCCCGTGCCTGGATCTAAACCACATTGGTTTTGGCCCGAGTCCGCATAGGTCTTGCTGGGCTGGTTATTGGTCGATAAGAGTCAGATCTACGGCTTGAGAACAACCATTCGAACGTTAGGAGGACGAGTCCAAGGATCACTCGGATCGTGTTATCTGTGAATCGTTTTTCCTCGTGTCGGGCTGATCCCCTAGAGACAAAGGCACCGAGCCAAGTCAGCCAAGTCAGCCAAGTCAGCCAAGTACTTAGTGACCTTTGGGTTTTGGTTAGCTCCGAAAGATGACCCGGTCTGGACTTGCCATCTCTGTTCGGGCGACCTTGGCACGAAGTAAAAGTAAACAAAGGGCCACTTGCATATCATAATCAAATGATGAAATCACATCGAGATAATGGTGATTCCTATTGCTCTCCCTTGGTTCTAATTCAAGACCCTAGACAGGGAAAAAAAAAGAGCCCCCCTAGTTTTCTCCCACTTTTCCCACTTGTGCCACCGTGAATCCACTGTACCCACCTTCAAGCTAAGACCCTGTGGAACCCCCTCACTTTCCAGGTTTCGTGCTTTCCGCTATCTTTCCACTGTTCGGCAACCGTTCGAACAGCTTTTGCGTGGACTAGCTGCTAGCTGCTCTCAGGCCGGCCAGTGCATCTTGCCGTTCATTGCGACCGTGTACCTAACAGCTACTAAGCTTTGCGGCGTCGGCTGTTGTGTGCCAAGTGCCGTGTCTCAAATGAGCCCGCATTAAATTTTGCACAGCCTCTGCCGAGCGTGAAATTGTTATTCATGGGTGACACGGACATTTATCATCGATCTTGTACCACGCACGCGCTCCGTCAAATTTTGACCCCAGGGTCGATCGTCTATGTATCAAGTCATCGGGGCATGTGCGATATTGTTGGTTGCTAGAGAACATATGTTGAACTACATAATATCCACGATTATTGTGTTGGGTTGCTAATTCTAGCTGTCGTTTATGTGTATAGTTCAACACGTACTGTACCCTTTTACAGAATGCAGTAATGAAGACAAAAAGTTCTTGCTTCTAGCTATGAAGATATCTAATGTTCCGCCCATACAGTTGGTGACCTAGGAATGTTCTCTTCCTTCGCATTGACACAAACACACTCCCCTGTAATTTCATTCTGCAAAGAAAATTTGGAGGGTCTTTCGTCTCCCACCCCATCTATCCCTCCCAAAGAAGTCATTGCTACAAGGTATTTCTTTTCTTTCTTTCACCGCCCTGCCATGTATAGTCTCAGAAACAGGGTGCAAACCCCACACAGCAGCCACTACTTCGATGTCCGATGCGACTTTTACAGTATTTGGAAACAAGAACTTTCTTCTCATCCAAGCCCCCGGCTCGATCATAGCGCTGCCAGATTCTTCACCCATAACGAGTTGTTGCATCGGTTCCACATACCTATAGCGATTTAAGATTGAAATTGTTCTTTGCCATCCAGGTAGCGGATCTGGAGATGTGATAGCGCAGACATTCCTCGTGTCGAAGTGTTATGTCTGATGAGAGGTGATTCTGGCTTGAACGAGATTCGTCATGTCCAATACGCCCCAGGTTGCTCAGATGATATCCAGGAACTTCTGGATATCCGTCGAGGAATGCTCAATTACAGTCTTCACCTCACAATTTGAGAGTGCTGCTGTGGTGTTCGAGTATGCCCACGTCACAGACATGATCTTTTCGTATCCGGGGCTCGGATCTGTCGCGAAGAACTCGGGATTCGATGCCATAGGAGACAACGACGCACTTTCGTACGCACGAGGTGTCCATTTGAAAATGAGATCTTTATTCTGCTCTGCTTTGATCTCAAATTTACCAAAATCGGTCATCCTGCGGACTAGCTTGGGCCAGTCCGGCGTCACATCGTGTTCGATTTGGGTAAGAGTCGAGACACCAGTCTTGGCCGCGGAGGTAGTAGACGAAAAGTTATCCTTGTTGAGGCCTAGAAGGAAGTTATCTAACTTGTCAAGGATCTCTTATTGTTTGTCAACTCTATCTTTCGTCAGTAAGCCATCTCCAATAGAGGGGGCTATGCGATGGCACTCACACTGGATCCCTCAACGCAATATCAGGGAGGACCAAACCATTTTGAAATGCTCCAATGATTTCACAAAGAGATGTGATTCTCGACCGCACAAAGTCTACTTCCTTTTGTGACCACCGGAACCGACTCAACCCCCTTGGCGCTGACGCATACCTGATTCACCGTTTAAGCCATGCTTTTATAAGTTCTAGTCAGCACAAGTACTGGTGTAGATATATTGGTTCCTAGATAATTAAGTCTCGCTACAGATCCAGGCTTCAAATCCTTCAACTAGCGGCTTCTACTTCAACATTGTCCCGGACCAGTCTGTCATATTCACATTCCATGCACGATGCCCATTAAATACAATCCAAGCTGTCACATTACTCATTACTCATTGAACTTCATGTTTCCCGATCCCAAAACGAATTCCCTCATTCAGCAATATACACCCTCTGAGGCCGCCGCACATCATCACGATACCGGCGCGACGGCGACTTTTCAACATAGTCCACGTATGGGCCACGACTGCGCCGTCTTCTGCGGCTGCTCGAGGTACGAGTCACCGGAGGACGATAGCCAAAATCTGGCTCCTTTCCGCCACTCCAGGTGCCGGGTAAGCTGCAAACCCGCCACAGCCAAAGGATGAGCAGGGTCCCTGCTATCGAGCCAAGGACGATTCCAGCGATTCCTCCGCCGGATATTGTGCTGGGGCATCCGTCTGGGGCACGAGCCACGAGGGGAGAATTGAGAGGAGCCTGTTCTGGTTGTTAGATGCAAATCGGCATTCGGAGCCGTGGTTCTCTGTCGGCCCGCCCGGGAATATGGATTTGCGCCGTGGAATGTAGACTGCACTTACCATCGATTGAAGTGGGGTTAAGTAGATCCTTCTTTCAATGTTGTCTTCGATTAATATCGTTGCTTCTGGGCTTTTTTTTTTCTATTGCTGTGTTGGGATCGATCCCACACTATGGAAAAGTGGGTCTGCAACGATAATCCTCGATCGCGTCAATGCATTCGGACCCAGAATGAACTCGTGGCCAGGCACAAATAAAAAAGGAGGAAAAAAACACTGGTTCCAACCCAGATCTCGCGGGGGTTTTAAAAGAACGAGCGAAAGAAGGATCTGTAAAGTTCCCCCAACCTCCTCATCCCGCGTCTGACGTCAATCGAGCGTCGGCCTTGGCAGCCGTGACTAGCAGCGATCCTCGGATCGTGGAATCCTGAAACCCGGAAACGTGAGCATTTCGACTCGCCCATGGGCTATTGTCGAACCTGATTTGCGTGCTTTATCTGCACTGTTGCTTGGTAGGGCGTTCGGCCTGTCCGGCTACGTGAGAATCCTGCAGTCTGCGAGGCATGCATGTCGCACGGCTGTCACATTGCGGGGCCGTGGAACGATCTAGCTTGGCAAGTTCCTTGAAAGGTGATGTCCACATGCTTTGATTTATGCTGTGCTACGAAAGAGCCGCGGCTCTTGGTATACCTTAGTTCCGATCCAAATGTCCTGGCGATGGGGGCACCTCGCCGGTTTCCCAGGCCTTCGCATCCTTGCCGAGTGCGAACTCGATGTGTCCGCCCTGTGTCATGACATCCTCGTGCTCGAACCAATTCTTCGCCCACAGCTGACCGTTGATCTTCACGCTTTGCACGTAGTAGCCCTCGTCCAAACCCGTGGCGGAGATTCGCAGAGTGCGGTTCCCGTTGACGGTCATATTGAGGTCGGGGAACCAGGGTGAAGCAAGCAGGTAGGTGGGCTGTGTGACGATCGGGTATATCCCGAGCATCTGCCACAACAGCCAGGAGTTCATGGCGCCCGCATCACTGTTACCAGGGACGCCGTAAGCAGCGTCTTTGAAGCTGGGTGGTCTTTAGCATGTGATCTTTTGTACTGCGAGGGCCATCTTACTACTGAGTAGCCAGGCTGCGGGATTGCTTCACACTCTTGGACTGCTGATTGATGTAGTTGTATAAGTAGGGTGTAGCAAAGTCAGGCTCGTTTCTGCATGTCTATGGTCAGTTTGAATTCTCCCATTGGGTTTCCATTCAATGCATACCCGATGTTGATCAAGGTCGTGATACCTGCACCATTGGCACCGAGATTCTGAACAGACATGTTCGGTTTAAACTAGATAGCTGTCAATCTTTATTGCAAGGTTTCGCTCCATCTCACCTACCATCAAATCTAGGCGATCCTCAAACGTATCAGCCCCACCCATCAACTTGACAAGTGTCTGCACATCGTGAGGAATCACAAAAGAGTATTCTACCGTCGCGATCAGTCATCTTGCTCTCCAACGCCAGATTATCCCACAACTTACCCCACGGAATCCCCTCATAGGTAATGGACTGCCACTCACATCCATCACAAAGCAGCGGATCATAGTCACTGGTATTGAACTTGCCATTGGAAAGCTTCGGCGCCAAGAATCCGGTGAAATTCAAACTCGCGACACTGGGATCCCAGATATTCTGCCAGTTCGCCGACCGATTCAGATACGTCTCGACATCACCAGGCATCTCACCCCTGGCGATCTGGCTGACAGCGAAGTCATTGAGCGCGTACTCAACGGTTCGCGAGATACAACGGGTATTGCGGTCTTGCGAAATATATCCCAGTTCTTTCCAGTCATCCAGGGCACCGCGGCCTTCTTTCGTACTAGCCGTCAAGTCTGTAGGGTCGAATGTGTTATAAGGAGTTACTTCTGCATCTTTCTTCATGGCCAGGTATCCTTCGGTCCAATTAATTCCACCACGAAGACCTTTGACATACGCGTCGGCGAGGACATTGTCGGCGTCGGAGCCACCTTGGGTGAGACCGTTCCAGTTGCTGGAGCGGCCATCGGGCATGTAACCTTCATGTCTGCTTCTGTTAGAAGCAGGTCAGATTGAGAGATCCGGTCTCCTTACTTGTAGATATCGATAACACCACGAATCATAGACTCGTAGTACTCGGGCTGGAAAATATGATAAAAGCTCACGGTGCAGCGGAAAATATCCCCTAGTCGAGGTTAGGATGAGTGCAACCAAACTAGCAAGGCCAAGACTTACACATAGTATAGAAGTCATCCCAATACGGCTCTCCTGAGTCCCAAAGAGGATTCTCCCCGTGCGGTCGGAAGGCATCATGTGAATAAAGTACAGCGAGCTGTACAGCAGGCGGACATGGCTCAGATTTGCCGTGTCATCTAGCGAAACTTGAACTTTGTTGAACACATCCTCGTTCCACTCTTTCACGGAGTCGGTGACGGTGTCATTCAGTTTCCAAGACGGTATCTCCTTTTGGATATAGGAGCGAGCCTTGGCAGCTGAGATGGAAGAAATTCCAACGCGCGAGACGATATGCGCAGCAGCGCCGTCTTTCCAGCTAAGGAGGAGACCAATGCGGTCATTCATGGGGCCCGATGTGATCCTTTGCGATTGATCGAACTTTGCTTGTGCCATACCGCCATTATCATGGTTGTGGTAACGTGGCATGGGAGATGTGTTGTCTCCGGAGAATGCATGGGCAGTTTCTGGTTTCTCGGAGAATTCTCCCCAGAAGTAAACAGTGAAAGGTGCACCTTAATTGTTCTAGTCAGATGAAGTTACTAGGGTTTGATGAGAGACTCACCATTGTTGAATCCGCCGATGTAGGTTCCATATCCAGAATAGGCCTTCCCATCTTCCTCAATCTGAATCTCGCCGCCAGTGAAAAACTGTCCATTTGGATCACCTGGTGATCCCGGAAGATAATGAGAGACATCAACCAGGACATGTTTTTCGCCCTCCGGGAACGAATATTCCATGATGCCAGCATGGCGTGAAGCCGACAACTCAATGGTGACACCACTCTTCAATTGAGTCTTGAAGTATCCCACTCTTGCCGTATCTTTACCAACCTAAGACCAGTCAGCATCGCCGTTGAACTAGAGTAGGCTCAGTAACTGACTCTCGGCTGACTATAAGTCAAATTATCAAGCACATTAACCGGTGCGTCAACTGTAGTCAACGGCATCTGCGAAATCAATCCATACTTCGGCGCACCACCCGTACCACTCTCATGCATCATACTGACGCCCGTCACATTGCCATCGGGCGTCCATCCACCATTCAAAACAGCCGTATTCCAATCCACCGCAGTCGTGTCGATTCCGACCTTTGCAACGCCAAATGGACGCGTCCCGCCAACGAAGATGTCCCCACCGCCGAACCCCGTTCCAGCTTCTGGTCCTTCGGAGCCAATGAATGCGTTGACATGCTGCGACAGGTCCGACGAACCTGTGACGGCACCGGCGAGGAGGAACATTACCCCTAAGGGAGAAAGCCGAGAACGCATAACGGGCCTTATCATACTGGGATCTGCAAGGCTCAGAAAAAGGACCTCAGCAAGATAGATACGGCTAGCAAATGAAAATCTGTGGGAAAGGGTAATTCGAGGTGTCTACGTCGCGTCTGCCCGCCTTTATACATTCCATACCGGACCCCGATCCTTCCCTTATGCGGTGTGAGGTGTAACCCTGAGCTTCGACGTCGGCGAAGAAGCCGAGCTCCGGGCTATGAATTGTCGATCCAGGAGAGACATGATTACTGCGTTGGAGCTTCTACCCCACATGCGTGGTGCAAGCACGGTGTCGGAGTTGGGGTATTTAGGGGGTTCAGGGTCTCGCGAGCGCCATGACATCGTTGATCGGCGGGCAAAGGGCCTAGCTCTGGAACAGATGTAACATCTGAAGTCACGGAGATTAAAAGGTCAATATGTGGGTTTGGCGTACTTAAAGCTTGGTCGGTGCTCTGTGCGGGGAACTGGGTAAAGGAACAGGCCTACATTGGGCTTGGGGTATTCAAGGCCGAGTGCCTTTTTGAGCGCAAACAAAAGGAATCCACTCGGCGTAGGGTTGAGATACTCTGAAGAGGCCTTAGTAGAGCGGCCCGCGGCCAGTGTCATGATTCAGCATACGAAGTCTACATGTCACGGAATCGTAAATAAAAGGTAGGCAGAAAATATTCATTCAAATCCAATACTCCCGACCCATGATATCTTCAAAAAGAGCAGGCAACCCTATCCAGCCAGGTTCCTATCCGTTGGATGCAGGCAAATAAACACGAACATGCAGACGCCAATTCTACTCATTACCGACCCTCAATATAGTCTCTGTTCTCGATCGTAACACTCTTAGTCATGTGGTTGACCTTGTAGACGCCCACAAGACGAGAGGCCAGTTCAAACTGTTGATAATTTAGTATGCGCGACTGTGGATAATCGGCCGTCAGAACTTACCATGTTATTTCGCAAGGAGATGACGATGAATTGGGCATTCTTCGTCCGTTCCTTAATGTAGGAGGCCACGATAGAGACCTGGGTTCTGTTAGTCGCGCGACAGGTCGAAATAGCAGACATAACTCACATTACGGAAATCCAAAGCAGCGTCAATCTCGTCCATGACATAGAGTGGTGTCGGCTTGTAGTGGTGGAGGGCGAACACCAGCGCTAAACTCGACAGTGTCTTCTCACCACCAGACAGGTTGCCAATGTTCTTCCAGCTCTTCTTTGGGGGCATAACCGAGAAGAGGATACCCTCAGAGAAGGGATCCAAGGAGTCGACCAGTTCTAGCTCGGCGTTACCACCCATAGTGATCATTTGGTACATCTCCTTCAGACGGAGAGAGATGATACCAAAGCCCTCCATGAATCCGTTCAATCGAGATGATCGGAGACCATCCAAGCGAGCCTTCGCGCTGTCGCGGGATGTCAGAGCAGCGGCCAGGTCGGCAGACCTAGCTTCGTGCTCCGCAGTTCGGCGGCGATATTCTTCAAGGACTGACAAGTCAACAGAAGCGTTCTGGACCTTCTCCTCCAGTGCAGCAATGATAGCCTTCAGAGACTCCTTGTTCATCGCGTCCAGCTCGTCCTTGGTAAATACTTGCAGCTCGATGGGGTCTTGCTCTTCGCCCAGGTCGTTGACATTCTGCACAGACAGCTTGGAGTGCTTCTCTTCCCAATAACGGCTGCGCTTCTGGTTTTCGCTGAGGGCCTTCTGGTTCTCTTCCAACTTGTTGCGCATTTCAATCTCGGTGGCACGGGTCTCGTTAAGCTCGGCTACCTTGTCGTCAAGCTCCTGCTTAAGAGCCTTCAGCTCGCCCTTCTTTGTCTCAAGAGCCTATAATGGAATTAGCCGGGCTCAACACAGAACGATTCGATGATCCTTACCTCTTGGGCCTCGTCGGCCTTCTGTCGCCAGCCAGAGGCGTCATTGGTCTGACTCTCCACATCGGCTTCAAGCTTCTCCAAGTCTTCGGTGACCTGACGGATCTCCTTTTCAGATCCATCACGCGCCTTGGTGTGCTTGTTGATAAGCTTCTCGTTCTTGGACTTCTGGACCTCGGCGTTGGAGATCTCCTCGGCCAGCAAGCTGATCTGCTCCTTGAGACCGTCGACCTTGGCCTTCTGTCCGCGTAGACGAACACCACCGACTTCCATAATCTTGCTTTGAAGCTCTTGGATCTCCTCCTCAATGCCACTCTTTTGGTTGTTAAGGTCTTCGATCTCCTCGTTCGTGGCGGCAATCTGCTCCTCGAGAGCAGATGCCTGAGCTTCATCAGTTTTGGAAGGTTTGTGCGCCGCACTCAGCTCCTTCACACGTCGCTGGCTGTCGGCAAGACTACGCTTGGCACTGTCGATTTCGATCATGATTTTCTGAATCTTTGTGTCGACACGCGGGATCTCCTCAGTCTTGTCCCGCATTTGGGATTCAACATTTCGCTGTTTCTCTTGGAAGTGCTGGAACTTTCGCTCTAGCTCCTCCAGATCTGCCTCCAGACGAGTGACTTGCTCCTTAGTGGTGTCGGCGACTTGCTTGGAGGACATCCCGCCTCTTGCAACACGGGTACCACCACCACTCATGGTTCCAGAAACATCAATCAGCTGGCCGTCCAAAGTTACCACACGCCACCGGCGGGCACCGTAAGCAATGCGGTTTGCTTGCTCGAGGTCCTTAGCAACCAACGTGTTTTGCATGACGCTGTAGAAGGCTGACGCGAACTTTTCGTCCTTGGGCTTGACCAGATCAAAGAGACGAGGAACACTTTCGGGAGTGTAGATCGTTGACATGTCACGGCGAGGCAGGCGGTCTAGAAGAATGAAATTGGCTCGACCGAGGTTGTTCTTGCGCAGGTAGTCAATGCATTGTTGACCAACTTCCACCGTCTCCACAACCATGTTGTCAAGAGCTGGGCATGCTGTGGAAATCGCAACATCATACCTCTCGTCGATGGTTCCCAGGTTACCCAAACGGCCGTGGAAGCCATCGATACGACCGGACTCCTTGAGACGCATCAATCCTGTCAAGACACTGCCGCGGTTCTGGGTGCTTGCAAGGCTGCCTCGGGCCTCGTCGGCCTTTTGGCGAGCGCTAGAAACATGTGCACGGACTTCAGGCTCGCGGGCAACGTATTTCTTCAGGTCGCTCTTCAGCTTCTCCACTTCAGCCTCCAGAGTCTCTTTCTGGGCTTGGCGCTCCTCGAGATCGTTCTGTTTAGCTTGCAAGACTTCCTCGATCGTGCCAATCTTGCTCTGGGCCTCCCTCAGTAAAACGGCGCCGGCATTACTCCGCTCACGAAGAATATCAAGTTCACTCTGCGCGACGGCAACAGCAGATTGCTTCTCGTTGATCTTCTCGTTCCAGGGCTCCAGAGATTTTTGCTTGCTTGCAATCTGATCGGAGAGACCCTGAGTCTTGCCCTTGAGGCTTTCTCGGATGGAGTTTAGCTCCTTCTCCTCCTGCTGCATCTCCTGCTCGAGCTGAGTCGTCTCCTTCGTTTTCTTCTCGATATCATCGGAGTACTTCTCTACCAAGCTCTGACACTCAGAAGCTGCGAGGCGGGTCGTTTGCATGGTCTTCTCGAGCTTCTTCTGCTTGCCAAGCAAGAACTTCTTCTTTTCTTCGAATTTGACGTTTTCTTTGTCGTACTTGGCCATTTCCTTCATTAAGCTCTGCGCTTCTTTATCCATAGTCTCCCATTCACGGACACCACGCTTGTAGAGCTTTTCGAGTTCCTTGATACCCGATTCGTTGCCTTCGTGCTTCTCAAGCTCCATGTTCAGAAGCTCTTGCATCTGGAGGATGGCCTCTTCCGTGACACGGACATTATCAGCGCACTCGTCAATGTAAATCTGGTAGAGAGCTGATTGCTTCTGGGATAATTCGTTTTCGTCGCGTATATAGGCGAGCGCTTTGTTCTTTTTGTCCTCCAGGGCAGACTTCTCCTTTTCAACATGCTGAACACGGTTGTTCTTCTCAGCGCAGACTTCGTTCAGGGATTCCAGCTCGGCTGCGGCTTCGTCGATGGGAGTCTTGTATTTGGAGGTTCCGATGATATCCTCCAAATACTCAAGAAGGCCTTCGTCATGCTCATTGGCGGCTTTCGCCTTCATCTGGGCGATCGATTCGACCTCACCTTGCAAGATCAGGAATCGCTTGTGGTCGAGATCAATGCCACGTTCGCGAAGGAATGTTGTCACGGCAGTGAAATTGGTTTCCTTCTTGTTCATATAGTATTTGCTGGTATTGTTCTTGAACGCGCGACGCGAAACGATCAGTTGGGAATCTTTGACAACTTCGTGGCCACCCTCGGGAAGATCGAGGACTTGCTCGAAGTGCACCTCCACTTCACAGAAGGGGAGATCGGGATGTTGGGCGGAATTATGGATGAGTGCCGAAATCTTGCCCTGTCTCATCTTGCTAGCACGGAAGCCAAACACAAAGAGCAAGGAATCAATAACATTGGACTTGCCCGATCCATTGGGCCCAACTACAGACGAAAAAGAAGCGTGGAATGGGCCAACGACCTGCTTGCCCGCGTAGCTCTTGAAATTCACCAAAATCAAGTTCTGGATGATCATGCGAGGCTTAGCTTCCGCGGGCTCTTCGGGAATAGTAGGTCCTGCCATGTTTCTAGACTTCATCACAATATCCATAGGCTTCTCTAGCACTGTCGAGTTCGGGTTGATGTAGGAGATGGTCTTCGGGGTTTCTGACGACTTGGAGGGTGTCGGTTGGTTGACAGCCGGCGTGTGGGTAATATCGGCGAGGGGAGGCACGCTTTCACGGTTCGCGCGCGGTGTCGCTTCTGGCGATGCGGACGGCTCTGGAGTAGGGAGTGAGCCCTTTCCCATTTTGGGCGTGATTGAGCCACGACTCTTGCGGGAGGCCATACTGTGTCTTTTTATCGCCGCCTTATTGGAAGGGGAATCAGGATCCGCCTCTGCAGGCTCCAAGCTCTTCCTCTTCAGTGCCGCATGGTTGGAGGGGGACTCGGGGTCAGCGACCATGGATGCCATGCTTTCGTCATTCTCGTCGTTCTCATCGGTCTGTTCCTCCTCTTCTTCATCCTCCTCAACCTGTGAGGCGTCTGAGTCCTCGGTTGCGACGGTCGACTGTCGTTTGCGCGCGGGTTTCACTGTGGACGGGGTCGTGGGCTCTAGTGTCATGCGCTTTGCTTGGGAGGCGCGCTTCGTTTTTCTTGGGACAGGGGTATAATCTTCCTCCTCTCCAGTCTCATTGTCGTCATCTTGAGTAGAGGCAGTTGGGGTCACATTGCCGGGGTCCTCCGACTCGGAAGTCTCTTCAACAACGTAGCTCCTGCGGGGAGCGGCACGGCGCGATCGCCGACCTTGGGTGAGTGAAGCCATTATGCGCAAAGGAGGGGTGGCGCCTGCTTCATAGGCGCGAGGGGTGATGCTTAAAGAGATAAACGGAGTTGTTTGGCGGCGGAAAGTGGGTTGTTTACCTCACGCCCGAACAGGACTAGCGTCACAATTCTGCCATAACAGTGCTTCCACCGCTATCGTAAATTACACGTAATTTACCTACTGAATACCCCTCCGCGGAGCTTCCTGCGCCTGCGATTCTTCAGTTCGACAAGCACCTCCGGCATAATGGCGCTGTGGGAGGATTTCGATCACATTTTTAGCTTCAACAAGAAGTACCACTACGATGCAAAAGTCATCGATCAGATTGTCAACAACCGAAAGGCGCTAGAGAACCGACTTTTCGCCGATCGGCTTCTGGGCCTGCTCGGCATCAAAGGAGGTATGCTTTGAAAGTCGCCGACTGTCTCGAGCCATGAGCTGACTTCCGAGCAGTGACCAAGGTCTACCCGCCGAAAACGAATGCCGACCTCCGATCACTTTTTAATCATATCATCTCGTCCGAGCTCGACGTCCACCACAAGCAAGCGTTAATCTATTACATCCTCAAAGATTGTCGAAGTGCGCCAGATGCTGCAGACCAATTTGCGCAGACATGTCATTTACCGCAGAAGTACCAGCTCTTCATTGATGGTCTCTGGAACATGGACCGTCTCGAATTCCGAGTTCGTCATCTACCCTTGTCCCCATCATCCGATTGTATCTCTAACGGCTCGTTAACAGCGTGCACTCGATTACCTCGCCGACCCGTCCCTCATTCCCACTTTTCCCGACGAGATCCTCTTTGCTCTGAGTCTTTCTCAACTCCCGAAGCATGACGACAGTCTGGCCATTGCGTATTATCTCAATGCTGCGCCGCCACTGGCATCTGAGAAAGTGCAGCGGGCATTTTTCGAAGTCATGTGCCGGTCCAATGTCACAGAGGCTTTCTATTTCACCCGTAAATACGATGAACACAATCGTCGCAGCTTATTCGAGCAGTTGACCGAGTTCGTCCACAAGACTACTCCCGGTCAGACTCGGAGCAAGCGTGCTATGGAACTGGTTGGGCTCCCGCTGGACGAGTATGAAGAGGCCTGGTTCGAGGAGGCCTTATTGCGAGGAAATGCGAGCTCACTACTTGGGGCGAAGGACACTGTAATGATGCGACGACTGGCAATTGGGCGGATGGACGGTCTCGGGACCGAGTTGGAGTCTTTGGGAGGCAAGAAGGTGGACGGGTTAAACTGGGACGATCTAAGGGAAAGCATGCGACACACGCAGACCATATACCCGGAGTAATTCGTTGCATTTGAGTTTTGGATAGGCAATGGAGTTCCGGAAACCTTTGATCATGTTCTATCAGATTTGTTTGACACATTTGTAAGAGGGGAGATTTCAAGTTACGTGGACCGGGGCTTTATCGCAGCAACTTAGAAATATATATCGGCTTGTAATGTCCCCGTGGAGGACAAGTGAATCGGGTCGGGCAGATTTGACAACTCATTGCCGCAAACTGAAGAAAGTCGCCCTGCTCTGCGCATGAATTTCCCGAATACTGGATTTGAGCTCAAGTATGTAGCGATTTATCACTCGAGTTGAGGCGCTCGAGGCTGGACTTCTCTCCCGATAAAGGGCCGATAAGGATAACGGAACCACGAGTCGGAAAAACAGCTTCACTTCACCTCACGCGTTACTACTCTCAACCACGTCCCTCTCTTCGTCACTGTCCCTCTTTCCTAACCCCTGTCAGCCTATTTTGATACTCATTGTCTTTGAGGGATCCAAGCATTGGCCATTTGGCCATATATAACCCGAATCTGGCCCACAGGGGCGTCGTATCCCTATAACTTCGACAAAACCGAATTCATGAGGTGAGGGCGCCAAGATGGTGGTGTGTACTTTCTTCCAGCAGGGTCGCTGCAAGTTTGGAGGTTTGTATGTCCTCAATCAGCCTAAGGAGTTGCTGCTGACTGCCGCGTAGACCGCTGCAAGTTTGAACATCCTGGACGAGCCACTTCAGGCTCATCAGGCAATCGGTTTGGAGCTCTTTCCGGCGGATTTGGAGGTAAGTGCGAACGATGTGTTCTCATTGATAGTTTTGCAAATTGTGCGAGAAGAGTAAAGTAGTGAACATGGCCCTGCCAGTACAATGGCCCTGCCAGTACATTCGCTAGCATCTCGTCTTTTGTCCCCGGTGGTTTCTCAACCCCCTCCAATTCCCATCAGAATCTACCTCTTTTGGTCTTTGTCAAATTTCACTACACGGATCTATATGGCGTTGTCGCGATCTTTGAGTTTGAAAGTTGATCAATCTCTCTCTCCAGGCCAAGCATCGACACAGGGCCAACAAACAACAGAGTGAGTGCCACAAGCGCTGTCAAACCCAATACCGAACTGACTCGTCCCAAGTTACGGGGTGACCGCAAGCGATATCAAGCTTGATCTGACTGCAGGTAAAGGTCGGCCAGAATGGGTCTTCTCTGCCTATGCACCGAACAACAAAGTCCCACGGCAACTCTTTGGCGGCCCCCAGCGTGAGCTGAGTATGGAGGAGCTGCGTCTCCGTCACTATGAGGCAACAGCAGCTGGGAATATGAACCAGGCCATTCAGGAAGCCCAGGCTTTATGGCAAGAGTCTGTTAAGCAAATGGATGTCGCTCTAGGCGATCTCAACGGTGCAGTCAAGTACATTGTCGAGGGGGCAAACGAGCACCCCAATCGTATCGATATCTGCCAGGGTCAGACTGGGCCCCAGACAAATCAAAATTCGCCGTTTGGCCAGCCTTCAGCACCTGCCGCGCCTACTGGTGGCTTTGGTAATCCTACTCTCTCTGCTCCTTCGGCCTTTGGCAAGCCTACGTTTGGACAGCCTACGTTTGGACAGCCTGCACAACCTTCGCCATTTGGACAGCCTGCGGCGCCTGGGAACCCAACGCCATTCGGCCAGCCATCTGCCCTGGGAGCTTCATCTGCCTTTGGGAAACCCTCTACTCTTGGGACGGGAACTGCTTTCGCGGGAAGTGCTTTCAGCCAACCATCTGGCCTTGGAGCCCAAGTTGGGCTTGGTCAGCCAACATTTGGTCAGTCTGGCTTCGGCCAAGTAGCTAACCAATCACCCTTCGGCAATACTGGCTTTGGGAGTCCCTCCCAGCCAGCCGCAGGAGGAGCTGCACCCTTTGGTGCCTCAGCTGCTGCCTCACCTTTCAGCCAAATTCAACAGCAACCACAACAGCCATCTGCTCCATTTGGCCAACCTGCCCCTGAAAATCCATTTGGAGCTTCCGCACAACAACCAGCAACATCCGGCTTCGGGCAACCGTCTGGCGGCGGCGGGTTTGGACAACCTTCGCAGACCGCGTCACCATTTGGCCAGCCTCAGCTGCCTCAGCAAGCACAATCATCGCCGTTTGGTCAGCCCCAACCGGCTGCAACCCCATTTGGAGCACCGGCTCAGCAAGCTCCAGCTCCGTCACCCTTCAGTCAGGCCGGGGCTCCACAGGGTGTGCCTGTTCAAGGAACCAGCACTGGTCCACGAGCATCCATCAAGGTCGAAAAGCCGGACGAATTGAACCCCTTACCGAACTTGCAGGGTCAAACAATGCGTAACCCAAGTACCCGTCAGTTGACGATGTGGAAAGGTCGTCCTGTGAAGTACATCAACGACAAGCCTTGCTACCTTCACCCGCAAGATAACCAGACGTTTGTCCGCATCAATTTTCCAGACGGACCGCCTGAGGAGGCCGCACTACGTGACTCCCAGGGAAAGCCGGAGGATTATACCCCCGAGATAGAACAGATGTACCAATTCTATCTTGACAACGGGTACTTCAAGGACGGTATAATTCCGGCAGTCCCGCCAAAGCGCGAATGGATCAGCTTCGACTTTTGATCTAGTCTTCCGGGCGCGCTACATTTGCCATTTTTGCCTCCAAGGTCATGAGCCTGCATCGTGGGTTGATGAAAAAAGCGTAATGGAATGGATTAACATTGGTCAATACCTATTGTTTCTTCTAGGTCATCACGAAATGTATCTACGTTATGCAGAAGTCTACGAGACAAGAAAATCAACGATTTCTCAAGATGTTTCCAATTTTTTTTTGTCACCCAGGTACAAGCGGGTATCTACCAGTCCCGGCATTAGGTCCATAGTAAACGACCTACACGATGATAACGGCGCAAGCACGACACCAGAGGTATAAGGTCCACGACCCTCCCTGATCCAAAGCAAGCTAAATAATTTAAGCAGCAATGGTGACCTCAACCTCAACACCGGCCTCGATGTTGATGATGATCTGCTTGACAGTCTCGGTGGGGGCGAGGAGGCTAGAAATAATTTAGCGACATGTTCCGATAACACACATGCTCGGATAACTCACTCGATGAGACGCTTGTGGATGCGCATCTCGAACTTGTCCCAAGTCTTGGAACCCTCACCGTTGGGGGTCTTACGGGTGGAGATGTTCAGGGTCTTGGTGGGCAGACGGACGGGGCCCTTGACCTGGAGGGACTTGGAGCGAGCACGGTCGATGAGCTCCTGGCAGACCTTCTCGAGGGAGGCGACCTTGCGGGAGGTCAAGGTGATGCGGATCTTGTGGACCTTCTGCAGAGATTGTTAGCATTGTCCAGAGTAGATTGACTTGGAAAGCCATTGAAGATTTTTTTGCGACAGCGACAGCGATGTTCCCCGCCATTGCGGCGAACGTGATCCTGTGGCTGTCACAACACTTGGGCGTGCACGTACAGGGCCCTCGCCGAAATCCTTCTCGGGCTTCTGGAAAGACATCTTGAGATTTGTGTTGTTGTTAAGGCGGAATTGCCAATCAAGAGCTGAACTGCAGGGCTCGGTAAACTGATGATGGCCGGGTTGGAGTTTGTGGGTGGATCGTGAATCGCGAATCTTTTTTTTCGTGCGAAAGTCTTGGCACTTCGGTTATCTTGCGCTAGGCTGGTTTGGGGTGATAATGAGTCAGCGCCATCTCGGGGACCAAATGCAGACAGGTCGTAGCCAGTCTTGTTTAGGGAAGTGGGCATGGCTATGATGTTGCTCTTTTTGTCTGTTGCCGATATTTCTTCTATCTCTTCTTGACCAATTAATCTTTCATTCTCAATCTTACAAGTGTTCATTGGAATGGCGGAGTTTCCGCCATTGGCCCCGGTGCCCTCCCCCGCAGTGCGGAGGTCAATTCTATCTGATGACTGGGAATCCTGCCTGGATGCATGGATGATGCTTCTTGGTATTCGCCTAAATGCTTCAGAAGAACAGTTCAAAACTGCCGGCTGCAAGGACCTTCCAGTGGTCTCATTCCTGGACTCGTTCTACCAATATGCCGCAGCCGGGGATCCTGATCTACAAGCTGGACCTAAAGCTCGACAATTACGAAAGCTCTGCTTTCTTGCTACGAGACGTTATATTCTCGGGCTCCCTAAACCCCCAGAAGGTCTTTTGAATTGGCAGTTCCTGGGGAACCTATGTTGCTGTTATCCATCAAGCAATGCATTGAAGACGTCATTATCGACTGCCTGGGATATGCACCATGAACAGATCTCGTCAAGCTTAGAAAAAGCAAAGTCTATGGTCACCAGCCAGTTATTACTTGGTGGGAAATCAGCAGACTCAAAAATTACATCAAACATTCGAAGTCTCACAATCCTGGCCTCGGTATTGCCGCCTTGTGGCCAGCTTCTAATGGCAGGATCGGACTTTTTGGATACCCTCGTTGAGGCCTACGACGCGCAGCCACGGGAGCAACTCCGAAAAATTATTGTTGCCAACGTTTATGTGGGCCTTGTCTCATTATTGAAAGAGCCATCGACCAACCTGTCTCTACTTCTTGACCAACTGTTCGGCCTCAAAGCAGGCGCCGGAGTCGGCACACCCAGGATGAAGAAGGAGGCCACCCTTTTGTCCGATCTTGTCTGCAGCTCAGACGTACTGCAACGCCTCGAAAAATACCTTACGAGCCACCCTCAGAAACGAGGAGAGGACCTTCTCGCCAGCTTGCGAGCTTATCAGATGGAAACGAGAGCCCTTCACCACCGGTATCAAAGACGAAAAAAGATCGACAAGGGCAAAGGAGTCTCATCAGGATCTCTTATTCCGGACGAGCTCCACGCACACAAGATGTCACTTGTCTCCCAAGTGCAAGATCTCTTCCCAGATCTCGGATCCGCATTCGTCGTGCGTCTCCTAGACGTCTACAACGATAATCCCGAAACAATTATCTCCCATCTACTAGACGACTCCCTCCCCCAAGAATTACAATCTCTCGACCGATCTGAACAGCTCCCACCCCAAGCTAAACCAGTCTCCCATCTGGCCCCCCCGACCAACACCACCAGTCTCCCCTCGGCAAGCTGCTGTCCCAACCCGTCGTAACGCCTTCGATGAAGACGTCGACATTGCCGAAATAAGCCGCACAGGCGATGCAGAAGGCAAACTCCACTTCGGACGCGCAGACGCAGACCAAACCGCCGACACTGTCTTAGCAGACCGCAGCCAACACGCCGTCAATAAAGCTGCAATTTTGTCCGCACTGGCAAGCTTCGACTCCGATGACGATGAGCGCGATGACACATACGACGTCGCCGATGTAGGCGGCACCGTCGACGCGGCCACAGCAGGCATAGACGCTGAAGCGGATGCCGAAGCTCAGACCCGGCGTGCGGCAGATCTGGATATGACACTCTTCCGCGCGTACAAGGGCAATGCGGCGCTATTTGCTCGGGACTCCGCAACGCGTCGCTCGCAACCTCGGGCTACGCTGAAGCGGGATACCAACATGACGGATGAGGCTATTGAGGGATGGGCTGTTATGTTGGCGCGGGATCCGAAGAGGCTTGCGAAGTTGGAGGATAGCCTAGCGGTTGATGCAGGCGGTGCTGGTGCTGGTGCGCTGAATCAGCCTTCATTGCCTTCGACATCTTACAGGAGACCGCAAAGAGATGATGATTCCGGGGATGATGGGGAGACTGAGCATGGAGGGAGCCGTGGAAGAGGTGGTGGCAGTGGCCGGGGCCGGGGTAGAGGTCGCGGTGGTCGAGGGCGAGGAGGTCGGCCTCTGGAGCCTGATAGTGCGGCGGCGCATCAGAGGAAGGAGCAGAATAAGGCGAGTCGGGCGAATCATAACCGTCGACAGCAGAGGGCTAAGAAGATTGCGCGCGGAGGTGGTCTACCGGGTTAATCTAGGTGATTTGATTTTGCATCCGCATAGCAAGGCGATTAGACGTGCTAGTTATCTACCGATTTGTACATGACATAGAGAAACGACATTGACTCATTCATGTTCTGGAGTACGCCCTAAAGGCTGTATTTGAATCATGCTTCATGACACTAGGAAAATCGTTGATAAGCTGCATGAGAAGGATATGGGTCTTATCAGTGATGCGAAAAGACACCCTCCTGCGCGATTGACTTGCGACACTCCTCCATCAGACGGAGCTGCTTTGCCACATCACCCAGCCGGCCGATGACTTCCTTATTCCCATCATAGAAGGTAAAAATCGCATATGGGATACCTGTGTCTTCGCAAAATTCGAGAATATGCTTCTGGGCGCGTCGGAGATTGTGGCGTGGCATGCGAGGATAAAGGTGGTGAATCGCTTGAAATTGGAGCCCACCGTGGAAGAAATCCAGCCAGGTAGGGCAGTCTACGTCCATAGTGGTGCGAAGCATCTTCTGAGGGAAGGACTCGTGGACACCCAGATCGGCGGTGGACATGGCGAAGTGGGACAATGTGATCTGCACATGCAAGGGCGAGGACACGATGTGGGACACCATAAGGAAGATGAAGCGACTGCTGGCGTCCGGAATCGACTTGTACAGCACGAGGTAGACATACCAGTACCAGAAGAATATCTGACCGGCGATTTCGAAGTAAATGTGCCACCAGGCAGGTCCTTTCTTCGGGGCCTGACCCTTCAACAGGTACTCCCAGCTGAGGCGGTACAGATTGAAGCGGGCCAGCGCCATGATTGGGTAGTATGAGTAATTCTGGACCTTGAGCATCCATCTGGACGGGGCATCGAAGGTCATTTGCCGGTCGTAGTATGTACTCTGGAGGCTGGTGAAGAAGCGGTGAGAAATAGCAAAGAAAGGCATATGCTCGATGTCCGGATCGTGCTCAGGCTCATTGGTGACAATATGATGCACATTGTGGCTCCGCTTCCACCATCCCAGACTCAAACCTCCGATCCAATCGGCGATTATGATGCCGATTGTGGTGTCAACGTGGAAATTGTGTGTGATACCCATATGGCCGGCATCATGGGCTGTGAAGACAAGTTGATGCCAGAGGCATCCGAGGAAGAATCCTGAGGTGGCCCACCAGCCGATTTGAAGGAAGAAGTATGACAGGCCTGCGAGGAGGGTATAGCGACAAAGTTCGATGAAGTAGGAGAAGTAGTTGCATTGGAACAGGCCCTCGGCTTGGAAATGGGCATGCAGAGCGCGGTATTTCTGCCTAATGCTTTCCTGATTTACAGTATCCAGCGAAGGGTACTTGGCAATGTCGAAATTGATTTCCTGTTGTGTTCGAGCGTCCAGGAAGGCCGGCTTCAGCTGGGAGTCTTGAGTTGCAAGAGTGGCACTGGAGCTGTCGGTTCCTTGCGAAGCGTTTCTGCGGCGAACGGGCTTCGAATCAATCGCATCAAAGATTGGAGAGGGCGGTATGGATCCATCCTGGCTAGAATTGTCACGGCTACTCAAGTCATCCTCACTTGAGCACACGTCGTCTGTATACAGGCGGAACTTGCCGCCTTGAATCGGGGGAAGGAAGTTGGACCAAAGGCCGTCGATTCGTCCGATCTGGTAGGAGGGCATGCGTTCAGTAGCTTCGTGAGAATGCAACCTGCATGAAGCATTAGCAGGAGCTGCACCAACTCTTGTGGGCGACATACGCATTGATCTCGTCTGTTGCATCCCTGCCGACCATATGCTTGATCGCCTTGTCTCCGCCAGGGTGATATTTGATCCAGGCGTCCACCTTGAGGACACGACCATCATAGATGATGATATGCTTGCCCTCCGCAATCAGGCCTTCGATATACCGGCGACTCAATAAGGTGTCCTTCTGGGACGAGCGGAGCGCGGGCTTCTCCATAGTGAAAGATGCGGTGAAAGAATGAGGAGGGTTCTGTGAACGTCGGGTATATGGCCGTCTGAGATCTAAGCGAACATGGCTCTGAGGCTGGTATAAAGCATTCAATCGTGCAGACAAGAGTATGATGAAGGGAAGAGTCAAGGCAGAAACATGAAGAAATGTCGCAGGGGCGGAGGTGGATCAACAAGCGGGGACTGATCGGCCGCGGTCGCCCGTGATGGAACACTTCCACATTTCAACATTGCATGATGGCTCAAGTATTACCAACTACATTTCTCTCTTGAATGAGCACTAACTCGAATAGGTTTCGATCTCCTCGTTGGTTCAGACATGGCTCCGGTGGGACCAGGTACCCGCCCTTTTCCTCGTTCCTGGTGGCATGATCTCATCGATTCGGACATAGGATCCCAATACTCGCGCGGAAATAGAGCAGTTGCGCGATGCTGGCTCTACCGATGAGCTGGAGCTGCGCCTACGGAATCGTAAGTACCCATTCCGTGGCTTTGGATAGCGTCCCTGATTGAGCGTTTAGGTATCGAGTTTGGAACGGCAGGCCTACGCGGCCGTATGGCAGCTGGGTTCTCTTGCATGAACTCATTGACGGTGATCCAGGCATCACAGGGACTTGCCAAATACATCCAAGGACGTCCGGAGATTGCCCCCAAGGGCGTAGTCATTGGACATGATGCACGCCATAATTCCGATCGGTTTGCCGTGCTTGCGGCCAACGCGTTCATTGCTCTGGGGATCCCAGTCTGGTTCTTCGACCAGGCTGGGCCGACACCGATGGTTCCATTCGGTGTAAGTTTCTTTGAAGCCGCTGCTGGTATCATGGTGACGGCGAGTCATGTAAGCTAGTACCTTCACTAATGAAGTAGACGTGTACTGATGAGGAGATCTGCAGAATCCGCCACAAGACAATGGTATGTCTGTTCCATCTATCTTCATCAGACATAATCAGTTGCTGACATTAACACTAATCTAGGGTACAAGGTGTATGATGCACTATCTCAAGCTCCATTGTGCGCTTTTCTTGAATTGACTAACGCATTTACTTCTCAGTTACTCGACCAATGGCGCTCAAATAAATCGACCCGAGGATGGCGAGATAGCCCGGTCAATCCGTGAGAACCTGGAGCCTTGGCCAACTGCGTGGAAGGACTTGCAACCCGGCGACCTCTTGCACGCGGACTCTTATCAGAAGTTACTTCCTCATTACATTAGCAGTGTTGCAGCCTACGCGGTCAGTCATCCATTTAGAGCCCGTCGAAGGACAAGACTAATACCTATCAGAAATCAACGATCACGAAATGGCAGTCTCCAAGACCAACTGTCTACACACCTCTTCATGGCGTAGGGGGCTTGGTTTTCCCCACTCTTTGTGAATCGCTAGGTATCGATAACTGCACGACTGTTCCTGCCCAACAGAAACCGGATCCCGATTTTTCTACGGTCAAGTTCCCGAATCCAGAAGAGGCCGGGGCATTGGATCTCTCAATTGAGAGCGCCGATAGAGAAGGGAAGACTCTGATTATTGCTAATGATCCAGATGCGGATCGGTTCGCCGCGGCAGAAAAGGTCAAGTAAGTATTACCTGATAGCTATCATAACAAACCGTTGACGTTGCACTAGTGGGAAATGGGTTCTGTTCACAGGCAACCATGTCGGAGTCCTTCTCGCATCCCATGTATTCGATTCGCTAAGTAGTGCGGATGACCTGTCAAAATTCACGGTTTTGACTACAACTGTCTCCAGTGGTATGCTCGATAAGATGGCTAAGGCCAAGGGTATCCAATTCAAGGAAACCTTGACTGGCTTCAAGTGGATGGCAAACGTTGCTCGGGACCTGGAAAAGACTGGTCAGACCGTGCCATTTGCTTACGAGGAGGCGCTGGGCTATATGTTCCCTTCTGTATGCTATGATAAAGATGGCATTACAGCTGCCTCGGTTTTCCTTGCTGCGGAGGCCAAATGGAGGGCTCAAGGCCTGACAGTTCACGACAAACTCCAACAACTTTTCATCGAGTTTGGCCACCACGAGACACTGAACAACTACTTCCGATCTCCAAATCCCCAGCTCAGTACTGCGCTGTTCCGTGGGATCAGGAGCGGCCGATTCCTTGCTGACAAACAGTTTGGTAAATTCAAAATTCTGCGCTGGCGAGATCTGACGGAAAGTTATGACTCTGCTTCGCCCGACAACAAACCTGATTTGCCTGATGACCCTACCAGCCAAATGCTGACCCTGTGGCTAGAAGGTGGAGTGCGCTTCACTCTTCGGGGATCGGGTACAGAGCCCAAGGTCAAATGTAAGTTCCGACTGCCTAGTCAAGTCTGAAAGAGTGCTAACGCCTCGCAGTCTACATTGAAAGTTGTGGAGCTTCTCGCGACCATGCTGTCCAGGCTGTCTGCGAAACATTCTCCATCATCCTCAAAGAATGGGTCCAGCGGTACACCCCTTCCATGGCACATAACGCGCAGCTTCCCACCTCGTCAGGTCATATTTTCAATGTGGAGTGAGACTCTCTGTTTGTTCCTGTGAATTCAGATCACTCACAGGCCGTGTTTCTATCTGCGAAAGCCTCGGGTTGGTATCAGGGAGGAAGCTGCACGGAATCAAGGTCAACAAATGACCTTTAACTTTCCAAGTAGCCAGTCTGAACAGTCTCTGAACAGTCTCACGATACAAAGTCGAGCAAACGCTTCACTTTGGTGTAACTAGAAGCTGCAAGGTCCCGTCTAAAATACACCATTGAGCCATTTGTTCTTTGAATAAATCTACAAAAACTAGCGCAATATGAAAGTTCCAGGCAAACCGCATGTCACGTTTCACCAAACGGTTGACAGATAGTTGTAAAACTTGGTTATTGACTTGGACCCGTGGCGTGCTATATAGCGAAGCCTCGATCTTTAGATAGGCCTTCGTGATCCAGGACTCAAGCACAATTTACCCAGATATATGAAATGAGAATGGCACATCCTCACAGAGCTCAGCCTGCCAAGACAGAACCAGCAAATCGGCCAAATAGATACAATCTAGCCGCATGTCATCATGAAGGAAAAGCTCATTCAGACCCCCGAGATCAACACCGAAAGCTTCAGATGAGAGCATGCGTTGAAGTTCCACTGTTCGTCTATCCCCACATACCATATACGATGGAACAGCCAGCTTGTGATGACCACCAAGCTGCCCCCGAAGACAAGCCTACCAAAGACCAAGAATCCCCTGCTAGACACAATTATCATACAATCCCACAGGCTCACCAATACCACAACCATCATTGTCGTCGTCACTGTCATCATGACAATCACCAAACAGTGAATCATGACCACAAGAGGAGCAAAAGATGCTACCATGACCACAATCAGGCCGCGAACTCAACTCAACCCCAGCCTAGAACGTCGCATTCGAGACCTCAGCCAAAACATGGCAATCGTGGCAAGAAGTATGCTACGTCCGATGAGAAAGATCAGGATCATACTTCGCCTCAACAAAACACGAGATGGATTTGGGGACCTCCTTTGCCTGGGTTCGTCCTGGCTCGGCCGATGCATGCCCCAAAGTACAAGCGCGGTTGATGGGATATGTTTCTAGCAGAAGAGTAGACCCACAATTTTTGTTTTACTGTTTCATGCTTGCTCTCACTTTGTTTTGTGGCTTGTCAAATAGATCTGGATGAAAGTATGATTCTTGCGGAAGGAGCCCCATCCTCGCTGGCAAGTAGATAAAATAAGTCTTTAGTCTGAGCTTGCTTTCCACACAGTCGAAATTGCCTTTTATAGACGACTATGTTGAAGAAGCTCTGTATGGCATTTTACAACCATTTCAATGCTGCCTTCGGAGACGCAGGAGATACGATATACGGCGATCAGTAATATCCCATAATACGACGCTTATGTTTCTGATCATCTCCAGCAACTATCACTGTATATGAGCACTTTATATTGATTTTGGTGTGTTCCCTTCTTTTGCTAATTTTACGACTGGCTCTATCTCCTGCTAGTTTGGGGAGCTTCAGCTCTGGCAATCTCCTATCTTGAAGACCCGCAGATATGGAAGCAGTCCGGCCTCGCTTGCAATGCGACACAAATCTGGCCGCAATCTAACTGATCGTACGAAATCAACAGCAATATCTTGAATCGAAACCAAACGAATGCCAACCCATCGAATGGAACTAAGCCAATTGGCGTACCTAGTATGACATCACACCCAGCTGGCCTGGCTTTTACCCATTGATTGAGTTCGCAGCCAGTCGAGATGAGAAAGGGGCCTACTATCTCGCATTATTCATCTTGTACGGGGTGGAAGCTACGTCACCCATGATCAAGAAGTTTGGGATTCAGGCCCCGCCTTATATGCTTTACATATTGAGGGGCGGATGCTTATCATTTCAGGTAACATCTCACTGAAAGTTCAATGTGTGTTTCCCTTGAAAAGCTCAATTTCTGGACCTCTGTATGTACATGATCTCGAACCGCATTCTGGATGGACATCCCACGACCTCTTTGGACATGTTGAGCTAGCACTCAGCTAATAGAAAAGGGTTCGCTTCCTTCACACATCGTGATCACACTAATAGTAAACGCATCGCACACCTCTGCTTAATCGGCAGGCCGGCTTCAATCTCTTGATTCATGATATCATACAACGCCGGCGTCAACTCATTTGCATTTAACGTGTTGAATCCAAGAGACTTGTAGAAACCTTCATTCCATGGGATCTTTTGAAACGTGGTAAGAGTAATGGATGTACAGCCACAAGAGACTGCCCATTGTCTCGCCGCTTCCATCAGCCGCCGACCAATTCCCTTGCCCTGATAATCCGAATGAACGGAAACCTCACAGATATAGAGGTCTTGGTCGGTGTAAATGCCATTCAGAAATCCCACTGGTACGTCATTAGAATCGACAGCTACCCATGAAGCACCAGCCTCGATTAGTTCGAGATGCTTTTCTGTAGATTGAACATCTCCGTTGGCAATCCATGCAAGATCTGGGAATTGTCTGAATGCTTGCGCTGCTGAGCGCTCCACGGCTGGTAGACCTGGGGCATCCTTTGGCTCTGTTGGTCGAACTGTGATGACTGTAGCAGTAGACATGCTGTTTATACACAAGCAGTGTTGTTTTGTATCCAGCGGAGACAAGAACTCCGATGCTTCTTCAGAAAAAGGCACTCGAACGTTAACACGCGTTCAACCAACGGCTGCATGGAACTCGAACAGTTTGCATACGTACAGGAAGACCTCGGACTTTGATTAATTGAACATATATTATATGAAGATGGGGAATTATTTTGGTGATCACACAATGGGACGTTGGGGGATGTCAGCGTATTTGTAACCCTGGGTCCTGGAATCCCATTGGATACTGTGGCAATCACCACTTAGTAAGCAGTTTTCGGGGACCGTAAATGGACAAGATGAGAAGCTAAAGTCCAACAGAGAGGAAGATACAAGGGATGATAAAGGGCCGGTCGCAACAGAAAGCTTTGTTGCCTATTGTGGATATCCCTTAATCCAGATTCCAAGTCATACTTACCAAGGTATAAGTGCTCTATTCACTGTTGTGTCAACATCGAACGGAGATATTCTGCAACTGAAGAGCCCTAGAGTAGAAAAACGGTGTAAGTGAATGTCAACATTACCAAGAAGTTGACTCTAGAACATTGCTAGCTCAACGGCTATAGCACCCTGAAGCCTGTTTGACCGGTTTTTCAGTATGCGGAGTTTATAGAGATGATTCGTATCAAATCAAATTCTTTTTTCTTCCCCCTTCTCTCCATGCATCTAGTTTCTTGAACGACCTGTCATTCGGCCATAAGTTAATTGATTAATGTACCTAGGGGTGTTGTCGGCGTCTTCTCAATGATCTTGCAAGTGGCTAATGTCACCGGTTCTCAACCAGTGATTATCTACTAAGCAATCAAAGAGCCAATGCCGGAGAAGATAAACGCTCTAGGACTCGAAGCCTCTACTAATCTTGTCCTTCTTATGCGCACCGCCTGCTGGTGGACTACAGAGTCTGATGATAAGATTATTGATTCATTTGTCGATAGCTTCTGGAATAAGGTCATTGTACATAGGCTTTCGTATACTAGAGACTCCTGCGTGGTCTCACACCTCCACCCGCTAAGAGGAGGTGTGGGTGGAGGGTCCGGAGGGTCACCCGCGGGTATGTGCTAGGTCTAGGCTAGAGATTTCTCTCAATATTCGTGGATTCTCTTACCCCTCCTATATTATTTAAACAGAAAAGGGAGACATTATCTTCGACGAAAAGTTCCGCGGCAAAGTCTATCTCGAAGGGGTACTTTTAGGGTTAAGCTCTAAGACCGGCTCCTATAAGCTTAGGTGTAACTTCCTAGCGGGAACGGTTAACCGCGGCCGGCAGAGATCGATTAACAAGTAGGATAAAGCCAATCTCATGCGGCAGATATGGGAGGCTGCCATCGGCCAACATGAAGCGTCTATGCTTCCTATCTACGTTAACATCCTGCGAAACTTCCCGTGGGTGCCAGATGTCGAGGCTACCGGCCATGATACCAAGACTGACATATATTTTCGACCAGATGAGAATCTGCGTTGTTGTATCCGAGACCTGATTAGATGCAACAGTGCGGAGAATAAATGATGGTGTAGACTCACGAAGGAAGCCTGGAACTTTTACGTAATGTAGCAATGGAATGCGGATGGTGACTGCGGTACTCGCGCTATAAAGATTTTCCGTGAGAAGAGTTCCAGGTAGGGTGAGATAGAGCACGCTTTACTGTGGGTTGCCAACTTTCTCTCCCTTTCACTGCTGCTATTAGAAGCCCAGTATATTAGGGATCGAGCTTTGTTCTGATTTCCTGCGCTCCTCGCACACTGTAATCCATAGACGCACATGACTCTTCTGGCATCTCCACAAATTGCCCGACCACTGCAAGATTGGCCATGCTCTCCGATATTATGCCTGGGCGATCACTGTAGTTTAGAGATAGCAAAGGTGCTGTTAATCTTGGCATCAGCCGCGGGATGGTGATTGAATCTTTGAAAATGGGGTGTTCCAAAGGGACGTCCAGGTGTTGTAGCAATTCAATCATGATCTCTCTCCTAGAACAGCGGAGCATCGGCTTTCTGACGAAGTTTCCTTCACGCTCAGGGAACGAGCCATAGGCCCACAAAACCTGTACATCGTTGGTCTGATGCGGAAAAAAAGGCTGATGTGGGATATATAGACAGAGGAACCAATTGCTATGCCGAAGTGAGATCAAAGACGATGAACCCCCTTGCTATGCGTCAACACCTTGAGCAGGCTGGAAAATCCGATATCTTTGATTGTGATTGTGAAAGATTCCAACCTGGAGTCACTGATGCGGGTGCAAAAGTTGTATGGATCGCTGAGATTCGGGCTTACTCCCAGCCAGAGCGACCAATTCTCAATCGAGCTTGTCCTCTACGTCCAGCAATTCTAATGAAGGTGGTATTGAATTGGTACCTCCCGTGGATCCGGACATGACTGATCCAGGCGACATGATAATGATGTCGCGAGGGCTGACGCTGACAATACTCTTGGATCCGTTCTTTATGAATTTCGATCCCGAAACCGCACCATTGTCTTGGCCTGGGTCCACGGTCATGTCAGTGAATTTGCTATTGAATCGAAAATCCACCCCTTGATCATGGAGGAAGCGGGGCATCGGCCCAATGATGTCTTCAGATGGACAGTATCGGCAGCGCTCGAGCATGGCGAAGGTGGTTAGAGATTGGAATTCACGAAAGTACCCGCGAAGGCATCGACGGAACTCCACAGCACTATGCCAAGGACAGAAGCTGAAGCTTTCGCCCCAGTCAAATACTAGCAAAACCATCAAGCGAAGTCGGCCTGAAGAGCATACATAGAAGAAAGCTTTTTTTCAAAAAAACGCCTAATTTCCCTCCTACTCAGGCTCTTCTCAGGCTTCATCATGAAAACCACCAACTGTGCCCGAACTTTTAAGCCGACGCTGAACCTGCTGTTATCTATCATCTCCAGGTCATGGCCACCTTGGATGAAAAGGCATGTAGGAGCTAGACCTGTTTTGGCTTTTTCAATATTATCCATGACATTCTTCCGTGAATCTGTCATCGAAGGCACTGAGGTAAAGATTTCTTCGATGCAGGTATCGCTCAAACTTGGCATGCATGCAGCTCGATGGTCATATCCGCTCTCTGGATCACCCACGACAGCAAGGCCATCTCCAGAGTCTCTGCGGGACTCTACAAGGTGAATACAGGCGGCAGGAATATTTGAATCCCGGATCAAATGAATTGCTGATGCCGACGCCGCAATGCTACTTCCGAGTAGCCAGGCATTGAAGCTGCTATTATGTGCCGGGTCTCGCAGATTAGGCTGGGTAGTTTTCTGTTCGCAAGCATTCGGAAGAGTTTTATTAATCGGTAAAGTGCCACTTGGGCATGGTGTGTGATGCATAGTCGCCAGAGTCGTTACGTTAAGATGCTGTTGACGTCATTGGCCATCAGAGCAACTACTGACCGCCTCCCGTTAGTATGGAGAGAGTCTCTACCTACAGCCAAATTATTTTCCGAATAAATAACTATGGCATCATTCTACTTCTATCAGGCAGTGATATTGCCAGCGATCTTATACGGGTGCTCGGTATGGTGCCCTCTAAACAGCGATCATGAACAACGGATATCACGATCGGCACCAGTCCCTCAGGCCTCTCTTGTTGTCAATTCTTCTCTCTATTCCGATTGGATCTCTAAAACGTGTCGTATAATAGTGTTGGCTTCGCCACACAATCCCTAATAGTCGCAGCGGTAAAAATTTTAAGGCCATGCCCAGTTCCTCCTGAACAGAGAAACGAAACGGCAGCCTGTTTGTGGTTCTAAAAAGTGAACGTTCCCATCTCCATTTTTGTGAGTCAAAGTTTGAGGAGACTGGAGGTCGCTTTGGTTTGGAATATTAACAACGTATATGTTATTTGCGATTTGAGTTTGGGTAATTGATTGCACAAACGGCAATGACTGCTGCATGGCCTCGATTCTTGAGGTGGCGTGGCTGACTTCTTCGTGATGTACTTCGAACGCTATCACTTTTTTTTGCCGAGGACCCGATGTGAGACAAATGCCACTGAAGGCAAAACGATGTAACACGCGTTAACTGTTATCGTAATCTACCACTGATCTGATCACTCCAAAACACCATAACGTAATTCCCACCATGCGCTAAAAAGCGTTTGTACTGCCACAATTAGATGCGCACTCCTTTTCCATATATATATGGTGTAACAACAGAACAATTTATTCATCCACCGATCGATCCATACTCCAGAGAAAACTTTGCCATTTCAGTCCCCGTAGCTTAAGCTGCAGCCGGTGAACCTATGACCACAGGATGTTGAGTCTCGCAAGTCCCTTCTTCCGTGTCGTTTCAGGCTCGAGGTTGTCTTGGCTGAGGTAGAATTGCATCAAGCCGACAATCGGAATGTTCGCCAAACCGAGGATGCGTGTTTTCTTCCAGCCTTTATAGCCAAAGTATAGAGCGAGAAAGATTGGAACGTTGATGTACGACGAAATGAATGATTTGGTATTCCAGTGGCCATGGATAAATGTGCTGAAACCCCCTGTGAGAATTAAAACGAGGATCAGCACAAGCGAAGCCCAGGTCAAGTAAGGTTGAAAAGGGGCAGCCCACGGAAGCTCTCTGTGGCGGTCAATCCCCTGCTTCTTGCAACCGTAGTAGAATCGGAGGTATACGACACAGATAATTCCCCAGTCCACCAAAGTCGAGATCGCCACAAGGGCCTGCAACCAGCCAAAGACTGTGTTTGCTGACTTGGAGACGACCATATACCCCAAGCACATAAAGACCCCGAAGAAGCTGATGGCCACATAAGGCACACTGAATCGGTTCAGCCACGCGAAGACCGCAGGAGCATGTCCCTGGATTGCCATGCCAAAGAGGATTCGGGAGCCGTAAAGGATGAATGAATTTCCAGCTGACCAGGCCGAAGTGAGTATAGCGGCATTAATAATCGAGGGTGCATCGTGTATCCCTGCCCGACGAGCGGCAATAACGAACGGGGATTGGGAGGCTGTGCCGGTTACATGAAGGAGGTTTGGGTCATTAGAAGGAATAACCAAACCAGTCATGAATATAGACAGGACATAGAAGACAAAGACGCGGACCAAGATGCGCTTTGTTGCCTTAGGGATGGCGTGCCTTGGATATCTCGTCTCAGCTCCAGCAACGGTTATATTTTGAGCTCCTGCGTATGCAAACACTGCATTGTTCAGAGTTGACCAGAAACCGAGAAATCGACCCAATGTACCCTTGATACCAAGATACTGAACGAAGGGCCCTGGGTCTTTCCAGTATCTGAATCCAATCGACTGGCCACTTGGTCCTCCACCACACGTAATCACAAGGGCCATAATATTTAGCCCAATGATTAGTAAGATTTTCAGCATTGCAAATGCAAACTCAAGCTCTCCGTAGATTCTGATGAACAATAGTGCAGTGACGAGTATCAGCATGCCGAAAACAGTGATCCATATTGCGCTGCTGACAGCAATCCAAAATTCAACTAAGATCGACGCTGCCACGATCTCAGCAGGGATAGTCACCAAGTATGAGAATACTTGATTCCATCCATTAGCGAACGACATGGCAGGGTCGAAGAAAAGTTCTGCATATCGGACAAGACCTCCACTAAGAGGCACTAGAGTGCCCATCTCTCCAGTAGTGAGAACAACACTGCAGACAACAAGCCCAATAATAGTATACCCAAGGAAGGCACCTAGGGGTCCTCCCATTGCGAGTGCTTGGCCAGAGTTGAGGAATAGACCTGAGCCGACTGTGCCGGCCAAACCAATCATCTGAATGTGCCGCTGGTGAAGGCCCTGCTTCAAAGTATATCTTTCGTTGAATCTTTGCGCAATATCATCCGTTTCATTATCAAGTACTGGAGAGACGGCTTCTTCTGTAAGAGGAATATCTGAGCCTATTTGAGACGACATGGTTGTAGATATTGCCGAATGAAACAAGTTGACGGCGGCCAAGATGTCAGCTATGAGTCGACGGGAGGTGGCTTAAAACGGCCTTCTGCCCCTTCGCCATTCGATACGTCACATGTAGTGTTCTAGGCTTTGAGGGCTGCCAGATAAGTTAGTCACGGGATACGGAAGACGACAGAGAGGTTCGGGTCAAAACCTCAGAGCCAATGATTTGACTTGCCGCGTTAAGTGCCGCCGAACTGACCGCCCAGGTCCACACCAACCAACCATATTTTTACAACAATAGATCATATTTTTTGAGCGTCACATGATCATTAATCAGGTTAGACTGCAACTATGGAAGGCATCTAAATCATCTTTACGTTCAGGACTTTGGTCTACAAACTAAAATCTGACCAATTTTATTTGATTTTGTAAGCCCAAGTTATCCTAATACTGGCATTTTACCTACGCTGACCAACCTTACAGGCCTACCATGCCCAGCGGGCGCCCCAAGATCGGCCTGGATTCATACAAAGATCAGGTTATCGCGCTCGTGCTCCAGAAAAACCCAATTAGAGAAAATCATGACTTCGTCAACAAAGAGCGTGCAAAGGTTCTGGGCATTCTTCTTTATAATGAGATTGTCAACGGAGACCCTGAGTGGCGGAATATGCTAGGGAATGATTAGGAGGACAATTTGGTTGTTATCGACTTAGAAGATATGAAACGGTTTAAAACGGCCTCGGCCGCTAGGAGTAAGCTCTGGCAATCGAGGTCTAGGCGCGTGCTACCTTTCTAGTTGGAAAAATAACCTAGTACCTCTCTAGGATCGGTATTTATATATAATAAGAAATAAGCGGGTATAGAAGAATACGTTTCTAAATACCTTTTCGATCTGTATATATAGAGTTAACTAAAATCAGAAAGCCCGACTAAATCCCTTCTTTATAAATATTATGTACGTGCTTATTAAAGACCCGCCTCTCTACCTTTTAACGCGCTCTGTAAGGGTATATTGCTGATAGGGCTTAGGGCGTAGCCGTCGCGTCTAGTCCCTTCGACCCTTACCTATAAGAGGTTTCTTTTATATATAATTATTAGCTTCTGTCAGGCTATAAGGGCAAAGCTACCACGACGCAGATCGTGGCCCCTTAAGTCCGTGGGATCAACCTTAGTCCGGCTAGGTCAGTCGGTGCCGGACAAAGGAAGAAGGTCGAAGGTCGTAGGATAGGCTATAAGCAGATATAGCCTAAACGAAGGCAGAACATAATCCTTAGGATCAAAGGAAGAAGAACAGAAGAAAGATAAGGAAGGTAGTAATGACTTTAGAAAAGTCGAAATGACTTGATTCTGTTAACTAGGAAAAGAAGACGTATTAATAGGCTAGGATAGCCTGTATAAAGTTGAGTCTACGAGAACAGCTGCAGTGTCGCTTCGAGAAAAGTGCAGAGCCATGTGTCAAGGAAATCGTCCACAGCGATCGAGAATGGATCTTATATCCCGTTTACCAGATTCGTCAGGGGGGTCGCTGGTGTATGAATCGTGTAGTCTTGCTTGGTGATGCAGCTCACGCGGTAAGCCTCCTTTCATTCTATTATTCGTCTGATCTTACTCCTGACAGTATCTATAGATGCCCCCGATCTACTCCTCAGCATCCTACGCTCTTGATGATGCCATACTCTTCGCCCGTGTATTGGCATGCTATCGATTCGAGCCATTGTACAACGTGTTCGATACATATGAAGCACTTCGTCGCAATGCAGTTGATAGCGCGTTCGTGGAATCCAATAAAATTTGGAACCAAATGAAGGATCGGGGTTCCATGGAAGCACGGGTGAAAGAGTGGAAGATGGCATCTTATCTAAAGCACGACAACCACAAGCTGGACAAGACTTGGACTAACGACATGGCGATGATACCAATACCAACTCCAAAAGCTACTGAATCCCTGGTATCTATGCAGTCTTTCTTGCAGACGTCCGTGGAATGAATGGATTACATGGTTGATGTTTCATCATATAAGCACAACCAAAGGCATCTGATACTTGTGATATTTTGTACAGATTAGCTTTCAAGATGGCGAGAAGAAGCATTGTCAGAATTGTGGACTCAATACGAAGTATTAATCTAACCATCATTCGTCAAGTCGTCAAACTATTCCCATGACTGGCGCAATATTCAAAACCCTTGCCGATTTTCTGTATCCTAGGATAATTCACAGCATGTTTCAAATGTCCGAGTTTTGCTTCTTCTGAAAGTAAATCTGGATCCCCTGGCTACCTACTTTTGACTTTCTCTAAAATTACCCGTAATCGTCCAATTCCATCATCCCAGATCTTCTAGAGAGCTGCGTACCCATTCTCTCCCAATCATGCTCATCTTCCTCGAGGCAGCTTTCCTGAGTGGGGTAAAAACTCCTCTCGTGCGTCTCACTGCTGGCTTTGGTACAGCCCGATTCTTAGTTTCCGTGGACAGTAAGAATGTCACCCATGAAAAAGGTTTCGGCCACTACCAGAAGAAAAAGGGCAAATTCCAAAATCATCAGACCTCTTCTAGTCAATATTAATTGAGAAAAGTCCTACATCGCGTCCGATTCCCTCCATGCGGGCACCGCCGTGAAATGGAAATGGCCCGTAAAGGCGCATGCTCTGTCCCTCGGCCCTGAACAAGCAACGTTGCCCTTGCATGGAGGGTTTTTGCCATGCGTGGCCAGTGGTTCGGTGTGACCAGAGCGTTATGGCGATCTCTTCACTCAGTCTGCTCAATCTGATGCGGGAAATGTCATGAGCCTAAGGGCCGGAGCTGCCATAAAAATCATTGTACCAAGACCAGTCAAATACGTGATCTAACATCGCCCTTAAGATGTATGTTTAGCAGCTCTTCTATTCGCGATTTGAGCAATTGGACCCTGGAACTTGAAGCACTTGGGAACGATGACTCATCGTACTGGGCCTAGGCAGCGAGCAATCGATATCTGATAATGTGCAAGTCGGCTTTCTTAGAACTTTAGGACATCGTCTGATGCCAAATGGGTTTTTGAAGGAGACTTGATTTCAATTTTCTTTTCCAAGCTCTCGACTAGATTCATTTGTCTACATTTATATCTGGAATACTATGAGTTAAAGAATGTGACGCCCTCTCCCCATTAAAAACCCTAATGCTTCCCGCAGGGAAGCACTAGCATAGAGAGTGTCTAGGGAAGAAACGCGACTTTACTCTCCAGGACCGGGAACGGAAAGAAACCCATGAGAGCCGAAGCCATCGAGTAACCTTCAGCAAGCCACAGTGTGGAGCCCCAGTGGATTTACATCGCAATGTAAACTGTAGATGGAGAGAAAAGAGAAAAGAAAAAGGGGTGGCCGTGGTGGGCCAGACTTATTTATTGAGAATTTCCGCGCTAGAGCTGATTAGGCCTCGGCGCGGCAGTTCTTCCGGAGCGATCTCGCTTTCCACAAAAACTAGGACATCATTCTGGTTGTAAAAGCCCATGATGTATTTTCAATATAGGCTATCATAGTCCAATGAAGGATACAACCTCATCAGTATGAAATGATGCTCATTTCTCAAGCGCAGCTGTAAGAGCAGGACGGCGAGTGGGAACGCCCTCTTATAATTCGTTTCGACGGAACAGTCAAATTTTGACCAAGTGGCTTAGCTGTTCTTATACTTTTCTTGTGCGGCGTCGACTGATAAATAATATCTTTACACACGCCGTAAGTGAAGGCGGCAGCTTGTCGGCGAAGGCACATGGGCTGAACAGATGGGCGTGTATCTAAAGACAATCCACCGACCGATAGCATTTGAATTGGACTTGACAGTAGAATAACACGATACGGCGTGATCTGAAACCTAACACGTGGCGATTCCACATAGGGCATCATATGTCACACGATATGGCAACAGTAATGAGCCACCGCAATCTAGGAGTGAGTGGATGGAAGCTTATTGGCAGGAACTGAAGGGGTTCCTGGCTGACGATAATTGATTCTTCTCAATTGACTTAACATTCTTGTGATATGAACTCTTAACTACCGGGTCTCCTTTCTGAGCCTTGATATTCGCGAAACTGCTTCAGACAAAGTCGGGTAAAATGCGACTCATTCGGGAAACAGCGTTGGTGAGAAAGTCCCAGCGCAGAATTAATAATATCTCAGATAACGATGCAAATCTCCGTTTATTATACAATTGTAGGCCAAATCAACTAAATAGAAATGTTTGAGACTTGACCCAGTGCATGGCCAATCATGTGCGCGACATCCAAGTCCATAAAGCGACGAGGCGGGAACCCCAATGGAGATAGTTGACAACCCGAAACGCAGAGCTATCAACGTTAAACTCAAGGAGGTAAAATTATTGAACGGAGTGGTGTCAGTATCTAATTTTTAAAAGCCGGCTTAAGTGTGATCAGAATAAGACCAGGTTTTTCCCAGTCTGTAAAGAGTAGACTTTCCAGGACAAGGAGGTGCCAGAAGTCCAAAAAAGGTGCAAGAATTCCAGAGCTCTTGAAAAATTACCCAATCCAAGACTTTGCATATTTCTCATCCGGTCGTGTATGAATTCACGTTCACCGATGATGTCGGTCTCACAACCCGCGCTGAACACCGGCCATAGAATGAGGATGTTTGCAGAAGAAAACGACTCGATGTGTTGAATAGCGTAAATGATATGCCTGACATCATTTCTGACCTTGACGTGATCTTTTGGAAGTTGCTGGACATGGCGATGCAAGTGCAGTAAAGCGGAGTGTACAAAAGCAAGGTGAGTATAAAGTAGCTCTGTAGCAAGATGACCTTTACTGCATATTGTTGCATCGGAGACAGTAGCGTCCACCAGATCACCCAGCTTCGTCTCGAGTATCTCGGCTTGCGAAGCCGCGTCATATGACATTGTTTTGATAGGGGAGGATGAATCCTGATGATGTGCCAGAGATGACATTTGCACGAGAAGCGGAACCAGCTCCAAGGCAAAACCACAAATGTCATCAATCTGTCCAGGAGATTGGATTGAGACTGTATCCAATAGGCCGCTTTGAGCCGTGTGAAGTCCCGACAAGCTTGCCAAGACATCCATCGTTGCGAACCATTTCACCAAACACTTAGCATAGAGATCTTCTTTGAAGAAGTCTTTATTCTGCTCCACGAATATATTGAGTAGTCGCATGACCCCATTGAAATGGACACCCCACGTATGCATATTGCCATTGCAGACATCATTTGTACACAGCGCCATTGCCGTGGTAATGATTTCTGGTTTTAGCAGCTGGTCAGCATCCAAGAGTGCAAGACGCAAATTGGAAATAGCAAGATTCGTGAATTTTAAACAGGCAATTCTTGCCCTCTGGCTAGGTTCTTGTGGAACAAGACGACCGTGGTGGCTGCAGGCCGCAGCTAGCAGCCCATATAAAAGATGGGGTGTTTCTGAAGCGGCACTGATCATTGTTTGAAGAAATACAGGCGGAGCCGCTGGAAACAGCCTGAGGGCAGTCTCGGTGCAAAATATATGCATGAAAAATCGAGCTTCTTTTGATGACAACTGTGGGGAGAAGTAAAGAAGCGGCTGGTGGACCAGATTGTCAGGTTGTATTATAGAACGTTTGATAGGGACAAGGCAGGCATTCCCGAATCGGGTGGCCTCGCTTCTGAGATATTCAGTATTTTTCTGATGATTTGGCCGGGAACTCTTTGCTGTCAAGCTAATAAAGCCCAACTCATATATGCAACCCTTGGGATACCGACCGCAGCGAGAACATGTGGGAATACGCAAGTCGCACTAGGGAATCAATACAACGGAAAGACATGGATACAGAAGCTAAACGATGCTTACCTTCACTTTTTTTCGGCGACATTCAGTACAACCATCACGTCTCCTCTGTGTTTGACGACTAGTTGAGACGGCCATCGTAGAGGGTCACAGATGACACGCGATCAAGAAGACAATTTGCCAAATGCTGTGAAGCAAACGCAATGACACTATGTTCAAGCGCACGGTATTCCATGAACATAAGGTAACTTGTTCGGATGCAGGACGCAAATGAATGGGTTATGACGCTACTCACACTACTGAAATTTAAATTTATGTGGATCTAGGCTCTAGTCCGAATTTAGATATGCTTCCGATGTGACCAATGATCGATCTGTGATCTTTTTGCGCCCCGCACACATCATCACCCCGCCTTGCTGTCGGCATGAGAAATACGATTATCTAAGCGCTAAAAGTGTCAGGCATTTTTGGTCGAATGGTTTCTTTTTAATACTTGGTTGCAATCGAAGTCTGTGCCAATTTGCCTCCACCTCTAGTACATCATAAAATTTGAGAACAGACAAACAGTGAATTTGTAATAAACTGACGTAAAATCTGACTTTATCATGCGTATGATAACATGTTCATCGGAGATTTGAGTCAAAGAGACCATAGAAACCATGCTGAGCATCCTCCACGATAAACGAAATTCTCACTCACAGTCGTCCCTCAAAGCCTTGGTGATAGCCTCCATACCAGCGACAAGCTCCTCCCTGGTTGGCCAGCCGAAGCCAAGACGGAAGTATGTATCAGGCATTCCAAACCAATGACCTGGTCCGACATACGTCTGATACTTCTTCAGCAGTCTTTCATAGAAAGCGACTGTGCCGCCAGCTGGTTCCTTCTTCATCTGAGGAAAGCACACCACTCCACCTGCTGGTTCAATCCACTCCAGAAGATCTTCCCTTTCAACCCAAGATTTAACCATATCAACTCTTGTTCCCATTTCTTCGTTCGTCACCGCCAGAATATTGCGCCTGTTCGACAATAGCTGTGTCGCAATCCACTCGTTGATCACGCTTCCACTAATACTGATTTGCTCTTTTGCAGCCAGTAAAACTTCCTGGAGCGTTTTGTTCTGTGTTGTGACCCATCCTAGTCGAATACCTGGCACACCAAAAGACTTGGACAGAGAGCTAACGCTGAGAACATGATCCCCAAGAGATGCTGCAATGGGAAGCTGTGTGCCATAGTGCACATCCCGGTACGTTTCGTCCACAAGTAGGAGACAATTCTTCCTTTTAGTAAGAGCGACAAGCTCGTCCAAAGCCTCTCTGGTAATGAGGGTACCAGTCGGATTGTGTGGACTAGTGATGGAGACCAGTTTAGTCTTAGGGGTGATGCAAGATTCAATGAAGGCCACGTTCGGCTGGAAGCCAGATCCAAACTCGAGGTCAACAAAGCTGATATCGCAACCAATGGCCCGCGGGGTCTCTAAATTGGTCGCATAGTTGGGTCGCACAACCACGATGTGATCGTGGGGTGTCAATTGCGAAGTCGCAATGATAAAAAGGGCTCCCGAGGCACCACCGGTGATGAGAACATCATTCTTGCTTAAGCCTGCGTCAGACGCAATAATTTCTCGGAGTCGAGAGTCACCTTGATGCTCGTTGTAAAGAAGGGTAAGATTCGGGATGCCCAATCCAAGGGATTCAAGTGACTGATCAGCGACAGAGCTTTCGGACAGATTGTACTTGATCTTGTCATAGCCATACTCTTCTGGAGATTCAATCTCAATAGGCATTCGTTCGTATTTCATTTTGCCGTGCAAGACTTTCGGGAAAGGGGACTTCGGAGGGCTTGATAGTTGGGTACTAATCCGGGTACTTGCTTAAAATATACCTACTCCAACCTAAGGCTTTAATCATTGGATAATATAAGCATGTCTTAGCCCGATAACCATTCCTGCAATCATTCGGCACGTCGCATGATGAACCAGTTTGAGACTAGCCGTTTGGAAAAAAAAATTTAATATGGTTGGATCGACAGAGGTCTACGCATCAACTTCGATTTGTAACAGATCTACGATCTGGAGCTTGCCTTGAGCGAGAGATTGGCACTCAAAGGTCGATTACCTTCATTGATTGAGTAACTTAGCTTTCAACCCAAGGAGAATCAGATCACTCCAATAGGTCAAGCATTTATTTCGTGCGAATCCTCGGTGCTCCACTCACGCTGTATGGTATGGTATGGTAAATTGGGTCTTTACAAGACAGAGAAGATCCATACGGCTCACGAGAGTGTCTTCCCAACGCAAGGCCAGCTCTTGTATTCTGCAAAGAGTAATTGCAAGAGGGTGCCTAATTCTAAGGAAATAAGTGCTTTATTCACTAATATTGCCTTGTATAACTACGTCTTCAGTATTATCGCCTGACTTATTGAGTCATCCGGATCGCTGCAGCAAGTCCATGAATGGTTCTTGGTGTAGTTTAAGGATAAAATCGAAGCGATTACTAACAATTCTGTTTCTAGTCATACATGTCAGACTTTGACGTTATTTTTAGTCGGCTGTAGGCACTGAGACAAAGAAGCGAGCAGTAAAGTCAAATGTAATTTGCTTCTGACTAGTTAGTGACCCCGGCTCAGATCAAACTTCGAAATAAGTAGAAGCCGTATGAGCCCAGATAACCAGATCTTCGCTCATACCAGAAGTGATATCATACTGAATTATATGTGCTGAAAGAGGAAATTTGATAAACATGACGAGTTCATTTGAATTATGTAAAGCTATAGACATATCTACAGCTACTGTCCTACGTATACTCGATCATCAGAAATAATGGAGGTTGAGGTTACAGGGACCATGAGTAGTCAAGAAGAGACGATAAATGATGCTACTCTTGAAATAGTATGAAGCCAAGGTTCAGCGCCATTACAACGACTTTGTGTTGTACCGGCCTCTGCTTATAGCTCGACGATCTACCACTGCCTATTCCAATGCAGAAGATACTATCACGAGTCTCTATGCTCTATCTAGAACGCGTTTTCTGACACCCATTCGAGATGAAATATCGGTATAAAGTCAAGTGCAGCGTGTAAATTTTAAAACCACTACACGGTCGGTACGCTGTCATACCCGTCAAGCATGAACCTCCGTAAAGCCTCGAGTCCATCAATCATGACCTGACGCTCAGGCACAAAACCAAATCGAACAAATCCTTTGAAGTCAACGCCCCCACCAAAACACTGACTTCCGGGTACGACCATAGCGCCAGTACTACTTTGCAAACGCTGACAGAACTCTACAGCATCCAGGGGCTGTTTGTTTTTCCCGAAGAACTTCACAAAGGCTGTTGTACCTGCTTTCGGACGGATCCATTCAGCAGCCCATGCAAAGTCTTGGATGAACTTGTCCAAGAGCTGAAGGTTGCTGCTAGCAAGTTCAAAATTGCGTTGCAGTATCCCATGGATGACCGGGTCGCTGAGAGCAAAGGTAGCAATCACATCGTCAATTTGACTAACGGAAATTGTTGTATAGTCTCTCGTACTGGCGCATGCATTGATGATCTTGGAGCTGTTCGACGCTATCCAGCCAAGGCGAATCCCAGCCAAACTGAAAGCCTTCGACATGGAGCCGGTGGCAATGACATTCTCATATCCAAATGACAGAATTGAAGGAGGAGCTTTATCGGCGCCAAGAGAATGGAAGAGAGGACGGTACACCTCGTCACTGTGAATGGCAATCCCGTGCTGACGGGCGACGTCCACAATTCCGTGAAGATTTTCACTCGGTATAATAGCGCCAGTTGGGTTTTGAGGGTTACTATGTAGATTAGTTTTCGAAATTCTAGTTTTTCATGCAAACACGGCAAGAACCATCTTTTCGGCTTACTTGATAATGATGAGCTTGGTGCTCGGCCGGATCATCGATCTCAACTCATCCAGATCCAAACGCCAATTGTCCTCTTCCTTAGATCTCCAGAGGCTGACCTCAGCACCGAGCGACTCTGGGACCGCATAAAGTTGCTGATACGTGGGATAGTGACAAATAACGTGATCACCTGGGTTGACGGTTGAGTAAAGAGCCAGGAAATTGGCTTGTATCGCACCGTTCGTCACCAAGACTTGATTTGCTGATAGCGACGCCAATTTCGAGCTATACAGCTTTGCAATATTCAATCTCAAGGCCTCCGAGCCACGGATGGCTCCGTAGACTTGTTTCCTAGAAAAGTCAACAAGATGCGTTGGCTTCTCCGAGAAGTCAAGGAGGTCATTCAACGAAATTGAAGCGCAACAAGTCTCTGCAAGGTTGAATTTTGCATCGTTCTCATAATCATCCATCCACTATTGACGGGTCAGTGGGTGCCAACTGTTATTTTCTTGAAGCAACTTACGCGCTCGACGGCGAATTCGGCGATTCTGACCATGTTGTTCGTAGTGTGAACAGATGATCAGGGGGCTAAGGGTTGTTGGTTCAAGTTCCAAGAGCAAGGCGGAAATATATTAAACTCTCATCCCTCTCTTGCCACTGATCAGTCACCTGTTTTTCATTATCTGCGAAATGTTCCATCGATGATATCCCACCGTTGTCAATTTGATTGGCTCAATCGCATACACTTCCGCATCAGGCGGGTTTCCTAATGTTTTCTCCTCCCAAGACCCACTCACACACGTGAGTGTGAGCTTTTTTACTCCGCGCAGGAAAAGCTAGATGCGAGATATGCAAAATAGTGTATGCACTTCTAAAATGTCCGGGCGAGCCTGAGGCCATGCTGAGGCTTGTCTTGGCCTGGGGAACATATCCATCACCACGGCACTAAATCATGAACCGCGACCATCACCAAGGCATACTCCACAGCCCAAAGATACACGACCTCTGATTAGCAAGGTCGGCTATATAACGGAACTGAGGCTTAGGCTCGAATTTGTCTCAACTGTGTTATCCTTCACAAAATTAGGGTCAATTTCGGAAAAGAATTGATGTAGATTTGTTTCTTTGGTTCAGAACATCTTAAACCTCAAACTTCTAAACCGTGAGATTGGCACGATTGGACTTTATTCTGTCATCTCGACCACCTGCGTACATTCTCACGTCCGAGTGGTCATATTGAATATCAATTCGAGGCACGGCAAATATTCTTCTTTTCATGATATATCATTTTCTAAGTCCAATGACCGCCAAATTACGCGGACTTTCACTGTAGTCAAACACCGACTGAACCCAGCAGTCTTTGACCAAGTCCTGTTCACGAAGGAATTGCCACCGATCCACAACAATGATAGCCTCGACGAGCTGAGCACTAAACGCCATTAAGCTCCACACAACACTCATATATTTCCTTGTGTGGAAGTACTGAACTTCGTAGCAGTGAATCTCCTCGTCAGTCAGGGTGGCAATATGCTCTTGCACCTGGAAACCATATGTCGGGTCTCGACTCATCTTGATGGTCGCAGCACGAACATATGCAGTAAAGGACTTGAAAGCAGCTTTAGGCAGCGCTCCGATGATAATTGAGTTTGCTCCAGCTTCTGGGTAAGTTTCGTCAAGGGAGGTGTCTTCCGGCACAGATGGCTTAGGAAGAATTTTTCGATCAATGAGAATACGCTGGAGAAGAGCACGGAAGAAGTGACGGGTAAATGATACTTCACTGTCCTTGGAGCCCCAATTGTATGGAGCTTGCACGGCCAGTGCACGAGCTGTGATGTTAAGCTTCACGCCTGTCGTCGCGCCAGGACTTCGGTAATCCTCGTAGTATTTTGACATAGGAAACCCATGCGGATCGTATGATGTCCCAGTCTCTTTGAGTCGAGGGTGGAGGGATTGAATGATAGGGAGGTCATTTCTGGTTGGACCCAGTCGTTCCGTCAACAGATTGTAGCAACAGCCGATCATAGCGACAGCCACAATCGAAGGATTTAGAATCAGGGATCGTAGACCATGGTGAACTAGGTTTCCGCAAGAGTGAAGGGAAACGACCATTAATCTAGCATCGCGCTCTCCTTTTTCTTTCCCATCAGAAGCTCCAGCCGGGGATGGACGGATAATGTGGTCGATAATGGGCTCCAAGTACCCATCTTGGATTTCATGCTCAATATAGCTAAGAGTACCACGGGTATGGATCTCAGGCTTCGGCGACTTTTCTGGCAATGGCCTTTTAGTGGTAGATCCAAGTAGCTCGTCGGGGTGAAGGCTAATCTCGCCCAGCATCTCGACAAAAGGGACATCTGAGACCTGCGAGCCGTCTATTGTAGGTAGGGGGGTATCCGTCGTTTCAGAAAAGGTCAGTTCCGGGGTTTGGTCGAAGCCATCGCTTGAACTTTTCTCCTTAGTAGAATGTTGAGCATTCGGGTTCTTTGCCAACTTGGCTCGAACATCCATGCTTTTGGCACCGCTGATGTACTGATGCTTGCGCTCAATTGCGATGATATGCTTGTAGTAGGGCGAGCTGGCCAGCGTCCGTCCAAGATAGTTTTGTCCAGACCCAAAATCCACAATGTGAGTGACTGGCTCACCTCGGCACTTATGGACAGTATCTGATAGAGATGCGACATGTTCAGAAAAGCATTGAACCTCGTGCACTTTTTTCCGCTTCATATGCATGGCAACTTGCTTTGGTAATTCGACCCTCTCCGAACTTGAGATGCACATCTCTCGTTGGAGTGTAAGTTCACGGATGTTGGCAATGTACTCCAAGAGACTCAAGGGAGGGAAGGCTCCTCCTTTCCAAGTACGGCTGCTTTGATCTTTGGAAGGCTCGCCACCGCTTCGTAACTGCTCAATGTCCTCCCGCAGGAGTAGATGAATGATATCTTGAACATCATGGTGTTCAAAGAAAGATGTCCAGTCATTTGGCAAGAGTGTTGTATAGAGATCGGGGTCCCGGGTCAGAAAGTCAACCATATGCACACCACCGCACAGATTCATGAAGAGCACCGATGAAGTAGAAAAGCCGAGGAGGGCCTCGATGTAGGCATCAGGGTGCTCCCACGCCCCAGAGATAGGTAGGGGCGATTGGAAGCCATACGAGATAGTGATGCTCACTTTTCTCACCAAGATCTCTCCGAGGATCCTTCTTCGCGGGAAGTCATTATTTATTGGGTCCTAGCTGAGCGGGACCCGGAAAAAGTCATCGAGGACCCAGAAGAATCATGACTAATCCTGCGTCCCCGTCAACTACTAAATCCAGAGAGATCAACTGCTCTGGTGTCAGTTTATTGCAGGTAGCCTCGGCGCATCTCGGCGTATATATCTCGGAACATAAGGAGGCCTGCCGAAAAAGATCAAAGCAGGATCAACACTTTTAAATTGCTATGGAGGCTACAGAATAATACATAAGCACGGATATAGTCTACATAAGCTAACTTGATTTTGTCAGGCATGGATAAAATCAAATCGAGCTTTCATTGGGCTTGTAATTCAATTGAAGTTCGTCGCCTTACACTTTCAGACCTTCTTCCCCAGTATCTCCTTGTACAAGCGGCCACGCCCATTTCAACATTTCATCAAGCGTGTCATAATCATGAGACAAATTAATAGAGTCAAGATAGTCTGTCTATCTCAGGCGGCGGCTCGACTGCAAATGGTGCGGAATCCACAAGCCCGGTAAAGTGGGGCTTCAGCCTACTCCCACCAAAGTAAGCATAGATAAGGCGCTAATGTCCTTCAAAATCTCTTAGCTGGACAAGTCTCTGGATCTTAAAGTTACTCATTTCATTTGCAAGGTGGATATGAAAGCCTCAAACCGGTAACATATGATGGAATGTCGTCGGGTTTTCCCCATGAGCCATGACGCGTAGTCCCTTTCTTTGTGCCCGCATTGAATCTAGAATCTCATCGACAAATGCGACCACTTCACTGATTGAAGGTAGCTTTTCATGGCAATGTACAACTTCGATCTCGTTCATACCATGACTCGAAGGCTGCGAAGACAGAGGAACATCGCTCGCCGTACTGTAGTATTCGCCGGAGGGTGTCATTCTATTGTCACGACTCTCAACATCCTCTTTAAGACCATGTTGTCCGCCCTGAATCTTACTCTTCGACCAAAAGAATGAAAGAGCCTTCTTCTGCGGTTTCCTCTAAGGAAGCTTGAGTAGGGATTTTTAGCCTTTGATCTCATTCCAGTTCAAAGTGGATAGCCAAAACACTCACTCTTGTACTAGCCAGCCATAGCGCCTCTCTCTAGAATTTTAAATTGTTGATTGATGAACTATGAGACAGCGACTGAGGGCTAATTAGAGGGAACGACTTACTTTTGCACCTAGTGCGGTCGAACAGATCTCCATTCTGCTCAATAGCGTAATAAGTGTGTGCTTATATTAAGCACGTTGGAAAGAATCTGTCGAGAATACATGCTTTGTCGAAGTCCGCGTATGGACCTCGATTCTTTCCTTGGCGAGTTATTGCGTCCTTCAACCTTGTTGGGTCCTTCAGCTCCCATTTGCTCTCAAATTCCGGCAGCTAGGAAATGATACTCGAGGAGGAAAGTAAGAAGTGAACGAGTCGGACGTGGTCACGTTATCAACATCCAAGGAGTAAAAGTCGATAGGAGCCGCTCGATCATCTCAGGAGGGAGGGAAATCAGGTAGATTTTCTGACTTATTGCCATTGACATATTTTCGCCATTTTTCTTTGGCTGATTCTCGATGTGGCAGTTGAACATCCAAATCATCATCTAGATAAGGGTCTCTATTTTAGAGGGTACTGTTGAACATTACCATGAATTTCAGCGGCAATGACTGCTCATGACGGCCAATTGATGGGTCCTAGGTCATCCGATCAACTAGAAGCCATGCATCAAAGGTCTTGATGCAAATAGAAATCGAGGAGGGCTAAGCCCTCGGACGGCATAGGTGAAATAGATGATACATAACTTGGCCACCGAGCCACGGATGCATACCGCTTGGGTTTGTATAGAACCACGCACGGGCATGCACAGGGACCGACCGCACAGCACAAAAGAGGCCATAGACGTGTTAAAGGGTTGATTTGCAACAATAATCCGATATGGTGTAGTGGCTAACATCGCCGTCTCTCACACGGCAGCCGGGGGTTCGATTCCCCCTATCGGAGTTCTTTTTTTCTCGACGAGTTCTGCTCACTTTACAGCTGTTATTGACGGCAGGATGTTCTTTCTTGAAAACACATCGTGTCATTGACGTCTTCATCCTTAAATTTATTTCTAAATCTATGTCTCCTGTGTTGCCATTGATCTTCATTGACGGATTGGGTCGTCACATCTCAATCGCCGTGGCTTTCGAATTGCTTTGAAAGTAGTGAGTTCAGCTACAGGTAAGAGGACCTAAGTGTAGGGAACGAATTTTGGGACGTCTATATTCCGGAACCAAGGAAAAAACATGAAATGCTACATGTAGTTTGCTAGCTTAGCTAGACTAAATTCCAAAAAAGTAGTACAGGGTGTAAGAGGATATCGGCAACAAGTCTAGAAGTGGATGGGCTTGGAGTAGGTGGCCATAGCAGCCTCCTTGAAAGCCTCAGAGAGAGTGGGGTGAGCATGGCATGTACGAGCGACGTCCTCGCTGGAAGCACCGTACTCAATGGCGAGGGTAGCCTCGGCGATCATCTCACCGGCACCGGGGCCAATGATGTGGACACCGAGGATACGGTCAGTCTCAGCATCGGCAATGAACTTGACAACACCCTCAGTGTCAAGGTTGGTCTTGGCACGGGAGTTGGCACTGAAGGGGAAGGAGCCAACGTTGTACTTGACACCGGAGGCCTTGACCTCAGCCTCGTTCTGACCGACCCAGGCAACCTCGGGGTGGGTGTACATAACGGAGGGAATGCAAGCATAGTTGACGTGGCCGTGGCCGGTCTTGATGTACTCGACGACGGCAACAGCCTCCTCCTCGGCCTTGTGGGCAAGCATGGGACCGAAGGTCACGTCACCGACGACACGGATGTGAGGAACCTTGGTGCGGTACTCCTGGTCGATGACGAGACGGCCACGCTCATCCTTGTCAATGCCGATGCTCTCAATGTTGAGACCCTCGGTGTAGGGGCGGCGGCCAATGGCGACCAGGACAACATCAGCATCAAGGGTCTCCTCCTTGCCACCCTTGGCGGACTCAACGCTCAGGGAGACGGTAGCACCGCTGTCATCACCCTTGGTGACCTTGGTGTTGGTCTTGAACTTGATGCCCTGCTTGGCAAGGATCTTCTGTGCCTGCTTGGCGATCTCGGCATCCATACCGGGGCCGCCGATCTGGCCGAGGAACTCAACGACAGTAACCTCAGCACCGAGACGGGACCAAACAGAGGCCTATATGTCAATCGTGGTCAATTTATAGCCTTCAGATCAATGAATTGTGGGACCCACCATCTCGAGACCAATGATACCACCGCCAATAACAACCATCTTCTTGGGGACCTCCTCGAGGGCAAGAGCACCTGTGCTAGTGATGATGCGCTTCTCATCAATGTTGAGGCCGGGGAAGGGAGTGGACTCGGAGCCGGTGGCGATGAGGATGTTCTTGCCGCGAACAGTCTGCTCACCGCCGTCGAGCAGGTCGACCTTGATGGTGTTGGCATCAACGAAGGAGCCGGCACCCTTGATGTAGTCGACGCCGTTCTTCTTGAGCAGGAACTCAACACCCTTGGTGAGACCGTCAACGGAGGTGTCCTTGGCCTTCAACATCTGCTGCAGGTTCAGCTTGACATCGCCAACCTCAATACCGCGCTTCTTCGTGTCGTGGAGAATCTGGTGGTAGAGGTGGGAGTTGTTGAGCAGGGACTTTGAGGGAATACAGCCGACGTTCAAGCAAGTGCCGCCGAGCTTGCCGCGCTTCTCGATACAGACGGTCTGCCAGTTTTCCAGTCAGTGCCAGATCACAATAAGTCAGCCAGCTTGAAGTATGGGTAAATCGCACCTTCAGGCCCTCCTGACCAGCCTTGATGGCAGCAACGTAACCAGCGACACCACCACCGATGATGACGAGGTCGTGATCCCCTAATGACCGGCAGACCGGATGTCAGCAAACCTGCTCGGAAAAGCTTGCGAAACGACCGGGAAGCGATCTTAGCATGTACTTACCAGCCTCAGCAGCATAGCCGCGTTTTGAGACGCCAATGAAGAGCGAAGTGGGAATAGCGAAGTTAGAGGCCTTGGAGCCAGCGCGGAGCGCAGCCCGCGGCGTAGCACGGGGAAGGACGGCGCGGAACATGACGCGAGGAAAGGTATCAGAAAGAATGAATTATAATAAAAGACAATCCTCCAAGAAGTCCGGAGGAGGGGAGAGGGTTGCGCAATTGAGGTGTTTTCAAGGTTGACCGGGAAGGAGAGGACTGAGCTTTCTGCGGTATTTTGAGATTCGCCGCCGCCGCCGGTTATGTAAGCCGATCGGGTCGACTCGGTAAGGCTACGTTTTTCCCGGACAACGATGCCGATTTTTGGCTTTGGCAGCTCTAGGGATCAAACAGAACAATTATCGGATCGGTAAGTATATTGCGCGGAATATCTTGATCAGTTCGATTGTCTATTTAGTACCTTAGGGGTGCGTCATGTTCCGGGGAGCCTTCAGACCTTTTCCGCCGTCCTCCCGCCCGGCCACATCGACCCCGGAGAAATCTTTATTATTGTGGCTCTTTAAAGTTAGCTCACCGAAGGCATTCCCCAGATACTTCTCAGTGCCCGCGGGTTTTGCAGCAGTGGCTAGGGTTTGCCGGACCTCCGCCGACCCCTCACGGTTATACTCGGACCCAGTTGATATCAGCCTAGCCTTGTCTCATGCGCGCGACCCGAAGGAATATCATGATTGTTGTAGCACCACATCTATCCAGTATCTTTTATGGCTTCTTAATGGAACGGCTAACGAAGGCCTTTATATCCCGAGTCTGTGTTCCTCCGAACCTTACCGCAACGGGAGGGTCCCGCCCCCGATGAGATCTGTTGGGGTCGATGTTATCGTTTCTGCCGTCTTTCCCACCAGTCCTGAACATTGTCCGTGCGAGAGTATCCAGTTGAAATGCATTTCGGGCCCCATCTTACATATCCTCTATGATAGTTTACCGGGATCCTAGAAAGGTTGAAAGGCTAGCTGTTGTTGCAGCCAAGGGGAACTGATTTATCCTTGCCAGTAATAGGGTATCACTAGAGTAAATCCGCGACCTTGGGATAAAACAAGTTTTAGCGAGCATGGATGACCATTCTTAGCTCTGAGTTCTTTCGCCTTGTTACATCCTCACCATTCTCCTTAGGTAGCTCTGCTATGCCAACGAGAAGCGGAATTGCCCCGCATCCAGCTTTCTTGGCCGTGACTACAAAAATGGTGAGATCTGTCTCCAGTCGGCCCTTTCAACTCGGGCTTCCTGCCACCTCTCGGTGACTTATATTGTTGGTGATAAAAAGGACGGTGACTTTCGCCAACTTTACGACCTTGACCGGCTTCGACCATAAGCACAGGACAAGCAGCGAAAATACAGTAGCTTAACCAGGTCATTTCATCTCATGATAGTATAGCCTCATTCAGTTTCTTCAAATCAACGCCATATCTCATGGTAGTTTTCCAGTACACATCTGCTTAAAAATCACAATCAAAGAAAAACATATGGGCCAACGCTACATGTCCGCTCCAACGAACGAATCAACGATTGCCAATGCTTACAAGGAAAAGCTAATCTCTGGGGCTACCAGTCATACCACGAGCCCTTTAATTGATCAGGCTACCCGTATTGTGATTTATGGGAAGTAATGGGATATGTCTTGAGAGGTCGCTATAGCTAGTTTATCCTCGGAGCTGTTCGAGAAGCTATACCAATCTTCAACCAAGGAAATCCTTGCAGTATAGAACTTCAGGTTAAGGGTTTCGAGCAGAACGATGAGACTACACTCAAAACCACAGATACTTTTTTGAGGGAACTGGGCTCCCATCAAGTCGCTCGAGGAGAAACGGCCAAATACGGAGGATTAATTATTCTCCGAATTAATAGGAAATTGATCTCTTTTGCGCAAATCATTGTAGATGGTTTCTGTAGGCACTCCCAATTTTTCTCTTTGAAACTTTCTAGTCCGGCTACGTGTCACACATTTGACCAAAGACAGACGCACCAGTGGATCTTCCTGAATAAGACCTTCGCAAATCTCCCGCACACAAGACTCACTAATGGGGCACCTCCTGTCTCAGTAATAAAATTCTAATCAAGTTGACGAAGAGTCCTACATAGCAAGACTCAAAGCCGTAGATGAGCTACTTGAAGAGGATAAATGGCCTTTTATCGGGTTCCTCCTCTTCCGCACCTACTTCGATGACGAGGCATTGTAAGACAACTTCCAAGATCAACAAAACCTGATCACGGATGCAGCTATCGAGCCTGCTCCCGCGGATTCTAGATAATCGCGGGTTTCGGACAAGATGTACCTCAAGCAAGTGTCTGATGAGGTGATGGGAAACACACCGCTCGAAGGAAACGCGCTGGCGTATCGGATTTGTGTAGAGCCCGAGGAGGTCGACGGGCCGCGAAACAACCTTGAGCCGGGTCTCCACACGAGTTTCTGTCTTATGGTTGATGAGGAATGTATGCGCTCTGTGATCGGTTGGAAGGGTGATGGCGCGAAAGCCGTTAATAATACGCTGGACGAGGAAGATATCTTATTCTGGTGTGTTTAAAGTTGCGACTGCGTCGCTTTTACCAAATTTTACTGCGCACAATTCGAGTGTGACGAGACAGCAGAATTGGTGCCAGACGGCGATACCGTATGAGATGGTAACTTTCATGCACAAAATAATTGGGCAAAGATTGACAGATTGTTGAATAGATGAGAATGGTATCTAATTGGGGGTACTTCTTCTTGGAATTCATTCGTCATGCGGTTTAGAACGATTTTGAAAGAAAGGAGAGACAAAACTCGGACAGGTGGCCTACGAGAGGGAAAAGACGTTAGACAATCACAAAGACTTCAAATTTGATTGAAAGGGGGAGGGAAAAGAGCAAGTCTGGCGAAATCTCGAAAGCGAACATTGCTGGAGAAATCCAGTATCTTGCTTCTCGATCCCTTTTTTCAATCCGAATGCCAGAGAAGATACAAGACAATTCATTTAATAAGCAAAATCTTGATGGGAAGATCTTACTAGGTGCTCCTCCCGGCTTGGAACCCCCAATATCACGTTACTACGCCATGGATGGTCTACTCAAATGACGTCGCTGGCGGGGCGCTGGGTAGGGCTTGGAAATGGCTTGGATTGGCGGTTTGGATCGGCGAACCTCCGACCGGCTGCAGATCGACTGCTACCTTCAGCAAACCCAAATATCGGACTCCAGTTGAAAAAAACAAACGGCTTGACGCGTAAAATACAGCTCAATGTCCCACCACTTCACGCTTGGGTCAAAATTCTAAAGTGTCACTAGGACGAGCCTTGACTTAAGTCTTAGAAGGGGAAGGGGACCATTAATTACCCGAGATGGGGCGGCTTGCCGAGCGAAGGGGTCAAAAATCTGGAGTTCTCCGCGTACCATGTATGGGGAATTGACTTCGCTTCTCCGGTTCCTGTGCCTGTGGAGACCCGAGCTCATAACCTATTGGCTCATCGGCGCGAAAATTGGGGAGAAGACTGTTGTTTTCTCCCGGCTTGGCTGCAATACTTCAATGTAAGCGAGACTAGGAATGATAGCATCAAGCCACGGCCATGCAAGGTTTTTACGGATTCAATGTAAACACAAGACCCTAAGAAACGTTTCCATTCCCTCTCCTCCAGGTCTCCCACCAGGTCTCCCAATTTCCAGAGGCAGCAGATCCAATATGTCTTGTTCCTCGTGGATTGCCGATCTCAGCACCGGCTAAAAGCACAACTGGACGCCCCGCTGTTCCATGTTCTATAGGAACGCGGTGCCGACATCTGCATGTCTAAGACCCGGATTTTCTCGTGTGGAGAGATCTGGAATCTCCCTTTGACCAGGACCTCACTCGTGTACCATCGGAATGTAACAAGATCCGAGCATCTGCCGCCCCTGCTGTTCGTGGAGTGAGACTTGGCTGATCTTCGTGGGGGAAATTTCCGGTATTGGTCATGGCAACTCGGAGTCACGCCGCTAGGACACTCTTTAAAAGGGCGCGGGGGACCCATGATGTCGCGCAGCTCCTGGACGTGTTTGCCCTTGCTTTCGAAGATTTTACCCCGCGGGGCAGGGTCTTTCCGTTGACGGCATTATATACTGGTGCTTTTTTTCTTTGCTTTTTGCCTATTCAACGCCTCATTTAATCTCGCCCTTAAACCGCCGTCATGAGCGACAAGATCCCTTCGTGGAATGTCGTCCACAAGCTGGAGAAGCGGAGCCTGCTCATCGCAATTAATTGTGTCGCGGCGCTCTCAATTCTCTTCTTCGGTTATGATCAGGGAATGATGTCCGGCGTCAACAATGCCAGTGACTATATCAGCTTGATGAAATTTGGGTATACAAAAGATGTGGACGGCGAGCCGACTCCCGTCGTCACGAATTCACTGCTGCAGGGTGGCATCGTAGCCGTCTATTATCTGGGTACACTCGTGGGGGGGTCTGTTTGGTGGTTGGCTGGGAGATCGCATGGGAAGAATCAAGTCTATTGCGGTCGGTGCGGCTTGGGCTATTGTCGGTGCGGCTCTGCAGTGCTCTGCGCAGAATCACGACTGGATGATTTGTGCTCGGTTCGTCAATGGGATCGGAACTGGTATTTTAAATGCCATTGTTCCCGTATGGGCCACCGAGACAGCTGAGCATACTTCGCGTGGACAATTTATCGCGATCGAGTTCACGTTGAATATCTTCGGTGTCGTCTTGGCCTACTGGCTTGAGTTCGGCTTGTCGTTCATCGATGGTGGAAAGTCCGCCTTCCGCTGGAGATTCCCCATCGCCTTCCAGATCATCTTCCTCTTGGTGCTTTTCGGGGCTGTTTGGTTCTTCCCTGAATCTCCTCGTTGGTTGGTGAAGGTTGGTCGCGAGGAAGAGGCGCGCTATATTTTGCAGCGTCTGCGCGGTAGCAGCCCCGAGGATCGGGTGCGGGCAGAGGCTGAGTTCCAGGATATCCTGAGTATCGCTGAGATGGAGAAGACGGTTGTCCACGGTGATTCGTATCTGTCAATGTTGTTCGGTTACAAGTCTGGAGACTTGCACATTGGCCGTCGCGTGCAACTAGTCATCTGGTTGCAAATCATGCAAGAATGGGTTGGCATCGCAGGTGTGACGGTCTACGCGCCGACCATTTTCAGTATTGCTGGGTTTGATGCAACCAAGAGCCAGTGGATCAGTGGCCTGAACAACGTGTTCTACATGGTATGTTCGATTGAACCTAGACACGAGCTCCCAGCTGATAGTTCCCAGTTTGCCACGCTCGTTTGTGTCTTTACTTTAGATCGCATCGGTCGCCGATGGACCCTGTACTGGGGCTCAGTTGTCCAGGGCATTGCCATGTTCCTTGCCGGCGGCTTCTCGCGTCTCGCCATCAATGCCAAGGCAGCTGGCAACATGAGCTCAGCGTCTTCGTATGGTGCTGCCGCCGCCTCCATGATCTTCATCTTCACCTCGACCTTTGGTGCCACCTGGCTGACAGTGCCTTGGGTATACCCTGCCGAGATCTTCCCACTAGCCGTCCGCGCCCGTGGCAATGCTTGGGGTGTGGTTGGCTGGAGTATCGGTAACGGATGGCTGACTCTTTTGTGCCCCGTCATGTTCAACGCAATTGGCGAGAAGACTCTCTATGTCTTTGCTGCGAGCAATGTGATCACGATTCCTATGGTCTGGGCTCTTTACCCGGAGAGTAATCAACGCACTCTGGAGGACATGGACCTCTTGTTTGCGGCGCCTACCCCTTGGACATGGGATGCGGAGAAAAACTTCGCCCGACTGAAGGCTGAGAATCCGGGGATGGTTCAGAGCCTCAGTCGGATGGGAAGTGTGATGGATCCCGAGACTGGTAAGATGTCGGTGGACGCTGCCAAGTATGGGACAGCCACTGCTGCTGAGCATGTGGATTACCCCTGACGAGGATTGAGATGAAGGAAACCTGAAGGGGACCATTTACTTTATGCCTTATGACCCAATGATGGAATCTCAAGTTCCCAGTTACTCATAATTTATTGAAAATCTTCAAATATATCCGCTCCAAAGTTTGCAAGCCATTAACTCTGACTTGGGTCAAATTGCCGCAAACAATTGTATAGACAAGCCAAAGACCTCATTGACTGTGTCCTTGAACATGATGCAGCTCGGACAAGGAGGCGAACTAATCAATATGACAGCCTCGGTCAATGGAACTGGCAGTGGCGTATTAGCAATATCGACCAGATCAGTATGTTTGTGATGTCGTTGATCTAGAACCATCAGTCGACCTTCTAACTCCAATTAGGGTCCGGATGTGGGGCTAGTAATCGCCGGTTCAGGGTCCTTTCAACCGACTTGAGCTTCAAGTTCAATGCTCTAATCTTAAAATGTTTTCCCAGACAGCTCAGCCTTTGGATCGTTCTTTCTAATTCTACGAGATGTAGGTCAGTGCGACATTGATGCGTCCGTATCACTCCCATTCATGAGTATGATGATGACTTCACTACTGTATACTAGTCAAGATTGAGTCATTATCATTATAAAGAACGTCATAGACAACTTACTGAGCTACGCGCTAAAACCTTAGTAGGTGAGCTCGAGATGATCAAAGATGCCTCCGAGGTGGAAGGTAAAGTCAAGTGTTCTACGTCAATAGCGTATCATATTAGGTGTATGTAAATGCTTAGTCATATGTATTGAACGAACAAGCATGACAGAGTCATTCCTACTGCATCATTTGACTGATCTTGCTGTGCCGTTAGTCTCATTTTCGGTTTATGCCTGTGAAATAGTTCGCTTTACTGCAGGTTTTTTTTTCGCTTGAAATTACTCTCGCCTTGTTACCCGCCGATCCAATACCCTTTTTTGCAGCGTCCACATTTCGAGATTTCTACGAACCATGACATCTCGTACAATCTTCCACCAATTCCCCAGGTGGGTACGCCCGATTACTTGCGCCATCTAGCGCTGACACACACACATAGCGTATTCAGGGAATGCCCAGTCCAGGTCATTGTCGGTCCTGAAAAGACACCTTACTACATTCACCCTGGAATCCTATCATCGTGCGGCTCACGGTTTTGAAGGCTCGTATAGATGGACCATGGAAGACGAATGGTGGACACCATTGAGTGCGCGATGAGCTATCTATATGTTGAAGATTACTGCGTGGGTGGACCGGACAATATTGGTGAACAAAAAGGGGAAAAGAACGACGATGACCGAATTGGTAGAGCCCATGGCATTCCCATCCATCTATATGTCTCTTGACTAATATTCACTCTAGACTGCCAGAACTGGCCCTTTAATGGAGAAGAATCATTGGTATCTGAGTCCATCGTGTTCGACGAAGCGCCGTCAAAACGACCACTGACCCCTTTAAGTCGGCGTCTGCAAGTCGGGTTGCCAGTAGAGACTATGCAAACAGCCCCGGCAGCCTTCGCCAACGAGTTCCATAGTTGTGATGAGCGCCTGGGTGATATGGCTCTCATGCACGCCAAAGTTTACTGCTTCGCGCATCTGTATTTAATCTCCAAGCTCGAGGATCTGGCCCTGCAGCGTCTAACGCAGCTTCTTCAAAATTGCGACATACCGACCAGCCCATTTTTCTGCGGCTTGCAGATGCAATCCGCCTTGTCTATGGCTCAACGCCGAAATCGGAACCGAAGGATCCTGCGCGGGAACTGCTATCTCAGTATGTGGCACTGAATTACACCATTCTCTCAGATGACGACCTCAATTCACTTATAGCAGAAGGAGGCGACTTTATGATAGATGTGTCGTACAAATTAGGCCTGCGGATATCAATGCATGGTACATCCGCTCAGTCTTTCGAAGGTCAGATTGACCACCTCGAAATGAATATCAAGAGATTAGAGCAGGAAGCTCAAGATCAAGCACGCTTACTGAAGCGAGCAGAAGAAGAATTCCAAGAATGGGAGAGCTGGAATCGAGGAATATCGAAAAAGCTCAGGAAGGCGAAAAGGGTAGTGGCACCATCCCAATTTAGCGCTGTTCGCGAATCCTCAGCCTAGAACATCTGTGATGAAAGACTGAGCGATGTTGCAATACAAGTTCACAAGCTAGAGAAGTGCAAATTGTACCATCCGAAATTAAACGTCCAAATATACAATTCGTCCCAATTTGAAAATTTTCTTTATCAAATACATGCGGTGTGCTTATAAGGTGTCGGCATCGAGGACTTGGTGAACCCGCGGAAGATTCATCAGATTTGTATTGGTCAAACCGATTTAGAGAATGACTGTACAGGAACCGTTTTTAGTCTGACACTTCAATGATGTCTTCTCATGAAAGTGAACAAGAAGAGTCTAGGTACAGAGCGGGAAATCAGGCGATCTAATTGGCCACTTCGAGAACAACTTCCTTCGCAACAGCTGAACGCCATTTAATCTCCTTCACAGTCCCGTCACTTCACGACATTTCCCTTCATTCTAACGTCCACAAACCCTCATACAGGGAGAAAAACGTTCAGTCGATTCGAGTTGATTCAAAAAGATCGTCACGCCTAACGCGTCTTAACGCGCCCCGTCAACCCCGGATCTCGCGATAAGCGGGCTGATAAATCCAAGCACTCATCCTGCCCAATCACCAACAAATCACTCGAACCAAGCCAAAGCATCATGGCAGACACCATCATTCTCCCCGCAGAGCCCTGTCCAGATCAAGAGAAATTGCCATCAAGAGGCATAAAGTCAAGTTCAAACGCCACCCTCCAAAAATCCCTCCGCCGCATCTCGCTCCACCCAACACTAACGCCCTACCGTCGTCGCGTCTACCGCGTCCTCCTCTCCGTACCAGAAGGTCGTTGGACCACATACTCTGCACTGGCAACGTACTTGAATTCGAGTGCGCGGGCGGTGGGCAATGCGATGCGCACTAATCCCTTCGCGCCGGAAGTTCCGTGCCATCGTGTGCTGGCGGCAGATCGGTCGTTGGGTGGGTATAAGGGTGAGTGGAAGGTTAGCAAGCATATCGCGGATGGGTCTTTCGGTGATGAGAAGAGGACGAGGCTGAAACAGGAGGGTGTGGTTTTTGACAGGGAGGGGAAGGTTGGGGGTGTGTGTTTTAAGGAATTTAAGGATTTGGTGGCTAAGTGAGGATTATATTAGTCTTGCAATGGCAGTTGATGTGTCTTGGGAGCTATAATAATTCGAAGGCGTTGAAGATGTCCTGTAAGTCTCTCGTTGTGCATGGTATCAAGTGTACTGCTGTCCTACCAGCGCATTTAATATATATACGCAGCACGTCTCCAATGGCCCCATTTGGGAACATCTAATTGCATATGCACCCTTCAGGCAAGATTCCAGTCCGACTAGCATACCAAAAGTGACTCTACTTCAAGAGCAGATGAGTTCCTGGACCACCCCTTTATGCAAGAATAGCGATTGAGTTTGTGATTTCCCATACTCACGCCAAGGGCGATCATCAACCGAATTATACTGCAGATACTCGACAGCAGTAGTAGACTTCGACATCAAAAAACGGTCTACACTACACCAAGTACTGGGATCACTCGATAAATATGGCTTGAAGTTGATTAAACAATCTCAGATTCGTAGCATCATTCAGTGAGCAGGAGAACGATATTTGAACTCCGTCTTAACATGCTTGGAGCGAGTTTGCCCCGAATTTAGAGGCAAACCGCCTGAGCCGGAACACGGCTTTTTGTCATTGAATTGATTCTAGAGACGGGATGCGGGGGTGTGCAAGGTGTCACACGAGCACCAGGGTAATGCTTCGGGAAATCGAGTGCGCAGGTTGCGCGATCTACGAGTCATGTGCCAGAGCAGGCTCGGATCTGATGGTTTCTAGGTCGGCGATCCCTGAGTCTGGCGGTTTCGGCTTATCATGATGTCGTAGTGGGTAGGTTTAATTGAGGAAGGATTCAAGGTGCGCTAGTGGGCAGTGGATAATTGGCGTATCTACGGTATAAGAAAGGGGGGGGGAAATGGGCACAGAACAAGTGCTGATTTTGACCGTATGATTACTTGGCTACAGCTGTATGAGAAGATTGATTGGGTAGGTCGAGGTGGGGATTCGGTCTACTTCGGTGTGGACTAGCGTGGTTACGTGGTGCGGGTTAAGGTGCAACGAGTTCCAAGGCCATTCCCTGTTCCTGTCCTTCTTTACTTGCAGTCTAGTGCTTTCAAGGTATGATATAACTGGGATTGATTCTGTCGATTCGCTCAGCTATTGGTAAATCTGAAAACAAAAAGACGTTGGGGATTAAGATTCTAACGCAAAAAACGCGAATTGCTATATTTCCTTATGATCGTCGCCCGTTGAATTCGTCCCGTGGAAGTAACCTAAACGGGTAATAAGAAACCGTCTATCCTGTGACATCACTGCCAATCAAACCCAAACTAAGAAAAGAAAAGTCTCCTTCTATACAGAACATGACCCGAACAATGCATTCTATCAAAACATGCGAGGACAAAAGTATTCGTGAGAGCGACTGTGTTGAACGCGCCGTAGCCGCGATAAATAGCGAATGCAAATAAACAGAGGGTCGTTAAATCATGAGATGTGATGGTTAGGGTCCGCCGGCGGCGCTCATGCATCCTTGGAGGACCGCTTCAGCGCTCGCCGCTTTGGCACGTCCATGTGGTGGTAGGAACGCAAGTGTTCAACCAGGTGGTCCTGACGAGGGAAGCCATTGCTGCCTTTGCGCGAGCAGTTCTCGACAGGGCAATTGCGAAAGACAGGGAAGTGCACGCTTGACTGATGGCGCTTCAAGTCTGCGAAGCGAGTGAAGGACTTGCCGCAGCTGTCGCAACCAAAAGGCTTGGCAGGTCTACCAGAGAGAGAGAGTAATGTGAGCTGAATTGATTCCTCAACACCGCCCTGGTGTTGCGTCGGTGGAAGAATACCTCCCGCGCACGTAGAAGGGTTGCTTACTTGGATTGGGAGGAGTCGGAGCAGGAGTCATCAAATGATGACATTTGGATGTTAGGCAAAGGGACCTCGTCCGCCTGGGTCCAGCTTCCGTAGTTACTTCCGCAGCTACTGCTTGCGGAACTAGGCACGCTGGTGGCCATGGCGGCAGGTTCATAGACATGCCCGTAGTCATTCATGGTGGGCACCATGTACGGGGAGCTAGTGAAAGAGTTGGAGAACGACGAGACCTTGGGCACAACCTCTGACACAGTGAAGGGATTGGTGGCATCGAGGTCGCACAGGTTGTCGTAGACAGGAGGAGGCGGACCATAGAAGAAGAAGTCCATGCCCCCCGGAGAGGAGGAGTAGGAGTCTGTGTAACTGAAGTGGGAAGACTGCATGATGTGGATGTCGATGGGAGAGGAGAAGGAGAGTGGCAACGAAGTCTAGTTTAAAAGGGAATTGGGTCAGACTTCTAGAAGAGCGGCAGAAGGTGTCTAAAAGTGGGGAAGAGGGGAAACCTACCATCGTGAGACGCCGGTATGGATCCTGCTGAAGGGCTTTGATAGGAAGATGGGGGCTAGATACATGTCCTTTTGTTTTTCCCTGTTTTTTGTGGCACCTGGCTCATTTATACTATCCCAGTTGGACGCTTCTGGTATCGAGTCCAAGATACGAGGGCCCCCATCACCGGATCCAAAGCCCCGATGGGTTTCTGTATGGCTTCACCCGTCACGACCGAGCGGCCTACTGGTCGGAAAAGAGCCCATCACACAGCCCCCGCCGGCGCTACATCATTAGGGGATCGCTTGCGGGAATTTCTGCGAATATTCGCGGATCCTCGACCATGCAGTAGCGTGCAAGTGTGCTGGCTCTAGTACCATTCCATGAACGTTCCATTATCCTTCTAGCGTCAGGCTCTAAGCCTCCGAGATACTCGGAAATTGATGATTGGTGACGTCGTGAGTCCCCGGTCCGCGATGATCCATTCGAGATGCAGCTAGCGGGGAGCGGTGTCAGCCAGTGAGAACCAGTGATAGACGAGAACAGGCCAAGGGAGCCAATCCAGAAGTCGACGAGGCTGCACGATCGAATGTTGCGGTCAGACGGGTACGCTCGAACCTCGCATCGAACCCCTCAAATCACACATCTCGACCAACCCGAGCGATCCTGGCTATTTTCGGCCCTAGTGCGGCTTCCAGAAAACTTCTAGCGTCCCCGAGGACAGCGCTGACGGGGGGCAACATCTTCTAGCCCCCTTCCCTTTTTTTGGGCTTTGCGGCCCCCCGTTTCAAGTTGCTGCGTGGCGTGGTTCTGTGTATCTTCGTACATGGGCACAACGATCTGTGAAAAAAAAAAGAACACAGCAAAAATAATCTCCACCATTCCCCCCCCCTGAAAATACCCAATTATCTAGGTTTCCTAGCGGTGGGACGGTAAAGTGGTCGTCTCAGATTGTCTTGACGCGAGTTCGAATCGGTAACAACGTGCCGAAGCGTCATCGACCCACGATCGCTAGCCTTGCGAAACGACGATAACTGGATCGCCAAGCGCACACCCTAGCAGTTCCCGTATCTGGGGTCAACGCTGGTCGTCCTTTGATCGACGTGATGATATAATAGGTGAGCCGCCTGCACCCCGGGAACGACGCTAACCGCGAACCGCTTAGTACGCACAGCCCCTTGTTCACCCTTCTAGAAAGATAAATCCCGCACTGGGCAGCGCCAAGCTGGCTGAGTTGCTAGTGCGACTGTTGATGCATCATGCAGCCGGTTCCTACAGTGAGGCTTCGTCACTGCCCCGGGGCTTGTTCCAGACGAATCGATCCAAGGTGCAGGTGGGCCCGGTCAAGAGAGTTCTCGGTTGCTAGCTTGACTCGTGATGCAAGCACTGGCGAGGTACCGGTACTTATGTTATTGTCCAGTTCCAAGGACTTGAGAGAAGGCACCCCCAATGAGACACGTAGAGAGCAGGGCAAAGGAGGAAGTCCGCCCGGTACGCCCATGCTACCTTCATAGTACACCCCCATGAGCTACACATTACTCACAATTATATCCTTCTCTAGGGGGGTTTTCTGGTGGTGTCTCCAAGGATGTCTTGAGGATGGTTCATTGCACAGGAATTAAGTAAAATAGCACAAAACTCCCGTGTCCCTGAGACCCATTTCATTGTACTCGTTGCCCGATCCGGGTACCTGCAAGAATAGAAACCAGAAACTAAACTCCCCGAGGTCCCCCATGACACAAATCCACTAATCCACCCATGCTGTCAAAGCGCGGGAATCGAAAAGACGACAAACGCCCTGGAGCCTCAGGTTGGAATGAACGCATTATAACTCGTCCTCGAGGTATTTGTACACAAACTTGAAATCAGCCTTGCGCCGGTTCATCCTGGGGCAATCGTTAGCGCGTGGTCAATGGGCGGCATGGTAGATATTCTCGACTAACCATGTGCTTTCGTAGTCGAAGAACCGGTAGGTGCCTTGTTCAAACTCCTCCGTAATGTTCTTCGGCTCCTCATGTCGCTGGAACCATGTTTGGTACTGCTTGTGGAAGCGCCAACTTTGGTTCTTCAGAGCCTTCGCGGCCAGATATTGCTGATATGACCCTTGACGGTAATAGAACAGGTAAAACAGCGTGTCAGTGTCAATTCGGCCGGTATCGTACAGCCGGGGGTCGTCGAAGATAGATAAGGGCTCTTGGGGGTAGTAAAGGGGTGTGTTGAAAGGGTTCTGGGGCTTGTAATGACGGGGCTTCTCAGCATCCCCAGGCTCCGGACATGTCGTGAGCGAGCTGGCAAGAAGACGCTGAGTGGCTGGTGAGGGATTCGTCCCAGCCCGTTCTTTCGTCACATCGAATGATTGGATCAAATCTTGCAAACCCGGAGGCAGATGGAAAATCGCCTCTTCACTGTCGCCATCTCTTGGTGCCTTGCCATTTGTCGTCGGGCTCTCTTTGGCGACATCTGCCTTGGAGGGCGCGGGAGACGCTGTCCCGGAAACCAGACCGGCCGGGGTCTTCGATCGCCCCAAAACAACCTCATCAGATGATGCAGCCGCAGCCGCAGCCGTGGCGCTCTTGGCAACAGGATTCACGGAAGACACAATAGGCGAAGCGGTCGAGGAAGCCCTGGAGTCAGGAAGAGCGGCCGACAAGGCCGGACTAGTACCAGGAGGCGGGGGCAGAGGTAAGATACCAACTCCACTCTTGTCGCTTGCGGCCGCAGCGGCCGCGGCCGAGGCATACTTGAGTGTTTCGCCGGGGAGTCGTGTGGGAAGCGGCGCAGGCTTCATGCTCGGCGTCGCACTAGCAGAGACGGATGGATGAAGAGTAGCAAGAACAGGGAGCGGGGATTTCATTTGCGTTGACGGGCGTCGTGTCGTTGTCGGATCCGTTTTCGGCTTGGGCTTGGGTTCTGGCTCATCATCTTGAACAGACTGAGCGTCCTGCGAAGACCCTTGATCATTGTCTGCGCCGATACCGAACTGGGCCTCGACGTCTTCACCAATATTCAAGTCATCATAGAGCGTCTCATCCTCTCCGGAGTAGTCCACATTATGTCCTTCATCGACGTAGTACTTGATGCTCTCCTTCAAATCTTGTACAGCGCCAACCTCCAAATTGCCGTTTTGCAATGATCGATTGAGAAACTCGAGCTTGTTGACATGCCACTTATGGCGCTCCGTCAAGTGCGAAATATCGGCCATGCGTTCCGCCTTCTTCATATCCTTCTTGCCCTTCTTCAATTGTGCCTGTAATACTTCCTCCTCAGCTTCCATGGCCTCGATGCGTAGTTGCAATTCGTCCACCATATTTGACAAGAAGTCGCTGGCTTCCACTTTTCCTTTTCCTTCGGATCGAGTCTCGACGCGGCGGATAGACCTTCCTTGGAGTAGGCTTTCGTTTTCATCTCCTTCTCCACAGCCTTGAATTGTTCCATACACTGTAATCTCATTAGCCCTCCGTTGGTTCCCGTTGCAGTCAATGGGAGCGCACTGTCTCAATTGCTTTTCGCTGCTCAAGCAGCGGGCCCTTGTCCTTTACTTCATTGCCAGACGCCCATGATTTGATTTGGTCACGGGATCTTTGAAGCTTCTTGATTTCGCGCTTGAGGTTCTCTTCGAGCTTATCGCGTTGGGTCGGATTCGTAGCTTGCTTGACCTTGCTGTAGATGCTTTCAAAGACCTGGATCCCTTCGGTGACCTTCTTGAAAGTCTTCTCGATCTCTTGTTGTGTTTTTCGAGACGTCATGGTGGTCTGGATTGGGTGTGGACTGTGCCGTCCACTGGCGTGACTTCGAGTCGGTGGGGGCGGATTCGCGGTGCACGCTCGGCCAGTAAGGTCGATGCTGCACAGTCAATCGGGAAGGGTGAGTTGGGTAGAGAAGAGTGGTGTCGCCCCGTTGAAAGATCAAGAGGACAGGTGGTTAACAGTGGAATGGTTCGTCTCTGCTGCGAATGGAAAGCTTCGTGGTTGCCGTATCAGGAAGGCGGTATCAGGCAAGTTCAAAGCCGGGGAGGCGCAGAATCGCGGAGAGTGCGTCTCGTGGGAACACGCGCTTTTTGACCTTGTCTGCGCTTAATCTTTCATCGAAAATCCCAGGGATCACTTTGAAGGATCCGCCAATGACGCCAAGTCCTCTGTGATGGTTTTAGTGACTCTTCCAACTCAAGATGTGAAGCACGCGACAAAGCACATGCGGGGTGTGCAACAATGGCTAACACTCTGCAGATATTCCTCGCCAACACGATGAAAGGTTCGGCTTCTCTCCAAATCAGTCGCGATACGTCCAGCTTATCATTCAATAGTCGTCATTCAACGAGTCAAGTCGGCCTCGGTCAGTGTCGACTCGGAACTGATCTCCACAATCGGCAAGGGTCTGCTAGTCTTCGCAGGTGTCGGCAAAGAAGATACTCAGAAGGAAGCGGACCAGGTGGTGAATAAGGTGCTCAAGGCCAAGTTTTGGCCTGATGAGCAGGGGGCCCAGGTGAGAGTATCGCGGCGTGGACCCAGCCTCAGTATTGACTGGTGACAATATGCAGTGGAAGAAGAATGTCCAAGACATTGAGGGAGAGATTCTTTGCAGTTTGTATCCTTGCCAATGGCGATGCTTATACGCTTGCTGATCGCCGAATAGTCTCGCAATTTACCCTCTACGGCAAGATGAAAGGAAACAAGCCCGACTTTCACGATGCGGCCGATCCCGATACTGCGCGCAACCTCTACGATTATTTCTACAAGAAAATGAGCAGTTCATATGTCCCGGACAAGGTCAAAAATGGTGTCTTCCAAGCAATGATGGAGGTCGAATTGAAGAACGACGGGCCGGTGGGTGTCGACTACCGCAGTGAAGATGCGGCGGTACATTTTGCCTTCCTGGCTCCTTTTCTTGCGCCGCAGTGGGTTCCGTACTGACTTGTTCGTTTCATAGGTCACAATTGAGATTAATACCAAACTTCCGAAGAAGGAACCCAAAGAGCCCAAGCCCAACACAGGCAATGGAAAGGACAAAGACAAGGAAGGAAAAGAGGGAAATCAAACGATCGAGTTTACGATTCCGCCAGAATTGCTGGCCTAGATAGAGCATTTGTATATATATACCCATTGCATAGAAGGCGTCTCTTTTTTTGGGGCGGCGTGGAAGCTTCTTGAAGAACCGCAGTTAGAATTCACCCCCACAGCATTTGTTCTTTCCCCTCCGTACTCATGACTCTCTGCTCCTTGCTCTTTACTCTATAAAAGCCTTCCCTCTCTTTCCTCAATCTCTGATTCTCCACTTGTCTCCTCTGCTATCTCTCAATACTTCGTCATGGCTGAAACCAGTATGTGCTTCGCACCGCTTCAGTGCGGGGTCCGATCTGCCTTGCAAAGAAATTGACGGCTTGCTGACCTCCCCCCTCACAGAGCGCTCCCGCGTCTTCTTTGACATTCAGATCGGTGACAGCAAGGCTGGCCGTGTCGCTTTCGAACTGGTCAGTATTCTTCGTGTTCAGCGAATGCGCATGAATTTGGGTGCTCGGAAACTAACGTGGCGCAGTTCAACGATGGTACGACATGCCACACTTCGCTCATTTGATCCGCACCTAACCGAACAACAGTCGTTCCCAAGACCGCAGATAACTTCCGAGCTCTGTGTACCGGCGAGAAGGGCACTGGAATCCAGGGCAAGCCATTGTCCTACAAGGGTACGTCGATCCTCTCTAGATCCAGCCAAGACATGTGCTAAGCAGCTCGGATCAGGCTCAATTTTCCACCGTGTGATCAAGCAGTTCATGATCCAGGGTGGTGATTTCACGGCATTCAACGGTACCGGCGGCGAGTCGATCTACGGCGAGAAGTTCGCCGACGAGAACTTCGACCTCAAGCATGACCGACCCTTCCTGCTCTCCATGGCCAACTCTGGTCCTGGCACCAACGGCAGTCAGTTCTTCGTGACCACTGTTCCCACTCCCCACCTGGATGGCAAGCACGTCGTCTTCGGTGAAGTCATCAACGGGAAGAGCATCATCCGCAAGATCGAGAACATGAAGACCAACTCTGACAAGCCCGAGGTCGATGTGACTGTGGTTGACTGTGGTGAGCTGACCGGCAGCGACTACGAGAACGCCAACAAGCGCGTGCAGGATGCGACCGGAGACCCCTATGAGGATTTCCCGGAGGACCACCAGGGTGAGGAGCTGAGCGCTCCCCTCGCCTTTAAGATTGCTTCCGATCTCAAGGGATTCGGAAATGCTGCTTTCAAGAGCGGCGACTTCAACCTCGGTCTGGAGAAGTACCAGAAGGGTCTCCGCTATCTGAATGAGTTCCCCGAGCCCGGCGAGAACGACCCCAAGGAGCTGGCTGAGCAGATGAAGTCTCTCCGGTTTACGCTGCACTCGAATTCTTCGCTCTTGGCCAACAAGCTCAAGCAGTTCCGCGATGCCAAGACCTGGGCCGGCTACGCGATCCAAGTCGCCGATGCCGCCAAGGCCAAGGATGCCGATAAGGCCAAGGCCTATTTCCGTCGCGCGCAGGCCCAGGAGGGTCTCAAGGAGGAGGATTCCGCGCTTAAGGATCTTCTCGAGGCTCAGAAGCTGGCTCCCAGCGATGCCGGTATCACCAATGAGATCGCCAAGGTCAAAGCCACCGTCAAGGCTCGCGAGGCCAAGGACCGAGCTGCTGCTCAGAAGTTCTTCTCGTGAAGCCTTTTGTGTTAATACCTGTTCACTGCAATACGATTCACGATTTTTCGACCTACTTCTGCTACACGATGCATGGTGTATGATAAACACATCCTTGTTAGGAACGCTCAAGAAAGAATTACTAAAGCTCTATGCCCTGTCACTTGCTCTTCGCTTAATACTCGTAAAATCCATCTTCACTTTCTGATTGTAAGACCGACTCTCGTAGTTTGCGAAGTTTCAATCCAGGTAGGCGCCTGTGTACCCTCGAGTCATTGGAGCGCCTGTAGCGTCGACAGATGCTATTTCGTCTCTCCGCCATTAAACTATCACGCGTGAGTAATCGTACGTCGGGAGACGATCAAGAACAACTCAAATGGCCCTTTCTATGCTTCTCCTGTCATTGAAACTGAAAATGGATTAAAGAAATGTTTCCCAGTACTATAGTGCTTAGTGCTGCGAGTCTCAATCATGAAGCCGACGGACTGAGCCGGTCAAGCCTCCCACCGGCCAACCACGACTTATCTTATTATGGTTCTCGATCGCGATCATCACTACCCGATTGGAGGAATGACAAGAACTGTTGGTCCCAGTGGTGATAGGCGGTTCCGTAGTTGCATGTGCCTGCAGCCTGATGTTGCCACTAGCTTAGTCTAGACTCTGAAGCGCAAAGCGCAATGTACTCATCCGCTTCACGGAACAGCATTGGCTAATTCGCGATCGCGAGTCAGTGATTGCATGTCAGATCAGAAATTCACTGTTTAGCGGCAATAAGTAAGGGAGAACAAAGTATCGGTGAGCGCTCCGTCGGCGTGAGGAGAGAAACGGGCGTCGCCCTACTGTGAGTTACGAGTGGATTTCTGGCAAACATCGCCCCTGTCTCTTCTTGTTCTATTGGTGCCTCTCATTCTGACTGCTTGGGGTCCTTCCTGTTCGAGTAGTACCTGGACCTCATATCATCCTTCCAAGAAGAAATTCAAATAAGACCCGTTGGGGTCTACAACACATGGCTGTCGGGATCATAACGTGGCCGCTCATTTCACCACCAACTGGTCTTATTTCTTGTCCTAAATCGCCCTTCTACATAGAGAAAATTTCAGATATATCTCTTTCCAACCCTCGATGGCGTGGATGATGCTTCCCAAGTCAAGAACATAAAGAGTTTGGCATCTTCCCGCTCAATGTAAGCCCAAGCTCTCCTCTCTCTTTCTCTCTCTCAAGTTCTCATAGAGAATCCTCTAATAGCTCGGCTTAAATAGGTTAACATTAGCTGACCTGGCAAATGAGATCCTTTGTCTCATCGCCAGGGACTTAAGTCTCGAGGACAGGCTGAGCCTGTGCCTAGTGAACAGAGAACTTAGACATCGTCTCCTCTTAGTAGTCCTGACAAAGGTTTCATTGAAAAGCGATCGTGAATTACACGATTTCACGCGTCAAGTCTACCAAAACCCATATTTCGGTAGCCTGATTCAATTCTTATCATTTGAAAAGATATGCAACAGCCCAGTGAAAGCCCAGGAGTTCCTTCCAAGACAGTTTCAAAAAACCGTGGAATGGCTCGCTAGGGATATCTATGACGCGACCATGACCACTGAGCTCGAGAAACAACTCAGACAGGGGAGTAGTGACGCATGGCTTGCTATGCTAATTCCCTACCTCGCGAACATCAAAAGTCTTAATATCTATTCCGCGATATGTGGAAATCATTTCCTCACGGCCGTTTCTCGAATTGCAACAGAAAAGGAATATCCAGATGGGATATCAGATCCACCGCTGCAGTTCTTGCGAGAATGTACAGTAACACCATTGAGCGCGAATGAGTCTCACATCTCACCAAAATTTTTCTTCCCACTTTTCCATCTACCGAAATTGCGGGTATTTCGCGCGCGGAATTTATACGATGAAACCAACACTGGGCATAAACCACTCCGTATCATATTACTTCCCAAAAGCTCTCAGGTCAAGGAACTACACTTTCAACGAGGCTGCTACAATGTGAAGGGATTTGCGTCATTCATCAAATGTTGCACGAATCTAGAAGTCTTCGAATATCAACAGTCCCGTCGAGACGAATCATCACTGGACTGGTGGTTTGGACCTTACCATGCGCAACCCATATACGAGGCTCTTGTGACCCAGAAACACAGTCTCCGGGTTCTGGAAATGAATGATCACGGAAGCATAAGTCGCATCTCCAGAAATCAGCCGGAGTTGATATCCGATGATCTATACGAGGGATTTGCAAGACAAGAGAAATGGCTTGGGTCACTACGAGACTTCACCTCATTGCGGAAAATCCAGCTCCCGTTCCTTGATTTACTGGACTTTGATAATCCACAAGGGCCCAACTTGAGCCTTTTGGATGTTTTACCGCCATGTTTGGAGTATTTGTGTCTTGCAAAGATCAAGGCCGGATCATGGCGTATTCTGCAGACAAATGTTGCTGGCATGCTCAAAGTTCATCAGAAACACTTCCCAATCTGGAAGGCGCTGGAAATTCGTCCATATATACGTGCTTATCATAAGACAAAACAGGGAGGAATGACGAAAGATCGCAAGAGAATGTCTAATGGATCATTGCCGCCTTCAGCTGATCGGATGCTCGAGTCTATAAAGATGGATTGTCAAGGGAAAATTCAGCTGATCGTTCGTGATCAGACCGATGTTGATGTTGACTGGTGGACGAAGTGTAGTCATGAAGGTTGTGGTGCTCGAGCGTGTTACGATTCACTTAGCATATATGCTTAGCTATACTGGTACCTGATTGAGACATGTGTGCCTATCTTTAGTTGCATATCTTGAGAACACTAGCGGATAACCAAAGGTCTATATCTTGACTCTGCTCTTCTTGTCTTTTGGCAATCTCTCACTAGCATGTCTCTACTGTCTCATGCTCATCTACAAGCCACTTTGAATAACTCTATTCTCCTCTACCTTCTACAGCTGATGTTTCTCACCTTCCACACCTTTCACCCTTTTACTTGACACGTACCCTATGGACGCTAATTTTCCACCGATATATCTTCAAAAATTGCGTCGGTCACTCTCATTTTCTCCACGATTCTTGATCTACTTGAGGAACACGAGGTCATAGTGCTGACTCGATATATAATTGTGATGCTTGCGGCATCGATTATCTACGTGTTTCTGTAGACGAATTTGATGCTTCACAAGTATTTACCATTATTCAAACTCTATGACTGCATGTTACGGTTCATGGTGGTGTGTACCGCACGAATTTGGTTAAAAGGGAGACATGGACCGCGATCATGTTTACATCAGTAAGTACTCTCATAACCCATTGCCCTTGTTTCTTTGGCCGTCTCTTGAGAGAGATTGAGATTATTTGCCTACTACTATCTTGCGTGTCATTGTCGACGTCCTTGACCTGTGAAGCTTACATCATCCTAAGCATGTGCACAGTTTCCTCGCAATTTTGCGAAGCCTACCGGGAGGCTTTGATATTCGTTATTCTGGTAGTAGGTCTGGTAGTAGGAAATATTCACATCTGCCATACTGTCGGACTATGGGGCCAAGACGGCCCAGCTATACGAACAAAGATGGCATGCAGACCTGAACAGGTGGTTGCTGTGCTCGATCTCAAGATTTTTTGCGCTTGGAAGAAGAAGGACCGATCGACCCAACTCCAAAGGCGAAGGACAGTTTCCTTCACCTATTCCGTCTGAATCGGACATAATACCACCTGGAGGAGCTTTTGCGATAAATTAAGTCGCCTTTGCATTGTTTGTTTTCTCGTTGTTTGAGCATGAAAATATCTCAGTCCTGCCCATGATAGCCTGGACGGATAAGATTGAATGATGTATGAAACTGATTGGAAAATAGCCATAAGAACGCATGTAAGCACGAATTTGCCTTACACTGACCTATCAGCCGCTTCCAATCTAATACGTTAATGTATGGACGCATTTTCCCGCCTTGTCTCAGCCAAAAATTGCTCATATCGAGGTTTGCAGTTTCGTCGCCATCTTTTGCCCCAAATTATCATCGGACCACCCATACAGACAGATAAAACCACCAGAATCCCAAAGAAGGTGAATGCCCAGCCGTAAGATGTCGCATCGATCAATGGCTGTACCGAGTACGAGATGGCGAAGTTGATGAGAGAGGAGCAAATGGCGAGGACGACAACAAGTTCACCCGATAGCTGGATACAGATGAGCACTTTGATCCGAAAGAGAAGCTGTAAGAACGCAGTGGGCTGTATATTCTTACCCCATCAAAACATTCCATCGCATAGGCCGTTGCCAAACTTGTGATAGATACCTGTTGGGCAATCAGACAGCACAGCGCGACTGCGATGGCCATCCAGTGGTCGCCGTTTGTGGCAGCCCATCCATAAAGGAAGTATCCAACAGCGCCAAACATCAATGGAAAGATGTATGTCCAAAGTCTCATTTCCGGCTCCTTGTACCCTTTATTCCGACGTGCCAGTGTGAGCACAACCCAATCGGATAAAGACCCGACTCCCATTCTGATGAAATTAGCAAAGTGAATGGAAAGCTTCTCTTTCTCAGGAAGGCGGCATTTGAAGACTTACCCGATAAAATTGCCAAGTAAGAGCAGCAAGAAACAGCAATCCTGTTGATCCTGCGCTCCAGTTGTACGGGGCATCGGTCATGATCTCCGAGATTGTGTTGAACGAGACTATTCCTGCAGTGCAGCCAAAGGCAAACTGAATGCCGGCGAGCACGATATTTGGGAACGCAAAGAGATAAAATGGACGACGGAAGTACTGGAACCACGTAGTCTCATCGTCGGGATAGTAGTGAATCAATCCGATCTTTTGCCGGTACGTCCGTGGGGTGATATCTTCACCAAGACCATTACTCGTCACTTCTGACATTGGAGGCCCCAACTGGTCATCTTTTTCAGGCTCGTCTTGATTGTCGGCTTTTGCGCTAGGATGAGATGGATCAAGTCGAGCGTTGAACCGATATCGGGGGAACATTGTATCGTCGAATGTGAAGACGAAAAAAAAAATCAAGACACCCTTCAAGGGTCAGCTGGTCCATGAGTGTATCAGAGTTGACCACTTACACACGCAATCGCTACGATAGGGGAGCTCCAACGCCAGCCAATTCCATCGGAGATATAGCCACCTAGGATCAGGCCTAGAATAGACCCCAGCTGTTGGAAGAAAATGTAGATTGCGACCATGCGACCACGCTCATGCGTGAAAAACATGTCAAAAATCTGTTGATAGTTAGAACACAGGCTTAACGGGCGTAGAAATAAACAAGAGACTTACCGTAAGCTGAATTAAAGCCTGATATGCCGCTGTTCCAATACCTTGAATCGCCAACATGACATAGTACTGGCCCGTGCCAGTGTAGAAGCCTCCCCAGACACTGCCCCCAAGGAGACAGACCAGACTGAGGATATAGACAATTTTACGGCCCAATTTCATTGCCGTGGGAATCCATATGATGTTAAAGAACCCCAGTAACAGGTAATTCAGAGCGCTACCGCCATTCATATTGGTTAGGCTGACACCAGTACTGACGGATATCAAAGTCCAGCTTGCGCCCCAGTTATTCTCACCGAAGGAGAACACGCAGGCGTAGAATGATATCAAGAAGAGAGACCACAACTTCTTCGTGCGTGCCCAGTTCTACCGCATGTTAGAATATGATGATTGCGTGGAAACATTGGTCAGAAGGCTTGCCAGTGGATCTGCTGGAGAGTTGGTAGGCTGTGGAAGGAGGAGAATGTCCTGGGCTCCGGCATGGGCAGCATTTTGGAGGGAGTGAGTAGCTATGCTGATATCAGTAAGATTGTATTACGAGTAACGTTGTTGACATTTACCATCTACCAAGTAGATCGTGCCCGGGACATCAGTAAGGATATCATCGTCGTGTGCCATTTTTATCATGGACCGAAACGGTGGTCGCCTACTTCGGGGGATCGCAGTACCTTTTATGTCGACTCGATCCGAGACTCTGATATCGGAGCCTATAGCGGAGAACTATGTGACTCCCGAACCTACGACAGGAATACGACTCTTCAATGATGGCCCCATTGGTCGGAATGAGCCGATGAGTCGTGATCGTCATCCTAATTGGTAAGATAGGAATATCAATGCGGGGTTAAGTGATATGGAAGCTCTAAGCGACATAGCAAGCGACGCCATTGCGATTCTTGACGATTGGCGTCTCATAGTTTCCGAATGGCAGACGTATCGCTAATAACGGCCGAGCGGAGAAGCTTACCCCGGTTAAAGGGGCGGGAAGGTCCACGCGATAATTCACAGTTCGATAAGCCTTGTACCCATTCGGAATGGTACGAAGTCGACCAAGCTAGTGCATAAAGAGAAAACTTGTAAGTGTTCCAGCCGCCGGAAGCTGTTCTGTGATATCGGGGTTGCACTTTTCCTCTGACATCTCGCGTTCTTCCCGCACTCGACGGTTCACCTTCAAGATGTCACCGCCGCCTCTCAGTCAGACTTCTTCAATTCTGATCATTGGAGCTGGAACTTGGGGATGTTCAACAGCTCTTCATCTGGCCCGGCGAGGATACCAAAATGTCAAAGTTTTGGATCCCTACGGTGTTCCTTCACCCATTGCTGCTGGGAACGATATTAATAAGATCATGGAACACAAAGAGCTCAAAGGTAGGAGAGGCAGGTTTTTAGAATTAGATAGGAATGATGAGCTGATGAGCACTAGATTTACATGCAGATGCCCGAAGCATAGCATTTGCTACATGCACTCGAGCGGCGTTGAACGGATGGAAGAATGACCCCGTCTTTATGCCTTTCTTCCACGAAACAGGATTCATTGTGTCGGGGAGTACACCCGCCCTCATCCAACACATCAAAGAAGATGAGATAGACTCCTCCGAAGGCGATTTCATCGCTCTGGAAACAGCTCAAGACTTCCGCAATACCATGCCACCAGGTGTGTTGACTGGCGATTTCCCTGGCTGGAAAGGGTGGTTCAGCAAGGAAGGTGCGGGATGGATTCACGCTCAAAAAGCCATGGTATCTGCATACAGCGAAGCAAAGCGATTGGGCGTGAGTTTTGTAGTCGGTGACTCCACAGGTAATGTCGTGAAACTGGTCTACCAAGACGGCGATGTGATCGGAGCAAACACCGCGGATGGCACAGTTCATCGTGCAGACCATGTCATCTTGGCTGCCGGCGCGGGTAGCGACCGTCTACTGGACTTCAAGAAACAACTACGTCCCACTGCATGGACCTTGAGCCACATTCGCATGACCCCGGAAGAAGCCAAGCGCTACCGGAACCTTCCAGTATTGTTCAACATTGCGAAGGGTTTCTTCATGGAGCCAGACGAGAAGAACCATGAGCTCAAGATATGTGATGAGCATCCAGGATATTGTAACTTCATCCCAGATTCTTACTATTCCGGCGAGAAGAGAAGCATTCCGTTCGCAAAACATCAAATCCCTCTCGAAGCGGAGGCTCGAGCAAGGGACTTTCTACGTGACACAATGCCACATTTGGCTGATCGACCATTCTCATTTGCACGAATTTGCTGGGACGCTGACACCCCCGACCGTGCGTTCTTGATTGATCGTCATCCGGAGCATCCATCTCTTCTGATTGCAGTAGGCGGATCCGGGAATGGAGCCATGCAAATGCCGACGATTGGTGGATTTATCTCGGATGCCTTGGAAGGGAAATTACAAAAGGAACTGAAGCATGTAGTGCGTTGGCGACCCGAGACAGCCGTTGATCGCGACTGGCACTCTACGCAGAACCGCTTCGGAGGGCCCGATAGGGTGATGGACTTTCAAGATGTGAAGGAAAACGAGTGGACACGGATACAGGAGACTGACGAGAGCAAATTGTGAAAGGTCAAATGCATTTGATAAGTCAAAAACCAAGATTTGTGTTCGAGGTCATGACATTATTCCATAAGCAATGGAAGCAGGACACTATTCGGTGGTCAAGGCACAGGTACCCATATCAAGCGTGGCCACATCAGCCTCGGGCCTAATATCAAAGTCGAAAATATCCATGGGTACACTGAGAGTAGTGCACGCGTTCGGAATATCAACAATTCCAGCAATATGACCCTGCACAGGGGCACAACTCAACAAGAGATAGATTTGTTCATCCGAGTAGCCGTAGCGTCGAAGGTACTCAATGACTCGCAGGCATGTCTGTCTGTAGGCCACTGTAGCATCCAAATAGTGCTGTTTTCCCTTCTCGTCGACTGAGAATCCCTCAAAAGTCAGATAACGCCCGGGTCCAAACTGGGGCTCAACTGGGCCAGCATGGAACATAGGTGATTTCATGTTCAGTTTCGCCATTCCACCCTTAATTACCGTGAATTTAAGTGTGATGACGCCTGCCATTTCGATGGCACCGCAGAATGAAATCTCGCCATCGCCTTGAGAGAAGTGCAAGTCTCCCACAGAGAACTTAGCACCAGGGACGTGAACGGGAAGATATACCTTGGAGCCGCGCGAAAGGTTTTTGATGTCGCAGTTGCCGCCATGTTCGGGCCGACCCTGAAAAGCCATTAGAATATGCATGGTGCGTATGTGTTGCTTTGGTTGCCCACTGGAATTGTTCTGGCTCCCTCCTTCGCTACTCTCTCCTTCACATCGTCGGCAGAGCTACCGGCATGAGCGTTTGTGACATTCGGCGGCTGCGCGACGATGCGATCGGCGACCGTGTTTGCAGCAATTAGCTCGCCCTCGCGATGATTCCATTCAGCCAGAACCTCTGCCGAAGGAGCACAACCCAAAATACCGGGATGAATCAACCCTGCGAAGCGGACATGCGGAATGTGCCGAGATGAACAGAAGATGCCTTCAAAGTCCCAGATTGCCTTCGCGCTGTAATGGAACAGTTAGCGACAAGTCGGTTGAGAGGACGGAATGGGCGCACGCTTTGGGATAGTGCTCATCCAAGAAGCCGCCACCGTTATTACGATCAAAAATTCCAGTAAAGCCCCATGGCTGCTCTTGGAATGGCTGGACATCCTGGATCTCGACAAGCAGTACATCGCCAGGCTCGGCGGTTTCGATTTCAAATGGACCTGAAAGATAGTGAATTTCTGTCAGGTCGACATCTCGGACGTCATCAGCCGAGTCATTATTCTTGATCTGCCCGCCTGTCCAGTCTAGACATTCGATCTTCACGACTTCATTGTTGGCGATCTTTCCACATGCGGGGACTATTGATGTTCTTAGCATGAGCTTGACTCTAGAGTACATTTTAGTTATTCACGCACTATCTGGGTGCCATCGGTTCTGCACAACGTCAGTTCTGCTCTGCGTTCATGGTTCTGGGTGGTGTCCACTCACATGCAGTCCAGGCTGCTCCCGGGCATGCTTATCAAGGTCGACTTTCAGAGCTGTGCGAATACCCTTGATACCCATCTTTATCGTGGCTTTGTCTGAGAGCTATGTGACTTCTTTTGGTAAAAAATTGTTTCTTTTGAAGAGAAGAATGAGCCGAACAGGCGCAGGACAGACGAGGAGGAGATAAGAGCAGGTTGCATGCTTCTCCGCAGAGGGGTAGGTTCTCACCCACGCGATAACCTGTATATACCTCCAACCTTCACGCCTACCAGACTCCACTTATGACAGAGTTAAGAGATGACGTGGGACATTATTGGCTTTCTTCCTAGCCTGCTCCTGTTTCAGTGGATGATTGGAACCTGGTTACCCCGCTGAAGGTCCCGAGGCAATGCCTGGTGCGCTTCCAGCCATTGGTCTGACTTCATCATTATCGTATCTCCGCACCGAGCTATCAGGTCTTATCTTGAGTCAAACTTTTGAAATAACCTCACCTATGCATGCCTGATTTCTCCGCGGCATGGATCATGATAAAGGGCAAAAATTGATCGCGATATTGCTGTGCCTTGCTTAATCAGCTTCTGCGATGCGGCTCTATGGCCCCTGTTCCCCATTGCAAGAATATTAGAGAACGCACAACCATTCTTCCACCTCTCGACATGGTATGTTGTACCGTCGGAAAGACTTAGCATTGGTATCTTGACTGATTGTGCTTCTGGTTGACTGTGCCTTTGTGATAATTTCAGTACATACCATCATTACGGCGTTAAGCGCTCCTTGTCACCTCCATTCTCTAGTTCATGGGAGATATTTTCTCCCGACACGCAAAATGGCAGGCCCAGTGACTGTACTGTCCTCAACTTTTGCCCTCAGCTTATTCATGTCATTTATTGTGAATTTGAGGTTTGGTAAATTAAGGACATGAATCTCAAGCAAGCATTCTTTAGCGAGGAGCCTGTAGAAGCGTTTCCCGCAAGAAGACTTACATGTCAGCCTTCGTTATCACGAGCTCTTTGCCTCCCTCTCAAAGTTCAAACTTGGGTCTATTAATACATTCGAGATCACTCAAGGTCTTGAGGACGTGTACAAAAGTTGGTACGGTTGTTATATCCAAGTAAGAGGTGACAAAGGACACAAAGTGTACACACATGCACCATCGCCCATATACAGCCACGTATGATAGAAAGGTTTGTATAGTCTCAACATCAAAGTAGGGCCCAGATGAGATCAAGGTCATACCATGCAAATCTGGCGAGGGTCTCGGAGATGCTGTTTCTCTACTGACTGGATCAAATATAGAGAAGTGTAACCATGAGCTCAAACCTGTCCAATATTGAGACCAAGAACGATACAAGCCAAATACTTGACAATGTTCAAGTGCATAGCCATTTCACATGCTTGATTGATCGATCTGAATCTCACTTTGGCGCTGTCGGTGCCGATATCCAGCAATTTCACCACGCACAAGATCCGAGCAGCCCGGCCAAATCGACTTCGTAGCTCTGAAAAATAGCCTACTGTATCCACCCTTGATCTCAACTATAAATGCAAGGCTGAGTCTGCTCCAGAATATATCCTACCACAAGTTCTCGTTGCCTTCTCATCAACATTCTCAAGACAAGATCAAAACCTCAATCTGATTTCTGAACAAACATGTCTTCCTCCATCTGCAAAGTGGCTTTGGCCCTGGCCTTCGCGACCACCGCACTGTCGGCTGTACCTGGGCAAGTTGTCGGCTCTGGAAGTCTGGCGAGTAAGTTGGTTGGTAGTCAGAATTTTGTGGGAAATTGTAGGTCCAAACCCACCGGAGCCTTCATCGTGACAGTATTGACTCGAACATTCTGACAGGTTTGGCCCATTATTCTGTAAACGAGTCGGATACATGCATATCCATCATCAACTCGCATCCGAACACTCTGACTCTGAATGAATTCTACGTTTGGAACCCACAGGTCCAGCGCGACTGCTCAAATCTTATCCCCGGCGAGAATGTCTGCATCCGAGCTGGTACTTTGCAGGACTGTGGTGCTTGCAACGCTTCCAATTAGTGCCGGGTCCGCGCTCAGATGGCCACAGCATCGAGATTTCTTTGCCGCCAGCAGGAGGGTCACGTTCCGGGTCCATGATTGGAGGATGAGAGGGAGCTTCGCGGATCGAGCAATGTATTCCACTTTATTTGCTGGTCTAGTATAATTTCAAGCTTCGGCAGGGTTCTAAATGAACTAATGAAATTCGAGGGATATGATGTGCAACATCTGCAGCTCTAGGTAACTTGGAGTCCCAACTCCGGTGCTCTAAGCAATCATCAGAGAAGCCTGTGGGGTTCTAGACCGTACTTTATCTATTTTAGTTTTGAAGATTGGTAGGATTAGTCGAGAAGCGGGACTTGTTCCTCAGCGGGCCCGAGTCTCTTCCATCGGTGGGACTGGGTTTCGGGTCAATGGGATCGTAACCGACACGCCCCCGGAACAAGACATTGCTCTCCACCAAAGATTGAAACAAAATATTTAACAATCATTTAACCCCCGTACTAGCTTCGTGTCGTCGAGGCGTCATACACTTCTAGAGTTTCGAGTCAACACAGTCCTGACCAATAATCTAGTCGTGAAGCAATCAGCAGAGCTCAGTGGTGCCTATTTAACCTTCGGTATAGTACCCACATCAGCCATTGTTTTCGATAAGCTAAAGTCTGTGATTTTCGTAGCCGGGCCAAGACAGTGAGTCCATTGTAAAATGCTTTGATCGAAGCCTCAGATGTCTCTTCAATTTCTTTGTGTTCCTGTCGCAAAGTAATCCTATAATTGGCGCCTTATGGCTCTTAAATGTCATTTATGGCTACATGAATAATTATATTGGCATGATACCTTCAAATTTTGTTTGGAGGAATCCAAATGGATAATCTGGGGTTGCGGGGAAAGGGTGGACCTTACCGGGTTTTGCGTCTGCGGGGCGATGGATAACCTAACCGATGTATACCCAGGTAATTGAAATAGGATCATCCCTGTCGGGAAAATTGCTTGTTTTCATCTCACTTTACTACTCGATTTCCAGAATTTATAATATTTTTATCTAAACAATGTCTGACGCAACAGAAAAGGCCCGAGAAGCTGTCGCAGCCGAAGCAAGAGAAGCTTCGGAGACTGAACATGTGGAAGACACTACGCAGTCGCCGGAGATAAATCTTGTCTATGAGGGAGAAGAAGAACCGAAGTTTCATGCGCAGACTTGGTTCGCTCTAGCGGCAATGATTTGCCTTAACTTCGTCCAAGTCTTCTGCTTGATGGGTCCTCCAGCAGGGGTACGCAAATCCAGGATACGAAGCTTGAAAAAAAGCCATTGACTCAAACCGACGATCGGCTAATGTTTATTCGTAGCTGTCCTATATCGAAGAAGATCTTAACAACACCGACGCCGGTACATGGGTCCCCAATGCCCTTTCGCTCGTCCAGGCTGTTTTGTCGCCTGTCATCTCTTCGGCGTCGGATGTATTTCAGGCACGGAAAGCTCTTCTCGTGGGCCCTGCGATCATCTCGTTCATTGGATCTGCGATCGCACCCGGATCGTCCAGCATTTATCGAGTAATCGCGGCCCAGGTATTGATTGGATTTGGTTTTGCTACTGTGCCGTTGGCATATTGCGTACCAAGTGAGATTTTGCCTCGAAGATGGAGACCCAGTAAGTGAAACAAACAATTAAAATCTAACTCACCAATGAGGTGTGCAGACTGATTAAAACTTCTTTGCAGTAGCGCAAGCTGCGATGAATGTCGCGGCAGCAGGTGGTGCTTGTTCCGCGCCTTTAGTGATTGGTGCTCTGACCAAAGCCAATGCTCATACAGGATGGCGGAACTTCTATGTAAGAATTCTTCGCATAGTTGGAAATTATCTTTCTCACAAAGCATACAGTGGATTCAAATGGCTTTATGGGGAGTGACTGCCATCTGCCTTTTCATCGGTTATAAACCACCGAAGCGACACAATCACCTCGATCACCTGTCCATTTGGCAAAAATTAGGTCGACTGGATATAGTCGGATTCATTACACTTACTGTTGGTCTGACTTTATTCTTGACTGGACTCAACTCCGGTGGTAACTTGTACCGATGGGCTTCTGCGCTAGTACTGGCGACTATGATCCCCGGTCTGCTCTGCCTCGTTGCTTTCGGAGTCTACGAGTGGAGATTTACGAGGACGGGCATCCTCCATCATGATCTCTTTCGGGGAGGTAAAAATGGCGGTAGAACGTTTGCTATCTCTGTCGGCCTCATTTTCATTGAAGGCATTCTGCTATTCAGCTACGTGATCTTCTATCCTGTTTTGTATACACCCCGACCTCCCTGATACGCTTCCGTGAATATTACTGACAAAGTGGCATTAGAACAAGATCTTTATTCACCGATGATCCTTTGTTAACGGCTGTAAGGTCACAACCCTTCTGGATTGCAGGCGGAATCAGCACAGTGTTCTACGGTTACTGGAGTACCAGATTCCGAATGATTCGGGAGCCATTATTTGTTGGATTTCTGCTACTCACAGGAGGGATCGTGGGTTTGGCCACTATTCAGCCAGAAGACAGTTTAAATGCTTTGATCTTCTCTGCCCTTGCTGGTATTGGATTTGGCGGCCCCATCATTCTTCTTATCGCGGCGGTTCAACTCTCGACACCGCACCACCTCATCGCGACCGCAACGGCAGCGACGACATGCTCTCGAGCCATAGCCGCGGCTGTCTTTACGGCTATCTATGAAACTGCATTCGATACACGTATCAAAAAAAATCTCCCAGCGGATGTCGCTCAAGCTGCGTTGAAGGCGGGGCTTCCCAGCACTTCCGTTGAAGCATTCATCAAAGCGTTGTCATCTAACGACACAGCCGCGCTATCGATGGTTCCAGGTGTCAACTCAACAATAATTTCCGCCGGAGTAGCTGCACTGAAGCAGGCATACGCGGATTCACTAAGAGTTGTTTACATTATTGCAGCCCCCTTCAGCCTTCTGGCATGCTTGGCATGTTTCTTCTTGGGAGACCTGAGGAAAGTCATGGACTACGCGGTTGAGGCACCGGTTGAGGATCTGCACGCTAAAAGACGCCATGCTCATGGTCCAGACGTGTAGCGCTCGCTAAGTAACCTGTCGCGTATTCGAGAATTCTGGATTCAATTCGCGTTCTGCTATATTTAAAGTTGGCTTGAAATTGAGACTGAAATAATAAATCAATGGACACAGCAACGGTATAACTACCTCTGGTCCTTTTAATGAGTCTTTGTTCATGAGCTTTAGATGACTGTCCACATCATATGCACCTTGCCAGCGAGACCCAAGATATCTCGGTGGCTTAAGAGAATTTTTTGCCTTCAGAATTGGCATTCTGAGTATCCTTCTCATCGATGACAACGTTGAGCTGATCGATCTTATCCAAAGAAAGCTGGAGGAAATCGTGTTTGTTTTTCCATGTCACCTGGCTCTCTGCAAAGCCCTCGCTTTCCGCAGGGGCGGGCGGTGGGTCAGTGATTTTGGTGACTAGATAAGCAGTGGAGGCCTCGGCGACTCCGTACATGAGAACACCGATGAATGGGACCTTCAAAATCACAGTAAATCCAAAGGCAAATCCGAAAAGAACGCCCTCACGATCACGGAACCAGCGCTTCTTCTGCTCGGAAGTGAACTTGACGCGACGGAAGTATGGTTCGAGCTAGACAGTTGTTAGCGAGGCTCTTGAACTTCCGCCAACATGCACAAATGACTGACCAGCTCTCGCATCAGACTTCTGGATGCGAAATAAGTGTGGAGAAACCTGACAATGTATGACTTGGGCAAGATAAGGCCAGCGCCGAAGATGGCAGCGGCAGGTGCGGTACCCACATGGGTCCGGAACGTGTAGAAACTTGCTGCGGGCATCACAAAGCGACCAACGACGGGGGTCAAGGAGAGTAGGTAAATTCCAAGAAGCATCCCCATTTTCTTGGCGTATCGGTTAGCGAACGCCACGATGGCCTCCGTCTTGGGCTTCGATGAATGAGGACCGCCCTTGGTCGCATACATCGCCAATTGAGGATAGTACATTGCCCGGAGTTGATTCGGATCCTCTGATTTGTGCTTCTGGATATATGTCATGTCGACCCACTGGATGGACTGCATGAAGCTAGTAGGCTAGTCAGCAGCGGTAGGCAGAAGACTTCATAAAGGACACCTACATCTCGTCCAGAGTGGGAGTCACGTATCCCATGAATGTCATCAGCATAAAGGGCACCTGGAGGACAGACTTAGACAAGAAGTCCAAGCCATCGAGCAGCTTGTCATCCCAAGTGGCGTGGTCAAGATTGATAATCCAAGACAGCAAGTACAAGGTAAACTTGAGGCCGATGATCTTGGGGTTTCGATTAGCCACGTAACATCCAAAATCAGACTACCAAAGCTTACCGGGATTTGGATGATCAACTGGATGATGATTCCCACAGCGACTGCTAGGGCTGCTTGGCGGAAGTGTTCATATTTAAAAAGCTCGGGGTTTGTCAAGGCCCGGACAGCTACAAATCAAGGTTAGCGACATATCAAAAGAATGTTCTTGCTGGAGATTTGCCTAGAACAGGCATCTTGTCCACAATAAATTCACAAGAAGACACAAGAGCAACTCCTGATATCAAAATATGTGAATGAAAGTAGTAGGGATCAGGATCTTGCATTACAGCTTCACTTCCCGAATAGGCAGCAGGTCAAGTGGGAAACATACTCCCTACCACAGTCAGTTGGAAACCGCGGATCACGGCATTGGGCTCGAAATTCGACATGATCAAGCCCTGCCCGTGCGATCTGTCGAGAATTTATCGGTTGACTTTTGTCAAGGATGAGACAGGGAAAGGCAGGGTCAACAGAAAGTCCAGGCATCCATTTTGTTGCGTCATGTCACATGATTTTGAGCCTGAGGCCTAAGGCCACAAACCCGTCTCCGCGCAAACACGCGCGGACATGGGGGGAAGATAAGCCGCAACCCTCAGCTCCTCACCATGCGCGCTCAGTGAAACTGGCTCTGGATGCCGCCCTCGCTAACTTCTACCCTTGATATTGTTCCGCGACGATGCCCGAGCCTCTGAGTGAGTCCTCGGGTCCAATACAATCTATTCGTCGCTCGGTCACTCTCCCCACGAAGTTAACCCTACCGGCGCAACGTGGTTCCAGCGCGCCAAACACTGGAGAAAACGTCATTTACTATCATGCCTCGGCAAAGATTGTTCACTTCGCTCCCAGGGCTCTCGTACCAATTCCGTCAAGTACCGCGCCGACCGATTTCGATTACCCAGTGGACACCATCGAGACACTTCCCATGGCGCTCAGCCACAGAACGGACTGTCGCAACTGCACCCTTGAGGCTGGAAAAGGTACACGGGCTGACTGTCTTCCTAAAGTGCGGAAATGTTGTCCATGCGATTCTGAAGAACTCTCAGTGTTGGTGTGTTGACGGCGTTTCGAAGTTTGTTTTGCGCATTCGCCCGCTCACATATTATCGCATCGAGCTGCCGTATGACTCGAAAGAAGAAAAGGAATCAGTGGAGGAACTCAAAATCTTATTGCCAACTGTACTGCGATACGAAGTCACGCCATGTCCTTTCAAGCGTGCCTTCACTGTCGAGATCCCCGAAGATGCAATGGCGCCGCGTCGCAAAAAGGCTTGGCGACCAAAGGACCGCAAAGACTGTCTTCTTTCAGTCCCCGGAGGCAACCAGAGCTCGCCTTCGGAAGGCAGGTCAGAATGTCTCGACTCTGCCAGTACTGGAGATGACACCGATGGATGCGTCACGGATGATAGTATGGGCCCCCAGGCCGCTAAGAGCACAACACCGGAGCCTTCACCACCTGGCGATGAGTCCCCAGTATTCACCAATACCTTTGAGCTCCCGATACAACCGAAAGTCGCCGGGCACTCAGTGACTGAAAACCCGCAAACCTTCACCAGCCTTCGAGCAAAGTTTGATTCGAGACCTGTGCCAGGAGATCCCTTACCCCAAGGGGAAACCCAAGTTCCTGCACAGATTGAATCTGCAGAGCAGATACCTGTTGCAGAGCTTGTTCAGGCTTCGGCTTTAGAGGCGAGTCCGACGGTGAATACTGCGCCTGGTTTGGACGAAGTTCCAATTGAAGGAGAGATCCTCACTCAGGAAGATGCTCCGCCCCTGACTTCGACTCGTGACAATACAGTTCCCCCAGATGAGCCTTCAGCCCAACATGGAATTCCTTCCGTGCACAAAGAGAAAGAAATGGTTCCTCCTTGTCTTGTTTCAGACCCTGGCAAGGACATAGAAGCATTAACAGACGCCCAAGCCGGTGACCATCTAGTTCTAGAGGATAGCATACCGACGGAGCCTGCATCGCAAGGTGAAAGCCTGACCACAGAGTCTATATTCCCAGAAGCCTCTCCCGTGTCCAGCTCAAGCGTTGCCCCCAAGGACCTTCGAGTTCTGCAAGAAATCTCGTCTAATCAAAGTGCTGTTACAAATGCCCATACTGCAGAGGAGGCCCTTGTCGCGGCCAAGGCCACCATCCCTGGGATGAAGTGTGCTTTGGACGTCCCGAACTTGAAACTTCCTACTTTAAAGCCACGTTCGATCTTTGATCGCGAACTCGATACCGAGCATGACGATTCGTTCTCGTCTACGACTGATTCATTCCACTCGGCGGATCCTACCTCGCCCTCGGATTCAATCTCCACTCATTCAACACCCGAAAAACAACGTGACCTATCCGAAGCAGGATCCTACCTATCTGGGTCAACTGAGAATTCCTTACTGTACAAGCTGGATGACTTCCCAGCCCTAGACACTTTAGCGAGCAATGGCTCTCCAATTGCATCTACGAATTTTGTCTATTACGAAGCTCGAGAAATACCCCGAAAGCCTTCTTGGTCGACTTATTCGGGTATCAAGACGGATTCGCCGCCTGTGGCCAAAGAGGCATCTCCCCCAATGGATCTCAGCCATATGAGCACCGAGTTCCGCCGCCGAGCACAGACAACGAGACAGCGCGATGTCTCCCCGATGCCTCCCTCTTCCGCGATCTATCAACCAAACAGAGGCCTAGAAGCCAAGTCTATATTCTCAAAGACCCTCGCCCTTGTGCTTGTTCCGCCGATATCTCTGTTTATCATCTTGCTGCATATCACGGCGCGAATTGTTATCAATCCTGCTGCTAGTTCATTCTCAGGTGAGCCCACGTCAGGCTCACGTCCAGCCATAAACGAGCCCACCACCAAGGATGATGATTTCGATTTCCCTCTGGAGCGTGAAACTTCTTCTGAATACGAAGACGCAGAGATTACCAGGAAGTTAGACCCCTGGGAGCTCGACTAAGTGACGACTTCGTTTTTCCTGTGATACCTCACCCTGTGTCTTTTATAATTTCTTCTTTCTCTTCTTTTGCTATCCTACCCCTGTTTTAATGTGTACCGTGTACCCTTTCCACATGTCACACCACGATTTGATTTCCTGTTGACGAATAGTCGGACATTTATTTGCATAATGATTAGGGTGGACATATTGGCTGGATGGATTTCCTGGACTTTCTTTTTTGGATTCTAGCGTGTGCATACATACCATAGTGAGGCTAGGGTCCGTGTCAGGACTATGCCGGTGGCTCCAAGGTTAGCTATTTAATTCTTCAATTAAAGGAATCCTTGACATGACCTGCATGAAAAACAATCATTTCCTCGGTATTTGAGCCGTCGTTGAAATAGTCGAGTGAAGTCATGCGCTGTTCACGCATCGCAGGGCTAGGGCCCTTCCCGCCTTTCGCACTGGCCTCCCATAACGCCCTCTCCAAAACCACATCAAGGCGCGTATCACTTGGTATTTTAACAGCTAGCCTGCTGGCTTGCGCCTACTCCTGTTTGTGATCACCGAGGAGCTAATCGTTGTCATCCGGTTAGAGATATGCTCGACCTCAGCCAGGTCCTGCTGATGAGCCTCATCGCCGGGGCAGGCTATATCACGTATCGTAGATCCAGACACGATCTGCGTGAGCCACCAATGCTTTGCAACGGGATTCCTATATTCGGCCACTTGCTTGGTATGATGCGGTATGGAGTTGGATATTGGACAATGCAGGCGTGGGTCGCTCAGCACTTTCAGAACAAGCAAACATCTAACTAATTGTCTTTGCAGACAACAGAAAGCGTCTTATTCCATCTTTGGAATCAATCTGCTGTTCTCTAAGATCTACATCATTACTTCACCAGAGCTGATGCAGTCCGTCCAGCGCAGCAAAGCTCTCAGTCTAGACCCCCTCTTGGATCTTGCCGTGCTCAGATTCTCTGGTATTACCAAGAAACAGACTTTGGATCTCATGCTTGACACCAGTTCTGGCGGCCAAGGTTTTGCTCAAAAGCTCATGCATGCATTGGCACCCACGATGATTGGAAAATCATTGGATCAAATGAACATTCGGATGGTTCGCTTCATGACGCCCCTCATTGATGAGCTGGGAGAAAAGCCCTCGGTTGATCTTTACAAATGGTGTCGAGACGCTATTACTGATGCCAGTAATGATACTATGTTTGGGCCCATGAACCCGTTCAAGGATAAGGAAGTATCCGATGCATTCTGGTTAGTACTCAACGCACAATCAAGTCTGACAAGGCTAACTCGGACAGGGACTATGAAAAGAATCTGGGCGCGCTCGTGGCCAATGCGTTACCCTGGCTCATCGCACGCAAGCCCCTGAAGGCCCGCTGCAAGATTGCGGCGGCAATTTTGAAATACCACCAAGCCGGCGGGGTTGAGCTAGCATCTGAGTTGGTCAAAATGAGACACGCCTCAATTCTCGGGGCGGGGATCTCACCAGAAGAATATGCACTACTAGAGACACCTCTGCCCACAGGATTTCTTTCGAATACCGTTCCCGCAGCATTTTGGTCTATATTTGAAATCTACTCCCGTCCAGAGCTTTTGAACGATCTTCGCAAAGAGGTCGAACTAAATGCCCTCTCCGTTCGGACCGACGGCACGCTTGTTATAGATATTGGTGCCCTCCGGGGAAGATGCCCGCTTCTATTATCTACATTCCAAGAGATCCTACGGATGCGCACAATGTGATCCCCTACGCGATATGTGACTCAGGACACACTGATTGCCGACAAGTATCTTCTCAAAGCCGGTAACCTTGTTACTATGCCTTCCATTGAGATGGGAAAACAGCCCGAAGTCTGGGGAGAAACAGCAAATGAATTTGATGCTCGGAGATTCATGAAAGGAGTGGCCTCAGCGACCCGCTCAGATGAAAGAGAGCCTCGCCGTCTTGGTGGATTTATGACATTCGGTGTCTCGCCCACCATCTGTCCTGGTCGTCATTTTGCCAGCTCGGAGATACTAGGAATGGTAGCTACCATGATTCTGCGATATCATATATCGCCCGTGAGCGGAATCTGGGAGGAACCAGAGAAGGTTTTACATTCCCTGGTGTCTATTATGAATCCCGTGAAGGGTGCGTTTCCAGTCAACGTGAAGCGGAGGCGAGAATATGAAGACACCAAATGGGACTTCCATGTGGAGGAAGGCAAGGGGCAATTTCCGTTAGTAATTGGATAGGTCATCAGATCAAAAGGATATCTCGGCTTGTAGTTCACAAGTGCATAAGAATATGTACACCCGGGAATAAGCTCGTAAGGAATCATTGACACGAAGTTTTGCAAAAGGACCACCGATCAAACGCCAGTAAAATGCAAGATAAGCGATGCCAAGGCATTGAAACCGCAATAGAAGCAAAAATCCGCTCACGCCTTGGTGGCCTTGGATGCACCCTTGCCTTTCGCCTTGCGCTTGCTGCGATCACGCTTCTTCAGGCCCGTCATGCCGGCCTTGCACACATCCGCATACCGAGTGTAGAACGCCTCAAGCTGATCCGCAGGAACAACAGTGGAGAATTTGACTTTTGAGGCTTTGGAAACCTTGGTCTTATCGATCTTGCCGTCTTTGCCAATAGGTTTCTTTGCGTCGGTGTTGCCATTGGAAGCGCGGATAAGGATAGAGGGTTGGCCGTTGGTAACGCCGTCGATCAGGGGCTTTTGAGAAAGGAAGACGGAGCCTCGGGCTTTCTGGGAAGTCTTGGAGAGGAGCTCGGTGAGAGCTGAGAAGAACTGCGGTGACGAAGTTGTTAGCGATACCGTAGGTGGTCTCGTGGCCGAATGTGCGGAATGCTCATATAGAGAAGGTAGGCAAAACAAACCTCGTCGGTGGCCATATGAGGCGCCATCATGAATTGAGAGAGTGCGATGCGCACAGGAATCGTATTAATGCAATCTGGAGCAAGAAGACAACGCAATGACCAGCGAGGCTCGTGGGGAACGAAACTCCGCTGTGGGCGGGCTCGCCGCCCGTGTGTTCTGCCGGCGAGAAAAGTGGCCTGGAAAAAGTTCGGTCACCGCCCGCAGAGCTTCGTCCATTGGTCTCTGCTTCTGAATGCTTCTAGATCCAAGTCACCATGCCGCGTCGAATGCATAATACGACCTCCTTGCCTCGGGGCTTGCGCTCCGAGCTGGGGATCAGGGATACTTACGGGGAAAAGAAACGCAAACAAAAAGGACCCGCTACGCGGAAAGACCGACGGAAGGCAGAGCGCGACAATAAGAAATCGCGAACGGCAGTGGCTCCGGCACAGAAAAAGTTTCAACGAATTGAGGAAAGCGAAGATGAAGAGGAGGATGTGGACGATCTCGATCTAGACGAGGACGACGATATTTCCAGCGACGATGCAAGACCTACGAAAAAACCAAAGCCTACCACCGAGGCAAAGCCGAAGCCCGCGTTAAAATCGAAGAAGTCTAAGGACCTTGAACCTGCTTCCGATAGCGACAGCGACGACAGTCAGGGCTATGAAGATGATGCTATGAACGAGGATACCCCAGAATCAACCGTCCATGTTTCCGCCGGCGTCAAGTCTAAGTTAGCCCAGGACGATGCGGAAATTGCGGCGCTGGAGAAGAAGCTAGGCTTGAAGAAAGGCAAGAAGCTTCCGAAGGCCTTTGCAGAAGATGGATTGGAGGACTTGATGGGAGACTTAGGCGAGGAGTCGGAGGACGACACCCGAAAGCGCAAGCGAGAGGCTGATGAGTGGTTGTTGAGCAAAAGGCGAAAGGCACAGGCTCTCCAAGCGAAGGTGTCTGAAGATGAGGAAGATGAAGATGAGGAAGATGAAGATGACGACGATGAGCTCGACAGCGACGAAGACGACAATCTCGATGATGAAATCTTCGGGATGAAAGTGATGAAGACCACGAAGACGAAGGCGAAGACAGCGATTTCGAAGGATTTGATGAGAAACCGCTCCCCAAGAAAAAGGAAAACCCTTATATCGCTCCAGTCGCGAAGGCTGAGACTACGCAGAAATACATTCCTCCGTCGATGCGAGCTCGTCAAGACCCCGAATCAGAGTCACTTACTCGACTAAGGCGCCAAGCCCAGGGACAGTTGAATAAGTTGTCCGAGGCCAATTTGATTTCTATCGTTGGCGAGTTTGAGAAGCTCTATCGTGATTATCCTCGTCAGAATGTGACCTCCACTTTGATTAATCTACTGATGGGTATGATCTGTGAGAGAGCCGTTCTCCAAGACACTTTCATGGTTCTCCATGCAGGTTTCATTGCGGCACTATACAAACTCATAGGCATAGACTTCGGTGCCGAGCTTGTCCAGCATGTTGTTGAGATCTTGGATGCGGGTGCTGATGAACGCGGCAAGTTCGAGGGCAAGGAGATCGTCAACCTGGTTTCCCTTTTGTCGCAACTGTACAACTTCCACGTTATTGGCAGTACATTGATTTTCGACTACATCCGTCTCTTCCTGGGGGACATTAACGAAACCAACACGGAGCTTTTGCTCAAAGTCATTCGAAGTAAGTGATTCTACAAGGTCGACATTGGAATTCGTCTAACAGCTGCATAGACTGTGGTCCCCAACTTCGACAAGATGACCCTTCATCACTCAAGGACATTGTCTTGCTCATCCAACCTGCTGTGGCCAAGGCTGGCGAGGCTGCCCTTTCAGTTCGCACTAAGTTCATGATCGACGTGATCACCGATCTCAAGAACAACAAGGTTAAGTCTGCTATTGGCGCCAGTGTGACCTCGGAGCACATCACCAAGATGCGCAAGGTTCTTGGCTCGTTGAATAATTCTCGTGTCATTCGTGCTTCCGAGCCCATCAGCATCAGTCGTGCCGACATCCACGATTCTTCGAAGAAGGGTAAATGGTGGTTGGTCGGTGCAAGCTGGAAAGATGATCCCTTGGTTGCTGCCCGGAAGGAGTTAGCCGGCGCGGAAACCAAGAAGGCCCAAGTCGAAGAAGATGACAGCGAGGCCGAGCCCGACCTGGGAGACCTAGCCAAAGCTCATCGTATGAACACTGACGTCCGTCGGTCTATTTTTGTGGCGATCATGTCTGCAAACGATTTCCAAGATGCACATGTCCGCCTTCTGAAGCTTCGCTTGAAGCGGGCCCAGGAGTTCGAAATTCCTCGTGTTCTCTTGCATTGCGCAATGGAAGAACAAGCGCACAATCCTTACTATACTCTTCATTGCCCGACGTCTCTGCGGTGAACTAGGCCGACGCATCAAAATGTCTTTCATGTTCGCTCTTTGGAACATATTCAAGCGAATGGGCGAGAAAAGCGATCTCGACGAAGATGACGACTTTGACCCTGATGATGAAGAAAACGGAGTCAGCATGAAGGCCGTGGTCAACGTGGCCAAGATGTACGGTATGCTCATCGCGGACGGCTCCTTGACTCTAGGCATTCTCAAGAACCTCAACTTCGCCTATCTCCAAACCAAGACGAAGACTTTTGTTGAGATCCTGATCATTAGCATCATTCAGCAATCGCAGAAGACTAAAAGGGCGAAGAAGAAGGCAGATTCCAGCGAGTCTACTTGGGACGAGGAGTCATTGATGCAGATTTTCTTACGTGTGCAGGAAACCCCCCATGTTGCGAAGGGTCTGATTTACTTTGTCCGTAAGGTCGTCGCCAAGAGTGATATCGTCACAGACAAGGAGCAAAAGTTGGTGCGCTGGGGCTGCAATGTTGCTGTGGATGCCCTGAAGGCTGTGAAGGACTAAGGCTTGCATAAAGGAGGCATTTTGTCTTGTAGAATATACCCATGGGATTATTGTTGGAAGTTGCATTGTTTTGCATTGCGGCTTGAGAAATTGTAAGGTTCCTTGCACATGACTCATCTCGGACTTGAATGTTGTGATTATCATATAAGTGCCCTTCTCATGGGTCTTCCGACAGTAAATCCCATTTCATAACAACTAGCCAGCGCTGGTTTATGTCATTTAAAGAATCGCCGTCAAGGGCAAGATCCTTGGTCGCACCAAGTGCTTGGCCATCATGCAGTTCCATTTCCCATGTCAGGCCTCGATATATGCCGACTAAGTCGCCCTCTTGGACTGATGAGATATGGAAATGCCCAGTGTGCGAGCCATCACTGGTGCAAAGTTGAGAGCGAGGCGATCCCATTGCCATGATATTTAGAAATTTGCGCTCTTGTTCTGTTTCTTCGGATGCCTCTATTATTTCGGCCCGGATGAGCGTCAATGGGCCGGAGCTGCTCAATGTTCCCGGGCTAACATGAACAACGCGAGCGGTAACAAGATACTTGCTTGAAGCATTTTTTGTTTCAGAATGCTTACTTTGGGCGATGCCTTCATGCTTGGAGCCCATCTCAAGAATCCAGCTTCGAACCTCGGCCGCCATTCCGCCAGGTGTATAGACCGGCACTCCTGCGCGACCTCGACCGCGACGGCGCAAGGTGCGCGAGGAAGGAGAGAACGGCGCCGGGATATTTTCAACAGCGGCATCCGGTGACGGCTCACGAGGAAGGACAAATGCTGGCTTTCGTCTCTCAGGTGGTGGAGTCGGCTGCGTTGCGAAGGGCGTCTCAGCTCTGAAGGGAGTCTGACTGGAAAGCGGCTTTTTATTGGAAAGAACAAAGCGAGGTTTACTGCGGTAAGGAGTTGTCGTGTTTCTAGGCGTTGATGGCACCGGGCCCGTCGGTCGCGCTAGCACGCCTGGTGTGGCCTGTATATCATTGTCGAGACCTACCGGTCTCGGCGCGACACGAGAAGCGGGCGTCTTCAATGGGTCGGGAGTGGCTTTCTGAGGCACAGGCGATGTTGATAGTGTCTTGGTTTCTTGGTCCAATTTATCTTCCAGGGAGTGATGCCCTCCGGAGAGTCGGCGCCGTTTGTGACTGTCTGGCACGGGTGCAAACACCGCTTCGAAATCAGTGCTCAGATCGGCGGGGCTCGCTGCCTGCTCTGGCAGAGAGCTGTCGATGACATCGTCTGCCAGCGTCGTTCCCTCGGCATCTTTGGGTTCGATGTCTCCGAAAGGCTCGCCACCATCTGAATCCTCAATTACGTCCCTTTGCCAACGCGGTGGGATGGCATTCCGGGAGGGGGCTGGGGTGCGCGTGCCAACTGGGACGGTCAAATTAAGATCGTCATCGTCTTCAATATCGAGATCCTTGTTCCGCTGTGGTGTGCTCTGCGAGAGCAGAAAGCGAGGGGAGTTGGCGAACTGCGGACCAGCGCTACGGCGCGTCGATTGCTGGCGGCGGGATAAGCGGAATGGAGATGGAGTCTGTAGGATTAGGTCAATACTGAGGATTCAAAAATTCACAAAGGAGACTTACTCCTGCAAGAGGCATTGATTTAGGTCCATTCACGGTGCCAGAGCCGCATGGCGTGTGGCTTGTTGAATAGGATTCGCGTAGTTGGAGAGCGAAGTTGGAGAGAGTAGTTGGAGCCGGAAATTGCGAGACCTCAAGGTGGCCATCCCGCGAAATGCATTGTCTTACGAATGTCCAAGTCTTCAATCACAGCAATTCTAGTTATGGAATGTATTGACTCTTACCCCCCCCCAGAGAGACATACATCCATGAGATCACTACTGGCCTTCCGAAAATGATGCAAAATACTGACCCTGAAAAATGGACCTTTTGTGTACCAGGTCTACGACCACCAGTTCTGTCACAAATCTTGCCCAGATACAGTTCCCAACTGTACTACTTGCGGTGACTTTTTCACGAGCAATATCGATTCTCTCAATAAAGATGCTTGGAAGACATGCCCCAGAGCGTATCGCTCCGTGTACGATGAAGCGCTGGAGTTGCTAGATGGATTTCCCGCGGGATGTCACTGCACCAGGCAACTTTGGTCTCAAATTGCCGTGAAAGGAGTCATTTTGACGTCGACAAAAAGTCAAGAGAGTTTCTGAACAGTTCTACATACTTCTTTGAGGAATTAAATAAAAAGATCTTTAAGGACGAAGATAGATGAATTTGAGCCTATTAGGTCTCTTATTCAACCTCTTCTTAAGACCAAGTAACAATGCAGCCATTTTTACATCTCTCATTCAGAAGTATGTACAACAAGAAGTTAAACCCTAAGAAGATGCTCTCTTCCCCAGTCCTCATTCATCTCGGACGTGAAAAGTCATTCAACGTATCAAACCATTATCATGCCAATTTCGCATCACGCGTTGGGCTATCCCTATGCACAGAAAGAGTTATTTAGCAAATAGCTCCGGGTCTTCAAATCATCATGAGTCTCAATTCTGGGGGAAGATGGGCATCGGTATACGTGAGGAATATACAGTCCGGAAAAAGTCGCCAAAAGTACAAATCAAACAATGCAAAGACAGACTGCTTACATCTGCTTAAAGTACTCATCGAACTTCTCCTCGGTGACTTTGGTGCAATCAAAGCCGTAGATTTCACGCTGGACGTCAGCGTCAGCCCACTTGTCAGGCACAGGACCCTTGCCCTCACGGAGAGCAGCGAATTGACGGTCACGTTCCTCCTTGGCGGCACCATCTCCCAAGTGCAAGGCGCGGCCGGAGGCAGCGGCCATGTTGACCAGGGCCTCAGCGCGGCTCTTGCGGACACGCTCGTAGACGCGGAGAGCCTTGTTGATGGACTCAGGGCTAGTATCGGGGAGGCGGGAGAGGGCAACGCCGAGGACGGCGCCGTCCTCGATGGCCTGGGCGGCACCTTGGGCCAGATGAGGCAGCGTTGGGTGGCAAGCGTCGCCAACCAGGGCCACGGACCCGTATACCCAGGTGGGGAGGGGGTCATGGACGCGCAATTTCCACTCGCAGACCTCGCCCTCGGGGACGTAGTTTAGCATGCGCTGGACCATGGGGCAGAAGTCGGAGAAAACTTCCAACATGGCTTTCTTGTCACCCTTGGTGGTATATGTGGCGTTAGTAGCCGCGGCGAAGTTGGTATCGGGCTGGGTAGTGGAGAGGTTGTAGATGGTGTTGTTGGAGACCGCGTAGGCGATAATGTGGCGCTTCTCTCCGATCCAGCGGGTAACGCGGGTGTCGTTGATCAGAGCCAGGAGCTCAGGATCGTCTTTGATCTGATCCTTGTGAATCATAATACGGTAAGCGGCCTGGTTGGTGTCCTTGACACCCACGTTGACGTCCAATTTCTTGAGCATCTCGACACGGGTGTTAGACTTGATGCCGTCGGCACCAAGCAGAATGTCACATTCCACCTTGTACGAGGGCTTGCCTTCATCCCGGGAACAGCAGTAAACGACGGACGCTCGCCGGAAACGTCAACCTTCTCTCCAGTTGTCGCAAAGTGGAACTTGATGGCCTTCTCCTTCAAACAGCCCTGGTAGAGACCGTCGGCCAGCGACGCGCGGTGTCCCACCATGTGCTTGTAGCCATAGGTTTTCTCAATGTAGTGCAGATCAACGTGAGCAAGTTCAGCATCAGTGGCGCCAACTATTCAAGTGGTCAGCTCGTGCTTCTCTCAAGTTTGCTCTCACAGTCAAATACCTCGCACGGATGTATCGGAGATGTTGACAGCCTCGGCCTCAATGGGCTTCCAGACACCGAGCCCATCAAGCACGCGAGCCATGTTAGGAGCCAGCTGGATACCAGCTCCAACGAAGCCAAGATCATGTGCGTTCTCATAGACATCGATGTTCTTGAAACCACGCTGGGCCAAAGCAAGGGCGGTAGTGAGGCCACCCATGCCAGCGCCCAGGATGGCAATCTGCAGATCTTGGGGAGTCTTGGTCATTGTGAAGGTCTATATGAGGGAATGAATCTGAGAAAAGGAAAGTTGTTGAACAGGAAAAAGGCATTCTTTAAATTTCCCTAGCTCTCCGAGCCCTCGAGCCATCTCATTCGGCGCGCCAGTCTACAGAATGACCCAGGCGGGAAAAATCTCATCCGTTCCCACACGCTCCCCACACGCCCGACTTGCTGGAAAGTTGGGGTGTGTCCACCGCTGGGGATTTTTCGTCAGAGCCGGTTGGGAAATTACCCGCCGTTCCTCTCATAGCCAACTCAGAGAATACTAAGGTGAAAATATTGCCTGTACTGGGAAAATGTCGTCTATCTCGTCAGTGTAGACCCCCAAGATCTATGCCTCCCGCCAATCAGCGCATATAACTTCATTCAGACCTACGATAACATCGAAAGGAGATTTTTCTTAATTAAATCTAATTCACTGTTCGTAAATCTCCCCTGCAATCAATATTTCACGGACAAAATGAGATAGAGGCGTGTCCGGCCCAGGCGGATCATTGCCCCGCCACCCCAGAGTTCCCCACATTCAACTCTGGACTCTCGGTGTGTAGTCTCGTTCTTGGGGTAGCCAAACTGCCGGTATTGCCACCCCTCACTCATCGATGACTTTAATCTTGTCCCACAATGAGATCCATTTGAAATAGTCCTTCACCATTGGCTATCGTCCTGGTACCACACTTTTGCTTATTTTTGCCTTGACCAGGTCCTCTGGAATTATGTGGAGAATATCTACAGTAGTGCTGCAGCGGAAGATCTCACAGCCATAGCAGGTATGGTACGCGTGGTCTTCTTTTTGGGAGCATAGAGCGTCTGAGAATACCGGCTTCGATGCGTACCACGTGCATTTTTGGGCCACTGCTATCGCACTATTTCTAAGTGGAAAATGGAAGAAAGAGCCTTCCCTTTAGAACAGTGAGTGGCCACAATTGAAATGGGTGAATTGGCATGCTCTTTAAATGAGACATTCCTATAAAAAAACACTGTCGATGAATGATCCTTCCATTTCTTAGGTCCAATGGGATTACAATAAATAGATATTGGTTGTGACGTGTGTGCTCGCAAAATGTCTACGCACCAATCGAAAATAGCGAAATCAGCTGAGAACTGTCGGATTGCTCGGGTGGAGGCGACTTCAGAGTCAGTCTACTCGTGACGGCACTACGAAATATTTGCTGGATTCAGTTTGAAGCTGCCTCGATATCTGGCGTGCGAACGGCCTGCTAAAAATTTAATTAAGATTGTCAAGCTAAGTTTCTCGGAACTGATCCTAATATTTGTGCTTATCCGCTATTTGACTATTTGGTTGAGCAGTACGTACATCCGATGCCCGCGCGTCTGCTCGTAGGTGCGGACGCTCCTTCCTTGATTAGGGAGGCAAGCAATATAAATTGGCGGATATAGATGAATATGAGGACTAGAGTCTGCGGTGGAGTCCTACAAAAGTCTAGAAATCTCGAAGGGTCGTGATCGCATTCAAAGGGACGATCACACTACACAGCTCCATCATTGAACATTGAATTACCTAGTTCAATTCTTTGAGTTTTTCCCCGCGTGTACAAGGTTTAGTTTGAACGCTTTCACGCAGTTGAGACGTCTTTGACAGATGAGTCCACTATTTCCCCAAATGAAAAACGGGTTCCCGTGGGATCTTCAGGGGTCGACACTCCACAGGAATTTGACTTGCTTCGCTGACGTCGGTTTGAACGTGAATTGAAGGGAGTGACAAAGAAACTTGAGGGAACTTCTCATGATTCTCTGAACTTTTCAGGGGTCCTCGCCGTGCTCCTATTGACCCTACGACGCAGCTTTCGTACCGCTCGTCAATCCCCTGGCTCGAGGGCGTTCTACAGGGAGGACGGGTTCCACCTGTGGAACTATCCAACCTTAGCACAAAGCTACCAGGCCAGCGATCAACATTGAAATTGCAATCAGCATTCAAGGTTCCTGTTTGGTGGGGTCTCACGCCTCTGCAAAACGTATCCGGGCGGCACAGTGATGTCGATCTCCAACGTCCCGAGCCCCAGTGTTACACCTGTCATTGAGAATGTGGCGGTTGAAGGGTGCCAATGTCGATCTCTCGGGCTGCTTTTTGCTAATTGAGGTCTTTTTCTTGACTCTCGGACCCTGAAATGTCCCTGGCCCTTGCTGCGAACCATGTGGCAAACTCCTTCTCCGGGCGTGGGCTGTCTTATCATGAACACAGCTTTCATCGACACGGTCGTGGTCTCTGACATACTATCTAAAGGAAGAAATCCCCAGGGCCAACACTGCTACCGAGCTTAAGCCCTCTCACTGGGACCTCACGATGGAAAAAACTTCTGTCATGGACATCCGAGCCTGGAGTGAAGGTGCAGATCTGCGGAGTTGCTAATGAACATGACCCTCATTTGGAAGCTTATGACCGGCTAGGACGTGTTCTCCTCTGAGCAAGCTCACCCCACTCTCGACTCAGTAGTGGAGGTGCTCTGTTGACGTGAGAGGATGACCTGTACCCCTCTAATCGTCATTGGATTATATTGCCCATCCACGGGGGTGTTTAGCATCCACCCTACTTCCTGTCGTGTCTGTCGGGCTGAATGTGGAGCTTATCTGGCTCCTCAACGTTAGGCGACTAGGTCAATGAGCAGGAAGAAGTTACGACTTCCCTGAGAGTGGCATCTATAAAGAGCAGTCCATGTCAATTGGCTTTCAATTCTTCCAATACCCCAAGAATCTCTTTCCGTTGTTTAGTTCACTCCAGTCACTCCTTACCGGTTCAATACTGTCCACTCTTTATTGCTCTCAGCAACAGTCACTCCTTCAATCCAGAATGAAGTCCTTCGCCATCGCCGCCTTTCTGGCGTCCACCGTCGCTGCTCTGCCCACCGGCACCAGCACCTTCAGCTGCATTCCTTCCGGTGCCGCTCCCACTGGCTTTGTTCCTGAAATCCCCTACTGCTCCTCAACTCCTACTGCCATGCCCACTGCCATTCCTACCCCTAGTGCCAGTGCTCTCAGCTCTTTCACCAGCGGCAGCAGTGCTGGCAACGCTGTTCACAGCGTCTTCACTGTGACCCAAGGCGGCAAGAAGATGCTCGTCGAGCTTGAGCAGGGCTTCGCCCAGAAGCTCACCGGCCTGAAGCTCGGCAGTGTCACCGACACCATCGGTTCCGTCTTGGACATCGCCAACTCCCCCAGCCAACTTAACACTAACGGTCTGACCTCCGGTGTTCTGACCGTCGCCACTACCGAGGGCAAGTACGCCCTGGTCCAGCTCACCTCCGAAGTTGAGACTGTTCTTTCTCCTCTTCTGTCGGCTCTGGGTGGCGTTACCCAGGTTGTCGGTGATCTCGTCGGCACTCTCGAGGAAGTCGGCAGCCTTGCCAACCTGAAGCGTGACCCTGTCTCCGACATCATGAGCATCACCGGTGAGAACGGCAACAGCATCCTCGTTCAGGTTGAGCCTACCGTCCTCGGTCTCCTTGGCGAACTGAACCTGGGCTCCCTCCTCGGCGGCGGCTCCAGCCAGTCCTCCCCTCTCGGTTCCGTCGTCGGCGAGGTCCCCATCGCCGGTGACCTCGTTGAGCAGGCTACCTCCCTCGGCGCCGACCCTACTCAGCTGATCGCTGTCCTCAGCCAGGACGGCTCTTCCGCTCTCCTTGTCAAGGTCGAGAGCACCGCAACTGGCCTCTTGTCCACCCTCGGCCTCTCCAGCCTGGGCCAAACTGTGGGCAGTGTCGTTTCCTCTACCCCTTTGTAAATTGAACTGTCTTGCCCTTGAAGGGATTTGATCATTCGCTTCTACGGGTCCTCTGTGGTTTTGCTTTCCATTAGCGGGACTAGATGTCACGCCAAAATAATTTGACACAAGGAGTTACCCTAAATCTTCTTTCATTATGCTGTACCTATCTTATACGTGAAAGCATAAGACATTGAATCTCGAAAATGGATTGTGCCTGGTTATAATATCTAATGCGAGTGTTTGCAAAGATTCGAGAACAGTTCGCCCAAAGGTCTGCCGTGAGCTAGAAATGAAAGCCGATAGCATCTGTGCATAGCAATCATAAGGCACAAGTCCATCAGGCTACTGAAGGCGGGGTGGACTCAGGATTACGGGCAGGTGTTCACATTGATGTGTGTCCTCGAGACATACGGATCTATCTCAGAAAGAAGCTTGAGTAGCGGCCATTTCAATCAACGAGACATCTATATTAATAGTAGAATATACCTTATTCTCAAAGGCGGAAAGGTGGATTGTTGATAATATCGACCGAGGCCACTGTGATTTTGGAGGCGGGCGCAGTAATTGTGTGCTGGGCGACTTGAGAATATCTTTTGGCCGTGATGATTCTCCTATTCAGCTGTGTCTGAAAACCGAATAATTATGGTATTGAAATTCCGTAAAGGCAATATCAATTGATGAAAATGGGTATTAATGTGCTCAAATTTGCATGAGAAAACCAGAAATACTCATGAATCAAGGATGCATTCCGCCCCAGTAGTTTTCCCCTTTTCCATCATAAGGATTTGACGCTGGCTTGCACCGGGGATTGCTGTAATCCTCCACAGTTCCCATCGGCCAGATAGGAACGACGCAGATTTCGTTATCTTCGCAACCACGGCATTCCTTCCAAGTAGTCCACTCAAGATCTGCGATCAAACTTTGAATTGCATTCTGGGCAGTGATGAGCTCCTTCTCAGCCCAGGCGCTCATAAGCGTCGAGCAGACGGTATGAGCAACGCTGTAAACAACCCGCGCAGCAATTGATTTTCCACCCTGTAACTGCACAGGCAAGAACTGCGTCGCACATCTATCAGCTTCAAGCACAGAATCACGCTCACTGTAGTCGATGAAAGGAGACAAAAGCCTCTCGACGTGCTCGTGCAGAGCGTCAATTGTTGAGATCTTGGTCGAGGCGAGATAGGTCAGTTCATGGCTGTACCGAATGACAACGGCATCTGTCGTGGCACGCCAGTTCCATGAAGATTCCCTAGCATCGTGAGTGAGTGCAAGAGCTGTAATTTCCTTCTGGATTGGCTTCAGCTCCGAGTATGTCAAGTGCGAGAGATGAGGAAGCTTCGGGTCCTCGGTGAAGAGGTCGACATCGTGTGCGAATGCAGTCACAAAATTCTCATAGTTGATGAAGACTCTGTTGGCGCCGATGTCATCGTATCGCGCAGTCACAGCCCGCATCCAGCCGGCCGCGTCTCCGCCACCAGGGCCACCACCAGGTCCGCCAGGGCCTTGTCTCTTCCTATCCAAGAGTCCGCGATGCTCATAATTCTCCCGGCCAGCCTCGCCGTTTTCATGCCCACCTTGAGCTCGTGATTTGACTTGTGTAATGCGCACGGGAAGGAGATCACGTTCAAACTTGCACAAAATGATCTCAAAGCCAGCCTCCATGCGGAGGACACCGTCAATACGCCCAGCCCAGTCATTCTCTGCCATCTCACATGCTTTGCGGGCACGATCACCTTCCCCTGCTGGACCTCTTCCCACTGAAGTGTCGATAGTGCCATTGAATAAAAGTACGTCCTGCGAATCGAGGGTCCCCTTCTGCGTCTTGGCGGCGGACATTCCGTCGATGTACAAAAGGCGGAGGTCCTGCACTGCTGCGTATGTGTGTAGATATCCTGCTGAAGCTTCCCCATCGCGCTCTTCAAAGGGTTGGGGACCAAGACTCCTCTCATTTGAGCCATGAGGATGTCTCCGACGCAATTCTTCGCGTTCGCTGCGATGCTCATCATCCTCATTATCACCACCTTCACCTGGTGGTGGCCCACCAGGACCATAAGGACCACCAGGGCCTCCGGGGCCATGCGGACCACCACGCGGCCGAGCGAATACCATAGCATGTTCCGGCTCAAAAGCAAGCCATTCTGTTCCGTTCACCGGGTCCGACTTCGATGTACCATGATATAACTGCGTACCAGCCGGGACGGTGGCAAGGAAGAATGAAACACCGTTATGATGCAGCGAAGAGCCCCATTGGCGCATAGAGTCGTGTATCACGTTGAAGATGTGGTGGGCATTTTTCACGACCGGGTCGGAGTCGGATGTTGTTGAGGCTGTCGAGAGGCCCAACAAGTATACCGCGAGTGCGGAGAGTGGACGCATTTTTGAAAGAATGATCCTTTTTCCTGACTTTTGCCTGACTTGAATGAGCCGGAAATCAACAAATTTAAGCTTGAAAATTGCCGGAGTCGTCATCCTATCAAAGCCCCATTCAGCTTAGGGCTAGTCGGATCATTAAGCCGCGTCATCGCGTTAGGCGTAATCCACTAGTCGTTCTGCGTATTTAAGACCGAACATTCGGGGCCAATTGTGTTCTATGTTTGCATGCACAGTGATACATTACACACAGAGGGTTAGCTTGCAGCTTCTATAGCCCTCAATGGTCCTTTTAAGGTTGTCTCTAAATGAGTGTCAATCTCCACGTCCGAATATACACAAGCCAGAGGACACGGGAATTTATTCCAAATATTGGCGGGATCAATAAGATTTAACTAGCAATAGCCATCTGATACACTTGAACTTGAATTATGATGAAATTTTACAGAAATTTCATACTTCAAGGACGATCTAAAAAATCAACACCAACGCGGCCAAAGATCGACAAGATAAGATCATGGATCTCTATCGTCCGCAACGCGTCATCACCACCACCCAAACCTCACAAATGAACCCCCTCCAAGCACGATCCGTTCCGCTCTCCACCCGGCGGACCCTCCTCTTAACCCTCGACGCCTTTGGCACAATATTCTATCCCCGTCCACCAGTCCCCGAACAATACACCGCGATCGCGCACGAGTTCGGCCTCTCCGCCGTCACCGCGCCCAAACTCAGATCCGCTTTCAAAGACGTATACCGCGCGCAAGCTAAGCGCTATCCCAACTACGGACGTGCGGATGTGCTTCGTGGGAAATACGGAGGCCCAAGACAATGGTGGGAGGAGGTGATTCGGGGTAGCTTCGCGCATGTTCTGTCCGGGCCGGAACATGTTTCACAAGACTTCGAGCTTCCAGTTGGAATGGTTGATACTCTGCTTGATCGATTTGCTGGAAAAGGAGGGTATACATTATATGATGATGTCGTGCCGTTTTTTGCGAGGATGCGAGAGCTGAAGAGGTCACCGTCACTGGCAAGAGACTTTGATCGGGTGATTCTCGGCGTCATTTCGAATTCCGATGATCGTGTACCTGCGGTGTTGAAGGAGTTGGGGCTGAAAGTCGGTGATCTGCGTGCTGATCAAAATTTGTCCAGTATGCAGTTGCCTGGGTTTGAGCAACGCATTGCGCATATTGGAGACTTGGGCGGCGGGCCAGATGTTGATGTGGATATGGTGATTACTAGCTATGAAGCTGGTGAGGAGAAGCCTCATCGGTTAATCTTTGATGTCGCGAGAGGGCAGGCGACCTTGTTAGCGCACAACGCGCGGACTGGCTCTGCTGTTACTGGACAGGAAGGGACGGGCGATTGGGTCTGTGTACATGTTGGTGACGACTATGGGAAGGATTATCGAGCTGCAATTGATGCGGGCTGGCAGAGTTTTCTGCTTCGGGGAGACGGACAAGAGCATCATGCGAAGAGTATTGACTCGTTAGTGGATTTGGTTGACGAACTCAAGATTTGTTGAACAGCATCTGGTGAAGGCATCAATCGAAAGACATGAAACCACGACATATTCTAGGGACCTTACGATTCGGGATCACATAGGATACATGGTCCTTCATTCAGATTACATCTCGCTCAGTACATGATAATATCCAGAATCCAAATCCCCCTACAGGATATCAAAAACGCCGTCCCGAAGCATATGTAGATCCCACGCCATGAGTAAAAGCAAGATATAAATGTGACAAGACAGAAAAACACGCTCAATCCCATTGTCCCTTTCCAGCCAACGCACCAAGACCACCACCGGCATGCTTATTCAACAGCTTAGCAATATTAGTACCACCATTCCGCTGCTTCATACGCAGCTGTCTCTCGCGCTCTTGTTCACGGGCAGCAGTGTAGGAGTTAACAGCACCCCCCCTTCTTCGGACCAGAGGCACCAGGTTTGGAGGCGCGGTTTGTAGAAGAAGAGCTGGAGGTGGATGAAGTTGAGCCGCCGGTGACGCGGCGGAGGAGCTGCGGTGGACGGAACCCGATGGGGCCGTCTGAATTGCCGCTATGGAAGGCCTGTTTGGTGTTGGAGGATCCTGATGTCGAGGCGGAGTTGGACGATGCTTGACGAAGAAGAGCGAGGCGGTCGACGACTGGGCCGCGAGTGCGGCGTGGGTGCCTGGGCACGGCAAAGCCATCCTTAGATTGGGAGCTGCCGTCATCTGAGTATGCCCCTTCTGCGCCGGAAGTATTTGAGTCGCCTTCTTCGTCGGCTTCTTCGTCCTCGATAGAGGCGTCCTCGTGGAATGAGTCGTATTCGGGGGTCTCCGTCAGGAAGGACAGGGTTTCGCGTATCTCGGCCAGAGTGGCGGGCTTCTTGGACAGCGCGCTGGCAGGAGTGCGGCGAAGGTTGGGCGGAGGTCGGTTGGTAGCATCTTCGGCAATCGGCTCGAGAGGTCTCTTGCGCTTGTTGCCGTCTTGTGCAGACTCGGCTGGTTCCTGGAAAGCCAAATTTTGTGATTCGCTTTGAGAACCACTCTCCTTCTCGTCCAGGAAGTCCAACTCGAAATCATCATCCATTTCACGATCTTCAATGGCCTTGAAGAATGCAGCCTTCTTTGGATTTTCGGCAAGTGCACCGATCTTGTCATCAGCAAGAAGAGCACGGCGCATCTTCGCAAATTCGCGTTGCTTCTCGCGTCGACGTGCTAGTCGTTCGTCGTCCGAGTCGTCAAGATCGAGGTCATCGTCGGCATTGCGGCGACGGCGCAAAGCGCCGGTCGTGATGTCTCTCATCAGCTTGTTGACATCCTTCTCGTCCCGGTTTCGTTGGTGCTCACTGAATATGTGTCAGTAGGTAATCATAAGAGCTTGGCAAGCGATACGTACGCGTTTAATGCAGCAAGTTGTTTCTCATCAACAACCTCACCACTCTGGTCATTGATCATTTGCTGATCGTAGGCATCTTCTTCACCGTCACTGTCATCACTGGCACCTCCAATACCAGCATATTCATCTTCGGACTCCTCCGCAGCCTCATCAACAATCCCCCTGGCTTTGCTGTTCTTCTTATCGAAGGCCATAGTTGATTTCTTATTGGTTTTCTTCATGACATCAAAGGCACTGGAGTTGATCTCAAAGTCGCCTTCATTGTCCTCTTCTTCAACAACAGATAACTCGGCTGCACGACCCCTTCGGAGCTGCTTGCGTTTTCTTTCAGCGGCCGGCGATTGGCTTTGCCCCACAAGGACGGTATCAACAGTCGACACTGGTGGTGTTTCTCGGAAACGCTTCGCAGGGTCGAACGGCGAAAAAACAAAGCCTTGGTCTTGAGTCGGGTCGGGAAGCTGTGAATACTGCGAGAAACGGTGGTTGGCAGGGGACTCCGAAACGGACACGCTGGCCATGTTCTGCTTGTCATTGGTCATGAAGTCATGATCATTGGATTGATCCTGGCTGTCTCGAACGAGAATTTCGGAGTCTTCAGCCTGAAGCCCGGGGATGGGCCGGCCTGGTTCGGGAAGAGAGAACGGGGCAGCCTCTACCCCAATTTGTCGGACGCTTTCTTCATCTGCCAGAGTGCCGGCGAATGCTTGGGTTAGCCCCATAGACATGCTGGGAGACTGCATGCCAGGGAACTGAGGTCGCTCGGCAGACCGGGGAGCATTGGATGGTAGCCTGACTGGGGTTGATGGTACTTGTGGTTCCTCATCGTCTTCGTCGTCGCTGATCACGCGCATTCGATGCTTGCGCCGAGAACCCGAGACCTGGTCTTCAACATCAGATGGTGCGATTTGGCTTTGCTCCTCCGCAGAATTTTCGTCTCCATCGGCCTCCTGGTCAAGGATATCTGATTTTCCGCTGACACTCTTTTCATCATCTTCATCGTCGTCTTCGCCAGATCCATTGTCGTCAGAGCCTGAGAATACGAAGTCATCATCATCTTCATCATCTTCATCTAGACCTTGCGCCTTCTTCCTGGCAGCTCGCTCATGACGCGCAATATCATCGGCCTCTTGACGGGCCTTCTCCACCAGGTTCTCGAGGTCATCTTCCATGGCAGCACGTTCTTCAGCTGTTTCGATGACAACGCCCTTCGCCCTAAGCTCTTCCATACGCTCACGCCTCTCTTTGGCAGCTTGCTGTCGAGCTCTGTAAAGCAAACCGGCGGAGAGTTCCGCGGAGGTCATAGAAGTAGTCTTGCGGGTTGGCGATGTCAAGTGTGCCAAAGCCTTCAGTTTGGTCATCGAGGATGATTCCTGCATCTGCCTAGAGGGCAGATTCTCGAAAGCAGCAATACGACGAGCCTTGGCAGGCGACGTAACCACCTCGAGATCGTCGCTATCGGAATCATCCTTGTTGTGCTGGGCGACATCGTGTCTGGACATGAGTACACGAACCGACGGCCGCGTCATCTTGCGTGCCTTGGGCTTGGTGGCGTTTGAGTTGAGCTCTGAAGAGTCCAGGATAGCTGTACCAAATGGTTTTCTGAGTTCCTGAGGCGAATCAGTGGCTTTGACAAAGACCTTGGCTCGAGTAGATGTAGCGGTCTCCGCAGAATTTTCGTCCCCGTCGATCTCCATTAGATTTTCTTCAGAGACCTTTGTCATCGACTTGTCTGTATCAGAAGGTCCAAGGATTGGGGAAGTATGAGGTGTATCGTTCTTCTTTTGAGCAACCTCGCCGTCAGACGATTGCTGCGAGCCAGCTGTTGATGATGAATTCAGGGTAGGAGCCTCAACAGCTGAGACATTGGGCTGCATGAAGTTGAACCGAGCAAACAAGCTTTCCTTGGTGATCTTCTTTTTCGTTTGTGCTTGATGTGCCAATTGCATATTTTCGACTCATCCGCTGGGTCTCCCGGCTCATTTCCTCCAACGCTTTTTTGCTGGCTTTCCGCGGTTGACGAGCATTTTGGCTAAGCTTTTTGGCAGAGCTGGGATCATCAGCTTCGTTGTCCTCATCAGAAAGCATCTCAGAGCTGAATTGTTCCATTTGTGCACGCTTGGCGGCCTTTTGCTCTGCCTCGATCCTTTCACGTTCTTCGCGCTCCTTGCGCTTTTGGGTGACGAGAGCAAGGAATCTAGCATTTGATTTCGGGTTTCTGTCCATTTCTCCGTCTGCACCTTCATGGTTGGCGAGTTCATCGCGTGGCGATGTTGGGGAAAAGAACATGGGAGAGGCGGTGCGAGCACGAGAGTGTGAACGTCGAGACTGATCGCTCGGCGCTGGTGAATGTTGTGTTTTGCCCTTGGTCTTTCTTTTGGATGCCGCTGTGGGGAGTTCATCTCCACTAGATTGTTCGGGTGTGGGGCTTCTCGTTGCTTGCACTTGTTCGTTCCGCAGGGCGTTGGACAAGCGAGAGAATGCCGTGTCTTCCTTGGGAGGAGCATCTTTGTTCCCTTGCATGCGAGCCGCCATGCGACCTTTGGGTCTGACAATATCATCTGAGTCTTCCGAGTCAACATCTGAGTCCGCAAGATGGTTTAGTTGACGCGTCTCGGTAGCCGATATGCTTTTAGTTCTGAAGTCCAGCTTCGAGATCGGGCGTGTTGTCGTGGTGGGGTGAGTCTCCATTTCCGAGTCACTGTCGAATTCTGCCATCATGGCTTTGATCTTCTGTCCGGGAGTTAATATGTTGAGTGACTCGCTAGCTGGGGACGCGGAGCGCGTCGACCGCGGTGTAGAAGGTGACGACATTGTCGGCATGAAAGGAAGGGTATCAAAGGGGTATCGTAAATGACGGACTATTTTGAGTGCGAATCGGTCATAATGAAGCCACTGTGAAGAAGAGGGGAGCGATTGAAGAGTTGAAGTGGGAGGACCGAAGGGCGCAGAGACTGAACGCGATGCGCGAAGCACGCGTTGCTAGGCCAATCACGTGGCCTTATCTTATCGCCCACTCATCTATTTAGACCGCATTGGTTTGTATGGTATGGCATGGTAGTAACACTCTGGCGTTGGTCTATTAACAAGTCGATTTAATTTGCAAACTGTGCTGCTCATGCTCCGTAGCCATTTGGCTCAAAGTACAAAAAGGTCTTTCCCATAATGATTCTCTGAAAAGACGCCGCGTCCATGCGCCGATTCCCGATAGTAAGAAGACAAATAGCGGTCTGCCTCCACCACTAGATTCTTTAAATGTGAACACGACTGACTAGGGTTCCTGCTAGTCTGAATAAATCGGATGACAGAGCTCTAGATGTCGATGTCGATGCCCAGGTCCATATCTCCAATGGCCTCGTCGTCGTTCTTGCGGTAACTGATCATGAAGCCACTCTTGGGCTTCTTCGGGGCCAAACCGGAGTTGGGTGTCGCCACGGAAGGAGTGCTAGCCTTGGAGTCTTCCTTGGGTGTATCGGCGGGAGTGCCATCGGCAGACACCGTCTCTTCCTTTGGCTTATCAGAGAGATCGTGGTGAGTTTTGGCGATGGTCCGGACACGCATGAAGGGATCAGTGGAAGCTTCACCACGGGCAACTGCGGCGGCGGCCTTGCGAGCGGCTTTGCGCTCCTCAATTTGAGCACGACGAACGTTCTCGTGGTTGAGTTTCTGGTTGCGCAGATTGATCAGGTGGACACGCTCTGCCTCCGAGAGTGTCTTGTCGGCAGCCGGCTTGATCAGAGTGGTACCCCAAGAGAGGTTGGGGTTGAGAATCTTGTCCAGCTCCTTCTGCAGCTTCTCGACTTCGTCCTCATCGCCATTTGCCTTGGCATTCTTGAGTTCACGCTCCAGGTCAACGCGGCGAAGAACGTCCTTCTTCGAGTCAAAGGCACCCTGCTTGCGCAACTTCTCGTTTAGTTCAGCAGCCGTGAACTGGTGATTGATGAGCCGGTTGATATCTGCGACCTTGGAGGCCAATTTTGTCTGCGTGGCCATTTTGCCATCCTCAACAGCCAGTGTCTTGCGGTAGCGGTTATACTCAGCCTGAGTGTGAGTCAGTCACGAGCCCGAGATAGTATGAAAGGGCAAAAGGGACAGAAGGACGCACCTCAGTGAACGCGGAGTCGGAACAAGCGATGAAAGGGAACTCGCGGACAGCCTTGCCATGAGCCATCTTGGCGTACTGGTCAGTAACAAAAGGCCGACCATTCGTAGCCTCCATTGCGTACGGCTTTCCCGTAGTGAAACCTGTGATTAAGCAGATACGATATTCATTGAGGCCAGTGTCCGCGTTGGGTCCAATGTTGACACGACTGTAGCAGCCGGTGATAGCATCTTCGAACCCAGGATAGAAGCAGACCTGAGCAAAGTTGCTCCGGCCAACACGAGCACGTTGAAGATCGCGGAGCTCGGCAGGGGGGGTCATCTTTGGGAATGGAGGCCGAGCGGCGGTTATCTAATTCGAGGTCGCTTTCGGCCTCAGCATCCTCGTCAGACATGTCAGACCCAACAGAACGAGAGCGGCGACGGGATTGAGGGATATCGCGGCGGCGAAGTTCATCTCGCTTGCCCTTTTGTTCACGTTGACGCTTGTAGGCGTCGATAGCAGCGGAGGTTTCTCCAACTTTGCGGCCACCCAGAGTCGTCTTCTGTCGCGAGCTCTTCCGCTGGTTTTCGTCCAAGCCAGCAGAACCGGCCTTGCGCTTAGCTTTACGCTGTTCCTCACGCTCTCGCGAAGCTAGGAGGCGACGCAGAGCCAGATCCTGGTTATGGCGATCAACTTGCTGGGCACGCTCAGAAAGCAACTCCTCACGCTGGATCTCGGGCATCGCAGAGATCTCCTGCTTTTCCTTCGCAGAGTAGTAGAGCTTGTCATAAGGGAAGATGGGGCGGTCTTCTTCATCGCTGGCATCTCCCGCTTCGGAGTCAGACTCGGACATGGCTGCGGACTGCAGAGAGTGTTGGGACTCGGCTTCAGATCTGTTGCGCGAACCGGCGTATCAGTCAATAGTTCGCAGGCACTAAAAGAAGTGAGACTCACATTTCACCATCCTCTTCATCTTTCACTTTCCGCGGCCTGCGAGCCGGTTTGGAAGTTCCTTTGGTACCCATGGCTGGGGAGCGGTCACCGTCTAGAGAGTGAGGAGAGGCAGAAGGTTCTGGAGATTCATCCTTTTCTTGAGGGGGAGGGGAGTTTTCCTCCTCGGAGTCACCAGCCAGAGCCAGCAGCTCAGCGTCCAAATCGTCCGCCATTATAAATATATCTTTTCGGCCTCAGGCCCTTTCTGCGCCCCAAAGGCAATCGCAATAGAATTGAGCACCAGTAAGCTGCGTTTTTCAAAGATCGGGGCAGGCTGTGAGGCGGAACACTCCTGGCGAGGCGGCGCAAAGATTGCAGGTTCCAAAAGGATCAAACCGAAATGGCCCCCCAAAACCCGTACGTTGAGATTACCGGGTACAAGTGGCAACGGCGCGAGGCTTCGAAAGTCGATGGGGACGCGTGAAGGTCAGTCGCAAGTTGGCCTTTGCCGTTCATGACGTTCGGCTGCCAAGACCACAAGCGCGCGCCTGCGCCAAGCCTTTTCTTTACAAGCGACTCCGCCACCAGCTCTCTTGCTTTAACTTCAATACGAACAATGGAGACCCTTCCTACACTACGAAGATGCCTCTTAGCTCAGTGTCGACGATCATCTCGACCACTCTCGCCAGTGTATCTTGATTTCCTCGCACCCACAGTTGTGCGCGCCCAGCGACGACATGCGTCAACCGGCACCACCGGCAGCACCAAACCTCGATACACTCTCAGCAAGAAGCAGAGAGAGTACCTTGAAAGCGCCCTGCGAGTGAATCAGGCTGGAGAAGTCGCCGCGACCCTGATTTACATCGCTCAAACACCCCAGATTGTCCGCTCGCACCCTCATCTTAGGCCGTTGATGAAGCACATGTACGATCAGGAAGCAGGCCACCTGAAGACATTCAACGGACTCATTGCGAAGCATCAGATTCGTCCGACGGCCATGTATCCGCTATGGCATGTGGCCGCGAGTTTCCTCGGATGGTCGACAGCCGCTTTGGGCCGTGAAGCGGCTATGGCATGCACCGAGGCAGTGGAGACGGAGATCGGATCGCACTACAATGATCAAGTGAGGGAGATTTTGTCATGGGAAGCGGATGCTGCCAGGCGTGGGGAAGAGTTGGATGATGAGTTGAAGGAAATGCTGTCCATTTTCCGGAGGATTCGCGATGAGGAGCTCGAGCATTTGGATCATGCTGTGGCCAATGATTCCAAGGAGGCCAAGCCTTATGATCCTTTGGTTGATTTCATTCGATTTGGCTGCAGAACTGCCATTAAGATCACCGAGCGGGTTTGATGAATGTCAAGCATAATTGCCTTGGCCTTCGGGGGATTCCACCCGGCTCAAGTGCTCATCCAGATGTTCCAGGTTATACATTCGCGATCTGTGGCTTCGACCTTTCTCTCCCCTCCCGCACCCCAACAAACACGCGGGCACTTGCTGTCTTCTAGTATATATCCTGTGCTGTATAATTATCTGTGTACCAATACAAATCACCTCACCTCCTGCGGACACCTGGGGGACCTTATGGAACCATATGTGCAACTAATCTTCGCCCTTCGAATGATGCACTTTGTCCAAAATTCCGAATGGTGAATTCCTATTCCTCGTAGTGTCAGTAGCGAGCTACACATTGACATCTAGAAGGTGAGATCTCGATGTTGTTCAAATAAAGGGTATCATTGAAGAAAGTATCCACGCCTCGTCACGTCTAGGTCTATAATGTCCCACCCCTGTTCATGACCGGACCTGGTCGTACATGCAGTGTACTTGAAGAGCTTTACTTCTTCTCGAGGTACTCCAAGAAGCCCTGGGAAAACCGGACTACTTGCTGGTAAACCTCTTCGAACCCATTAGCACCTCCATAGTAAGGGTCCTTGACGACTTCACCCCCACCCGCACGATCATGCAGCTTGCCACCTTTTCCAAAGTCACCGAATAAGCGCACCTCGGCGACCTTCGCGTCCTCGCCATGGGCACTAATCTCAGCATCCTTGGCCGCGCGGGTGCTTTTCGCCGAAGACTTGGCATCGGTCTTCTTCCGCAGCATCGAAATCACGTAGTCTCTCTCATCTAGCAGATCCCGCAGGTTATATTTGTCCATGGCCATCAGGTAGTCAAACTTGAGGAAGTCATCTCGGTTGACCTTGCGGGCGGCGTGGGTGTAGTTGGTTATGCCGTGGCGGCGCAGAGTCGACATTGTCCGGGAATCCGGGGGTTCATCGGTGTGGTAGGCGCCTGTGCCGGCCGAGTCGATCTCGCCGATGATGGGGTTGCCCTCGGCAACGTTACGGAAGACACCCTCGGCCATAGGTGACCGGCCTACAGGGTGTTAACAGGGACCGAGTAGGGCAGGGCAGGCCAAGACCGGGTGGGGGTAGCTTACAGATATTGCCTAGGCAGACGAATAACACGCTGACGGGGCCATGTTCAGAGGGAGACATGGTGACTTTGCTGTCAATTGCAAGAGTGTTAAAGTGTGTGTCGCTGTTCGCAGCATCCGGCGGGGGTTCATCGTTATCGATAGGCCCTAAGCTCCACCATGTATTTGTGCCCTTCCAGTCTATACGGCCTCTACGTCATCAAGCTACTGTTCTCCAATGTCTCACATATGCCTCGAAGAATCCGGGGTAAAAAAACCAAAAGTCTCTTTTCTATTCATAGTTGGCCTAGTACCCTTGTCTTACTCTTCAGGCAACACCATAGCTAAAAAAAGAATTAGAAATCCTCGCCAAAAACCATTGAAGGCTGAGCCGTGGCGTGGCGAGTGGCTTAGTGTGGTCCAAAGGTGGTTCCAAAGTGGTCCAAGTGCCTGCCGTTGGCCCAGTGACCTGAGTCGAACCCACCATAACCACAATTCCAAGGTCACCTCTTCAGAACTGCGCCGTGGATCGTTCATGTTTCAAGATTCGTTGTTGGACAATTTCAAGATTGCTGGTGTGTGTTTCTGTGTGCCTTGTACCTGGTGCCTCTGGTCTTTTTTCCATCTTCTTTCTACCTCATTTGCCTTGGACTACGCGTTATCTGCAACTCGGGGATTAATTCACATGCCACAGTGGGTCCGAGACTTGAACGCCTATTCGCCTACCTACACTCCCTCTTCATCTGCGATCGCCCGGGCGTCGTAAACAAGAGTCCTCGGCCACTTTCTCAGTTACCTTGTGCCATCGTGAGACAACTTCCCCTCGCATTCCCTCAGATATCTTCTCCTCTCATCTTTGCTTGGACCTTCCCCTCATTCTGAAACCACGCCGAGAGTTTGGGGTCCTGTCTGTCCAGACTAGTGAACCAAAGCTTCCCCCTCGCTGCTCCTGGCGCAATCTCCAGCCGTGTCCGTGTCCCCCTGCTACAGACTAGCAGTAAGTCTGAGGGACGGGCTCAGTTCTACCGAAGTCAAATCCGAGGCTGAAGATGGCCTACAACCGAGTTGGTTAGTTCCTTGTTTCCTTTCTGGTGTTTGAGCCCTCAGCGCGCATCAAAGAGGACCTCGAAATCGTGCTGGTCATTTTTTTATGGCATGGTTGCCGTGCGACTTACTCCCTTGATTTCACGAACGGATTCTTCGTGCTTTGGAAGCGCAGTCGAACAGAAAAACTAACAATGCGTACTCCAGATCCCTTTGGGGACGAGTATCATCATGAGCCTACCATGAACCCTTCTCATGTCACCAGCTATACCAATCGTACTCCGTCTCCGGGACACCCCTTGAACTCCTACCAGCTTGAAGATAACCCCTACGCTCCTGCAGGGCACCTGCCTATGCCCTCAAGCGATCGCCTCGCCGACCAACCCACCGTGAGTTGCTCCGTTGCGCGCGCACGCGCACACATAGCACTGACATTCGGTTTTAGTACTCGGTCGAGAATATTCAGAATTCTTACGGTCACAATGAAGCCTACGAAGGTCACCAGCCCTATGGATACAGCCATGATTATGCGATTGACACCGAGGCGCACCACGACGCTTACTATACCCACCCTTATCAGCCCGCGCTCACTCCGCACGAAGACTACGACCTAGGTTCATACGCCGAGCCTACCCACACCCCTTATGATGACAATGCGCCCATGTTACAGACGGATGAAGATCCCTTCGGGCCGGACCCGTACAGCGCTGATTTCCAGGATGAGCCTCGCCCTACCCCGAGCCCTGCTCCCATTCGACGATGGAAGACCGTAAAGGAAGTTCAATTATTCAACGGGAATCTCGTGCTGGATTGTCCGATTGCGCCGAAGTTGCTCAGCCAGGTGCCGCACGCTGAAGCCCCCGGCCGTGATGAGTTCACCCACATGCGCTATTCCGCCGCGACTTGTGACCCTGCGGATTTCTTCGAAGAGCGTTTTACCTTGCGCCAGAAGCTTTTCGCGAAGCCCCGCCACACTGAGTTGTTTATTGTCGTGACTATGTACAACGAGGACGACTTCCTGTTCGCGCGTACGATGTCCGGCGTCTTCAAAAACATCGATCACATGTGTTCGCGCACCAGCAGTAAAACCTGGGGCAAGGATGCTTGGAAGAAGATCGTGGTCTGCGTTATTAGCGACGGTCGAGCGAAAATCAACCCGCGGACCCGTGCGGTCCTGGCCGCTCTGGGTGTGTACCAGGACGGAATTGCCAAGCAGCAGGTCAATGGCAAGGACGTGACAGCCCACATCTACGAGTATACTACCCAAGTCGGTTTAGAGGTTAAGGGTACTCAGGTTCATCTGAAGCCCCGCTCAGGTCCGCCTGTGCAGATGATATTCTGTCTCAAGGAAAAGAACCAAAAGAAGATTAATTCTCACCGCTGGTTCTTCCAGGCGTTCGGTCGTGTCTTGGATCCCAACATTTGCGTCCTTCTCGATGCTGGTACCAAGCCCGGTGGTGACTCTATCTACCACCTGTGGAAGGCATTTGACGTCGAGCCCATGTGTGGTGGTGCTTGTGGTGAGATCAAGGTCATGACTTCAAAGGGAAAGAAGCTCTTCAACCCTCTGGTTGCTGGCCAGAACTTTGAGTACAAGCTTAGCAATATTCTCGACAAGCCTTTGGAATCTGCATTCGGTTTCATTTCCGTATTGCCCGGCGCTTTCTCTGCTTACCGATTTGTCGCCTTGCAGAATGACAAGAACGGTCAGGGTCCGCTCGAGCGATACTTCCTTGGTGAGAAGATGCACGGTGCCAATGCCGGCATCTTCACCGCCAACATGTATTTGGCTGAAGATCGCATTCTATGTTTCGAGATTGTGGCTAAGCGCAAGTGCCGTTGGTTGCTTCAGTATGTCAAGTCATCGACAGGTGAGACCGATGTACCGGACCGCATGGCCGAGTTCATTCTCCAGCGCCGTCGTTGGTTGAACGGTAGTTTCTTCGCTGCTGTCTACGCCATCACCCACTTCTACCAGATTTTTCGCAGTGATCACAGCTTCCTGCGCAAGTTCGCGTTCATGATCGAGTTCATTTATCAAACAGTGGCGATGATCTTTGCGTGGTTCGGTATCGGTAACTTCTTCTTGGTCTTCCACATTCTCACGACATATCTTGGTGACGACGACCTCCTCGGCACCGCCGGTAAAATTTTGGGTATTGTCTTCGAATGGCTCTATTTGGCAACCTTGGTAACGTGTTTCGTTCTCGCGCTCGGTAACCGACCCGGTGGATCGAACAAGTTCTACATGACTATGGTGTATTTCTGGATCGTGATTATGATATACCTGTCCTTCGCGGCAGTCTTTGTCACAGTGAAATCCATTGAAGCGGAAGTCGAAGCGGACAGTTTCACTATTAGCGATCTGTTCACCAACAAGACCTTCTTCTCGATTATCGTCTCACTCGGTTCGACCTACGTCATGTGGTTCATCGCATCATTCATCTTCCTGGACCCCTGGCATATGTTCACCTCGTTCATCCAGTATATCCTGCTGACCCCGACCTACATCAACGTGCTCAACATCTACGCCTTTTGTAACACCCATGACATCACGTGGGGAACCAAGGGCGATGACAAGGCCGAGAAATTGCCGTCCGCACACCTCAAGCCCGGCGGCAAGGTCGACGTCAATATTCCTCAGGACGACGGCGATCTGAACGCGCAGTACGAGGCCGAGTTGCATAAGTTCTCCATGAAGCCGCCGAAAGAGGTCCAGATCATCTCGGACGAGGAACGCCAGGCCGACTACTACAAGGGATTCCGCAGTGCGGTCGTGTTGGCCTGGGTATTTTGTAACTTTGCCCTCGGTGCCGTGGTCCTGTCAGCCGCTGGTCTGGAAACCTTCGACAAGACAAGCACGAGTACGAGCTCGACCACGGATCTCACGCAGAACGAGCGCTCGCTCATTTACATGGAAGTTGTCTTGTGGAGTGTCGCTGGGCTTTCCTTGTTCAAGTTTATCGGTGCAATGTGGTACTTGGTGGTTCGAATGGTAATTCTGTCTTTCCCGATCAAGATTCATATGCTAACTCGTTTCCCAATAGTTCCGAGGCGTTTGATTGCATCATCTTGTTCCAGCATAACGACCTATCTTACTTTCTTGATGTTTTCAATATATCCCCTGATGAGTTGAACTGAGTTGATTACCACGGCGGGCCCGGTCCGGTATGAATCCATGGCATGGAATCTGACTTCGTGTACTATGTGTGATGAACCTTGAACGGCATTTTTGTCCGACGTTGATATATTTGGGATTTCTTGTTTTTATGATGCCCTTTTCCTTGTCCTTCTTTTTCCTTCTCTTCTCGGGCATGGATGCATGGCGCGTGAAATTACTGCTGTATCTATAGGTAAGAGTGATATAGATGGATTCGACACGTCAAAATGACGCTCAGACTTGATAGTTATACAATTGTTTCAATTCTGGTTTTGTTGCTCTGTTTTAGGATTCAGCTCCTGATCAAGCTCTGTAAAGAATCAGCTAGTTTGATTCTTCGAATGCACGCATACAGCGATACCGCCCAAGACCAAGATCAAACCCAGCCACGTTTCCTTTGCGATGACCTTGCGCTCCACATACCACTCTCCAAGTACCGTGAACAAGAAAGCGCTCGAATTGGCCAGCGGCACCGTCAACGAGAGCTCTGTAACACCATCAGCATCTGGTCTCATCTCGACACCCAATTCAAAAAACCTCCCACAGGGGAAAACGAAAGAAAAAACATACCGTGTTTCCCCACCAGCAAAAAAAACCAAATACTCCCCGTCAAATTCACCACCAGCGGAATCGAATAAGCTGGCGTCTTCAGCAAATTCACCACCGTCCAAAAAATACCGACAATCTTCTTCTTTAGCCAAGACTCATTCTCCCTCCTCTTCCACGCCGGCGTCGGGATATTATCCTCATCCTCATTTCCATCCTGCTCATCGCCTTGGTCTTGGCGCTGCAAACTCCCACTCCTCCTCCTCACACCTTCCTGTTCCGCCGGTAGCAGTTCCTGCTCTTCTTCACCGTCCACAGCTTGGTGTTGCGAATGTGATTGTGATCGTCCGCGCGGGGATTGGGACTGCTTCTCTTGACGCGCGTTAAAGTCGGCAGCGGCGCGACGGATGAAGGGTGTTGTAAAGCCCCATGCTACGCCGACGAGGAGGAAGGAGAGAACGTAGTTGAAAACCGAGGGGGCTGGTTCGGGAATGCTTGCATCGGGGTCCATCTTGGACTGGGACTTTGATTTGGGTCCTGTTTTGGAGTTCAAGTCCAGGTCCGAGTTCAAGTTCAAGTTCAGGGTGAAATGGGGGGAGCTTTGGTCCGAGCGTTGCGATAAGGGCTGATAGCGATCAGATGCCCAATGCAGATATCGATGCGGCCGATATAGAGAGCCTCGTACCTTTGATCTTTTGAACTTCCAGATCTTTCAATCTGAGTCAGACCAGAGCTTAGTTCCGGGCCGATGTATACGTTTGGTCCAGCCTGGCGAGGAGGGGTAGCAATATAAAAAGCGGGTCGCGCCCATGTCTTATTACTCCATTCTCAGATAGATCTTCCCTGCTTTTCACACGCAATGGCAATTCCTTCAAGCCCGAAGCTCGATGGCTTCGATGTGCTTCAAACAAATTTCAAGCATGTTGGAGACCATCCCATTCGGACCGACATTCTCGTCCCCGAGAAGCCTCACACGGGCAAACGGCCAGTAATTCTCCGTTTCCACGGCGGCGGTCTGGTAAGATATATATTCCTTTCCCCCCCTAAGCCATTTAGAGAAAAAAAAGGAAGAATTCTAAATCTAAGCCAAGGTCTTCGGAGACTCTCTATTCATGGACTTCTGGCCTCACTGGGTCTCAGACCTAGCCCTCGCCCACAACGCCATAATCATCAGTCCAAACTACCGCCTCATGCCAGAAGGAACCAGCGCCCAGATCTATGAAGACATGGAAGATTTCTGGTCCTGGCTCCACTCCCCCATCTCTCGCGGAACTACTAGCCGCACACACTACGCCTACAGAGGTCGATCTCGACCGCATTCTGACCGCCGGCGAGTCCGCCGGCGGCCTGTTAAGCGTCTATCTGGCTCTGTCGCATCCAAACGAGATCCGCGCCGCGACAGCCGCCTACCCGGCCGTCGATATAGGTTCAGATGACTATGGACGTCCGCGAGCGAGTCCATGCTTTGGAAACCATGTTCCCGAATCAGTGATTCAGGCGGAAGAAAGCGCTGCTCAGATGGGGACGGCCGAGTCGTCGATTACGAAGGAGTCTCGCATAAGGTACATGCTTGCCGCGTTGGAGCATGGCATGCTGAACCAAATTTATGAGCGCGGCACAGAGGGGGTTCCGCGGGAGGTGTTGTATCCGATGGTGAAGTTGGAGAAACCCGGGTTGGAGATTCCGGTGGGTGGCATTGCGATTATACAGGGTCGGCAGGATAGTGTGGTTCCTGCTGGTGGGGTTGAAAAGTTTGTGGAAAGGGCGAGGGAGGTTACGAGGGGCAAGGCTGGGAATGAGGGGCTAGTGCTTACTATCCGGGATGGGGAGCATGGGTTCGATGAGGGGTCAAGGTATAGTGAGGAGTGGTTGAGAGATACGTTCAAGGTTGCGGTTGACGCTTGGGTGAAATAGAGGTCATAGCCCATCCCAAGCAAGCCACAATGTGGCTGCAGGGGAATTTTGGCCGATTGATAGTCGTTCTGATTGTGATTTGTCTCAGAGTAGTGTTCATTTTCCGTCATTGAGACCCCTTCCATTTTCTAGACTTCATGAATTCTTGATTTTGTCTACCGTAGAATTGTGTCTAATTTAGCAGAACGACGAACGGAACGGGAAAATGAATGATGGAAATTAAATAGTGATGTAGCCTTGGTGGCTAGTCTAGATCTATAACGATGGTATCAACAGAAAGAAATCAGAAATCTAAAGGACAGTTGTACAGGTAGAAACACAAGGGACCGACAAAAAAAAAGAGAATGAAGCAAAGTGAGAGAGATCACTTGCTGGCCTTGGAAGCCTTGGAAGGCATGAAGCGCGCAAGCTTCTTCTTCATACCATCCATGTCCCACCTCTTGACACGGAAAAGGTAGTAGAGCAAAGTGGCCATGAAAATGTTGAAAAAGATGAAGGCCCAGACAATACCATAATTACGCCATCTCTGACTGTAATAGATGTCATCAGACGCAAGGAACTGATCCGCGACAGAGAGAGAGCAGTATTCGCAGCCGGCAGTTGCGTTGTGGTTCATGACCTGTCCTCCAGCTGCGGTGGCGTATTCTTTCAAATACTCCCAGCATGTCTGACCAGAAGGAGGATCGAAAATAGAGAGCTCTGACTGAGAGCACACGACTTGGCGATCGTGGACTTGGGTAGCGGCCATGGCTGAGACCCAGTAAGTGAAGGGGAGACGCGGTACATGAAAATCCAGAAGCCGGGCATAGCAGAAGGGGGCTGCATCACACCGCAGAAAGTGAGAGACATGGCGAAAAGAAGGACGACGACGGCACTGGCGGTTTGGGCGTCGGGAAGGGCAGCAATGACCATTTGAGCGAATGTGCCCGCATAGATGAAGAACTGGATGCAGAGCAGAAGAACAGTCACTTGGCTCACTGAGCTAGGAATGCCGACCACAGCGTAGAAGTAGCACGCGTAGATTAGTATTCCGGTGATGATCATGTACGGAACTTCGACAATGACGTTGGCGATAAGGAACGCCTTCCAGGAGTAGGCCTTGCTAGGTCGCTCGCGAACCTCATAAAGGGATCGTTGGGTCACAAAGAGGGGCATCAACTGTTGGACCAGAGAGGTGAAAATAGTACAAAGCATGAACACAGAGTAGACAATACACTGCATGCCTTGAAGCGATGTCTTGGCCTGGAAGAAAGAGAATCCAATGAAGAGGCCAGCTGCGACACCAAGAGCCCACTTCGACATAACGTAAGAGGGCATTCGCCAGTATTGCTGGAAGACACGATAAGTGACTTGCCACAGTTGGAACCAGAAAGGCATAGCGAATTCGGAATGACCGGCCGCGGTGTCGTCGTCAACTGGGGCTGCCTGTCGCTCTTTATGAATGCGATCAATCTCGGTCTGGACGGCTGTGCTCTCATTGCTCTTCTTCCATACGTCGAACCAGTCTTCGCCATCAGAGTTGGTTCCTTTGTTCACAACATCAAGCATGTATTCGGCCGGGTTCTCGCTGTCGTCACAGGGTCGTGCACCATTGGCCTCGAAGTAGTCCAGCAGAGTACAAGATTGTTCGCCAATTGGTCCGAAGTAGACAGTCCTTCCACTGCGCGCCAGGAAGAGCAGTTGGTCGAACTCCTGAAATAGGATAGCTGAAGGTTGGTGAATCGTGCACAAGATTGCTTGGCCATGAGAAGCCAGGCGACGGAGGAAGGAGCAGATTGCCCAAGAACTCTGGGAGTCAAGACCACTTCATCGAAGTCAGTAATTGCAAAAAAAAGATCAGGCCAAAGCTAACTTACCTTGTGGGCTCATCCAAGAATAGAAGAAGTTTAGGCTTAGCAGCCAATTCAACTCCAATCGTCAAAAGCTTCCTCTGCTCAACATTCAAACCCTCACCAGGCACACCAACAATTGCTTCAGCAAATTCCTCCATCTGCAACATACGAATAACATCTTCCACGTAATCGTACTTCTCCTGGATGGAAACACTGGCCGGCTGACGGAGAAGAGCACTGAACCGCAGAGACTCGCGAACAGTGGCAGTCTCAAGATGAAGATCCTGCTGCTGGACATAACCCGTCTTACGCTGGAAACTAGCATCGAGGCTTTTGCCGTTGACAAACATATCACCAGTGACAACACCAACTGATGTTCGATGAGCCAGGACATCCAGAAGCGTAGTCTTACCAGCCCCACTGACACCCATCAAGGCAGTAAGTGTTCCAGGTTTCACCCATCCAGAGACATGATCCAAAAGCTTACGTGGCTCTCCCTTGATTTCAATATCATAGGAAACATCGCGCCAGGTGAAGACATCAGACTGTGCCTCGATCGCACCCATACCACCATTGCCTTCTTCATCGGAGGTCGACTGCTTCACGGGCGCGGCATCGGTCTTTTCGACATCGGAGCCGGAGTTCTCATGACCACGGCGCATGTGAGCTGGCTCATGGCCACGTCGGAAAACCAAGGCTTCGGCGGTAGACGTCGTGGATGAGTTCAATTCGCAGGCCACGAAATAGATGACCATGAAACCGATCAGGAAAGCAATGAGAATACCAAAGTTTCTCCAGACATGGCTAAAGGTGTAACGGTAATTTTCCCAGATATAGCTATCGCCATTAACAGTCAAATCGCCTGCCACCGAGCCGGTGGTGGAGCAAGAGAACGAGTTGCCAGACCTATCCGCATATGAAGGGATGAGCTGAGCACAGGGGAAATCGCGTCCATGGAATTCGTTGGCGATCAAAATCTCAAAGGCGTAGTAGATCGGATTCAGGTAGTGAATCCATTCGAACCAAGGATGCATGGATGGGCGCGGCAAGACAAAACCAGTGTAGACGACCAGAGCGAGGATCATGACTCCGGCCAAAGCCATAGCTTGAGATACAGTTTGGGTCACTGCAGCCAAGGTTCTGAAGACGGCGGACATAACGAAGGTGATGATGAAGGTTATCAGGAAGTAGAGGAAGAAGTTTCCAGGTTCTCGTTGGAGGTTGGCCAGGAAGTAGAGAATGATGTTGAAAGCCACTGCAAGACAGAATTTGACCGGGACATCGGCAATGACACCCGCAATAGCTTCTGTGAAAGGATGGTAGAATGCGTAGGAGTTGTGCTTTTCCACAATCGGTCGTTGAGAATAGAGACTGTTGATTTCGGACATGGCTGTGAGGGCGTTTAGTAGAACTGCAAAGAAGAGAGTGGCTCCTTTTTCCTGGAAGCCGGCGGTGGTATTGGGAGCGTCGTAGAACACAGAACCGATAATCAGTGCCATGATGATATTGCTGACAACGGTCGAAACCGTTGCAGCCATATCATTCCATAGTCGTTGATACGCACGCTTAGTATTGAGCTTGATTTGCATCGGGACACTAATAATGTATGGGGACTTTGGCCGAGTGTGCTTGGCTTGCCGACCGCGCTTCTTCTCCTGGAACTCCATAGCAGCAGCGGAATCTTGCTCGAGGGGATACTCCTCCTCGTAGGCAGCGATCTCAGCTTGCATCTTCTTGTGCTCAGGGGAGTTGAGCCATGCATTTTCAAAGTCTTCGGCGGTGCGAGGCACGCGTCCTTCCATTCCGGGTTTGGGTTGACGTTCTCCCGGATTAGTGACAGAAGTAAGGAAATCACCAGTTGTCTGTCGTGGGGGACAGCTCCAGCCTTGAGTTTCAAAATAGGCCTTGGCAGAGGCAGCGGAGCCAAAGAAGATCTCTCGACCTTCATACAAAACAATCACTTTGTCAAAAACATCATAGATGCTTTGACTGGCCTGGTAGGCAGCCACAGCGTGAGAAGCGCCAGTCAGGTCCGAAAGCAAGCGGAGAGACTCGACAAACTTCAGCGCAGTGGCAGAGTCCAATCCACGCGTGGAATTATCCCAAGCAGCCAAAGGGGAAGCAGCGAGGGCCATTTCAGCAATACTGACCCGCTTTCGCTCACCACCAGACACACCACGAATGAAATCGTCTCCGACGCGAGTATTATAGGTGTGGCTGAGACCGAAGACAGCCATTGTCACTTGTGCCATGTAACGGGCATATTCCTCGCGGGACATGCCCTCGAAACGCTGAGAAGGTGTTCTGGTAGCGGCGGCAAATTCCATAGTCTGTCCGACTGTAAGGTGAGGGAAGTGTCTGTCAACCTGCAAAGTGGACAAATGTTAGATGACGAGAACAGAAGAGTAGTCGATCTGGCGTACCTCTTGGTTGTATACCACCTCTCCTTTAAATTCCTTGACCATGCGCGATTGGGGAATTCCTATAGCCTCCCGTTAGCAATGTAGACAGGTCGGCGAGAACAGAAGCTTTTCTCACCATTATAATGAATCACACTGTTCGAGTCAAGTTCCAATCCGTGAGTTTCTCCACACATGGATTTCAAAAGAGTACTGCATCCTGCACCCGGCCGACCGAGAACCAGCAGTAATTCGCCTTTCTTAAGTAGTCCAGAGAAGTCCTTGAGAATGCGCCTCCGTGGAGCATGGGAACTCACGGATCTTCTGTGGCAACCGCAAGGGCGAAGACAGCATTGACGACACGGTCTCTTGAAATTGCAAGGCTGCGCCAGATCCATAAACATTCAGGTTCTTGAAGACAATGCCCATATTCTGTCCCGCTCGGCCATTCCTGCCGGCATCGGTCATGGCCGCAGCTAGCCATTTTTGCAAATTGAATTTGGGAGACTGAGGATCTAGAAAGGGATCGTGTTCGGCGACGGAAGCGAGGCGGTGGGTATGCACGGTAGATTGTCGACGAGATTGTTGCGTTGCAATGCGTGTGAGAGTCTCGATTTCATTTTGTTCAATAAGGGAGATAGGTTCGTAAAGGGGACCATCGGTTTCTGAAGAGACCCTTCCTTCGGAAAGGGTAACTGACGACATCTTCACAAGATAGGCACTTCAGAATGCCGATCTTGGAAATCAAATTGGGCAATATTGGAAGAAGAGAAATACAATGACAAGCGGGCTGGCAAACGATTTAAGTACTGATCGATACTGGACCCAGATCCTTTTCTTTGACATTCTCGCAGAAACCTAAAAATTCCGCACATGGACAGCACTATTGAAGGCATCATTGCACATTCGGCTGTGCTATTGCAAAATCGGCCCCGGGAACATAGTCAATCCCGGAACCTGGACTGGCCGAACTCCACCGCAATTTCATGCACTGCCATTTGCCTCGGCCGCCCTGTACCCGAGCCGATAGACTCCACTAGGGTCGATCTGCGCTGTTCGATTGGTTGAAGAAGACTCTGATCTGTTCCGATGACTCAGCGGATGCTCACCCAGCTCAATTCGGACGAATTTGACACCGTTTCCGTCCGGGGACGGACGAGACTGTCGCACAACGGTGAGGATTGCGGTGGATCCAAGACGATTATAGACCCGTCACCCCCCACAGCTCGCAAGGCCCATGACTATCCAAGTTACACAACTACGGGCTTCTATTACAAGGCTCAAACGTGAGGAGCATAATCCCATCCATGTTGCGGAGAGATCCATCAACGAGAAAAGTCCAGTCGCCCGAGTGCTTTTAAGAGCGACAATGGATCATCCGTGGAAAATGGATCCAAGGGTCATGAACGGCCGTGCCTGCACTGCCTAGATGCCTAGGGGAGCCTAAGGTGCTAGACCTTCATCTCGATCCATGCATTGTAAACTTCCCAAGTGGAGCTCGTCTTACGGCTAGTGCAAAGATTTCACAAAGTCCAGTTGCGAGCAAACGAACAGCCCAGGTGGTTTCTCAATCTCTAATTCGACATATTCATGCACTATGACAGATGTGGAAAGGATGCACAACATTTGAGCTCTGGCGTTCCAGGCTAAGATCGCAACCATCGCCCCGCTGATAGGAGACCTCCGCTTGGATGCTCAAAAGTACAGTAGATTAGCCGTTGAATGACGTTGAGACCTGAGATCGGTGCAGTCAGAGCTCCAGTATCCGCCTCCCAAGAACTTGGCATCATAACGAACAAGTATTGAGGCTGGCCACGCATAAATCCGTGTAGGTCTAGAATTATGCGCACAATGACGACATAAAAAGTACCGCTGAGTAAGCGGATATCATGCCAATCCCAAATCCCATGGATAGGTTTCGGGTCTTGCCTCATCGGTAAGATCGTATCCCTGTTAAAGAGAGTCTTCAAGATAAGCTCTGTATGATCCAAATCACCTGTGATGTAAGCGGACCATGACCGCAATAGGAATAGGTCCGAACACACAGCCGCGATTTTAAATCCTCAGACATTTGTGAAATCACGCAGATAAACAACATGATAGAAAGATGTCTCAAAAAGATCCTCGCTAGAGATCTACAATGACATCTGGGAAGGTGGGGGGATGAAGTGGAGACTTATGTCTTCTCGGCCCATATCATCTTATCGGTTGGGCTAGACGAGTTGTGTGAGGCTACTGGCGCTTTGACAAACTCGACCATTTCAACAGCTTACAAAATCACTCTATTGCGGAGTTTTGCTGACATCGTGCTGGTACTGGACATTACGTGGTCTGTGTCTAATGGTGGAACAATGCGAGACGCCAGCCTCCACGCCTTGCGCAGCCTTGCGTCCAGGTGGTCTGAGGCCCGCATGGCACGCCTGATAGGCCGACCCTGTCTATATAGCCCGATATTCCCCGCACGCAGGAGATAAACTCTGAAAGCTATCGCCCTTCATTGCTACCATGACTAGCTTCAGAGTGGTTATCGTTGGGGGTAGTATCGCTGGGCTCACCTTAGCCAACATACTAGAGCGATATGGCATTGATTACATTGTTCTCGAGAAGCATGATGATATCGCACCACAACTCGGAGCGAGCCTAGGCTTACTACCCCACGGATCGAGGATTTTAGACCAGTTGGGGATCAATGACAAGCTGAAGACCCATGCAGTGCCGGTGCAATATACCATTGACTTTGGTCCAGATGGGCACCAGTTGAAGGCCGCGGAGAAAATCGGTGATCTCATGGAAGATCTGTCAGTGAATTTAATCTCACCTTGTTAGTCGAGCTGACCATGTGCGGGGTAGACTTGGATATCGCATGTGGTTCATGGATCGGCAGCACATGCTACGGGCCTTGTACGACAACTTGCAGGACAAATCCAGGATTCATGCTTCTATGGAGGTCCTCAACATCCAAGAGCTGGATGATGGCGTGCAGGTCGGGATGAAAGACGGATCTACAATCCGTGGAGATATCCTCATTGGCGCCGATGGAGTACATAGTCGCACGAGAACTGAGATGTGGCGCCTTGCGGACATGGAGGAACCCGGTTTTGGCACAACACGGATGAAAAAGTGTATGATTGTCTCCTTTTGCGATTTATTGACAATGCTGAAAGTGGCCTCTCAGCAATCTCTTGCACATATAGATGTATTTTCGGCATTTCGAAACGTCCACATGAGACCCTCGACGGAGCAGCATATAAAGCCTTTTTCAGGGGTAGGTCTTATCTTTGTCCTATGGGACCCGACAACAAAGCGTATTTCTTTGCATTTTTCAAAAACCCCGAGACCAAGATTCATCAGGATATCCCGCGCTATTCAGAAGACGAGGCAAATGAGTTAGTCGCTGCCTATGCCAATGACCACCTATTCAACGGTCATACATTTGGCGACATTTATGAGCGTCGCATGAGTAGCGTGCTCGTGCCCATTGAAGAATTCGTGCTCGAAAAAGCTTCCTACAAAAGAGCCGTACTAATCGGGGATTCTTTCCACAAGGTACATATGCATTGCCATACCGAGCGGGATAAGACGATTAAAATTGCTCACTTGGTTGCAGATGAATCCATTGACAGGACAAGGTGGAAATGCCGCAATCGAGTCCGCAGGATTCTTCTGCGATCTTCTGAAAGAAGCACTCGAGGAGAGTCCATATCCGGATTATGATAGAATCCAACGCATCTTCCACGAGTATGAAAAGGAACGCGGTTCCAGATCAAAAAAGATGATGGAGAATGTCAAGAAGATTCAACGCATGGAAGCTCTTGATACCCCCTTCCAGAGATATCTTCAGCTCAATGTCGTTTCCAAGCTGGGTGGCTTGCACATTGCTCCGCTTCTCGCATCAGGTTCTACGCCTGGGCGTACACTGCGATACCTACCGAAGAGTACCCGGCCATCTGGAGCGGTCGCATTAAATGAGCAAGTCCAAATAAATGCACATGACCGGTCGACAACAGCAACTGTGTTTTGGATGGGGTCGATGCTTTTTGTTGCATTGCTTAGCTCGCTTCTGTCTCGAAGACAGGGTATTGGTCGGGGCCTGGACTATGGACCTGGGCCGTTGCAGGTCTACAAGTCTTTCATCACGATCGCCATCAGTGGGTTCTGGGCAGTTGAATCATATCGACCAGGACTCCTCATCTCACCCCTGTTCAGGTACGTGGCTTTTGATAATCAACAGATAGAGTGTGATCGCTAACCGTCCTAGCTCAATCCCGTATTTGGTTGCCTCGTTTGCACTTGGATGGGAGATTGTCTTACCGGTCTATTTCGCTATCCACATCTACATGAGCGGACAACAACCATTCTATTATCCTTCCCCCAGAGCCATTAATCTCTGGGCTGCGAAAGCCCTACCACTTGGAATATTGACCATATATGTTCCAACTGTGGCTGCTGGTGCCGCCATTTTAGGACAGAATCCAAAGAAGAAAGGACCTATCGGAGGGGAACAGATGATACTGGCTGTCCATGCTAGTCTTCCCCTTCTTCTTCACCTTGGCAAGCACTTCTTCCAGATCGGCGCCAAGGAACTCTCAATCAGTCAGATGCTTTTTGGAGCCCGAGACACGAGATACATATCACGCTTCTTTAATATTATGATTTTTGTTTCCAGCACGTCGCATTTGGTTCTCGCGAGCATGTTCTTCCCCCGAAACGTGTCTGATATTCGCAGCTTGACTATCACACCCTCAGTTCAACTTGTGCAGGTCGGGTGCTTGACTCTTGCTGTTGTGGTGTGGTGTACATTTACAATTTGGGATATGCGCCGCGTGAACCTAACCAAGGCTTCACCTTTGTTGACGCTCATTTCTACATTACTTGCTAGCTTCATCATTGGTCCTGCTGCAGTTTTCTCTGCCCTGTGGAAGTGGCGTGAGGCTGTTTTAGAGGAGGGCAGGCAGAGAAAATGAGGTACTGTAATTCAATGGAAAGATCAAGCCCGAACGAAGTAATATTCAGCCCGAATACACCAGATAAGAGAGTGGATAAAATTTTAGGCGGTTAGTAATCTGCGGCTCTTGCGAAACTAGGACGTTGCCTGTGCCTTCAGGTGTGTAATTGGGGGCCAAAAACAGACAATTTAAGTGCGGAGTTCCCCATCCACAAACAAAAATCAAACCCATTCAAGAAGATCCCAGCCCAAAAATGGCGTCTAGCACACCGTCTTTTGGAGCTCGACTCTACACAGGTATCTCTGTGACTCTCCTCACCCTGTGGGTTACAACCGCCCTAGGCTTCACTGCCCTCGACATCCTGAACACAAGCCGCAGCCTCGTGGAACCAATCGCCTCCGTCAGCCTGTTAACCTATCTGATCTGCCGCTTGATTGCATTATTGCAGCCCACCCAAAATGATTCCATTGCGCACCTGCTCACCGCACCCCGCCACTCTCGTCGGGAGGCATTCGCGATGCTCCTGTTTTGCGGTACCTGGCTGTACGAACTGGTCTACAAAGCCATGCTGATGTTCTTCATGACCATATTCGGTGGGGCTATCGCCGCAGCTATCTACAATGATGGATTTGAGTCTACAACGGAACAACAAACTCATCCAAGCGATTCGGATGTGGCTGGGTCTGCGTTGGCAGAGATTGATGAATTCAAAGAGATGGTGGGCATTGACCCGGTTCAACTCTTTAAGCGGATTCCTCCCCAATTTTTGGTTTATTTTGCAATTTTTGCGTGGATAAACTTTGGGTCTTTGACTCTTTATGTCCTTCGGCTTGCGTGGAAGTCGGTGAAGGTTGTTTTGGGTTCGCCATCGACTACTATCTCCCGGGAGAAAACAATAGGTTGACTGATGATGTTCTCTCTGTTAATGTGGTTCATACCCGTGTTTTTGGTCCAGAGATCTCAAAGCACTCAAAATATAGAGCTATATAGCTACAACAGGAGCTATATTTCTTCGTATTGCAATGGGAGAACCTGTGACATCAGGCATCACAATTATCTGAGTGCCCTTCGACGAGGCCACACTGGTTCCAGCTAAGAATTGGAAGGATTAGAGTGGAATTGAGCAGATTTATGCAAGAGATTGGGTCAATCTCAGGGAAATAAGAAACGAGCAATCATAGATAATAAAACTTACAAAGTTCCAGCATGAGAACCGGCGCCGACATCGGCAGCGGCCGATCTTTCAATTGACAATGTTTCATTGAGAAAGCACAAGCACGAAAATGCGGTGGTTTGTCCCTGGCGATTTAAAGGATACTCCCAAGGTGCACGGACGTATCCAACTTCAATAGTGAAATTAAATTATCATCTAATTTCCAAGTCAATGCTGCCATCTGCATTCCCTTAAGCTATGGGTCTCTAGAAATCTACAATAGTCGCAAGAGCATATGTATCTTTGTTCTCTACCGCATAAAATTTTCATTCACGAGGAAAAGTCATGGTCACAGGTTACATCGTGCCTGGATGATCTAAATCGTTCTACCGCTAAATGTGGCAACTTTTAATCTATCTTCGTAGACAAAGTATTATTTATGAAAGTTATTCGCATGCCTTGTTAAAGCTGGCTTATCAAGTCACCGGGCAAAAGATCAATTGCCATTATAATCGTTCGCATCTTGTGCTTTCTAAGAGCCCGAGGGTCCTCGTCAGTTGTCGAGATGTCTTCTTTCTTCAACTCGATCAATGCTAACCCCGAATGAGGAACAAGCCCAAAGTTCCGTTTTAGATGACGGTACCCTTGACTTGTTTCCTGTCGACATTGTAGTTCTTCCACATGGCAATCGCCGGGAAAGCAAGAACAACGAGACAAGCTGCCGTGATGCACTCGTACTTCTGGCTATAAGCCCATGCATAGTTGATCGCATTCCTTGTCTCACTCCCTAGAGGATACGCCAGTTGGGCAGCTGATCCACCGGCGTAGATAGTGGCGTAATCCTTCTTGGTCGACTCTGGAAGGGCTCTGAGTAATGCTTGAGGGAACGTATTAGCATAGATGGCGCTTGCAACGGCGTATCCAATGGCTCCACCGACACTCGAAGACAAACTAATCATGGCAATCATCAATGGGACACCGTCACGGTCAGCGGCAGCCATGACGGCCATTTCATCCCCGATAATAAGGGTTCCACCCCAAAGGCAATGAAGATTTGACACATCACCAGGTATCCAATATCACTTTGTGAGCCTCGGAAGTGGATCATGAGAGCTGCACCAAGCAACAGTAGTGGCGCACCGAAGAAGAGACAAACATTCTTGAAGTACTTGGTTTTGCGAATCCAAATGCCAAATAAGACCGCCCAGATGGTTGATCCAACGCCGTAAATCTGTGTCATGTATCCCGTCTTGGATGTGTCGAGGTTGTAAACCACTTGCACATAATAGTAAAAGTATTGATCCCACGTGTAGAAGTTGAAGAAAATGATGGCCGCCAGGATACAAGCTCCGAGAACTGTGCGCTTTTTGAACAACTCCCATCGGATGAAGGGGATTCTGGCCCAGTAGGTCTCCCAAAAAGCAAAGACCGGGAAGAGTAGTAGTCCAATGACTACCATAGCGATAAAAGTCGCGGAAGAGTACCCGGTAAAGCCGTAAGTTTGGAGGCTGAAGGGCAGGAGGAACAAAATGAACGCAGCCATTAGAATGAAAGCACCAACGATGTCAAACTCATGGATGTAGTGGACGATAGACTGGATCGTGGTTCGTTCGCTTGAGGTGTGCGTAAAAAGTCCCAGTTTCTCGGCTTTACGTTGGTAAAATTTAAAAACGACGGCGAGCGGCACAAAAATGATAAAGGTGATGATGGCGAAACCTCCGTAAGACCAGCGCCAAGTTGAATGAATGACGAATTCCTGGGCGATGATGGGCCCAGCAAAGGCTGTGCAGATGGTCGGCGTACCGATGAAGGCATAGACAAAGGCTCGATTCTTCAGTCCGGATGCGTCAGCGACAAACACGGAGAGAATGAAATTCAGGGCCGAATAGCCAATCCAGTATAAGGTGTAGCCAGCCGCGAATCCATTGGGACCATCACAGGAGGCTATTACGATCAGTCCAATGATGAAAACCGCCAAAAATGTCAGGAACCCCTCAGTGCGGCCCCAAATGTTTAGAGTCTTTGCAATGGGAAGTTGAAGTACTCCTCCCACAATGGTCGACACTATATAAGCTTGGGATATTTGCGGTGCTGAAGCAAACTCTGCGTATGCGTAGTAGATCATGTTGTTGCTAATTGACGATTGCATGGACAGGACGAAGAAGCACAACCAGATCCTGTAAAGGGTTGTCCTGTGTTAATCTCGGCTAAGGCTCATGGGCAAATGAACAACTGCACTGATCCATTTGATGGAACAATTTTAGTCCTTCGGGAGACACACCAGGCATATGTGCCATACAGGGCTTTCCTGGACCATACCAGAGCAACAGCTTCAGCTTTCTGAATCCCAGCCTGCGCGTGATGGGTAACCTCATCGGGGTGCTCAAGCACTTCTCTCACATCCCTCTGTTCTAAGCTCTGACCATCTGCATTTCCCTGCGCTTCCAGCGTGACCGTTTGTATGCCAACAGCGTTCTCGGCTTTGTCTGTATTGTGAAAGGCCATTATGTTGGCCCGGTTCTGGCAGCTGCGAGGATGTTCGAGGCTCGAGAGTGGAAGCGTAGAGACGAAAAGGGGAGCGACCAGGCCGGCTTGACCAGCTGTTTATAAATGCATGCGGATAACGAGGGCCAGGGGTTCTCTCTCTGTTTAGCAAGCATCTGAGCGCTTTTGATCTGCATATGGTGGCCCGCATAAATCCCCTCAACTTGAGGGGCGCCTACACATCTGACCGCAGCTCAGTGAGTCTACTCCACACATTTCATCATAGTCTTAACTAATCCCATCAGCCGAAATCAAGCTATTCGTGTGATGACTATTTATGGCTTGGTGCCATTCAATGTCCTTCATCCTTGACCCATCTGTTTGAAGGAGACTAGAAAACAGAGTCTGGTTCGGGTCGAATTGCTTTATTCATACTTCCGTCAATTTTATCCTCACGCACGATGTACCGTAACTGCACCTTCAAAGTCCTTACCTTTACAACTTCAACCAGCCCGACCCGCACCATCAATGGTACTGTGTCAGATACACCTACCATGCGGCATCGTTCGCTATCGAAGCCCGGCTGGTGTCGAGGAAAGAACATTTCAACTTGGCCTGTGAACAAGTCACCTACCCCGTACGAGGTTATGGAAATGCGACCAGGCAATCAGTACTCGAAATCGCGGTTTTACAGCCTTGTCAAACTATACCATCCCGACAGTGTGGCAAGTCCGGCCAGCAACAATTTAACAAATGAAGAACGGCTGGATCGATACCGTCTGATTGTGGATGCCCATCACCTTCTCTCCGATGACACAAGACGATCTGCCTACGATACATACGGCCTGGGCTGGAGTCTGAAGAGCAGTCCAAGACCCAGGATGTCACCGTATGATGGACCCTTCCGTGGAGGTCATGGTTATTCTGGTAGTTCTGGTGATTCTGAGGACGAAGAGATCATCTGGCGCCTCTTATTTCGCAACAGAAGATTTCAATGTCTGCTTTTGGTGGTCCTTTCGTTTGCACAAGCGTGTCTATTCCTAAGCTTTGTCGCTCAAGTGCAAATGGAGACACAGCGAATGGATCAACTCTCCGGACAACTGTTACGTCGCCACCAGGACCGAGCTCTCAGCACAAAATCCTTCATGGCCCAAGCTGAACGGCTACTACTGAAAAGAGATCCATCTGGCCTGGGGTTAGCTCCATTCGAGGAAGCTTTCTATCGAGAGATGCTTCCGTACTGTGCCTACAACGTATACTAGTATATAGATTTGTGCTCGGTTTTCTGGAAATTCTTTTCATGTGAAAAGCGTCAAGGGTGATTTTCTCACCATGCGACAATTGTGCCCTTGGACTCTCAAGATCGCGTGGCAATAGTGTAAGATCCGAATGCTATTCTGAACACCAAAAAGTGCTAGTCGATCATAAGAACATTCCTGCGCTTGAGAAGTTTTGAGAGTTTATTTCCGAATTCGGAATGGTGGAGTAAGTGGAGTCTGGGCACTCGGTCCAGTAGCTGTGATTTGGAGCATGCTGCTCCTCCCGCTCGGCCCTGAGAAACGCGGGTGGAGTAAATCCCATAAACCCTGCCAAGAAATTTGGCGTGATTATGTTGTGAGACCATGTGATCTCGCGTGGTGGCTGCAATTTTGAGCAAATTTGAGGTTATAGATAGCCAACAGATCATTGGAGTGTCTTTCTGCGTAAGGCGCAACGAGCTAAAGAGTGGTTGTCACAATGGTCATATAATCACGTTCCAAGGAATAGGTGCATCTGGGGGGACAATAGCTCAGGATACTGTCTACATAACTGTTTTGAATTGAATCCTTCGGGACAGGTGGAAATTGATAGAGATACCCAATCTATTCACACCCCAAAATCACCATGTTCGATCCCATACCCCATTGTGAATCATACAACACGTTGAACCTCAATATACGTTGGCCAAAGCATTACGAATCTCAGGATGATAGTCACCCAGTAGAGCTTCGGCACAATCCCGGCACAAGCAAGAAGACTGAGGATTTTTGTTACATTACCAGAATCCCCACGTGAGTATAGTACCAAGAGTACCCTTCCACTTTGTGTTCAAATTTTCCATTAAAGCGGCCCTCGCATCGTCACAAAGGCCTCTGGACCCGGAAACAACAATTCCGACCGTCTCCCGTCCCGCCTCCATCTCATCCTTAAGCAGCTTCGACAGATGTAATCGATGACCAATCTGCAAAGCAGTGCCATTGAACTCATCCAGAGAGAGATAGAGAGGAAGGGAGAGAGTGAGGGAGAGAGAAAGTCCTTCTAGACTATGATACATCTCCTTTGAGGCGATGTGTCAGAGTTACCAATGGCTGCTAGTGGGGTAGATATGAATACTTACAAGATACCTATTCTCGGCGTTTAAGTCCGATTTCTACTTCAAGAAAAAAATAGTTATCCTTGTCCCTTGGATAATGTCTAACGAGTGGAAGAGGCTAGTAAGATGGATCTATCATCATCTTTCTATATTACCCTCTTCTTCCCTATCGCCAGAGTAAAAATCTTCGATAATCATAACATTATAGCTTAGTAGCCTTTATGTACTGATAGACCTCAATTCTCGCCCCTCAAGGTCCTGGTTACTGTTCGATATTCTAACTCTACGTTAGACAGGAGGATTAATTCTTTCCTAGTGATTCTTCCTTCTCTAGGGGGAGAGATCAAGACTGCCATTCTAAATCGACCTTCATGTGTGGCCGTCCGCACCTTGATTTTCCCGGCAGTACGACTATCACAGTGTGTGACAACCGTCTCGGGTGTCAATGGCTCGTGATGAAGGAAGAATTACATTTAACTTTGATTCTGTGGGACTACACGGAACCAGGAATCGCATCATGACAAGACAACGCAATGGACTCCACATCATAGCATCACCACGCAATAGAGCTGTAGAATTATGATTGTGCACGTTCCAAGAAGCAATCACCCGCTACAACTCTCAAGCTGGTGCATCGTGCGATTTCATTTGACTTCTGACCCTTTACTAGACATATATGGCCTTGCAAGAATAGAGTGGCTATGTCCGCTTGTAACGACATGAACCATCTTGGATATCTTGAGCTTCGCCAGGACTTCCCTTCCATCTCATAGATCTGACATCCTATAGGAGTTCCTCCATAGAAATCAAAACTTCAAATATCGAGCAACGGCATGACCGACACTTTACTCCAGTAATCCATCATCAGCATCGACCTCTTTCACAATTGCGACCCCAGCACTAGTCCCGATACGGTGGGCGCCCGCTTTGATTAGTTTCATGCAGTCGCTAGCAGACCGAATACCTCCACTGGCTTTGATCTTGGTCTTCTTGGTTCCACACCGATCAGCAACAAGACGCATTATGGTGACATTTTCCACAGTAGCACCACCGCCCTTAAGCCCGGTACTTGTCTTGACAAAATCCACTTCCGCCGTGCAGCAGATCACAGTAGCAGCAATGATCTCGTCCTCGTTAAGTTGGGAAGTTTCGATAATTGCCTTGAGAATCACCGGTGGAGGCGCAGCCTTGCGCACAGCCAAGACATCCTCATAGACCGCCGTGTACTTGCCCTGCTTCAACATCGGATAGTTGATAACCATGTCCAGCTCCTTAGCACCCTGTGCCACGGCATTCTTGGCCTCCTCCACTTTCTTGGTTGTTTCGTAAGTACCCTCATGAAAGCCGACAACGCAGGCCACGGCTGTCTTTCTTGCATCTTTGAGTTTCTCAACGGCCCGAGGAACGTTCTCTAGACGGACACAGACGGAAGCGAATTCGTGTTCCAAGGCTTCCTCGCAGGTCTTGTCTATCCGATCTGCTTCGACGCCCACGGTCAAGAGTGTGTGGTCGATCATCCTGGGATTTCCGATGGGATTGCCGGCTGTGCGTATGTTCGGGCTGGCAACTCCCCTCGCAAATGGGTGATTAATTCCGCCCATTCGGCGTTTGTCGAAGGAATGGATGTCATGTTAGGTGTCTTCGGTCATTCAAGGCCCAAAGAATTGTCTTTACTTGCTTCCCAACGAGGGGAAGAAGAGGGGTACCGTCACGTGAGGGTGTTGGGCTCATTCCATGATGAATATCCAGATTCTATCCTACCAGGGTCTAACACTGGGCCAAGGCAGTGATGTGTGACATTTGCGGCGTTGCCCTGGATGTCTTGATTGTTGATCAGCGGTAAATCCATAGATATTAATGGGAGCCGATAGCCAGATAACAAAATACAGATACCCTAATTGATGATTTTTAGATTACTCTGATGTCCAGTCATGGAGCAGAACTAGAATTGCGCATATATTTAATTGCATGGTTCACCATGACGATACAATTTCAGACCACAGGTGGAAGCCGTTGCGGGCACTTTCCTCAAGTCTTCGCTCTCGTCTTTAGTATCTCACAAAAGAATGAAAATCTTCTCATCCACGGCATGAGCCACTACCACACTCCGGGCCTCGGACATCGTCCACTCTACCGATGCGTCGGCCAGGACCCGACCCGGGACCGGGAGGACCACCGCCACCACCACCGCTTCCACCCCAGGTGCCTGAGCTGACACCAAATCGAGAGCCAGATTTCGACGCGGTTTGACGGTTGTAGACATTAAATTGGGAAGCTTGGGCTGCGGCGTAGGTATCGAGCTGTGAATTCTCCGAAATTAGCATCTCTAGGCGGCAAAGAAGAGGGAAATAACCAAGGCCTCGCAAAGCGCAGGCACCCGGATCAAGAGGGCTCCTCATACCGAGAATAGGCTCACGAAGTACAGCCCGAGGAAGGTGTAAGCACTCTCGAAGAAGCGAACGGCGCGAACGGAGAGCGGCGGGCTATTGGTGTCGCGGCGAGTTAGCAGAGTCCTTCGTCAGGCTAAACCGGGTACTAGCTGGTCCGAGTAGAGACCTCACCTCTGGAGAGCCCGTCCATTGGAAAAGTAGGTCTGTTGGGGCTTTTGGGAAGACATGATGGATGGGAGGATGGAAAGAAGACGCACGAGGAAGTTGAGGTGGAGTTGGCCTGGTATCGGGGGCCGATAAGGCAGCGATCTCCCGTCAGCCGCAAGAGTTCTCTATGATTATGCCTACCTCTACGCTCCGTCACCCAAGTGTCAGTTGTTTTGAAGACGGAATCATCCAGGTGATTAAATTTGGGCTCTGCGCCGAATTTTATGATTCTTCAACTAACGCTATAGTAGAGACCTACGCTTGAGTCGTGATATTTCACATTGCTTGTAACACTTGAAGCAAGTCTCACATGTTGAACATAATACAGCATCTCATCCTTCCACATCCTCTTCGTGCTCATCAACAGGTTTCATGTCATCATCCTCCACAGGTGTACCGCGTAGCTGGGCTTCGATGCGCTTAATGCGCTTTTTTTCCTCATGAGCACTCGTATCACCGAATATAAGATCCATGTCTTCAAGGGTCTTTCCACGTGTCTCCGGAATGCAAAAGAACGTAAAGGCCAAAGCCAGGAGACAAAATGCTGCGAAGAAGATGTAAGTACCCCACGTGATGGTATCGAGCATGTCTGGAGTCACGAGGCCGATGATGCTATAGAGATAATTAGAAGAATCAATGCCAGGGCGAGGAAAACTAAGCTCACAAGTTACACATCCATGTAGCAGATGTCGTAATAGATATGGCCTTCGAGCGAATCGACAAGTTGAAAATCTCCGACGGAAGCACCCAGCCGATGGGCGCAAATGAGTACGAAAAGTTGACATCGTAAATGTATATGAATGCGATTGCTGCGTATCCGGCAGACTTGTTTGCGGACAAGCTGGAACCATATCCACCGAGAATACCCCCGACGAGAACAAGCGAGATGCAGGTCCCTGTGGCACCTGCCATGAGAAGAGCGCGACGTCCGAGCTTGTCGATGAAGAAGAGTGCTGGGAGAGTACTGAGGCAGTTGACAATGCCATATACACCAGTGGCGAGGAGTGAGGTGGTGTTCCCGTCCATACCCAGCATTCCAAATATCGTGGGGGCGTAGTATATCATGGCTGGAATGAGTTAGAAACCACTCGGGAAGTGAAAGCAAGCGGTTGTGCTTACCATTACATCCCATGAATTGTTGGAAGAACATAACGCAGCAACCTATAGCCAACCGCTTGAAGCGGGGCCAACTTGTCACTAGTGAGATGTACTAGCGTACGTTATGTTAAATTGGAAAATGAAAAGGGGCGTAGGACCGTTACCTGGGCAGCATGTAGCTTGAAACCTGACAGATTGGGGAAATACTCCCGTGCAAAGGTGTTCTCAAGCATGATGGACGCCCGAATCTCTAGATATTCATTTTGAAGAAGAGGACTATCCCGCGGCTGGCGACGCAGTCTTGAAAGAGCATCGAGACATTCATCGTCGTGCTCCTTCATAAGTAGCCAGCGGGGCGAGTCGGGGAAAAACAGCATTCCAATTCCTAGAATCAGTGCCGGGGCTATCTGAATTGCAAGCGGGAGTCGCCATGATGCCTCGGATTGACCAGTGCATCCGCCAACGGGAACATCATGGTATGGGTCAAAGGAAGGCTTTGAAGGGGTTCCTCCTGTGTAAGGGGTATTCGGCGCACAACGCGAGCCTCCAATATAGTTGGTTCCATAGTCGATCCAATAGCTGACCAGAATGCCAACTGTCACGGACACTAGAAAGGATTAGCTGAGCCATCCAAGAATAGTCATGTGGTATCGGAGGCTCACATTGTTGTATTACAACAAGTCCTCCCCTAATTTCCGGGATGGATACCTCTGAGATGTATAATGGGACCACCATAGTCAACATGCCAATAGCCAGGCCGGCAATTGCTCGACCTAGGGGAGATTAGGGGAAATGTCAAATTCACCATGAGAGACATACCAGCAAAGAGCATTGGGATATCGACCGCACCGCATTGAATAGCAGATCCAATGACGAAGATCACAACAGCCACATTAATTGATAGCTTCCGCCCAATTCGATCGGCAACGGGCCCATTGATCAGAGACCCAGCCCATGCAGCTAAAACCATGTCAGAAAATTTCATCTTCAGGTTTTTCAGGAGATCTCACCAAGTAATAGAGTTGAGACGAACCATCCTTTGAACCCAGAGTCACTGTATACTCTTGGAAATGCAGCGCCAAAGCTTTCCATCGTGATGACACCTGAGATTACGCCCTGGTCATATCCAAACAAAAGACCACCTAGAGTCGAGAACTTTTCGAGTCAGCAAGTTGTGGTTCTCACAGGAATGACACTTACTGATGCCACGCCACATAGATATGGGTTTTCGAGTACTAACTTGAGTCCGCCCTTCGATGGGCGATCTATAATGGAACCCATACTTGTCATGAGAGCAAGAAGCTAGAGCACAACAGAATACACAGCACCTCGAAAGCCAGTTCTTTGTCGTGACTTTATACTCATCACCCCCACGCGGGAAAATCGAACCTTGCGCCAAGGATCACAGTACTCCGAATGTCGGGATCACCCCGAGTTCGAGGTTCGAGAAGCATGGCAAGGCAAGGAAAGCCCAACAAGAGACGGAGCGATGTGCTCCGACATTTACCCCACAAAACTCGAAAACCTGGGGAAGATCGGAGGCCGTTATTTGCTGGATGGACCGACGAGATTTAAGTTGTCAGGTTGATGCGGGGAAGCTTCCCAGTTCCCCTGAGCCCTGGGCCCTGAGCCCTGATAGCTGATCCCTGATCCTTGATCTTTGGCGAGATAAGGCTGGTGACGGTCAAGGTGCAACTGGTGCCCACGGCTGTACCAGCAGACCAGTGGTCAAACACCAACTGGTTGTGTTACCCGGCAATTTAGCGACAATCCCACTCTGACGCTGAAGGGTCTCGAGCGAGAGGAATCAGGAGGCTGGCCAAGTTGTGGGAACTGAATGTTGGTCGGGCAACTTGACATGTGAAGAGTTTTCCATCTCTGATTTCCGTACAATTACTTAGATGCCAAAGGGAGGGTAAGGATATCTATCAGTAGAGTGACGGGATTCAATCTGAGCAGACACGCCATTCAAATCCCGCACGGGTTGTGCAGGTGCAACTTGCACAGTCATGAATCGGTTGATGACAGATCTCATCAGATCAGGCAATGCTACGTCTGACTGCGCTCAATTGCGCGCATTAGTGCATTAGCTCAATGAGGCTCAACAATGCGCAAAATACGCTCACCCGCCGGAGCCGGAGCTTCCCTACCCCTGGTCATATATAGCTAACTCCTGCAAGGAACAATTTGCCAAATACTCGACTCATCCAAATTCCAGTCTCAACCATGACACCCCTGCGCGTCGGTGTCCTCCTCGTGGACTCGGTCCAGCTCCTAGATCTAGCAGCCGTGGACCTACTCTTCATGGCAACCCCTGAATACCTCAAGGAGATAGGAATGCCCAAGCCACTCCAAGATCTAGGCCAACCATGCGAAATCCACTACATTGGCCGTGATGGTCTGAACGCTCAATCCCCAGTGACATCGCAAATGTCCCTCCGCCTGACAGACTCCTTAACCGACGCAGCCGTGGCACCAGGAAGCCTTGACCTTCTCTACATACCCGGACCTCCGCCGAAATCCATGCCACCGTCCATCGAATACCTCGACTTCGTCCGCAAACACGATGCAGCAGCTACGACGATCGTAACAATCTGTACGGGCATCCTAGTTGTCGCCCACGCGGGAATCACTAAGGACAAAACCGCAACAGCACCACGCTTCCTCATCCCATACTTGAGAAACCAATTTCCCGAGACGAAACTATGGAGCGATGCACTACGATTCACCCACGATGGAAACCTATGGACTAGCGGTATATCAATTCCAAGACCAGAACCTCCCACTGTTTAAGAATCCTACTCACTACAAGCTAGGCGGCATAACAAACGGCCACGATCTCATCGCTGCATATCTGTACACCATATACCCGACACCGCTCGTAAACACTGTCCTCGCCGTCGCTGATATTGCACCCCGTCCGCCAGGGTATCAAACCACAACTTTTGGCGATACGATGTACGTCCTGGTTCAGATCATACGAGCGATCCCGAGCTTGATCGCGCAGTTATTCATCAAAAAGTAAGAAGAACATGATTGAAACGAGACAGTGGAAAATTATCAATAGCTCAATCAAAATCGGAAATCTTATCCACATCCAACTCCACATCAATTTTGATTCTGCACGTAAAGAGCGGATCTACCCGATCTAGACCCCCCATCACCCACCGACGTCATCACGAGATCCTAGCATTCGAAACTTCTTGAGATTCACATTCACAGTCACATTCACCCATGAAATTGTTTGAAGAAATACAGTATCCAGAATCCGCGCCTCGTAGATTCTTGATTCCCTATTCCCTATTCGCGTCTCAATCGAAAAAGCTACAATGCCAACCCACCTTTCCATCCTGGTGTCCGGCGCCTCACCACTCGACTACGCGCGCTACCGACACGCTTCACTATATTTCGAATTCGAGAACGAAGAAAGTCTCAAATCTGCCCTAATGGAAGTCGTGGGATCACCGGGCTTTCTCAGTTTCTCAGAACGTGTGAATATCGAGCTTCCTGTTTCTTCTACGGGTATGTAGCACATCAGATTCACGAATCACGGATCACGGATCCCGATGCAGGGTTCCAGTTCGGGGTGCACTGTGCGAAATGCTTGAAAAGCAGCTAATGGATTTTGGAGATATCGCGCGCGTGGTCCGCGTCTGCTCATTATCGGATACAGTGGCTGTATCGTCAATACGACGGACTGTTGCCGAGACGCCGATTATGAATGATGCGGACTGGAATAGTCAGAATTGGGTGGGTGATGCGCTAGCGAGGCTTGTGGAGGCGGGTTATTTGGATGAAGAGGCGGAGAGGAAGGGGTTGGATGAGATGGTTGATGCGGTCATGGAGGCGAGTGATGAGAAGTGTTAACTCTACACTACTTCTCCCTGGGTACCTACTCGGGTACCTGTTTACTTATATCTTATGTACTATCAGTGGTCTTGTCCCTGCATTATAGATCAAAGCATTCGTTGTTGAATTTCTCGGTCCTAATGCCCGAGCAAACAATTTGAAGACGCAGAACGCTCGAACTATGCATCATGCTACCATGCTTGAATAGGGTCATCGGGCAAAAAGTAAGGTGGAGGGAAAGGGTCAAGGAAGGACAAGGATAAAGAGAAGGGCAAGGATGTCCGAAATGGAGGAAGATGCCAAGTCCCATTTCGGAGAGAGGGCAAATTTTGATTCATTACTTTCACCGACGCGAGTCACTTGGTTCCCAGTGAATGGGCTCAAAATCTTGGTTCTGGAAGTGCGCTTGATTGTAGGGGGAGCTTCTCAAAGTAAGAGAATATTAGCGGCGACCAGCAAAGGAGGGAAAGAGGCGCTCACTTTTTAAAAGGGGTGGTCACTGGCAGGGAATGGCTCAGGTTGGGTTTCATCACCAACGGATTCAAGCGGATCTGCGGGCCTTCAGATCTGTTGGGTAGAGTCGTCATTGGGGGCGGGGCCGAAGGCATCACAGGTGGAGGTGATGAGACGGGAACTGGAACGTGATTCTGAAGGGGTGACTGGTACATGTCCTGGGGAGTGGATATTCGGAACGGGCTTGCTGGCGTCTGAGGTACCGATGGAATTGGAGACATGGGCATGCCAAACCCAGATCCGGGGTCTGCCATCAAATTGGGAATGGACATCAAACTTGAGTTAACGTCGAAGGAGAGAGCACCTTGGTCCCAAGGGGTATAGTTTGAAGTCATTCCGTATTGGAGGTTAACCATGGGTGTCATATCCACAGTCTGCTCGGCGCGGTAAAGAAGATCATAGTGGCCACTGAGAAGGTCAGAACGGGCGTTCGGGGCTTTTTGAGGCGCGGGGAAAACTTACGGTCGATAGAGCAGGCGGACAGTGGGTCCATTCGGGGTAGATCCGGAAACCAGCCGGTGAGGCGTCACTGCGTCGCCCTCACTTCGATCAAGGTAGAGAATCTCGACTCCAAACCCGGATCCTTGAATGACACCGTCGAGCAGAGCTTGGAGTCCGACTTGATCGATCTCCGTCTTCAAAGGGTCGATGTGTTTAGCACAGTATTCGTCCAAGGGCCCGGAGAGAAAGGCTTGGTATTGTTGAGGATTGAGTTTCATCCAGGTGCTGGTGAGTAGCTAGAATAAAATTCACAAAGTCAGCGTAGATTGTGTATGTGTGTAGGCGTACATACTCGGAAGTGAGTAATGATGGAATTTGAGTTGAATTCATCATTGAAGGCATTGACCAGGTATGTTTCATCCTGCTCGCCATTCTGGATAGCCGCCAAGGTTTGTGCGAATGCATCTTCAGTGGCATCCACAAAGATCTCGTATAGAGTGGGGTCGAGGCCGACCTGAACAAGCAATGTATTAAGCGATTCAATGCGACTCATTTCACGCTGAACACGTATGGGGTCTCGCAGAGCGTAGAGGGTTTCGAAGTATCCAAAAGTCACCGCTAGAATCATCAGATAGACTCTCTGTCGAACAGACGAAGGACATACCGCGCCAACCACAATTCCCATCGCCTTTCATGATGCGGGTCATCGGGTGGGTAATTGCAAGAGCCTGTGTGCGTTAGTATGACCGCGTCTTCAGTCGACCACGATAGCTAGGTAGACAAACACTTGTCTTTGTAGCAAGAGTCGGGTCGGCATTGGCATAGTCCATAGCAATGCTATGACTGGACTGCTTTGTTGAGACTAGGGGCCCCTGAATCCGTCAGCCTCTATCATGCACAGGATTGAGACATCCTACCTGAACATCCGGCTCGAACTCATTAGACAGCTTCTGGAAGCGCTCCATCTCATCCAACGGCAAGGCGTTCAAATTGGCGTTACTCATGGTGGGTCCCGGGGCAAAAGCCGCAGAAATGGAGAACCCTAGTGGAGGAAGAAGGGAAGGGGGGAAAGCGTCCCGGTAATAGTTCTGTTTTTCCGGGAAAGGATGGTGAGGACCGAAATGACTCCAAGGTTTTGATAAGGACATCGCATACAGCCTGGGAAGGTTTTAGGAGCTCAAAGGCATCTGGGGGAGGGGAATATATTAGCCATGGACCGTGATAGAGGGCGGATATCAAAGGCCACACCAGCAGAGAGGTCCGGATATGCGTCTTGTGCAACCCCGAGTGGTCCCGACAGACTGGGTCGAGGCAACTATAGACATAAAATCAGCACGATCTCACGAATGCAGATGTCGAACAAGATATTTGGTGGCTGTGTGACTGGCTCCCCCGGATACTACGATGATTGGACGAGACAGAATTGTGACGAAGGGTCTAGAGCAAGAGACTGATCATCCGGGAACCCGGCCAAGACCGTCACATTGAAAGTGCGCCGCAAATGATGTCAGCGATGATCGGGGGGGAGCCTTCAACGGGCAAGTGGTGGGCAGTACGGGAGGATCATCAAGGCTGCCGTGTCAAGGGATGCACGAACCATCCTGGGCTCCACCGTGTGCAGGGATAGCAAAGGCTCGGATCATGTCTCCGGAGAAGCATGCGGGTACAGAGGGGATGAAGGATGGGCAACACATGCCGAGACCAGACACCAGAAACCAGAAACCAGAAACAACAGCGATCGGGGGAGCTCAGACCTTTCTCAACTAGCTTTCACGGGTCATCCAGAGTGGAACACCGAGACCGCGAATGGGGAGTGTTTCCAGGCGGTTGGAAACGGGAAATGAGAAACGAGAAACGGCAAACTCAAGAATGGCTGGTCCAGTTTAAAGGAAGGTGGAAGGTTGAAGGTTGAAGGTTCAAGGTCAGTCGAAGGACGTTTGAAGGTCGAGAAGTGGGGAGCAAAAACGATAAGCTAGCAACTAGGGAATCAAGGAACCAAGGACCCAAAGGTATGGAAGGAACCTGAGGACTGGGGGGGGACTGGGGACTCAGGACTAGAGAGAGAGAAGGGGGAAAAAGGGAAACAGGAGGGAGATGAAGTAACACAAGGCCCCGGAAGATCGTGAGTTGTCACCCCTCAGCAAACATTCGATCCTGCAGCGTGGATTTTAGATTTGGGAGTTGGAATTCGGGCTTTGGGATTTAGTAACTCGAACGAGAATTTGGACGTGGCCTGAAACTCTGACCCTATAGACTTGCTCTTCACGTACGCCTCCCCAACACTTCTAATCCAGATCTGGTGTCCATAAGCGCGAGGGAAAAGACCAAAACACAAAAGAAAAAAAATAGAAACAAAAAAAACGAGTGCTCCCCACCGTCTCCCGATCGCCCCAATAGTACTCCCGCTCTATCTCGGATTAATCGGACACGCCCCAAAACTCGGCTAGCCCCTTTACCCGTCTGAAAAGCGGGGGTTCGTGGTGTTTGATCGTGTTACCCCCATGCAAGTTTTCAGGGCTCCATCGCTCGAGGTCTGAGCATCCACATCACATCAGACCTCAGCCCTGAACCGTCACCCGACCATCACCAGGGTTGCTACGTGAGAGGAGTGACTGGGCTTGGGGCTTAGAAGGGGGAATCGTCATCCCAGCAGAGATCATGGGTGTGCGATCTGTGCGGGTTTGCTACGGAGAGCTTCCGAAACCAGCCTCGAGGTACCGGCTGCACTAGGGGTGTGCAATCACCAACTATCTCAGATTGAATGGCCAGATAAAGGTTTCTCAGCTCCCTCGACCTCACACCACCACCCCCTATGCAGACTCACATGCGGCGCGGAGGTCCTTTCCCCATTCTGATCGATAGGCCGCGTAGCAACCCTGGCAGGTCCAGCAGATCCCAGTTATCGGGATTCGGAAGGCCCGTTCCAAGCGCCCTGATCCCGGGACTCAAACTTGATACGTGGATTGAAGGATTAGTATAGCGGTGGACTATTTCGTTCGTAGAGTGAAAGCAAAACAGAATCCTGTGAACTCGTCTCATCGTGATATTGGATTTTAGCTCATGTTGCTACAGACAACTCTAAATTGCGGGTCATAGGTCTTGTAGAACAAGGGAAGAAAAAGAATAGACCGCTCAACGGGCAACGCGAACGGGCCGCTGCAGGCAGCAAAACTCGGTGTAAGATGGGCAATGTGCTCCCACGTGGGTGTGGGTGTTTCTTTGTCGCGGCTCAGCCGCAGGTACGCAATTAAACAGCAAGTTTGCCTCCGAATGGCTTGCCGCGCTCCTTTCGCCGGGTCCGCATGCCCATGGGCCCGTCATCATATCCCGCGAACATGGACCCGGTGGTCTCCTCTGCCCGAAATCCCTCGCCGTTGAGGGCGGTCTGCCACAGGCTATGCAAGGATGAGCTCCACTCCTCCAACGCGCGCAGCCGTTCCACGTCGCTGGAACTCGCTACCTCTACCGTGCCGTTCTCTTGGTCGATCTTGGCATTGAGTTTCTTGTCGAGGATCAGGTAACTCAGAATGTCAAGCACCTCGTGTACTGAGATCTTGATGTGCTTGGAGATGAACTGCAGAGAGAATCGGGTGTAGGGTGCGATCAACTTGAGCACCGCCTTGGTACGCATGTTGCGGCTGACCTCGTCGATGTTCTCGGCAATGAACGGATCCGCCAGTACGTCGGGATGCTTGCTAAGCACCGCCTCGTATGCATGGATGTCATCTCGCTGGAAGGCATCCACCAGATCTGTCATGGCGGATATGCGCGGATCATTCTTGTACGGCTTGGTCTCCTGACTGTCGAAGGGGTTGATATCCGACTTCATCAGCATGGTCGTCAACACCAGATACTTCAGCACTTGAATGCGTTGCATCGAGCCAGCCTCGTCGTAGTTCCGGAACGATTCAAAAAAGTCACTTTGGGCCTCCTCCCAGTTTTCTTCGCTCATGTGCATTTTGCCTCCGCATTCCCGGATGATCCCCATAATCTTCGGGTGGGCACGGCCGACCGCACGCGCAGCGCTCGCTGATAGAGTGCCTTCAAGCGTTTGTTGTTTTTCGTCTCGGCGTACATCTGAATTTCAAGAGCATAGAGTTCAAGCAGGTATGTTCCCTTGCTGGTGTCGTCCGACCCATCCTCGCGTTGGCACGCCCGATGCAACTCCCGCACTTTCTTGCTAAGCTGGCCATACTCTTTCCGGTCCAGCCAGAGTCGAGCCAGTTTGATATTCGTTTTCAACCAGAGGCGTTCGTTGTTGGTATTCTGGAATGAATCAAGAGTGAGCGAGTAGAACTCCTCCATGCATTGATAGGCCTTTGCATCGTCGGATCCCTTTTCGATGTAGTCGAGCATGTTATTGATCGATTTCTCAGAGTAGTTGCGTGTGACGGCGGATTTGACATATGTGAGGAGTTCGCGGTAATGTTCGACGGCCTGTGATGTTAGATGGATCAACACCTGTCGTGAGGACACCACGTACATCGCTGTATCGCCCAAGCTTGAATTCCAGTTTGATTGCCTGTTTTAATCCTTTGAAACCCCTGGTTTTAATCAGTCATGTTCATCTCCATCGAGCATCCGCCACAAACCATTCGCTCTTGTCTTGCTCCATCGCTGGTAACCCCAAGAACTCGTCAACGGCTTCCTCGGGGTTCTCCGCCTTCATTTGCTTTGCATTATAGTATTTGTTCTCAATTCCAATGTCGCCAGACTCGTCATCGTCGGATCCTTCGTAATCAAAGTCGTACCTGCGGGCTGTCAATTTGGGCAAAACACCGGACAGCGAAGGGGTACCCACTCCTCATCAGAGTCTTGCATGAAATCATCATCGTCAGACATGTTCACAGATGTGCAAGGAGAAAAAATGAGCGCGGAAGAAGTTTTGTGGAATGGGAGAGGGTGATGGTGAGTGTCGCGGGGATGTGTTGGAGAAGCTGTGGTTGGAAGATAGTAAGAGCTGCCTCCGCCTTTGCTATTGTAGCTCCCCGCCAAATGGTCTCCGAACCCTGTCCCGACCTGGTAGCCACCACGAATCTGCCAAGGAACTTGATACCATCACAAGTCAAAACGGAGGTGAAATTACTGAGAGAATATACATGCACTTTTGGCCTTAATAGTTGTTAATCTGGAGCCATTTGGACGAAGCATGAACTGTGGACTGTTGACCCGCCCTGTCTCAGTCGAACCTGGGTAGCTCCCTGTTACTTTATCAATAGAACACTGTAGTGCTCTTCATTAAGAAACTCACATCAGTCTGTATCATTGCCCCGGATCTCTAAGTTTAATTGATCATCCCTACCTTACAGTATCCCTGGCTGAGATATCCGATGATTCAATACAAAGTTGCCAATCGAACCAAAGTCATCCCAAACACCTGTAGCTGATCGCTCATTCAAATCAGAGACCGGCGCGAGACAACAGCAGCAGCAGGGACACAGGCCTCCAGTGATCCCAGGAACAGTGATCCCAGGAACATTGCAGTCGAGCTAAGTGGACCAGAAGGGGAAAAGCGTACCTTATTCGCCGATCCCTTCCAGGGCGCGATGTCATCGACTCCGGTGGTGCTGAATTCCTCCCCCGTCTTCTTCCAACCTTCCTCGTGCCTTGTCAGACCTACGCCATTCGCAGTTTCATGACTCATTTTCTATACTATATCACCTCCTCGCGATCACATTGCCCCTTGAGTACCCACCAGTCGCAATGGAGCTGTGCGGGCGTCAGAAAGTCGTACAGCGCAAGATGGTGCTCCTGTCAGTTTACCTCGAGTCTGGACCTTTCGCGCGGATATTGACACCTCCAAAAACAGCGGCGACGGTGCTTGCGGCAAGACTTCTGCGTTGAACGTCTTTACAAGAGGGTGCGCTCATTCCCCTTTCCCCTCCCCGAGCTGCCCCCGCGTCTCCGAAACAATGCTAATCATTCCCTTTCAAAAGATTCTTCCCTACGGTTTAGTAAAAGCCTCCTCTATCACTCCACATTTGACAGATACAGATCATAGGCACTAACCACTTTGATCTGCTGCTCAGTGAACCTACGGTCTTTGGTATGCCCCACCCCGAGCAGAAGGTGGAATGTGTCGCTAATCACATTAACAGAAAACTACGTCCACGGTATGCCATTCGTTCTACTCGCGCACGTCTGATTCTCACGCGCTTAGATATCTTCGTCGACAATGTACATATGGAACTGTCGCTATGGGATACGGCTGGTCAGGAGGAATTCGACCGCTTGCGCGCGCTGTCTTATGAGGACACACACGTGCTCATGCTCTGCTTTAGTGTCGATAGCCCAGATTCTTTTGAGAACGTCGGGTCTAAGTGGATTGCTGAAATCAATGAGAACTGTCCTGGCGTCCGCGTCTGTCTTACCGCGCTCAAGTGCGACTTGCGGAAAGATGATGAGATGAATGATAACCCCAACACAATTTCGTTCGATCAGGGCCTGGCTAAGGCGAAGGAGATTGGCGCTGTGAAGTACTTGGGTATGTCATTTTGTGTCGCGCTCTTTGAAGAATTCGCTGACGGTTTCAAGAATGCTCTGCTGTCCAAAACCGCGGCATTAGGGAAAGCTTCTACGAGGCGGCCAAGGTTGCTCTTGAGGTCAAGCCTGCAGATTCAAAGAGCTCGAGTTCGTCATGTGTGATCCTCTGATCTAGCCTGACATGCGTAATGCTCTGTGTCTATTTCCCCTTTGAGTTCTTGATTCCCCATGCATTTTGTCATCTCTACGATGTACTCTTCACGTCTGACCTGGACTGCCAGATGTTGTCAGCGTCGTCGCATATTAGCGAGGTTGGCTTTCTATGTTTGAACTTTCGAAATATACTATATAATTCCTGTTAAACTGCTCATCTTCCTTATTGTCTTATCTACTCCCACGTCTCTCATACTTCCTGGTAGATATCCAGGTGCTTTAGAACTTGAGATCCTCTTCCTGAACAGAATATACTTCCTCAATCTTCTCCCCTGACGCCCCGTCACAAGCAAAGTCCTCATTCACTCGTTTGACAAAACACTCAACAAATCCATTCGCAACCTCATCGACGCCAACAGAAACACCAACCCCCTCAAGACTAGTTGCCTCCTTCCCTTCCAACCCACAAGCGACAATCTGTCTAAAGAACCACAAAGGCTCATTCGTAACATTCAACCCAACTCCAAAGCTACTAATATTCCTCCTCAAATGCACTCCCACCGCAGTGATCTTCTTCGCCACACCATCATCCACCCAAACCCCCGGATCCTCAGTCACGAAGCCCTTCACCTCGTACCTCTTCAATAGATCAATGACACTATTCTCTAAAACCCGGATATGACACCGCGGTGTCAATCCAAGTCTCTTTAAATCCAGGATCGTGTATGCTACCATTTGACCCGGTCCATGGTACGTTGTTTGACCTCCGCGTAGCGTCGGAACGTACTCCGCTTTCGCAGTGGGACCAGGTTCTAATAGAGAGCGGATTGGTTCAAGGGGTGGCGGGAGGGAGAGCGTTGCGGAGGCGCAGGTATTTGAAGGCGGGAGGTCACGGCGACCCGTGGTGTAGACCGGGTTTGGGGTGAACGTGATGATTGTCGGGTCCGGTGGTGGTGGGAGTGATGTCAGGTTCAAGATTGTGTTTTGTGAGGATATTGATCCAGGGGAAGCGAGTTTCTTGTGTGTGAGAAAGCGCGTGGTCAGGGCTTGTTGGAGCTCAGAGACCCGTTTGAAGGGCGTTGTATGTGGGAGGTGGAGGTGGGCGAGTCTCATCTTTAAGGAATAGGTGCTGATTTCGAGGTTTGAGAGAGAGAAGAGAGGATGCTAGGTGCTCATGGTTGGTGGAGTTTTCCGAGGAGTTGAGAGGTTATGGGTCTTAAGAGTTGCGGAGAAGCTGGGAGCTCCGACTCTGATAAGGATGAGGTCTGAGCGGCCTGTTACGGTTTGACCATCCAACACCCACCTTAGGAATTTACGGAATGGCCGTCACTGGTGGGTGTCTTTGTATCCATTTCTTTTTTTTTTCCTTTCTCGTACTGCTAGTGGTTGTGTTCAATCTAGGCTGATTACCAGCTTAGGACATCTCCAAGTCACGTTCAATTCGCAATCTGTTATTGGTCTCACAGCTAATTCCAGCCATCCATCGACACAAATTCGAACGATCCGACATAAATGCGTACAAACTCGTTTTATGAAAACCCGATCAGATGGCACGCGGCCTCGGCTATACGCCATTGACAAGGCCTTCCTGAGTCGGCTCAATCGGAAGCAGAATCCAGTCACGAACTCCGCCTTTCCAGTCCGCAATGCGACCCTCGCGGACTTGCACAGTCACAACCCGAACATCGCTATCGATGGCCAAGCTAGGCCGTCTCAGGCTCGGGTTCTGAGCCTGCTGCTGACCAAACAGGGTGATCTCCTCTTCCTCGAATGTATTGTTCTCCAAGTGCCGCTCCTTGCACCACTTTTCTTCTTCCGAGTCAGGCTCGAGGAAGCGGGCCTGGCCGGTGATGGTGGTAGAGATGCTGGACAAAGCGCTAGTGTTCAAGTTGAGGAGCAGGCTTGCCAACGATGAACGGGTCGCCGCGGGCGGGGGAGATCCTTCACGCTCACCGTGCGAGTTGGCAGTGCGAGTCGGTGGACGATGAGATACCCAGTCATGGACCAGCAGGGACACACGCGGGTTAGACAGCAGGTGGTTGGTCTTGCGCGATGAGGGGTTGGTAGTCATGATAATGGTCGGGTAGGGGTCAAAGGGGGTCGAGGGAAGGTAGGTATAGGACATGAGGGAAATATGGGAGTGAGATTGTCACATGTTGCCAGATGAAGCTGATTGAGGCCATGGTCAGTGCAATTGTTGTGGTGAGGATGGCGGTGGACATACGAAGCGGGAATTCTTCAGACATGAGACCACCTCGGATGGCAACGAGGCAGCCTCGTGCTGGTGGGTAGCTGTGGCCGAAGCCTCGTAAGAAAGAGGAGGATTGCAGTCAGCCATGATGCCCTTGGAGGATGTCGAAGTGAAAGATGGTGGGATGATCGAGAGATCTGCCGGGCGGTGGCCAATCGCGTGTCGACGTCATGCCGGATCGGTTTGTCCGACAACTGAGCTCATTCTAGCTACATAGTCGAGCGAGGTACTTTATTATGATCCGATCGTGTACACTGACATCGGTGAAGGATTGTGGGGTAGAATGGAGTACAATTGGAGCCCGTCGTCATGATGGCGAAAAACCATACCTGACGATCGTCCGTTGCTCAGGCCTTGGGAAGAGGCAGATAATCGCCGATATCCGCTGCAGTCCGCCGTCCAACGGCGGATACTTCAGATGCGAGGGTCAAGTTAGGGTAATGACAGAGTGGTAAAGACAGGTCATTGGAGAGAATAATCGTAATACCGTCGTTCGATAGTGGAAGCCGTACCGGTCTCGATGTCACTATTACCCACCCTGTTACCCCGTTCCCCAATCCCCCGATGCCCCGGTTTGGGACAGCTTCACCTTTCCCCGCACATGCACCGTAGCTTGCCATGGTCAGCCCCAGTCTCTAGCCGTCTCTAGTCAAATCAATTCAGGTGGATTCCCAACACGGAGTCTTTTCTCGAGAAATTACACGAAACATACTCTAGCCCCGGAATTCCCGTCGATCTCGCGTGCCCTTTCCTCCTTCCTTCGCTTTTAGCCTAGTCCCTGTCCGATCATCTCCTCTTTCTTTCCCCTCTTCGTTCTTGTCTCTTCACGCTTTGTCTCTCCTCTGACTTCTCGCCTCTCTTCACTACTTTCTACTGTCTACACTCTCCTTATTCCCCCCACCTTTTGCATTTGCGATTCCACTTGGTTCTGCCGTCCCCTTCCTTGAATTGTTGCCACAGCTCCCCCTCCCCTTCCTGCTTTCAACCAAATCCGTCTCGTTTTTGTCAATCTACTTCCTCCCCTAACCACAATGCTGGCTCCGCGTTTCGTGAGATCGGCGACGTCGCTGGCACGACCCTTCAGCTCCTCGGCGGTGGCCTCCCGTGCCCCTTCCATTCGAGACCTGACAGCCGACTCGGCTGATTACAACCGACGGCAGAAGGAGTTTCGTGAGAACCTCGAGGAGGCTCGCAGAAGAAAGGAACAGCAAGAGAGTCAGTCTGTCCATGCTTCTGCCTCTACCCCTTCCCGTGAGTCCGCTCCCACTGCTCCGCAAGTGAGCAATGCGAGCCACTATAATCAATCCCGCCCTGTTTTTGATGCGGCCAAGGCTCTTGATCACGAGGCAATGGGCTCACTCGCCATGCATCGTTCTATAGGAGAAGAACACTCTCAAGATCCCCAGTCTAAGCGCAATCCGCTGTCCTCGTTAATCTACGGCACCAAGGAGGGTCAGCACTTCGACAAGGATATCCAGCGCTCCTTTCCGAGGTTTTGGCCCGTGGCAAATACGTCCACTCGATTGTGTTCCATGATGTCAAGCCTGACAAGGTAGACGAGTATGTGGAGCTAGTGGGCAAGTGGTACCCCCGCATGGCCGGCACAGAGGAGAACCGCGTCAACCTTGTTGGCAGCTGGCGCACCCAAGTGGGTGATAACGACACCTTCAGTGAGTCGACCCTCGCCCATGTAGTGGAGCAGACCTAACCCAAAAAGTCCACATTTGGGAATATCAGCGCTATGAGGGCTACCATGTCTCCCTGCACAACATTTCGCAACACCCCGAGTTCCCCGAGTTTGATCGCAAGTTGAAGAGTCTCATTAAGAGCAAGAAGACCTCACTGATGCAGGAATTCTCATTCTGGCCTACCACCCCGCCGCGCCAGTTGGGAGGAATCTTCGAGCTTCGCTCGTACACATTACACCCAGGCAACCTATTAGAATGGGAGTCACACTGGCGACGCGGTCTGACCGCCCGGCGCGAGGTCATGGAAGGCGTGGGCGCGTGGTTCGTGCAAATTGGCGATTTAAACACGGTGCACCATCTTTGGCAGTTTGCCAACCTGGAGGAACGCAAAATTCGACGAGAGCAGTCCTGGAGTGTTGAGGGGTGGGCTGAAACCGTGCACAAGACCGTTCCTCTGATCCAGACGATGCAGAGTCGGATTCTGGTTCCCATGCCGTGGAGTCCGGTCGGTTAAGGGCCAGAGCACAAGGGTCATAGGGCGAAAAGCTAAAGGACCAGGCACTCTGATCAACTCCACCTCATCCGGTGCTGTTGATTTCTTCTTGCTACGGCGCTCACTGTATGGCCAAGGGGGATGGATCATCAAGCTTATCAGGCATCTATGCTTTGTATCGTGTATCTAGGCATGGATTCCCCAGCATACATTTCATATTGTTTATTTTCTTTCTGTACGAAATCTACACCTTTCTCAAACCCCAACCGAAAACAACGGCCTCGGGTAACCCCACTTGTTGCATGGACGATCATTCGGTAATGAGGCATCTTATTGGCACCGCGGAAAGAAACCCGGTCACAGCGATTCGCTATCGCACGTGCTATGCCGCGAGAATTGTAGACGTCGAGGCGAGTTCAGATCATCAAGGGAATGCCAGTCAGGGAATCTCGTGGAAGAGTCAAACAGAAGCAAAATATTTGCATGTTGATTCAGATCGAAAATAAACTGTTGGGGTATATACTCTGTATGTGATCTCCACCGCGGACCAAGTGGCCTCAAATTTTTCCGCTGTTTTGCTTTTGGCGCTAATCTCGACGAATCCCGCTCTGGTTCTCTAGCGGGGCCTTGTTTCCTTGTTCATCAACTGGCTTTGGCCTCTTCTTCTCTTTTCCTTTCGTACACTTCACTCTTCCAGCATCTGTCGCTCTCCTCGTTCGCCCGCTCGTCCCTGAACCCGCACCGCAGTCGTCGCGTCCACTCCTCGGCCGAAGCCACTGAACTCCCTCGTCCTCCGAGGACCTAGTACTCCTCGAGCATATGCGTTGAGACAAAGTCGTCGGACACAGTCGCCAGGATGGTGTACATTCGCCAGCATCACCTTCCCAACCTTCGCAACTACAAATATGCCGGCATCGACCACTCGCTCCTCAGTCGGTTCGTCCTGAAGCCGTTCTACAATAATTGTGTGATTGGTCTTTTCCCCATGAGCATGGCGTGAGTTCTTTTTTTGGTTTCGAAGCTCCAAGCTCGCGCATGAGAGCTTTGCGGGCTTCCTGGAATTTGCGCCGAGGCTAACTCTGCTCTCTTGTTTCTTCTTCGCGACAGGCCCAATGCCGTAAGTCCTGCCCACGAGCCTCTTGTCCAACGCACGCCTTAATTATTGGTAGATCACCCTCACTGGATTCATGTTCGTCGTGATCAATTTCCTCACCGTTATGTGGTACAATCCCAATCTCGACACGGACTGCCCGCCCTGGGTTTACGCCAGCTGCGCGCTCGGCTTGTTCCTGTATCAGACTTTTGATGCCGTTGACGGCATGCAGGCGTACGTTTGATTCTTGCTTCTGGCGTTTGGATCACGACTGAACTCTGAATTTAGGCGGAGAACGAAACAGAGCGGGCCTCTGGGCGAGCTCTTCGATCACAGTATGTTTTGAGGGCTACTTAATTATGGTGACGAGTACAGAGGCTGATCTTTATTATAGGTGTCGATGCCTGTAACACTGGACTGGGTGTACTGATTTTTGCGTCGGCTATGAACCTTGGCCAGTCGTGGATGACCTTCTTGGCTCTTTTCGGATGTAAGAAACGTCCCGTGTCCTTCCCCTCGCATGCAGCTCTAACATCGTCCAGCAACTATGACCTTCTACGTCCAGACTTGGGATGAGTATTACACCCAGGTTCTCACTTTGGGAATCATCTCGGGTCCCGTCGAGGGTGTTCTGACTCTCTGCTTGGTCTACGCGATCACCGCCTACATGGGCGGAGGCAGCTTCTGGCACCAACCGATGCTGGAAAGCGTCGGAGTGTCTAAGCCCAGCTTCCTTTCCGAGCAGGTGTACAACATGCCCTGGACGCAGTGGTACCTGGTGTACGGCGCGTTCGTGCTGTTCTTCGCCACCGGGTCGAGTATCATGCATGTCATGCAGGTCCGTCGCCAGCGCGGTAAGGACCCTCTTGCGCCTCTGTATGGTCTACTCCCCATGTTGGCCATCTGGACGCTGGTCCCTGCCTATCTTTACCTGAACCCTGCCGTCCTGGAGAACTACACCATTCCTTTCGGTCTATATGTCAGCCTAATCAATGCCTACGCCGTTGGTCGCATGATCGTTGGCCACCTTGTTCAATCCGGTTTCCCATATTACAACGTCCTGCTTTTGCCGCTCGCTCTCGGAGTTGTTGACAGCGCCGGTCCTGTTTTCGGGCTCTGGTCGACTGCCGTGCTGGGTGATACCTTCAGGCAGACAATGTTCGTGTTCGGATGTCTTGGTATGGCCGTCGGTGTGTACGGTAGCTTCGTGGTAGGTTCCCTTTGAATTCCTGTTTTATGTGTCCCGCTAATTCTTCCAGTTCGATGTGATCACCACCATCTGCGACTACGTCGACATTTGGTGCTTGACGATCAAGTACCCGTATCTTGAGGAGACTGAGAGCAAGAATGGCTCAGCAGTCAAGGTCCAGGTCGAGGGTGCGTCGAAGAAGACTCTCTAGAGAAGGTAAAGTCTGCGTGGCGAATAGTTCAACCTCGATCACGCGATCGCGGGGCGAGGCGGGGAAGTTGCTCAAGAACAAGGGTAATGTGGTGGCTCATGATTGATTTCAGCAGTACATAAGTTTTCAACACCGGTGCCTTTCTCCGTGTGGAGTTATAGAATATGAGACGTAATGTGTGATGCAATTAGAAAGTTCCTGAAGATGCTTGTTGACACGGGTAATCTGTAGAAGCTTCAAAGCACTTGACTGCCTGCCCGATCCTCCAGGCAGAACCACGTATTCACGAAGGCGGAGTGCATAGACCCTCCTGATTGGTGGGTGCTTCCCCTCGCGCCTGCCCGAATCGGGGAGTCAAGCGAGGGCACAAGCCCTACCGCCCCATCGACAAATCCCTTCAGACTTCTCCTGGGATCCATTCCACTCACACAAGGCCATCGCCATCAGCGCCATTCATCAACTCACTCGCTGATCTTCTATCGTCAAGATGGTAAGCTACCACCCTCGTCGTCGCTCTGCGTCCAGACTCTCGATATTCTCGATGCACACCCAATGGAGGACCTGGACGGGGCTTGACACACGCCCCTGCTCAAAAATCTTCAAAAGCTAATCACCGTCATCAACAGGTTCTCGCGGTCGACCTTCTCAACCCCACGCCTCAGGCTGAGGCTCGCAAGCACAAGCTCAAGGTACGAAACCCTCGAAATTCGACATCCGATGCACAAGGCACAAAGGTGGACAAGGGAGATGGATAGGGATAACCGAACATGGATCCTTCGCCACCCAGCCCCCGCCGACGAGAAGGAGAATCACTCGCCCGGGAAATACGAATAGAACGCTGACTTGGACATCGCTGTGCAGACTCTTGTGCCCCAGCCCCGCTCCTTCTTCATGGACGTCAAGTGCCCCGGCTGCTTCACCATCACTACTGTCTTCTCGCACGCCCAGACCGTCGTCATCTGCGCCGGCTGCTCGACCGTCCTTTGCCAGCCCACCGGTGGCAAGGCCCGTCTTACTGAGGGCTGCTCTTTCCGCCGCAAGTAAACGAGACGCGCAAATGAAATTTCTTTTTTTGTCTTGTTGAAACGCACAGAGGATAGCATGGAGCAACTAGGATGAAAATACCAGTTCCGGGTTTTCGGTCTCCGCTTCGGTCCGGTTCATGGTTCTTTGTTAACGGAGACCGCCGTTCAAAATGTCACATACCACCTTTTTTCTCTTTTTCTATAACCACCTTTCACGGGAAAACAAAAACACCCTTGACAAGGAAAAGTGTCGGGGGTTGGAGGAGACAATGATATGATACGATCCATACCAATTTCTTTCTCTTTATGCCCCCGGAAAAACCAAAAATTGAAATGTGGCGTTTTGATCGTCTCCGTTGTCCTACTTGCTCCGCTTGATGATGCACCACAGCGTCTTTTTTGGTTTAATGTTTTCGACCGATGACAGATAGAGGATGGAATGACTCGCGCATTCGACAAAAGCACGCAGCATTCAGCTCAAGGAGTTCCGGATATCTGGCACAAAAGGCACTTTGCTTCGCTTGTGCCGTGTCTTTGTTTTTTGAAATCTTTTCATGTATTGCTTTTCCTGTATACTGGTTCCTCAATCTGAGTTGTACCTGATACTGGCACTGCGTAGAAGGTAAACGTCAGAAGTTCAAGTAAAGTACCTTGTAGTTGGCAAGCGTCCATGTCGGCTGTGAAAAGCATTCATCACGTTGACGTAGATCTTCTCAAGGGTCTCATAGATGAGGAACCTCGAAAACAGGTCCCATCGATAGCCTAGTTGTGGCCAAGACCGCTAGATTACTTCCATGCTAACCACCCTCCATCACACCACTCAACCCTCCCCACGACTCATGCCAGACAATAGTCTCTAACGTCATAACGAGCCCGCATCAGAAGACCCGTTCTCTTTAGGTTCTTCCCTGCCCCGCAGCCGAGGACGTGCATTAATCTTGTGTTGGGTTCCCCACCTCGACTACGTAACTGAACACGGGTTTCCCGGCCAGGTACATCTCAAGACATGACATCATATTCTTCATACCCACCATGGAGAGCCTGCCATATTGGGGAACCAGTTGGAATGATGGCGAATGCAACTAATTCATGAAACGACACTGATGTCAATTTAGAGGTTTCTCGGGTATTCGAGGGAGTCCCGCGAGAAATGACCGTTATATTCGTCAGAAGTGGCCCTGGTGTATATACTTCAAGATCTAGCATTAGAAATATAGAGGGGTTCAAGACAATGTTGGAGTCAAACAGATAAAGGGTCTATTTCGTCAATTCACATAATAGTCATAACGTTTTCTCTAATGATACATTGCGAAAGACAGGACAATTCATCAACATTCAAGAATATTAACGAGAGACAAGAGAACAAAAAAAAGATATACAGTCATCACATCAATCCTGGGTGGCTCATTTCTTTGTCGTAGAGACCACCGGATTCGAACATCGCTTATCGATCAAACAAGGGTAAAATGAAATCAGACAAGCTATGCTAAGCCCTCTGTCAACGCCCGCGCCTTAGCCTTGATGTTTGCGCCAAAATCAACAGGGTTGTTCGGGTCACTGCCTGTCATAACTGAGACCTTGCCAGACGAGTCATTGAGGAGTACATAGGTGAACTGGTTCCGTCCTACGACTTCCAGTACTTGTTCGCGCGCTGCTTGGTCGCCAGCTGCGTATTTCTCGGCATCGATGCCCTTGAGCTCTTTTTGAGTGTTGCGGACAAAGTCCATGAGGAAGTAGACGGTCGGATGTGTCACCGGTGGTTGCATTTGGGGGTGGTCTTCAAATGCCCTGTGTGTTTTAGTTAACAGTGTACTTCGAGGCAGGACGTAGGTTCGCAAAGGCGACGGAAGTATTCCCGAACAGCCAGTGTTGTATTCACTTGTTGGGAAACCCATAAACATACTCGAGAAGCTCGGTCATCTGCGCATCGAGCCGCGCGAGGTCGATGTTACCAGTCTGTCCGCTCATGATGTACTGGACTGAGGATGTGTTTGGATGATGTAACGAAATCCCCCCCCCGAAATGGCCGAGGAGGGGAGAATCTTACATTTCGGCGCTTATCTCTTATCGGAAATCCACATCTTCGCGAGCCTCATCTGGACGCACTCACTCTTTCCCCAATGTCCAAAGCCAGCACTCGTCTCTCGCTTCTCGCAGCCAATCTATCCAGTCAGTCTTTACCAATGGCGCCGAACCCTTCATCGACGCGCCAGCCGCTCAAGTTGCTCATGTTGCACGGCTACACTCAGTCCGGTGCCCTTTTCCACGCAAAGAGCCGCGCCCTCGTCAAACACATCCAGAAAGCATTCCCTCTACACGAGGTCGACGCCGTTTATCCCACTGGGCCGCTGCGTCTCAAAGCGAGTGATATCCCGGGCTATGAACCGTCCGACAATGCGGCAGAAGAGGAAACCGAGGCTTACGGCTGGTGGCGCCGGTCAAATACCGCAGACCCGCCATTATACCAGGGTATGGATGACGGACTTGCAGCCGTTGCCAAGGTGATTACCGAACAAGGTCCCTTTGACGGCGTGATTGGGTTCTCACAGGGGCGACTATGGCTGCGATGGTCGCGGCGTTGCTGGAGCCGGGTCGGAAAGAAGCATTCGAGCACTTTGAAAAAGATTCATCTGAAGGCGCTTCGGGCATTCCCTGGCCAACGGCTTTCGAACAGTTGCAAAATTCGCCGCTCAAGTTTGCGCTGTTGTATAGTGGATTCCGGGCGCCTGGGCCGAGGTATCGGGCATTTTACGAGCACCCACCTATTCAGACCCCGGCGTTGCATATCCTGGGGACTTTGGACTCGGTTGTGGATGAGTCGAAGAGTCAAGCATTGATGGATGCTTGTGCTGGGGAGCCGGAGAAAGATGGGTCGGTGATATTCCATCCTGGTGGTCACTTCGTGCCCAGTCAGCGGCCGTACCTCGATGCTGCAGTGCAATTTATTCGGAAGCAGTTGGAGAAGAACGAGATCGCCAACGGTGAGAAACCGAAGGACGAGGGAGATGTGAATGATATGGATGTGCCGTTCTGAAACATCTTAGAATGAGTATATACATTTGGGTGTATATCCTATATAGTTTAGATCTCTACGAACATAGACCATTTTCACACAGCTTCGAAGAATCTCACCACCAACAAAGGGTGGAAAGCCTTTGTATCTACGCAGAATGTTGAGGGATATGCGAGTGAGCCATAGACAATGTGTATCAATACAATTGAGCCCTAGAAATTTTTACTTTTAAGTTGCCCAGTGACCAGGCTACATACGTACGTGTAGGTCAATGAACTTCGACACCATGGTGTAACGATTAAGGGTCTACCGGTTATTTTACAAAGGCAGCATTCCCATCCGTCCCGAACAAATCAGCGAGCCTTAGCCTTCTCTTGAGAGGGCTGGATGCGAGCCATCATCTCCTCCTTGGTGATCAAGTGGTCGACCCGTTCCAACAGACCAAGCAAGCTCTTCATGTCACTGCTCCACTCGTTTAGCACATCATCCGCATCTCGGGGCTTAGCAAAGTTGACAAGTCGCGCAGGGCGGTCAATCTTAGCGTAGATGGTCTTCGAGCACACCAGCTCGCTGATATACTTCTCCGTCTCCTCCTCGGTCAGATCGAGAAGCTGGGTCAACCGGCCCATCTGGATACGGGTGTAGTACTTGGCAACCACACGCACGTTGTGCTCAATGACCCGCTTGCGCAGATCCTCCCATCTCCGGCTGGCCTGGTTCTCAGTGGACTGCTTGGCCTCGGCGTCAAATACATCGGTGCTGCACAGATGAGGACCGAACTGCTCGGCGACCATGGGCCAGCGCATAAGCTCTGGAATAGTGAAAAGCTTGATCAAACGAGCCTCTTCGGGGACCTGGGACAGGCGCGAGTCTTGTTGGATACGGTGCAGAAGGTCTGACTGCTCATTGTCGTATGGGGAAAGGACGATATAATAAACGATGCGAGCAAGGGACTGTCGTGCTTGTTAGTTTGTGAACAGTTCAAGTCAGGGTGATGGAACACATACTGCACGCAGGTGCTCGGGGTTCTTCGCGACAGCCTCGGTATCAAGTACTTCCCGGTAGTTCTTGCAAACATCGAGATACTTGTAGTCGTGGTTGGCAAGGGTGATCTGCTGGTCGTAGAAACGGAGCTTGAGGTCGGTCACATCGTCGTCCACCTCCATCGGCGGCTCATCTGGTCCACGGGTCTTCTCACGCTCTTCCGCTTGCTTCTTGAGCTTCTCGATTTCCTCAGCACTCTTCTTAGGCTTGCGGTTGAAATACCGCTTGTTAATCTTGCGGATCAGGATTGAAGCCTGCGTCCAGTCTCCACGCTCGATACACAATCCAACCTGCTCCAGGATGAACTCTGTCTTTTCCCTTCGTGTCATCGATCCAAAGGTCTCCACTTGCAGCTCGCACAGAATATCGGCCGCGGCGGTAAGGTCACCTTGTGTTTTCTTGATGTTTGAAAGGATCCGGGTCACGCGGGCACGCTCGACTTCAACGAAGATCTGCTTCTGTTAGAAGCATCCAACAAAAGGATGGGACGGCAAACATACCTTGCCCTCGGTGACTGTCCGCAAAGTCTCAATAACGGATAGCTTGACATCCACGCTAGGAGTGTCATCAAGGAACTTCATCACCGCCTGCACCATCCTCGTCGTGGCCTGCTTGAGCTGGGCATGTTTCTTGGAGAGGAGGAGCACTTGGTCATTGAGGAGATTCCAGTCGCCGGAGTTCTTGGCGATGGTGACGATGGCGATTAGGAGGCGCGATGTAGAGGCAAGGTCGGAGGCCTGGTCCAGAGAGTTAGTGTGCACTTGGATGTTGGTGGAATGGAACAGATCTTACCTGTCTTGTCTGCTTCTCCAATACCAACAGCTTGTCGATGGCACCCTGAACATCGGTCTACAGATTTTCATGTTAGAGTTTACTTGGAGCTCTGAGAGACGCAGACCGTACCTTTGCGAGGGTCTCAGCCTCCGGGATGACCTTGTCGGCCTCCTTTGTGAAGTCCTTCTCGGGCTTCAACAGGCCGCCGTCAGACATGGTGACGAGTGTAAATAAAGTTCGTTCGAGGTCGTGAGACAATGGTATCAAAGTAAGAATGGAACTCAGATGACACGACGGTGTACCGAGGAAGCAATTCGTGGATGCAGGGCAGGAGATGATGACGCCGGAGCTCTGGGGCGTGTTTCCGCCCTTGGCTGAGCTGCAGCTCCGCCGCACGTGACCAGATCAACACTTAGCTTCAATATGGTCAAGTCGATCAAGGTTGCATTTTATTTTACTGGGAAGTTTTCTCCGAAGCTTTTGCCCTTTCCAGATATATACTTGAGGTTTCTGATCAATGGTCTATTAGGGCTAGATGATATGATTGTAGATCAAGTCTTCATTCATTTCAGATTCAAAGGACTTCATTAAGACTGGCTTGTCGTGAGCAAGATTCAAACATCTCTGCATTTGTTTGGGGCTTCGAACTTTGACTAGCCTCAAGCACCACTCCTTTTTAGAACAGATATGAAGTGCAATTCTGGCTGCCTTAGGATTCAGGAACCAGATTAGCTAAGCCTCCAAAGCACGCAATTTTGCTCTAAGCCGCTTCGGGATTTGCAGATGTATAGAAAAATTTCCGTCAAATCCCATCGTCGATCTCTATGTGCGCAGTCTGCTACTGATAACTGCGCCCCTGTTTGATCACCAATCTCAACACAACCCAGGACTATCGCCCGCAATTTCTGCAGGGTGGCGCGACAATCGTGAACAGGGTCCTTATCAGCGGTTATCACCAATCGTGACTGGCCTTTTACTCACTCCGGAGTATTTCCTCTTTCTCCGCGGAAACGTCGAGGAATTGTGCATAGGTTGTGCCAGCCTATCCAGGCTCTACTTCAATCATTCGGGACAAATTATATCTGAGTTCCTCCTAGCTTGCTTGTTGAACAGGCTTGGAGCATTAATTCGAACCCCACGATTTGGAGGGGCAACCTACAGTTTGCGGCACACGACATTATGAAGGACGCCTCAAGTGACTTCGGCCCATCGCCATTGATGGCTGCATGGGATGCCCAATCCCAGGTTCATTTAATTGTCGGTGCCAATCCTTTGGCTGCTGCTCGATGCGCCAAGGTTCTTGAAGCCGGCGCAAAGCCCGTTATCATTGCGCCAGAGACGGCCGACATGCATTTTACCTTGACAGAACACATTAACAATGGCTCTGCTCAATGGGTGCGTCGGGAGTTTCAGGATGATGATCTGACCAACCTGGGCAGAGAGGAAGTTGATCGCGTAGTGGACACGGTTTTCGTCACTTTGGGTGGCAACAATCAATTAGGTAGGTCCTCTCAATAATCTCATGCGCGATGCACTGATGCTAACGAGGGTTTCAGCCTCTCATATCTCAAAAATGTGCCGGCGTCTTAGGATTCCAATCAATGTGTCTGATGCCCCGGAACTATGCTCATTCACCCTGCTTTCAACTTACTCAGATGGCCCGCTGCATATTGGAATTACCACTTCTGGCCGCGGTTGCAAGCTTGCCTCGAGACTACGACGCGAGATTGCTGCTTTTCTTCCCGCAAACCTGGGCTCTGCTATTGATCGGCTTGGCGCCGTGAGGCGGAAGCTCTGGGAGGAGGATAATGCGGCTGGACTTGGTGAGGTGGCAGCAGAGTGCGACGACGACGATACGGCAGGCCAGGCCCACACCTTCAATTCCCTGGTCACGGAAGGCGATGTCGCTGCTGCAAAATCAAGACGGATGCGCTGGTTGTCACAGATCTGCGAATACTGGCCGCTCCGGAAGCTGAGCTCTATTACCGACGCCGATATCGACACCATCTTGAAAGCATATTCGTCTGGGAGGGAAGACCCACAAGATGCCAATGGAATCAATGGCGTCTCGAAGAAAGGCAAAATCATACTTGCTGGTTCCGGTCCTGGATACCCGGACTTGCTCACTCGTGCCACATACAATGCTATCCAGAGTGCAGATATTATTCTGGCTGACAAGCTCGTCCCAGCTCCAGTTTTGGACTTGATTCCTCGCAGGACAGAAGTCCATATTGCGCGCAAGTTCCCGGGAAATGCCGATCAGGCACAGGAAGAGCTTCTGCAGATGGGCCTCGCTGCGCTGAAGAAAGGACAGCAGGTGCTTCGATTGAAGCAGGGTGACCCCTACCTCTATGGCCGCGGGGCTGAAGAGTTCGAGTTCTTCCGTGGTGAGGGCCATATTCCTGTGGTGCTACCTGGCATCACTAGCGCCATGAGCGCATCTCTTTTCGCGGACATCCCCGCGACTCATCGCGGCGTCTCTGATCAGGTGTTGGTCTGTACAGGAACTGGCAGGAAAGGCGCCGCCCCCAATCCGCCTATCTATATCCCTACCCAGACTGTGGTTTTCTTGATGGCCCTTCACCGCTTGTCGGCCCTTATCGAGTCCCTTACTGCATACCCCGCTGAGGACACCATACGCTCCAGAACCCTCTGGCCCAAGGAGACCCCTTGCGCAATTATTGAGCGTGCATCCTGTCCTGACCAGCGTGTAATCCGTTCAACGTTGGAACACGTCTGCATGGCCTTCGAAGCCGCTGGCTCACGGCCACCGGGCTTGCTGGTGGTTGGTGCCAGCTGCCATGTCCTTCACAACCCGGACGGCCAAAAATGGGTGATTGAGGAAGGATTCCATGGATTGGACGAACTCCACGGAGAGAAGGATACGGTATTGACGCCCTCGGAATGAGTATTTATTGGAGGGAATATGCATAAGCATAAGCATGATTCAGAGCGACCGAGTTGGACGATCGTGTACATAGACAGGATTCAGATACCCCATGTGTAAATGTGAACAAGAATAATTGATTATTTACCATCAACATGATACCTATAGACAGAAACTACTTGGTGTTGCTGTTTAAAGTACTGTAACAATGCCATTCAACTGAAGAAACAAAAAAGGAAGTATAGATCGATCCGATCGGCAATGACGCCATCTTCGCGCGACACCGCCTCCGCACCAGAATCTCCATAATTCATCTTCAACGCATCACAGAGCATTCAACAAACACCATGGCGCCAACATCACACCTTCCTCTTTTCGGTGGAATCCGGTGCGTTTGAATATTCCATCCCAATGATTCCATTTAACACCTTGCAGAGCCTGGGATTCCAAGGACTGGACCTCCTCGGATGACCGCGTCCGCGGCGGTGCCTCCCACTCAACCCTCACTTGCTCTCCGTCCTCTCTGGTGGCCAAGTTCCATGGTAACCTCGATATCACCACCCTCGGTGGCGCAGGCTTTGCTTCACAGCGTACGACCGGCGAAGACCGTACCTGGAACTTGTCGCGCTACGATGGCATTGAACTTGTCATCGACCACGCAGATAACAAGCTCTACACCCTTACTCTGAAGGATGAGATTCTTCCTAAGCGACCCGATGGTCGCGAGCAGAGTACTTTGAGTTGGGAGTTTGATTTCCGGGCCGAGGGACGCACGACCATATTTGTGAAGTGGAGCGATTTCCGTCCCACGTATCGCGGCAAGGAGAAGAAGGACGTTGAACCGTTGGATTTAAAGAATATTAAGAGATTCAGTATCATGATAAGGAGGTATATCACTATTCTTTTCTTTCATATTGCGGGCTGGTATTGACTGCTTCTAGTTTCTTTGGTGAGCAAGACGGCGACTTCGAACTTGGCGTTGTCTCAATCGCGGCTTTGCGAACTGAACGTTACTCGGACAACCCCGATGAGGCGAGTGAGGAGGAAGAATTCGATGAGAAGACTGATGCTGATCGGCGCGGGCGTCGGGGGCTGTTTGGGTGGTTGACTCGATGTCTCGGGGTTTAAAATCATCAAAACTACGCAATTAGGAATTATGCAATTTCGGGTATTTACGAAATAAAAATGTTCATATTATCCCATACCATCTCAAAAACGATTACTATTGATTGGGAAAGTTCACCCACTCTGAAAAGTCCATGCCTCCAGGAGTAGGCATCTGCTGCTCGATCGGGAATAGGCTGCCCCCAAAGCCGGGGTCGTTGAAAAGCTGCTCCGGGAATGGCATGAAGCCCTGCTGATGCTGTTGTGGCATCTGCTGCTGGGGATTCCGAGGTTGAACCTCGAATCCAAACTCGCTCATCATTCCAGATGGCGAGCCAAGCAGTCGGTTGATCACTTCCGAGCATCGAGCAGCGAATCGGTTTGTGCCGAATGATGGGTGGTTCAAAAGGGCTTTCGTAGTCTCGATGTCCTGTAGCCAGCTTGAGGCGTCGGGGTTTGAGGGGTCAGTCGTGAGGAAGACGACAGGAATGAGGCCGGCTTGGAAAAGGAAGTATCTGTAGAGTATGAGAGAGGTTCGTATTGAGTGAGAGGGGAGGGAAACATACAGCATATACCAAGCTCCTAGTCTCGTGCAAATATGGCTATCCATGTATTCCGAGATGGAGGCAATTGTCAGACGCGCATTCTGTAGACAGCGCATCCGGCACTCTGTCTCGCACGGGTCTTCGACTCCTCCTTCGGAGGAAACTGATGATCCATCGGAGCTACCACTGTGGGGTGCCCAGCGCCGAGCTGCCCAACGGAGCAAAATCGGGCGGTAGATGAGAATAATCAGGTTCCAATTTCGCCAGAGCATGCGGTTGCGAACGAGTGCGAGATTGTCGGCATCTGGATGTGAGGGATGCATAGCAAGGGGTTGTAAAGGATAGTGGAAGTATGAAGGCAGCCCGTTGTACCAATCTTCCATGGGTTTCTGGAGATTTAGGGTTTCTTCGGGCGTGATGCTAGGGGTTGAGATAAGACGCTGATAGACGCTATTGGTGATGAGATGGAACCGGGATTGTGCTATCAAGCCAGAGTAGAGGGTCGGGCCGAGTGATTCAGAAGGTAGTGAGGTTGTTGCTGGGGTCAGAGCCTTGATAGAAGTCAGATGTGTTTCTGCCGCCGTTGTTGCAGTTTATACATACGTCGTCTTGAATGTTAAGAACTTGCTTGGCGTCCATCACAGTTTCATCCGGTAGAAGAATTGGTCTGCCAAAGGTTTTGGCGGCGCCGCTGTCGAAGATGAAGACTCCCCACCATAACCGGCGTCGCATTTCCCTCTGGAGAAGACTGATCTTCCAGCCGTGGAATTCTTTGTGAAGACCAAGGCTCATGGCCATGCGAACCGCCAGTCCTAGGTAGTTCCAACCAGTATTGGGCTTGTTCCGTTTTTGAGCATAGTTGCTTAGCAGCAGCAAGGCTTGAACCAGGGTAAGATTACCGGTCTCGAAGACAGATGCATGTTGCAGGCACGTTCGGGCTTCTTGATAAAATGTAATGTCAAGATCTGAGCTGTCGTCACCGATACTCCAAGCGCCAAGCGCTAGGATAGTGTTTAGTAAGATCTGCCAGGCTGTGCCATGCGGACGCAGAGATGGGTCATTGAACTGGGCTCGAAAGGTAGGTTCGTGAACAAAAGGGTAGCTGGAGTGATAGTTGAGGAAGTATGCATCAATGAATGCTTGCTCAATCAAGCCAGAAGGTGCACTTTCAAGAAGCTGTGCTTTAAGCGGGACGCCACCTGAGCTTGCGGAGCGGACTGGAATGTTCAAGTCAAATCCGTGGTCGAACAGTGCTCTGAGCGGCACCACGCTGGAAGAAGCCCCAAAGTAGCCCGCCCCTTCGGGCTTGATCGACAAGGCGGCCATGCCATCTGTTAGGTCACCAAAGGTCAATTCTTTCTCAGCCCAGTCAAATCCATCGGCCTGCTGCGGTAGAGCCTCTGGGGCAGGCTCGGTTCGCTCCGCTTCGGGTCTAGCAGGGGTTGAATGTCTGGAAGAAGTCTGGGATGAAGGAGCCTGTGGCGGAGCTGGTTGGTTTGACAAGAGAGAACGAAGAGTCGCATCCAGATCTCCCCCAGGAAATAGTCTGCTTAAAGCGGTCTCAAATGATGAAAGGCGATCTTCAACATATGTCAAGTGTCTACCAGACGTTAGTCTTCCATGTTTTTGAGCCTGATTGATCACATACTGTCGCGTGAGAGGACTTCTTGACACTTTCGGGCTATATTTGCATTCCTTGTTCAATTGTCGACATTGCACGCAAGTCGGGCGCTCTTTAGAGCACTTGGTGATAATTAGCTAATTATACATGGCCTAGTCCATGAAGGAACATACCCTTGACTTCCGCAGGCGGCATTCATCGCACTATACCTCATCAGTTCAAGCGGAACCAAGTACATGGGCATCCAGTCAATACATACAGCGAACGAATGGGAATCCCGAGTGCTAGCCATACTTATCGAGGCAAGCCGGATTGTTTAGATCGTGTGTACAATGCGCTCTGATCATGACAATCCACGATAGTCATCTGCTATGAAGTCAGTCTATCGGATCATCTGTGTCTTATCCGCGATAATCCGCGATAGGTGTCGCGCGACTTTGGGTACGCGGATGTATAGCAAATCCCATGGCGACATCGGGAATGCGTCTACCGTACGGCGGCTGGAGGGCAACCTCGGACATGGTATAGAGAAACTCACGATTGGCGCTAAAGCGAACATCGATCCACTCCGAGCAGGCAGACTTGCAATGCGATGAGGATGCCACCTTCAAAGCTCCCCTCAATGGGTGGGGAAACGGTCATGTGATAAGCGGAAAAAATCTCACGTGTGCCTAAGGCAGAGAATCGCATTGGGCATTTTGTACTTGTGATTCTAGATTGCAATAATCATGTAAAGAAACTGTGAACAGTTGAAATTGCTGGTGATCGCATCCAGCTCACAAAAATTGAGTAAACAGGGGTATTTTTCCGACCTAGTTTACAGTTACGCAGATCGACGTATCAGATATATATCGCTGACTTGCTTAAAACACCGAAAGCCAAGCTTTTTCTTGCAAGTAAGTAGAAAGATATAGGCAAAAGTATCTTTGAGCGTTGTCAAAGCGAGGAGACGATTATTTAGAGCACTTTACCGGGATATATAGGAAAGAACATGCAAGGGTGATGGCTGTTGGAAGTTCATCGCGTGCAACAGCTTTGATATTCTTGGCGCGGAACGTGAGGGCGGCCAATCATGTCCCCGCATACATTTTTTTCTTTTCCACAATCTCTAGACTCATGTGCATAATACAAGAGAACTCGAGTCATCAAGAAGCAGGGAAATTCGATTGAGAGTCCAGGATATCAGAAAGTTCTTATTGCCCTTGAGTCCAAGGATCTGAGGCGCCATTATGCCGTCGCAACCCCCGTTTCCGCCGCTCCTCGCGCCATATCTATCAACCCAGCCAGAGGCATCGCTCACACTAGTCTCCTCCATACTTGGCGCAACATCAAATTGGCTGGTGCTAAGATTTCTTCATGCATCATTGAGCACTTCGTCAACCCTCAATGTTTCCCTTGGATTGGGAGACTCGCACAATGGAACCAAGAAGGTTGTGCTCGTGAGCTTTTTGCGCAGCTGGGAGTTTTGGAGAGCAGAAGCCAAACGATTGGTAGGTCTTGATAAATAGTCTTCCCTTGAAGATGGCTGGACATGCTGAATTTTGAACATGGAGTCATTGATTATGAGCACACGTCATATTAACAACTACTAGGGTCTTGATCTTGCTCGTTTGGCAGATAAGAAACAGTTCGCATTTGTGGACGGCCTTTCAGAGCTATTCTCTGCGCCTCAAACGGCAAGTACTATGCCGAATGTATCTTCGGTTGCAAGTGGCCCGACGCGCACATCTCTTCCACTTCGGTCCCAGCCTGGTGCTGTGCCTGGGAGAGGACCTCCCTTAGCAGCATCTGCATCAGCCATGAATAACGGCGATGCCGCCCACAGCCAGACTCAGCAAGGTATTGCGAAGAAACTCCATTTCTCTGGACGAGGCATTGTAGCCCTCGATGCACTCGAGGAGAGATTGCATCGGTGATCCAAATGCAAAAGGGATCAATGGAGGATGGAGAAGAGTTACTGCTTATTGTCGACCAACCGGATTGCCTGCTTGCCGCTACGGGACCGGTGATGGGAATCGGTGCTACGGAAATGGCGGAGTGGGTTTCGGGTCTACAACAGGTAAGTCCATGAAGACGAATGGACCAAGCGAGGGCTGACGTTGTTACAGCATGTGCACGCGACAATCGTCACTCTGGCTGCTGATTCCCCGCTGATCCACAATGCATCCACATCTGGGCATCAAACGGCTACGCCAGTAGAGTCGGAGCATGCCGCATTAGCTATCAGTTTGGCGCATCGGGCAAGGTCGGTCATGCAGCTCCGGACCCTGGAGACAGGAGCCGCAAGAGACGTGAGTGGCGTGCTCAGGATCAGCCGGGGAGGTGGCGCAGACGATTCTCTGGAAGAGAGGGAGTTGCTGTACTATATCCAGCGGGATGGTGGGTTGACAGTGTTTGGGCGTGGGGAGTCGTGAGATTGGGTACTAAATATTAGTTTTTTCAAAATGCAGAAACAATTTCCATGAGAAGAATCTGGGCCAGTAGCCAGATCCCCCAGAAGAGAACCGAGTAGGAAGAGAGATATCTTCACATTTGAACTGTCACGACATGGTATATTCGCCAGCCATAAACGAGGAAAAAGGAAATTCATGCATGGTTTCCCTTTATTTTATGCCTTTTCACCCCGCGCAAAAACACATTCCAAATTTTTCCCATGCGATACGGGGATCGACTTCACACCAACTCCACGGGAAAGCGTTCAATACTTCGGAATTGCCAGTTGCATTTCGAGTTAGTCTATCTCGCGATGCTAGGCCATGTCATGCCAGGATGTCACCCCTCATATTCTTTTCCAGCCTCTCCGAAAACGAAAACGCGACGCCGAATCGGAAAATATTTAAGCGGTCTGGGGGCCACGGGCGCCCTTGGGGGTACCGGTCTGGAAGCCGTTCAAGAAGCGGCGGTGGACATCACGCAGGGAGCGCATGCGGCCGGAGCCGGTGGTCTTGCGGCGCTTGGCCTTCTCGCTCCAGTTGACTATTGCGACAGAAGTGTAAGCCTGGGTTTCTCCACTATCTTCAAGGTGTGAGGGTGTGCGTACACTTGCGGGTCTTAGCAGAAGGGTAGCCACAGTTGGCACAGGTGGACTTCTGGATGTGGAAAGACCGCTTGCCTATTGTCGAAGAGAACACTATCAGTAATCGTGTCCGAGGAGATGTCCAGCCATGGTATCCTGATCGCCCATTTCCATTCTCGATGTATGTTTGCGACTTCGGGACCGGATTGACAAGGATTGTGGAATACTAACCACAGCGGCGGCACAGAGTGTGCGTCTTGTTGTGGCGCTTTCCGAAGCTGGAGGTACCCTTAGCTGTGGTGGTTGTTAGTCTCGAGTGTTTCGACGGTGCGGAGATTTGCGGTGCGAGGCTTCGACTTCGAACGTACTCATCTTGAATTAAGGGAACTGTAGGAAACGAAGGGTCAGTAAATGGGGACGGGTAGAAGGCGTAGAGAGCGCCGGGACAGCATGCAAGCGTACCTGGCAATTCCGTTGAAGGGCTGTTGTCGGTGTCGTCGTCGCTAGGCGTATCGAAACTTCCCGCTGGGTGGTGATGTGTCGGCTAAGCGAGATGTGGGCGAGTCACGGGATACCAGGGCACAAACCCTGTCCCGTGATCCGACATCATGTGACGTTCAAATGGAGACCAAATATATCACGTGATGACGATCAGGATCCAACTATACACATTAATCATTCGATGCCCCAGACTTGAAAATAGTTCAATACTTCAATCTTGTACATTGATTTGTGCAGTATGACAGGGGTATTTTGGTACAACTAAACGCCAGAAATTCACATGCTAGAAGAATCATTTCTCGTCTTTTCCGATGAAGTTGGCCATCGGATCATCCGCAGCCAGCCGACTGCGCTTGTAAGATTCCATCTCTTCCTCAGTGATCCCGGATTTCAGCTCCTCGATCGTCCGCTTCTTTCCATTCATTGGATCCTGCTCTTGACCAACTGTGCTGACAGGCTCGGGCTTATGATTTTCTTGAGTAGGCTCTTCTTCATCTCCCCCAGTCAGCATCAGCATGTTACCCTCTTCTTCAAACGCCTTCTTTCCGTCCTCGCCAGTACAGTAGCTGTTTTTGACTGTAGAGTAACAGCATGCATAGCCCCACTTGAACTCAAACCACCAACTGCCGAAGACAGAAGTATGGTTATTGGGCATGACATCTTCAGCGTACTTGGACTTGATAGCATTCTTGGGTGCACCCTTGATAGCACCGCTCTCATCGTACTCAACGAATCGCTCGTTCTCAACAACCATGGTGTCTCGTAAAGGACTTGGCTGAAGATGCTCACTGCCTCCATATTTCTCCAAAAGGGCTTTGCGGTGAGCCTCGCGTTTGGTATCACTCTCTTTCTGTTCTTTCTTCCGAAGCACCTCTCCTGATGTGGGGTTGGCCTGAAGATGAATTTGGGACATGCCTTTCTCCTGGGAATCCCAGGCGTACTGCTGAGCCTTTTCAAATTCGGCCGCGTCGCCGGAGGCTCGGACAAAGTTCTCTTCAGCCACAAGGGCAGACGCCTGATCATCTTGTGCACCCATATCCACCATGCGTCGAGTCTTTGGATCGTATTTCGCGGAATCAAGGTCGAGATTAAGCAGATATTTAGCGGTGTCTTCTCGGATCCGAAGGTTGCGCGTGGCTGTGCTTTGTTGCCGACCCATGTCGGATTCTTCGGCGTATCGAATATCTTCCTCCAGACCCTCATTCTCGTCATCCCCGTCCATCAGCTTCTTCAGGTCTGCGCCTTCTTTTGCGGAGCGCTTCATCGACTCCAGCTCTTCGTATTCGTCGACAACTTGGCGGTACTCGCTGGCATCGTAGCCATTCCACCGATCTCTTTTAGCATCCCAGCCCATGTCAACCTTTTGGATAACCTCGTCGGCCTCAATATTCTTCCCAGTCCATTTGGCACCCTGCTTTCGGGGTCGACTCAGGCATTCTTTGGTTTTATGGGTCATTGCGCCGCAGTTCTCACATGCGCCTTTGCGGTATTTGGTCGCTGCCGGACCCGCGCGTTTTCCTCGGTCGTACCACTTGGACTGGTCTTGGGTAGTCTTGTTCAGACGTTGATGCTCGAGATAGTCGTTGCCTGAATCATCGTCGACGTAGAACGGCTTTTTCGAGATGAAGGAGGGAATGTATTCGTTGCGCTCCTTGGACGCCACATCGGCCGGTTTGCGCGACATTGTGGTGACGCAAATAACTATGAACAGACCAGCTGCCAAAAGTGGTATGGGAATGGGGAAAAAGATAAAAAAAAATAGCTCCCGTTACACCGCGGCGAGGGATATGAGATCAAAGTAAGACGCCTAAGGTTGGAAATAAGTGGTCATGTGACCTGGCGTACCGGGCGCGTTGTGTAATGCGGGCGCATACCTCAAGTTCTCATTAAGGCGCGTTGCTCTCGCCGACGAAACATGTTTTCATGGAACACAGCTCCAAGCCTCAGACGAAATGTTGCTGATGCCCCCGGCTCAAAAAAACCAGCCTGATGGAGCCTTTTCGCGTGCGTCTCAACTGCATCGATCACTACCAGGCGACCGCGTCGGAGCTCGACCCTGCGTTGCCCTTTCGAGATGGTGCCTCTGAAAAAGATTTCAGGCCAAAAGTGCCTGTGATACGGGTGTTTGGCGCGACTGAGACTGGCCAACGGGTATGCGTTCATGTCCATGGCGTATTCCCATATCTGTATGTCGAATACAATGGTTCTTTAGCACCCGAAGCAGGTAAGTTCAATACTAGCGTGATTAAGATAATCTCTGCTAATTTATAACTTTCAGTCAATTCGGCCATACGCACCCTCCACCTCTCAATAGACCATGCCTTGGCGGTTAGCTATCATCGCAACGCCTACGACCGGAAAACCGCATACGTCGCACATATTTCCTTGGTCAAAGGGATCCCCTTCTATGGCTATCACGTCGGCTACCGGTTCTTCTTCAAGGTTTACCTCCTCAATCCTTTCTCTTCTGGCCGACTTGCCGATCTTCTCCATCAGGGTGCGGTGATGAAACGCCCATTACAACCATACGAAGCCCACATGCAATTCGTTCCGCAATGGATGTGCGACTACAATTTGTACGGGTGTGCATATATGGATTGCGAAAAGGTGAAATTTCGTTCACCCGTACCAGAGTATCTGGAGTTAGTCAATCCCGACCATCGATGGCATGACCGCTCTATCCGTCCCGAAGACATACTCGATGACCCGGCCCTCCAAAAACAGAGCCATTGTCCACTAGAGGTGGACGTCTGCGTACAGGACATTCTCAATAGATTTGATGTCAAAGAACGTCCCCTGCACCATGACTTTAGCGAGCTTTTGAGACCCGTTGCCTTCAACGAACGCCTTGTTCCCAGCGTGGCTGGACTTTGGCAGGACGAGACCCGGCGACGTAAGAAACGAATGGGTATAACGGACCCCGGCAGCACCCCTTTCAAACCGGAAGAACTGATTTCGATGTCTGCTGATCCTAGAAATCAATCTAAGGGAGGCTGGGTACATGAGGACGAGTTTCAAGAGTTGGCCTCACAACTGGCTAAGGAAGAACGGCGAGCTGATGGCGACACGGATACATCATTTGAAATATTCACGAATTTCGAAAAAGAACAGGAATGGATTCAAACCGCCTTGAATAGCGTGGAGGATTTCTACCCAGACAGACTGGACAAGTCAAAACAGAGTTTTCGCCAGGAATTGGATGAATTGGCCAGAGTTTCCGTTGATGAAGACCTTGCGCGATCTTCTCAGCCTGATGGGCAATATCTGTCAGATGATGAGCATAGTATCAAAGAAGACATCAACGAGGAGCCCAGGGTCATTGAAGATCATGATATTCAAGAAAGTTTCTACGATGGTGTATTTGACGACATTTTTCAACCACATGATGACGCACCCGAGGAGCTCGTGCAAGGGGGCATCTCGAAATATCCTTACGACGAATTGACAAGCGATTCACCTGTATCGAGGCCAAAACCGAGCTATGAAGACCACAGTATGGACGGAAATGTTAATAGTATCCTTAAAAGGAGTTTCACTGATCTTGCTCATCACGACCGCCCATCAGGGAAAAAGCCGAGATTCTGGAGCAACCCAGGCTTGTCTGAAAAGAACAATCGCGGTAGCTTGGGCGAGGTGAACCCGAATCTGGATTCGAAACCTCTGTCATCACAACCCACATCATCTTCGTCTCAAAAGACAGTTCGGCCAAGATCTCACATGCCTCTATCCAGCAGTCGATTGAACTATCCCGTTGTCAAAGATCCCTATGACCCTTTGACGATTTCACGGTTTAGCCAAGATGATGGCCCATCGAAGAAGGGAAATAAATCTTCACAGCACCTACCATGCTCTTTCCCAAGTGGATCTGCCACCAGTTCTTCAGAGAATGGCGGCGGTGGAGCAATCTCTTCTATTCCTCGGTCTTCTACCACTGTAGTAGAATCGGTTGCTCTCAATTCGCATGTCGCCAAGATCAAGGAGAATCTGTGCGACTCCTTCAGTTTTCCTGAAAACACGACTGTCTCTCTTTTCAGGTTCCCCGCCCCTGGCAAAACTGAGGTTACTTCGACAATGCATGACAATCACCGCCCATCTGTTGTCTATCAAAAGGCATATTACAGCAATGAGACAGATGTTCCTGAAAGACCACGACAATACGCCGGGCGAGAATTTCGATTAGAAAGCGACACAGTGCACTACCTCCCAGAATTCGACCTATCAGCAAATCACCCGGCCATGTTTGGTCTACAATCACCGATTACCTTTGATCGGGAAAAACAAGAAAAGGTCGACCAGGAATTGCGGGAATCTTGCACCGCAAGAACGTGGAAATTTGCACCGGTTCCTCCTAGCCGGTCTGAAGTTGTCGAGTGGTTTAATAACCTCCACGCGTCTCAAGATTCCACCTCATCTAAGCCCGCAATTGCCAATGCCGAAGCGAGGCCTGAAGCAATGTCACAGATCGAAGGACCAACACAAAAGCCCCACGGGTTCAAATACTCTCAAAAGGCGAAGACTACCAGCGTCGAGCACCAAGCCCAGTACATGAGCACAATGAGCTTGGAAGTACATGTGAATACTCGCGGTGCTTTCTCGGCACACCCCGCGGAGGATGAAATTTCATGTATCTTCTGGGGTCTTCACTCTGAAGACGAGGATATCGAGGTCAATAGCCACCTACCTGGTGTCCACATCGGAATGATCTACCAAGGCGAAGGCGAAAGACCCGAATCCAAGATCTCGAAAGCGCTCAAGATCGATATGGAAAATGAACCCACAGAGCTTGACATGATCAATCGTCTGGTAGATATCGTGCGCTACCACGACCCGGACATTATGATTGGGTATGAAGTTCACAATGGCTCCTGGGGCTATGTCATTGAGCGAGCTAGGAAAAAGTATGATTTCGACCTCACCGCGGAACTTTCCCGAGTAAAGTCGCAGTCTCACGGCAAGTTTGGACGGGAAGAGGAGCGTTGGGGTGCTGATCACACCTCTTCCGTACAGATAACTGGCCGACATGTCATCAATATTTGGCGTGCGATGAGGGGTGAGATGAATCTGCTAGGATATACCATGGAGAACGTCGTCTTCCATTTGCTTCATCGACGGATACCACACTACTCGGCTAAGGATCTCACAAAGTGGTATCAGAGCGGGAAGCCTCGCAACGTTTATAAGGTTGTGGAGTATTTTACATCGCGCATGCAGATGAATCTGGAAATCCTCGAGGCCAATGAATTGATCCCGCGGACAAGCGAGCAGGCTCGTTTGTTGGGAATCGATTTCTCTTCGGTCTACTTCCGAGGCTCTCAATTCAAAGTCGAGTCGCTCATGTTCCGAATTGCCAAACCCGAGAACTATCTGCTGGTATCGCCTAGCCGAAAACAAGTTGGCCAACAGAACGCCCTGGAGTGTCTCCCCCTGGTCATGGAACCGCAAAGCGACTTTTACACCAGCCCGCTGGTGGTTCTTGATTTCCAATCCCTCTATCCGAGTGTGATGATCGCGTATAACTACTGCTATTCGACTTTCTTGGGAAGGGCATCACAGTGGCGTGGCCGAGACAAGATGGGCTTCATGGATTACAAGCGTCAGCCAAGGTTGCTGGAACTGCTCAAAGACAAAATCAACTTCTCACCGAACGGCATGATGTATGCGAAGCAAGAAGTGCGCCAATCCCTGTTAGCAAAGATGCTTACGGAAATCCTTGAGACTCGTGTGATGGTCAAGACGGGTATGAAGGCAGACAAAGATGATAAGATTCTTCAACGTCTATTGAACAATCGTCAGTTGGCCCTCAAGCTTATCGCGAACGTCACATATGGTTATACGTCTGCATCTTTCTCGGGTAGAATGCCTTGCTCCGAGATTGCAGACAGTATCGTACAGTCTGGCCGTGAAACACTGGAGAAGGCTATTGCCTTTATTCACTCGGTGGAACGATGGGGTGCTGAGGTGGTATATGGCGACACTGACAGCTTATTCGTCTATCTCAAAGGCCGCACTCGCGATCAAGCTTTTGATATTGGCGAGGAAATTGCACAAGCAGTAACAGGTATGAATCCTCGCCCGGTGAAGCTCAAATTCGAGAAAGTCTACCACCCCTGCGTCCTTCTGGCCAAGAAGCGATACGTCGGCTTCAAATACGAGCACCGGGACCAGAAAGAGCCCGAGTTCGACGCCAAGGGCATCGAGACTGTGCGACGCGATGGAACACCTGCAGAACAGAAAATCGAAGAGAAAGCTCTGAAGATTCTGTTCCGAACAGCAGACTTGAGTCAAGTGAAGTCTTATTTCCACCGCCAATGCAGCAAAATCATGCAGGGCCGTGTCTCCATCCAGGATTTCTGTTTTGCCCGAGAGGTCCGGCTAGGAACATACAGCGATCGTGGCCAGCTCCCCGCGGGTGCGATGATCAGCACAAAGCGCATGCTTGAGGACCCTCGCCAAGAGCCTCAGTACGGTGAGCGCGTGCCCTACGTTGTCATCACCGGTGCACCGGGCTCACGTCTCATCGATCGGTGTGTGGCGCCCGAGGAACTCTTGCACGACGCTCAGCTCGACCTCGACGCTGAATACTATATCACCAAGAACTTGATCCCACCTCTGGAGCGCATTTTCAACTTGGTGGGCGCCAACGTGCGTCAGTGGTATGATGAAATGCCCAAGGTCCAACGGATTCGTCGCGTCGAGGCGGCTTCTTCTTTAACTGGTCCGAACAAAGGACTTGGCACGCTGAAAAAGACTCTAGAGTCATATATGCGCTCATCGTCTTGCATCCTTTGTAAAGCCAAGCTGTCCGATGCCACTGTGCCTGTATGTGGTGATTGTTTGCAAAATCCCCACCTTGCCCTACTGGACGTTGTCTCGCGGCTACAGCGGGCGGAGAAACGTGTCGTTGACCTTGAAGCTGTGTGTCGGTCCTGCATGGGCGTGCCGGCTGGTGATGAGATTCGCTGCGATAGCATGGATTGTCCTGTGTATTACTCTCGTACCCGGGATGCGGCGCACTGGCGACATTCTCGGGCTGTCCTCGAGCCTGTCGTGGAACTGCTAGAAAAGAAAGGAGATGAGGGGTTGGATTGGTGATAATCTAGATTCTGGAGTTCGTTCCTGTTCTGATAGTGAAGGATGGCGTTGGAAATACCCTACATGATGCATTTTACTTTTTCGAACTGGTTGATAATTGAATTGAAATGATTTTGACTTGTGACAAAACTACCCATTGAAAGAGGCACCCTTCCAACTTTTCTGGTAAGTAATGCTTTTTTTGTCACTTTACTAGCAAACCAGATCACTGTCGTCAGCGCTCTCATTCTAATGCATCAAATGCAAGTTCGCAAGTGATTTCTCTTCTGTTTTCGTTCCACTAACTGCCAAGCAGACATAGAAGGTGCGTCAAAATGGACTTTGGGGAGTCCGTCTCTACGATTTCTTCGACCATGATGTCGACCTCATCAGTCTCTCCATTGCTATTGACCTCCTCGATAATAGCCTCAGTCTCCTCTGTTCCATCATAGTCCAGATGGTCCCTTATTTCCCGGGCAGCAGGCGTCACTTCATCTGACCTGATGTCCTTGTTCTCATCCTCGTCAAGTATCATCAGAGAGAGTTCTTCATCAATGGCATCGGTGAACACAAAGGATGCTGAACTGGGACTGGAGGGTGTAAGGTCGATCAAATCAACGACATCACGGTGTCTTTCAGAGGAAGATCTGTGGCCGGAGGGTGAATGCTTGCTGGTGGGCTCAATGGGCGTTTCTTTGATTTGGTCCTCATCCATATCTGGAACGTCCAACAAAGCACTGGCCATATTAGTGCCTCCAAGCCCGGGGTGAAGTAGCAGGTCTTCGACTTCTGCGTGGCTGTACACCTTGGAAGAGATCTTGTCCTTCTGGTATGTGTCGAGCCTGTCCTTTGTCAACCGACCTGATGCAATCACGCCCAAATATTCATGGAAGATCCACGGGAAGCTAACAAGAGGTGAGTTCGGCTCTCCATGAGCTGTGTCTGTGTCTGGATCAGGGCCACTAGAGCGATGGTCATCGTCGTCAGAGAGCGCCAATTTGTGACGCTTTGCCAGCGCCTCATTTGTCACCTTGTGAGTCACGTAATACATCGCGATGACTAGCGGAGCAACATCTTCGAGACTACGCCCGCCAACGTGATCGAAGCACTGCTGACGGAAACCAGCTCGCAGAGTCTCGACGATACGGCCCAAGTCTTCATGCAACTTGTATGCTTTGACGATGCGACTGTGATTCAGGACAAATGTAGACCAAACCTCAAACTCGGTCTTGATCGCGAATTGTGCCATTATTCGCAGCATCGCCGCATCATACTCTTGTTTCAATTGTGTCGCAAACCCCGTGAATGTCTCACTCGCTGGAACGAGATCAGACTTCAGAATGCGGGAGTCAAAAGGAGCGGATAGATCAGGTACAAAGTGGATGGTCTCTACTGCGTCGTAGAGTCGACCCAGAACCTTCTTGGATAGGTAACTCCTACGAGGTTCCCTTTCCATGAAGTGTGGCCACTGCCGTGGTTCAAGATTCCCAGTCATCTTTGCAGGTTGACCTGTCTTGTTATAATCGACAGCTACGGAGTGCATGTGTGCCAGTTCTACACACCTCTGCTCAAGGACGCCGCCCTGCAGTGTGTCTGCCCAGGCCATGTGGGCATTTGCAATTCTAGGGAGGCAATTTTCCTTCATGAAGGTGACGAAAAACGTCGTCATGTCATCAACGGTCACATCACGGTTTAATTCGGGGGCTATCTTGTTGTTATCCACCATTGGTTTCGTGAACCATCTCACCGGAATTAGGTCCGGATCCCACATTACGAGGTAGTCATCTCCATCTAGATCTCCTCCGGCACACATGCTCGCAAGGTCTCTATCTCCAGTCTGGGGAAAAACAATCACATCGACAAGATGCCGCAGTCTCGGCTCATACACTGCGCGCACCACCCGGATATCCCCCGGGTGCAGAGATGGGTTGCGTGCAAGAATGCACACTCCTTCGATAATCTTGGGCTCTCCATTGTTTTCAGGAGAGGTAACTTGGACGAATATCTCGGGAAGCGCTGCTAATTTGTCGGCGTGCTTCGCGCCGGTTGTCTCTGCTCTCTTGACCTTTGCGTCAAACCAGCCCTGCAGAATGCCAACTTCATCCAGGACACCAAAGAGGCTGGCTCCTTTCTCAATGACGATCTTAGCTTTGTCTTTCAGTGACTTGAGATGCCAAGCCTTCCAAAGGGAAAGCATAGAGCTGACAAATGGCTCGTCGACCCGCCGGAACCCGTCTTGTAGGAGATTAGCCAATGTCAATGTTGTTTGGTTAGGGTCCACGAATCTTTGAAGTAGAGCGATTGCCTGCGAGTCATCTGTCATGGCCTGATTGAAGCTCTGCAACATTGCATCTTGTTTAGCAAGAATCACATTCGTAGGAAGGCCCAGAGCAGCGAGGATCAGAATCAACTGGCGGTTCAAAGTTGCAATGGAGTACGAAGAAGAGCGAATAATTTCCAGACTGCCATGAGGGCAATCAAACTTGCGCTGGCTGGGTCGAATGTGTACCTGATTCGGCTGAGGATCGGAAGACATGACCAACATTCCTTTGCACCCCCCCAAGACGGAACTGGAAAGCTGATGGGGGCTCGCCATTCTGGGTCTTGAGCTTCAATTTATTCATGGTCATTTGAGCCAGGAACTTCGAGATCTTGCCGATACCATCAGAGAAGTTATACCCATTACGCGTAATGTCCGGGATTACTTCAATCTGGACATTCGAGGCCCCGACAGGGCGGGTCGTGGAAAAGCACTGGCCCAGTCGGGAGGTGTACTTTGCAATATTCCGGATATGACTGAACTGGCCCATCCAGGCTCTGATGTCGGCGACAGACAAATTTGGAACAGATGCGAAAAACCAAGCGCCTTGTTCTCGAAATTGGGAGTTACCGAAAGCCAGAAACTCGAAGTGGCGGTCTCCCACAGTGATGCCCTTGACAAGGGTTGCCTTGACCCGTCTGTAAACCTCGTCATCTACTTGACTGATGGTTGATCTGATCGCTCCGATATACAGTTCGTCTGAGAACCGGACTCGAAGGAAACGGTCAGCAAACTCACTGAATTTTCTCGTGATACGATTCGAGGTATCAACCGTCGGTGTGTTGAAATAGATGGTGGCTGGGGTAACTCTAGCAGTCCGCATGAAGCAGCAATAGTCCGATATTCTCGAACTAGTGACACCCGTAGCAGCCTTAATGTGGAAAATTTCCATGGGATTGAGGTACTTTCGCTTGTGTGTCGCAACATGCTCAAGCAATCGCTGAGCTTTGAAATCCCCATCTTTCATCAGTCTGACGATGAACTCACGAGTCATATTGAACTCAGATAGGTGGCCATGAGAAATGCAAACCTCGAGCTGATAACGAACAGGGAAAGGTAATAATACCGTGTGCTCATCGACAAGATCCCCCAGATGTCCCCATTTTGGATTCACTTGTCTATCGATACATTTCCATATCGGCTTGAGAATACTTTGAATTTCATGGAAATGGGCCCCATCTTGGAACGTTATGTTATGATCTCGGAGTACATCTTTGATGAGTATCCGGCTTTTGAAGTTGAGATCGCTGGACTCTAGTGTGAGTTTCAAGACGTTCCACCGTCCTATGAGAAATTTTAGTCTGAGCAACTAACAAAAGAACAAGTTTGGGCTCACCGATATCCATGATATCGCCTGAGGTTTGCAGTTTGGTCGGGGTGTCAAATTCTCGTGATGCGTTATAATTTATACGGGTCTGCCGTGTCCACGTATCCGCCTCTTTCCAACTAAGGTCCTTAGTGAATGTAGTTTTTATATCGGATAGCTTGCGGTAGTAGATGCCTGGGTAATTCAGGAGTATGATGAAAGAGAACTTTGTTTTAGGGGAGTGGGTCCCAGTGTTATTGTGAACCTCCCACACATCATTCAATTGACTGAATGGAATCTTCAGTCGAAAGGATATCTGGGGGTTGACAAATGTAGCATTTATCTTGAAGCCACTGGGCGTTGGTATCTCTTCGTTAAAGCCGATGTAAAGTGCTCTTTCCTGAGCGTTGATCCACAGCCTAACCAGCCAGGCGAATCCCTTGAGGAGATTGATGGTAGACGCATCTTGCTGGATGCCCACCGCAAGCTGGGACGCATGGAGCTCCTAATTGGGCATGTTAGCAGCAACCCGATCCATCGAATTCTGGCATGAGACTCACCAGCCTCTCAAGATATACGAAGTTTGAACGAGCTGGGCCTGGGGCCGGGTTTCTCTTGAAGTCGGAAATCAGGGAAACATTAAGGTACACAGGGCGTCCAGAATCGAGCTTCACATAGAAGACGCCACGACTCCAAAAGTTGTGGTATGGTGGAGGCCTATCATTCAATCCAAAACCATCAGTATCTAGCACATAGCATCTATGGCCCTGTGTCACGAGACAGTCTTCGAAAAGAAGAAAAAAAAATAAGACATACGTGAAACGAACGCGACCCTTATTCATAGGGCGGCCGTACTTGTCGACAGTGATTTCAATCGAGGTGATATTGCCTTGCTTGTAGAATGATCTCCAGACTGCGAGTGTGCTTAGGGGCCTAGGAAACCCGGAGAAGGAAATGGTGACAGACGGCCACATCTTCCACGAGTCATCGACCGATCCTTCGAGATTACCTTTGGCATGTTTGGCTCTCTGAAATCGAGATCGCCCCGACATGATGAGGGTTGGCCGGTTGCACGGCCTTTGAATTAGTAAAGTCAGGGACTGAGGACTATTGTAGATTGCTGAGAGATTCAGTAGAAGTGAGTTCGAAGAGACTAGGAGGTGAGATGATGTAGAAGGACGATCTGATAGATAAGATTGATGTAGAAGGACGATCTGATAGATAAGATTGATTATCTCACCTTTGACTGTAGTGATAGTAAATGACTTTGGTAGTGATCACAATGTGAAAGGTGTGAACGGTGTAGATGAGGCCACACATAGAGTGGAAGACGGCGATGGCGACGTGAAAGATACCAGGCCAGATGTAGGAGAGCCCACAGGTCTAAGACTGAGTGATCCGAGTTGGGACAAGATCAAGACCATGGGTAGAACGATTGAGGAGAAGTGAAGATGACAAGTGTAGATGAATTGGAAGATAGTTGGGAGCAATCTCGACGGAAAGCATTTGAGGAGGAAGTAAGTTCGATCAAGAGTGACTCGGAGGAAAAAAAATAGCAAGAAGGTGACAAAGAAATAATTTCTGAACAGGATAATCTCTACACGGAAAACGTTGAACAACGGTCTACACAACGTTCCTTATGATTGACACTTGAAGACCAATTGAGAGTGACAAGGACGACGCTGAGATAGCGAGCGCGCGCAAACCAAATTGGATCAATCTTCGGTACTTTATTTACATGAAAGCAGGATTTGACTTTTAGACATGTACAAACTCATAACGTCGTTATAACAAGTAGCTTCAACGGTTCATTGCAGGGGTGGCCGGTCGTTCGAACCAGCAAAAGTTGTACTGGTAAAGATGAAGTCCTGGGAGAATTCCAAGTCCATTTCCAGATCAAAGTCCTGTAAGTGGTTTCCATTGGACTGCGTGTGCTTGGCAGACTCCTGTTGTGACTTGGCCGGGGTATTGGAGTCCATTTCTGCGAGAGGATGACGGCTTGGCGATTGATGTGTGGGAGGTGGATTAGACCTAAGGGCTTCTGCTGGAGTCTTGAGTGGTGCTGATGATAGAATTATTGATCTTCGGTTACCTTTTGGTCGCTTGGGGCTGGGTCCTTGTAAGTTGGAGGCAAGTGAGTCAAATGACTCTGCGAGTTGTGTAGCCTCGTCGTCATAGACTTCTGACTGGCGTCTAGAGGTGGCCTGAGCTGTATCGGTACTCCTGGTGCTTTGAGATTTATTCGCGGTTGGAGGCTCAGTCGTTGGTGCAGTGAACCCCATGACACCCATGAGACGACCAATATGTTGCTGTGCTTCGGAGAATTCCCGAGCCTTGGTGGCACGCTCATTTCGCAGTGATTGAACCTAGTTTGAATGTCAGAGGCGATCTTGGCTGGAGACTGTGCGTACTGATTGCCATACCTTTCTCTCCAACTGGTGTATGTGCGTATCCTTCAATTGGAGATTTTTAGATGCATCTTGCGCGGCAGCAAGCATTTTGGCCTGTATACGAGTATTCTCCTCCTTGAGCTTGGCAATCTACAGGATGTAAGATTAGCCCGGGGTGCATGCAAGTCAGCAATGCTGTAATGTACCTCTGATTCCGCCCGAGAAACGTCAATTTCACGTTTGTGCGTCAAAAGTTCCGTCTCCAATTGGAGCTTCTTCTCAGTCTCTCGTAATGCTGAGCACAATCTTTCAGCTTCGATATTCTGCTTTTCCACCTAGAAATTATTGATCAGTATCTAAACAACGTTGGAAGTGGAAAGTATCAGTACCGTTGCTTTCATAGTCCCAACTTCCAATCGCAAATGTTCGTTCTCTGTCAAGAGATGCCTTACTTCATCCTGTTTCAGGTCACAAAGAATCTTGTTTTCCGATAAGTGAGATTTGAGCTCTTGAAGCTCCTTTTGCAACGATGCAGACGTTTCAGATGACGTGGTTTTCTCCTTCAAAGCAATCTGTAGTGTCCGTCGCATCTCCTCATTCTCAGATTGAAGTCGACGAGTCTCCGCTTGAAGCTCTTCGAACTGGTCATCTCTCTCCGTGCTGATGGCTATCAAATTAAGCTCTTTAGAACGAGCAGTTTCTCGTTCCGTTTGAAGTGTATTGTCGAAATTGCGGCGCTGGTCTTCAAGTTCCTGATTCAGAGCCTCTATCGACGCAGTCAGCTCTTGTACTCGACAAGAGGCATTTTCTGCATTCTCTCCCATGCGTGAAAGATCGTCTTGTAAGCAAGCAATGGCATGGGAAGATTGATCTAGTTGCTTCTGCAGATCTTCGCTTTGTTGTTTCAATTCTTCATTCTCGGCAATTTGATGATCTCGTTCTTGCTCCACTAAGCGCAGGGGTCCTTCGACGTCGTGACAGCGACGTTCTAGATCAAAACAGATGTCTCCGATTTTCTTCATCATGTTATCGTGAGAAATCTGGGCGTTGTGCATGAAGATTTCCGTGAAGCCAGACCGCCAATCCCGAGTTGGAGGACCGGCGGAGGAGAAATTTTGCGTGTCGCGCAAGTAAATTGTGCTTCGGGATTCTCTCGAGTCTGCTGTTGAGAATGAGCAGGTCTTGTCGGCAAATGACCTTGCCGAGCGCTCGACAAAACATTTCATCAGCATGATATCTGTGGCATTTCCATTGGTCGTCAATGCAGCAGCAAAGTAGATTTGAAATAGACTGAGAAGAATCTTGTTTTTCAGAGCCGCGTAAGCGCAATAACATACTTCGGAGCCGCGGCACTCGTCTTGGCTCGGAGTGACAGGGAATATTCCGAAAAGGTTGGCAATGGCTTCTTTCGTGGATACTGAGTTAAGAAGCGAAGATACGATTGGTCTGGATTCGGTTGACTGGAATCCTGAAAGAAGCAATGCGGCCGTATGCAAGCTCGACAGGGAGCCTCGATGTGGGCTGTCGTCCTTCAAGGCATCCATAGTGAAGCGAAGGAGCTCGTAAATGATTGATTCATCGCAATTTGCCAATGATTCTGTTAGTCGTGACACTAAATAGGGTGGCAGACTTCCAAGTGCTCCACGGCTATCACTCGAAACAAGCAAACGGAGACCGAGGTCTCGGATGTTAGAAGGCAGTGCAGCCACTGGAAGGAGAGAAAGCAAAAACGTAACTCCCATCACCTGGGTATCCCGGTCAAGACCATCCTTGGCCACCTTTTCGCACAACTTGGCGATCTTGGATGAATTGTTCAATACCCACGCATCTTTCTGCTTAAGCTCAACGGCATCTGACACACAGATTGCGAGACGAATGCTCTCGGCGGCCTGGGATGGGGGTAGGTTGCAATTGGAGGAACAGGCAAGTATCACACGCAACACGACCAGATCTAAGGTCTTTAAGCCTCGCTTGGCGCCAAAGAAATGCTGTATGTTAAGAAGCCAAGATGGGGGCTCTAGTCCGTGTTGAATATGGCGATGACTTTTTTGGTTCGATGCAATTCGTGCAAATGTGGCTAAGCAGAGTAGATTGCCCATGTGGTCGTCGATGTTGCGCAAAGTCTTGGTAAATTCAAATTGCAGGTTAGACATTACTTCGGAGGGGACTTCATCCAGGATGCGCGGCGACGATTGAAGCGTATTCATCAGGCTGTGTAGGGGCGCCAATGTCTTTGCGCATGGCTTTCTTGCCATTACATGGACCAGCTTCGTGATGAATCTGGCCAGTCGAGCAGGTGCTACCACACCGGATGGCAGTGACGATGATAGTAGGGCAATACACGCTGGGTCGTACTACGACCGTCAATCTCTGGACGAAAACTTGATAGTCATCAGCACTCACTTCAGATTCTCCGGCATCAACTGCCTTTTGGAGAAATGTATCCAATATTTCCGGATGACGCTTTAGCAGGGCATCGCGAAAGACCGTTGTATGAGCTGAGATGCATTAGTCTTTATACAAGCCGTATTATCTGAGCACCGAGTTCCTTGGTATCTCTTACCAAACGCAGATAACAGTGGGAGAGCCACCCGCGACCGTGATAATCCTTCGACGAATATGTCGGCCAAAAGACCGACTTGACAGGATTTCTGAAGCGCCCATGAGTCTATTGTAGAGGTAGCGACCCGCTGAGTTAGATCATAGAGGTCCTAATTTCATGTTATCACGCTGTGTCTGATGACCAGAACAAGGTTAGCGTACCAGTAAAGAGGGCGCGTAAGGCGCGGTCACGACGCGTTCAATCTCGCAGATGAGACATACGAGCTCAGTCATTGTGACTCTCTGAGCTGAGATTGTCGTGAACACTAGGCGGTGGTTGATGTCGTTATCGCCGATGGTCACGACACGGCAAAGAAGTGTTGTCGTGGTTGCCCCCTCAACGGGCAATTCTGCCACCCCAAGTCTGACCATGAGGCTCTTGACGGACGATCTACAAACTACAGTCTTTACGTGATACTAGAGTAATTTGGTTTTGTGAACATAAATTACTATTAACGCCATTGTCTCCATGTGTACCTGAGATTAACCCCCACTTACCCCCACGTTCGCGGACTTGCCAGCGTCGAAGAGAAGAGCCGACTCGGCCGAGCCCCGAAGGCGGGGAAGAAGAGGTGCACACCTCATCGGAGTTCTTAATGTCGTGAACAATTACTGTTGTTTTGGATTTTTATTTTCATATCTTGGAAATTGTTCTGAAACCTTCATCGCTCTACGACTCGTGAGAGCTTCGGTGTCTCTCCTTCATGACGATGCGAGCGCCATTCATAGTCCCCAGGGGCTTCTCCACTCCCCGCATGCCCCAGTGCCGACCCCGGATCCCACAATACCTAAGTGTCCAGGCAAGCATAGCGGTTCGAACGAATACTACTTCCAGTAGAAACAACAGCCAGAGTCAAAATAGCTCCTCGAGCTTCAATTCCGATTCCGCACTCTTCTGGACACCCGCCAAAAGTCTCCTGGTCTCCGCAGTCGCTGCGGGGTTGGGCTATGGCTACGCCACGTATAATCAGACACCGCAGGCGCCCAAGAAAGTGCAATATGGCTCAATGAAGGACTTCGAGAAGGTACCGTCCTGTGCATTAGGTCACTTGCGCAATCGGACACTAAACAATAGTAGGCCATTGCGGAATTGCGCGCCAAACTCGGCGATGACACAATCTCGACCGACGAAGATGAACTTCAGCATCATGGATACTCAGAGTGGTCAAGCCTTAACGCAGAGCGTCTTCCAGTCGCCGTCGCATATCCCACGTCCACAGAACAAGTATCTGAAATCGCCAAGGTTTGCCATAAGTATCGAATGCCCATGATTCCTTACTCCGGTGGCTCAAGCCTGGAGGCCAATTTCTCCGCCCCATATGGCGGTATGACTATTGACTTTGCATTCATGAACAGGGTCTTGGAGATCCACGAGGATGACATGGATGTTGTGGTTCAGCCGTCGATCGGGTGGATGGATCTGAACGAGAAGATCAAAAGTACTGGCCTGTTCTTCCCTGTGGATCCAGGCCCGACGGCTATGATTGGAGGTATGGTTGGTACGAACTGCAGTGGCACAAATGCTGTTCGGTATGGGACGATGAAGGATTGGGTAATTAATCTCACGGTTGTTCTGGCCGATGGTCGCGTCATCAAGACTCGCAGGCGCCCGCGGAAGACTTCTGCAGGGTATAATCTGACTGGCATGTTTGTTGGATCGGAGGGTACTCTGGGCATTGTGACTGAAGCCACTCTGAAATTGACTAATATTCCCGAGGATACTCGTGTCGGTGTCGTTGCATTTCCCAATATTCGTGACGCAGCATCGACTGCCATGCAGTTGATTAAGAAGGGTATTCCTGTGCAGTGCATGGAGATTATGGATGAAGTGCAAATGGATGTCATCAACCGGGCTGGTGGTACTAAGCGGACCTGGGCAGTGTCTCCCCATCTGTTCTTCAAGTTCTCTGGTACAAGGGCTGGCGTCGCAGATAGCGTGAACCTGACGACGAAGCTTGCAAAGAGCAATAACGCGGATGCCTTTGAATTTGCCAAGAGTGAACAGGAGGCTCATGACCTGTGGTCGGCCAGAAAGCAGTCACTGTGGAGTATGATGTCTCTGCGCAAGGAAGGCTCCGAGGTTTGGTCAACCGATGTGGCCGTCCCCATCTCGCGATTGCCCGATATTATTGGTCTGTCCACCACGATTTGTTTCTTCTCACTACATCTACTAACTGTCTCAGAAAAATCCAAGGAGGAATTGGAGAGTCTCGGAATGTTCGCTAGCATTCTGGGGCACATTGGCGATGGTAACTTCCACGCAAGCATCATGTATGATCGCAAGGATCCTGAAGAGCGTGAGCGAGTCGAGAAGGTGGTCTATGACATGGTGGACCGCGCTCTTGAAATGGACGGGTCATGCACGGTATGTTCAGCCTCTAACCCAGTGGTGCAATGCTAATGTGATCTCTACAGGGTGAACACGGTGTCGGCCTGGGTAAGAAGGGTTCACTGAAGAAAGAGCTGGGTCCGGAGACCATCGATGTCATGCGCAGTATTAAGCGATCTCTTGATCCTCACTGGCTGTTGAACCCTGGCAAGATCTTTGATTTTGAAAAGGATGCTTGAACACGAGTTATTCAACTTAGGTCTTATCAGTATCCACATAGACAACATGTAAATATTTTTCACTAACTTCATACACTTCTTACATCCGCTCCAACTAGCTATATCTCAGTTACAGTCATCATCCATTCACACTCGCGAATAGGTATCCTCAGCCCGCGCCATAACCGAAGCTTCCTACTGTCTACGGTGTGATAGTGGATAACTTTAAAAGACCTTGGCGCCAAGACCGCGCGTACAGGCCATCTTCCATTTTTATTCCATTGCTTCTGCCTACAGGGACTTCGCACTGACGAAGGCCCCACAGGAGAGGTCCTTCGTGGGCTTGGGCTCCGTTCCGATGATATGGATGGAGAAATTCGGCGGAGAAGCAGGACCTCGAACGAAAAACCTCGGAAATCTATATGCGAATTCTCTAATTGACGTTTTCACGAAGAACTTTTACTCTTACAGCTCAATTCTTCGAAACTCGAGCGCGCTGAAGCTCAAATGGTGCTATCGAGGTGCGCATCGACAACCTTATCTCTTCTGACATTGAAAGGGATATGTGACGGCCTGAGTCTTTCTAGCCATGATGGAGTATCACTGGGGTATAGTCGTTCATTCAGCTAAAGCTTGGCAGTAAAAACCATGTGCCTCTGTCACTCCTTCGTTAGCCTATTCGTCGTGTAAACTTCTAGAGCGTCTTTAAATCACATTCTTGAGGGGCTGCGACGCTAAGAATCGTCGCAAATTATCCGCAATTAGCTCGGTGCATCCCTGGGGCCTGCCACCTGCAGCATGAGGCGAGACAATCAAATTAGGAGCCTTCCAGAGACGGCTGGACTTGGGAAGAGGTTCGGTCTTGAAAACATCAAGTGCGGCACCGCCAATCTCGCCCTTCTCGAGGGCATCCACCAAAGCATCCTCGTCAATCGAAGTTCCGCGGCCAACATTGACAATCCAGGCATGCTTGGGAAGCAGCTTGAGTCTTTCGGCGTTCAAGGCATTATTCGTCGATTCAGATCCAGGCAGAATCATAACAAGGGCGTCCGTCTTGGGAAGAAGCTCACCAAGCTTATCTTCGCCGAAGACCTCGACACCATTTCGGACTCCAGAACTGCGAGCAACACCCTTGACGTTGGCTCCGAGGGCTGTCAGAAGCGGAGTGAGGGTCTTTGCGATGCTGCCAAAGCCCCAAACGAGCACATTTGCGTTTTGCAGAGTGGTGAAATCATTGCGAGGGAAGGATCCACCAAGGTGGCCGGGCCATTTCTCCTGTAGTTGATAATCGCGCATCTCGTAGAAGTGGCGGGCGCTGTTGAGGAGGAGACCGAGGGCGTGTTCGGCCACGGGGTGGTCGTGCAGACCGACACCGGTACAGACGACGATGCGGGAGGTGTCGAAGCCGGCATTCAAGACATCATTGGGCCCTGCAGCGAGAGATTGGATCCATCGGAGGTTCTTCATGCGCTTCGCGGCATCCTTCAAGTTGTCCGCGGCATTGGCCCAGGTCACCAGAATGTCCGCGTCGATCAGGTCCTCCGGGATGGGAACCTTGACATCATATGGGTGTAGAGAGACAGAGAAGCCTTTGAGGCTGTCAACATCGAGTGGCACTGAGGTAGGGTAGAGAAGCTTCATTGTGAGAGATGTTTGCAAGAACAAGTTGGACTGTTGCGGAAGATGTTGACCCCCTCCACCCTACGCTCCGCCCGCGGCGCCCCACACTCATCGTCATCGGTCAATATCCGACGGGTACCCGAGTCAGTCGGTCTTCACGCCGATGCTTCGGGGAATGCTTCAAACGCCGTTAAAAGGCTACTGAATGTATGCTAAGCTATCTTGGTGAAAGAACGTGCTTACATGCCATCTGATCGTCTTAGGAAGCTATCAATGGCGAGGTGCACGTTCCTATCTTCCTGTTTGTGCCCTTGAATTGTCTTAATCGCTGGCTTCTGTCCTGGGCTGGCGGTATCAGAATGGACATTTCTGGGTCATCAAGAAGCTAACAAAATCCTGACCGCGTTATCGGGAACTTATTTGCAGGTCTCGAAAATACGGCACGGGCCACATCATTCGTGGAATAATTACACATGCTTACCCCGGATTTATCTCCGGTAGCCGCCCCCACGCTAATCCCCAATTGTGCTCCCTCCCGTGTTCTATGAGAATATCAACATCAATTCAAGACAGTTTTGCCGTTGATGCGCTTTCCACTCAGCTCGTTTCCTTGAGGTCGTTCGTCTCAAGATATCGTGGAGTAGGTCACGTTCCCACTTCGGAAGCCAAAAGTCCTTGGAAGTTTCGACATGACTAGTTTGTTGGGTCAATCCCGCTCAGTGGTAATGCATCTACGACAGAAAATGAAAAGAAAAGAGAATTGTAGTATTGAAGACTCATATCCATAGCGCGTCATCTTGTTCCGATTGTAGAACCTCAAAATACTGCTCAAAGAGCGCAGCACTCCACTGACAGGCTGTCCCGGAGCTAGGAATATCGAAAGGCTCTCTTGTTGCTTCTGGACTTTTATCGGCGCTTATTCCATTAAATGACCGTTGAGGTTCCGCTGAGGAGGCCAGTCGCCCAATCACTTGGGACGCTGCGTTGAATGCGGGTGAAGCCATGGTGTCAGCTGATGGAACTGGTGCAAGTCTCTCTGTTACGATCGATTCAGAGTCTTGAAGCTGGCCATCCCCATTCAAAGTCGACCCAAATAAGCCTGGATTGCTCAAAGCCAACTCCCTCGTGGTCAAAGTCTGCGTGTGAAAGTCTACGATACGACTCCAGCGTGGACATCCGCGAGAGTCACGGATCACATCCCAATATTGGAAGACTTCCTCAGCAGCCGTCCATGCCGCGTTCGCTCCATCCCCAAGCGGCGAGAGAGCTAAGCTGATGAGCAGGTAAGTTAAAGCATCCCACTCAATGTAAGTCTGGAAAAGCCATAGCCACTGCTTGCACCGCTGCTGGAGGCGCATTTCTTTAGCCCGCCCAAGAATCTCCACGCAAGTTTCACGAAGGCTCTGTTGAGTAAGAATCTGCTGGTTGTATCTGTCTCGTGGCTTGATCACCGCGAGCTTGAGTTTTGCAATGATCAAACGACTAGATTCAGCAGTGACGAAATCCAGGGGGATGGAAGTGTCACAATGTGAAAGGTATTCGAGCTCTATGCGTTCTTTGAAGCGATCAATCGCTTCACACTTCTCTTTGGAAGTTGAAATGGTGGGATAGGAGTTCATTCCGGTAAATTGATCTGAGAAGAGTATCAGGCGTGTGAAATAGCTGATTTCGAGTCTGACCAAACTGAACAGCATCTCACTCTTTCCTGACTGGGAGTTTGGTATTTCACTCATGTGTGGGTCGAGGTTAGCATCTGAGATGCTCGATGGGAATTTCTTCTGGAATTGAGATTCCAAGATGTGTGGCTCTGATCTGTAGTCTTTAGCTATACGAGTGTCAAGAATGAAGATTTGCCACCAAGTTCGACGTTGCATTTCTGCTTCAAATGGCGTGAGACTTGCGCCTGATGTTTCCTGGTTCAGTCTGTTTTCAAACGCTGCTGTTATGGCAAGCCGGGTGAGGCTCTTGACGTCAGGGCCTCCTACGTGGAATCTGGAACAAATCTGAACGAAAACTGGTTAGCCATTGGGAATCTGGCTGTGATGTAAACTAGAGCCCTACACTGTAGAGAGTGAGTGCTTGCAGAACGGTCATGTCTTTGGATTTCCGAACTTCAGCATGTGAAAGAGCCGTTTCGGTTGACTCTCGATACCTTTCTCCGTTAGTTGAATACTGACTTCTTGTATGGCCGTTTAAGTTACCTTTGCAATAGTATTCGTCTTTCATCGTCTAGAACCCTCTCGCATTCTTCGGTTGACAGAGTCACTACGGCCGCGTAATAGACTGCAAATAATAAGCAGTGAATTGATGGGCTGTCGAACGTTCGGCCTTGTACAAATTCGACGATCTGGCATTGAACACTCGGAGCATGGATTATTTTCAAAATCGGGTGCACCCGCTCTAGGAATATCTGCCACAGAAAAAAGATCTTCTCTGGCGATGAATGAGATTTTGATTTTGGTGCATGATGCTTTCGAGATGCAAAGTCCACCCGTCCATCATGACCGTGACTTTCTGAGCTCGCCTGATTTCCAAGCACATTGGTTGCTGCCGAATGATCGATCTTACCATTATCTTGATGAGGCGGCTGCGACTGGGCAGGCTGAACGATCTGCCAGATCTGTGACAAACTTTGCTCGACAGACTTCAACGTACACTCGATTCTCTCGACTCGAGTAGTAAGATCTTGGCCTACGAGGCTCTGACTTCTATCTCTGGGTAAAGTCTTCCTCGGTGGATACGTGCACCGAACTTTGACCTTGACGCGGTACGAGCACGGCAGGACTTTGTCACATTTGATCTTTCGGCGTCGGCATTCCAAGCAGGATTTGCTGGTTGATGAATGATGACTCATTTCGGGGCGATTATTTCCCTGCATATTGCAGGTGAGTTCGCAAGCAAAACGTAGTGAAGCAAGACCGTAGCTTTTGGTTGGTGATGGCGGTGATACGGAGAGTAAAGCCGCATTTCTAAGCATCACGTTGGCTTGCATATTAGTGGGGCTTAATGAACGACGAACATTACAATTGGCGCAAACGGGCGGTTTCATCTGACATAGTCAGTCTCTGATTGGCTATAGCGGGGAAACGGTCAAAAAAGTCCGTTCTATTCAAATGGAGGATCTACCGTGAGCGGCAATCAGGAAGCATACTATCAACGTGTGGCATCGCAACTTTAAGACGAGAGGAGGCCAAAAGAGAATATAAATATGCTTTTCTCTTCTGTTTGGGTGTATCATCCAAAGAGCCTGAAGTCATTCGAAAACGTCCTCCTACCCTAGTTCCACAATGGGAAGCATTTTGAAGAACGTCGCGGTCGTTGGGGTATGTGCACCCCACCCCATTTCTATATCTACAATGTCGATGTTCAACGAGAACTAAAAAATTACGTCAAGGCCAGCGGCAGCGTTGGCAACATTATTCTCGACGCGCTTATCTTCTCGGCCAGCTTTTCTGTCACTGTCATTTCCCGCAAAGAGAGCGAGGCACTCTTTCCCGAAGGGGTCACTGTTCTCAAGTCCGACTTCTCGGAAGCCAGTCTGGAGGCTGCCTTCCGGGGACAGGATGCCGTGGTCTCAGCAGTAGGAGCCACGGCTTTCAGCGAGCAGAAGGCATTCGTTGATGCGGCCATTCGCGCTGGAGTTCAGCGCTTCATCCCCTCTGAATTTTCCGCGAGTAGCCAGAGTGACGCTGTGCTGCAGTTGCTACCTCTACTCGAGCAGAAGAACAAATTGATCAAGTACTTGAAGAGTAAGAAAGCTTCGGGCTTGACCTGGACTGGGATTGCCACATCGGGCTTATTCGACTGGGTAAGTGATTGACTTGTCCATGCATCTTCGGAATCAGCATTCTTACTTCTATGCCATTTTCAGGGTCTTCGGAACGGCTTCTTGGAATTCGATATCTCCACCCGCACCGCTACGATCTGGGATGGAGGGGACAAAAGCTTTACTTTGACCAATGAGAAGCAGCTAGGGCGGTCGGTGATCTCTGTTCTCGAGAATCCACAGGCAACTAGCAACCAGTATCTTTATGTCGCTTCTGTGGAGACGACCCAGAATGAAATTGTCAAGACTCTGGAACAGGTGACTGGCGCTCGATGGACTATCAAAAGTACCACCACGAACGAGCAGGTCAGTGCTGCTGTCGAGAAGCTCACTGCCGGTGATTTCAGTGGTGCCCTTGCGCTGGTTCCGGCCACCTGTTTTGGGAACACGCCTGGTCTTTGTGCAAACTACGTCAAGGAGCAGAAGCTTGCAAATGATATGCTAGGACTGGAGATGGAAAGTGTCCAGGATACCATTATGCGCGTTGTACAGTAGGGCTTCTGGCTATGCTTGGATATGTCGTCATTAATGGAATTGATCCACTGCACGAGAACATTTCGGAGAAGTAGAGCGACTCCGGTAAAAAAAAATTGGGGCGGGAATAGAGTAACAGCCAATCAACTTGTCCCTACAGGATCTGGAAAAGGAAGGGATGAGTCAGCGTGGGGCAGGCAATCGGCCGCGAGCCGACATCGCTGTTGATCACGCTTGCCACACGTCGTTTCATTCACAACACTATCAGAGGGTAAGTTAAACTATTCTGCTATTTTGTCCTTTCTAGTTGTCGCAAATATGCAATTGCGCTTGAGATCTCTCTCCCGGGGATCGGTGAATCAATTGAGCACCAACGCGTCTTTATCCACTCGGCGGGGCAATGGATGAAGCCTTGACTCAAAGATCTCTGTGGTCCAAGTGCCGATTGGATACATCATCGCATGCACATCTGCTTTCCCGGAGACTTTGGAGGTGATCTTGTAGCGCGAAAAGCTGACGTTGACCAAGATACCCTCGTTTTCCACATATAGACAAGATGGCGCCCTCATATCCCAAGAAGAAATGCGGTATGTCTTTGAACCTCTCCCACGGCGATGACGCATGTTCTAACTTCCTCTAGGTGTGCTCGGTGCCACCGGCTCTGTTGGCCAGCGCTTCATTCTCCTGCTGTCTGACCATCCTTTCCTGGAGCTCCACGCTGTCGGTGCCTCAGAGCGTTCCCTTGGAAAGAAGTACAAGGAAGCCGTCAGTTGGAAGCAGTCCTCTCCCATGTCGGAGAAGCTCAGCAACCTCGTTCTACGCGAATGCAGCGCCGAGCAATTCAAAGACTGTGACCTTGTCTTTTCCGGATTGAACAGCGACGTCGCCGGCGAGACCGGTAAGGTTCCATACTAAACCTGCATTTGCCGGGCCTTGCTAATTTTCTACAGAGATGGCGTTCATCAAGGCGGAGATTCCCGTCTTCTCCAATGCGAAGAACTATCGCAAGGACCCCATCGTGCCGTTGGTCGTTCCTACTGTCAACCCCCAGCATTTGGATCTCATTCCTCACCAGCGCAAGCACTTCGGCTTGAAGAAGGGTTTCCTGGTTTGCAACTCCAACTGCGCCGTCATTGGTGTTGTCATTCCTTTTGCTGCCCTACAGGCTAAGTTCGGCCACGTCGCAGAGGTCGAGGTGTTCACCGAGCAGGCTATCTCGGGAGCCGGCTACCCCGGTGTTCCCAGTTTGGACATCGTCGACAATGTCATTCCCTATATCAGCGGCGAAGAGGACAAGCTCGAGAATGAGGCCCAGAAGATTTTGGGTAACTTGAACGCCGATGCCACTGCCTTTGATGAGCAAACCGGTCTCAGCATCGGCGCTACTTGCACTCGGGTTGGTGTCACTGATGGCCACATGGCATTCGTTTCCCTGCGTTTCAAGAACCGTGAAAAGGTCCCCAGCGCCGAGCAGGTCGTGGAGGCCCTGCGAGAGTACCAATCTGAGGCTCAAAAGCTCGGCTGTCCCTCTGCACCTCCGATGGCCATCAAGGTGTTTGACGAGCCTGATCGCCCGCAGCCACGTCTGGACCGTGACATCTCCGGCGGTTACACAGTGAGTGTAGGACGTGTTCGCGAGGGTGTCAAGGGTGGTCATTTTGATATCCGTTTCGCTGCGCTGTCTCACAACACCGTCATTGGTGCCGCCGGCTCATCCATCCTCAATGCTGAGGTAGCGGTCATCAAGGGTTACGTTTAATTGTAAATACGAAAAGTCAAATTCCTCAGCGATGCCACATATTACATTTCTTTAGTACGGAACACATAAGCAGTTACATGGAAATTTTGATGCCTCAGGTGTAAACATGCCTTGAATGGGCGATGCCCTATTGATGACTAAGTGAAATCTGGATCGGTCCTATTCTGGACTAGCGCTCTAGGGCTCAGCCCACAACCACCGACTTAAGCGAAACACCCTTGATTATCACGGCTGCTTGTTCCTCATCGTAGTTCTTCGACAACCAACCCCGGGAAACAGGTCGACAATTTCACAATGGGACGCGGACCGTAAGTCTCACACACCTCATCAAACACTCGCCAATGATAATCTGGACTCGCCGACCATCGTCTCGGGACCAGCTCGTCGTATTTCGCGAGTTTCGAAAAAATTTGCTTCGCGATGGACTTGAACTAATCATGATGTCTTTGCAGTAAGAAGCACCAGAAGCGCCTTAGCGCGCCCTCGCACTGGCTGCTGGACAAAATGTCCGGCACCTATGCCCCCAAGGCCTCCCCCGGTCCTCACAAGCTCCGGGACTGCCTTCCCTGATCGTCTTCATCCGTAACCGGTACGATTCGACTCGCCCTCGCTCTACGCACGAACAATTCGAAACTGATTGATTACATAGTCTCAAGTACGCCCTGAACGGTCGCGAGGTCAAGGCCATCATGATGCAGCGTCTGGTCAAGGTTGACGGCAAGGTCCGCACCGACACCACCTTCCCCGCTGGCTTCATGGATGTCATCTCCCTCGAGAAGACTGGCGAGCACTTCCGTCTCATCTACGACACCAAGGGCCGCTTCACCGTCCACCGCATCCAGGCTGAGGAGGCTGAGTTCAAGCTCTGCAAGGTCAAGCGTGTTCAGCTCGGCAAGGGCGGGATCCCATTCTTGGTTACGCACGATGCGCGAACGTGAGTGCAAACTCCAAAAGTTCCGTGTCATTCAGTCGTTGGACCATGATTTGGTTGATCACTGGAGGACTTGGAATTTTACTCTGTTCCAATCATGGATACAGTAAGACCCCAATATTAGAACAAAGTTTTGCTAACTTGCGCTCCACAGCATTCGCTACCCCGACCCCGTCATCAAGGTCAACGACACCGTCAAGATCGACATCACCACTGGCAAGATTGTTGACTACGTCAAGTTCGACTCCGGTGTTGTCATCATGGCCACTGGTGGTCGTAACATGGGTCGTGTTGGTGTCATCACTCACCGTGAGCGCCACGATGGTGGTTTCAACATCGTCCACGTCAAGGATGCTATTGACAACACCTTCGCCACCCGTGAGTCCAACGTCTTCATCATTGGCCAGGAGAAGCCCTGGATCTCCCTGCCCAAGGGCAAGGGTGTCAAGGTACGTTTCAAGTCCCCATTCCACTTATCTCCCGACTTCAACTAAACATCTTCAATAGCTCTCCATTGCTGAGGAGCGTGACCGCCGCCGTGCTCACGCTATTGCCAACTAAATGTCTCCAGACATTGGCAATTAGCATGCGCACCATCTCCACTCGGTGATGAAAAAAAAATTAACCAAAACAGTAGCTGGGAAACGGCGTCTTGTTCTGCATGATGCTTGTTCCGTAGATTCGAGCCATAGCAAACAAAACTTGGGCGGGCTTTCCGTCTCGTTTCCGAGTGATATCATGATACCTATTTTACGTTACTTCCCCTCAATGATTAAATGATCGTACTCTCCGGATCCCGTCTCGCAGCCTTATCTCTTCCGTGTTGTTCCCCTCTGCCTCTTGCCCTACTGCTTGTGACTAGAACCCGGTTTGATACATAGCGCCGGGTCCAATCACCGATTCTGGAGACGTAGGAGATGTATTCCATGAAGTTCCTTCGCCTATCTAGAGCGAAAACCGGGTTAAACGGTTCCTTCTCTACACGTGAACCGTGGATATTCCATCAAGAGACTGTCATGTCAAATGGCCATCGACCCGCCTGAAACTATTGAGATGTAAAATGAATTGAGGGGTTTTGGTGCTCGAGAGTTCTTGTTACAATCACGGATCTATCACATTCATAATCGTCTACTTGGAAAATTCGAACATGTCCGAGAATGTAGGAATATATCTTGATCGGGCATGTGCCTGCTCAATTCCAAACAAACTTATTTTCGATGATGAGTTTCCCCAGTACCAATCTGGACCAAGAGTGCGCACGCCAGGGCTGTATATTCGATCTATTGAGCCTGGGAGATACCTGAAAATAGCAATGCCGAGGTATCAAGCCCACGGGCATAATGGACTACACGGGATACACGGGAAAAACTTTCGGCCTCCCGGGCCACGGGAACCAGTGACTGGATAAGGATTGCGACGCCAGTACTCAAACAATATTACTGACTTCGGGAGTTCTCTCAAGCCAATCGCACCACATCACGTAATTGAGGGCTGATGCATGTACATAAACCCGAGACGATCAAGTTGATCACCGCTGCGTTGAAAGAGTAAGGAGATCCATTGGACCAATCGACGAGACGGTTATTTTCCTCCAGGCCGTACGGGCGTGTGCTAATGCGATGCACTTTTGAAGTGGGGAATAGCCAAGATGTCCGGAGTACACCGTGCCGTCGGATTGCACAGGGCAGGAGACGACCTCCGACACCGCAAGCGAACCGATGTTAAAAGGCATCCTAGGGCAACTTACTAAGCGAGTATCTTGAGGCAGACGACAATGCACACCCTCCTGGCTTATCTCTAATGGCGCATGGCTCGCACCGATCGCTCGCAACCGATGAGCGTATGAGAGAGCAAGGAAAACGGCTTGCACGACCAATAAATTTGATCTGCACGGCAGTCCGGCTCGCTAGAGTACTGTACAGTAGCCCTGAGAGCAAGGTGGACGCGGCAACGGGCCCATCCGAACCCCCCTTGTCCTAGCGCGAGTCTATTGTATTCGGCCACATGGAGCCTACAAAAGGCGCTCGATGGTGGGCCTGGGATAATTGATCTATCGAAATGGGCCGGCGTGACGCTTTCGCCTCTCCACAGGGAGAAGGTATCTGGGGGGCCACGACGCCGGAAAATGCACGACAGCATAACGCTGTGGATTCTTGTCTGCGTGGAACCGAAGGGGGCCCCATTGGAGGGAGCTTTTTGATTTGTCGCACCTTTTTGAGTGGCTGGCCCGGCCATGCGGAAAGTATGTTGTCTCCGGCATTGAGAATTTTCTGTATGCCATTTCGTCCACGGCAGCTGGAGAAAAGGAACTAGCAGCCCCTCCGGTGCTCGGTCCCCTCGCTCAGATGATTATCTCTCGAATGAAGCGAGGTGCGGTGATTTCAATTCACTGATGAGGCTCCATCGATGAGTTCGATGATAGAAAGGATGACGCCGTTGCTAACTATAGTCATGAGGAGAAAGACTGTGTGTGTGTGTGTGTGAGAAAGATAAAGAGAGTGGGCTGGAGACTATGGCAGTGAATCGAGTGGGGTCTAGAACATGCTTTGGAAGGAGCTCGGAGATTGTCGTTTTCCCCTCCGGTTTGCAGTGCACTGTTTGAGTCCGAGGAGGGTCAGAAATGATCGTGTTGATGCCAACATTGACCAAGCATGTCAAGTCATTGCCATGCTCTTTCCGATCCACAGCAAGCTCTGGGGTGGATCTGTACCGAGATGCGGTGTCCCAGTGCCTTGGACCTGGGTTCTGTATCCGCGACCGTCGAATTCCTGAGCTTTCAATTATCACGTTTCACGTGGCGCACAGAGTCTAAATGACGTCTTGAAGAACGAGGTAAGGTAATATTTCGCCCCTGGATAACAGATCCAATGACACACCAATTACCAGGGGCCGGTCTGGACTTTGTCCACCGGGCGGGGCGCTGGAATGAACTCCTAGGATTCTTTTGAAAACTGTTCATTCGTAATCGTGGCGGTGAGTGAGTCGTAGGGTTTGCAAACATCATGATGATGTGGTTGATCAAAGAGGACTCTCATTTTTCCCCTCCTGTCGGCCTTTGTTAAGGTTTCCATCCCCTTCGTATAGAGCCCATTTAACTTCCAGAGGCCCTATAGATTACTCGACACCAAACTCCCCCCCCCCAAGCGGTGTGAAGTGAACCGTGCTGGGCATTGCCATTCTCCCCAGACCGCAACTACCGACGGATCACAACCGGGGTAAGTTGGGTTGATCGGAGTGCGAGGGGCCAATGATCCTTTCGATGAAATCATCTGCGATTGTGGGAGATGAATGAACAAGATAAAGAAAAACGAAACAAAAGTGGCGAGGAAAAACAAAAGTGATCAATACAGTATAATACGAGAAGTCCAAAAAGGAGAAAAAAAAAGACAAGATGACGGGCAGAGGGTGTCCGCTTGGGCGCCTCCATAGTGCCCGACATCAAGTAAATCCGAATTCCATCATGATCGTCCACGGCACACTCGCTACGGTTTAGTGTCCTTGGGTTAGCGTCCCCACGGCTCTGCATATGAAACCATGAAAAGAGATGAATGACCCACGATTGGAAGAAGTGCAATACATCCTAATCATTGCCCCCCCCTAGATAGGGAAAGGTAGTTGATGCATAGTTCCTTGAATCACACGTCGCATGCCTGGCCACCGACTTAGGTTTCGGGCCTGACCGTTCGTTGTGTAGCATCGGATGCCCGACTAGAATCATTCCAGAAGGTCCCATTGACCGCTCCCCCAACCGATTGACCCGTGGACCGGGTAGCGCTTCTGCAGAGAAGCAGGCAAAGGCTGTCATATTAAGAATTGAGCTGCCCCAACGGGTGTTCGGCATAGACGGGTCAGACGGGAATCGAGAAAAGCGGGTATCGAGACGGAAACTAGATTGCTCGATCCAGCTAGTAGCTACTCTATACAGTAGCAGAGAACAGCAGAGCATACATTGGAGACCATTCCTCACGGTGGAGACCTCCCGGCCGATCTGGGGCCAATTCGAGGGGGCATTCGTGTTGGAGGTCAATCATTGCCCCCTTTTTCCCGACTTTTCCTGGCCGTCGGGTCTCCCAGTAGCCTGGAAACTAGGACTCACCTTCCCCCCGTTTTTGCAATTTTATCCGATTTTTCCCCCCCTGGTGATGTGTCGAACGTGGCGGAACGGCAGGGATAACGCTTAAAATCCATCGTTTCTCGCCCCTTCCGATTCATCCAAAGACCCTTGTTATTTCTTTCCCTGCTATTCCTTAATCTTGCATGGTTTCGTGTTCGTTTTGGTATCTTACAAGCCACCGCATCTAGTAACACCACTGACCTATAATACTTTCTTTGTTTTTTTTCTCTCTTTCTTCTTCGTACCTGTTATTCCTTTGCGCCGTCACATGAAGCTCGACTGGCACCTTGCTCAATGTGTTGGCTGCCGGGGTTCAGGGCTATGAGGTAACTTCCGGATTCACATCGCATAAATGCAGTCCATCGGCACTGAAGCAATGTTCGCCCCGGAGAAGAGACCGTATAGCAGGAGTAAGACCCCGTTAGCCGAGATGTCGCAAAGCCTACCTGGACGAACTCCAGAGCCGATTCTATCGTACCAGTCTCTGTTCCATGTTGGCACGGAGTTTCCTCGCTTCACTGTGACTTATCGCTGGTGGGAGGATGAAGCTACGACTGTGCTGTGGGCTTTCAAAGTGCCCGAGATCCGCCAGGTCATCCGTTATGGACTCTTTCGCGACGAGAACTATGCACGTAACTCGTTGCTGAGTCGCAATGCGGACGCGATTGATGCGTTTCTTGTTGCGCTCTCAGAGCCCCATGAACACAAAGTCCTCGCGAATCTATCCCACATGCAGAGGGTAGAGGAAATCTTGCGACGTTCGAGTATCTCGCCGTTTCAGCCCATTCCATGGGGCTGGTTCCCTCTGCCTCCAGGGCATTCGCTCGACGCCCGAACGATCGCTGCGGCAATGGAGGCTGAGAGTCAATTTCAATTCAGCAGAATTGCATTTGAGGAAATTGTGCGCGCCTCTCTTGGGTACAGCGCCGTCTCAGTCGAGTGGTTCCTGCTTCAGCATACCCATCTCTACATTCATCTCTTGGATCATCTGCAGACTTACCCTGAAGAGATCCCTCTTTACATCGATGTGGAAAAAGTAAGCTTGAATTTTGTTCTCGTCCGGTGGAATCGCTCTCATCTTCCTTGACTAGCTATTGCGAAACCGAAGCCCATTCGCCCATCGAGCCCTTGTGCAGTGCATGCTCATTGCTCACCCAGAAGCAGCACTCGATATGCCACAATCTACAGACCTTGGCTTCAATTTTATTGCCGGTCCAATTCAACGCCTTTTCAAAGATCAGCCGCCCAGTCTGACGACCATCCTGAGGATCTTTAGTGTCTTGGCTATCCGCTTTCGACAGCAGTACATCCACACGTCCAAAATAAAATGGCATGCACCCTTTAACACGGAAATCTTATTTTTGGAAGACTGCTTGAATTCGACATCAGCCATGGATCTGGCCCGTACCCTGACAGGTACCGACGAGATGGACTTTTCCAGCTTGTCGCGGCAGAGTATCGTGGCAGATGACGTTGTGGTTAAGAGACTACTGGGCAACTGGCATTCTCTCAGTGTCTCCGTCTGGGAATGCTGTTCCTCACTCCCTGATATTATGATCCCATATTTGCGCGAATGTGCACAGGTCAGTTTTCAAGCGGTCTGTAATTTAGGCACATCAATCTCTGACCGGTGGAGCCCGCAGATCCTCTTTGATAAGTGCAATTACCACTCTCTAACGGCAATCTTGCATGGAATGCACCGGTATAGCATTTCCACGGCGCGATCCCGCGGCTTGAACAGCACTGTTGGAGGAATGGTCGTTCTCGATCCTATTCTCCCACCAGAAACAACATTTCTCACCATTCCAACCCAGAACTATGCCGCTTACCGTCAACACTACCGTGAGTATCCGGGTATTCCATTCCTACTGCCACATCTTCGTGACCACCATCAAAATGGCGAAGGCGTCCTCCAGCCACTCATTCAATACCTGCAAAATGAACACATGTCCAAGGCCTGATGATCAACAACCCACTCGCGCTCCTCGCCGATTTCGGTGAGAAAATCGAAGTGAGAACGGCGCGTGGCGTTTGTAGCTGCCGGAGATTATGCGGTCCAACAGTGGTGATCGTTTCGAATTTTTTTTCTTTTTTTTTTTTCCTTGGGAAAGGGGAAACGTCGCCGCAGTGCGCTGTTTGAAACTAGTTGATCTGCGTTCCAAGGTTACTCATTAGATTGCGTCTGTTTCCAGGGATCGTGTATCTCTACGCTATACCCATTGCTAGCATCTTGCAGCGCTGGGCGTCTGGCGTTGCATCTTTCATTCAATACGAAATCTATACGGGCACGGTGTTTTACCGTGGCTAATCCTAGGAGGGCATACAACGCCATTTAAGGATATTGCGACGTACTTGCAGTTAATCGTCCGGTGACAATCCTAGAATGGTTCCTGCCACGCCTTCACTTGCTCCTAGCCGTTGCCTCGCTCCAGTTTCTCTACATTGTTGCCAATCAGATTGGATCCACTGCGCCCGAGCCGCCAGTTTTATTTGGTTGGGTCATTTACAAGGCCTCCAGGAAGCATACACAGCACCTCTGATCACCAGAACTCATTTGAGCCAGTCATTCTTTTCCCTTGCATCTCTTACTCTTTCTTCCCTAGCGCCTTAGGCGCCTTCGCAGCCCCGAATGCGCCACATAGATATAATAGGCGATTGATGAACAGGAAACCGGTCGCCCCGATATTTCCCCACGTCAGCGCGTTCCATGCCCCGACATCAACAAATGCTGGCCAGCCCATGGCCAAGTACGTGGCGTAAACATGCCCAACGTCGGCAATGGCCAGCCCAATCAGGTAGTTGCGCAACACCTTAGGCTCGGTGCTCGTGTACAATACCCCGATCCCCACTAAAGACAACAAGAAGTATACATTTCCAAGTTGGTAGGCCAGGGCGATAGTGCTGGGGTGGGTGATCGGAGCTTCGACGTGCGGAGTTTGGCCGGCAACAAAGCCGTTCAGGTCGTACAAGGGCGCGAGGGCTCCAAGAACACTATACAAGGTAGTAAGTAACAGATGTGGTTGGAGACGTAACTGTTGGTACCTACAGTGAAAGAGGCTCAAGCACACCGAAGACGATGTGTGGCCATGTTGGGAAGATCGTAGGCATGCTGGTTCTGCGTAGGGTTAGTGCTGCCGCTGCTGCCGCGGAGCTCCGAAGGAGCTTCGCGGCCGGATTGGTGGTAAGACTCACTTCGCTCGAGGTACAAGAGACTAGTGGTGAGGGGGAAGATATTACAGGCTCAGGCGGAGCTCATGAGGGTCACTTTGAGCACAGAATGGCATCCCGAGGTGGATCTTTAACCTCGAGAAAGGGCTGACGTAGGTGCAATGATCCACTCACCGCCCGTCGAAAACGTTATCGTTATCAAAGCTTCGTCACTTCTTCAAAACAGGTCAATGGCAGTCATCATGAACGGCCCAATGAATCAAATATCTTGCATTATCCTTGCAGTCCGCGAGTGACTGCAGATGACCAGAGGATGGATTCCAACGGGTCTTTACGGCCCCTGGATGAATCCCCGCACCGCGAACTTCCCCAGCTCTCTCTACGTATAGCGCCTCTACGGGAGCCGGTCTCAACTCGCACCCTCAGCGCCCCTTCACCATTGGAGCCTAGAGCCAGCGGAACGCGGGAATCGACTGCTATATCAAAGGGTCCAACAGGTGGTGGAACTGTCTCTGCCAATCCCAAAGCGGGTCTTCCAACCGTCACCGAATTCCTCAATGCCGCGCGAACTAAAAACGTCGAACCTGCGGACCTCCATTCGAATGTGGAATTACCGCCCCGGCCAATTCTACCTGCATTTGTTAACCTTCGTGCGCTGGAGCGCTTCCCATTTGCATCTTCCTTTGACGATGACGCACTCCATGGTCAGCGCAAGCGGCGGCGCTTAGACCTTCAGCCCGAATCTTTTAGCGAACACCTACAACTTCCCATCCCTCAAGCCCAGAAAGAGCAACGCCCTCCACCATTTGGTCCCTTTGCTATCTTGAATGGCTTGAACGAGCCGCCGCCTAATGCTGCTCTTCTCCCTCCCATCGAAGCTGGCTCTATTCCACAACTTCTGACAAAACCATCCAGAGGAGATGCTGCTGTTGATCCTGGTAGCTTAGTCTCTGCAAATGGCCCGATACCTGAAGGCCAGCCGACAGAGAGACGTGAAGCCCGGATTGAAGAACTCCTTGGCACTACTCTTGATGATAATGACAATGATGACGCACATGATCATGAAAATACAGAACGACCTTCGCTACCGGATATTGACCATATTACCATGAAGGGACCACGTGAGAAAGGAATGATCGGCGATGATAAGACCCCAACCCCTACAGACGGCGATACGCCTTTATCCCCTAAAACTCGCGGCCGGTCCCGCAAAAATTTGCGGAAGTGGACTGAGGAAGAGACGACTGATTTACTTCGAGGAGTCGTCAAGTGTGGCATTGGCAATTGGACAACCATTCTGGCGCAGCCCGAACTTAAGTTCAACAAAAGGACCGCTTCCAATTTGAAAGATAGATTCCGAGTCTGCTGCCCATGGGCTTACCGTGCGTCCGATCCGAATGAAGCGACCAAGCAATTGCGTGATAGTCTCGCCAATACCCTTCTCAAAGCCCATGCCCAAGGCTCCAGTGATTCCCTTGGCAAGGCACCGGGTAAGATTCAGATCCCGCCACGACCAACACTTACGCAAATGGGGTCAGAGCGAAGCTCTGGGACAGCAAGCTCTGGGACAGCAAGCTCTGCCAACAGCTCGCATAAGCCCTCCACTTCGAGTAGCATGTCCTTAGCGACACCGGACACGGATCCCGGGACTGTACGCAGCCAGTCGATGTCATCTTCAACACAGAGCACACCTCACTCGGAAACGTCCCAAACTACATTGGAATCACTGGGGTTGCCCGAAGCACACGTCACAACAAAGTCGAAGAGACGATCCCGTCGTCCATTCACTACTGCCGAAGACGAAGCCCTTTTGAGAGGCTATGCCGTACACGGGTTCCAATGGACACTTATCCAACAAGACAAGCATCTCAATCTAGGTCATCGCAGAGCGACCGACCTTCGTGACCGGTTTCGCACCAAGTTTCCCCACGCTTATCGTGACGGCGGTTCTGTCAGTGGGAATTCACTTCCACTCAGACAGGGTCCACCTACCGGTACGCTTGGACCGGCGCCTCGTGATCGTCTTTCCAGTGGCGATTCAACCCCGACTAAAGTTCCTTCTATGGCGCCCCGTTCCACGCATAGCCGCAATCCATCCGGCGTGTCCCATACTAACCTTGGTCCAGTTGATCCCGCACTCCTTCCCCCTCCTCAGGGATTCCTCGAGCCCTCTGCTCCCAGTATGCCTGCAGTGTCAGGTCTGCTGTCTTTCTCTTTGGATGAGAACAACGCAGGGCCGTCTTCGCCGTGGGAGGATAACACACTTGCTCCCATGGTCTGGGATGACCTAGGCTGAAGGGCTGCAAAGCAAAACAAAAGTTATGTCTATTTTCTTGTCATTTGTTTGCCTTTTTGAAATATTTGGACCTTTCATTACTCGTTTGATTTCGCATTTCGGGTGTTTTTTTGATTGTCTTCTGATATCCCTCAGTACACGATGGCTCTGTTTAAAAGTCCTTGAATGAATACTTCCCATATAAAGACATGGCCCAAAGATAGAGGATCGCTCATGAGAGATGTACGATGGAATCCACACCGAGTGAGTCGGATCCTACAAATCATCAAAGTAGTACGATCAATACTCCCAAAATAGTCTGAATGTTCAAAGTTAGTTTCGTGCCTCCAATACTGCCACTTCCACTGGAAGAGTTCATATCGCATAACCTCGGAAGAGTACCAAGTTAGATTTCAGACACAGTCGGATCAAGCAAAATTGCAAGAACACAACAGAAAAGGCAATCGCATCTCATACAAGTCTTTATTGGCTCACATTTTGCTTTTCGGGCAGACAGTGTCATTGGTTAACGATGTCACGGGCAAAGAAAAATGTCCGAGCGTAATCAGAGAACAACAAGGCCCCAAAAAGGACTAGACAGAATTTGAAAATCAAGAAACCACGCTCAAAATTGCTAGGGTGGATGAAAGAGAACAGAAACAAAGAAAGCAAAGAACCCGTATGCATATCATTCTACCACGCATTGCGGTCCCAGTTCGGGTCTACCATAATCAATTAGTATACCAGCCACATGGAATTCATAGTCCAAGAATTCAATGGAACGAAGAAACTCACCCTGTATAAAACTAGCGAGCACCTTGCTCCCCGTCTGCAGCAGCGGGTGTCCCGCCACAATCTGCAGGAACCGCTGAAGCCCCTCGCGTCGGTGCTCGATGACGTCGTCGCTGAACCGGTTGGTGAACACCTTACCCGGCAATGGCGGGATGGTAACGCGCGTACTCTCGCGCTCCAAAATATCGCGGAAGTACTCAAAGTCCGAGTATCGGCGGCGCACGACCGAGTGCTTCAGCTTGAACGCGGGGATATTGGTGCGGCACACGATCTCGTATGAGGTGTACATGTTTCGCGACGTGCCGTGCGTTTGCGGGTTGCGCACCTGGTGGGTCGGGTCGTTAGCTGTTACTTTTCTGGGGAACTTGCGGATATAGCTTTGGATGAGGGGTTGGGCACGAGACACTTAGGAAGAGTGCCACATATGGCCCTGTGAAGATATAAATTGGCGCGATAACTTACTTCAATCTCAAGGAAATTCTCCGGTGGCCCGTAGATCTCCTCAAAGGTCTGTTGGCGCGACTCGGGGACGGACTGCATGGTGGGCTTGAGGGAGTGGGTTGGGCTGAGAGGGGATGGCGCGGACGAGGCCGAGGTTACGATTTGATCGGATAAAAGGGATGCGTGAGGCCTCAGTCGCAGGCTCGCACAGTCTTTTGAAGAGTCGTCACGTCGTGATAAGGAGGAAGTGGGGAGCCAAGTGGGAATCATCTCGCTATCGGTGACGATGATGCGGGAAAATATTTGATCCGCGATCTGGGGCTTATCGCCGTTCTTCTGCTATATATACTTCTTGATCTCCATATATTCTTGGTTGGTTTTATTTCCATTCTAGATACTGCCATCTTTTCCCATATTTGCACAGCATCGCAAATAAAACCAAAGTTCTACCCAAGATACTCAAGCATTGCCTGAACACCAACACTTCGGCCTTCGGGCCATCATTTCGCGAGTATGGTGGCAAGCAAGTTTCAGCCGGACATTGTGGCTCATAGGGTGGTGGCGGCTGGATTTGATCAAGCTGAGAGAGCGACAAGGGCTGATCTTGGATTGAGAGATCTGATCCGGCGGAATGAGCTGCCTTGAAACGGTGGTAGACGACGAGAGGAATCAACCCAACGAAAACCACGATGAACCCCAAGGCACCGAGGATAATACCAGCCAGTGCACCCCCAGAGAGTCTTTCTAGATGAGAGCTTGAGAAAGAAGATATAGACCCGATGGCCACCGTTCCATCATTTATGCAAGTGGCCAGAGTGAAGAATTGAAATCTTGGTTCTGTTGCACACCATTCATTCATCCTGCCGACTGTATCTACTCGAAGGGAATGATTAGTATGAGAGTTATTTTTGAAGCTCCCTGAGGAAGGGTAGTACCGGATATGGTTTCATTTCCACAATTGGAGAAGCAACAGACGTAGTTGAGCATGGCATTAGTCTTTGGCTCGCACCAACAATACTTGTCGTTGGACGCGCAGACCGAGCTCAGCTCGATAACAGTGAGACATGAGATCTTGAATGATTTTATGTCAGCCTCGTCCATCACTTGAGAATTTGATGTAGCCTGATTTGTCTGACTCAAAGAGACGACCACCGCCCATACCGCACAAACACGATTAGAGCTGTTGCTCGGATAACATGAATCAACGAAATCGAGAAGAGTAATTTAGAGTGCGGAATTCGTGGAAACGAGCCTGGCTGTTGCAAGGGAGAAGTGCAAGCTTCATGGCGTGGGTGATGGAAGGCTTTATTTAACAGGCCCAAGACAAGAATGTGAGACGGCAAGAACGGCTATCGCCTAAGCTGAGGCATATGTGAGCTGCCTTCCATTGTTTAAAGCAATAAAACGCCACGAGGCTGCCCTTGAGGCCATGCGCCAACATTGGGCTCACCCTGAATGTTTCCAGGCCGTCAAAGTCCCTCGGGCAATCTTACATGCTTTCACGCTTATCGCCATCTTGAGCAAGACTTGAAGGATAATTAAAAGAGCCTTTAAGAAAAACCCAGTTCTATCTCCATAATGATCTGAAACTAAAACTATAGGTTCTGTCGCTGTACCTCTCTCGCATGCGAGAAATGAATGCTTGTAGCAAGATGCCGTGCAAGGGTGGCCCTGGTCCAATAAGGCGATACAAATTACAACACTTCTGGGGTCTGACTTAGTTCTTTGAGCCCTTTCTGATCCCGTTGGCATTTCAGAGAAGGGTTGGGTAAGTGCTAGGTAGGAAGGCTATTTCAGATCCAACCCCATAAGATGGACCTTACATTGAAAGCTAGGAGAAAACAGTTCAGAAACCAGGTGCTTTATTCATGCTGTTGAATCTAATCCTGGAAAATCAGCAATGTTCTGCTTCCACAAAGTCACAAGTAAACTATAATTTGACAGCGCAGTCTAATTTTATTGATTTAAATTCTCATCGACGTTAATGTGGAGGACCAGAACAACCAGATGTGCTAAACCGAGATCTTTGTGTTTGTCTCAAATCATATGATATCTCTTCACTTAGCAAACAGTCAAAATACTCCTTGATGCTTGAGCCAATGTCAGAGCAAAGCATCTAATAAGGAACTGGACAAGCCGGTCTGCGGGGCCGACCTGCCCCCGAAAGGCGTGATAAAGCCAGTATTTACCAATGAGACACAAACCCCCCGCTGGGACCAGCATTAATGATACGTGAGTCAAGACACTGACACGTACTTTTAAACAAAGCTTGACGCAAGAAGAAGTATTTGAGCTCAGTCTTCTCCGCGAAGGATCTGCATGAATATGAGCCATACATGACGGGGACCATTGGGAAGTTGCTGGCTTGTCTCAATCGTCAGACTGAAGTTTCAGACCATGCCCAAATTGATTTCAATGTTTACTGTGAGTTAAAAGAGCAAAATCAAAGAACGGCGAGTGCTAATTGGGGAAAGCGAACTACTTGGCGTTCGATGTCATGAGTAAATGACAGCCCGCTAGACAGTGATGAAGGCTGTAGACTGATCCTATGCAGGTGACTATTCTTTCGGTAAAACATTTGGATTCCTCGACAAAGAAGAAGACTATCACAATCTTATTGCTACTGTCGATGCAAGAGGAGAGGTTCTAAATACCTTAGGCCATCTCCCAAAATGCGTCAGACCGATGATGTTGATCCATTCTGGCCCCCGGGCTTGCGGGCTACCTCAAAACTAGCTTCAACTAGCGAGAATGCTACCAACGCCGAGGCGCCGGAGACGAGCAGAAAGATCTACTTTGGTTCTTGTTCAAAGCCAAGGATCCGGAAACCGGACAGCCACTACCGGAGCAAGAATTAATCGCTGAGTCCAACTCTTTCATTGTTGGCGGAAGTGATACCACAAGTAAGACATCGACAGATGTTGTGGATACTGTGTCTCACCTGCCCAACATATAAAAGCATATCCAGTTGGAGCTGGACACTGCGTTTCCAGGTCCCATGTTGGCAAGCTGGGTGAGAATCCACTTCCATTTCTAAATGCTGTGGTCCGAAAGGCAATGCGGCTTAAGCCTAATAGCTCTACAGGATGAGAGTGAGTAGTTTCATGTGGAGGAATCATGCTTGCAGAGAAAATTATACCTGAAGGAGTGAGTAAACCGACATGCCTGCATGTAACACGCACTCACTAAGATGTAGGCCCTCGTAAGCGTATCTACGTTGTGTATTCACCATGACCCTGCAGTTTCTGCAGTAAGTAAGCCTAAAAAAAAATTTGGAAGATCTTGAGACCGATATAATTCCAGGAGGCCGACGACTTTGATGTTTCGCGATGGATGAATGATAGTGCTTCTGAGTCTTCAAATTCATTTTATCCATTTTCATTCGGGCCTCGAGCCTGCATTGGAAGGAATTGAGCTATCTTCCTAAACCCACATTACTGTATAGATAGCTAATATTTCAAAAGTTTTGCGCAGATGGAGATCCTGAAAACCCTGGCAACACTACTCAAGTTTGACATTCAGAGAACCAGTCTTGCCGAAACACGGGTGCGCGAAGGCTTCATTGTCAAGAATAGCGAGTATGAAGTGAAGATTAGCCTAGACGCTGATGGGGAGAGCCCTACTAAGAGCGTGACTGCATGTGTACTTAATATTCAGAAACAAAACTCTCCGCCCTTGTTTAAGTATGTTGTGGATCCTATTTTCCCGGAGTTAAGGGAATTAAGCGTGAAGATGACATAAACTCGGGAAGCGGCGGTGACTTATCTATGGGCGTGCTATCGATAAGCCTTCTCCTCATCAACCTACATCATGAGCTCACCAGGGTCGCCCCCTGACTCAAGGGAATCAGCTGGAGATATGCCAGCCTGGCATCCGGCACAAGAGTGGCTGGAGGAAGACGACGAGGTAGACATGGATTACCACCCTGCGTTGGAGGGAACAGAGGACGAAGATGGCTGGGAAGAGACGGAGATCGAGGACGAGGCTATGGGCCTCGGAGTTTCGGACGGTGAGATTGGAGCGGGCTAATTGGCCCCATTCTGAGGGGATGATTCTAACAAGGCTCTCGGTAGACACTCCGCACATTAGTATCGGCAATATCCAGATTGAGCTCACTACAGGTGGTCCCGACGACGGAGAAGAGGAGGGCAATGGCGGCCAGGCTCGTAGTAAGTTCAAAGGCCTAGATATATTCTCTAGAGAGTCTCCGTTCACGATCTTTCAGTTCCAGCATCCAGATTATTTGAATTACTCGCATCGAGCGGCCTTCAGCATATTCTCCAGTCCAATGGATGGATACCCAATCCGACCGGGGAGGAGGAGGAGGAGGAGGAGGAGGAAGAAGACGATGATGACGAAGACGAAGATCCAGACTACTATTTACCGACGTTCCGACACCGATTAAGAGCAAGGCGGGCCAGAGGAGAGCCTCAATTCCCCAAGGTCCCCAGTGATGCGGGGACCGAACTGATGGGCGAGGGCCACTTTGGGACCGACCAGTACTATGTCGACCGGCTCAAGAAGCGCAAGGCGGCATTTGCCACAAACCTGATGTGGCGAGAACTCGGCGTGGATGCATATGGAGTTCGGAGGAGGGCCGACCAGGCAATCTCACAGGTAAGTGGGTTGTGGATACACCCGAACCTCTATGGACCACAACTGACCCAAACATTCCATACAGAAAATGATACCAAGCTCCGCAGCCGATAAAATCATTCATTTTGATTCACGCAGTTATTCCGGTCAGTTTTCCGACGATGGAAACTTTTTCTTCTGTTGCGCGCAAGATTTCAAGGTTCGGATGTACGACACATCGAATCCATACGAATGGAAATACTATAAGACTGTCCGCTACCCACTTGGTCAATGGACAATCACGGACGCTACCCTCAGTCCCGACAATCGTTTCCTGGCCTACAGCTCAATACGTAGTCAGGTTTACCTTGCCCCAACAGACCCAGAAGATGACTCTGATCCGAGTCAACTAGACTTTGCTCTTTCAGCCAACCAGGGGCGACGTCAGAGCTGGGGTAGCTCCCATTTCGGAGTTCGTTCTGATACTGTGCATAGAATGTCATTCGCTAACTATCAACCAGATATGGTCTCTGCGATTCTCTGGAGATGGGCGCGAGATCGTTGCGGGCACATCCGAGGACTCCGTCATTGTCTATGATATCGAAACGAAGCAGCCAGTCCTCAATTTGCGAGATCGTCACCAGCATCACGTCAATGCAGTTTGCTTCGGCGACAAGTCATCTCCTCACCTGCTGTACTCAGGATCGGATGATTCAACGCTACGAGTCTGGGACCGTCGGTCAATGGGCGATGGGCGTGAAGCTGGTGTTTTCATGGGCCACACGGAAGGTCTCACATACGTTGACAGTAAAGGCGATGGCCGATATGTTCTCTCCAATGGCAAGGACCAAACTATGAAGCTCTGGGATCTGCGGAAGATGATGACGACTGCCAACTTCGACAATATCGACCCCAGCAGTTTCACAACTGGCTTTGACTACCGCTTCGAGAAGTATCCCGAGAACTTCTATGAGCCGCATCCGTATGACTATTCAGTGGTCACCTTCCGCGGCCACAGTGTCCTCAAAACCTTGATTCGCTGCCATTTCTCGCCACCTGGAAGTACAAACTCTCGCTATGTCTACTCTGGTAGTGAAGATGGAAAGGTATACGTGTATAATATGGATGCCACGCTGGCTGGTACGATTGATGTCGGTACAGCCACGCTCAACTCGCGTCCCCGGGAACCAGATGTCTCTGCGACGGCATATGAGATGAGTGGAGAGATGCTGTGGAGAACTTGTGTTCGTGATGCAAGCTGGCATCCGAATGCTCCAGTACTAGCAGGTAATATTCCTTTTTCTCTAAGCTTATCTGGAAACCGGAACTGACATGCACGTAGCAACCTCATGGAATGGATGGGGATTGTCTACAGGCACATGTACTATGCACTCCTGGAACGATGGTGCTTCGAATGATGAAGGTGACCCACCTATTGGCAAGAGCTACGACGATAGGCTTAGATACGTTTCCGAGTTCAACGACTACCGGGAGATTGCCCCAGCAGCCCGCACTCGACGACCGCTGCGTAGCCGGCCAGTACGCCGGGTATTTGTCGAAGAAAACGAAGATGCTGAGTGGTGATCTGGAAGACAAAAAGTGTGGTTCTCATTTCCAAAAAGATTCTTCTGGGCTCATCTTTTTGCAATTGGGGGGATGGGTACCCGTATATAGGTCCACATTTAACTGTAGGCATAACGATTTACGATAAGTATACAATCGCAACTTTGGTCTATACAAGTCGCGCCTGCGTAAGCTGTAGTTTTGGTGCCAGTAGCTACTAGGATGACTTGAAAGGGCCATTTATTAAATCAAAATAACAGGAACCCCCTATTGGTACAGGAACAATGCTATGTGGTATCTCAAAGATGACGACGAGGCACTCCTCTCATCGCATCCCAAAACGAAGTGCTAGGGTGACAAAGTCACCGGCAAGACAAATTACGGAACGGCTCGAGTTGGGACCCGAATTGTTCAGATCCGCCCTTGCCCAACGCCCATCAAACGACATTGCCATTGGATTTTAGTTATCAAATGCGGCTGTTCCGTTTTGATGGGCGGTTTATTCCTCGTGCTCATTTGTTCGGTCGAAGTTGTCCGATTAAATTATCGACAAGTTGACACGTTTATGCGCCACCAACGAGGACCTGGTTGACGGGGATGTGGACTGTAGAGATGCAGTGTGAGTGCCGGTTTGCGGAAAAATACGTTTCAAAGATGAAGATTGCCATCAGTAGCACTTACTCAGCTTGACGAAGTATCCAATGGCGCCCTGGTTTCCATGTTAGTCAATCTGTCGCGTGCGATCGATCGCTAGGATCTCGCCAATGGGAAAGTACATACCATAACCAAGAAACCCATGCCGACGGCCTGGCTAATCTTAATGAACTCGCGCTTGTCAGCTGTAGACTGTGTCAGCATTATCGAGTTCCAGCGCACTGTGACTGTCACAAAGATGTGGACGAACGCTTGGTGCAGCGGCGAATGAAGAGGGTGCCCTCCCGGACAAAGTCCTTGGGGATATCAGCAAGTTCTTGGAAAGTCTCAGACATGGTGATGTGTGAACAAGAAAAGGAGTGAACGGATGAAGGGGAGGGGGCTAAGAACGTCTGGACAAATGGCCTTTCTGGGGTTTCGGAGGCGCTTCGGAGAAACGTGGTTCCGAGTCGCAGCTAAGCTCAAAGTCGCGCCGTCTTTCTCCCCCTTCTTCTCGCTCCCGACTAGTTTACCCTGCCTGGATTGTTTCTATTTCTCCTTTTGTCCCACAGCTATCTGTGCCGTGCGCTGCTGTGGCCAGTCTCCTTTTGCCTGTATTCCGAGCTTGGAAGAGCATCTCTGTACGCGCCCCTTCACCTGGGCCTGCTAACACTCGGGACACCATTGATCGCCTCGGATTGTACGTATGGCTGTGCTTTTGCGTGTTTTGCGTGTCGATTTGCCTTGATGGTCTCCTGCCATCGCTTGGAGGTTACCATGCGATAGGCAATACCTTGTCATCTGAATGTCGCTCGAACATTGGAATAGGAATCATTCTCCATGCTAATTGTCGTCCTGTATCTACAGACATGTACTCTCCTTGAATCCGGAAGCAAGAGGCAATCAAGAAGAGAAGGGCCTGTGTATTAACCAACCTCGCTTTATCCAAAATCGAAATACTTGCTCAGAGCCTGTCCACCCGGACTTTCTAGTTCACAATGGCTACGGAAGATGATAACTTCGATATTGACATCTATGGGGATGGAGGAAATGAGCAGGGAGATCAGAACCACGACGACTCAGAGCTTGTGCTAGATGCTCCGGAACCTACGCCTCAGAAGGCTCAATCAGGGCCCCAGACCCAGCCTGCGCCTAAGGCGCCTTCGGAAAGTGTGGCACAAATGAAGCCTCAATCCCAACCAGTCCCTTCGTCGAATGGAGATCACGATATGTTGCAGCACAACACCCCGCAACAAGGTGTCCCGACTCCTCAGCAAGGCGTGAAGCGCAAAGAATACGATGATCGCCCGATGGATGACGCTGCTACGACAGCTCTTCTCATCTCAGACCTTTTCTGGTGGACAACTGACGATGATGTCCGCGGCTGGGCAGCTGATGCTGGTTGCGAACTTGAGCTTAAAGACGTGACCTTCAGCGAGCACAAGGTCAACGGCAAGAGTAAAGGGTAAGAGTAGCATCACTTCGATCCCAATCGATTCACTGACTCTGTGAGCATAGCCAAGCTTTCGTGGAATTCACCACTCCCCAGGCTGCCACGGCTGTTAAGCATAAGATCGAAGAATTCGGTCTAACAGGCCGGAAGTACATGGTCAACTACACCAACCCTCACAGTAACCCCTTCCGGACCCTCCCCAAGGACGCCCCAATGCGTAAAGATGGCAATCGAGGACCTGGCGGCGGCTTCAACGCCGGCGGCAATAACAACAACATGAACTTCGGCATGAACAACAACATGGGCGCTGGTGGCTTCCGCGGTCGTGGTGGCTACAACAACCGAGGTAATTTCAACAACCGAGGCGGCATGAACAATTTCAACCCGATGGGCGGCTTCCAGGGCGGTGCTGCTCCCGGCGGGAATATGATGGGCGGCTTCCAGGGTGGTCCTATGGGTGGTGGCATGCAGAACTACGGCTTTCACAACCGCGGCGGCATGATGGGTGGCGGCATGCGCGGCGGACCTGGTGGTATGCGCGGTGGCCGTGGTGGAAACATGGGCGGGAACATGATGGGCATGCCTGGTATGAACCCGATGGGCGGGATGGGTATGAACCCCATGGCTGGCGGTATGAATCCTATGATGGGTATGGGTGGAAACATGGGCATGCAAGGTGAGTAACTAGCATCACGTCTTGTTACGCTCCTTTCGTCCGGTTCCTTTTCGTCCGAGCCTGAGTCCCCCTTTTCATGATCTTGTGCTGACAAGTTTCTTTGCACTTCAGGTCAAGGATTCCAAGGCCCCAACCCTGCGTTCAACCAGGGTTTCTTCAATAACCAGGGAGCTGGAGCTGGAGACGCATCGTGGAACCCCCATGGTGCGAAGCGCAGTCGACAGGAGTAATCTCTTCGTCACTTATCATTTTCTTTGTGGAGCTGGCTACGGCGTTTTACCAGTCCTCAATCAGTCATGTTATCGGCTCTTTTTCGCTCTCGATCAAGTTTATGGAATCATCATTCGGATCGACTTTATTTGACGGGGATTTTCTTCGCGGCATCGGGAGGGAAATGGAACATCTAGCTAGGTAAGGCTCGTTCTGGCTCAGGCGGCTTGGATATCGTCTTTTCTTTTGATGTATTAGATGCAATTCGATGGTGTTCTTTCTTTCTCTATATGTACTTTATAACCACCAATTGGTTGATGTACTGACATCTCGGTTTGATGTGGTTTGATATGATGCTTGTTGTCATCGACAAGTCTTATTGGAATAGCACATGAATTTGACACGACTTACGAGATGAACAGCTGCGCATGAGGAAAATGTGACACCACAACGCTAGGTAAACACCAAATTTGGCGCTGAACAAGGCTACCCTTCACACCATGCTAAGCGTCCTTTTCACTCCATCTCTAGGTCGGCGCTTGCCCCTCTTTGTGCCTCTCCATATCTACTCAGCAAAGCTGTATGAACGGGGTCGATGATACCTTCATGAGCGATCTTAGCCAACTACCACAACTGGGGGAAATAGGCGGCTACGTCATCATTAATTAAATTACATGTATTCTTCTGACCCAGCTGACTATGTCCTGGACAGCGAAGAGAAGGCAGGCCTGCAAGAACCCGGATCATATTGAGATCAACTATGTAAACTATGTGAGCTGCGTGAACTCGAAAATAAATATTAAATCTCAACTTTGGACCAGTCAAGAACGTAGAAAACCCGAGAAACGTGGTGTTGAAGCTTGGTAACTCGTACTCATCCATCCCTATCCTCATCGTGGCCATGATATTCCTCAACCAGACAAACCCAACTTCCCACCGACATTGCCCAGACCAAGACCACTGAGAAGGTTGTCAATTCCCAACCCACCAAGAAGCCCTCGAACAAGACCTCCAAGACCAAGACCATCAAGGAGTTTACCAAGAAGTCCCACAACCCCACTTAGGAGCAAGCCAACGGCTGCAATGATCTGGAACAGAGGTTCGGACAGCAAATACCAAAGTGGATTGATCTTCTTCTTTGCATGAGGCATGTCAGCGATGCGCCGACGACCATTCTCAATGGTGGTGGAGATCGTCTGCGAGAGTTGCTTCAAAAGATCTGCCAGCTGGTATTCTTCCGGTGTTGCATCGCGCGATACACTCCGGGCTTTGGCGGAGGCTGCAATTTGTCCATCCGGGTCCAGACCTCGAAGGGCTCCCTTGCATTCTTGCAGCATACTTCCGGCTTGTTCAATGATAGGCTTCACTGTCTTGACTAACTGTTCTTCATCAAGCTCGTCGCGGGGTGTTCGATCTGCCCGCTCAATATGCTGGCCAATTCGTTAGTGACATGCACATGAGATAAAGCAGAGGGGCCTTACCTCAGTGATCTGCTTGCATAGAGGTTCAACGGAATCCAGCGTCTGTTGCACAATTGAACACATCTTCTTTGCTAAATCTCGATCATGTTCCTCCTTTTCCTTCTGTTCAAGTTCCTCTGGAGACAACTCAGGCTCTTCTTGTTCGGGCTCGGGCTCGGGCTCAGGCAACTGCTCTAGCAGGGTGCATTCGCCGATCTTGTTGCCATCGTTATCCACGATGTAGCCATTGTCATCAATGGTTTTCCCAACCAGAGACTTCAGGTTGCCCTCCGTGAGTTTACCGATGAGGTTGCCATCTTCGTCACGCACTTCTCCGTCTCGGTTGACCTTCCGGCCACTCATTGGATTGATATCGCGCGGCTTTTCCTCTGGAGTCCAAGGCTCTGACCGACCGATGACGTTTCCAAGTTTGTCGATCACTTCTCCATCTTCGTCGACGGCTCGGCCTTTCAATCGGAGGGCATCTCCTTCAATGAGTCTCCCGACGATCTGACCGGTGGAATCGGTAATGGTGCCGTCTTTGGTGACCACTAGGCCCTCAAGCCCATAGAAAATACCCTCTGGCTGCTCTCTCTCTGATTCAGGAATCAGTTCGACAGAGCCGAGCACTTTTCCATCATCACTCCAGACTTGACCTTCAGCGTCGACTTGCTTGCCAGCAAGCTTCTTGGGATTGCCAGAGATGAGACGTCCCCACACGGATCCATTTTCATCAACGACATTTCCTAGTTTGTTGACCTTCATGCCTTCAAGACTGGATAGATCTTGTTTTTCTTCTTCCTCTTCTTCGGGTGGAGTATAGGGCTCAGCCCGTCCCTTGACATTGCCTCGTTTATCGAGAATATCCCCATCATCGTCCACAAGGAAGCCTTGCAATTGTTGAGGATCTCCTTCAATAACCTTGCCGACAACATCACCAGATTCATCCTCCACGAACCCGGTTTTTCGAACCACCAGATCTCCCATACCTCCAAAAGGCGTGATGGTCTCGCGTTCATTCTCGGGAATCAGAGTAACCCGCCCAATAACTTGGCCACCATCCCCCCAAATTTGGCCTTCGGCATCAATCTTCCTGCCGGCCAATACTTTAGGATCACCTTCGCTGACTTGAGCAACAGGGACTCCATCTGGACCCATCACGTTTCCAATCTTATTCGGGGTCAGGCCTTCCAATTCTGAAAGATCGACGGCTTCTTCCGGTTCGGGCTCGGGTTCTTCCCAGGGTTCTGCTCTTCCCAGAAGGTTGCCTCGTTTGTCAAGGATATCACCATCATCATCAACAGCTCTTCCAAGAAGTTTTCCAACTTCACCTTCGACAACTTGTCCCACTTTGTTTCCGTTGGCGTCGTGGACCCAGCCTTCCTCAGCAACGAAAGGCTCTTCAAATTCCGCGAATGGACCCTTCTCTTCCTCGTCTTCCACAGGAAGAGTCTGAGCTCTGCCGATGACATTTCCTCGATTATCCCAGAATTGGCCTTGGTCGTCAAGCTCGACACCGTCTCGAGAGAGCTTTTTGGGGTCACCCTCGACAAGTTCCCCAACGGGGATCCCATCGCTATTGATAATCTTGCCAAGTTTGTTGCACTTGAAGCCTTCAAGCGTGGAGAGGGGTGGTAGTTCCGGGATGGTATCTTCGGCAGTTTTTTCAGGCTCTTCCATGGACTCTTTGGTAACCAATCGAGCTTTGCCTAGAATATTGCCATCTTCGTCTAGGACCAAGCCCTTTTCGTTCACAGTGTTACCAATGTTTTCTGATAGATCACCGTCCTCCAATTCACCAAGTACAGTTCCACTTGGATCGACTATTTGTCCTTCTTCATTGACTTGGAGGCCATCGAGAATTGAGATATCGTGTTCGACCCCTTGTGCCGTTTCTTGCTGCATTGCCATTGCTTTATCGGCAACCTCCCCAGCTACCACCTCCACTTCTCCTATGATCTCGCCATCATCATTCAGGATCTGGCCTTGTTCATTAGGTATTTTTCCGGCCAAGGCTTCAGGGTCTAGGTCTTCTTTAATCTGACCAAGGACGCCACCATCTTCATCCAGTATCTTGCCTTCATCATTGATGGGTTTATCCTTGAGGATGGAAATTCCTGGCAGCGACTCGCCGACGGAATCTTTCACTTGGTCAAGTTGCTCGCCAGACTCTTCAGAAGAAAGTAGCTCGACACGGCCGACTAAATCGCCGTCGTCATCAAGAATCTCGCCATTTTCATCCACAGTCCAACCCACCAGCTCATCAGGATTGCCTTCGACGAGCTTCCCCAACACTCGACCAGATGGGTCTTTGACTGAGCCGTCTTCCGCTAGAGGCAAGTTTGCGAGGTCTTTCAAGCCTAGGGCTGCTTGGTCAGGGAGTGCTTCGGTCTTCCCAGCCACTTCTTCGCTGAGAAGCTCCACACGCCCAATCAGATCACCATCCTCATCAAAAATCTCTCCATTTTCACCAACAGTATGACCGGCAAGATTTTCGGCCTCACCCTCAGCTAGTCGGCCAATTTGATTGCCGTCGTCATCGAGGATCATTCCGTCTTCTCCAACCTCAAGTCCAGACAGAGCAGACAAATCGGTGGGTAGAGGTGGAGCTTTCTCCGTGATCTCTCGAACTTCGCCTCCCGCTCCATCAGCAGCTGGCTGAAGTGTGGTCGTGATGCTCTGCACACCCGTCTGCGCGCCACTTGCTGCTTTTTCCTTTACAGAGTCAGGCAATTGAGAATGGAACTTGTTGGCCTTATTCGCAAATGTTGCAAGACCCGAGGCAGCATCTTTGCCACGTTGGAAGTATGATTTTCCCGTTGATCCAGAAGCCTGCGGTGACTCCTTTGCGGCGTCATCTCGCTGTTCCCCGTTCACTTCATCTTCTCCTTCAATTGAGCTTGTTTCATTGTCGACCAACTCTAGCGGGCCTTCATTGTCTTCGTTTGACTCGGTTGGTACATCCGCGTCCTCAAGCTCCACTTCATCGTCTGCCTCGACCTCCTTTTGCTTTGGAACCTTTTCAGTCGCTTTTTGTGGCTTTTGAGGTGAAGCAGGTGCCGGAGACAAATTCTTCAAACCTGGAGGCTTCGACGATTCCGTCGGAATGCCGTTGGATTTGGACTCGGCGGTCGCCTTCCGCGCAGGAGTTGTCTTTTTGGACAATTCCGGCTTCTTCCTTTCTGGTAAAGATTTTTTAAGAGCTTGGCCCTTTTTCAAGGGAGTGTCAGGTGCACCCGAGACTTTCTTGTCAAGTCTAGGCTTTGCGTCTGGAGTCGCCATTTTTGCAGTCGTACTATTGCTTTCGCTGTAATTGCAGGTATCACTTTCTGTCAACTACTAGTTTCAAAAGAATATTTGTGCTTGAGTCAGCAATTAGCTTGTACAGATGATGTCTTTATAAGGTCTTCGGCTCGAGTGCCAGCCACACCCCACAGCCAGAGACGTATCACTCAACGCGCAACGAGATCAGTAAGCGAAGCATCGGGGTGATATGATGGCAATCCAACAGTCCAATCACTGTTCCCATTGAGGTGGTTGGAAACTTGTTGGAAACTTGTTAGAGCAACATTCTTTGAAAGTATGGGTGGAAGCTCTAGTGTCTTGTCGTCATTCCCGCCATCAAGCAACCATGGACCCAGACGTCGGAGAGTGGCTGGAATGTCTTGGCAGTATGGCTCGCCACGACACCATTCTTCGCCATAGCTTGAGAAGCCACTTGTATTCGATCTAATGGACAATTTTGAACTATGAAAACACATTTTTTGACTACCGGGGCGTAGGTAGCTTGCCTGTGGCTAATGCACCGTTATCCCACGAGCGCTTTCATGTTTTCGGCTGACGGAGCCAGCCATTGACGGTAATAGAGAATGAGAGCTATCAGTTTTCATTTGTATTCAATGGTATATGCTAAAGTTGCAATCATCTTGATACTACAAAGCAATGAAGAAGGCCATGGAGGCCTCAATGTCAATGTCAATGTCAATCTGATACAGATGGCCGTCACATTTGCCTTGTTTCTTATATCAGGCCCTGCCACAAATGAGCCTAGGCTCCAGATGGCAAAATAGCACAAGGTAAGCACTCACAATAGAGAAAGAGTCAGATCACCCCGAATACTAGCCTTCAACTCGACCTCAATGTCAAGGTTGAGGTCTAACCTCAACCTCAAGGATGTATTTTCCGGCTTCTCTGGACTTTGAACTGGCTGAATTGGTTCCATGCCTCGCCATTGTACTTCGTCATGGAGCTCCTGTCCTGAAGGAGCGGTCCGAATCATCGACGTCGTCGGCTTTAAATGATCAAATTGGATTCCTCGAGCAGGCGGAGCACGCTGAGTGACAGGGGCTGTTGGCCGTGATTGCGAGCGAGGAATATCTTCAATGTCCGAGTTTCGGTCGTATTGGCCGGAAATCACGCTAATATCATCGTCATCCTGTGAAGCGGCTTCCGAAACCGAGTCACTTCTTTTTTCATGAACGACTCCACGCCGTATTTGCCCTTGATCTTTTGATGGGACGATCTTCGTAGTTGACGTCCGACTCGGAGCCATTCTTTTCAAGCTCTCGCGATGTGATGTGTGGAATTTTGCAAAGAAAGCCAAATTGCCAGGAGCAGGAGGAAGATGCGACTCTCAACGGGGCGTCACTTCCCCCGAAAAGGGTTCATCTCCGCATTTGATGGGCCCACACACGAGGAAGTTTGGTACTCGACTTGGCCGAGTCCCCAGATCTCCAAGAGCCAGACCATTGGAATATCGAGTTTCCAGGCTTCTTTACCAATATTCCCTTTCCAATATCAGCCTCCACTACCTCATTGCGCGTCATCTTGTCAAGTGTAGAACCCTCGGCAGTAACACCCCTAAGTTGGGGACATCGTAATCAACCCCTATTGCACCCAAGGTAGTTGACGTCAGGAGGCGAGACCACATCCGTAGATTCAGATGATACTGTAACGTAGGTCAAGTCAGGACAGCAGGGCGCGCTGAATGGCAAATAGCTTTCGACACTATCTCCACTGCCTCTATCATTGTCGCATCGCTTCGATTGCCCAAAAATGAAAGCGCCAGGGGAGACTTCCCAGGACGAAGTCAGTAGCAGTGGCGCAAATGGTGTTGCTCCTTCACAAAAACGTCGACCCCCGAAGCTTGCCAAGTCAACGACTCCCTCGGACGGACAAAGTGCAGGAAGTCAGCAAAGATACGGCGGTCCCGAGAGATCAAATCGCAAAAAACATCGAAAATTACCGAATGGCGTTGCCCATGAGCAACGCGAGAGTAGTTTGAATACTTCGTCTGAGGAGCAAATCTCCGACGAACCGAACACATCCCCACGAGCCGTGATGCATCATCAGAGCACGACCGTACGCCGAGAGTCGGCCCAGTCCGCCGAACCAGATCAAGTCCAAGTGGTTGGCCGAGAACAAAGATCCAATAGTCCAGCACAGGTACGAGAGACACGCGTGCAGCATATGCTCAGTCCGGAAGTCGATGGCCAGATTGTCCAAGCCCCAAACCGACATGTAGGGCAAGCAGAGGGTAATCTTACGAATGGGACCAATGCGAATGCTGGCCAAGTGACACAAACCACCGAAGCAGTTACGAAGCCCAAGGGCAACGATCAGTTGAGACTGAGGCTGGATTTGAATCTTGACGTGGAAATCGAGCTGAAGGCGAAGATTCGTGGCGATGTGACCTTACAATTACTACAATAAGTGTTGGTAGGCCTAGAATAATTCTAATTCTTTGATTTCTTTCTCTTCCACTTTATATTACACAAGATCGTACATTTAACCGCACACAAAGTCGTACACGGGTACCTTTTTGGTCAACTAATGTCCTATACCGAAACGAACAAGTCATGGATGATGCCACTTCGGAGCACCATAATAAAACGGATGTGCCAGTCTCGTTGACCAATCTTGCAGGATATGAATTCTTTTGAAACATCCACGAGCTTGATAAAAATGGGGGACAAATGATCAACTGTAATTTCACGTACACCTGATGCTCCAATTAATGCAATTTAGTAATAGCGCAAATGAAGGAAGTATGCCGTCCGAACCCTAGGGACTCTCGTACAAGTCGATCTGAATGAGATAAGAAAAAGATCAACCACCCGCCAATGCTTCAAGAAGATACAAGAATGAAAGCCACTCAACTCCTTTATACAATACCCTCGGCGGTCTCAGCAGGGGGTCATTGCATGTTTGGATCCATTTCAATCAGGGAGCAGCGTAAGGGCTTTCCCTTCTTGGAAGATTGTAGTCTCCCTGCGTGCCTTTCCGGGACAGTCCACAGTCAATTTCAGCGATCAATGAAATACAAGGTGCATAAGTATCGTGGTTCTGGCGTCTGCGGCGTCAAAAGTGTGATCCTGCGCGAACTTGTCTCAGATCACTACGAAGGGATTAAGAATCCCGATTTAGTGGTCCTGCTTTGATGGCATTTTCGGCGTACATCCTCGATTCTTTTTTTTTTTTCTAGTACACGTGCGGAACTAGAATCTTGTATGATTTTTATGAATACTGTATTAAACCACTGGGTAAAGAATAACCTTCCTTCTTGAAATAAGATGCTGAAACTAGCTGTGGCCGCCTGCAATTCTTGGTCTTCCGCCGAGCACGGTGCAGATCAGAATATTTGAACGAAGCAACTTGTAAAAGAATGGTTGCCTTCCTAGATCATAAAGATGGATGGGCCGAGTGCATCAATGTAGCTGATCAATCTGCCGTCGATTACAATAGTGAGCTGCTCAATATGTTGTTGCAAACGAGCAAACCAGTCTACCCACTTTCTTAGAGAGGCCCGCCTATTGCCAAGCCATGGCAGACAAAACCCGGGTGTGGCTTACATCAGTTCAGCGTGTTGCTTTCTTTGGGGCTGCTCTGGTCGAACGTCGACGCTTTTCTCCATTTCCACTTGACCTCCTCGACCGCTTTGCGAGGGGCTGAATAATCTCCTCGTCCACGCTGTCCTCTTCGGAGAACAGTCGGTGCTTATTACGTGAGGAGTATTTCACCGGCAGCTCTGTCTCCTCTGCCTGGTTGTTGACCTCTGCAGTCATTTCTTGAAAAGGCGCATTCGAGAACTTAGAAGGAACATCGCCTGAGTCAGAGGAGAGTCCATACTTCTGTTCCGATGGAAAACCGACTCGAAATAGTTTCTTTGAAATTCCTGGAATTTTCTTTGTCTCAGTCTTATCCTGATGTTGAATGGCAATAGCCTTCAGCTCGTTGACTCGAAACGTCAACTCATCAACAGACTGCTTCAATGTCGAATTCTCAGTGATAAAATCTGCGACTCGATCTGTGAGACGATCAAGCTTCGACTCCATCCGCTGAAGAATGTCTGTGTATTCGGTCGATACGCTGGAGACTCTCGGATTCGGTGAATGACCTCTGTTGGCAGGTTGCGTTGCCAGGCTCCTCTGCACAAGGGACAATTCCAAAGCTTCTCTCCATGTAGGGAAAATGGCGTCCTTCTGGGCCTCGGTAATTGCCAACTCATCCGGCTCAAGTTCTTGAACCATCACCCAGAAGTAATGAGGTTTCAGTTGGTAAGCGTAATTGCCACCAAGGTAAAATACTTCGGCATTATTGCGAAGCTCAGTCCGAGTTTCATGATCTGCTGGGTCGTACTGCCGGATAAGGTCACGGATACGTCGTGGAGAGAGCTGTGAAAAGGTTTTTTTCATCACTTTGCCACTTTTTGCGCGCGTGTATGAAGGGAGCGCAAGCCCTTGTGAATCAACAGCTCCGACCAGTGGAATACCAGACCCAGAGTTGCCCGTGGAACCGGCCTGTTCTGGAGCGGAGGAGATAGGTTGAGTCGGCTGTTTACTATTTTCTGGCGTTTGTCGAATCTGTTTCCCGGGGTGTTGGCAGTCCTGTTCACGCTCACTGGCATATTCTGAAACCGGATTTTCGGGTGGCACATCACCAGCCTTCACTTCTACCTTCTCATGGCGCAGATGCGAGATTCTTTGTATCAGTCGGCTGACGGCTCCATCCCGAACCAAGTCGTAGTATTGATTGACAATCACAGTCGTGTCAATTTCTTCGGAGAATGCAACATACTTAGCTCGCAGGGATGGCGAGGCCAAAGGATGCGCTGCGTCCCGAAAGAAGACGGCGAGACTGGACCACATGTCTGCTCCTCGATCGCTAAGTTGCTCCTGATATGTGCAGAGATCTCGAACTTCTTGCGCACTGAAGGAAGTTTCGTGATTCTCATGACGGCGAAGAATCTTTAAGGCGGTTTGAGTGAGCTCGTAGGAAATTTGGTTCGGCCACTTCTTCTGCTGTGGATCAGGAGCGTTTGATGAACACGGCACCAATTCTCCAACGAAGAACAGTGTTTCAGGATGAGCTTCATATTCTACTTGGAGTCTTTCAAGAGCGCCATCCGCGGAAAAGATGTTCATATATCGGCTCAACGTTGCACGATTGTCTGCCTTTGGTAAGGATGCCAGCTTCTTCTTGACTTGTGCAGAGACAAATGGGATACAAGCATTCTTGACAAACTTGACAGCATGCAATGAGGTTCGGGGCCCTGTGCCCGGAGTCGACGTGTAGTGCTTGTAAACTGCCCTCACCTCTTTGCCGGTGAAGATGGATCGGCCCATTGCAAACTGATCAGTGATGGGAATAGCGGTCTCGATAGACGCTGAGATTGAAGTTTCAGCTGAACTTGGAATGATCCTTGAGGTGAAGAACTTTGAAAACAGATAATTTTGAGTCCTTGAGAATTGTAGCAGCATCTCCTCTGGGAGATCGTCGACCCGGCACACAAGAACTGAGAATGAAGCCACCCGTCTCAACCCCAAAGGACTGACGAGGGGCACTGGGTTGAAATATGGTGTCAAGTCGGAAAAGGGTGAAGATTTTGGGTTGGAAGGAAGATGAGGTAGGAAGAAAGGAGAGATGAACAAGGTTAGAGTGCAAGTAGGAATGTGAAGAATACACTGAAGAATTGTGGCTGCTCTTAACTGAGTTCTCGTTAAGTCAATTTCCTAAAATCTTCAGATACGTGCTAGTCCCATCACCACCCATCCTGACTTGCTCCATACACCCACGCTATATCACCGGTAAGGCTGATCTCAACCATACTGACTAAAGACTAGCCCATTGAGTTGGCTCGGGTTCATATATCCCTGAACTGACTCAGAGCCATCTTATCATATCTCGTCACTCCTCCTCACTCACTCCTCACTCACTCCTCACTCACTCACTCCTCACTCATCTGACCCAACCATCCATCTATCCACATACCGATAAACATGCATACTCTCTCACCTCGGTCACATTACTAGCATGGGTGTGGCTGTGTGTGTTCTCATATTGGTGTTGCCCAATCTACATTTCCAGACTGCCGTCGAGCCGTTACTATTTCACTACCTAGGGATAAATATAGCTTGACAACAACTTTCAAGATCATACATGAGGCGAAGATCCAGGATTGCAATGATGTCCACCGGAGTCTTACTAGCCCGTCGGACGTGGGGAATCTCGTGGCTTACGAGCAAGACAATCAAAGGTTACAACATGAATCAACACATCGGGAATTCCATAGATTGAATTGATTTTACTAATAATATAGCAACACACTAAGGCGCATTCCGTTCATTTACAGGAAACCCCTTAGGAATCGGAATAAACAAAATCATATCATCACCAGAACCAAGCCAAAACACACGTGTCGGATATGCAAGAGAAAGACGCCAAATCGTATACATTTGTGTGAACCAGTGGTCTCGTATGCAAGGCCGAGACAGAGAAGTTGAAGATGAAAAAGCACGTGCATTGTCTCGACTATATTGACCATATTATGAACATGATCCGAATGTAGTCGGACACGATGACGAGCTGTTATGTAAAATAGAGAGAAAAAGCAGGATCGTCACTGATAGAGAAGGTGAATTTATCCTTGGGTTTTTCAGGAAAAAAATATGAGGAGGATTCTGAGATGCGATTCAACGAATGCAAGCGAGGCATTCAGGATAAGATAGGGGCATGTTCAGCGAAAGATCAGAGCAAATCAGGTTATCTGCCTTCGTTAACTCTTCATCCCATCCTTCTCCCACTCATGTAATAGTCGTGAAACTTCTCTGAATGACACAGGCTTGGTCAGGAACATATCCACGCCAGACGCCAGGGCCTCAGACTCATCTCGCGAACTGCTCAGTCCAGTGAGAGCAATGATGATAGCTGGCCCGCAGCCATCTCGCTCTCGTTCGATTGCGCGGATTGCGCGAGTGGCTTCGAAGCCGTTCATGACGGGCATTGAAATGTCCATGAAGATAATGTCGAAGCCACTGGATACGCGCTCGACAGCTTCGACGGCTAATTTGCCGTTCTCGGCTGATGCGAGCTCGGTAAGATTGCGTTTTTTCATGAATGTCATCATGAGGTTCAGGTTGATGTGGTTGTCGTCGACGACTAGGACTCGCGCTAGTTTTGTGGAGCCCGTGTTGTTCTCTCCGAAAGGTGGTGGGACAGGAGCCGCCGCGATGACTTCAGGCGAAGAGAAGAGCACAGAAGGTGAATCGGGTGTAGCGGCCGCAAGAGAAACTGCCTGGCTACGAACGGCCTCTTTCGGAGACATGATTGTATCGAAGGGGTTCTCGAATGCTAAGGCAACCGGCGAGGTGATTGCTGAAGAAATTGGTGGTGTTCGCAAGGGCATTTCCATTGGATTCTGATGGACGACAGATGATGGAGTGACAACAGTTGAGCGGGAGTTCTGGAAACACTTCATGACGCTCCGAGCTAGTTTGTGAGGACCACAGGGACGTCGAACAATGTCGATCGAAGATGCCAGACCTAGCCACTCTGACTTTGCCCTGCTATAATCCTCGGCTTTGCTGCCCAATATTAGGAGAGATGGCAATAATGCTGAGAGTCCAGTGTGTCGTAGAACAGGCAATTCAGATTCCTCCACGATGAGCATGTCCAGCGGAAGGTGAGTCGGCCATTGCACGAGTTGAACGCCAAACCATTCTCTCAAATATCGCCCAATCTCAGCCCAAGTAGAGTCTTGGTCGATGTGATCCGGGTCTGCACCCCAGATTGCAGCTCGTCTACCGGCATATTTTTCACGAAGAGAGATGGTTTTCGCTAAGATCTCCCTTTGTTGAATCTGATGGCCATATGGTTCGACGGGTGGGTCCTCTTCGCCGACCGGGCGGGCGAGAGGTAGAGACACGCGGACCATAGTGCCTTCGCCAGGGCGACTGCGGATGCGAATGTTGCCATTCAATGCCTTCACAAGACTTCGAACAATAGATAGACCGAGTCCTGTGCCTACCGCAAGCGAATTTTCTTGAGCGAAAGGCGTATAAAGACGGTCGCGCAGGAATTCTTCCGAGATACCCCGGCCAGTATCCGTAACTGTCAACGTAACCAGGTCTTCTAGGCCCTGTCTCCGAGATCGACCTTCAGAATGATTCGAAGCATCCAGACTCAATGTGACCCGGCCTTCTTCGGTATATTTCATGGCATTTCCGAAGATGTTCATGATGATCCGTCGCAAAGCGCCGGGTTGTGTACGATAAACCCAATCGCGATGAGCAACATCAATCACCACTTCCACCTTGTTTGATGTCGTAGCTTTGGGTGTGTTCTGGGATAACACAACCGGTAGATCGGCCGCTGCAGTAGAATTTTGACCATAGGCAAGACCTAATGTGATACCCTCCACGACCTCTTCGGCTATGATCGAAAGATCCGTCGCGATGTATGTGTCAAGGTGAGAGGCCAATTTGTCTGTTCCTTTGAAGTCTAGTGGGGATTCCTTCTTTCGTTTCATCGAGCGCCATGTTCTTTCGAGCGACACAACCTTGCTGAAATCGAGTACCTGGTTCATCGTATCGAGCAGAGTCCTGCCACAGGCACAGAGTGTTTCCAACAAGGAGTCTTGAAATTCATCCAAATTTGTACTGTTCAAAAATTCCGCCGCGGCCAGAATGCCATGTAATGGACTGCGCAACTCATGTGAAATACTGCCGATGAAATCCCCTTTCTGCCGATCAGCGATCAGTGACTCGACCCGACTGTACTCAGCCATGACGGATGATCCAAACCCAAGGACAGAACTTAATTCCACAGCAGAAGTGAACACCTGGGTCTCGACAGTCGTCCAACAAAAACAACCCGCAAACCACTGTGAACTCACAGCGTTCCACAGCGGTACGAACATGATCTGCGTAGCTCCGGGAAAGTATTGATTGAGCATGGAGTTCTCCGCCGCCTTCCGCCTCTTACCCAGGGGTTTCGTAGCGTCGACTGACCGCGCACCTCCCGGCGGTGACTGAAGTGTATTGAAGGTCGGACTATCCCGGGGTCGTTGGTCATCGTCATCGGAAGTCGAGATCAATCCGTCGCGGTGCAGAGACCACAACTTGCCCTGGGGATAACGTCGAAGGAGTTGACGCAAGAAAGTCCGGTCCACACGGGCAGGTGGAGTAGCCATCGAGCCGGCTCTCGGGGCAAATGGATCGTCGTTAGTAGACATGGAGAGAACGGTCGCAGGGCCGCTGCTGTCGTTCGTTGAACAATCGCTGCCACTTTCACCATCCATCAACGGAGTCTGCGTTGCCTCTCAGGAACAGCACACCGCCATCGTCGCTCAGGTCGAGACTTTCGCGCAGCAAGTTTGCAGCGCGGCGGAAACACCATGAGTTCCCGTGTGAATCATCCGGAGGAAGCCGATTGCGACTGCTGTTCGTAATCCATTCAGGCAAGGAGCTTCCGACTCCTGATGCTCCTCCACCAGAAGCTGTGTTGTCGTATTTCATATCGTAGGCGCCGGGGCTGAGGGAGCGAGAGTCATTGCTGAGAGAACGGTCATTTGATGGACTCGGCGATGCGATTTGAGAGGCATTGTCCTGACTGTTACTACCGGGAAACCGTTCCCTCGGTGGACTGGTCGATGCTGTCTGCGATACGTTGTCTTGACTGTTGCTTCCGTTACACCGATCATTGGAAGGACTGTGTGAAGCCACCTGAGATGTTTGATCTTGACTTTGGCTGCGCTGGTCCTCATCCGTCCCAGTGGCACGGTTGCGAGATGACGGAGTTTCGGACAAGGGCGGGCAGCTATTGGCCCGGGAATCATCGGTGCTATTCACAAAACTCGAGCTCCCGTCCACAAAATAGCTCAATCCTCTTGAAAGACGAGCAGCTCGACGACCCTCCGAGGCCTGGCGACAAACTTTCATATAATCCATGATCAAGAAGGACAAAGATCCCAACGTATCCCGTTCCAACTCCCCAAGTCCATCGCGCGGCTTCGTGTCCAACACAAACAAACACCCCAGGTTGATTCGATTCTCAGTCGTTAGGGGAGTCCCGGCAAAGAATCGAAAATGCGGAGACCCCGCAACAAAGCTTGATTTGTTGTACCGTTCATTTTCAGCCAGGTCGTTCACGACGAGATGGGGGATAGATAGGAGTTTCGCGGTCCGAGGGTGGTAATGCAACAACGTCCTGTTACTGACGGTCAAACATCTTGTCGTCGAGGCGAATCGTGGTGAAGAGTTCGGTCGTAATAACTTTGAAGGTCAACATCAACTTACCTGGCAGCATTTCCATGATTTCTTACTGGCACTGGATCCCAGCCAAAGCTCGTTTTCGTTCGTACGTATAGAATTATCATTGAGGCTCACAGTTTTAGTGGCCTCGGCAAGAATGTACTGCGCATCTCGATCAAACACGCAGATCATTGCACGATCCACGTCCAGTCTCAGCGCCGCCAGTTGACAAAAGGAGGTGAGAGTATTGTTCGACGATCCCAGAATCAATGCCTCCGGTCCGGCAGCCGTCGATGGCCGCGACGTGGCACTGCTGTTCGACGCACCCGAGTCGTACGCGTCAGGCTGCGAATCTGGGGAGCCGGTTGAGCTACCGTTCCTGCCCGAACTCGAGCCTGTTGAGGGTACATCTTCGCCTGAGGGTAGCCATGAAGGGACGACGTTCGGAAAACTGGCGGGGCGGTAAAAGCGGTAAAGTTCTCGCACCCTGCGATCCGCGCTGTGCTCAACGCTCGTCCTAGAAGACGAAGAGGGAACTTCCATAATTCACCGCTTGCGCCGGAGAAGGGTGGATGCAGTGGTGCATCGTCAGGCTCCGAGTGTGAGCAAGAGCAGGGATCGCGTTCACGATAGATCGAATTCTTGATCGGGAAAAAGGTAGTCAGATAGTATGAAGAAGAGAGTCTCACACAGTGTGGGCTGTTAGGGGACAATCATAACAGGATCAGTCATCGAGCGGAGATCATTTTTGAGAGAAAAAAAATTGAGTGGCTCAAGACCTCCCCACCGCCCAAAAGAGAGAAGAATGGGGGGAAGATCTCTAAATGTCAGGTGGAGACCAAGGGGGAAAATAGTCCTGACGATTTGATTAGCTCGGGGGGGCAGCTGTTCGTGCGCTGTGACTCAAATCGGTACGCCCATTTCTTTCTCCACCATTGCATCAGCCGGGCGTCCCTTTCTCGCGGGACCGGAGAGGAGTCTGTACTTCTGTGCATCTGCCGCAGGACAAAGCAATTGAGTCTGTCATTGGGCGATTGCGCAGATCAGGCCCCTGGGTGGAACTGTGTGGTGGAGGCTGGCGTTATCCAACGCGGCGGTGGACGACTTTGGGTGTGGAAGAAGCAAATGGTGCGGTGGAGACCCAGATGCCAATCACTTTACAACGATCGGTTCAGGCACAAGCCAGGTGGAGACTTCACAATTTGCTCTCTGCTTTCTGGCTGGATCGGGTGAACCACTCAAGTGTTCTTCCCCCCCCGTTACAGTACTCCCAATGCGGTTCGAGTGATTTTTTTCCCCAAGTCAACCAGATCAGCCAAACTATATTGCGGTGCACTTCAGACGCCCCGACGTCATTGTACACTTCTCGACATTGAAACGCCTCCAATCGGGCCATGGCGTTGGTGGAGTAGTGCAAAGTCCGTGATTCGTAGAAGCTTGGATGGGTGGCGCATTCTTTCCGTCGGTGGCGGTGGCAAGGGCACTGGGACAACTCATTACACTATGATTTGGTCGCAGTTCAAGCCTCATATCCACTGCGTAAATCGGATGACACCGAGTGGTCACTACATTCTACAGGACGAGAATTTCATGATGCTCCCAAGCCGCATGGTTCCGGTGGTGAGATGCTCCTACCGTGTGAACGTCGTTGGTGCCGCGTCTAAGGAGGCAGACCAGTGCCACCGACGCAGATCGTGGCCTTCACCGCAGGCGCGGGTTGGGCATCCACTTCGCCAATCCCGAATTGGTACCAAAATAGTTGCTCATTCCATGATTTATGTGTATGCACCTATCACATGCTGAAGAAATTTAAGACGTGGGCAGATCAGAATCGCTCCATCAGGCGTTTGCGAACTGTCCACATGCGAGCCCGCTTGCCATAAATATACATCGGGATGGTCATGAGTAGGAAGAAAATCTGAATTCCGCCAATGACCAGGAACACCAGCCGGGAGCCATCGGATTGGAGCCAGTCGACGATGAAGAGAGAGAAAACCAAGCCGTGCAGCACGTCTAGGGAACACGTCAGTTGGGGTGTCGGGAATAGAGGATCGGGGGCTGAACATACTCTTGCTAAAGTTCAAGGTCACTAGTGCTTCGCCGGCATATTGACGGTAACTGTCCACGCAGAAGGTGATAGCCGTGGTGCTGCCAAGACAGCACCCAAAAGAGATCATTCCAAAGAAGATGGTGGGTACAATCCACGCATCCATCAACTGTGCACTCCAGCCGAAGCCCATCAATCCAATGGCCGTCGAGATTGCAATAGGAATTGCCATCACTAGACGGAACTCGGGTTCGTAGATGCCACCATTGCGCCGGGTCATGAACTTCACAAGAATGTCCGAAACTTTACCAGCCACGGCCGTGCCGAGCAAACCGCCCACAAAGGGTGAAATGTAAATGAGACCGGTCTGCAGCGCGGTAAAGCCATAGTGGTCGCTACTTTCGTAGATAACCGCGACGGACTCGGATAGTACGATGAGCCATCCGACCGAGAGGGAGTAGATTGCTGTCGACCACAGCACGGATGGGTAGGCGAACAATATGAAAGGCCGAACCGCAATCTTGAACCAGCTATCATGGGCGATTCGTCCGTTCCAGACCCTCAGTTGTTGAGTGTAGGGAATCTTGGGTCGTTCACGAAGTCTATTCGTGTAGTGCATAGATCCGGTGACGGGTCCGGGAGAGTTTGATATACTGCGCGCCGGCGATAAAGCATCATCTCGAGCTGATTCCATGTCGCTCGGGGTCGGAGGCGGGATGACCGCCAATGGAGGGCGAACAAGGCCATCCTCCCTCTCCACGGTGGGAGTTGCGGGTGCGGTAGCGATATTGTCATGGGCAGGGGGTGTCTGTCCAGTATCAACGTTTTCTCCAGCATCGGAGTGTTGCTTCTCGTTGTCGGCTTCATCCTCGACGAACCCGACATGCACATTCCTATTCCGTCTCGTCGGTCGGGGTGAGCCGTCTTTCGACTCTGTCGCTTCGTCTGCCAGTTGGAGATGTAGTTGGCGACCGCGATAGAATCCATGACTGACAAGGTCCGACATGGTTCGGTGCGCTCCCGGACGTTTGTGAGCGCGGCGGGTGCGCGGACGGGGAGTCCGATCCCAGAATGTCTCGGGGACGAGGAAGAACAGCAAGAAAAAAAAAGCCACCAACGATTATCGCAACGATCCAAAACACCCAGCGCCACCCAAGACTGCTAATAACCGCGGCACTGGCCAGCGGTACTAGGTTCTTTCCGCCAAGCAAGAGTAACGTGTAGACGCCAACGCGGTATGCCCGCTCGTGCAAAAAATAGATCTCGGCAATCGTGGCGGAGGGCAGGCATTCCACCGGGCTGACCGCGATACCCTGGAAGACACGGGCGACCACCAAGCTCGCATAGTTCGGAGATAGGGCACACCAAACTGCGGAAATAATGAAAAGAATCGCCCCCATGAGATAGACTGGGCGTTTACCAAAGAGAATTGCAGTTGGAGACATAATCACAGAACCAATCCCAAGTCCCAACATGTAGAGACCAGTGGTGAGGGCGACTTGTTGCTTAGAAACATCGTATGTATCTGCAACACTACTGAATCCCGCCGCCAGGATGGGTGTCATTCCTCCACCAATCAAGCAGTAGAGTCCCAGAGATATCAATGCACTGTCTCTCTGCCATACAGGCCAATTCAGTGGATCATTGACCGAGTCATCGGGTTGCGGTTCCAGCAAGATCTGTCCATCGGCTGTTTTCTTTTGCTGGGGATGTCCCCTGGATCGAGAGGAAGAACGTGAAGGGGGGGTTGGTCGAAGGGATGGATGAGGTGGAATGGCGTTCCGGTTGGTGTCGCATACCCAGAGGTTCATTACGATCAGCTGAGAGAAGAAGAATGGTTCCTACAAGGCACCATATCATGTCAGCTCCACTTTTCTCATACTTCACTTTTGGTGGCCCCTACCAGGCACTTCGTCGGTCTGCTTATCACTGAGAATTCCCAGTGTTGACTTCGAACGATAGGAAGTGGAATCGTCGGTGTTCTCAGAGGGCTTTTTGGAACCTGCGAAGAAGCGTCTCCATCGCGGTGTCTCCGCCTGCTGTGGGGTATCATGCCGACTCTGTGTATCCTCAGCCACGGACGGTAGTGAGTTTGAGGGTGCATCCATGTCGAATCTTGAGAGGTAGGAGATTTGAGCAAGGTGATAGCGGGAGTCTGCTGAAAGACAAGACCGTTAGCGAAGCTAATTAGGGCTGCCTCGGGCCAAGTACACACGGTAGAAGACTCACTCTATCTTAGACACCGCTAAGTGCACGGATCAGGCCAGCCGTGTGGGCCGATAAGCTCCAAGGTTCCAATCCAAGAAAAGGTCGCGGGGCAAAGTTGACGGTGATCAGCGCTTGCGATAGTTCCCAAGCAGCTGCAGAGGGAAAATTCCATACATAGCTTTGTAATGAGGAATCCAAGGGCCTGGGAGGCAAGCAGCCAGAAGATATCAAGAGAATAGGGGGGGATTTAGAGGGGAATAAATAGCGAGAGGAAGAGAGGAATGGAGGAAGTTGTCATGGGGCAAAGGTGCAAGATAGACAGATCGGCGTCTCGATGTAGTCAACGCTCCTGAGCTCCCCACAGAGGCGGTGAGCGGTGATTCGCCAGATCACCGTGGGGACTTCACTTGGGCAACTTTGGATTATCACTCACTCATATTGTTTAATGCATCCCTTTCGATGGTCAACACCGTGGCTCGCAGAATCAGAGCCTTCATTCATCGCATCTAGCAATATTGGAGTCCGGTAGGCGCACGTTTTCGGCCAGACCTGCCGCCCAAGAACACAATGGCGTATGTGGGCATCTCACTGGCCCAAATTAAACCTCCCGGATCCACCAGTCCGCGCAAGATAAGGCGATCGCCCGGTGAAAACATGCGAGAACATGGCTTCATGCATGAGCTGCGCGCACGCTGAAGTTAAACCGAATGCGGCCAGCCATTCCTGAAGTCCCGCCAAGCATCCCTGGAGCCCCAGATTCTAAGTTGGAATCCAACGACCCTCCAACTCTCACGCTATGTCCCGCAATCTCTTACTTGAGAGTGGTTAGGTGTTGTTTACTGTCCAGATGATCTCCCTAGCTTGGGTATAGTCATCTCAGCTGACTGTACGTGGCCGACCCGCTGCCGTCATCATGCAGTTGCCGGTCGCGGGGTCGGGCATGGAAATCTGTCCCTCGGTGAATCATGTACGGCCATGAGCTTCACCACATGTATCCATGTGCTCGGAGTTGCGAGTGCCATCACTCTGCCTGCAGTTGACTGTTGTTTCTTGTCTGTCTTGAATATAGACGTTTGTCCGTGCAGATGACGCCTTTGCGTGAGGTCGCTGCAAAGGAGCGGGGAGTTTGAGCAGATGAATACTGACTTTCATGGCTCATGCGACGTTCATGCCCCGAGGTTGCCGCCGTTGCGGGCTCGACTGTAGATCCGGGAAGAAACTCTGCATGAATCCGGACACGTATCAGCACAGTGCCCTGTTGATGAAACAACTTCTTCGCCGACAACATTAAGCTCGACCGTTTCATGCATTGGGTCTATATCCTACAAGTGTAGGCACTCGTGTTCATTTGCTCTTTTCCCTGCATCTGTGCGACATTTGATCTACTCTGGCACACGGCAGATCCAAGCAGGTATGTCGAACACCTGATTCGAGTGAAGCTTGATCAAGTTACACCCGCATGTATTAAGGCCAAAAAATACCTTGGAGTGCCGCTTCCACGCACTACGGATCTTCGTTGCCTGGAACAGAAATCTACGACGATAAGGAGGTTGGTGCTGCAGCCTACAGTGACGAGACTTGCGCCCGAAGTACCGTACATCGGCAGAGATGGTTCAGACGGTAAGGCACGGGCCGACAATGCAAACAAGCGATAAGGATATTTGAAAACAGGACAAGGTATCAAAAGACGGAGCTTGTCGCTCCAAGCTGGCCCATCAAGCGAACTTTTTGGTGCCGGCTACATTACTGCTGGAAAAAAAGAGGTTATATCATAGGGGTCAAGTTCTGGAGTAGTTACGTGGCCCAACCAACTCCCCATGACCAGCGCGTTTTCTTCCCTTTCTAGTCTTTCAGTGATCATCCCTTTTGCAGCATGAGATATCCAATTGGCAAGTGGATATATCAGAGCAGTTGCCACTCCAAACAGGTAAAAGAATCAGATATCCTGCTACCAAAAGAACCGGGGAAACTGAACTAATCCATCACCTCGCTTCTATCCTCTTTATCATTTTAGAATGATCGAAAAAAACCTTTCCCATGAAACTTGAGCTCGTCTACGTCACTTTTTACTCTGTTTGAAATTCCTATTGCTATTGTCGGTCCGTCCTGCTTCGGATAGTGTTTCGTACTTCCATGGGATGGGCTTGACAGCTATACTTGTTCAGAGGGACTGGGAGAAACAGGACTTGTTTGCATTGACTTCAAGTTTGAAGTATCTGTGAATGGCTGCCTGGACCAAGACAGTCTTGTTGACTTGACTCTCGCTATATCATCGAAGGATACTTTGGTCCAATAGAGCCTTGTGAGATTCGATCAATACGAAGGTAATGGGCGACTCATAATTGAAGGGGACACTGTAGGCTTTCGAAATAAACCTCGACTAGCAAATGAGTGTCTTGATCAATTATTCTCCCTTTGATCATAAGAATCATTACAGTACAACAAATTGAAACGAAAAGTGTAGACCCGCCAATCCGCACCACTTTAATTGGGGCCGCTTGCGGTGGGGGTCACGTGGACCCCCTTTGCGGATGCCGCAGCAACACAGCAGCCTCTTTGCGTTCGCTACATCTTCAGGTCGTTCCTTTGCTTCGATATTGTGTCTTTATTGTCTGTCCTAAACACTTTCTTCATATTCTGCGACCACGAATTGCCCGACGGCCGCGCTCACACGTGAATTTCGTTGCCTGGTCGTCTGAAGGCTTCGTGGCATCCTTGAAATCCAACTTTTCTCCAGCCTCAACGTCCCAGTCCATTAAACGGACCGTCACACATCTCGAATCTAAATAATTTTACCGGAATCACCGGCGTGTCACTCGTTTTGCGCCAGAAACCCGCCATTCACAATGAAGATCCACCTGTCCTCCCCGTTGATCCTTCTCCTCCTTCCCGCTCTTTCGGCAGCTGCCAGCATCAAACCCAGCAGCACACCTTACCCTTCTGCTTCGCGAGGCTCTTATGACCTTACCTCGCGGTATGTGGACACCGAATCGATTTCTAACAATGCCGCCAAAGGAACACAGGACGTCCCGGTAGACGGCAAAGACGGGCGACCGCACGCGGGCCCGTGGGTAGAGACTGGCGCGGAGCGAGACCGAAAGACCGCCAAGGCTAGTGATGATGTTAACCTGGTTTCGACAACATATGATTCCAAGGTTCCCTCATCGGAGCACCTCAGTACAGAAGAAGGCAAGACGATCCCGCACTCCAATGGCGGAGTCATGGATGATCCCAACCGCACAGGCCCGAGAGAGGGAACCAGAGGTACTGAAGGCGGGGTTTCAGAGAAAAAAAGGAGAATTTGTATAATGCGGAAAAGGTGCCTGGTGGTCCCAAGGAAGCCCTTCCGCTGCCGCATAGCGAGGAGCAGAAGCTGCCATCGGACAGTGACACCGCCACCGGGACTGGCGGTCGCTCTGCAGAGGGAGCCGGGACCCTGGGCATGTTAGAGGTATGAAGTGACTCACCAGATGAAATCTGTTTTCCAGCCAAACATACTAAGGGCCATCTACAGAAACCCGCCGATCTTCCCCAGAAGCCGCACGATATCCCCCACCCCAAGTCGCCTTCTCAGGCCAAAGATGACCCTCTTGCCATTGAACGTGGCTCCGCTGGCTCGGGCTCAAGCTCCTATCCCGGCTCATATCCCAGCTCGTCGAGCACTCACGGACAAACCGCAACCACGAAGGAAGCCAGCGACGGACTGCATTCTCTCCTCTTTTCGTTCACCATGATCATTGTTTCCGAGATTGGTGACAAAACCTTCCTTGTCGCAGCACTCATGGCTATGCGACACCCCCGCCTTGTTGTGTTCACCTCTGCCTTCTCGGCCTTGGCTGTCATGACCGTTCTCTCTGCTATTCTGGGTCATGCTGTTCCGACGTTGATCCCCAAGTCCGTCACCAAATTTATGGCCGCTATTCTATTCCTGATCTTCGGTGCCAAGATGTTCAAAGAAGGCCGTGAGATGTCCCCTGACGAGGGCGTCGGCGAGGAGATGCGCGAGGTCGAACAGGAGTTGGAAGAAAAAGAACAAGAGCAGATGCGTTTGGGCCGTCGCCGCTCTTCTGTCACTCCCCACAATCTGGAGGCTGGCCGTGTTGGTGGTCGACCCAAGTCGCGCGGCTCTGCCAACCGTCTGCCTTCTCCTCCGGAAAGCATATCTTCTTCTTCCTCGCGTGGCTCATCGCCTCGTCCTCAGCAGCGCTGGAACGATTTCTTAACTGGGGTCAGTAACCTCTTTTCTCTTCTTCTCAGCCCTGCCTGGGTGCAGACTTTTGCCATGACCTTTCTCGGTGAATGGGGCGATCGCAGCCAAATCGCCACCATCGCCATGGCTGCTGGTCAGGATTACTGGTGGGTGACCATCGGAGCGACCATTGGCCACGGTATCTGTACTGCTGCTGCCGTCATCGGCGGAAGGGCCATCGCTGGCCGCGTCAGCATGCGTGTTGGTATGCATCCAATCTCCAGTCCTTTGCTCTGTTCCTAGGCTTATCATCATCACAGTTACTCTTGGCGGCGCAACTGCATTTTTGTTGTTCGGCGTTATCTATCTAATTGAGGGTCTTTTCTAGAGCTGCATCGGACGGTGGGACTCATCTTGATCGTTCATGGGTTTTGGGTGGTGGGTCTTTATCGGTGTAAAGGTCAAAAGGTCAAATCAGTCTGTGACATAGCATTGTTCAATAGATATAATCTGTGCTTGGCCCACGAACTGGCCAATTTCACAATGAATATGATGTTCGAAACATGATCAAGAAAAATATATACCTATGCATGGGTTTCGTGATGGTCGATCCGCGCCTGCTCTCCTTTGTATCCATATTTCCCGAATAGATATTAGCGTCAAATGCATGGGAGAATAGCTGGCTGAACATTTGCTTGATTGGGCGAACAAGCATTACTTTGCGAACCAGGTTGACGGCATTGCATACATTATCTTTCAGTAGCACGGCCTAAGATACTTCCCGTATGTCACCCTTGACTTCCGGCCCCACTTGGCAGAGGCTCAAATGTAGCCTGAGAGTCAAGGCCTTTCTCAAACCTTATCCCCAGGAATAGGGTCAGGAGGTTAGGGTTTTAGGGTTTTCTGCCTCAGGCACTCAAACTCACCAGAACTGGACGAACCTGGCCCGGGACAATAAATAGTCCGGACGACCGCCTCGGTCACCTGACTCACTAGCCCAACCGTCTTAGGGTTTCCCGTCCTTGCCACATCACAACAAACTCCTGAGCTAATCTTTTTTCATCCTCTTCTCAACCATCCCAGACGTGTCTAGCTATCTCTATACTACATTTGACACCCACAGAATCCTTGTGGAGAGGTCCAAAAGGAATCTTGTCAAGTATACAGAGCGGCCGCTTGGCACACCGCCCAGATGGCACGCGCCGGTGTTCCCAGGGCTACACCCCCGCGTCGCGTTACGAGAAGTCAGAGTCGGGAACTCAATGATTCGTCTGGATTTGCACATGGTAAATCAGCGTCTTGGCATGATGCCCACAATGCAAAACCTGGTAGCAGTCGTGAGTGTCACTGCCCTTTATTCTGCTCTCGGTCTTGATCTCCGACCGCGCGCGCATCTGTGCCCATGTGGACCCACTATTGTGAAATCAACAATGATGTTTTACCATCATTATTTTCAAGTTTCACATTCATCTGACTTTAATATTGTGTCATGGCTCTCATTTCGCGTCTGATCATCGAAGCGAACAACACATTCTGACCTTCCTAGGGCTGAGCATGGTAGCTGAAGAGACACCTGCCTCGAAATACAGCACTTCCGTGGTTCCCGAGTCTCCAGGAAATCCAGAAGGAAATAGCAATATCTCCGGCACCACATTCTTACCACAAGACTCGTCGCTTGAAGACGATGAGACCGATCCCGTCGTCCTTGTTGATGAACTTTCTGATCTTCAGTCTGCTGCCACCCGGTTGATGGACCTGTTTGTCTCTGATGCTTCCGACCCTCGGAACGTTGTTGAGGCTGCGAAGCGACTCACCGATCCGCGAAACACTCAAAGCAAACGCTTGAAACCTGCCACTAACAAGCTCATCAGTGCAATGAAGTCTTTCAGCAGACAAGCCTTTATTGATGTTTCAGAAATTAAGAAACTGATTCCGTCGGTGCAGCCCGAAGACACTGCCCAACCATGGAGTCCATCGCCAATTTTGTATCAAGCCAACTGTGCGCGACTGGCTCTGGATGTGCTTCTTGCAACTCTTGGCTCCCAGTCTCCTCGAGAAGCGATCGAAAGACTGGAGAGCCGGTTTCCGGCCCCGTTCATGGATGCCATTGTCAGAAGGCCTCAGTCTAAGCCCATCGGAGCGAGCACTGCCGAAAAGCAGACCTTTGAGCTTGCGCTTGAAATCCGTACACAGTATTTTATCATGGAGCTAGAAAGGCGTCAGAATGAGAAAGACTTTGACCCGCGCGCAATTCTGAATGGAGTCTTCTATAATGAGCTGGCTCTTGAAGACGTCGATTCCAAGCTTGAGCCTGGCTACCTCCGGGGATTTAAGCTCATGGATATCTTTGAGGACGAAAATGGATGCCTCCCTGATCGCTTCCATGATGATGTGATTGATCGTATGGGCGAACTGGAGTACGACCTGCTGGCTCAGGATCAGTCTCCTCAAATCCAAGATCTGAAACGAATATCCTGGACACGTTTTGTCCAACGTACCGCGCGCTTTATCTATACACGACTCAAAGAAATCAAATCAGACTTGCTACAACAACCCAAGTTGGATGAAGTCCACGACTTGTTGATCGAGGAGATTGAGCGTCGCGAGAATAGGGATCCTGAAACCCCCGAGCCTCGCGAGTCAGTTGTTCCTGCCTCGGTTGAACACGCAGTGCATGAGTCTCCAGCGGTCCAGAACCACCAGACTCCCCGTGAGACATCAATTACCGCGTCGCCAGAGCGAACAAGGCAACCTCTGGGCGAGACCAATTTGCCCCCTCCCAGCCCTATCGATCACCTCGCAAAGAAATCACATAAGACTTCGGAACGGCGCGAATCCGCCAAAATGTATGTTTCAGCTCTTGCCCAAATTCGCGTAGCACCTTTCTAACTTCTTACCCAGATCGCGCATGTTGACCAACTCTCTCGATTCTCTTGCCAAGCGGAAAGAGACGAATCGTCACAACCAAGATTTGTCGCATTTGGAGTCTCAACATACAAGCCGACTTTCTACTACGAGTGGGCACATAAGCCCTCCAATGCCAGTATCGCAGACACGCGAGGAGATCCCCCAATCTCCTGAACTGCATTCCCCTCAGCCAAGACACCCCCGTCGCGAAAGCGTTGCCTCCAATGACCGGGACTTAAATTTCTGCAACGATGATGAGACCTTGAACCTCGACACGCTGGAGAACGAAGCTGAAGCGACCGCCAGTCCTGTTATGAGACGTACCAAGCCGAGAGACCTGTTCTTTAATAGTTCGCGTGAAGGCCAACCTCAAAGCTCGCAAAATCAGGACATGCTATTACAATCAACTGCAGATATTTGGGACTCCCTCACCCAAACCCAAACCCAAACTCAACGCCCAGCACAACAAGTCCAGCCCCGCTCATTCATCGACCGTCAGGCCAATGCCACTAGGATCTCGTGGACTGACAGCGTCGATGGCAACCCCCAGAGCGCGCAAAGACGCCGCGAGGAAGCTACTGCTGCCACCAACGTTACACGCAAGCGTCGTCGTATCGATTCTGATGACGACTCCGACTCTGAGGATGACCCTTTCGTCCGTGATGACCGCACCATCGACCCTGCAAGCCGGCGAGCGCAGAAGCCCGAGCAAGCACAATCTGTGCGGAGATATTCCAGCAATCAGTCTGCGGATGCTCAACTTCAACAAGGATTGAATGCGGCCGATCAAACCCAGCCACCCGCTTCCACGCCGACCAGCTCACATATTGACGCGACACAGGCCATGATGAATGAGGCCCGTCACCGCGAACAAACCGCGCAGAATTCCAGGACTCTGAAACCAGCCATGAAGCGGCCTCGCAAGAGGTGGACTCCCGCGGAGGAGGAAAAGCTCATGTGGTATATCGAGACTATGGGTACTTCCTGGCGTATTCCTTGGCGGAGATCAAGGCCAAGGACAGCTGTGCTCCGAACCCTCTTTGGTTGGATCTGAGTCAACCCGACATCAAAGACAAGGCGAGGAATATCCGACAGCGCTACATCAGGGAAGGAAGAGAGCATGAGCTACACGATAACTTCAAGGCGGTCACGATTGACAGCGCGGTCAGGAAGAGATATCCAATTAGGGAAGGCTGGTGATGAGGATGGCTTCTTTGGTCCCCTCTGACTTGATTTCAACTGCGTTGTTACTTATCAATGCTCGCAATACTCATTGTCCAGGAGACGTGAGAGGGCACAGCAGTGAAACCTTTCTGCTTCACTATCAATATTCCAACTATATGATCCGGTTTTAATTCTAATGCATATTCTTGCAGGATGCACAAGGCTCAGTAATTGCTTCTGAATATGTATGTTGTATCGAGAAGGATATCCAAGTCCAATCCACGGAGAAACGACAGAAGGAATTTCAGAACAGATGTAGAGCATCGTCCATCGGCCCAACAAATACAAGCACCTCAGATCCGCCAGCGGATCACTGTGTCATCGATAAGAGCCCGAATCCCAGGAGTAATCGGGTACATGGTATATGGTACAATAAACAGAGAGATAGCATATTACAGTCAGTCTATGAGCCCTTACAACAGCAGACCAAGGCCAGCGATTGCAGCGCCAATGACTGATGACCCGGCGTGCATTGCGTTCGCGGCATTCACGGTTGGCGATGCCGATGCACTGCTGGACACAGAGGTAATGGCTGCAGCAACAACAGATTTGGAGGCGATGGCGCTAGTACTGGCACTGACACTGGCGCTGGCACTGGTGACCAAAGAATCGGTGGCGGTCAGGATAGCGGTCGGCACGGATGATGGGTTGAGGTTTGTTGGAGCGACAATGATGCCGCCGGCGATTGTGGACGCACTTGCCGATGTCGAGCTAACCGAGGTCGAGGAGGCGGAGCTGGAATCGGACACTTCAATGTATTCGCCGATGCTGAGGACGTTGTAGTAGTCATTACCCCCACCTGAGACGTCTTATATCAGCCTCGATTTTCAAACTTCTCGCTCCTAGGGCATTGGACAGTGTAGTTCAGAAAACTTACATTCATCTTCGGGCCAGCCAGGGCACGTGAGATCGCACTTGTCATCGTCCACCAGGGCCGAGCTTGGTGGGAACTCGTTTCCACACAGACATTGGGTTCCTCCGGTCAGAGCAGCGATGCGGAAACCGCCCTGCTCGCACTTTTCTTGGCAGTAACCCAGACTTTGGAAGGTAAAGTCGCCCTCATCTTTAAGACCAGGGACTGAGGAGTAGCAGCCCATTTGGGAAACGGTGGCCGTCACCAAGGCCGGCAAGGTGAGCGCAAGAGTAGCGAACAGGTGTTGAGAATGCATTTTGAAGCGAGTGTTGAGAGGATGCTAGAATGAAAATGAAATGCGAATGAGTGGATATTTAGCCGAGAGAGTGAAATGCGCAATGAAACGAGGGATGCAAGAGAAGCTTATTTAGAAGGAACGATGAGAAGAGGAAGAAAAGAAAACCCCTGTCAGAATGTCTCAGCGCGTTCGACGGACAGATCCGTTCCGCCCCATCTACTGTACAAAGGACCCATTATTTCGTGGAGTTGAAACGGAGGCGATGACATCGCGAACCTCCCCAATCGGGCCCTGAAACACTAACCGAATGCTCTATTGAACCTATTTGGGCTAGGGGTGGCGGCTGTATTGGGTGACCCTGGTACAGTATTGATCTCCCGGATTCCTTGCTTGTCTTGCCCTTTCGATGGACAAGGGTAATAAGCCGCGCGAGTCACTGGTGAAACCGATCTTCGCTTGTTCGCTGTTAAACGCCACTTGGTTCGTTCGGGGAGGGTTTCATCGCTTCATGTGTGGGGAATTCCACAATTTTGAGAAGCCCCCTTGACGCTGTCCAGGAGCTTTCCCCCCCTTGGTGATCCTAATTGATCGGCCCGTAAGCTGAGTGAGAGAAGATTCGGGGGCGAGACAGGCTCATACTGTAGATTTCACGTGGACCCTTTCTTTTGGCGAGTTTTTCGAATTTGGAAGAGCTCGGGATTTTCGCTTGCCCTCGCGTGTTTGGAGGGTTCCACGTTTCTTCTTAGCTTCTTCCCAAAGACTCCACACCCGTCCACCGGGGGCTTAGGAACACATTCCTTGGCTCGGAGCTGTAGGACTCAAGACATCAGACATCAGTGGCGATCTCACCGTTACCTCACGTCGTCGATGTCATGTGCGATCTTATACATCTCGAAAACCATGCATAGCCGACCTATCGGCAAACACCAGCCGAAACTGGCCAGTTGAGGCAGGCGGCGGCAGCGGCAGCCAGCCGACAGAGAGGGGAAGATAAGATAGTTGGAGATAACCCCGACTATTTATCATAGAAGGAACCCCGAAACTCACCCTCGTGTCATGCATCGAAAGAGTGGAGAAGGTTACTCAATTGGACCATGAAGACATCCTCCCTTCTCGGACTGGCCTCGCTGCCAGCTGTTCTCGCGCTGAACATCCCAGCCCAGCAGGTTCTCTTTCCCGGCGAGCTATCACGCAATTCCGCCGAGCTCTCTGATCGAGAAATCTGTCCGCAGGCACCGAAAGTCACTTTGCCTGACGATGGTCTTGAATCGTCACTAAAGTTCCTCAATGATGCTGCTTTTCGAACCCGCCAGGCTTCGCGGCTCTCACGGGCTGTGCAAGTACCCACAGTCGTCGGCGACTTCATGGAGGATCCATATGACGAGGCATTCGAACCGGTAGTGCAGTTCCAGAAATTGCTGGAAGAAATGTTCCCTCTTGTGCATGCAAAGGCCGAGATTGACCATATCAACCGGCTTGGGTTGGTCTATACCTTCCAAGGCGTGGACACCACCCGGAAGCCCATTCTCTTTATGGCCCACCAGGATGTAGTCCCAATTGATGACCCTAGTGACTGGACTCATCCCCCATTTGATGGCTACTTTGACGGCGAATGGCTCTGGGGCCGCGGTTCCAGCGACTGCAAGAACGTGCTCATCGGACTAATGTCCGCCGTTGAGGAATTGCTCGCACAAGACTGGAGCCCGTCGCGTACCATTCTCTTCGCATTCGGGTTCGATGAGGAGTCCCACGGGTTCCTCGGTGCGGGTTCGATTGCCCCAGAATTGGAGAAGAAGTATGGCAAGGATAGCTTCGAGTTCATCCTCGACGAGGGTGGTATGGGACTGCAGTCCCTCGAAAGCGATTCCAACGAGGTGGTGTACGCTCTTCCAGGTGTCGGCGAGAAGGGCAGCCTGGATCTTGTCCTAGAATTGGCGGTTCCGGGCGGCCACAGCTCGATCCCGCCTTCTCACACGGGGATTGGCATCATGGCTGAAATTTTGTACGAGCTGGAGCGACAGGAACTGTTCTCTCCCCGTCTGGATCCCTCTCATCCCTCTCACGGCATGCTCGAGTGCCAGACTCGGTACTCGCCTTCGCACGTTGAACCCTGGCTCGCTGACAAATTGGCCGAAGGTGACGCAGAGGCTCTGGGTGAGGCCGTAGCTAGCTCGCGTGGTCCGGCTGTGCGATACACGCTGCAGACGTCACAGGCCGCTGATCTGATCCGCGGTGGTGTCAAGACGAATGCTCTGCCTGAGAAGATCTCCGCTGTCGTGAACTACCGGGTGGCACTACACATGACACCCGATCAGCTACGCGAGCGTGCTGTGCGCATCATCAGCCCGATCGCCAAGAGTCACAATGTCTCTCTGCACGTCGCGTTCCCCGAACTTGCTGACAGCCAGGACAACTTCTTCGGTGGTGACGGCGACCGCACGCTGATCCTCTCGCCTCTCAACGAGCTTCTGTCCCCGGCCCCAATCTCTCCCTCGAATCCACTCACGTCCAAGGTTTGGGCTCGGTTCTCGGGAGTCGCTCGTAGTGTCTTTGAGTCGCACCCCAACCCTCTGGTCAAATCGGAGGCGAAGGCCGAGTCGTCCCCGACTGTTGTGGTGACGGGTGATATCATGACTGGAAACACTGACACGCGTTTCTACTGGTCTCTCTCGGAGAATATTTACCGCTGGAGTCCCTCGCGTATGGGTGGTACTTTCAACATTCACACTGTGGATGAGCGAATTCGGTTGGATGTTCACCTGGAGGGACTGATGCTTTACTATGGTATGTTCCAATTGTTCTCTGAATCTGTTGTGCCACTTGACTGATCTGCCTTGTTTTCAGATCTGATCCGCTCCTTCGATGGCTGGAATGAAAAGTCCGAGTGAATAAGAGGAGGAGAACGGAAAGAGAGAATATTACCTGTACAGTCTCTCCGAACGTATCTGTTCAAAGGCCTGCGCAGATGATTTGTGGCAGCTTATCTATGCCCACTTTGCATTATTCTTCTTCCACCGGCTGTATAGGGAAGAGAGACCGATTTACAGGGGACTTGGAACTGGACAATGTAGTTTACGCATATTGATACTCGGCATTCGGTCCTCTTCCACAAATCCATCAAGATCCTTGAATTGAAACGGTCAACACATGTTGAAAACTTAGAAACTGCAAGTATCGTAGATATGCAGCACCATGGAGTCTGCATAATGACTAAATGTTCAAGTCAAGAGAACCTTCCTGCCAGCCTCCAGCTCATTGATCTTCTTCAAGACTCGTCGTCTGCGCTTTGTCTTTGCTTCCTCGCCGACAAGGTCCTCCAATTTCTCATCCGAAAGGCCATTTACCCACAGCGCCAATATTATGAACTGTCAGCTTCTTCGAATCTAGACCGTCTTGCGTACGTTTTTGCCGGCTGTGACTCCAGTGTTAACCCTTCTCAATTCGTGGGACGCAAACATGAGCTATACTTACCGTTTCTGGAGATCATCATTGAGGTAGTGGTTCAAGGTCATCGGCATTTCTTCCCACTCGACGCTCAAAAGGAAGTCAACGAGCACAGAGCTCTTTCCACTTGATTGATCACCCACCACCACAAGCTGCGGCAAATCGATATACTCGCCTACATTGCAGGCAAAAAGCTTGTCAATCTTCTCAAGTAGTGAAGGATCTGCGAGCGTAGACTCTCATTTTCTGTCGGCTTCTTCATGATGTTGATGATGATATTGATGATATTGATGATGATGTTGATGATGATACTGATGATACTGATGATGTTGATGATGGTGGTGGTGGTGGCCGTAACCAGCAGCAAAGAGGTTATGGGTCTGATTTGCAATAATGAAAGAGGAAGTGGGGTGACTCAAGAAGTGGGGTGGAGCAGAAAGGAGATATGATGTGAGGATAGACGTATGTAAAGAATGAACAAAAGCGTTATACACGGGAAGCTTCCTTTTCTGTGAGGGTTAATGTCAATCAATGCGCAAACAGTCAAACGGGCGAACTTGATAAGCTTGATTGTTCGATTGCCTCGGGGGTGACTTTGTCATGTCTCATTCAGTGCATCTTTTCTTTTCTTTCTCGTTTCATTCTATAAAGGTTCCAAGCGCATAACACCGGTTGTATGACTGGAGCTATTACTTTAGGTAGAAATACTACTTTAGCAGGAACTTTGGGCCCCAGTTTCCTACTCAAAATTCTCCATTCTCCGTGGAATTGTACATGGACTGTTCAGAGTGATTTACTGAGATATTGAGAGCGGAAAATCTTAGTATCATGGAAAGCTTCCAGTGTTGAAGTATCTTAACGCGAAGCTAGCTTACTTTGACTTTGAATTGTAGTTGAATACTATTATGTCATGAGATCAGTTCGAAGTGGTGCTTAAGAATACCCAGGGTGGTTTCATCAAGGAACCCTTTAACTTCTGGCCCTTCGAAAATTCAAGCCACAATGTTCAAGGTAAAAGCCAATCTTTCCGAACAAATTTCATTATAATGAAATAATAATACGGTATACACAAGAAACCCCACGGAACGAGCGGACAACCAAGGAAGCACAGACTTCCTCAGACGGGTATCAAGCGCGAAACAAATAGGGTATTGTACTCTTCCGCAAGCAGTCAAGGTCCAGTGCGGCCATTCCTCGTCCAATCATCAAGATCCAAGCCTGCGTACCTGACATAGGATTTGGGAGGAAATGCACCGCATGGAAGTAAAAATAGTATAAATAGATGCAAGAAGTGAATGTGGGTTTAGGATGTCACAAGGAGGGGAGCGAAGGCTCCGCCAACGACGGGTCGGGCAACGAACGTGGTTGTGGGGTAACTGGAAGAATATGAGTTGGGTTTCATGAAAGGAAATTGGAAGGTTGCCTTACTTTCCAGAGATAGTGTCGTACAGATCAGTCAAGGGACGGTTGGTGGGCGTCTCGTTGACCCAGGTTGCCAAGTCCTTGAAGAAGGTAGCGCGAGTGCTGGTCGAAGCAATGGCGGCCGAGAAGCATTGCCAGTCTGACTTGGTGTAAGTGTGGCGGGTATCCAGGGGAACACCATACTTGTTAGCGACGGTCGGGTAAAAGTTGCTCTGCATCTGGTAGACGGAATCCGGCACGAGGCCCAGACCCAGCTGAGCGTCGGCATAGAGGTTGTAAAGGAGGCCTGGAGTACCATGAGGATTGGGTTATGCAATGTCAGTGGAATGTGGCTTACCGTGGGTGCTGTTATCTCCATAGGACAGAGTGGTATGCGGAGGGTTGGCGTCCTGGGCAATCGCCAGAGTCTGCCACTTAGAAATGTAGTTGTGGGCGATGCTGGAATAATTGGCGGCATCGTCGCTGTGGCCAGTCATGTTGGCGATCACGGACATGGCCTGGATACCAATCATGCCCTTGAGAGCGAGGTTGGTTTGATTGCTAAAAATGCTGGTCAATTCTTCGATCATTGAAATAGGATTTCTTTTGCACTCACGCTAGGGATCCAGCAAAGTCATCAGTGGAGATTTGGTTGGCAGGGTATAAAGCATCATCCACCAGGTATGTGGTCCACTTCTTGAGGAGGTTGTAGTGAGTGTTCAAATAGTTGACGTCGCTAGCCTTGAGGGCATAAGCCAAGGTCATGATGACCATATTGCCGCACTCCTCCAATGGCATCTTCTCGTCATTTCCGTCGTCATGACCAGTGGCGTTCGGGTAGGCCGAGCCCATGTCGTGCATGGCGTAGGTGTTAGGGTACTTACCGGCCTCCTGATTCTCGTACAGCGGTTCCATGACAAGCTTGAGGAGTTCGGGGTTCGAGTACAGGAAGATAGGATAAGCCGGGAAGATAACATCCACAGTGTTCATGTTTCCATCAGACGAGATCTCCTTCAAGAACAGGTACATTTTCTCCTCGGTACCAGCCAACTGAGTAGCACCAAATGCCTGACGAGCCGAGAGGGAGGTGAGCACGAGATAGTCATCTCCACCAACAGCAAGGGAATCTTTGGCAACCTGGCTATCAAATGAGCTGGAAATCCCGCTCGAGTGCTCGTAGTCGCTGTGGAAGAAAGACAGCGCGTCGAGCTCAGAGTCGAAGTAGCTTTTCCAAAGCGAAGGGACCGGAGCATACGCCGAGGCGCCTTGGAATTGAACGGCCTCATCTTGAGCAAGACCAAGCGAGAACAGCGTGCTGACGGGAGTGTCGCCAACAGCACCCAGGTCAGACGAAAAGCCGAAGACGGGCCAGTTGTCATTGATGGCGCGGAATTTCGTGTCTTTGGTGTTGGCCAAGGAACCATGCGATGAGAATTGACCACGCACGACAACATCTTGACCGGACTGGTAGCTCATGCCATTACTGAGATCGGTAGCCCAATACCAGTGGCCCCATTCACTCTGCTGGTTGACCTCGGAGAATGCCAATTGGGTCTGGCGGTACACCTTGTGGTACGCGACATCGTCGGTTGTACCGTAATCCCACTGCGCAGTGGTACTGCGATCTCCCGAAACCCATTCTAGATTTTGTCAGGTATCATGCTACATGTGGTCCTGAAATAACCTTACCAGCTGAGATATCCGCATAAACTTGCACATTGTGCTTGCTACCATCCAAGGAAGACACTTCAACGTTCAGGTATGAGAAGACAAGGGATTGGCGCATGAGATCGGTAGGCGTAATCGGCGACATGAAGGTGATGTTCATTTCCACTTTGTCCAGAACGTTCATGGTGAAAATAGTCTTGGTTGAGGTATACTCGAACCCGGTCTGATTCACCGTTTTGGTGCCCGGCAGGCCCATCCATGTATACGTCTGACCGTCCACACGGACCATACCAGCCCAGCCAGTGACCTGATTTCTATCAACGCGCCAACTTATTAGATAGATCCTCGATGCCATTGAGAACACCAACTTACTGCCAAAACACGGGCCATTCGCCGGCGAGGTAGCCTCCATCTCCTCCATCGCTGCCAATGTTCAGCCAAGTACTCAGGTACGGCGACTTGACAGCCAACGGAGCCGCCGGGGGACGAGCTGGAGTGAAAGTCGATTGCGCTCCCACAGAGGCAATGAAGGAAGCAGCCAGCAGACCGAGGCGAGACAGCTGCATAGTGACGGGTCGGAAAGATTGTCGACGAAGAAAAAGGAGTGGACGAGATCACAGGCGATCAAACGAGGAGCATATGAGCCCTGTTTTGTAGTCTGAGTGCCTCGGAAAAAAAATGATAAAAAAGTAAAATAAAATTAAAACAAAAAAGAACTTTGACAGCTATGCTGCAGCAATGCTTACAATGGATGCGCAGAGGTAAGGATCGACGTTGTGTTTACCGGAATGCCAGGGACATTTTTATAGTTGAGCGCCCAGGGGATAAAGGAGAGAGCTAGGGCCCGCATGCCAGAATGTCCGGCCCACGGCGAAGAAAAGAAAGGAAAGAAAAGCGGAAATGGATTAGTGCAATGGGGATGGTGATTCCATCGAGCAGCAGACCTGCATGTACTGGAAGTCCCGCGGAAAGTCGGCTGATCCGCGTCAGTGGCCAAGCCGCGATCTCATGCACTAGGCCATATGGGAGGGCCAAATGGGGGATGCGAGGGGGAAAAGAGCACAAGGGGGGGATAGGCCCAAGACTGGGAGACCGTGGTTTGGACAAGTGAAATTCCGAGAGCGAGAATGGTCAACAAGCCAAACATCAATGGAAATGCATGTATCGCATGGAACAAGCAGCGGTGTGTGGACCCACGGCTCCCGAGTCCAGAGGGACCGTCTGCGCAAGAGTCCAGGTGACTGGGCACACGGGATGGCGCAAATAAAGATGTGGAGTCAAAAACGAGTGTTGATAAAGCGAGAGTGAAGGAGTGCGGAGAAGTGCAGCAGGTGCCCCGGTTAACAGGGCAAGCGACACCCCCGCGAGATCAGTGGAAAGTGCCAGGTGTGATGCCATCATGCGACACCCGACCATGATACATCGTCTACTCGGGCGAATCTGGACATTGGGGAAATCGGGGATATTCTGCGGGGAAAAGGGCCGATCACCCTGGGGCACTGGAGTTGGAGGATTCTCAACTTTGAGCATCTTGAATTTTTTTTTATTATTTTTTTTTTTCATCTATCGTGTACAGAATCACCACGGAAAGTACGACATGGAGCTCAGATCTCGGGGACCTGCAGAAGGAGACTCATGGCTGGACGCTGTGTTCAAATCAGAGATGTTCCCCTTGCAGTTTATCCCTACGCGGCAGCTCGTGGGACCAAGTACCCAGTACCCATCTTCGAGTCGCGTAGCAAAATACTCGCCAAGTACCTGGGTACCACGGCAGATCTACGTCCCAGGCCTCCTTGCCGATCTCCTGTGAGACATCATAATTCGGCACTCAGGGGCTAGGACCTGCTCGCTTTCCCCGCCGGCCAAATGCCTAGTTGTATTTTTTTTTTGTTTTGCTTATCATGGAATGTGCGGGGCGGAAATTAAGTGATCACAAAGAAACGATGTAACATCTTTCATTGGCCGTGTACCATCTGAGCGCGGAGTATATCACTGGCACGAATGAATACCAATCACCGACTGTAGTCTCTACAGGATTGGGCATCATCTGCAGACCCGCAGCTCGGTGATTCACATTTCTAGTGACAGTCTGCATGGCCCGTGGTCCGTGGGCGTCAGCACGGTGCAGACCGATTCTCTACGAACATGGAGAATGTCCCATCTAAGACGATATCACAGTAGCACCACCAGTAGAGGTTTTCATTTCAGAATAATGTCCGAGCCACGGCACTGGGCCAATTCCTTCCCACACTTAATTGAAGCAACAGATCACCCTGTAGCCGTGGGCTTTACAAGCGCTTGGCCTGGTCTCAGTGGCCATCCCTTGCACCAGAGAAGCTGTCATCCACGAACGTGGCCAAGCTGTACTACATCTGCATGTTTCTCAATGACCGGAACGAGCACAAGAGACGGGGACATGCGTCTCCTTACCAACTGCATTACCCGCTCGGTGTGAGCATCTGCATGAGACCATTCTCTCACATCGTGCAGACCGCCGAGATTGAGCCATGCATGACGGAGAGGACTCAGATTTGCGGTCTGACGGAGAATCATCGGAGATGACGTCGGATATGCATCCCGAGGTGGAGAGGTTCGATGCTGTACTCAAAACTAGGATATCCCAAGTCCGAGACGTGACATCAAGGTTTTACCATCCCGTGGTTCCGCGATCTCTGGTCCGATTCAGGAACATCATCAGGCACATAATTACAACTCGGAACAACCGGCAAAATCAGAAGAATTTGTGTAAATTTCATAATACACACTAGATATTGCGCATGGATTGCACCCCTGGTACATATTAAAGACAGGTTCATGTACCAAATCATTTTCTTCGTGCCCACGAAACATAAACCACAGAACATTACCACAACCATTCAATTGCCACTGGAAGCATCCAACCTACGAGCGCGCAAGCTCAATACAAAATTCCCCCCCACTCCGTCCCCCCACTAGATGACATAACCTCTTCCGCAATCGCCTCCTCGAGCCTCTCATTATAACGTCTCCGATACTCCGCCTTGACCAGCTCCAGATGTCTGGGCTCCCAATGCAGCCTGACAAGACGCGAGATCAATAGTTCGGATCGCTCGCGACCGGACCTGGATTCCCGAAGGGCTTGGTGAAGAAGAAGGGCGTCACGCATGGGACGATTGATTGCGCCATTGAGGATGTGGGCAAGGGTTTCGCCCTGCATGATCGTTAGGATGGGGTGACTGAAAGGAAAAAGGGGGAAAAGAAATGGGTGTACATACCACCAGGTTCCGCGACTTGGCGATCATAGCGCGAGCGAAATTCTGCCCATAATATCCCTCGTATGTACGCAAGACCTCGCGGAGATGCGCATCGCTCCGCAAGACAATGATGTGAATCATAGCGGTCTCACCGCCCTCCTTCGACACTAGCGCGCGATGCAAATCCGAGACATCCTGACGTATGAGTCTGGTATCTATCGGCTCGCGCTCATCCTGGCGGCGTTCTTCGAGAGCAAGCAAGACGGCGACGCGGAATTTATCAGCGCGCAGCTCAGCACGCATACAGCGCTCCAAACTGTCGTTATACCTCGTGTCGCGGAAGCACGACTTGATCTCGCGGATAGCGGCATTGGAGCGACCGATGAGAGACTCGATGAGGAGTTCGCGACGAGATGTGCCGGCTTGGTAATAGCAATTTGCCCAGTATGCTTCTGATTCCCAGCGGCCGAGGGCAGTTGCGTAGGCAACTTTGCCGAAGTTCGAATTTCCTAGTTTGAGACGGAGGTGTTTGGCGAGGTTGATTCCTTTGCCGTGCATCTTGACCTTGTTTTTGTATTCTTGTCGGAGGATGAGGATCTCGTCAGTACTGAGACGGGGTAAGACTTGGATGATGGCTTTGTTATCGATGTTGCGGGTGTGATTGAGGGCGCCTTGCATGGTTAAGGCGTCCGATGCTGCATCGTAGAATGATACGCGCTTTCTGTCGCTTGAGGGAGAGACGAGGACCACGGCGTCGCCGCGCATGGATGAGCTCGACTCGTGTCGGTCATGGCCAGATGGCCGGCTACGGCGCTTGTCATCTTTGCGATCATCTCGATCGCCATCACGATCTCGCTCTTTTTCTTTCTCCTTGGTCTTGTCCTTGCTGCTTCGGATACGAGTCTCTTTTTCGCTTCTCGAGCTGCGCTTGCGACGGCCGGATTCGGAATTCGATGTACCACCACCATCCAACTGCTCAAAGTCGGAAATGTCATCGTCACGCGAAGGCATCATAATCGGCGACGGCATGGGCGACATAGATTGATAGGTCCCACGGTAAGGCTCCAGTAAAGGACTCGCCGGCGGATGTCCAACATGGCCATGAGCACCAGCAACAGCCAGATTATTCCCCGACGACACAGAGAGACTATGAGGCCGACCACGCCCGCCCCCGGGGGTGATCTCAACAACCTGAGGCTGGTGATGAGACGGCTGAAATTGCGAATGGGGAAGCGGAGGAGGCTGCGGCTGCGGTTGCATTTGCGATTGCGGGTGCGACCTGTCTACGAATTGAGGCTCATTGCTATACCTGTACGGATATGCAGGTTGATCTGCATACTGGGACTTGGAGAATGAATCGCGTGGCTTAGAGAATTGCTCCTGTGGCGAAGCAGTGTACGGCTGCACGGGCGTTGCCTTGGAAGTATACCGGACGTTAGGATCGACCTGCGCATACTGGTACTGTCCGGGCTGGGCATAGTTCACCGGAGCCGCATGAGCGTCGGCGGCAGAGGCAGTGCGGTAATGCGTCGGAACATACGGACCAGACGAGGGTTGCGCATAGGCCGGTTGCTGAGGACCTACGTACTGCGGCTTAGGGTATGATGGTGCCATCGTCGCAGGACCATCAGGGTACCCTGAGCCCGCGGGTAACCCCCCGGGCATGGACGTCGGCGGTCCAGCCTGCGAAGAAGGCGGCACGAAGCCCGGACGCTCACACTCGGGAACAGCCGCCCAGTCCGTGCCTTCTCCAGGGTAGCCAGGCTTGCGCGCACCAGGTTGAGAAGGTGGGAAGCCCGCCGGCTGCGCATACTGGTACTTTCCGGGTCGCGCATAGCTAGGATGACTTCCAGGGTCGTCGCCATAGGCTAAGTGATCATCCGAATCCGAGCCCGAGTCCGAATGATCTCGCCGGCTCGGACGAACAGGCGACACAGGTGGGCGCTGCTGCGAGCGACTGGGATGTTCGCGCGGGTGCGCAACCCTCACATCATCATCTGAATGCTCATAGCGATCATCACGATCACGGTCATCACGACGGCGCGAATTATCCGCACCTCTCTCGCGACGTTTCGAATCATCCGAGTCCGAACGAGCATCGTAGCGAGCGGGGCTACGAGGGGCACGAGATACCAGACCGCGCGGATTCTCGGTCTCGGCGCGAGGATCGCGCAAACGACCCTCTTTTAGCAACTTGTACTGGCGCTCAATCTCGGCCTCCTCGTCAGAACCATAGCTTCGACTAGCCGACTTGGAGGATTTGGGAGCGATTTCGACCACTGGTGAACGGGCGCGGGAACGCTCGCGGGAATGCTCGCGAGAGGGCGAGGGCACTCGGCTGTCGCGCGACCGGGAGCGTTCGCGGCTGCGACCAGGGGACTTGGAGCGGGTGCCCGACCGTGGGTCATTGACCTGGAGCGACATCGTTCCAAGGTCCGGTGGTGGAGATGGTGCCAGATTCGGAGATGTGTTTATTACACAAAGTATAGGAGGCTTCTGGACAGTCAGGAATTTGTGCAAAGCTCGTCCGACCTGTGGAAGCTTGTTCTATGCGGGGTGTAGAGCGGGAATCGAGGGTCCGGACAGTTCTCCAGGCTTGGTCTACTACTTTGTAGTAAACATGGACTTGAGGCCCGCACAAAAGGTGAAGGGAAATGAGAGAGAAGAAAGAGAAAAGAGTTCAGCTCGTATTGCGGCAAGATGACCCCGACTTTCCAGACGTGTAGCGCGTGGATATGCATCTCATAAACGGCCCCCATGCAAGATGCAAGCGCTAATTGGTCTCGGCACAAGATCTTCAGCCGCTCGTAGGGCGAAGGCGCCAAGGCTATGGCTTTTATCCCAATTCTCTTCTCTTGCTATTGATTCTACACTCTATTTAGTTCTATCTACACTTTATTATGTATAAATTTGAAATACTCTACGGGCTATAGATTCTCAAAATCATGGAAAGCTTGATTGGCTTGAATACGGGTTGGTGCGACACATTTTGTCAGAAGGGAAATAGGGAAAGGAGAGACAGTGGAAGAAGTAGAAGAAGTGGAAGAAGCGGAAGAAATAGAGATAAAAAAAAAGGGGGTCAACAGACGAGACAAAGAAGATTGGGGTATGTGCGGAAAGGCAAGCTATGCGAACAGACGAGGAAAGATACAGAGAGCTCGAGACAGGGCTGCTTAACGCGTACGGCGACCGTCGTGAATGGGTCCCATGCGACCACCATACTGCTTGTACTGTTTGGACGGCAGAGGCGCGGGCTGGCCGTTACGATTGAGACGATTAGTTCTCCAGCGCTCGTACCAGACGACGCGACTGGCTTCGCGCAGTTCCGATCGCCATTCACTGAAGACAGACTCCTTGAGGCGCACAAAGTCGCAGTGCTCCGCATTGTAAGGATCAGCGAAGCCCCAGGGGAAACGTCGGCCCACAGGCTCTTCGCCGGATGCCAGGGAGTGGGGATCGGGCGAAAGGATCGAGAATGGTACATGGGGGTTGGCAGATCCAGATCCGTTCGACTTCAAGCTGGCAGGCGAAGCGGGAACTGGGGGAATAGTCTGGTTATCGTTCTCGGCGTCGGTCACCTTGTCTTCCTGGTCCTCTTTGGTCTCGTCATCTGCTTCCGCGGGCTCTGTAGTTTCGGTCTCCTCGGTGGGAGTGGGCACGTCAACGATAGAGTCTTCATCGGCACTCTCCGAAGAAGTGTACTCGTCCTGATCTTCAAGGGTCAAAATCTCCAGCGGGTCAATGTTGGCCTTCTTCAAGCTGTTCCAAACCGCCTTGCGGAGGTAGCCCATGTGGGCTGCGGTGATAGTATCAGCCTTGCTGATAACGGGCACAATAGTGGTCTTGCCCAGGATGGTGCGCAGCACCTGCAAGTCCAGATTTTGGTCCAGAACGCCAACTACGGGGGAGTCAGAGGCCTTGGGAGTGCCATTGGCGGCACGCTCGGCGGCAGCGATATTCTCGTCCAGGTGAACAGGGTCGAGAAGCAGGAAGGTACAATGAATGTGAGTATCCCTAGCGCCGGGGGAGCGCACGACCTTCATCTCCTCAGCGAGCGTTTCTTCAAATTTGCTCTCCAAGAAGCCGGTCACACCACGCATCTGGATATCAACCACGTTGCGCTCGAGACCATTTGAGTCCCACAAGGTCAGACCGACCCGCTCGCCATCAATCTCAGTCTCCAGGTACTGAGAAGTGAAGCCTTCGTACGTGGATTTCTGGCTTTCGAGCTCCTCCAGTTCCTCGGGAGTGCGTGAGGGGTGCTTATGCGCGGGCATAGTCAAGGACTGGCGCAGGAAATTAAGAAAAGATGTCTTGCCCGAATTGCGAGCACCCACGACCAGGACACTACTCACGATTAGTATCAGTCAACTTAATTGAACAGTATCTCTCTGTGGGGACTCACTTGTAAGGAGTGGGGTCCTTGCGACGGCGAACACGGCGAGGACTGTTGACGGTGCTCACGGCACTGCTGGCGTAGCTGTAACGGCCGCGGTGGGTCATACTTTCGTTGCGGGCATAGGGGTCGATAATATCGGCAATGGGAGAGGCCACCCGCTGAGGATTCACAAAGCTCGACCTGGGCCGAGGCACAGCAGGGACCTCAGGAATGTTCTCGCGTGCCTCACCTCCAAATGTCTCGAGTTGCGGGGTGGGCGAGAGATCCGGCAAGCGGGGAGCATTCCGGGGCGCATAAGATTCGCGCTGACGACGCAGATCATCCTCCATTTTCTCAGTCTTGGACATCTTCTTGCGGCCGGAGACTTTGCGTTCGCCGAGTGGCTCGGTGGATTTGGAGCGACGAAGGAATCCGAGGGAGGTACGGCGCGCGTTCAGAATTTGGGCGTTTTCCGGCAGCGCATCGGAAGGAGTGCGCGAAGAGGGGGTGGTTGCCATTTTGGGTCGTAGCTTGTTTCCAATTAGCTATTTGCTCTCTTTGTACCTTTGAGGATTGGCGGTTTCAGGTCCAGCTCCTTCCTGTCCCACACTTACTGGCAGGATACGGGATACAACAACTTAGTATATCTGAAGGACGGATACTTGAGTATTGGCCTCGAGAACAGATTCCAATGTGCAGTTCTCCTCAAAGCGCTATGCGGCGAATTCAATTCGTCGGTATCAGCTCACGAAGAGTGGTTTCACGTCCAATTCGGGCGGTTCAAATGAAGGAATCAGCGCGAATGGGCTAAAAAGGGCGACAAGCTCGCAGCCAGTGTGAGATGTCGGGACTCCGCTGTACGTCGCTACTGGAGGACAGAGACAGGGGAAAAAGAGTCGAAGAGCGAAGAGAGAGAGAGGAGGGGGGGGGGGGAAAACAGAATTGAAATTCGGGGCTAGGACAAAGTTTCTAGCTCTCTTTTTTTTTGGGGCGGGACTTTTTGGAGGAAATTTGGGTAGAAAAATTGAGAAACGGCCTGCTCACAGCGTCCGGCTATTGCGGCGCATGGAGAGAAGAAGAGAATAAAGAAGAGGGAAAAAGGAGGTGGACGAAAAGGATGGGCGAGGTTCAAGATGCGGAGAAATCTTAGTTTATTGATACGGGGTTTCCATCTTAATTGCGCTTTTACTGGACTCTTTCTCGGAGGCGATTGATCAAGTGACCCAATAATGATTTAGCTTCAGAGAAGCGGATACTTTGCACCACCTGCACGATATATCACGGTGACAAGAGTGGTGCCGACTGTTGACACAGAAGTAGACAGGATTCAGGGGTAAAACTTGAGCCAGTCGAGAGTCCGAGTAGGCTTCCTCCACCCGGAGCTGGACGCGGTTCGTCGGGGGCTAGCACCAGACCGGAAGTCGGACTGTCGATGATTCGGGAGCTGGCCAGTTCTGTCCAGTTACTACACTATTCCCTTGTCTCTCTCAGAGCTGAACAGCCAGGACCATGTGGAAATGAAGAAGCCCACGAGGCCCCTGATCAGGTACGTGCGTAACGGGTGCGGTTGGTCTCCACTGCGATCGCCGTGTTTTAACCTGCACGGTCGAAGCCCGTCAGAGTCGCGACTGTCAAAGCGACCTTCACTCCGGGCGCGCGCTCATCAGAACATGGCGGATCAGGTATCTCCAACGGCATTCGAACGATAAGAAACATGGACAGCGGGGTTCAGCAGCGCTGGCGGCTCCGTAGTTGGGTCTTGACTTGGTCCTTAGCCGATACTAGCTGCAGCACCACGTTCTCAGAGCCCCATGATTGACCTTGCATACCGTAGCTAGAGCTAGACCAGCAAAATCAGCCTCATAAGATCCCCTTATTCCCAGAGATTGCATACCCATGCGCAAATCACTCAACGTGCAGCTATCGCCCAACATCCGACTCAAAACCCGAATCAACCCGATCCGAGTCACCCCTCTACCTCCAACACAATCAAACAAACAAACACTGGATGAGTAAGGCGTTCCCCCCAAAACATCCCCGATCTCGCGAAAGCAACGATCCCGACGTGGGGTCCTCATATTCTAACCGCGGAACCTCCCCCTCTGGGACGCGTTCAGGGGTAAAAGCTGAATAGAAAGCAACTATCGAATCCCCCATCCACGGGTGCCTCCCGCGTAGTTCCCCCACCAAACAAAATGATTGTCTACTGCGTACCCAAATCCCTCTTTGACACGCCCACCGAAACCGAAAACGCGAAATTGCCTGCGCGCACGTTCCAGCGGCACAGCTGTGTGGAACCGATGTGGGGCGTCGCGGGGTCTTTTCCTTCAATCTTTCCTACCTGAGTAGGAGTGGAAGAATTAAGCGGTAGTCTATTTTGTGACTTTGGCTTGGCTTGAACTCTCTCCCTTTTTAATGAACTGATCAGGACTCTGACGATGAATGGAATCAATGATCGTGATTGGTGGGGTAGTCTAGTTCCCTTCTAGGTGCTATAGTTACTATTCAACGTGTGACCGTATGAAATTGAAAGATCAGGACGTCGCCTTCTCCTTCTCACTCTCTTTCTTTTTCTCCGCCCAGATCGTAAATGGCAATACCACGCAAGGGGTAGACGGACATGTATGCATGCGATTCAATGTCTTGAACTTGGGTCCGTTCGGTCCGGCAACGTATTTGGCTTCTCCAAAGATCGATGGTTCGTTCGGGGGTTTGTCGTCTCCCCACTTTCCGTTGAAGTTCAGCCAGGAGAGAGGGTAATCGGTACTACCGGCAGAAAAGGTCGCTGTTGATGGGTCGTAGGTGTAGGCGTAGGAGTTGAGAACAGGATCCCATAGGACGCCGCGGTCTGTGTAGTCTAAGAGGAAGCCGGTGGGGAGGTTGATGCCTGGGATAGTATGGTCGTGTTGTCTGGTTGTTCAGCTTTGTACTGCTCACTTGATTTGGGGGTGGGTGACTTACCCTGCAATCGCGTAGTTGGCATGCGTACCATTGCCAGAGTATGAGTATGGTCGAATACCCTGTTTCTCCAATGCGTCGTAGGTGAATGCCTGGCCGCTGGCGTGCTGACTGAACCAGATGGACTGCGGGGTGCTATTGGAGAAGCGGATCATATTGTGCTCCCTGTTCATGTTTATGTCTTATGTCAATGGAATGGAACGGGAAACTTGCGTCAGTCTACTGACCAGTCACCCACATGATCACCAAATTCCAGGCCCAGGACTTTATCGCCTTTGTTGTATCTGAGAGCGTTGGTAAATCTTATCATCCTGTAGTGCAGCAGACTTACGCGTAAAAATAAAAGTAGAACGCATCAACCTCGCCACTACCGTGATCAACTACAACGATCGCACATCCAGTCCCGTTGCCGGTTCGCCCATCACTATCGGGGGTGATACCGCGGAACCATGCCGGCTCAGGAGTCGCAGCGATGCCCTCGTGGGATGTTAGGTAAACACTGGTATTGCCCATACTATTGAGCTGATCGAGATTGTGGAGGGTCAACGGCGACGGGGCATTCGCAATCGCAGTCCAGTTCACCTTAGGGGTTGTATGATCCAATTGGGCTTGAAGATCACTTGGTCGATAAGGATCTTGACTATGCAGCCAGACTAGAGGAGCTGTACGTAGTCAGATCTGAAGTTATGGCCCCAAAAGATTATGTGCTTACCGTAGTCGTATACATACTGTGGGATAGCTGCAGCCGTACTGACCGGGCAGATCGTAGATAGAGTAGCCAGCGGGGCGAACGCCACCAGATTCGATGCCAAGCGCATGGAGATAAATTGTCCGATTGATATACGCGTAACAACCAGGCAGTCGAAGCTTTCCTTCGAGAACGAAGTGCTCAAGCGGTCGCGTCCGCAGTCGAGTTCTTATCTATTTAACGATCAGCATGGTCTCGTCACAAGGTGCAACCAGCTCACCAAGATCGTGAGCCTTCAGCCGGGGCCGGGAATCCCTAACCCTTGAAAGGATGACCGATGAATGATGAGTAAGTACCGGTACAATTTGAACCAGCTCTCCTTCACGTCACGTTGATTTTGATTTTATTCGAGTTGATATGTGGCCAAGCGTCCATCACACCATCACACGGTCCTTGCACCGCATGGTTTCCCTCAAATGGCGATAAGTTTCCATAGTCGGAGAGATCGAGTGCACCAAAGGGAAATTTACAAAGCGGTGGGTGGCCCCTAGGGATGCATTGGAATGTACTGCTCCATACTTAGTGCTGCGCCACAGACCGACAGTTCCAGGAACATGCTCGTATGAGGGGTCCTTATTTGCCCGCAATAGGGTTACAGAACTTGACTAGTGGCATCGACTGCAGGGTTCGTTCACAGGTGACGGAACTCTCAAGCTTATGACATGGTCATCTGATAAGATGATCATCACCAGATCTTCAGATCAGAGACCCTGGACCCTTGGTCCCGTCATTCAACTCTTAAGTTCATCTGCAATTCACTCTTGGATTTCCCCTGCTCCATCAATAATCGCGGATCCCGCCAACTGCGAGCCTGAAGATGATCAGCCCTATCGACCCGCAAATTCAACAGGTTTACACATACAACACGAGGACATGACCAGGTTTACTAATGTGATCTGATCCATGCAGCATAAATTCGCTAAGAGATAGGTGAACACCCATCTGCAGGTACCACTCTAACGCTCTAGTCTACAATTTCCCACCCTTTGCCTTCTCAGCCTCCTCCTCCTTCTTTTTTTCCTGCTCCTTCATCGACTTAAAAATGCTCAAGTCCAACGGAATCCGATCCCCCAACCACGTCGCCCTTTGCGTATGATTCCTCTCTTCCTCCGACTCGTCATGGGTATTAGGGTGGATCAACGCACTCAACGGGCCGCGATGAATGACCAGCCACGGAACAAAAGCGCCAAACTGCGCCGGCGAGAATAGATTGACTTCGAACATGGCTACCGGATGTGGACCGACAGGTTTGTCGAAAAAGGTGTAGATTCGTAGTTCGGGGACTGGTGGGTGTTAGGTTGGTCCTGGTAGAGATGGTAGAGATGAGATGGGATGCTTACATTCACGACGGATACGTTCGTAGAGTGCTCGGGCGTGTGCGACTTGGTCTGGGTTGCTCTAATTGGACATTAGGCCTTGTTTTCGTTATGAAGGTGAAGCTTTTCGAACCTGGAAGTGGTAGATGTGGATGTCGAATCCGCCGCGACGGCCTTTAGTCAACGGGTCTGGGAATTCTTCGTAGGCTTTGCTGAGTACGCCGTGCTGGGGATTCTTCAGTGATTTGCCGTCGTCATTCCTCTCCCTGGTTGGCGTTAGGTCTCGCTGTAATGATTGATCTGTGTTTGACTCGGACCTACTCGGATAGCGGCTCCAGGTTTTCATAGCCTTCCAATGGAGATGGATACGTGAAAGCAAATTGATCCGTCATGGTGAGTGTGCTTCTTGCTTTGAATACAAGAATATTCAGGTCCTTTTGTGAAGGTAGATAGTCTCCTCTGTCGGTCAACAATAGCTTTCTGAATGAGCAAGGTCGATAATATATCTATCGAAGATAGCCCCACAATTCGAGGGAGACTCGGTCTTATCAATTCGCGACACGTCTGGTCTTTTGGCTAGTGAAATTCAGCTAAATCTTAGGTAAGACACGAGTGATATCTAAGCATTTGCGATGGCTTGATCACTTATGTCGTCAGTTGGAAGCCCTGAAGGGCACAATTCCGCACTTCTGACAAAGCTGCGGAACACGGTGGGTCCATTCTTAGCCTTCTCCTGCAATCACAGTACATCTCATTCAAGGTTGGGACAGTTCAAGTGAACATCAATATGGAAAGCACTGATATGTGTTGTGTACTCATACAATCATAACCAAATATCCAGGAAGACTTCCCGGGGTCGTTAGGATTTGAAATGCACCTGGTATCTATCTATATTACAGTTTTTTTTTTTTAAAAAAATGAAAAAAAAAAAGCTTCCATATCGAGGCCTACTTCCAAGCAGCCTGGACGTCAATATGACCGTCGTCGTCTATGACCTTTCCACGATCCCACTCTCGACTTTCGCCCTTCTTTGACCACTTCACCTCATCGGGGTGGCGCTCGCCATCCACCCCAGCGAAGGCGGCATTACTCTTCCACCGATCGATGGTCGCATCAGTCATGCCAGCTGCACGCAATCTGTCTTCACCCTTTTGCCTCCACTTGGCACGGTCGCGAAGTGCTTCAAGAGCCATATCCCAATCGTCTTCCTTGGTCATGAGGCCTGCAACGGGGCGGCGAGACAATTGCTTATCTGCGGAGTATGCGTCATCGGTGGGTTGTACGTCGAGCGTAGGGTCGTAGTCCGGAGCAAAGTGAGCGTCGATGTTGCTTGTACTATGTTTGTAGGCACCTCGGCCTCGCGAGCGAATTGTTTCTGAGTCTTTTTGAGGAGGGAGCGGACCAACGAGATCTTCTAGAGGGTCCGACTCATCGTCGGATCTCTGGTGGAGTGGTGGAGTAGTCGAGGATGGTTCGTGTTCCGTATGCCTGGTTCTATCCCAAGAGGTACGGCTTCCAGAATGTGCGACCTCGTCCCCGCCAGGCCCTCGACCCTTGTGTGTCCTATGTGATTGTGATGAATGCGTACCGGAGGAAGACTTGGGTCGTCGGGAACGCCGCTCGCTGCGGTGGCGTTCAGAACTGCGATCACGACGAGGAGAACGGCTGCGAGATCTCGAGTATGATCGCTTCCGACTACGCCGCTCCGTGCGTGATGAATCGTGCCTATGGCTCTCTCGTCGTCGATCTGAACGATTCCCATCTCTATGTTCGTCTCTCACTCGCTCGTAGTCGTCCCTCCGTGGCTGCCGCCGTGAGTGATCGCGGTCCGTAGATATAGAGCGACTCCGGTGTCGTCTCCGATGCGAGCGATGTCGATCCTCATGGTCCTCTCTGCGAAGTTTATTGGTGTCTCGTGTACTGCTCTGGCGATCTTGTGTTCGAGAAGTTTGCGACCTAGAGGTCGAGTCGCCATTGGCCTTGTTCTTCAGCAGGCGCATTCGATCCCGCGCTTCTCTTTCCTCCTTGCGCTTCAAGGCCGTGTTATGATTGTCGGTTTCTTTGATAAGGTGTCGCAAAAACCGGGTGTTAGGCTTGGGAGCATTGCTTGCGGGCCTACGAAAGAATCAAGTTAGCATACATTTTGTGTCGGGAGGGGCGCAGTCGATTAGGAAGCACGTACTTCCGAGGTATGAAGGCTGAGAGACCTTCGACCGAGTACTTTTGAGAATTTTCTCTGGCCTCTGTGGCGAGGATCTGCGCAACGTAATCGTCGTCCATGATGTCGCCGAGGCCAGCCGTCGGTCAGAATTGCAGTCGCCAGCGTGTGGTGATGATTGACGCCTCAAAGCGACCAGGTCAACCGGGCCGAGGACTAACAAGATTAGAGACTACCTTTATATTATCATGGAAGCAGATACTGGAAGCAAAATGGAGCTGCGGTGGTAAAACGGTCGATCTGCATCTGCCCATATGGAGGCACTTACCGCCTTCGTATCTGTTATCGCAGATTGTTTATGTTCCCGCGAACGTTTGTATGCAGGAGTTTCAAACACCCTCACGTTGATCCCTCTAGGCTTGAAGCGTCGCCTAACGCGTTTTTAAGAATGGCGAATAAAATCACTGAGTCCCTAGCGGCACTTCGACAGCTGAACACAGACCAGGGTGACCTGAAAAAAAAAGCTTGCGATCATTCGCATTAGTGAACCCATTTCGGACGTTGTCGATGCAAACTTCTCTCCCTCAAAACGAGGCTCCGACGTCTCATTGTCCAATCTGAATGATCCGACGCCGGCCTCTCTAGAGGCTGATCTCACACACTACAAGGTTCTTCAGCCCGCGCCATACCAGGTCTTCATTTAAAGGCAAATCCTGACGTGATTTACTCTCTCCAGGAACTCTTCTCCAAATTACGATTCTCTTACGTCGAGCAGGTAACAAAAGAGAAATTCCTCCGAGCGATCGTGGGCGATCCACCGCTCGTGGTCGGACACAACGAGAATGTGGAATTGGAGACACAGCTGGCGGAGGTGAAGGCAGAGCTGAAGGCGAGCAAAGAAGAAGCGCGCCTGATGATCGAGGAGATGGAGATAATGAGTCGAGATTTAGCGAGCCGTTAGTATTCAACTCGTTGATGTATAACCCGTGCTGGCTGACAAGGTCCGATGCGATGCGATAGGTTACAAGAACGTCGAGGTGCAAATGGAACAACTATCGACTCTTCCAGACGTCATTGAGAACCTCGAGGGGACGATTGCAGGGCTTCGCGCGAAACAGGTCGCTGGAATGGATACCTCGGATCCACGCTCGTCACAGAACCTGCCTCTTCCTGCGACTTTGAGCCTCTTGGCTGAGCGAGAGGCGGAGTTGGCGGCGCTCAACCGACAGATCGCCGCTGTTCAGAACACATTGCCTCGGAAGACTAGAGAAGCCGAGGCCATTGAAAGGGAGTGTACGGTACTCGAGCGACGCAAGGTTGAGGCAGTTGCACAAGCTCGTGAGGCACAGCGGAAGAAGCAGGAGGGAGAGAGCGACGGCCTCGAAGAGATGGGCCGGTGGTATCGAGGTGCCGAGGAGACACTGAAGGAAATTGTAGGCGTAGAGGGCTGAAGGTCAAGGTGGGCTCGACAAGCTTGTGAACGATTACACGATTACGGAATCCGGGAAATTGGGGATTGGCGTTATATTCATTAGGATCTACTGTACATAAAGAGGCCAGACTATGGCAGACGCGATGGGAGGATGAGCATTCGGGTTCCGAATTGAAGCCATCTGGCTGTTTTGATTCATTCAGTTTGCATGATCATACAAAATGTGGATATGCTGTAGTCATCACGAACATCCCAGAAGTTTTGAGGTATTCATAGGCGAAACCCGACAGTACTCCCGAATTTTTTTTAAAGAGATGATTTACTCCTCATCCTCCTCCTCGGCGTCACCGTCACCACCAGCGGCGGCAGCGGCCTTCTTGCGGCGAACACGACCAGGGCGGCCGCCACCGAAGGGCGAGGTGAGAGCGAAGTCAATGTGCTTCTGGGAGTCCAGACGGACCATGTAGGAAGGAACGTTGACGATCTGCTTGCCGACACGGATGTGACGCTGCTTGATGAGGACACGAGCGTGGTGGATGGACTTGGCGAGGCCAAGCTTGTAGACGCAGGTCTGGAGACGGCGCTCAAGGAAATCCTCAACCTTAAGGGCAAGGACGTAATCGAGCTTCATGCGGGACTCGTCGAGGACACCGATACGCACAAGACGGCGAATCAGGGCGTTACCCTCGAACAGACGCTTGGGGTCCTTCTCATCGAGAGTGAGGAGCTCACTATGCGACCGTTAGTTTCACACTTCTGTGCATGACCGAGTATTGTTCCTCCACATACCGAGCAGCACGACGAATCTTGGACAGGGTAAGCTGGACACGCCACACCTCGCGCTTGTTGCGCAGGCCGTACTCTCCGACAACCTTGAGTTCCGAATCACTAGAAAAAGGTGGTTAGAAATGAACACACGACATAACCAGAAGCACGCTTCTGATTAGTGGCCGGAGAGTACTAACAGACGGGCCGACTCGAAGGCTGCAATGAAATTAGTTTCAATTTCACAGATATGCGGTTTTGAGAAGGTGGTACTTACGGCGACGGGGGACCTTGTAGGTCTTGGAAGAAACACGACTGTACGTAAAAAGCGATTAGATGAATGCAATAAATGCGTTGCAGACGGTAGACTCACGGGGCCATGGCTGCTGGTTGTCCTGGTTGTCGCGAGAGGTTGTCGAACTAGCACTTGGAAATGATTTCACGGATGGTTGGACGTGAATCCTCGCTTCGTGGTGGGTTAGTCCCAAAGTAGTATAGCGGCTAGGGCTGTCGAGCCCTAGTCATCACGTGCGTGCACACATCGAGTGTTCGGGTTGCCGCTTCACTTTCGACTAAGGTAGCCCGTTGTCGACAATTTTCACCACAACACCAACCACACAACCGCCGACATGCCTCACTCCTACGGTCTGCGCGCCGGCACTCGGGTACGTCTGCGCCCTCGATATTCGATAACTTTTCGCCCGTTTCGAGGGAGATGACATACTAACTGTGATGACAGTATGCCTTCAGCCGTGCCTTCAAGGAACATGGTATGATTCGCATGTCCACCTACCTGAAGACCTTCCGGTACGAATCACGAAAACCCGCAATCGATCTGGATAAAAAGAACGAGATCTGACGAAATTCTAGTGTTGGTGACATTGTCGATGTCAAGGTCAACGGTGCCGTCCAGAAGGGGTCAGTACAATCCGATTTTTTCTTCTTTCCTTTTTCTCCCCGCTCGCCCAGCGGCACACCCGACAATTCGAATTTGCCCAAGACTCCCCAATGAACCCGTCCACAATATGCGAATGAAAGGGAACATGAAAAATTGACTGTCAGAACAGTATGCCCCACAAGGTCTACCACGGTAAGACCGGCGTTGTCTACAACGTTACCAAGTCCTCCGTCGGTGTCCTCCTGTACAAGCGCGTCGACAACCGCTACCTCGAGAAGCGCATCAACGTTCGCATCGAGCACGTCCAGCACTCCCGCTCCCGTGAGGAGTTCATCAACCGTGTCAAGGAGAACGCCATCAAGAAGCGCGAGGCCAAGGAGAAGGGTATCCACGTCCACCTGAAGCGCCAGGCTGTCCAGCCCCGTGAGGGCCACCTCGTCTCCGCCGCCGGCAACGTCCCCGAGACCGTTGTCCCCATCGCCTACGACACCCACATCTAAGCGACTCGCAAGGAATGGGTCTGGGTTCGGGTGCGCGTGGTTGTTTGGTGTTTTTTTATCTGGGTTACTCTCCGTTTTCACACCCGACAGGGTGGAATGGATTTTGGCTGCATGAGACGACACGTGAAGGGTCTCCGATGCCCGGCACATACCTCGCCTGTGCATTAGATTCCCCTGAATGAAACAAAATCAAAAATTTTCTGAGTTCACAAGTTTACTTCCACGTTGAGTAGTCTGCGAAACCGGGTCCATCTAGAGCGTCTTGGTGATTTGGCACGTTTTCGCATGGCGTATGCCGCACCAGCCGCGTGCTATAGTGCAGTAAATTTGGGTACCGCCGAAACGCAGCCATTTATCGAATTTCCATTTACATAGCTGGATTCGAGATTGAACGACAGGGCCTCTACATTGGCAAGACAGATTCTCGCAGATCCTGTAGTGGAACCAAAAGCCTGGCCCGCGAGCGCCCGACAACTCCGCGAGAGCTGTTTGTCCTGGTGTTGAGAAGCAAGAACGCAACCCTTGTCAAAGAGTCTAGACTTCCCATTTCACGGATATATAGCAATGAGTCGAGGGCCGTCCGTGGCAGGTACTAGGTCTGGCCCTCAACGGCCACAGCTCAGGTCTTCCCCATAGTACAGTCAAGCGAGCCCATCAAGCGCCCGACAACGCCGCGATAGCACATGTACTGGCCGTTCGAGAAAGGTCCCGGCCCATATTAGAGTCTAGACCTCCGAATCTACGAACCTGTAGTCAAAAGCAGCCCTTACCATGTCCAGGCCTGGCCCTCACCGGCCAAAACGAAGACCCTCTCCGCAAAGCATCAAAATGAACGCCCAACATCCATGCAAGTCTAGACCTCAGATCGCCACAAGGGTCCGTAGTTCGCCCCAAACACACCACGTCTGATCTCATGCCTCGGGGCATGACAGTGGCAGCACCTGAAAATTCAAGGAAAGAAAAGAAAAGAAAGGTCTAGAGCTCTAGAGTTGTCCCCCCCCCCACTGTATCTTTCCCTCATAGTACTATCCTCACCGTTTCCGCGAGCCTTGCACTGATCTCACACCGCAGATTTTCCCCTGTCAAAAATACGCACTGCCACAGCACCATGTAAGGTCCGCCTCGTCTCGGGGGTAATCGCTCGGCCGAGCATCTATCAACTGCGCCACGCCGTCTCCGGGCGTCACTGCGATGACCAAATTCACCTGCCAAGAGCAGGACGAAACCCGTCGCACCCAGGCGAAGGCTCAAAAACCCCAGGGGGTCCGAGCATTTTCCCATCGGACTCTCTCGTTCTCGCTCAATCCATCCGGATCGGCCGGCAGGACTGTCATGACACTCCAGGGATGTGTAATCACCGAGTCCGAAGCGGTAGAACGATAATACCGTACGAAGCATGACGCAGGGCTCACAGGGCTCACAAGGGCTTATCAGGGCAAATACAGTGGAGATTTAGTAGCCGAGTCCAGGTCCTGTCAGGTGGACGTGTGATCTCCGAGATCCGCAACGGGGTAGCGTGGGTACAGAATACAAAAAGGGTCTGAGTTTGTCAAGGGTTCAAGAGGCAAGAAAGACCCCAGGGAAAAGCCGATCCGCTCCATTCTGACGCTTTTTCGAAGTTTCGCCACTTCAAAGAAGCACCAGACTAGTTATCTAGTGTGACGGGGCGTTTTGGACGGACAGGGTGCGGGTGCTGTTGATGATGCGGATGAGCCCTGGAGATCGTGTCCATGTGGGTTCGGGCTTTTTACTTTCTAGATATGGTATTTCAAAATGGCAAATGCTTTCAGGAAGGTGTATTTTGGCCCGACAAGGGCTTCGGTGCGAGTCACTGGTCGGGTCAAATCCTTGCTAGTGGCTACAGAGCAATTATATATTTTCCATGGCGGGGTCGGACGGAAGTACTTGTTCCTCGGTGATCTGGCAAAGGTGAGCTAGACGAATTTGATTATGAAAAACAATAAGATTATTAATTAGATCTTTGTAACTTGCTGACAGACCACCATGCAGCCTGTGCGCCAGGAGTGACCTCTTCGCACCCAGGTTGGAGAAAATAAATGCGTGGTCTTGGCGTAACCGATGCGCTTTTTTCTTGGGAATGATCGGATCGTCCGCACCGCAAGTCCGAGATGAACACTCTTTGACGGACGTAATGACCCCATGATGGACGGACGGAATCCTGTGGAAAAACTAGTCGCATGGCGGAGGTCTGCCTTGATGCCCCCCGGGTGAGCCACACCGGGGCTTCACAGCCACAACAGCACGAACGCCTCATTTCGGATCGGATCTGTCATTCCAGCAGTCTTGCGATCCATTTGGTCGATACCCGGATAATTGAATTTCTGTTTTCTCCCTCCATACCGAGGCCTAGCTCTTGTGGTACATTGCAAAATTCAAGCAATTAATCCCCAGGTGCTCGCGGTCGAATACGGTGCTGATGCTGACGCAGGGTAAACCGCGCTATGTGCGTCATGGCTTGCCCCTGTTCACCTGCCGACTAGGGCCCGTTCCTATTACTCAGCCCATGTTGAGCCGGATGACCCTGGTAAGATCAGGCATCCACCTAGAAATAGTTTGAATCGGACGCTCGAGAGTTTAGTCTGGCCCGCTCGATGGCTGATCGACATCATTGCCGTTCCCATCCCCGGCTGGATGGTAGCGCGCGGCCCCACTGGGTCGAGGCCAATGTGGAAGGTCAGGATTTGAGTATGACAGTTCGGCAATGGCGGTCTGGTCCCATGTTTGTCTTCGGTCTATCGTGTCTGAGCTGGGTACGCGATGCACATCGAATGGCGACCCTGGCCAAGTCAAGTTGGAGGGTACGTTGGGCTTCAATAACTACGGTTGCTCCCGGGCTTAAAGCCCAGGTGAAATTAAGATAAAAATAGACTCGAGAGCGATGGCTTTCCCGAAGAATTTGGAAACCCAGGTCAGGGTATACTCTAGGGCCAAGGGTGGTAAGGGGTGATGAGGGCAACGAGGGAACGCACGACTCGCGCAAAGGTTGACACCGCCACAGTCAAATCTTGTGTCCGAGATTCATGATCGACGTACGGAGTAATGGGGTTTAATACGTGGTAAGGTTAAGGTAATCGGGCTCGGTTCCTCGTTCCTCGCGGTATGGGTCCTTTCCCCACCGTTCCCGCCGTTCTAACGTTTGTTACCACGATACAACTGGCTTCCTTAGGCCATAGGAGCGGTGGACAATAGACTACACCGACTTTCTTGCATTGCCGTTGCCATTGTTCGCATGATCGGTCCTGTCAGAAAGAAGTCAAGCTTGCAGCTTCCCGAGAGCCTCGAATGCATGAAATGAAGTGACCACCCTGCATCGCCGGGCACCGTGTGCTCGGTATATTCTTTTCCAGCGAGACGAATTTTACCGGACCTGACCTGACCTGACAGAGTTGTGTCTGGAGTAGCCACATCTGCAAAGAGGGTTATCCTGGTCGATTTTCTTTTCGCTGAATTTCTTTGAAATTCATTTTTCACGTATTTGTTTCCGGGACCATGGCCTGTTCAGGCGACCAAACCAAGATCGTCCAAGCTTCTTTCGAGAGGGGAAAAAAAAAAGGAAGAAAAAAATAAATTCAGAGATTTCTATTCGCCTTTAAACAGCTAATAGCAGGGTAAAGCCAGCTCAAGACGGGGTTGGAAAAGTCTTGGCCCATGGGATGTGGATCCCTCCGTTCGGGGTGAGCAAAACTACTGACCTTTGGAAAGTAAACGATGCCCGCCCCAGGTAGAGCTCGAACCCGGGTGATTGAGTAGGCTGAAATTCCCATGATTGTGCCTTGCCAGATGACTCTGGGATGCGTTATAAACTGGCTCCGGTTTCCAGCACTTGAGTTGTGGTCATATCATCTCTCCGCATCGTCCTTACCCTCCATCGCAGACAGCCCTAGCTGCTCCGGCCACGAACATTGTGTTATCCAGTCAAAGTCACCAGTCCACACTGCTCCATTGAACTCACTATCCGTGTGAGAATCTATATACCAAGAATTTCAATCCATATATTGAGAATTGTCTACTCTCGCCTTGCATACTACGGCGCCACATCCAAGACCCATCAAGATGACTCCTCCAGCCAAGTAAGCTACCTCTGCGCCGACTCTGCAGCAGCTCGCAGTATCATGCAGCATGCCCATCCCAACCTTCTTAACTTTTTGTCTCTGCCCAAGAGTCTAACCATTTACTAACTTATGGACGGACAGAAACAATGACTTTGCCGGCATAGGCGCATGGGCCACCCTTCCGAAGGGTGGTCCTTCCCCAACCCTGAGCGTCGGCAGTTTGACTTCTGCCTCATCCACCAGCTCGGGCGGCAAGTCTCAGCAAGGGTCCTTCCCCCATGCTCGAAGCCTACGAAAATTCGCCCACTACCTCGCTGTCGTGGTCGCACCTGAAGGTCACCGCTAAGTAGGAATTGCCACCATCGTCATTCTCGACATCATCAGCGGATACGGGCTATACTAGGGAACGGAGATGGTTGAGAAGGCGCTAGGTTTCACAATTCTGGGTCGGGGATGGGTCATGCGTCACGGAGATCTCTGGGTTTCTGAACGGGTTTGGTGTTTGCGGCGAGGCATAATCGGGTCTTCGGTGGGGCACAGTCTCCGAGCGTCGGTGGCGGACTTTGGGGGGAGCTGTTTTGTCTTCATCTTTGTAATTCTCCCTCCCCCTCTGCTTTCCTTGGGTTCTTTGTTTTTCTTTTTTTTTCCTTTTTTTTTGTCTTTTTTTTTTTTGCCTGAACAGGCTTCACATGAGATTACATAGATGGGGAAAAAAACTAGATTTCTTATTGGCGTGGGCTCCGTGAAAACTCTGCCATGTCCCTTCAGAGCTGACTGCAGTATGCATGCCCTGGTTCGTACATCGTCCCAGGCACTCCAAATCAGCCAAGAGGGAAAATTGAATTTCGTAATCGCTAATGAGGACTGAGTTGAGGGCGTAGAGTGGTCACCTTCCTTTGGCCCAGCTGTTGTACATTCTTTGGCTCAACCACGGAACACAGAACGGGTAGAACCGAAGCTATGGGTCACAGATCGTAGATTGACTTTGACGTCTTCTTTCATGTTTGCAGTTTCCAGTCCCGAGAAAGAGATTACACAATCCAGGGACATGACATGAACCCATACGCGTAAGGCTGACGAGTTCCTTATTTCTCAGGGTCAGTGCTCCCCACCGAGCTCAGCTGGTCTCTTCCGTGCCTGGGCAAAACTCTCTTGGTTAACCCGAGAAAGAGGGAAAATCTCCATTACGTCTAAGATAAGGATTCTCGATATCTGCAGATCATACAAATGGTCAACCAATTCCTATCAGCCATTATGCCCAGAAACCCGACCTGAGTAACCATTGGCCAATGTCGATCGTGAGTTTACGAGTAACACTGTCCACCGTTGCGTGTGGCGATGGCAAGCAAGCTTAATGATCGACCCGGTTCAAGTCTCCCCCAGTCGCTGACTCTGGTAACAATCTCCATGGATTTCTAGTCGATCCCCGTTGATCACCGTTCCTGCACCCCTGCCCTCATCCTACTTGATCAGGTGGGCGATGACTTTTTATTTTTATCCCTCTCGGGCCGCGATAAGTGTACAAAGAACCGTCAACAGCCTGAGAGATGCGGCATGGATATGGAATGCGATTATGGAATCGTTTATCTTTTGCTGCCTCACTTCGCAAACCCCATATTCAGATCATCCGGGCCCACGCGGGAATGAGTATCCGCACTCCCCCACTTTCGAACGCCCGAGTGACTCCCTTCGTCATTGGACGTCGGGGAGCTATCCCGTATCCCATTTTCTATACGACTTGTCCGGAAGTGTCTGTCGGGCCCGATGGGTTTCGCTTAGCAAGTCAGTTGAGGGAGATCTGTGCTCGAACGCTGTCAAAAAGTCCCGAACATGACCGAGACGGAGCACCCACAGAAAGTCGCTTCACCCATCTTGAGAGAACCAACAATGACCATGGAAATTTATTGGTTGCTCGTACTCACCACTCATATGAAGGCTATGCGCTTATAGACGGCGAGTCCGAGTTCTCCACTGCAGCTTTTTAATGTACCTTGCAGTGAACCCGCCTCATTGTCCCGTAACTGGAAGCGGATGCTCACGTTGCGGAGCGCCACCAAAGAGGGACTGGTGCATTGGCGCATTCTGTTTTCCTGACACCCTTGATTATATACCGGATCCCCCCTGTAGATACCATGTTGTCACCGCCAGTTTGTTTCTATCGTTCGCGGGACGAGTAGCGAGGCCTCGACGAGGCGGTTAGCAGAGTAGCAGGTGATAAATGATCCTGGATCCTCGTGGACAATACAGGCAAGAACGTGCCACGTATTGTGTAATTCGGGCCGACGGGAATTGTAATAGAGTTCAGGGAAAAGAGGGTTGCTCGACGTGGTCGCTGAGATGAGAATCTTTCAACTCCATATGTGCGGGTGAAATCCTATGGGCGTACACCGGGACCAATCAGCATACAGTTTTCTCAAACTCAAGAAAGGGCAGTCTGTCGCGTCTCTGATGTACATGATACATGCATCGTATTCCACATTGATCGGGCGGTGAACGCTTGTTGGGCGGAAGTACTTGAGGTTCTTACAGTATGGAGTGGCAGTGCGCGTTCCCCTCACTAGAATGGGGCGAAGCAGGCTCAATCATTCGAAGTCCCGGAACATTGCAAGCTCGAGGTTAGATCGACGGTGGAAATTGGATGTGCTCACCGTGTCTTCTCTCCTTGATTTTTCATACTGTCATCGGCACTCGGGCACTCGAGCCCTCGTCTCGCCATCGTCTTGCCCTCAGGCTCCAACCATCCACCTAACTCTAGAGTTGGCCCCTGGCCGCGATCGCGATAGCGGATGTCCGAGCAAATGAAGATCATGAATATGAGCGTTGAAGCACAGGCTAAAATTTCATTTCCTGTGTTCCTCTTTTATTCACTCGAGTCGGCATAGCTAAAATACGCCTCCCCGACTGTGACGATCCCTGACTGCCGTAATTCTCCTTAGGGGTTTTCACCCAGGTGAAGCTAGTGCCCCAATCGGAGGAGTGGCTTCTTACCTGGCACTCGCAGGTATAAATCTTCACCTCTCCCCCACCCAACCAACTTACTGATTACCAACAGCGACATTTTTTCCCCTTCTTTCCCTCTATATACTACGCCTCTCCACCATTTCAGGCCGGCTTCCTGGTACCAGGCCTTGGTCCTGGTACATACTTCAAGTTACTCTATCGACTTGCAACTCCATACTGCCAACATGGACCAATTTACCAATTCTGGGTTTTCCCTTACCGAAGACGACGGCATGGAGTCCTCTTATCCCACGCAATCAACCGTGAGAGATGACTCTTGTTTTGCCATGGCACCCTTCGACGTGTATCGTGATGGATCAAGATATTCCGTGAGTTCAAACTTTTGGCTCACAGGGCAACCTATTTCGAGCTTTTCACCTTAGCCTTTGGGTACCACAGGTAGCTGACAAACTCTTTCTTCATAGGAGTCCCTCGAGTCCTCCGAACACGGCTATGATCCGAGCAACCATGCACCAACAGCCTCATCGGACACAAGCTACACGGCCATGCACCCACTTAGCTCCGTCCCTCTCCCTTATGATCGGTCACCACCGCCTGGTCCTGTCCCCTCTCAAGACAATGTGCTGCTTGGAATCACCGGCGGCGATCAGTCCGTATTTGAGGCCTTCGGGAATGAGATCATGAACGCAGAGCTGGGCGACCTAAATGTGGACCAATTTAATACCTCAACTTTCCATGAGCGAAATGCCCAGACAAGTGCTATGATTGGACTGAATAGCATTTCGGCAAATGTCCCACAGCCGGCAGGCGAGGAGCATGGCATAAGGCTGTCTCTCAGGGATACCAATGATGTCTACAGCAAGATTCTATCCCGCGAGAAGCTAAGTTCCCATGAGATCCAGCAGACCAAGGAAAGCCTGAATTTCCTGAGGGACCACTTGGATGCTTTGGCGAAACGTCAGAATACCCTGCCCCCGCCGCAGCCTCAAATCCCGCCATCGTCCACTGGCTCATTGGCCGCCGCCAGATACAAGTGTCTGGAATGTGATAAGTTTGAAACGGACTTGAGAGGAACCTTCACCCGCCATGTCAATGACCAGCATTACCCGAAATGCATGTTCATCTGTCCTCACTGCTGTGAGGTCCGGAAACCTAGAAAATATCAGCTCAGAGATCACATTGAACACAAACACAAGCGCGAAGTCACCGAGGAGGAGCTCAATGCCTGCAAAAGAGATTATGCCCCTCCTGCTCAATGCCCTCTCTGTTATGTCCTTATCAGTTCATGGAAAGGATTTGAAGAGTGCTACTTTGCGCACTGTTCAAACGCAGCAACGACATCTTGTCGCACGAGCATTGACCAAGCAACCACTGGAAGAGACGGTACACCCAGCATCGACCTGGCGCAGCTGGGCCCAAACCCTGCACCAGATCAAGCACCGAGTGGATCAAGATGTAGCTCTGGAGCTGGGGGCTATCCCATTTCCGTCTCGCGAGGGAACGACCCAGGTCCGTTCCTTCACCCGTCTAGAGGTAAGGCCTGCCCCAACCAAGGCAATGCATCCCAGACCCCAAGCAAACGACATTCCACCTCAGGTCATAGCCATCCTGCTCTTAACCGAGCAGGGCTGCCTGATCCCAGTGCACGGAACACGGGACCAAGGTCAACTGGGCCAAGACCCGCCTTGAGCTGCCGACGATGCTCACACAAATTCATCAACTGCCAAATGTGTCGCAATCGGAATGAATCGACTCCCTTCTGCCACAAATGCCCAGATTTCTCGAGGATTCTAGCCATATTTACGATGGCTAGAGCCCACCATGGACAAGATATGGGTGGCCCACCCCAGGGACAACGAATGTTCATCAACCCAGCTGAAACCCAGATCAACCAAGGGCGTCAGGCCAGAACAAGTTCTAACCAAGCAATGCAAGGGCAGTTCTTTTCTGGTACTCCACAATTCAGAAGCTCAGAATATGATCCCAATGGCAGCATAGGCCCGGGTTTTGATGGCCAACAGAGAACCTACCAGGCTATGCCCGTGTTGGACCTTGATCAGCCCGTCTTCAGCGTGTCTGAGATGGCATGGCCATCGTTGTTCAGTCTCAAGGGAAATTCGCTCCACGGTACATTGCTCGAAATGCTTCCAATGGTAGATCTGGATCCATTCAAAGAGTGGCTATGCAAGCCACTGCAAGGCCTGGGATCATTGGCTCTCAGTGGTAAGTCAATCTTCATTCACACAATCGGCAACATCATAGAACGCAGTACCTAACATTAACAGGTCTTGACTTCGTCACTCAGTTTGACCCGCCTTCAAGTAAAATTGCAATGGTGAACCCGGACTGCCAGTGCAAGTGTGCTTGTCGGGCCAAAGCCCGAGCTGAGCTGGCTTCGGGCCGCAAAGTCGAGATGAAATTCAAGCTGCGCCCCGTATATCGTGGTACCAGTCATCTCCGCAGCCGGGTTGAAATTGTGGTGAAGCTTTTGAAACTCCGCTCAACTGTTACTGAGTCAAAGGCCAAGAGAGAAGAGGCCAAGTCCGCGATCACGCATGCTCTCGAGCCAACCCTGATCGACCACACCGAGGAAATCCCCGAATATGTTTCGCATATCTCGGATGAGTCAGATGCCGAGTCTGTGTTCGATAAAGATGACGATGACACCGATGTACAGTCTAGGTCCTCCTCCTGTGCGGATCTCCAGACTCTTGTCCCCACCAAGTCGAGCTCTTCCACCTCCTCGGAGGATTCGTCTGATAAATCGTTGCTGTCCTGCAAGAATGTCGAAATTGAAGAAAACAATGATGATGATATCCTGATCGAATTCAACTTCGACCTGGGTGTGGCTATTTCCAAATTGGAGAAATGGACAGGCGGGTCGTCCATCAATATCTTCTCGGACATGTGCGTCTCGGACCCTGGTCGACTGTTCGAGTATCTCACTGCATATATTTTATACGTTATAATGTCTTTGGCCCATTCGCGAGACCATAGCAGTCTACGCCGCTTGGACAACTAGACGAAACTCTTTGCAGTTCAACATCATGAGCCACCCGCCCTTCATGATACCCCTTTGCTTGCTTTCCTACTTAGTTGTCTGCCTTTCATGTTTTTTGCTTCGCTCTCCGCACAGAATTTTTATAAAAATATCCTTCTCTTCTACCCTCCCCAGCCATGCCAACATGGCGGATAATTCGTCTTGGTGAGTGCGTTCCCTTGCCCTTTCTTTGGCCCTGCATACTCATGAATAACAAGACGAAAAGTGTACATTCTGGGCCATCTATATCAGTGTGTATAAATAGAGACTAGACATGGGGAGTCTCTTTCAGCTTGTCAATTGTTCAAACTTTCAGATTTTCTCATGGGTGGCCCCTGCATGATGTTATATTATTTACTGCATTTTCATGTATTTCAGTCGGAATTTTTTATTTATATTGCACCTTCATAGGTTCATCGAATTACGCCTTTTGAGGGCTGTATTTTTGACTCCATCCCTTCAGGAACAGTGATGAACGTGGGGAAATGGGGGCATGCCCAAGTAATATGACGTCATCAGTGCGGCTCAAACAGCCTTGGCACTTTGGCATCTCGATGGTTTCGTTAAGTGTCTAGTACAGCGTCATCTCAAACTGGCCACCGGCTGGAACTGAGTACGGAACCATCACAGCTGACCGAGATGAGTTTCTCAGACTCATGTGAATCCTAGATCATTATCAATCGAATGGAAAAAGAAGAAAATTCCCTACCCCGATGAATGATTTGAACTAGCATACCAGAAGCGTAATGTAGTATGGAATGCCATAGTAGGGGAAACGATCCTACTTCACCCAAGCACAAGCTACATCAGCAAATGACCCTGGGTGGAAGGAATAGAGAGCATCAAATCAGAAAAGAAAGGTCTGAGACTAGACGCTCATGAATCATAAATTACGCAACGAGATCATTGAGATTCTTCTCAACGGCTTTCATATCACCACCAACAACCTGACTGAACTTCTGCCCATCCTTGAAGAAGACATAAGTAGGCATCGCGTTGACATTGAGTTCTTGAGCAATTTCCGCCTGTTCATCGACGTCGACCTTGTAAAACTTGACTTGCGGGAAACTCTCGCTGAGCTTTTCGAAGATTGGAGCGACGGCTTTGCAGGGGCCGCACCAGGTTGCCCAGCAGTCTACAACAATGGGGTCTTTAGAGTCAAAAATCTTCTGCATGAAGTCCGACATGCTGTGTGACGCGTCAATTCCGTTGGTGCGGGGTAAGCGGGGATTATTGACCTTGTGATAGAGACGATAGACATGATTGTTTGAGTATCGCAAGCGAATGTTTTTGAAGGGCGAGGATTAGGAGTGATGGTGGAAATTAAAAGAGGATGATCGACCTTATAAGAGATCGGATTGTTCCGAAATTCAAGGTTTCATGTAGTAACATAAGGTGGTTCAGATTGAAAGAGGGGATATGGCATGATGTCTAGCCTGATCGGGACTGTTACGGTGCCGCTTTAGTGCCATTTAAAGGTTGGGAGATCATCAACTTGAGACGACACTGTGGGAAGAGTGATTTTATTCAAATCTGTTAGAGATTGTTCAAATGAACCATGGCTTCTTTCTGTCGTGACGGTTGGCAAAAATCGCTCGTGGTTGAAGTCTAGGTCGAGGCACACTTGGCCAGGCCCAGCAAAGGGAGCACAAGAAAAAAGTCTTGAATCAAGGCCAGGGCTTTTCTGTATCATCAGCTATTGAACGAACCTCAATTTAGCCAAGTACCTACTACTTCAAGTCTCACAGAGGACGCAACTAAGGTAGTCCCACAAAGCACAATGAAGCTCACTCTACCCGACCATGGTTATCCAAATGAATGTAGACACATCAATGAAGTGATGTGCGTCGCGACTGTCAATGAGGAAATTAACCTGCACAAAGTTGAGCTGAATTTTTTACATTGCTAATTTCGCTCGCCTTGTCTGGAGACGATGAGCGTGTCCTCGACGATCGACCAGCCGTTCTTGCAAATGAACACCTATGTAGTGGTCGCCGAGGGGCCCTTCAAAGGGCATTTGGAGTTCATGAATCATGACTATTCTAGAGTAGTATATCAGTAAAGATATCTAGAATACGAAGATGTGGTTTCTGTTGCAGCGCATAACGGAGTTACGGGGTTATGTCCGGTCGGTTTTTGGAACGCTTCTCCTCCGGTCCAGCATTCCGAACGTGATGAGAAAATTTATACTGATGAGTAGGAAACAAGAGGGTCTTCATATTGAAAAGTGATAATCCAATCTCTCTTCGAGAGTGTCTTTGTGATTTTGGTCCAATGAGTGTTCGGCGCCAGAACGCAAACTTAGCGTCTATAGCAAGATTGGTCCCGGTAGTTCTCTGAGACTCCATAACCTTATGTTGAGACAATGTTCACACTGGATTTATAAGCCGGGGTTAATGGAGTTATGTCCAAGACAGTTCAAGATCAACAAGGAGGGCGCTAATGCGAAGTCGTTTATAAAGGGCCATCTCATAGCCGCATACCAGTTTGTAGCACCACTGAAGCGCAAGAAATCTCAATCTCACGATCGATGCTATAGTATGGAGGGTACAGTCATTATTACCGGAGCTAATGGCTCATTGGCCCTTGGTTTTGTGGATTCATTCCTCGCCCGCTATCCTCAACATACATTGATCGCGACTGTGCGTAATCCGTCTCCAAAAGACGACCCCAACACAGCCAAGCTCATGCAATTAATTTCGAAACACTCAACCTCCAAAGTCATCATCGAAGCACTTGATCTTGGGAGCCTTGCTGGTGTACGGTCTTTCGCAGACAAGCTCAATGCTAAGGTATCCTTGAGAGAGCTCCCACACATCTCGGCCATCGTTTGCAACGCGGCCACACTATCACCCGAGGCCGGACAAAAGTACACATCAGATGGTTATGAAGCAACATTTCAAGTCAGCCATCTGTCTCATTACCTCATGGTATTGAAGCTGCTTGGAAGCATGGACTTTGCGGTTGGACGTATTGTCATGCTTGGCTCTATTGCACACTATCCGGAGAAGCCAAACCATCTGTCTTCGCTTAGACCCGGCTTTCCCAAAAATATCGAAGATCTCATCAAGCCAGCTCCGGATGCTTTGTCACTGGTCCACGATAAAGGATTCCAGAGATACGGCACCGCAAAGCTCGCAAACGTGACATTTGCGGAAGATCTAAATGAACGACTTCGCATGGTATAAGAGAGCTCATCAAAAAAAATCATCTATATACTAATGACGGTAACTCAGGATCCTAAGCTATCAAAGATGACCGCCCTGGCGATGGATCCTGGAGGTCTCCCTGCGTCGAGAGCTCAAGCGATCCAAAAATCGTCCACTCGAAAGCTTTTTGCCGTAATCAACATTCTCATGCCGATTCTGAAACACCTGACCTCCATGTTCCGCACAACGGAAGATGCAGGCCGAGATCTCGTCGCTGTCAGCATGGATCCGGCTTTTCAAGGAAAAGGGGGCTATTACGTTGGCCAAAATCAGGATGCTCCTGCGGCTATCAGTAAGGATAAAAAGGAGCAGGAGAGGTTGTGGGCAGCATGTTGGAGATGGGCTGGTCTCAAAGCCGAGGAGACAGTGCTTCAGAATGCCACTCTTTGATGCCGCATATCTAGTTGTTCGACCACTCTACGCCAGGTATCAGGATTGTTGATCTTAAACGCGCAATCTGTTCCCATATAGCTGTCGCTTGAATAATGCCTTTTCAAATGAAGTTCCGCTTTCGGAAAAGCAATACTAATAAATGAAGTACTATGAAGAAAGGTGTCCCTTTATCAAAAGTAGATCTCTTTACCTGCCCATTCAGGTAGAGTACTTGTATACAAGATAAGAATCGCCGGGAGTGGTCTAGAAAACTTAATCTCTGGCTTCGATCACGTACGGGAGCTTTCATATTTGCTCACACTAAGACCAGTCCCCTTTCAGAAAATAGCGGCGAGCCTGGGGCCCGTGTAGAGTCTGCGTAGGGTCGTCGACGGAGCTTGATTGGTCGGCGAGGTGGATGACGCGACTTGCACTAGATCTCGTGGAACTTGATACCAACCAAAGATCAAAAGCAAAAATGCAGATACGACGACTGCCTAGCCCGATCGAGATGGGTGTAGCGGGCTATACGCAGCTTTTGGGTGGGGACTCGGCTGCTGTGGTCGTAAAGAGCTGAGATGGCGCTTCCAACCCCAGAAATGTGCTATCCCGTGTGCGTGGGCTTGGGTGGCCAAAGAAGGCAAAGTGAGATCCCAAAAGGTTCGGAAACTTCCTAGCAAGGTCCGCCCCGCGTGTCAGTTGAAGTTGAGTGGATCACTTTTCTGGGCCTCGTGGGTCCTTCAACTTTAAGAATCATCAGCGTAACTTCAGTGCTGCCTCGTCTGATCGGGACCAGACCAGTGTTCGAGCTCTGTACTACTGATCGTGACACATAAATCCGATCACATCAAATTAATGAATTGAATTCCAGGTAGATTTGCAAAACGGGAACAATATTTGAAGGCGTTCGGCTAAAAAAGCAGTGGTGTCTCGAACCCCCCATTTGCGATTATACTCTAATATCACGACATCGCGCCAAGGATTGCGTGTTCACCAATATCAAGAAGCTCAAAGACAATTTCTATATTATGCCCATGTGGCCGTCATGACTTTTTTTTCTTATTACAGTGCGATCTTGAGTTTTTTTTTCTGGTCTCCTTGTTTCTCTTTCCAAGTCTGCCTTCACATTTAGTCACATTCAAAGTTTCCTTTTCTCCGAAATTGGCGAGAAGCTGAGCTAGCTTCGACTATGACTGGGAAAACATCCACCAAGATTGGCCATGCTCTGGCGGCCGCTCTGAGGATTGACCTGGGATCGGAAATATACTCTGCATCCGGCAATGGTCGTCATGGCTACATTGAGCCCGATCCGACGACCGGAGAATGGATCAAGGCACACACCCCAACAACGAGACAAGTTGGGCGCTACTTTTATAACATCTTCCCTTTTCTTCACTGGATCGGGTACTATAACTTGCAATGGTTCATTGGTGATCTGATTGCAGGTAAGCAGAGAGATGGAGATTTTTAGAAGACCCGCATTAAAAGGCGTGTACTGACTGTTCTAGGTGTGACTGTCGGCGCTGTTGTGATTCCCCAGGGCATGGCCTACGCCGAGTTAGCCAATTTGCCCGCCGAGTATGGACTCTACTCCTCGTTCATGGGTGTCCTAATCTACTGGTTCTTTGCAACTTCCAAAGATATCACGATCGGAGTAAGTGGATCATACCCCTGTCGATCTCCCGACAGCACACTCACATCTATCAGCCCGTCGCCGTCATGTCCACTCTCGTCGGTACGATCATTATCAAAACTCAAAAGGAACACCCCGGTCTCTCAGCCCCCGACATTGCTTCCGCGCTCGCAATCATATGTGGCGCCATCGTGGCCGCACTTGGATTTCTCCGTCTTGGATTCATCGTCGACTTCATTCCCTTGCCCGCGATTATGGCATTTATGACTGGGTCTGCGATCAATATCGTCGCTGGTCAAGTTCCAACTCTCCTTGGTGAAACTGCAAAATTCTCAACACGTGGAGCCACCTACGAGGTGATCATCAATACACTGAAATATCTGCCCACGGCCCAAATGGATGCTGCCATGGGCATGACTGCCCTCGGCCTACTTTATGCGATTCGCTGGGGGTGCAATTACGCGGCGAAAAAAATACCCTGCAAGAGCCAAGACATTCTTCTTTATCTCAACTCTCCGAACTGCCTTTGTGATCCTCTTCTATGTCATGATCAGCGCTGCTGTCAACCTCCACCGTCGCCATCATCCCGCCTTTAAGATCCTCGGAACCGTGCCCAGAGGCTTTAAGCACGCGCACGTCCCCAGGCTCGACAAGGAGATCATTAGTTCCTTCGCTAGCGAGCTTCCCGCCGCTGTCATCGTTCTCTTGATCGAGCATATCGCCATTTCCAAGTCATTTGGCCGAGTCAACAACTACACAATCGACCCATCTCAAGAGTTCATTGCTATTGGCATCACGAACCTCCTGGGACCTTTCTTGGGAGCATATCCTGCTACTGGGTCTTTCTCTCGCACTGCGATCAAATCCAAATCGGGTGTCCGTACTCCTCTTGCCGGTGTCATCACTGCGATCGTGGTTCTTCTGGCGATCTATGCCCTCCCAGCCGTCTTCTTTTACATTCCAAAGTCATCACTATCGGCTGTAATCATCCACGCCGTCGGCGACCTCGTCACTCCACCAAACACGACTTACCAGTTCTGGCGCGTGTCTCCGATCGATGCCATCATCTTCCTGATGGGCGTGATCGTCATCATCTTTTCCACCATCGAGATCGGGATCTACTGCACCATCTGCGTCTCGGTCGCAGTCCTCCTCTTTCGACTCGCTAAAGCCCGAGGCCAATTCCTTGGTGCTGCTAGAATACACTCCGTCGTCGGCGACCATGTCTTTGACGATTCAGCCACTATCACAAACGCCAAACTTGAAAGCGACCGAACAGTCTATCTCCCCATTTCGCGAGAAGACGGCCACAACCCTGAAGTCAAGATCGAACAGCCATCCCCGGGCATCTTCATCTTCCGCCTTTCAGAGGGCCTGAACTACCCCAACGCAAACCACTACACAGACTACCTCGTCAAGCATATCTTCGAAACAACCCGTCCCTCAGACGAGAAACCAAACACTAGCATCGGCGATCGACCCTGGAATGACCCGGGCCCGAAAGCCAAGGACGAAGCCGCGATCCTCGCCCGCCCAACTCTCCGAGCCGTCATCCTGGACTTTTCATCCGTCAACAACGTCGACGTCACCTGCGTCCAGACCCTCATCGACGTGCGCAACCAACTGGACCGCTACGCCGCACCTCACCGCGTACAATGGCACTTCGCGCACATCCACAACCGCTGGACCAAGCGCGCACTCGCAGCCGCTGGCTTCGGATACCCCACACCCGAATATCTCGCAACAACACACAAGTGGAAGCCCATCTTCAGTGTCGCAGCCCTCCACGATGACCCCTTCACAGTCGCGAACAAAAGGAGGTCAGAAGAGCTGGCCCGAGATGTCGAGACAGGGTTCCAGAAAGAAGCTGCTGCACAGTCCACGGAGAGCGAGATTGAGCCTGCAGATGAACTGTCTTCGGAAATACGCCGGGCCAGTGCTGGTTCTAGGTCGGATACGAAGAAGGCTATTGTGGAAGGTGTTAATCGGCCTTTCTTCCATGTTGATTTGACGACTGCGCTTCATAGTGCGATGGCGGGGTCGGGGGAGTATTAGTCTTGACGTGGGGAGTTTTACTTGTCTATTTGATACCATATACGAATGCTGACTAAAGGGGGAATTCGGCATTTAATGATAGAATTGTTCGTAATTGACTATACCAAACATTCGTCACCGGTCATTCTCTTATCGTACAATATGGACATACATGGATATACAGCGAAGTTGGTGGTACAAGGAGGATGTTCATGATCCTCGACAGGGAGAAAAAAAATAATATGTCTCTCGATCATACTGAATGATTGATCAGGACGCTGAACCTGCAGGTCACAGATCAGTGGAACTAGGTGACGATCAACATAACCTAGTGAAGAGTCGGTGTTGCAGCACCCCCACAGCCACGCGCCCTCCTCCTCTCTAGTAACGCGCTGTTGTGCAAATTGAGAGTGGAGAGCGTGGAGACTGTTTGGTTGAATCGTTCTCCCACCGTCGTCTCGCTTGTTGGAATCCTCTTCGCGCGATTGACGGCATGTGGTCGACTCCGCGCCAGAGTGGAAGGCGTACAATTGTCCATATTCATATCGGAGAATCGGGTCATGGGCTTAGGCCTTGTCGGCTTCATGTTAGGCCTGGGACCCTGTGACACGTGTCTAGGCCCACGGCGGGGTTCTGTTTGTTGCACCGAGAGAGCGGCATTGAAGATGTCTCGAATGTTCGGGGTGTGGGCATTCGGAGTGCCGGGAGCGCTTTCCAAGGCTTCTTGGAACATATCCGGTGGCGTCTGCGCGCCTGGAGTCAATCGGGATCCACAGTCATTGGTGGCTACTCCAGGCGTACAAGCCTGACTGGGGGGGCTTGCTATCGGAGCTTTGGCGAATCCAAGGTGGGCGAGGAATTCCTTGATGTTCAATCTTTCTTCGGGACGGACAGCTAAAAGGCCGGTGATCAAATTCTTGGCTTCTTCGGAAATGGGATCCCAATCGGGCGATGCGAATTCGTACTCTCCTCGAAGGACCTTCCGAGCCATAGTCTGGAAGTCCTCGTCGAAGAAAGGAGGGAAACCGCCTAACATGGTATAAAGAAGGCAGCCGAGAGCCCACATGTCCACGCCGGTCGTGTACTTTTGTTCGCTGCATAGTTCGGGGGCAGCGTAGCCCATCGTGCCACAGGGCGTCATGGTCGGGACTCCACATATCATCTTTGATAAACCGAAATCGGCGAGCTTGACCACACCAATATTTCCCTCCTCATCATCACCTTCGCTACCGACCCGTGGGTAGAATAGGATATTCTCAGGCTTAATATCTCTGTAACGCATGATAGTTAGCTTTCCCGTATGTTGAATTCCTCAACCAGGACTGGTCCTACCGATGAACGATGCCCATGGTCTCGTGCAAATAATCCACCGCCTTGCCAACTTGCTTGATGACATGTCGGCTTAGATTCTCGTCTAGAGAAGTAAGTTGCGTAATTTGATCATAGAGCTCGCCTCCCGGGCAGAGCTCCAGAACCATATAGCTGAATTGGCGTGTTTCGGAAGCGTCGATCAGGTTGACCACATTTTCATGCTTGAGTTTCCGAGCAATCTCGACCTCTTTAAGCAATTTTTGTTTCTGCGACCGGGTCAGATAACGAACGTTTCATAAAGCATCAATTTAACTCACTTGCTTCTCGTTCATTTCATACTTCTTCATCACCTTGACCGCGACTTCATTGAACTCGGACTGGGTATCGCTCGCACGATAGACCGTGCTAAACGCACCATCACCAATTTTTTCAATCAAGCGCCAGCGCTCAAGACCAGGATAATTCGGCATATTTCTCGCAACACTCTGAGCCTTGGAGCCTCCTAGAGAAGACCGCGAGCTATCATTCTCACGTGACTCTATCGCTCTGGCGCGAATACGCTCTATCACACTTCCACCAGCGGACGAGCCGGACATTGTACCGGCTGTCCTTGTTTGAGTAGTAGTTGTAGTAGACATGAATGGTAAACCAGATAAAATTTTTCCTAGACGAGTAACTCGGGAAGAAGGGGCAGAAATAGTTTATTTAAATTGTCTGCCTATAACGAGGTGACGGCTTGGCATATGACGTAGCCGCGTACTAGTTGGAGCGTTCGCAAGCAGGTTAGCCGCGTCATGTACAACTGTAATTGTATTCTTAGGGTAACTAATGCGCGGGAAAGGCTATGATTGTGGGGTTGAATCCAAAGAAAGGGGCCGTTTGCCACTCGCTAGGTACCATTTTTAAAAAGACCCTACCGTTTGCATGTTCAAGAATTAGACATTTATCAGAGTCGGCCAGTCATTCAGCCACTCACCGGGGCCAATGGTAGACAGAGCTTATATCTCGCACGATACATTGACTCATTGGCGTCATTTGGAAGATGCGAGGCAGTGGCGACCTTTTAAATTGAATCATCTCGGAAGCAGGGGATAAGATGTTGATGCCAACTCGGATTGTGATTGGCTGGTCCCCCAGACCGATGCGAGGCCGAACGATCTAGTACCTGTCATTGGTGGAGTGTTTGCCGCAACACTAGTTCGTGATGAAATGATCGTCGACCAGGCGAGTCAGCTGACCCCTTCATCATAGGTACGCCTGGGATTTCTTATTTCAAGGTCCATCCTTGCACTTAGTCTAATGAAAAATTGATATGACATGCCCAGGAACGGTTACTCCACTCGAGTCCTCCAATGAACTATAATTTCTATGGGCAGTGACGATGAACACTGCCCCGCTTTCAACAACTCTCACGACAATGACTTCACTACGGGCGTAAGATAGCCCGATGGGTAGAGGTTCGACTGATCCCAGTACATCTGATACACGCCCGACACGTTGGTTTCCTTGAGGCGGAAGGAGTCGCTCAGGGTTCCACCAGCCTCTTCCCACATGAGATAGGTCCCATAGAAGAGGAAACTCTCGGTTGTCGCAGCAGCCGGGGTACTAATTCCATTACCGGTAAATCCAACCTCCGTGATCGCATTAGCAGTGGGCTGGATATAAAAAAGGGTGTCTGCGTCCAAGGTGACACCAGAAGTGGTGGCGGTGGTGAGCTCGGTGTTACTGATGGTAACTATCGAGAGTTAGTACAGCGATCCGAGCAAACACCATCATTTACATATGATGCCATTATGCCCGGGAGCTGATTTAAGGCTCTGTCCGACCCACGCTTAGGGCACAAGGTCTTTACATGTGACATCTGTGGTGACACTTCCGTAGGTCCACAGGACGAGTCGCCAGCATATGCGAGGCCTAGGATGAAGTTAGATGTTTGCTTCACGCATGAAAGCTCTGAAATACCGACCGTCAGAGTAGAATATTTTAATATACGACGAAGCGGCTCCGTATGCGATCAGACTGAAAGAGCCTGTCGGGTTACGCTTCTCCAGAGCTTCACCCGCGGGCGCAGCCAGGGAGGTAGAGGCCAGAGCGAAAAAGGTGACAAAAGTATTAAACTTCATTTTTTCTTTTTGTGATCCAACTCTAGGGTCCTGATTATGATAATTCTGACCCTTGCGCAGCTTTTATACTTCTAGCGAAGGTCGGCTAAGCGGTCCTTATTGTCGGCGATATGATGGGGCTACTGTCCGGTGACGCGGCCGAAGGGACTTTAAATTAGTGCGTTGCGCCCCCAGTTGGCCAACACCAGTAGAACATCTTGAAGAAATACTATTCATTGTTTCACAATCCCTGCATGAGAAATATGTGCCTTTTGACTTCTTTGTTTGCCCATGTTCAACCGCACTGAATACTTTAACTTCTTGGGGGTTTGGAGCCCACGATCGATCAATTAATGACACTTCTAGATTAAGGAATAATCCCCCTCAAGGTGAAAACGGATTCAAAAGATCCTACAAGAATAGTAAAGTCCTAACAGCTGAGGGCAACGAGGAGCATCCGACAATTGGCTACTGGAAAAAAATAAGCCAACTTGCAAGCCCAAAACGACCTAGTGTACAAGCCTAAAATCTTGGCCCGACGGGTGTCAGCCGAAATGTGGACCACTTAATGCTGACGCGATCCTTAAGTGGCCCTCACCTGAAGACACGTCCCATCTGTATGACGAAGTCTCCAATTGGGGTGCCACTGATGAGACTTTCCAATGGTCGAGACCTGTGAGCCAAGAGTCGGAGGCTTGGGGCGGGGCATTTGTAAGTGCTTAGTGAGCTGACTTTTTCCTCTTTGTTCAGGCTACTTTAGTAGCGTTAGACACGTTCTTGGGGCTACAAGATGACGAGTCATTGATCATTTGATCTGATAATGCCTTGGCGAAGCGTAAGCTATGTTGCCTGGGCTGACCGAAACGTAGCTCGGTAGTTTTGGAATTTGCACCGTCTGGTGAATGCGCAGTCCTCGGAATGGGGATTGGACAGCAGCATATCATTGGAAAATGAAATTTATATTCACGTCCAACCCTTTTCTGAATGCTAGCCAAATAATAGCTAATAGCGCTCCAACAGCCACAGCCGACGCGTTTCCTCCGGGATCTCCCTCAAACGCACGATTTCGGCACGCTTCACAGTAACATAATTCTTCACAAGCTCAGTCCCCAGAAGATCTTTCAAAGTATTCGAGGAAGACGCCTCAAGGTGATCTAGACTTTCCTCCAAAGACTTAGGAATCATCGTCGTGATACCGAGATCAACCCGCTGGAAATGACTCAAGGTCGCTGCGTCCACGGTACATTCCTTCACCCTTAAATCTAAATTCGCATCTAGCCCTATCTTGCCGGCTGCGAGAAGAGCGGCCATAGCCAAGTACATGTTCGCCGACCCATCTAAAGACTTGAACTCCCAGTGACCGGGTCCGATTTTTCGAACGGGCGCTTCGCGGTTCTGGAAGCCCCAAGCGACCCATTCGGAGCCGGCCCAGATGCCGGAACGCACTCGCTCATAGCTTGCTTCCGAGGAGAGAGTAAAGGCAGTGATGGATGGGAAGTAATCGAGAATACCAGCGAGAAATGCGTCTTCAAGGGTAGGTGGGTTGATGGAGATATGGGCGTGTGCCGCACTGCCGGCTTCACCGGGAATAGGGCACGGATACAGCGTCGCGCGAAGGCCGTGCTGTTCTGCGACGGCGGTGATCACTTGTCGAGCGGCTATCAGTGAATCTACAGCAGCAAGAGGGGTATCGGGAGGAAGAACGAATTCGAATTGACCGGGCGCAGACTCGGCGTGGAATTGTTGTAGTTTGATGCCCATGGAAGCTAGCGTGCGAGTGATTTCTTCGAGGAGGGGAACGAGCTGTCGCGTCTCAGAGGTCATTTGCGACCAGGAGTGAATGGTTGTGGCCGGGCTATACTCAGTGATGTGGCCTGTGTTTTGATCTCTAATTGCCTTCATGAAGACTACTTCGATTTCGAAGCCAAACTGCAATTGGATCTTGTGTTCGGTGTGGATATTGTCCGCGATGCTCTGGAGAGTACTTCTTGGACAACCCTCAAATGTCAGACCCTCTTCTGATCGCCAGAATGTCATGACGGATGCACTTGGTGCGGTTGTTGATGGTAGTCCTCCGTTGCGATATAGACTGTTCAAGTCTGGCTCCAAGTAAAATTGACCTGTAGTGGATCCTCGCGAAAGAACGGTGTCATCATGTAACATGCAACAGGCCGCTTGGGAGATCCCTACGCGGCGTTCTTTGCGAGCAATGCGAGCGAATTCCTCCACTGGAAACATACGCACACGAGTTGTCGCAGTATAGTCGAGCCACTGCATCCAGACACTTTCAATACCCGGATTTTTCAGAAAAAAGGCATTCAAGGGGTCGGAAGAAAGCGACGGTTGGACCTTGGTCACCGTAGCGCCATGCACAAAATCCGGCTCCAAGCCTAACTTGTAAAGTCGATTCGAGTTGTGAAAAAGAATGTCTGCTGCTACCACCTTCGCCTGTAAGGCACTATAGTCACCATGCTGAACATATTCAACAAGGACCTAGAGAAAGGATGAGCATTGATTTACTTTGGGTAAGTGGCAGTCCTAACCTTCTCAAGAGCTTGTCGAAATTGCTTGTTCGCCAACCAGTAAGTTTCGGGGTGATAATGGCCATCCGTACTCCACAGCAGTCGGTTGGTGGGTGTGATCTCGAGGCTCTCCCGCAGAATCTTCTCCTGGGCCTCGCGGCTGACCATAGGAAACACTTCACCGAGATCAAGGTAGACGTTCGGGTACACACAAGCCAGATATCCCGCCTCGCGCGTAAAGGGATAAGCAGAATGCAGCAGCACGATATCTGCATTCTCGTACTGTTCGATCAAAGGCTGCAAGTAGGCCGGGTTAGCTTTGACAAGACTGATATCATTGTCTCCCAAGCCCGTGTGAAATTGCATAGGTTTCACAACACCAGCCCTCTTTTTGAATGAAATAGCCTTGAGAGTCTGCTGAACCAACCAGTCATTCAGCGGCTTTTCTTCAACGCGGTAGCCAGACCTTCGAGTGCCCGAATCAAGCACCCGATGCAACGAAGCGGTCAACAAATCCTCGTCGCCCGAGAAGGGATCAACATCTAGACCAGTACGATAACAAACTACGGATTTGAAACCGACCACGGCTGGGTCGTCCATGGCGCGATCGATGGCACCCAGAAACTGCTGACGGAATTTGCTCCACACCGTTTCGCCTTCCTTACGCTCAGTGCTCATCAGATCCCCAATGACGGTGGCCGCAATCGCCTCAATGCGAACGATGCGCTTCGTCGCAGAGACGGTGAACTGGTCATGCCAGTCGTAGGACTCGACATCCTCGTCGCTGAGCAGGTCGTCCAGGAGCAGAGCCTGCGTGCCTTCCAGGCTGCGGCGGATCAAGGCGTCGTAGTCATTTTCGACCCAGTGACTGTGTGCTGCGAGTACATCATCCCAAGTTGCACAAGGCGTGCCGTAAAGCCCTGCGAGCTGGTTGGTGGCGCGGAGAAGTGGCAGGGTCGTGCGGGCATTTTCCAGCGCGCGACCGTGGGCTTCGGATGTGATGGATTCAAGCGGGTAGCTATCGTAGTCGGAAGCCACATCACGACTCAGCAAATTGTGTGCATGGTTGTCGATGATAGGGTGCGTCTGCACCAGATGGCGGAGAGATTCGAGGGAGGCCATGGGCGGCATTGGTGGTGCGGAGAAGAGGGAAGAAAGATACGACGGCAACTGTTTACATCTTTGGGACTGGCGAGCGGTCGGGATCCATGCAATCATTGTTGGACTAACAGCTAGCTACCTACTGGGGCATGCATCGAATGTACAGGTCAGAGGTATCGTATGGAAATCGCACACACGCTATTCCCATGTCACTCGTTAACTACACTCCACGCGGTCAACTCCACAAGCGGAAACGCTGCACATCAGCTTACTAGCGTCATCTTCTTGACACGTTAGCAGTTAGGCCCGCGTCTGCTCGGCGAGTTTTCCTTGACTGATCGTGAAGATCTCTCGCGGTGCTGAAATTGGTTTGCGTCTCTCACGATTAAATGAGAATGGGTGGTCAGTCCGGCAAATGGGGGGTCGAGCCATGAAGACCACACAACATTGTGGCACCGAAACTTCCGGCATGGACCCGCAAGTATCGCTTTGGCGCTCAGTATTACGTCCTCTGTAACAGGACGCAAAGTTAGGATTCTTGATCAACTATTACACCCCCGTCGGCGCGCACATCAGGGATCTCCCACAGATCAACCTACTCGGTTAATCTTCGAGCTGATTGAATATCATTCGAAGGGTTCTAAATCTGTTCAGAGATCCCCACACGAATAGATTCATGCCGGTTCTCCACTTGTTGAGTCCGTTCCGCTAGACTGAGATTGACCTTGGTCCTGCACCTCAGCCTCTATCCATTGGTCCAAGATCTTCTTGACCTCTTTGAAAGAAACCGGCTTCGTCATGAACCGATCTATGCCCGAGTTCATGGCCTCTGACTCGTCATGAGAACTACTCAGTCCGGTCAGGGCGATGATTTTCGATGGTTTCATATTGTTGAGACGCGATTTCTCAAAGGCGCGAATGCTGCGTGCGGCCTCGAAGCCGTCCATTATCGGCATGGAAATATCTAATGCCTGTTATTGAATGACACAATAGAACAGAAGTCAATGAGTTGATGTCTTACCCATGAAGATGAAGTCGAAGCCCTGCTGATCTTGTTTCACGGCAGAAACTGCGAGACTGCCGTTTTCCGCTGTATCCACGGTACCAAGGTCAAATTTCTTCAAGAATGCGAGCATCAGGTTCAGGTTGATCTTATTGTCTTCGACGACCAAGATGCGGGCTTTTCGAGGCTCCTCAGAACAATCGGTATCGGTAGTCTCCGTGTTGGGAGTCGACGATGGATGTGAATCTTCACTGGGCGTTGCTGAGCTGGACTGTAACTCCGACTCTTGCGATTCATTACCAGAGGACGAATCCTCATCCAGATCCAATTTCGCAAGTGGCTCTGCTAAAGATAGGGTCTCGATCGTCTCGTGTTTCGTATCCTTGTCGAGGCACCTCTGGATGAACCGGGCTAGCTTGTGAGGACCACATGGAGGATTGATGATGTCAACAATCTTGGACCCAGTAGGCCATTGGAGGGAAATGGAATTGCGACCGATATAGTTGCTGCTTAACATTAAGAAGGCCGCGTTCTTTCCGGTGAAGCAGCACTCCATCTCGCTTTGGGACGGCACTTTGTCACTCAGGATGAGGTCAATGGATTCCTGTGAAGATGGCGAGACCAAGATGAGACCGTACCAGTCGGTCAGATAGCGGGACAAGTTCGCCCAGGATTGGTGGTTCGGGGCATCCTCTGGCTCCACATTCATAATAGCGACGCGTTTTCCACCGTGTGCTTCTCGTAAATGGTGGAGTTCACTTTTCACTGGCCATCTTTCGCATGCAGATGGAGACATAGGTTCAGATTGACTTTCGATATCCTCGGGCTCCGATCGAGCGAGTGGAAGGGTGACTTTCACGGATGTTCCTTTTCCGGGGCGGCTATTGACGTTGATAGAGCCACTCATAGTTTTAACAAGACTGCGAACGATGGAGAGGCCGAGACCTGATCCGGTCGCCAAGCTATCTTCTTGCGCAAAAGGGACGAAGAGTTTCGATTTCAAAAAGTCCTCAGATATGCCCTTTCCAGTGTCACTCACAGTTAATGTCACCATATGTTCCTTGTAGCCGGGACGCGAGAAGCAATTCTCCGATGCCTCCTTTGCCTCGAGTTGTAGATGAACCTGGCCTGCCTCGGTGTACTTGATCGCATTACTGAAAATATTCATGATGATTCGTCGAAGGGCTCCAGGTGGCACGTGATAAGTCCAATCATTAGGTGCAATATCGATGAGCACGTCAACATTGGGGCGCGGAATGTTAGTGTCGAGTGTACCTTCATTGGCTTTCGTGGCAGCTGCCAGTAGAGCGGATGAATCGGTCGAGTTTTGACTGTGGAAATGACCCAGAGAAACACCTTCTACCACCTCTTCGGCCAAAAGAGAGATATCGGTAGCGACGTGAGCGTCGAGGTGCGCTGCAGATCGATGCCTATTTTTCAATTCCAGTGGTGAAACTTTTCGTCGCTCCAAATGCTGGAACTTCTTTTCCAGAGAGATGATTTTGCTGAAGTCTAAGACTTGATTCATTGTATCGAGAAGAGTTCGGCCACAAGCATTGATGGTATCCATGAGTGAACACTGGTAGGCGTTCAAATTCGTACCCTGGAGAATTTCGGACGCTGCCATAATTCCGTGAAGAGGGCTACGCAATTCATGCCTGTGACATGTTGTCAGTAAATCTTGTTAAGCGTATTGCCTGCACGAAGCGACTTACGATATGCTACTGAGGAAGTCGGCCTTCTGGCGGTCGGAAATGAGCGACTCGACACGATTACACTCGGCCATAATCGATGAGCCAAAGCCCGATAGCGAACTCAGCTCAACTGCTGGATCGAAGACCTTGCTTTCGATGTTGTTCCAGCAAAAGCAACCACCAAACCACTGCGAATTGGCCGCATTCCAAAGCGGTACAAAAAGCACCTGGGTCGCCCCAGGGAAATACCGGTTGAGCATTGCCGTCTCTCTGAGTTTCCACTTTTTCGGGGCTTTCGAGCCCATCTGAGCCCTTGATCGGGGGCGGCCTTCACGCGAGGGAGAAGAATCTTCACTGTCTGAGCTGGACTGTTGGCCATCGCGATGTAAGGACCATATTTTGCCTTGTTGATATGTGTTGAGTAGGCGATGAAGGAAGTCCTCATCGAGCTTCGCGACAGGGCGGGACACGGCGGAGTCACCGTCTGGACCGAAGGGACTGTCAGGTATTGAAATTGCTAAGAGAGAAGCCGCTTTGCCGATATCCTGGGAGCTGGAAACATCACTGTCGCTCCAGCGGTCGAGCATAGCATCACAACTAGCTTCCAAAAATGCCACACCACTATCACTCTCAAGTTCGAGACTCTCTCGAATCAAATTTGCTGCTCGTCGGAAAGTCCACGAGTTCGACTGCTTATTCTCGACAGGCTGGCTAAGGCTCGAAGATTGGCCTGAAACAGAGCCATCGAAGCTAGATGACATGAACTGATCGTTTTTGTCTGATGCCAAACTGGGGGAGCGCGCACTGCCACTTGAGCACGAGCGTCGAGAGCTCGTACTGCGGGTTTTCTGTCGGCTGGCTGAGGACCGACGAGAACTTGATTTTCCGCTTGACGCATGACTGTACCGTCGTTGAGCCAAATCACTGACTGGACTTGAAATGGTTGACGTGGCATTGTTGAATGTAGAGCCACCATCCACGAAATAATTCAAGCCACGAGACAGGCGAGCTGCGCGTCGGCCTTCGGAGGCCTGTCGGCTTATTTTCAAGAAATCCACAACAAGCGACCCCATGTGACCCATTATCGCCCTTTCGCTTTTCGTGAACTCGGCGTGAGGCTTAGAATCGAGGACGAAGAGACAGCCGACATTGATATTGCTTTCCGTGGTAAGAGGTGTTCCGGCATAGAATCGAAAATTGGGGTTCTTCTGTACGATTGAAAGGGTTTGGTATCGTTCATCCTGGCTCAAGTCGGATGATACTAGGAAGTTATATTCATCTCTGGCTAGGTCGGATGATGGAAGAGCGACGGTATCCTGTTTGTGATATGAGCATTGCACTGCCAACGTTCCATCTCAACAGCGCGGATAAATCAGAAATCTGATCTTGGAACCTACCTGGCACATATCCCAGTCGCTCAAGTCAAGGGTTGAGCATTTTGGCTGATCGATGTCATCCTCAGTTGACTTGCCGGATTGTGCTATGATGAATTGCGAGTCGCGATCTGAAACACTGGGAAGGCATAGTCAGAGATACCTCCCCGATGGGGAGCTCATCTGTTTCTCACCTTATGAATGCGCGATCGACGTCTAAGCGCAAAGCGGCCAACTGTGCCAGGGATGTCAAGGCGTCGTTGTATTCGCCGAGCACCAGTGACCCGGGTAGGGGTTTCGCAGTAGCCGCAGCTTCTTCTTGCGGTAATAAAGGCGTAGGTGATGGCTGTGGTGACGCAGATGGTGAGCGGACTGATGCGGAAGCCGAATCAGTGAATTGCGGATGGCCTAAAGAGGAGCCTCCTTCGCTGCCGGGTGTGGGGTATTCGTCGATCGCAGCGAGACGCTCCGGTCGAAAGTAGCGGTACACTTCACGCGCTCGGCGACCAGCGCCGTGATCGTCATCTTTTGCCGGGGTTTGAGGGTCCTGGGTAGGATCCTGGGCCGCTGACGCCTCCATCGTTTGTTGAGGTTGTAGGCAAGTGAATTTCCCTTCTCAGGACCTATTCAGGTTCAGTCGTCGCCACGTAAACAGTATGTTCACAAATAAGGTGTATTAAAGGCGTCTCGTCGATCCTCAAGGGAAAAGCGCCTTGCCGGAATGACAAAACCACATGCAGTTCGGGTAAGTGTGGAAGAGGGAACATGAAATTAAAATGAATAGGCGAGGCGACTTCCGATCGGATTACGATTCAAGCATCGTGGTACTAGCGAGTGCGGATGCCTTTTCCCGATCCTTTCACGAGTAATGTCATAGGTCTGCATATTGGGGCTTCATCTAGTGGAGAAACGGCGCAGCCTAGCCCGATTGGTGGAAGACGAAGCGACACATTTCACTGCTCATGAGAGACGACTGGCGAAATGCGTCCAGGCTAGGGTTGGCGAACGGCCCGAGGAGGTGGATTCGCGCGATGGTTCCAACGCCCCTCGTGGAGACATCTTTCAGGGCAGACCGTAGCGGGTATGGATATGCACTGCGTCGTCGAGCCACTAAACTAGGCTAGGAATAGCGTTCCGCATCCATGATACCAATCAGAGCTGTCGGCTCAAGAATCCGCCAATTATATTGCTCTTGATGATCAACGGCGGGTCCCATCCCGGAATGGCTAAATGTCGGAGATGGTTTTCCAGCGCCCTTTGCGCATCCGAGATGTGGCTAGAAACCGCGTCGGGCTCTCGAAACATCTTGAAGAGCAGTGTAGCCAGAGCTTCGCGTGTCTTGAAGCCTCTTTTGGCGTAGAGGCATAATATTGAAACATGTTCAATCCGGTCGCGATCGAAATGGTCTCGATCATGCATTCCTCACACGGGATACCGAGGTGATCCGATCACATTGCGGGACTATGTTCTGTCTCCATTTAATGAAGTACCCTGTTTCCAACGCTTTGGTACAGGGTTAGAACCTGTTTAAATATCCCTTGTCGAAAGTTAGTCGTAAGAGAACCAGCGCTTGGTATCAGAGACACCCAGTCACGAATCATAGGAGTTATCTTCTTAGCTCATAAGGGGAAGGTGTGAGGCACTGTAAAAGGTTCCGTCGAGTCATTTCATCAGTCCGGGAAGCTTCGTTCTTATACGCTCTTTTAAGGCATAGGGGCCCAAGGGAGAAGAAGTTCAGTTCGTATATTTTGTTCTAGACGTGGCGCCACCGCTATCCACCTCTACCAGAAACTGCCGCGGTCTCCAAGTTGCACCAGCCCCTCCTCCAGCTGCGCATTCCAGCTTCCCTGCATTGCTTTCTTCAGCGTTGGCGTCCGGTCTCCATCTTGACTTTTTAATCACCCTAAAATCGTTTCGACATTCGCAACATGTCGGACTTCTCGTGCACATCAGTGATGGGAGTGAACTTTGAACTGACTGCAAGGTAGGTTCCCCCACATCATTCAATCTGCGGTGACAAGCGACTCAAATTTGACCTTTTGACAGGTACTCAGAACCACAGCCGGTGGAGCTAGATGCCTTTGGGCTCATGTGGTACGCTTTGGAGTTCTCAGGCGGCAATTCAAGAGAGATTAAGCACTGACCTTTTCGGTCAGCTCCGCAAAAGACGGTATTTTGCACCAGCTAGTCGCCATCAAAAAACTCACAAAGCCATTTGGTTCCGCTATGCTGGCGAAGCAAGCTCTTCGTGAAGTCAAACTTTCAAGACATTTACGACATGAAAATGTCTGGTCTTTCCTTCGATCAATGCGCTTTCGAAGCTATGAACATCACTGACATGATGCCAGATTATCGGTCTTGTGGACGTATTTATATCACCCAAGGAAGACCTGTATGCTGGGCCTAGGCCAAGTTTCAATGTTTGATCACTGACCCTTTCAGATACATTGTCACGGACCTTATGTGGACCAACCTTCAAAGACTCATTGAGAAAGGCCCCCTTGACAATGATTTCTCCAAATATTTTCTCTATCAGATACTGGTAGGGTGCAACAGTCACTTCACCTGGATACAGAAACTAACAATTCTGAAAGCGAGGATTAAAATACGTTCATTCGGCGGGCATCATTCACCGTGATCTCAAGCCGAGCAGTATACTCATCGATGAAAATTGCGACCTGCGAATCAGCAACTTTAGTCACGCTCGACTGCGGGATCATCAGATGACAGGCTATGTCTCCACAAGATATTATCGCGCTCCAGAAATTATGCTCACATGGCAGGAATACACGGAGAAGGTAGATATTTGGAGCACGGGCTGCATATTTGCAGAAATGCTACGAGGCGCCCCTTTATTTCCGGCTACCAGCCATGCCGATCAGTTTACGTTATTCGTAAATCTCTTGGGTAACCCTGAAGAGCGCATCGTGGACACGATCAAAAACAGACACGTAAGTTTGCCTTGATTGGAGCTGCCTTGTGAAATAGATGGGCTAATTCACCAATAGACAAGGTTGTTTGTTCAGTCTCTGCCCAAGTGCAAATGTGAACCTTTCGTTGATATTTTCCCGGACCTCAACCAAGATGGTATGTGTCTTTTACCACTTCTTAGCTGATGACGGCCGGTTTCTGACACCCGCAGCAATGGAACTTCTCGAAGAAATGCTGTATTTCGATGTGGAAAAGAGGACCAACGCGCGGGACGCGCTGTCTCATCCATATCTGGCAACTTACCACGATCCTGAAGACGAGCCAGTAGTCAAGATACCATTTGACTGGAGTTTTGATAACGCCGAGGTAACGATTGAAACCTGGAAAGCCGCAATGTAAGCTCACTTGCTTTTGATATGCTACTTGCAATTCTAATTGAAAGCCTAGATACAAGGAAGTTGTTCTCTTCCGTCAGCAGGCTCTCCGATCTCGACGCTCGGTCAACTTTCGCAGTGCGATCATCCAGGCATCCAAGGACCACGTGGTGAGCGCAATCACCCCAGTGACAACAGACACGGAGTCGGATGAGATTTCACTTCTCGGGGACGGGAAATTTGATGATGTACTATCTTCCTTTTGTAATGATTTTAATTCATGACTGTTGTCCCTTTCTCAGTCAGGCGCCTGATGTTGTGAAATCTAGTGAGATGCACTCAGATGAGCGGATGAGTATTCACAGTACCACAGCTTCAAATCGCTGTACTATTCCTACTATCTTATCCGAAATAATATAATATACTCAAAGTCAGATACAAAAATATCTAGTATTGTCCTTCAATGGTCAATGTACCTGTTTTAGTGACCAAATACTCGTTGACCGCTACCTCTTTACCGCTCTCCTTGCCATAGCCAGACTCCTTGATACCTCCAAATGGCGACTCGGCAGCAGATTGGTTACCTGTGTTCATCCCAATCATACCAGCTTCCAAGTTTTCGAACAGGCGCCACACACGATCAACATTCTTAGTGAAAGCGTAGCTAGCCAAGCCCATACTGGTGGCATTGGCCATCTTCACTGCCTCTTCCTCGGTTTCGAAGCGATAAAGTGCGGCAATGGGAGCAAAGGACTCTTCCTGTGATATTTGCATTTGCTCTGTCATTCCAGACAGAATGGTAGGCTCGAAGAAGTATCCCGGGCGGGAAGTCATTGCTTTGCCACCCAAAAGTACTTCCGCACCCAGGCGTCGCGCATCTTCAACCTGGGCCAAGGCCTTATCAATACTGCGTGGAGTGGTCAATGGACCCATTGTGGTGTCAGAATCAGACCCATGGCCAACCACTAGAGCAGTGGTGCGCTCCTTTAGCAGAGCGGCAAAATGGTCATAGATGCCTGCTTGGACATAGATACGATTTGCTGTGATACATGCTTGACCGGCGTGACGCCACTTTAAAGCCATGAGTTGTTCAATCGCTTGGTCGAGATTGGCGTCATCGAAGACAATGAATGGGCAGTTACCGCCCAGCTCCAGGGTTACCTTTTTGAGACCGTGAGCGCAGTGCATGGCGACCAACTTTCCCACTCGGGTCGATCCTGTAAAGGTCACCTTCTTCACGAGCGGATGTTTGCACAGTGCCTCGCTGAGAGATGGCGTGTTCTCCAGGTCTGTCGTCAAAATGTTCAGTACACCGGCCGGGATACCCGCACGACGCGCCAACTCTGCGAGCACAAGTGCCGAAATGGGTGTCTCGGGACTGGGCTTAACCACCATTGTACAACCAGCCGCCATAGCAGCACCAACCTTACGGAGCACCATGGCCACTGGGAAGTTCCATGGCACCAGCGCAGCCGCAACACCGATAGGTTGCTTGATGGTGAACAGTCGGCGATTGGGCGCGGCAGGGACTGCCACGCTGCCGTGGATGCGCTCTGCCTCGCCAGCAAACCACCACAAAAAGCCAAGTGAGTAATCCAACTCTCCATAAGCTTCAAAAAGCGGTTTTCCCGTCTCATGGGTCACGATTTGAGCCAGGTCATCTCTTGCCGCTGTTGTCAGCTCCCACCATTTGAGGAGCCATTTGGCGCGTTGGCGCGGATTCACCTTCCGGAAGTCCTCGAAAGCAGAGTTTGCCGTTTCGACAGCCGTGTTCACATCATCTGTCGAGTTTGCGGGGCAGCTTGCCCATGCCTTGTCGGTGCCGGGGTCTGTATGTCTTGTTAGTTGCGCTGAGCTCCACAATTGAACAATGAGCTTTTACCGAGCACTTCAAATCGCTTTCCACTTCTCGCTTCAACCCATTTATCTCCGATGAAAGAGTCGAAATGTAAAAGAGTTGGGTCACTCAGCTAGAAGCAAGTCAGACCATTTCTCACTGCCGCAGGTACCGGGTGCCGTTGAGTATCTGCGGGGCTCGGACATCTCGCCGATCGCTCCACCAAGCTTCAACACACCATAGTAATGAGAACAAAGAGAGACCTACTTTGAATGGTAGATCGTACTTGGTCGCCATGGTGTAGACTTCAATGTGTATTCGTAGACAGAATGAGGGGCTACGTTGAGGTCGCGGGGTTAATTTATTATGTTCGTGAGGGGAAGATACATCACCGAGGTAGTAGAAGACCCCTCATCGACAACACATGGCCCGGTATAACGGGCGACTGTCCGCAGGACGGCTTCTTTCTCAATCCTACCGGAAGCTTATCGATACATTTATTTCTAGCTGTCTTCTGTTCTGAGAGGCTATCAGAGACTATATTTCATGAAGCGGATCTTGAACTCAAGGACCCGAGGAGGGTACCCGTGGACCCTAGAAAATATAAATTTGAGTCGCTGATAGTTGTCGGATCCAAGTGAACATATGAGCGGCCCGGCTTAGTTGAAAAGTCGCTGTTCTCAACTTGCGCTGTAGCTCCTGGTACTACCTGCTTCGACTTTTCTCCACAATGCGAACCGTTTCCTCTCTTCTAAAGTATTCATCTCGCGACGTGAGGAAGGAGAGTCGCTCCTCGATAAGCTGATAAGGCTTCCTCAAATAGGCGGAAATAGCCTATCTAACCAGGTACCACATGATGTCTTTTTGAGGTGGGCTTTAGTTGTCAGCCACACCCCTATAGAAATTATTAAGTCCTGAAATATACAAATCCCCGGTAAAGATTCAAACGCCACATAGGGTTGACACATTTCCATTTTTCATCCGGTCGCCTCATGGATAGTCCATGCTCAGTCGCAGCCCGTTGATTATAATGAGGGATCCTAGATCACGTCTGCTGCTTCTACGAGTCATGCTCTTGAGTTGACATCCCACCGAAAGTATCGTGCATTTGAACCTCCACAGCTATCCGAGAGCAGCGACCCGGTCCCAATGGAGCCCACATCCTCGCTTACACTACGCTTACTATCTCAGCCGGCGGCTATGATCGTGAGGAGTGAAGACTAATCTCTCACTCCCAGTCCGAATGGCATCGATTACTTTCAGCCAATTGAAACAATCAGGAGAAGGTCAATCTGACGTATGGATCTAAACTTGCCCATGAGCGTGTGCGATTGACAAAGCTGGAACTGCGTCAGACTCCACTGTTTGTTCCCGATCTCAAGCAACAAAGAATCACGGACCAGGTATCTGGCCAGATCTATTGCGTTACGGTCCAGGCTGAATGACTTAGCCAGGGCGGTGGGAAAATGGGGTTTTGTATCCACATAGACTCAGCTTCGGACTTAGTATCTTTACCAATCTTACAGTTCATTCTCCATAACCTTACGGTCCAGACTTCTTTACCGTACGAGTCATACATCTTGTGTTGTTTTGTACCAATCTGTGGGACTTTGTGTTATCACTGCGGGTACTGCTTTGGCCAAGATTTGAAAAACCCACTTCCACGGGCTCGGTTTTGGCTCTACATACGACATGTCCATTGATGTGGATGACATGAAAAGACGTTCGAATTGTGTTTCCAAGACCACCAAGCAGGGAGCCCAAGTGTGACTTGTTCGGCTTCCTCTGGAAGCCGCCCAGGCCGATTTGAACGGGGTCTGGCGGGGGACGATCAATAAATTTCAGGGCTGACCACATACGATGACGTGCGTCTAGTTTAGGACTCCTAGTGTTTTTGAAATGTCAATCCATCGCCATGTCGTTAGACTCTCCCAGAGTACAGGTCTGTCTTAACAGATACATTTAGACCCCCTGATTCGCTAGATACATGGTCCTCTAGTGCAGGACTTGGAAAATAAAAAGGGGCAAAGAGCGACGCCAGAGACACGTTGACCATTGCAGGACCCCTTGGAAGCTGAACCCCGACTCTAGTCGACTTTTTGTCGGATACTAGCGGGAACTCCATGTGATGGATCTCATTCCATAGCCAATGAAATTATTTTCTGACAGATTCATCTGCATGGGATGGCCTCTCTCGGGCTCCACGATAACTTTCGTCAGGGGGGGAGTTGAGATCTGCAGAACCCTTTCGCTTTGGGGAATGGACCCATGCTAAGATCATACTACTGTAATGAGGCTGCGTTACCCACTTGCGCAATACGATTGCGCTCAATGGTGAAGGTTCCTTGATCAGCTGTCCCCGATCGACCGAAATCGGCTGATCAGAGACCGATTTTCTGGGTGGCCCACTATAGCTTCAAGTCTATTTGGGACCGGCACTTAACCGACAGCGAGACAAACCCACTGAAGGGGCCTGAGATATGACTCAAGGAGAACTTCCGAACATCAATATGGTCCGATCCACCCAGTTGGATTCCGATAAAACGGATCAGCTAGCTCTCATCCCTCGCAGGGGTCTTAAATCTCTTTTCCTGAATCTCATTCTGCTTGCAAGGTTGCAAGTCTTCCGTCCTGGCCAAGCATGATGAAGTCTCTCTGCCAATTTGGGAGTCTGTTATTCTTATGCCTTGCCCAATGGGCCGAGGGTAAGGTCTTGCCGGTAAGCTCTGTGAACACGGTTCGGTTCGAAGTCAACTTGACGTGGGCGGACTGGCACGATGCTCCAGGTACGCCTCGAAAAATGATTTTCACCAATGGCCAATTCCCGGGCCCTGAGCTTCGATTGCATCAAGGTGATAACGTCGAGTTCTACGTCAATAATAACCTTCCTAACGCAACAACGATCCACTTCCACGGTATGACACCCTAGCCCATGTACAATCGCACCGTTTATATTTGATTCGCGACAGGAATTGACCAATTGGGCACACCGTGGTCCGATGGCGTTCCAGGTTTGTCACAGAAGCCTATCCCTGCCGGCGGAAAGTTCCTGTACAAATGGACCGCCTCACAATACGGAAGTTACTTCTACCACGCCCACGCTCGGGGCCAAATTGAGGATGGTCTCTATGGACCGATCTATATCAGCCCCGATCACTCGGTCGAGAAACCATTTCACCTATTCACCAACAACACATGGGAACACAAATTGATGGAAAAGGCTGAGAAGCGGACCTCGCCTGTGATGCTTTCTGACTGGCGCCAGCTGACTTCAGAGCAAGTGTGGAACGCCGAGAAGGCCAGCAGACGCGATGCGTACTGCTCTAATGCGCTCATGATAAATGGAAAGGGCTCAATCAAGTGTTTGAGCCAAAGTGCGCTTGACGGATATACGACTGCAGCCCAGAGAACAGTACTTGGAGGACAAAATTTGACCGATATTGGATGTCTGCCTCCCTCGAATACTATGGCAGAAGGCTCTTTTTCTCACAATCTGAGCGCCCTCCCGCCCACTGTCTTTTCTGGATGTAAATCTCACCAGGGCCTCAGTGAAGTGCTCAAAGTTGACACAGTTCAGGGCTACGTGAGCTATGATTTGATCAGCTCTGCTGGTGTAGCTACCTTGATGTTCTCTATTGACGAGCACAAAATGATTGTCTACGCCGTGGATGGTCAATATGTGGAGCCAATTGAGGTTGACGCGATTACGTTGGCAAACGGCAACCGATACTCCGTCATGGTGAGGCTTGACAAGCCCTTGGGTGACTACTCGGTTCGCTTGGCAAACTACGGCGTCAACCAGGTTCTCAACACCACCGCGACCTTCTCATATGAGACACGCCATGCGACCCCTCAACACAAGATGAAGAAGGGCCCTTCGAAGCCGTCAATCAGCATCACCGGGTCGAACACAACTGCCGAAACCGTCATCCTAGACGAGTCGAAGGTCGTCCCATTCCCAGCTCATGCTCCCTCCAAAGATGTTGCCCAGACCCATATTTTGAATATCGGCCACTATCACACCTCCTACCGCTGGACGCTAGGGAACTCAAGCTACCCCCTAGCCCTGGAACAAGCTCAGCCTCTGCTCTACCACCCGAACAGCTCAGTCGCCCACAGCGACTTGACCCTGCACACAAAGAACAATACCTGGGTCGATCTCATCTTCTACGTCACCTCTCCATTGCAACCTCCTCATCCTATCCACAAGCATTCAAACAAGTACTACGTCATCGGCCAGGGCCAAGGTGTCTGGAATTACTCAACCGTGGCAGAGGCTATGGAGCACATTCCGGAGAGCTTCAACCTCAAGACCCCACAGTATAGAGATACATACGCTACTCCGCCTGCCTCTACGGGCCCGACGTGGCTGGCGATTAGATATCACGTCATGAACCCAGGAGCATTCCTGCTGCACTGCCATATCCAGGTCCACCTGAGTGGCGGTATGGCACTTGCGCTTCTTGATGGTGTGGATAAGTGGCCAACTATCCCGGAAGAGTACAAAATCGCTGAGATGAGGAGTTGAATTGACGATACGGCATGATCTCAAGCGATCTAGCTTGTGAAATTTTCAAGTTTCTATCTACTAATTCAAGTCAAAATGACTAATAAAAAGAAACAAGTATCCATCCCGGTCCGATGTCTTAGTGTCTCCCACGAGAAGAATTGCATCTACTTGTCGAGAGTACTATGGACTGTAATGAAACTTGACCTGCTCATGTTATATGGTTCAAGAGTATGCGCGGAAAAAAAGTCTGAGTTTCAGGAGGTAGCGGCTGTATCCGTGTTTGAAAAGCTCGCTTGAGTGTTGTATTTACATGTAGTCCGCCAACGTATTTGTCATTCGCTCCCATAAACTGGTAGAAAGGTAACCCTGGATCCAGTACCCATCATCATGCCTATCCCCCTTCCACATAACCAACAAGTCATCCACATCAAAACCAAGACGCTTCAGAGGCCCATAAAAGGTGATGCTAGCGTCCACAAGCACCGGATTACTCTCTTGAATCTTGAGATCAAAAAAAGGCTGTTTAGCCCAAGAAGACACAACAAGTTGTGATGAACTGGAACCAAAGTCCCGAGTGACACACGGGCTGTTGCTCATTGAAGAACATTGTTCCATGATTTGATGGAGACATAATGGCTCTCGGGCATCATCAATCGTGTGGCGGATATGTACTGCCCTGTCCACCAGAGCCGTGGTGTCGTTCTGAGATCTCAGGCCATTAAATTGTCGCGATGGCACAGGGATCCGGAGCCAAGGATTTCCAAAAGCTGCCTCTGTCTCCAAATGACGCTGAATGTTTACAATGATACTGAATGTGGAAAGGTCAGATGGATCGATTGAGGCTTGTTGGTAAAGAAAGGCCAGGACGAGATCGTGTTCCGTGACTTGGACGCCTCGATTTTCAGCCTCATTGGACCACGTGTTGATTGCAGCCTGCGGTATATGAAGCGTCATATTGACGCGAGAGGAAGTAGGACGAAATTTGTTTTGCAATTTATGCGCGACAGAGCTGAAGGCGCGTCTTAAAAAGGGGAACCAGCCAGTTCTAACGCTTTCAGCGTGCAGCCGAGCGATTGGACTGTCGTTGATGTATTTCGACTGTTCAAATGATTTCTCAATGACAGCATCCTTTAAATTCAGCGGGGGTCGAAAGCTTGACACCATTATCGGTAAATAGCCGTCCAGTATGGAGCAGTATGCTCGTGCTATATGAAGCATCGCTGGAAAGCGGTTAGAATTTGTTCCACAACTCCGGAGGCATGACGTTGGGGATGTATACCATTCACATCGCCAAATGGAGCTTGAACTTTGAAGCGCAAAATGCTTCCGTCAATCAAAACCACAGTCTGAATAGTGACAACGCACTGTCGAAGTAACTTGATTACATTAAATTTGGCGTCCAGGAAATTTTTCACGTGTGACAGTTCGGCGCTTTTTACAACGTCGTTGATCCGTGGTGTCTTCACCACATCTTCAACATGCAAATTAAGCTCAGTGCCTTGCCAAAGCTCGGATAAGTCATTTTCTTTCTCTGAGGACTTGAATTTGGTTCGCTATTGACAACCTGGTGAGAGAAAGAACAGAGGTGATGACTGAAATCCACTCACTAGAAAGTTCAACTTTCCGCCAAGCACAGGAAGATTTAAGAGGAGGACGTTCGCTGCATTTTGGAATTCCGCGAGAGTAATCCCTGCGTGAAATATCAGGATGAGATCATTCTCTAGAAATCGAGCGAGGCCTTTGTCGAGTATGGTCAGATCGAGTGACATGTTGATTGCGACAAGAAGTTGACTGTCCTTGTCAGTTATGTTCATCAGGGTTGAAATCCTTTTCAGAAGTCTCCTCTCATCAAGGAGCGTCTTGTTTGTGTCTTCATTCCTTATTTGGCCCTAATTCCAACCCACTGGCATGCCAATTCAAGGGATGATATTTCCTAGACCCCAAAAGGTTCCTGAGTAATCCCAGCAACTTGATTTTTACAGAGAGAGAAAAAATCAGAGGGTAGAAACAAGTAGTGCCATGGGAACGGGGAGATTTTGAGGAATTTCACATAGAATACATGTGGTCGGCGCTACCTTTTTCGGCCTTTTATTCACACCAAACTATCCACACTGGAATGTTTTTCGGCCCGCGACCGGCTATCGTCCAGCGTAGGCGTGACCTCTCCAGAAGTATAACGAACAGTCACATTCGTAGTTTTCAAAATACCAGCAACGCCATCTTCACTCCCCCTTGAGATACTAAGACTATCGCCGTGGTGCTTGTACTTGCGCATATCGAAGTCGCGAGCGGCATTTATATCCACACGGTTTACACCATGGGGATCCGCCATTTCGTAATTTTCCTCTGCATCGGATTGCAGCTGCGATGCCTTGTGAGTTGAGAACATGCGTGATCCCGGGAACTTGCGAGAGCCGCTCGTTCCCGCTCCGTAGCCCGATGTCCCTGCATTCCGTGATGTGCCGAGGAGTCGGGGTAGGTATCTGTTCGCGATGGCTTTCATAGATGGGCCGCAAGCTGTGACGACGGCGACGTTTACTTCAATGGCGAAGCTGCAGAAACCGATCGAGTAGGTTGCGTCTGGACTGACTGTTTTCGAGAGGAAGGCTTGAGCAAGGATGATGATACGCCAGACTCCAATGGCGGTCGCACTGTTGGAGCAGCATTGGTTAGACTAGAGAGAGTGGCTCCGGGGTTGGCTGACTTACACTCCTCCCAGACATAGAATCAGACAGACAGCAATTTTCTTCCTGATCGGCATCTGTAATTTCACGGTAATGATGATCGGGATCGAAAGGACCAAGCAATCTGTGAAAAGATTCAATGCCGCCGTCGACACGTAGAAGGCACCTTCGTCAATACATTTGCTCCCTGGAATTGAAGTGTCGTAGATGTATGCCACAGGTGGCATTGGAAAATGTCGACGAAAAGCACAGCGAAGAAGAGGGCGATGACGATAGCTAAAGAGGCGTATATGAGTACTTTGACAAGCCGCGACCGTGAGTCTAGTCGATGCAGAAACACTAAGATGGACAGCTTGATTATTGACAGGGTCGGATTATACATAAGCTGGTTGGCAAAGTTCCACTGCCATCCTGTGTTAGTCCTCGCTTTGCAATTGCACCAGCGGTACCTACAATTAAGCCCCTCTTCACATCGTAGTCCACTGGGATATCCCATTTATGGATGCCAACATAGTTGGATTTGATATCTGCGCGATACACTTAATAACTATCCGTCGAGCCTTTGGTGAAAGCACTCTCACAGTACCACGAAGTGACGGATTGCGCAACTGCAAAAATCTGTTCCAATCACCATTGAAGATTAGAACACAGTGTAGAATATGCAGAATTAAAAGTCCATACATAGCCTAAAACAATCAAATACTCATCTGTCACTCCGTCAGCAATCAATATACCCCCAACAAAATATGTTTGTAGATTCACGGGGCTTTCCCGTACCACCGGATAGGGCAGAGCGCTTTAAATAGCGACTCCAAAGCCGCAAGACAATCGAAAGACCGCCGATAATCGGAAATGCGACCACGATTCCTAGTGCAGTATTCTGGTGACTAGTGTCAATCATTCTGGAGCATTTTGCGGAGGTCTGCAGCAGAGAGAGGGCAGCCGGTAGGGGCTCTACTCTTTAATGAAGAACGCAAAACCGCCACTCCTGTTTTTAAAGTACTGGTAGCCACCTAAGATCTGAACCCTGTAGCGGGAGCTTCCTTTACAGAATACGGTTCCAGACCGGGGAGCACGTTTACTATTTCCATACGGCGTTTAGATGGCCTAGAGCCCCGACGACCAATGACGGGCAGCGCTCGCTCAGCCCTTCAGCAGTGATCTGAGACTGTAACTAATTTGCTTACGGAGGATCCGATGGAACGGAGAATCATGGTTGAACAAATGTAGACAAGGTTTGAAAGGATTCCTGAGCGCTATACTCGTCACAAATATGCGGGGATTTGACTCTGCGTCCCACCACATACTGCGGTGTGAGCCTGCGCCTGCAGGATTACCAGGAGAGTATTCTTCGTTGCTTCGATGCCTCGCCACCTAAGCAAGCCTCGTGGTGTAACAAGGATTAAAGGCTGCAGTGGTATTGTCCGGCATTCAGAGTAGTGAGACACTCTAGCTGCGATGCAAGCGAAGGATCCACTTTCGTACTTATTCCCGATCGCTTCGGGTCAACCTGCTCAAGGATGAGTGAGCGATATTTGTCCGTGCAATACAGTCGTAGTGAGAGTTAGATTCAGTTCCGCAGGATTCCATCGGCGGCGGCTGGGATACTACATCGACTCAAGTTTCGGAAGTATGCCGTTTTCGGATTGCCGTCCATTTTGCCCTTTTGAATTCTCGGTTCAGGGGAGCCGTAGCCGTGAGCTTATTTATTTTGAAGAACCTTTGTCCGGGGCAATGTCGGCTAAATGCCTTCCAAAGCAAATTGTATGACTTCTCAACTCTGTAAAAACGGCCAAGCCCGAGGATCCTCCACTGTCAACCCGGGTAGATCGGGAATGTTCAAGAGAACCTACAATTGTTCCGCGGAGGCCAATCTACGGCCGGTAGAGTCTTTATTCCCTTCAGCGTACTTCCCTTCGCGCCAAATTTTCTAAGGCTCAGTATTCCTTAGCCACGTAACCACTTAATTGAATTAGATTGTCCCGTGTAATTCTAATGCAGGGGCTACAGGGATCATTGCAGGGTAAGCGAAATTGTTGACCAGTGGGAGAAGACCGGCGATGCACGCAAAGGTGGGGGCCCTTGGGCAGGTGAATGGCTCTCGATCATCGAAGCGGCGGAATATCCGAAGCCCTCGGTCACCCTAGTCACTCCAGTCACTCCAGTCACTCTAAGCACCGATACAACCGTCGCAGGTTGCGTGTGGCGCCCACTTTGTTGTGAAAGAGTATCGCACTTGAAAGTGTCAGAGTAGCGGCCTCCATCAGGCTTGCAAAATCTCCGAGGCTGCCGACCACATTTGTATCTCGGACATCACTTTGGCCGCGACGCCCAATAGCAATTAGATTCACTGTCGGTGACGGGTAACTAGACAAAGGTGGAGCTCACTCAGGGCTTCAGGGAACCTTCCGAAGTACTCTTGTGGGTCGTCCGCCGTGGCGAGGCCGACTAACAGCACTGAGACTTGCTGGACAACGCGCGAGCTTGCTTTGCTAGATTTACTGATAGCGGTCGGCTGTGCTTTTAAAGGCTCGAGTCGCCACATTTCCGAAAACCTTCCTGCAGATCCAAGTGAAACATCCATTGAATCGACTTTTGTGATGGCGCCCATTTCAGCTTTCACTGGAGCTCTGCTCGGCGCTTTATACCTGGCACCTCTGGGAAGTGCCGCCGCTGTCCAGAGAGTGTCCTCGGTATCCGATGCCGGAGCTCCGCTCTTCACCAACGAACAACTGCAATTGACCGAACAGATCCTGTCCACTGCAGCCCCCAATCACACCGCTCTGTTTGACTTTGCCAAGAACAGCAGTTTGAGTGCCTGGGCTCACGATGCGTGCAAGGTCTTCCCTGGAGATGTCGCATGGCCCTCAAAGTTTGTGTGGGCCCTGTTTGATGAACTACTGGGTGGTGCCCTCATTAAGACCGTGCCTCTGGCGGCTGCTTGTTACTCCTCTTGGCCCGAGTATGATAGTGATGAGTGTGACACTATCACTACGGATTGGACAAATTCCAACCTGCAGTAAGTGATGAAATGGGGGATGGATTCATTTTCAATCACTAACGGGTTCAAAGCGCGGCAGATCCGGCCTCGGTGATGTGGCCCTTGTTCGAGGGCAGAACTTGTCTCCCCACGACGAATGCATCTGCCTCATGCACGGTCGGTGGCTACAGCAGCTATGCCGTAAACGTCAGCAACGTGGCTCAGATCCAGTTGGCTGTCAACTTTGCTCGTAACGCTAATCTCCGTCTGGTCGTCAAAAACACCGGTCATGACTTCAATGGCAAGTCTACAGGTGCCGGTGCCCTGGGTATCTGGACTCATCACTTGAAGGATATCGATTATATCCCGAACTATAAGAGTCGTACCTACGAGGGTCCTGCCGTGAAGATGGGTGCTGGTGTGCAGGCTCATGAGATTTATGAGAAAGCCAACGAGCTTGGTTTCACCGCGGTTGGTGGTGAAGGCAAGGTACGTCTATTGTTTGATATTCTCGAATTTCGTAACTTACAAGCAATCGTGAAGACTGTTGGAGTTGCCGGTGGTTATGTCCTCGGTGGCGGTCACTCGCCCATGTCCAGCATGTACGGCCTGGCTGCTGACCAGGTCTTGGCTCTCGAGGTTGTTTTGGCCAATGGTCGGTTCGTCACCGTGACTGAAGAGTCTGATCCCGATCTCTTCTGGGCCATCCGTGGTGGCGGTGGTGGTAAGTCTTCACTCTTGTCCACCTTGAAACTTTGTGTTAAGTTCTTTACCAGGCACCTTCGGTGTTGTCACCTCGGTCATTTCCCGTGTCTACCCCAAGGTTGGTGTCACTGTATCCACCTTCAGCTTTGGCACTGGGACCAACGTCTCCGCGGATACCTTCTGGGCCGGCGTCCGTGCTTACGTTGAGCGATTCCCTGCCCACGCCGATGCGGGCACCTACGCCTATTTCTGGGTCATTGCGACCGGGAATGACACTTTTGAGTTCTTGATGAACCCCTTCTTCGCAACTAACCACACCCTGGCTGAGTACCACGCTCTCGTAGAGCCTTGGTATAAGGATCTGGCAGATCTTGGAATCTATATCACTCCCAACTCCACCTACTACGACAACTACTACGACGCCTGGATGGCTGGCTTCCCCCTTGAGACCGTCGCATCCTCGGTGATGATGACTGGTTCTCGTCTGTTCCCTCGTGCCAACTGGGAGACCGCCTCCTTGTTCAACTCAACCTTTGACGCTCTGCGAACAACAGTTACTGCCGGATACTCCCTGCTCGCTTTCAACATGAAGGCCGAGTTACAGGATGGCTACCCATCCAACTCTGCCAACCCGGCCTTCCGCGAGACTCTCCTGCATGCCATCACTTCGACCAGCTGGAGCAGCACCGCCAACAACACTGCCATCAAGGAAGCAATGGAGACCTTCACCAACAATATCATGGGCATCTGGCGGGCTACCTGCCCGGATTCCGGTGCCTATATGTCTGAGTCCGACATTCTTGAGCCCAACTTCAAGGAGGCATTCTACGGTTCCAACTACGCCCGCTTGTGGGAGCTGAAGCAGATCTACGACCCCACTTTCCTCTTCTACACTCCCACTGGTGTTGGAAGTGACAACTGGGTTGTAAACAGCGAGGACGGTCTTCCGGACCAAAATGGTCGTCTGTGCCGCGTCTAATGTGAACCAATTCTTGCTTATGAGGTGTTGTAAAAAGCTTCTAGATTTCATTGTGTACATACCTGAGTTCTAATAATTTGTAGCAGTCTGCGAGACTAGCATTCAATCAATTACGCTCGTACACGAAAGTCTGGTATTTCGAAGAATATCACATCCGTCACATTAATATCTAGGCTTTCACTCTCAAGGGCTCGACGATTCCTTCTGGTAGGCCCAGAGCCGCCCTCGCGTGGGGCACATTGCGGGGCTTGTGGTAGGGCCTCATCGCACCCCGCGTCTTGCGCGTGCTTATTTGACTCAACTCTACACTCTTAGACAGACCCTTCCTTGTCTGACGCAGAAGCTTTTGCTGGAAAGGGATTTCTCAAAGTATTTTCACACGGCTTGGAGGGGCCCTGGTACCTTTGCAAAGCAGGCTAACCCATTACCTGTTCTTTCACGTCAGGTTCTTTAAGCCGAATTCAATTGCTACTGTCTAAGATTGGACCTTTCGTCGCATGGAAAATAAACAGCCTGGCGCATTCAAGGTCTGTAAATGATTCTTGTGCGAGACGCGTTGCAGCATGGGATGGGTTGAAGCTTGAGCTTGAGTTCATGGGGCACTACAATGCGCCTAAGTTGGAGCTGGGGCATGTGTTTGATGAGGAAAAGGAAAATTTCTACTTGTTGGAGTATAAACCCCCAGACAAGGGTGCATCGACACACTGAATGACCACAGAAAACACATACAAATCTGTGACACAATGGCTAGACTAGGCTCAGTCTTGTTTCCTCTTTTTCCATTGGCGTAAGGTAACAGGACCGTGAGGTGTATTGCAATTGAATGGAATTTATATATGGCTTGAAAGAAGACAATAGATACATCCCAAGGTCGACGCGATTGATATATTTGGGATCTCTGAGCCCAAATTTCCCCAGGCTCCCATCTACATCGACCGTTCCGTCCTCCACTCTTTGATCGAGTCCGAGTCTCATACCCTTGTGCCCCAATGGGTAGTTATATCATTGTCAATGCGGTATATCCCATGTTGCGAAATCACTAGACATTGTCAGAAATGTCTTAAGGACCCTCGCGAGCAAATCTGGGGAGAACGTACCTCAGCATTGTTGTAGCATGGAGTGCGACCCTGAGCGGTGAAGATGGAGGCGCAGGAGAAAGATCCGCCTGCATTGCACTTTGCTGGGGTGTCTTCACCACTTTGGAGCAGGCGACTAGCTCCTGTACACAAACGTGTGCAGTCGTAATCATCGCCAGTCTCCGCATTCTGTCAATAGTGCTACTAATTGAATGAGAAAAAGCCTTCACTAACATACAGATCCATAGAGACAACAGTGAGAGCCATCTGCGAACAAGCATTGGCATTGCCTTGGGCCTGAACAGGTAGCTGCCAGGCCAACGCTTGCAGTGGCACGGAAGACCATTATGCTAAGAAGCTTCATTCTGAGTAGCGCTGTTGGGATTGGACACTTCGGAAACCTTGAGAATAACTGTTGAATGTATTTGAAGATACTTCTGGACTCCTGTGCTCCTATTTATATCTACAGTGTGCACTTAGAGGCTATAATTTCTCCGAGAAAAGATGCCACCCAATTCCTTCCTTGGCAACTAGAAGCCCGTCTCTCAGTGTCCACTTCCTTTACAAGTGAATCCATGGTGGATTATCCTGCGAAGGAAGCGAGCATTGGAACCAAGAGCCAGGTTCGCTAAAGTACCAAGTTTGGTCTCGATGAGCCCCCGTACAATTGATCATGGTACATGAGGCCCATACCGGTCCAGTAAAAGTTTCGCATTTCTATTGAATTTCTACACTGTTACAGATCACAAATCGTTTGATTTTGATTTGGGAATGAAGTCGCATTATCTATGGACACAACTACGAAACTGTTTGTTTGCTGGGATTCTAGTAGGCGGGCTGTTATCGGACTCCGACGATTGACGCCTTGAGAGAAGACTCCATCAGTGGAGAGGAAGGATCTTCCTTCTGAACCTAATTTATATTGAGACAAGACATTTGGTTGGTTCGTTGGAAAATAACAGTGGTGATCAGCTCTTCTACGTTGACTGCTTGTGCATTATCGTTTGAGTATTATACTTCCAGTGGCCTTCACTCTGATTTCTTCTTCTTCTTCTTCTTCTTCTTATAGTTGCAGGGCGTCAACTTCTATCTGAGATTGTCATTTCTATAGAAGAGAACAGGAGCGGTAAGTCTCACTGATCGACAATGAGACATTGAAGACGTTAAGGACTTGGTAGCGTATGTGGATACTTGATGGACTTGTTCTTCACTTGCTCAGACACGAAGAAGCATGCAAACCTCTACTCTTCAATTTCGCCCGTTCATCCTTCATGTCAATCGCTGGGCGCTGTGGAGACCCAGCTGGGCACGTGTATGGACTGCTGGGACATGGGCATGTCTTCACCGAACTTTATTTGAGGCTAAAAGTAATAATGGGGGTTACATTCCCCGAGGATCTGCCGACAGTTCCAATTGCTCGCGATGAGCTGAACTTGAGCCACGCTAGTCTCACATCGGGTCTGCTCATGGACTGGCGAATGACCATTTCAACATGCTTCAGTGTGCGAATCCCAATGTCCCCTTTAACGATAGTCGCTGAATTGCCAATGGTATTGCAGCTGTTTTCGCTTCACACAGTGAGCCGATGCCACGCATTGCACTTTTCAACTTACTTACAATTGAGCGAGTAAGAGAATTGATCACAGGATGTGAGTAAATCAGGGAAGTGAGGAGTGGGATCGTTACCAAGGTACCTACCTATGCGAAGGCCAAATGCCCAGAAGGACGATCAGAAATATTACCCTGAAGATTGAGAGCGGTGAGCTATAATAAAATTATCCGAAATCCTTGATCAAATATAATCAACCCGACCACGTATAGAATACCAAATTTCTTGGAGTTGAGCTGGCTTGAAACAGGAGACGAGGTGTAGGAAGAGTAGGCGAGTTCATGCTCAATGCACCAAAGGTTATATTCACATCTTGGACCATTAGTAATATTTTTTTAGCATCAACTTGAAATATCCCGATCACCTGAGAATATATTCGTAACTCTGCCCACGCTTCACTTGTCGGTCCTTGCATGAGCCATACTATCCAAAGCCAACCTTACCGATATCGTCATTTTTCTAGTCTCTCTTTATCTGGGTCTCTATCTCTCTTTTGCCCTTTTTCTAGGCTTTCTGAACCTCATTATCACAGAACTGATCGTCGAAACTAACACTAACAGACTCGATGTTGGTTCACGGCAACGGGACCATTACGAATGCGACTCTTATCAGTGGTGGGAGTTCGTATTCGTTGAACTATACTTTGCCTGTCCAGCAGTGGACGGATGTTAATCTGGTCGCGAATGGAAACAAATCTTTGCTGACTGTCGGCAATGGCAAGAAGACCATGATAATGAAATTTTTGGCAAAGATTGGGGTGAATGGGGAGTATCATGTGTGGGCGCCTATCGGGGTAGAGGCGCCGTTGGCGAGGATTGGGGAAGGGTACCTACGGTCGATGCAGAACATTGTGTTGAAGGGGACTGCCTTTAAGTGAACAAGTAGAGAAGATCCGTTATTCTCCAAATTTGGAAGATATTTGGATGTAAATAGTGTGCTTATTTATTTAGGAAAGAAGATGTTACCCGTACTTTAACTTGTGGGTCCGGACAAGCTTCAAGGGTCCACGTCTCGGATGTTGATTCCTTCCTGATGTCTGAACATCACTATCTTTGACTAAACACCTCTTCCCGGGACAAGTAGTTTATTTATGGCTTCCTCGCCCGTAGACTGCCTCCTAACCCAATGCTTCAGCCTAGCCCGGGGCGTGACATATCTATGCTCCGTCGGCACCCCGCCTTCTATGCGGAAAGGAACCCTGATGTAACAAGACCCTGATCAGAGCTAGCAATTCAGTGCACCAGTCATGACCAACTCTAGCGGACATGGGTCTAGAAAGAGGCGTATAGAACTGGCATCTAGATTGGCCGCTAGCTGCAAATGGATATCATCGGCGCGAGCAAAAACCTGCCCCAACCAATCACAACCCGGAATCGACCACATGCCTTCATTGCTGGATTTGGGCCCTTTCCGCAATGTCTTTTGGCACTTTGGGACTTTTGGACTGGGCTCTTCATATGACCCTTCCCTGACCCTGGGAATCTGGATCATGTCCCTTCAGTCCATTCTCAACCTCGTCTCCTCGAGGGTGCCACCATGAAGGTCACCCTCTGCGTCCTCCTGTACGCGACCATCGCTGTCGGCTTCCCGATCAAGTTCCTGCTCACCGGCGAGACACCAACCATCATCTCCGATCGCAGTGAGATCTTGCGCACACAACGGCCTCTGGCGGTGCAGGTGTCACATACCCAAACCCCGCGCCCGACGTTCCAGGAGTACATTGCTCGTCTACGGTCCGGAGCGGGAGCGGATGCTCGAATCTCAAATGATGGCAAAACAGCCGATGCCAAGACCGCGCCTTCACATTCCGATTCGCACTACAGCATCTATGGCTCGTGGGTGGGGAAATCCAGTTTAAAGGAGAAGTCGGGCGATGCGGACGAGGAGGTTACTGGTCACGCTCGTATTCTCACATACCTCAAGCCTGCGGAAGTGCTCGATGTCATCGATAAGCATGGACCCGAGTCCGTCGCGCTGGGACTCTTTGTTCTAGTTCCCGTTGCTTATTTTGTTCTGGAGCTGCTTGAGCTTGCCATCAGGTCTTGTACCCAGGAACGATTTCCACATCGAGGACGTGATCGCGTGCGTCTATTAGGGCTGGAAAGACAGCTGCGGACAAGAGTAAGCAGCATCGCGAGATGCTGGTCGAGAATGAGAAGCATTGGTGGCAGGCGAGGCGGGCTAGGTATTGAGCTTGAGCTGTGACGCGGGAGATGTGTTGTGAATACCTTGCTGTTTTTTTTTTTTTACTTTTGATTTTCTCGATACCCATTAGTTTCATTGAATATTGCCAAGCGTGAACACCGTAACTGTGTTTATCTATTCTCCAATTCCGTCTGCAGCGTATAATCAAATTTGGCAGGTGCGAATACTGGTGCATCAAATCAAACCCCGGCGCTACGAGACGAGATGGCACTGTTCGTTTTCAAGTACCAATTTAATGGAGGATGGCAATACTAGTATGTAGATTGTGAGACCAGTGCAGCATCTTATTAGAATATAGTAGTCAAAAACACTCAACAGCATCAACCAACACCTTCTTAGAAAACAACCTCGAAAACTGAACATCAACTACTCCTTGCATGGAGCGCCGAACACAACAATAATTTTAAGCCGCAACCTTGGCAATCTTTGAAGCCAACTTTTTGGCCAGCTCCTCCTTCTTCTCAGGCGTCAACCCTTTCTGTGCCAATTTCTTCGCCGCCTCCTGCAGATGCTCCTTAGCACCATCCGTCACCTTCTTGCCAGTCTCAACATACCCCGCTCCACCCGCCACAACGGCCTGTCTGACACCATTAGTATCCTCCGCCATAGGCGTGTTCTTCACACCATTCTGCATAGCCTGAAGGTGCTCAAAGTTATACGTATCCTCGCCCAGACTCCAGGCCATAACACCGCCGATTTTCTTGGCCTGCACAATGTCGGTGAACTTTTGGGTGATCAGGTCGGGAGTATCCCAGGTCCAGAACAGGTTGGTCTCCTTGTCCCAGTAGTATTGACCGCCTTCTTTCTCGTCAGTCTTGCCGTCTTGCTTGGCCCGGCGCCAGGAATCGGTGATGGAGATGCCCTTGCAGGTACCGTAGTCGGAAAGACAGCCAGCTTGGCAGAAGTCGTCGCCGGAACCGCTATAATTCATTGTGAGTTGGGTAACATAGTAGGAAGACGCCAAAAGGGAAGATTCAACTTACCAGTTTCCGTAGGCGGAGCAGCACGTGCCATCAGGACATTTCGTGCCTTCGCTAAAGCCACATTTGCCGTTGGTAGAGGTAGTCAGGTCACTCGGGGGGAGCACCCATCACGCCCTTCTCGAACGTCAAAGCACCTGATTTGCCATTGTCTGAGCCGTCGTCGTTCTCAAGCTTGACAACCTTGCAACCGATGGGGTTCTGATCGCAGTCGGAGTTGGGGTCAGTGGTGAACCACTTGGCATAGTAGGCGAAACCGAGGTTGAGCATCTCAGGATCAGCACCAAAGTCAAGGTAATCCTGGATCACGTCCAAAGATCCCTGCACACTGGTATGGTGGGCGGTAACATTGTCACGACGGTTCATCAGATCGTAGCTCATGACGTTGACCATGTCGACTGACTTGAAGATCTCGGGACCCGTGTCACTGTTCCAGGCGATCATGTCCGGCTTGCGGCCAGGCACGGCGATAGAGAGAGTCTTGTTGCCGATTTCCTTGCGAATGGCAGCGAGGAACTTTGGATAGGTCTCGATTTCGGAGACCTTGTCAGAGTTGGGGACTTGCTTATAGTCCTGGCCGTTGCCGCCGGGGTATTCCCAATCGATATCTAGTCGTCGGTTAATATCTTTGCGGTGGTAAAAACTATCAGGGGCTTTTCATACCGACGCCGTCGAAGCCGTTGGCATCCAGCATCGAGGCCACGTTCTTCGCAAAGCGCTCACGACTGGCATCGTCCTTGGCTCCCTTCGAGAAACCCGCGGTGTCACCCCATCCACCGATGGCGATCATGACCTTAGTATCGGGGCTGAAGCGCTTGCGCATGGTCTCGACAGGCTCGAAAGGCGTGAACGAGGGAGCAGAGTCCGAGTTGAATAGGTCTGTAGCAGCAAAAGCCATAATAGCATGATCGATGTCTGCTGTTTGATCCACGCCGGGAAGATCGCTCGTATGATATCTACAAAACAGATGAGATAAATATCGAGGAGACCCTTCCAATTTCACTTACTCATCAATGTACATGACAAACCGCAGGCTAGCAGCGGTTTGAGCGGCCAATAGGCCAAGTGCAAGTTGCTTCAACATCGTGGAAGCTGGTGACCCGATACTGCTGAGAAGGAGAGTAAATTTTTCTTAAGAATAAAAAACTCCAAAGTCGAAGGACAAACCCAGCGTTCGACAAGGAGTAGAGCAGCGTCAAGCTGCAGTATATCAAAGAGGATAATGAAGAAGGAAGAACTACATTCAATCAAGAAAAACACGACTATATGCCGCAAAAAACATGTTCAGAATGATCTCCGTCCTAACGTTGGCCTCAACGCCCAAGGGGTCATGCCTTTTCCTAGATGAGGCATAATATGCTGTCGATAGGCTCGAGCTACATGGCTCATGGCTCATCCCTGTCCATAGGTGGACCTTTCAGAGAGGGCAGTTGCCCAGCAATGCTGGGGAAAGGGAAGTTCTCTGTGATGTAGGGCGATGGAATGTCGTGTGAGCCGAGTGGCGCCGGCTTCGATGGTCACTAGGTGGAACACAACAGGTCTTCCGAGCATCAAGTATGCTAGGTGAGTTTTTTTTTTTTTAGTCTCCACTGGCGGATAGTCGCGCGGAAGAGGTGGTCAAGTTGGACGTTGAGGATGGTGTAGACTTCGGTTGGAATGTTTGGTCCGCTGTGCATTCATCCCCCCTCTCATTGGCATTCCGTTGTGGAGCTGTAATTCCGCGACAATGCTCGAATGGTAAGAATTACTGCTCGGGGATTTTGACTCGTTCTGGAACTTCTTGGGCCTGGCCACAAAACGGGAGCTCGGGTGGTTGGAGGTTTCACTACGAGGTGATGGGAGTGAGATGAATGATGCATGAGATTCTGTAGGCATGAATACAGTGATCTAGGGGTATAAAGAAAGCCCAGAAAACGCCGGATCTATGACACACTGGCGAAAATGGTGGCAGCACTGGACAAAAGCATTAGTTCCAGTGCCGTCGAATAATGGGACGCGCTGGATCCCATGGACCGATGACCACATTCTTATACTTCTGCAGGCTGATGAGCCACCAGCTGCAGCCTCCCAATGTGAGTGCAGTCAGGATACTGCCAAGGACGGACCCAATTATGGCGGATGCCCATCCACCACTTAGAGTCATGCCAACTGCGCCTCCAGCAATGATGACTAGAGCGAGGGAAAGAAGAACATGGCCTGTCCACGACTTTTGCCGCAGTTGGCGACGGAAAATGGGGAACAACCCGAAAACTTCCATGGAGAACAACATCAGACTGAATACATGGGTAGTTGATGGTAAACGAGACGCGAGTACCGTTGAGGCCATCACGGCCGCGTTGGTCGAAAGAGAAGCTGGGAACTTGGTGGCGCCTGCGCCTTCACCACGTCCGTAGTCAAAGGAAAATATGTTCATGATTAAGAGCCAGCAACTCATCGCCCAGATAGAGTCGCTGGCGGTAGACTTGGTAAGGGATTTGAGAACAGGACTAAGTCCCAGCAAGGAAAAGTAGATCAAAAATGCCGACTTGACCGTCGATAGTCGTTGGCGGTTGCGTGACGAGAATAAGGAGGAACGGTCAATCTGAGACTCGTCGCTGCCACCCATCGCACTGGAAGGAGTTGAAGCTCCAGCGTGGGAAGAAGGGTTCAGCAGGCCATTCAACTCGGGACTCCGCTGGGGCATATGCTCTTTGGACTCGTTACCTGCCATGGTCAACCCAAGACCATGGATTGCATTTTCGTCTGTGCCATTTGCTTGAGTGTCATTGCCGGACGCGTTGACAGCGCTTGTCATGGAGCTTGAACTAGAGCCATCGTCACCAAGGACACCATTCGTCCCTTGAGACAGTTCTTTTTGCTCAATCCAGATCCAATTGTCCCAAAGAATCCAGCCCATGGCAGTTCCAACACTCCCCCAGCAGACTATCGAGACTGGGCTCACGCGGTCTTGAACGATGCCGACAAAACAGCAAACGAATATGACGACCGAACAGACATGTTGCACAATAACGGTTGAGTCTGCAACCAGTGGCCAGAAGTCGTACGGTCGGACTCGCGGGTTTCTTTGAAGATGGTCGAGAAAGGTCTCCGTATCGGTGTAGTTGTCGGGATCTGTCCGGCCCCGTCAGTACAGCCCCATAGAATCCACATCATGCAAACATACAAGACTGTTTCACCCACAGAAGCTTTTTCCAAGCACCCTTCCGTCTCCGACGTCCACCACCTAATTTCCTCACATCTTTCTGACTCGAAACGCCGCCAAGCACCCCACGTGGAGGCCGTAACGTAGATACTGTCCCATCACTATTTAACGAGCGCAAATTCTCATCATAACTCACAGGCGCCGAGCGAATCCTTGACAAGGATGGCCCAAAGTATGCATCTTCGGGCGCGAGGCGGTTGGGATCGGGGATGCGCTCCTGTTCAGGAGCGTTGGACCCCGGGGCTCGATAGGGGTGTGTGTCGACGGGAATGGGTGGGGGCAACGGAAACCGCGATGAGGGTGGGGGAGTCATCGAGCTGACGAAACTAGTATTGGAGCATGGTGTTGGGAAGAAGCAATTGGGCTTTAAACGTCCAAATGAATCGTGATGCGGAACGCGCAATCCCACGTGTATGGCAACGTTGAGGTCATGTGATTTAAAGCTACTTTCTGCCTTGACGATCGGGCTTCAAATAGTCTAAAATGCAGAATGTGCTGGGGAATCTGATGGTTGATAGCTAAGCTCACGAATGGCTTTCAAAGAAAATGAGACATTTCAAATCGTGAGTTATACATTAATTTCGCATCGAGTCAAACAATTATCAATTTTCGATTCACCTTCAATATTACCTTCACAAACGCTTCGTGATCTTCATTCCCGAAGATTCAAGCGCTCAGGGTCCGGAAGCTCATTCTTGACATCAAAAAGCATTGAAACAGAGAAAGCTTCATGTATTTGTCCCTAAGGAACTTAATCAACCTCGCAGCAGGTGAGCAATCGCTTCGCGCATAGGTGAAGTAGCAAATAAGACCTCCTTCGCCGGGAACGATCATGTAAACGAGAGATTCGTTGAAATTACCAATTGTGTTCTAATTAATACATGACGGTCTGCCGAAATGAATACGCATCCTGTCACCATTTCATCTGCTGACAGCTTCTCCGAGACGGACAAGACATGTGACAACGGGAGATTCAGGGGTATCACGCTGGTGTTTCTGTGAGCAAACTCACAAATGGGCAGCGGATTTGGGTAAAGAATATGACTTCCAGGCGGAAGTGATGTGACGAACACCATGCAGATTTCTCCAGCACATCTATCGGACCAGAAGAAGCGTGCTATTTTGTGAGTCTAGGAAGACCAATGGGTGGTTAGGATTTGATGAAGTATAGAAAGGGGTATCAATGCTTCAGAAGTGGGTGAAGATATAGAAAGGTCGCCCTGGCCCGCTATGATGAGCTGGGCTGGTTATTCTGTGGTTGATCGAAGGTATTATTTTGGACGAGGTTGCGAACCGCCTGCGGTGCCACCACGTCATCGACGCTGTTCCTGCGGCCCCAATTTTGAGGCTGTCGTCGGATGAAAGCGCCAACGGCACCCAAGTAGCCCTCATGACGCAAGAAGTATGCTTGCTTCTCGCCTTTAGACCAGAAGCGGATGGCATAAGAGAGGGTGTTCATGGTCTGGCGGTGACCACGAATGAAGGAACCGCCGAAGTAGATGTGCTTGACTTCGTGCTTCTCGGACTGGAGGTAGGCGATCTGACCGATGTTGTTACTGGTGTATGTTAGCTTTGTGCCTTTTCAAGCAGAAGAAAATGCGTACCTAATGGCATATAGAAGGCTCCGGCTCATGTCTTCGGGACGGAAATTGACCCCGCCGTTGGTCTGCTTCGGGTCATCGTCGTGGTAAAGACCCTCGCCGTCCTCGGCACCTCGCTCGGCAGCGTTCTTCAGGCGGAAAACTTTGCCAAATGTGCTGGCAATGGCTGTGCTCTTGAGCCCAATCTTTGTATAGTCCATTCCGTAAATATCGCCCACCAGCATGTCCACGCCGCTGTTGTCTCCGCGATCCGCCATGGCCAGCATGTCGTCAAAGGTGCGAGCGCCTGTCAGCAAGGACATCAACCCCCAGAAAGTTCCGCCACCGAGATGTGTACCTCCGACACGCTGGAATTGCCTCGGGCCGGACACCTTGATCATTGACACGCCGGACCCTATGTTGACCAAGAGATAGGGGTAAACGTCCGGCCGTGCCTCAGCAAATTGCATCGGTTCACTGTCGGTGTCGCTATAGGTGAACACTTCGTTGGGGATTTCGGTGATGAAAAAGTCTAGGCCTAGTGGGAAGATTGGTTAGGAGAGTCTCAACATCCAATTCCGGTGAGCCGGGGACCTACCTATGATCAGACATTCCATCTCCTCCTCTCGCAGAATGTTGACGTCCAGCGCCTCCTTAAGCTTATCGTAAAACTTGTATGCGCCCCCTCCAGTTGCCACAACGCACAACTCGTCACGCGGGTTGCTATTGAGCTGCTCGTGCTCCTCCTTGAGCTGGCGAATGAAATTGATGCAGATGTCAATCCGGTGAGTTTCGAAGTTGATGAAGTTCAAGCGACCACCATTGTCTTCCGCGTCGAGCTCCCGCGTGAAGTACACGAGCTTCGCAAGCGATCCGCCGATCTATATGGCAATTGTGGTCAGTCACGCCGTGCTTCAAAGTTTTCGCAGATTGCGGGGTGCCGGTCGCAGTGCGGGGCAGATAAAGTCCAAAACTCACATCGACGGCGACATGGCTCACAACTCCGGTATGGTGAGGGAGCCGAATGTCTTTGTTCTCGTAGTGGACCCCGTCAGCTTCAACGGGACTTCGAGAGCGGTCGTCGTCGTCGACGATGAAGGCGCCCGTGACATTGATCTTCACGGCGCCGGGGTTGGAAATGGCCTCCTCCACCCTAGGCAAGCGCCCTGGGCGCTTGCGGCGGGCATCAGACTCCGTAAGATCGGAGGGAGCCATATTTAGATTGTAATTGTAGAGTCAGGAGGAAGAGAAAGGGAGGAGATGCTCGTGCCCAGGCTTACGGCGTACTTCTCCTTCTACCCGAACTGCCAAAATGGGATCCACTCAACAAAATCCGTGCCGAGGGCTTTCCCTTCCGAGGTCCCTGAATGTAACCTCCCTCGTTCCGTATGGTTATGTCAAGTACTTAGGTAGTCAGGACCTCGGGAGTCAAGAGGAGCTAAGTCACATATCATATTATTTTCTCTTTCTGACCAATTACATACAATGACATGCCGGCTTAGCTCAGAACGCTTAATATTTACCTCTTAGGACTCAGGTACAAGACTTCAGACTAGCTAAATTTGATCGACAATAGACCTCTCCACCTAGCGTATAGCCCGCTGTAGATTTTACGTTGCAAGATCTATACTTGACTAGAGACCTCTCCACTTTAAGCTAGCCGACTGCGATCACGTAGCTAGAAACACCTTCGCGCAATTTCGAGGGAGACTTATGACAACATTTCAATAATTCTATTACCTTCAGCAACACCTAAATCATGTGCCAGATTTCCGTTGCAACTTTATTCAGCAATTTTCAAAGTGTACGTGGTCCTTTGGCCGTTATTTTAACCTTCGGGCTTATACTAGCATTTCGCAGGCTAGTCCCAAACTAGACTATGCATTCAGACCACCATTGGGCAGAGAACCCTTTCTTTCAGTGCGAGTATCATCAAGCTGCGCATATGGAAGCCCTTGTGCACTTCGTCATTGCTATAAGTATGAGCTAGAGAGTCGATTCTCATGCGAATATCTCATACTTGCATTAGTATCTCCAAATAAGTTGAAATTCTTACTCTAATTCCTGAGTCACGTCAACAGATCATTCGATAGGCCATTAGCAATCTTCAAGGACTGAGATGACTCTGGAATACACTGTGCCAGAAAAATGAATACACAGAACCATGAATAGTAGAAATTCTGGCCTGAGTTTTTTCCAATAAGGCACGTGTACGGCTAGCATTTGCTTGTAGAAGTGTGACCGTGTTCTCTCCTCCTTTTCTTCTGTTATCTGTTTTCTCTCTCCACTCTCTCTCTCTCCTTTCATTCAGTCTTCCACCCTTTTAGCACTGCTGAGTCAATTCAATTTGAACTTCACAGTCCATTGCGGTCACTCCATCTTATTTCTCACTTACGTGAGCTGCTTGCAAGGCAGTACACCCACATCCTCTCCTCGTCTCCCTCGCAAAAAGATCTCCCTCATCCTTCCACAATGGCTGTTTGGGATCACTTTGAGAATTCTGGCTCTCACCCGCCCCACCCGGTAGACACTATCATTGCCGGATTGGCTGATGTTAATATTACTGAAGAGAGTGAAGTTGGTGAAGCGAGTGAGCTCGCTGGTCTTGACCACCCTCCCAATCAGTGGCTTGGCCCTTCCGGTGATTCCATCAAGGATGTTGCTGCCAGAGGCTGGTCCGATCGTATCCCGTTCGAATACGCTGACTTATCGAACCCTGAGTTCGCCGAGTGGGCATGCAATGCCAAATGCTACGAATGGAAAGGTGAATTTGGAGATGTCGGTCCGAAAAATGAGGAGCTCGAGAAACAGCTTTTCAACGCCGACAACATGACTCGAGCTGGACTGCAGCTTGACCGGTATGTTCAATTACGTGTTGTTTAGGTCTGACCCACTACTTAGCATCAATATCCAGGTTAAACGAGATCGACGTTCGCGTGGAAAGCGAAGATCGTGTGCACCCCATTGTCAGTGTTAGTACCACCCACCACTCCATTGAATCTTATCGCTGCCTTTGAGCGTAGCTAATCTTTATTTGCAGTGGGATCACGCCGGCTTGCACCCTATTATGAGACAGAATATCGATCTGTGCCTTTACACTGCTCCCACAGCCATCCAAATGTACACCATCCCTGCCATTCTCACTGATAGGGATCTGATTGGTATCTCTCAGACTGGTCCGCTGTCAATATCTGATTTAGTACGATGTTGTTGCTAAAAGATACAGGCTCTGGCAAGACAGCCGCATACCTTATTCCAATTCTGTCTAAGCTGATGGGAAAGGCGAAAAAGCTGGCCGCCCACGCCCCGACAACGTCGGGCCTGACTTTGACGCAAAGCTGAATGGAGTCCGAGCGGAACCTCTGGTACTCATTGTATGTCCCACGCGAGAGTTGGCAACCCAAATTTTTGACGATGCTCGTCGTCTTTGCTATCGCTCCATGCTGCGTCCTTGTGTTGCATATGGCGGCGTGCCTTCTCGTTTTCAGCGAGAGGAGCTTCGAAAGGGATGCGATATTTTGATCGGTACTCCCGGTCGGATCATTGACTTCATGGGACAGGGTCACGTCTTGTCGCTTCATCGGGTCAAGTAAATGACCTGGACACTTACATGCATCCTTGAATCTAGAAAGCTGACCTCAAGAAAGGTACACCGTCATTGACGAAGCTGACGAGCTACTTCATTCCGACTGGGAGGACGATTTCAAGAAGATCATGTCAGGTGGAGGTAAATTTCAACATGAGACTAGGATCTCGGTTTCTTACTTTGTGCAGATGCCACCGAAGATGATGATCACCGCTACATGATGTTTTCTGCTACCTTCAACAAGGATTGTCGAAAACTTGCTCGTGAGCATCTCGGCCAGAACTACGTTCGCATCAGCATTGGACGCCCGGGCAGTTCGCATCTCAATGTCGAGCAGCAGGTAAATCACCCCTTCCTATCCGCCTCGTCACGATGTTCGTTGAAAGTTTAGCCCACTGACTGTATTATGAGATCATCTACGTCGAGGAATCACGGAAGAACGACGCCCTCTACGACCTTCTGTTGAGCATGTGCCCGATTCGCATTCTCGTTTTCGTCAACAACAAAAAGCAGGTCGATTATGTCGACGCATTCCTCTATGAGCACGGTCTTCCCAGCACCTCGATTCATGGTGATCGGACCCAACGAGAGCGAGAAGATGCCATGTGAGTATCTCCAATTTCGGATGTGATAAATACTTGCTGAATTATTGAACAGCCGCTCTTTCAAGACTGCGCAGTGCCCCATCATGGTCGCCACGGCTCTTTCTGCCCGAGGTTTGGACATCCCAAACCTCATGCATGTGGTCAACTATGATCTTCCGAGGGCCAATCACGGTGGTATCAACGAGTACATCCACCGCATTGGTATGTTCAGCTGATGCGTTTCTTGTTCCCGCCTTTGTTTTCCTCCCAAAAGTTGATAAATTCATTTGCACAGGGCGCACCGCACGTATCGGAAATGAAGGACTGGCAACTTCTTTTTACACCGACAAGGATAAAGACCTTGCCTTTGACCTGGTGCGAATCTTGCTGGAGTGCAACCAGCCAGTTCCCGACTTTCTTGAGCATCACATTCCAGCTGGTAGTCGTCCTGTGTTTGACGACGATGAGACCGACAGCGAAAGTGACGATGACAACAGAGCTGATATTGGCCCTGAGAACGAAGACGAGATCAATGTTGGGGTTGCCGCGATCCACCACAATAACGGAGACAATCAGGGCGAAGACGGCCAGGTTTCCTCCCGTCGGGAGGCCTTTGGTGCAGACAAAACCGGTCCGGGCGGATCTCACTGGGCTACCAACGACGTGACGCTGTAAACAGCAGATGCACTTCCTGGTGAAGTTTGAATTAACCTGCCCGGGATTCCCCTTTCACTCTCCCGGTGTAAGCGGTGATGGTGATCAATGAAAATTCTGACTGAGGGCTTTGATGGGCAGATTGTTACAAGTGATCATCTTTCTTGTTTAGTCATACCCATCTGTCTATCAGGATCTCTTCCCTCTACCTTTGCCTATGGCTAGTGCTGATGAGAGCCGTTGTCGTGGGCTGTCCTGACAACGAGCTGTATCATCTATTCATGCTCTTGAAGAAAGTGTTGCGACTCCCTGGGTTGAAACCTCTTGCCCTTCGAGCCCTCCACCTCTAATTTGTTCTTGTCTCATAGCTACAAGACGAACGATTTCCAGTTTCTGAAAAAGTCCGCCGTTTCTCAGTAGTTCAAGGAAGGGGACAGTTGACACCTTCCTAATTGTAGAGCAACGTGCTTGCTTATACTTCAAGCTCCGCTCAAGGATTGCTTGGCTCATCTGGCCGATTTCATCCTGTTAAGTCTACATCGCCTGTTCACTCCTTTCTCTTCGCCAGCTCATCCCTCGTCATGAAGAGCCACATATTTCTATCGCCGGCCGCCCTCGTCTTGACCCTGTTCTCGACGAGAAGCCTCGCCCACGGGCACTACAGCGACCAGCAATGGTACGAGCCTCGAGAGCAGCACATCCTTGATGCCCCCGAAATTGCAAGGCCCATGCCCTCACTCGGCATCGACACATTTCAAAACCCAACGCACAACGACCTGGGTTTCTGGCATGGTGCGGGTGAAAATTTGACCACGCAGTACCAGCCTGGCTCCATGCGACTCTTCCCAACCGACCCGGATCAAAATTTTCATACACAGTTCGAAACGAACGGGTGCTTCAGTTTAATCCCGTGGCAAGATCAATTCCTACATGTTGAATTTGTCGGCACCGATCGGTTCACTGTTTCCTTGAACGAGCATAACGTCGACTGCTCCCCTCGTCGTGCTCCGTTCCCGGGTGTACCAGACAGTATTCAGGCATCACGCTATGTGATGAGAATAGGGCACGGTGGCTCCAACATTGATGAAGAAGACCCTGAAGAGGACGAGACTATTCGCAAGAAAGACGGCGAGAAGCAAAAAAGCAAAGACAACTGCCGCGATGAAGATGTGCAGTCCCCAGCTGCGCCGCCGAAGAAAGAGCTGTTCATTCCGCTCTCTCACTTCCACATCGATCAGAATCGCGTCATATCTGTCTCTTTCTCCGGCTTTTATACCAACAAGTCCGTCACGCTGCATCGGGTTGAGATTGTTTCGAGTGTCCCGCCGCCGAGGGAGGAAAATAACTACTTCAAGGTTCCTGAGAAGCTACCCACAGGAGACTTGATTCTGCGATGTACTCGGCCAAACTCCTTTGCGTTTGGAATCGATGATGGATCGCCTCGCTTTGCGCAGGAGGTTATGAGGATCCTTGATGAGGAGGATGTTCGGGTTACATTCTTTGCTGTCGGAGCTGGACTCAGGGATACCACCACAAATCTCACCACTTTCTATCGTGAAATGCTGGCCAAGGGGCATCAAGTTGCGCTGCACTCATATACACACCCCAGGTAAGTTGGGTCTCAAAGAGTGCATGTAATTGATGTACTGACTTTGATCAGAATGGAAGCCTTGCCCACACTTGACCAGATTGATGACGAAATCATCCAAGCCCAAAGGACTCTCCAGGAACAACTCGGGATCGAATGTGAGTTGGAACTCGCAATCATGTAACCAGCAGCTCTAACAATCCTACCAGCCTCCTACTTTAGACCCCCATTCGGAACCGTCGGCGCGCGGATGCGACAGCAAATAGCAAAGTACATCCCCAACGCACACATCGTCAACTGGAGCGTCGACGTGGAAGATTGGCTCTGGGCCAACAGTTCAACTCCAGAGAGGCAGCTCGACGCATTCTATCGCAGCGTCGCACGAGGCGGCAATCTCGCCGTGATGCACTTCCTCAACCCCACGACGGTCGGGTATCTACCCCAGTTCATTCGACATGTCCAAGCCTCTGGTCTCAGGATCATGCGTGTTGATCAGTGCATGGAAGATCCCAACAGCCCACCAGTATTGTGAGGATCAACATTAGATACCAACAGAGAGGGATCATGATGTGTAGATTGCCTACGTGTATTCTTATACTGTATCCTTTCATCGCCTTACAGACGGCTTCCCAGTCCATAGTGTTTTATTCAGTGTTGTTCTCTTCATGGGATATAATAAATTGTTTAGAAGCGCCAGGTGTCAAGCGCACAAGATCGTCATCCGTGACGCCGGCTCTATATGAGAATATACTCCAACACCAACACCAGCCAAGATTTGCACCACCCGAGAGAAAAAATAAATCATGATAGAACAATATAGAGATAAAGACCCGGTGGTGATGCCATGCATGTGAAGAAACCCTACATCCTAACTCCCGCCCCAAAAAAAAGGGAGATCCAAGACAAGTCAAACAGCAAATATTTTATCAACGCCAACGCTTAAGCTCATGAAGTATCCCCAAACTCGGGTGCTCTACACAACCCCTTTTGATCCATCATCGTGCGAATCCGGCTTGTGAGCCAGCCTGATGCCGCATTGCGGTGCGGGCTGCCAAGGCGTGGGTTGCTGCTCGTGAAACATGTGTTTTCGCGGAAACTGAACTGCACGCAGGTCGTTTGTGCGTCGCAAACCTCGCGACAATCTTCGAAGGTTGTTGCGAAGGGTTGTTCCTCGCCTGATAGATTGTCCCAGCTCAGGCGGCTCCGAGAGATGGCGATTTCGGGGTAGATGAATTCGCGGAAGAGGTCGCTGTGGAGGAGGAGACGTTTGTTTTTCTGAGGTCATTAGTGTGATGATTATATAGTGGGGGTGTTGGAGAGGGATTTACTTCATGCCATCGTCTTTGTTCAAATTTCCAGAGATCTTCGATGTCTTCGGCTTTGAGGTGGTGCAGTGCGACGGCTATGTAGCACCATGGTTCACGGTATAGTTCTGTTGTGAACTCGTCTAGTTCACCCAGGTTGGAGTTTTGTAAAATCGGCCAGGAGAAGTGTAGGTTGACGCCGGCATCGGCTAGGACCTTGCCCAGGACACAGTCGCCAGCCCAGTGTCCGTCTGTATAGTCGTCGAGCTCGGCGCGGCGTGTCTCGTACTGTTCCGAGACTTTTGTAAGAGCTGGGTTGGAGAGCATGAAGCCTGAGCCACCGTGGGCGAAGATGACATCTGCGATTTGAGTCTCGGTGCCGAGATAGTATGGCTGTTTGTGGTCGAACTTGGACAGCCAGGTAAGCAGCGTCGGCCAAGAGGGGTAGGTGTCAGCTTCCATGAAGACAAACCACTTGGCATCGGGCTTGTACTTCAGTGCCTCCTGCGCCATAGGCAGGAACTTCCACTTGTCCAATTTCCATCCCGGGTTATTTGGTTTTCCAAAGTTGGTGTTGTCCTCGTCGGCGAAGTCCTGCTGTTCCAGACCTTTGCGCCCCTTGCCAGCAATGCGATTATAAATTTCAAAATCCTGCACGCGCATTTTCACATCGGAGTCGATGGTACTCAATGCATCGTAGATCTTCACACCCTCGATCTCCTCCTCAAAGTCGGAGTAGATCACGTAGTGAGGGATGCAGCTGAGGGTGGTTTTGAAGTGGATCGGGACTTTCTGTCGAGCTTCGGTGACACCGGTCTTCATGACAACGAGGATATCCTCGATGCCTGGGAGAGGCGGGCATTTCGTAGATGGCTCGCCGGCATACTGGATGTGAGCGTCGGGGTGGCTGGGGCGGGATCGTCGATACGGGAGGCTCGATTGCAAGGAGAAGATGTGGTATAGGAAGAGAAGCGCAACAGCGGCAGCGACGGCAGTGACGCGGCGACTGAATCTTCGAGGGATCATGATTGAGGAGAGTACCTCGTCCAAAAGGAACAGGTCGCCTGCAGCTTTGGAAGGTGGGCGCTAAGTGATCGACGCCGCGCACGGGCTGCTGACACACGCCGGACGCGTACAGTGTCCGATTCTAGATTAGAATTGGGCATTGGCATTGCGGAATGTCACAGCTTCGATAACAATAAATTTTGAGACAGTTGGCTTTTTCTATTAGCTTCTCTTCTTCTGTTAAGACCCAAGTGTTTGGTAACGCCCCCTGTTCATAGTATAGGGGCATCTCGCTATGCCTTAGTGATCGTCATGAAGATCTACTTCACTGCCCCATTCTAATTACTCCTGAATGATTTTTAGTGGAATGTGCCACTGACTCGCCATCACCTAATTTTTTGGTGATGCCCCTGGCACTTGAACTCGACGTGTAATCAACGTCGTCTGGGTACAAGAAAGTTGATTGGGCATTGATCATGCCTACCAAAGAATGCATAGATCCGGGGATCTGCTTTGTCACATTCTACGGCATTATATGTCGTTGGAAATAGCTCCTGTGCACCTGAGTATGCTCTTATCCCCGCATTTGAGTGCACTCGAGACCTGAGTCAGAACTCGACATCAACTTTGAAAAGGCACAAGTGCATGTGATAACCTTGAAAACTCCTTTGTTTTGATCTAGACCTAGCTTCCACCGTGCCGGGATGTGGCTTAGCGCCGCCATTCTCAGCCTTTTTTGGAGGGGTTAGATCACTCGCAGGGGTTGCTGTGGTTTTTTCATCCGTGGCGGCTGTGCTTCGAACATGTGCGTTGGATGGCCCCCAACAGCAACGAGTAATGTCTAGAACTTTATGCGGGGCCATGATAGTCTTCATGGCAGGGCTATGCAGCTTGACGTGTTCTGGTGATTTTGGCTGCCCTTCCAACGGGCGTTGAGGGTCAGGAAGCTAGGATCTTTTCTTAGTCTTCCTTAACGCTGTCATGATAATTAATTTAGTTCCACAGTTGCTCTGATATGCTGTTTCAGACACTCCATGGACTGAGCAGTACGCTTATTATACACTGGCATCTCGACAAAGAACTCCTTTTATAAGAGGTCACTGGTGTGAAAGGACCATTATTCCGATGCATCCACGAGAAATGCCATCATTGCGCCGCTGCCTTCTTCTCCGCGATCCTCGCATCGTGCAACTTCACCAATTCCGGAATGATCAGGCTCTCAATCTCAACGCCTTCCTCGATGCCCACCGCAGGAGGCTGATCCGTCTCATTGACTTTGCGTGCCTCTCCTTTCTTGATCTCGGCGAGCCCAACTTGATCCTCCGCGCCGGAGATACTCTTGCTGCGCCGAGACTTTGGTACTCGGATCCATCGCTCGTACGGCGGATCTGGCGTAATAAATACGACCTCCCATTTGCGGGTCGAGAGCATGTTTCCAATGACAAGATGGTGTGCGTAGCGCTGCAAAGCAGTGCGGGCCTTGTAGACCAGCAGCGCAGGGTCGGTTTCCAGTTTAAATGAGACAACCATACTCCCATCAGGGGCCCAGCCGTCCACAAGTCTGTGCAGGAATTTCGGTACCGGGTCAAGGTGGACAACCAGCATCTTGCTATTCTTTGCAGGCTCGTTCTCGTTCTCGCCGGTGTAAATCTCCTCACCGGCGACTGCATGATCCCGGAAATTGGCTGGGATCTCCGAAGATTGAATCTTATGTTCTGCCATCCGGCTGCGCGGGATGAAGAAGTCACTCACGGCAGCCGCGAGGTAGAAAAGCGCATTATAGCCCAGAGGCCGCATCAGCTTCGCCATAGCGCGTAGTTCGAACATGTACTCCGCCACTGTGGTGAAAGGCAAAAGAAGCAGACGGTTATTCTGCTTGGCATAGCGGTATTTGCGCAAGACATCGCGCATCTGATTCTGGTACTCATTGCGCACGATGATCGAGCCATCCATTGAGCCATTCGAGGGCGGCGCTTCATCCATGAAATCCAAGAAACAGTTGGTCGAGTGGCTATAGTGCCGCGAATACGGCAGGAGACTATACTGCCGGTGCAAGAAGAGAACCGCGTACCCCTGTTCCAGGAAGTACTCTGCGGAGGTGGCTCCGCGAGTACCAGCGGAGAAGTTGTCGATGAAGCGAACTGTTTGCGCCTCTAGAGGCACTGTCGTTCCACCGGAGGTAACGAGTACCACGCGGCGGTTTTCTTCGACATGAAGGTCGATGAATGCGCGGGCCAAAGCCTCGTGCCTGGGGAGTGCCTTTGGCGGCGGGTACTCACTGAAATACACAGACTCCGCCTCGGCGGGTTCCATGTCGCCGAGTGAGGGGCTCATGGTGTAGTCAATTAAGTTCTCGATATGAGAGCCCAATGTGATAATAAATTGGGATAGCTTTGCGTTGAGGCTATTATCTCCGTGTTCTCAACAAAAAAAAAAAAGGTATGCTTCGCCGAGTCGGGAGAGTCGGGCAAATCAGAAGCCGAGGATGCCGCGGACAGGAGGGGTACGGGTGGATGCAACCGTGGTGTCTGTCAACTCCACGTTGCGCGATTCATTAAATCCACGCCGTTCTTTGCAATGATAATGAATGATAGATGGCTTGGTTCTTTTTGAGATTGTTTAGGGATGGTAATCTCCAGCTCTCATGTTATCGCGGCGAAGTGTGGTAATTGACAGTAGCGAAGGTTAGACTCTCCTGTTTCGGTGCTAGCGCTGCCGCTGGACCGATACTACAGTAGAGCTTTGGCTCCGAAAAATGGTCGCTCAGTGGATGAGAATCACTGGATCTTGAGATGACTGGTGCTCGTCGCTGATGCCGAGGCGTCCGTTTCTGTCGATGGTCACGTGTTGTTCGCGGGGATTTGGTGTGGGCCCCTATGGACACTTGGAATGCCTTAGGCCCACAGTCCACGGGAATACTATAATCCGTCCTCTGTTCGTACGGCCTTACAGTACAGTATTCACCGAGTGACGAAATGGCGTGGTCTGTCGCCTTAACTCCGTTTAAGACAATACACACCGTACCTCCAGCAGATTCCATATATTTGACGGCAAAGCCATCGGATCTTTCTTCCTCTTTCTTCCCTCAATCAGACGCGTTGGCAAAATGTCAGTTCACTTCGAAACGGATGTTGTTCTTCTCACTTGTGCGAGTGGCAAGCAGTGCTCCCGGCTAATTCCTCTTCTCTACAATCAATGGAACCATCTACGGCTCGTCGTGAACACTTTGTCCTCCGAAGAGTCGCTCAAGACGAAGTGGCCTAATGCGACAGTTGTACGAGCCGATATGTCCCGAGCTGAAGATGCGCGGCGTCTATTGTCTGGAGTCACGACTGTGCTATACATCGGGCCATCTGCTCATAGCCACGAAACTGAAATCGGGTATACTATGATCGACGCTGCACGCCACGAGTCCCAACAAGGCACTTTAAAGCACTTCGTTTACTCCTCCGTGCTACATCCACAACTCCGCAAGTTGATGAACCATGATTGCAAGCGCTACGTGGAAGAGTACCTGATTGAATCCGGGCTTAACTATACTATTATTCAGCCGAGTCATATCTTAGATCAGTTCCCGGTGGAGCATTTGCTGCAATCAGAAGACCCTGTTTTCCCTGCCAGCTTTGATCCGCAGGTAACATTCTCTTTCACGGTCTTACAGGATTTGGCCGAGGCCTTTGCACGCATTATCAATGAGAGAGAGAAGCATTACCTGGCAGAGTACACAGCCTGTTCCAGTGGGCCAACATCTTATGCCGATTTGATTGCGATGCTAAGCGAGGAAATTGACAAGCCTATCCGGATCCTGAGAAAGGACTTCTTCGAATCGTCAGACCAATTTCAAAACACACTGGCTGGCAAGTACGGCGATGTTCCACCAGGTACCCGTGATACGATCCAGCGACTGCTACTTTACTACAATTTTTACGGGATCAAAGGCAACCCAAACGTGCTGGGCTGGCTAATTGGACGGACGCCTACAACTGTAAAGGACTTTTTACGCCAGAGAATCCGGGACTTTCAGAACTCTTAGAAAACCAGTGTAAGGTAGTTTAATGAAGCCTGAAATATACTGCCAACGATGGAAATACTGTTTCAGGAGTGTATTAGCGTATTTCATTTCTTATCCCCGAGAATTACCCAAAGTCCGAGGTACGTAACCCCGTCGGTCCCTAGCGCAAAGATATGCGCCAGTTTCCCGGATTTGCGAACCACTTTACGTATCTCTTGCCATTTTTAAATGTGAAACAAGCCTAGGCTGTATATTCAAAGTTACAAAGATTGTTTTGTACCATTATATAAACCCTTTAAGTCCGGTTTTCAGCATGGGTGTAAGTCCCAATCCTCCCACGATGAGTTTCCCCTACAAGCATGTCCTGCTCATCGGAGCTACCTCTGGCATTGGATATGCCATGGCGAATAAAATGCTTGAACATAACATTAAAGTGACTGCCGTGGGCCGTCGCCAGGAACGCTTGGACGCATGGGTACAGGAAAATGGCACCGAGAAAGCTCATGGGAAAGTCTTTGACATTAGCCATCTCGATGCAATCCCCCAATTTGCAGCGGAGTAAGTAAAACCCAATTACACTCTCTTATATGTCGTTGCCAGGTCTAAAGACGCGCAAACATCGAATAGGATCACCAATCAATCCCCGGATATCGACTGCGTGTTTATAAATGCTGGCTTCCAGCTTCCGAGCGACTTCACTTCCCCCCAGACCGTTGATTTGCCTGCGTATCACCAAATCATGCACGTCAACTATACGGCTGCTGTGACTCTGGCGACTGCCTTTCTCCCTTTTCTGTCGGAGAAGACAACTGCGACAGGTCTGATCTTGTGAGCTGCCCCCCTAACTATCATATCAAAGATCAAAGCTAACAGGACACAAATAGCACCCAATCTAACCTCGCGATCGTACCCGCGGCCTCCATGCCGGGTTATTGCGCATCCAAGGCTGCTTTGAATACATTCGCCATGTGTCTTCGGTCTCAACTAGCAGAGGCCAAGTCCAACGTCAATGTGATTGAGATCTTTCCCCGGCTGTTCAAAGTAAGCTAAATCAATTTCACCCGTCTTTGCATCGGCGAATGGCGATATGCTAATAGAGACGTATAGCCGAGCTGCACGACTACATGGGGCCCGAGAAGGGCCGTCAATTGGGAATGCCCCTGGCGGAATTCACGGAAAAGGCCTGGCAGGGACTAGCTAGTGGTGACGATGAGGTCTACGTCGGGTGTATTGGGCCGGAGGACCGCTTTTTCAGCATCGCTCGGCAACGCCGTTCTGCTTGCGAAGATTTTGCTCAGATGATGCGGAAGATGCACTAAATTTCACACCTCAGGAGATTCACGCAGCTTCCAGCTTGCACATACAAGGTTGACGACAATGTATAGAGTAGAATCACATCATCTCGAAGAATGTGTCTAAAAGACAGTCAAATATCTAAATTGCGGCCATCTTGCAGCGCCAGTTCCTCATTGATTGCTATCTCGTCAAGGTTAGGGTGAGATTTTCGACCAGATGATCGCACAAAGCTTCAAGCATGACTGTTGTGATGCTACCGGGTCATCCGCCTCGACTAGGCTGTGCTTCTACGCCGCCAAACATGCGTATATTGGAAGATATTCTCTGGATGGTACTTCTATTGCAGCCAGCAGCCTGTGCCGTTTGCGATATTGACAGCTCCCCACTGTGAATCATGTCATACATAAGCTTATGCTTCGAAAGGGGTAGGTTTGGCCCATCTTGGGTCGACCACTCATGATTGAGTTGTTGAGAACGCCGTCTCTCATGAGGTTTCTTTGAAGGCAGGACTGGGAGGTCCCAAGGATATTTATTACAAGATAAAGCGGAATTTGAAATACAGTATAATTGAGGGGACCCCCTTCCGGACGAAGAACTATCAAGTACTCTGTTTCATTCTCATATTGGCGAGACTCAATCTACTCAATGTAATACATTACTTTCAGACCTTCGGTTATGGAAAATCAAGAAGCAAAGTATTTTGACCTTCATCCACGCTAGCAAAGTGTTACCGATTTGTGGAATCATTCAAATATGCACCCGGTAGATCTCATCACTAGTCGAGCGGACTGCGTGCACTATAAACATTGATGTACCAGGTAGGGCTACGAGGGTGCAATCATTGCAGGTAGCGGCTGCGCAACGCCTGACTGATGGTGCTCATTCGGCTGGCCATGCCTCCATGTTGCATGTTGCTCGCCAAAGCTTCTTCCAGAGCTGATTGTGTAACGCTGGCATCTGCAGGGTGCATGAATGATTAACAAGAGGGATGTATCGTGAAAGGGGGGAACTCACCATCGAGGTCACTAAAGCTACTGCCCATGCTGGGGGGTACCATCGCTAGCCTCTCGCCCTGACGCTGTAGACTTGCGAGAGCTCTGGCGGAGGGCCATCCCGGCTCGGTGGGGACTCAATGGGCCAATCCTGCCACTATCTCCCTGTGTGTGACTTGCTGGGGCTCCAGAGCTGATAGAACTCGTCGATGACTCCATATTCGTAGGCCCTCTGGGCCCAGATCGGTCTGCCATATGTCGCCGTGCAGTAGCAGCACGTTCCGCGTCGAGTCGTAATGTTGCACTTAGCTCTTCACCTGGCCGATCTCGCCGATCTCGATGACCAGGTTCGGCATCACGAGCCATAGGTAGGAATGCAGGAGTGTCATCATCATCATCTACTTGCTCATCATCACGCAGACCAGCTCGTTGCGTGGAAAATTTCCCGAAGCGTCGATACCTAGGCCCTCTGCGACTTGAGTCTTCCTCTGAATCGGAATCTTCGGAACTTGAAGAGTCTTCCTCCTCGAGAGGAGGCGATCGTAAAAATGAAGCCGCAGGTGGATTTTCCTTTTTTGTAGTTGATGGGCGGGGAACATAACTCTCCCATCGTTGCTCTCGACCATCTGTAGTCGGGGTGTCGTTACGGGATGTATCCCGAGAATGCTGGAAATGATTCACGGTGGTCGTCGAGGTAGAACTACCACGTCGGCCAATGGGACCTACATGGAGTGTCAGATGCTAGGGCTGTCCCACGTCTTACTCTACGGAAAGGATTACCTCGCTGGGGGATATCCTTCTGCTGGGATGCTTGTCGACTAGGGGCTCGCGGGCCTGTGCACATCATCAGCGACACCATCCAGACATGCGAAATCGAGAAATACTTGTGCCAATGTTTCCTTTCTGAGATTGCCCGGGAATGCGGTACTGCCTGATACAGATCCTGGGGCTGGCGAGGGGGAATTTGACTGTGCTGTAGGCACTTTGCGCATCTGGGCGCGGACTTGAGACAGCTGTCGGTCATAAAGCCATGCGGCTTGCTGAAGGAGAAATTGTAGAGTGACATCAAAATGGTCGGCCCTACATTGTGTCAGATCGAGCTCCAGTAGAGGTTGGTAATGTGAAATTACAAGGCTTTCCCTGGTGACTGTCAGCATTGACACATATTATGATTGCGAGAAAACTGCCATTCCAAGCAGATATGGAGAGACGTACAGTCAATATCGTCCCCTTTAGATGGTCGGGATAAGATATCCCACAGCTTTTGGTCCTTGAAAGCATTCCATTGCACCTGATGAGGTCAGTAAAGAACGATAGAGCTGCTTGACTGGACAAACGCACCGGCGGTGGATCCACAAAGTCTTCCCTGGGAAAAGGTAGCCGGATGAAGACCGTGAAGTTGGTGTCGTCTGGATCGCTTCTTGCCATCTTGCTTGTGGTAGATGATAGAACGAAGTGGAGCCAGTTTTAGAAGCTGTTAGCTCTTTGTCCCAAGCTGCCTGAAGCCAAGAGGAGCTGCCTTGAATAAGTTAAGAAGAGGCCAGCCCTCGGTAATGAAAGAACCGGACGTTGAAGTGGTGACGATGGTTGACAAAGATGCTATGCTTTCGCGAAGGACGGCGTCGCATGGTGAGGCGAGCGAGTGACGAAGGCCGCCGTGCTAGTTGATTGGCTGGTACTGATGCGTGGCCAATGATGCGTGGATTTAAGCTTAGTCAAGCAATTTCAAGGAATGGCGCGCAGAAGATACAGGCTCGGCACACGCCCAGCGGATTGATATTCCCACGCACCACTCCCGATGACTGTCTCGAACCAGTTCGCTCATGGCTCGCATTACAAAATGGGTTTCGACGGGGCCTGCTTTGAATCCTTATAAATGCTGGCAGATTAAATAGTCCGCTCACATAGAGGGGCCCAATGATTTCCTGCCGTACTGGCTTCTATCACGGCTTCATGAAAACGTCGTGGTTCAAAGCAGCTTAATCAAAATTGCCATTCACACTGTAGTATAAAGGCGTCCTAATCTCTTGGAAAATTGTGACTGGAGTGCTGGATGTGCCGCGACGGAAACGTGTGGAAGAGATATGCCAGTGTAAACAATGATCAGCGTACAGGAGACTGTTTTATGCCGAGTTTGTAGACCTTTTTGAGGAGAAAGCAAGGTAGTAGAGGACATGTGGTTCTACTTTCCACTTCTCTTGCGATGACAGAAATTCGGACATGACTTGGAGGAGCGAGGGAGCCTTGTCGTGGATCGAGAGGAGATCCCGAAACTGCTGACCTGGCAATCGGCATGCCAAAGATCTGTTAAGCACTCAAGATATTGCATACTCACAAGATTCCAGACTGTCTCAAGTTGATCAGAATCACTTTCTTATGATCTTTCTTGAGGATACTAGGATTTTTATTCTATGTCACCTGATATCATATGCATTGCATAAGGCAGGGCAAGAGCTATGAGGATTTTGAATATCTCCTCCTGAGCGATCCGTGGTGCTAGACAAGCCAGTCTGAAATTCACAGCGGTTAATTATGTTGCAAAGATTGATATATTTTTCATGTCTGTGCCGAGTCAACCGTTGATCTAAGCTACCGGCAAGTAATCATCAAATTATCTTTGTTGGTGAACAAGCCCAATCGACAACGATTGATGAGACCCATCTACGCCGGTCGGCGATAAAGTGCCGTCTACTTGGGATGGAGTCATGACGCAGTTGAAGTTGAATGAAACCTTGGGGGTCTCATGAATACTAGTATCGAATAATATTGTGACATCCACTTCCCGCTATACGCAAGACTTTGACCGGAGCGAACAGTGAGGAGGATGACACACCAGGGTGAAGAGGGTGCGGGCGGATCTGTAGCCTGTTCCCAAGTGGTCTGCCTCGGCTCCAGTCTCAAATCCCAACTTCCCCATCTTCCTCTTACAACCATGTCTTTGTTCACCTATTTCTATCACAAGATTCTTGCGACGCTCTTGCGCGCCATTGTGTGGCTGGCAGGAGATCGTCCCCGTGCATACCCGGACGAAGTGCGCCATATTCCTTCTCGTGACAGCGGAAGATCCATCAAGGTCCATGTGTACCACGCAGCTAGCACCTCGGGTCCATCGCCTGTACTCCTAAACTTTCACGGAAGTGGATTTCTCCTGCGCATGCATGGCAGCGATCACGAGTTTTGTCGACAGATCAGCGAGCAGACCAAGTACACCGTCTTGGATGTGCCGTATCGACTGGCGCCTGAAAACCCCTTCCTGCGGCGATCAATGACGTTGAGGATGCCATCAAATATGCTCTGGGTCGGCCCGACGAGTTCGACCTGTCTCGTCTATCCCTTTCCGGATTCAGCGCTGGTGGAAATCTAGCCCTCGCCGCTTCAGCGACTCTGTTCCCGCCTGAAACGTTCCGATCTGTGATCGCTTTCTACCTGCACCAGATCTCAGCACCGATGCAGCCACCAAGGTAGCACCAGATCCCAAGGGCCGTGTCATCCCTGTCCCCATTGCGCGGCTCTTCAATCGGTGCTACGTGCCGCCAACCTTCGACGCGCGGGACCCACGTATCTCCCCGAGATTCGCGTCTCTGGATCGGTTCCCGCGCCGGATGCTCATGATTACCTGCGAGGGAGATTCACTGGCACCTGAAGGAGAGGAGCTAGCTGAAAAACTGCAGCACGAAGGTCATTACGTAGTGAGCGAACGCATGAATGGCTGCAACCATGCGTGGGACAAGCGCGCGAGGGCAGGAACCCCGCAACGCCAGGCTAAGGAACGAGCTTACAAGTTAGCAGTTGAAATGCTGAACGAGTAAGTTGCGATCATTCTGGGGTCATACAGACCCACCGCCTATTGTCGGCCCCGTCCCGATCAGGTTATATCATCCCGTGCCGCGTGTTGTGCCTGACCCGTTCATCCGATTCCGTGGCTCCAAGACACGTTAAGACCGCGGTTCATTGCACCCGGGCATCAAAGCAGGGAATACGATCAGTGCATGTACATAGTTAAGGTTGACTGGTGCCGGGCACTAAGAGCCAAAATCAAAAATGACTTAAAACAGAACCACAAGAAATCAAAAAAAAGGTTGCCAGGTAGAGGGGCACCACATGGAAAGTGGATTAGTATCAGGGTCGCCCGTGGGTCACCCGGTTTCATTTTATTTTTTGAACCATTAGAAATCACGATGGGAAAAGGGTGAAGTGTCCTGGTCCTGCTGTGAAAGAAACCCTCTGTTCAACTTGGCTTCGGCCTCCTGTCCTTACAGCTATTCGCCTCCCACCCTAGGCCTTTTGCCTCCTATCCCCCTCACCCCCACCACGCCCAAAGAAAAGGGTGGATGCGGTCATTGTGCGCCTTCATCTCGTCCACCGAGGCGCCGTGGATGAGTCCACTCCTTTTCCCTCTGAGCGAACCGCATTTTCTCTCCCACCGATCCATGCGCGCCCGCTGGCTAGGCGCTCTAGCCACCTGTACATAGAATGGATTCCACACTGGGCCCCGTCCTCGACGAGGACAGGTACCGAACAGAGGTCCTCCAACTGGAGTCGTCGGAAGCTGAACAAGCGCGGGCGCAACAGCTTTGCGACGAGGCGCGGCAGTTGGGCCTCAAAGTGCCGGAGATTGAAGCCTCGGCACCGCTGGCTGCTTCGATCGCCTCTGGGATAGTTGATCTTTCATTCCCGGTGCTGTCTTCGGGCTCTTCGACGGATCGAAACTCAATTCGCGATGGATCCATTACCCCGTCACACGAAACGTCCTCTTACTCCCCAGTTGCGCTCAACCAGATCGTCTCGTCACTGTCCGACATCACACTTGCCTCGGCGCGCGTGAAGCCGGGCAGCACGCGGTCCCACGCTTCTTTGTCGACTCGACCGACTTCTTTTTGTTCCAGCGAAAGCCGGACACTTCCGGGTGGATATGGAAGTCATCATGATGGACTGGCGGTGAATCAGAACCGGATGTCGATGATCAGTCTTGCGTCGGTCGAGAAGAAGGAAAAGCCACGCAGCAGCATTAAGAACGCCATTGGCCGGATACAATTCCGCAAAAAGCGCCCCTCGAGTGTGATCTTCCCGCCCAATGCTCAAATCAATATCTCCAAAGGCGAGACAGGGGTCGACCGACTCGACCTCGAATCAAAGCCAGAACCACAAGCCAGTCACGACATAGTCCAACGCCCTGCTACCGCTGTCGAACTTTTGCCCAGGCTAGAGATCCCGGCATTCGATAAAGAGTCAATGCAGAGAAGTGCGGATGATCCGGAGCTCAGCGCGATGCACGAGCGACATCGCATGGAGCGAGACCGCCATGTCGCATTCCAAGACGCCGCCATCAGCACTCTCCGGCGCCGACACCAGACAGCCATCCATGAGAGACAGGTCGAAAACAAGCTTTTAGAGGAAGAAAAGGAGCAAAAGGTATGTTCGGCCGTCCCCGCAATACATTGGTCACATTTCTAATCGGCCTGTGTATAACAGAACACTGCGGCAGCTCTCCGAATCGAAGAACGCCAACTCGCAGTGGAGGTCGAACAACAGCGCGAATTTGACCGGGCTAAGATGAACTCGCGTACACGCATCAAACACATGGAGGGTTATTTCCGCAACGCAAGTCCTCCGCCCTCTCCGGCCGGCGCCGCGCAGCGGTCCTCAGGCTCCTTCTCAGGGTCCGATACAACGCCACCGTCGCGTCGCTTCACGCGACAGCAGCGAGAACAGCTGGAACAACAATATCATGCCCATGAGTCTATGGATGCTCTGCATGAGGCGCGGATCAAGGTTCTTCGGGATCGCCAAGAGCTCAAGCTACAGGAAGCCATTGAGCGCATGGAACGCGAGCTCGAGAATCTCATCCAAGAGCACCTGAAAGACGTGCAAGCGCTACAGGCTGAACATCAAAAGGAAGAGTCATATCTTCTGCGGGCTATGGACGCAAAGAAAACAAATCTGCGCCATCGTTGGTACCTCGAAGAGGCTATTCTGCGTCGCCAACTCGAGACCCGCAACAGTCGACAATACGGACCTTTGCCTCAAATTCCCTTCAGTGGATCATCTACAGAAATGAACGGCTCTGCCATTTCAACCGCCGAGCCATCTCCTGTCACCGTTGGAGACACGAAAGAAAGCACAGCCATGCCGTCACCGGCGGAGCACCCTTGTCCTTGAGATACCCTCATACATGCATACACGCATACATCCTACACCGTAATGTTTTCCCAATTCCTCATTGCATCGGCGCTCTGCAAATTATATCGCATATGTCACGCCCCCACATTTACCCTTCTTGTAACCACTATTTTCTGTCTGAACATTGTTTGTTTCTCTCGTTTGGGACGTCCATTAATTTAATCATCGCATTGCGGCGGTTCTCTGGTTCCGATGTGCATAGCTTTTGAGTTTGGGATATCACGGCTTCCTCGATAGATTTTCAGTTGACCTTATTGATTCACGTTATCTTAATAGAATAATAGAATTATGCAAATGGGTATCTGTTGTACTGAATAAACCAAACACTCATCGTTCAAGCCATTGACTGGCCACGCTTCGCAGCCGTTCCAAAAGTGCTTCGACCCTACCACCGCCACCAGTCATCGCGTCTTCCGTTAGTTTGTCACGGCCTGCATCACCAATGACTACCGCGCGTTCAACGAGACCAGCGTTAGACAGTTTGAAGCGCCCCACACGGCCATCCTCCCACTCAAGCCGTACGTATCGTGCCTCGACAGCAGTAGACGCCAAAGACACAATCCCGGTCCCATCCACCGGCACCGCTCGCTCACTCAGACTGGACGCAGACCCAGTTTCCCCGAGTCCCAACTTCTCCCGCAGGAAGTCAATTGCATCGCTCCTCATATGCCAAGCAACCAATTCCCTCCTCAGCTCACGCACGAATCCCCTCAAATCCTGCTTCCTCTCCTGCCCCTTCCATGGTTTCAAGTTTCTCCCTCTTCAGTTTCCTCGACGCTTACCTTCCCAGGCCTAGGAAGCGGCAAGAAAACCCCCTCAAGCTTCGACATGGAAATAAATGCCGGAATGGTGTGCCTATGCACACGCAACCTCTTCTCATCACCCTCCTGCACGTGCTCCCGTCTCAAAAGCACGTAATACGGCTTCGCGAACTGACCATTACGCGCGCAGACGTCTAAGCGCACGCCGAGGAGATTATGTTTTGATGTCGGCGAGGGGTTTTGAAATGGAAACGCAGTCGCACCGAAGGCTACCCGGTAGTGATTGCTTTCAGAGTGTTTACCAGCTGCCCGGACGAGTGGGGAGAGTTCGTCATTGATTGAGGTGAGGGCTGGAAGTGGTTTGCGAAGGAGTTTTTGGACGGAATCGGCGGCGAGGAGACTTGATGCAAGGGTTCGTTTGCGCTTTTGGAGTCTTTGGACTACGGTTTATTAGTTATGATATGAATATCATGAGTCTGAAGACTTACTGTCTCGGCGGATCGAGGCGATTGCTTGGTCTTGTTCCTCTTCTCGTGGGTCAGGGGAGGCGCCGAGATGGTGGGCGGAAGGGTTCATATTGAAATATTGCAAGGCGCTAAGTTCTAAGAGTCGTGTTTCGAGTGCGCCTGTGTACTCGAGCCAGCGAGTTGCGATATTGAGCGACAACAGGTCGGTGACGACATGCGACCGCGCGATGTTTTGTTTACACCCGCAACCGGCACGTGACTCCGCACCAGCAGCTCTCTCACCGCGCTCAGCTACGACTTCAACTCTACGAGTTGGTCATAGTATTCAATTTGTTCTATTGAGATAGAATCATGCGACGTGGAACTTCTGGACTGGGCGCTTGAGGTATCCAATCGTAGAAAACATACGTCGATATTGTCCAACCTTGCCTATGTAGCGACAGCGATATCTCCAACAGGCTGGTCTCGAGGTTCGTGAACCTGTACAGCGTGAAGAACACTACAGCTTCGCGAAGATTATCTATGCTAGCGTGGGTGCGGACCCTGGGAGGATCGACCAGAGCAGAGGCACCGCGGACAGTCACGGCTCCAGACCCGCAAAGAGGCCAGCTTGCCTTCTCCACGTCTCTCGCCTTCCAAGTTCCACGGGTTCCCCTCCATTCCACTCGTGCCTGATTCCTAATCCTAAGGATTCTCTCCTTTCGTTACCTCCATGCATTGCTTACAAACTCGCTTTCTCTACCCGATACCGACTCGGTGATCTATCTACATCCCTTTCATTTTGACGCTCGCTCCCTCTCTTCCTGACCCTATACAGCCCTGTTCTCGGACCAAAGACGCCAGTCTCTCCACCAGTCTGGCTTCATTACTCTCTACCATTCAATGACACGCAAGAACGCCACACTCGCCCGACGTCGCTCCAAACCGAGCTTGAAAGTTGCTACCGGCCAGAACGGCCATGCCAACGGCACAATGAACAGCAGCATAGAAATGCGCAAGCGCGACACTCCTTCCACCGAATCCTCCTCCGAACGAACTGCCCGAGTGATGGAAAGCCACGGCTTCTCCCTCGATAATGACCCTCCGGTCCCTCAGACCCCTCTCATGACCACCACGAGCTTCCACAACCTCCCCGCGAGCGATCGTCGAAATTTCCTCTTGTTATGCGTCCTATACTTCCTCCAAGGTGTACCCATGGGCCTGGCCACCGGCTCTGTGCCCTTCCTGTTGAAACCATACCTCTCCTACGGCCAAATCGGCGTGTTCTCGCTCGCGTCGTACCCATATTCTCTCAAACTATTCTGGAGTCCCATCGTTGACGCGGTATGGAGTCCGCGCTTCGGGCGCCGTAAGAGCTGGATCACTCCGGTTCAGGTGATTGCTGGACTGGCCATGATTTATATGGGCCGACACATTGGCAAGATGATGGAGCAGGCTGGCGCGAACAACGGCGCTGGAGTTTGGACCTTCACATATTGGTGGTTCATGTTGGTGTTTTTCTGCGCCACTCAGGATATTGCGGTGGACGGATGGGCGATTTCCCTGATGTCTCCGCCGAACATTTCCTATGCGTCGACTGCGCAGACTGTTGGCTTGACGGCTGGACATTTCTTGTCTTACACCGTTTTCCTAGCGTTCAACTCCAAGGACTTCGCCAACCGTTACTTCCGCGCTGTTCCCTCCGAGGAGGGTCTGATGTCTCTTGGTGGTTATCTGACCTTTTGGGGTTGGTCTTATCTTATTGTCACGTTATGTCTGGCGTTCTTCAAGAAAGAAGAGCGTACTAAGGAGCGTGACAGTATCGCGGATGTGTATAAGAGCATGTGGAGTGTCTTGAAGCTCAAGAACATTCAGACCATCATCATCATCCACCTTATCGCCAAGATCGGCTTCCAGGCCAATGACGGCGTCACTAGCCTGAAACTGCTTGACAAAGGCTTTGGCCAGGACAACATGGCTTTGGTCGTGTTGATCGACTTCCCATTTGAGATCATGCTGGGCTACTATGCCGGCAAGTGGTCGACCGATTACGGTGCCATGCGACTTTGGGGATGGGCCTTCATCGGCCGATTGGCCGCCGCAGTTATTGCTCAGTTTACTGTAATGATCTATCCCAGCGGGCCCGAATTGCCGTTCTGGTACTTGCTCACTGTGATCTTTGAGCATGTGTTCTCGACCTTCATGAACACCGTCATGTTTGTGGCCATTTCGGCCTTCCATGCTCGCATTGCGGACCCGGCAATTGGAGGAACCTACATGACCCTTCTCGCAACGTATGTTTCTTCTGTCCCACCCAGTTTTCCCGCTTTCTAACCCTTTGATACAGTGTCTCGAACTTGGGTGGAACATTCCCTCGCTTCTTCATTCTCAAACTCGTCGACTTCTTCACCGAAGCGACTTGCATCCCTCCCTCCACGGCGCCCGCCGCTGACACTCTGAAAGATGCCCTCATCACCACCTCTTTCTCATGTGCGCTGGAACCAGAGAAGAACCGCTGCATCAACGGTGGCGGCACCTGCGTGGTCGGCCGTGACGGCTACTACATTACCAACATGCTCTGCGTGATCATCGGTGTCATCACATTCACGATGTTCATCAAGCCTGCGGCCACGAAGCTTCAGGCATTGCCTCTACGGGCTTGGCGTCTGACGCACGGCCCAACCCGCCAGTAAAGCTGGACCCCGATCTATCATTCGCCTGTAATTGTATCCAAGGGCTGTAGTTGGTATAGATTGAAAGAAAAGAAATTAGACTCCTTCCCCATCCCACAACATGAAGATTCTCACTTGAACTCCAGAAAGTAGCTGTGGCAAAAAGAGTAGCCAGAAAGCCACCCTCAGCTCGAACTTTTGGTGTGTGCAGTAGGCCCAGACCCAAGGATAATCCCCCATTCGCCATGTTCCTGAACCCCAGTAACCAGATTCTTTTTCATCTCAAGTCTCTCGAGCCCAATGCAGGCACCGGTCCAATCGTCTCGACTAAAATCCCCTGTCCTTCCCGCTGCCAAGATCTCCTGCTGCAGACCCCTCTTACGCTACCTACTAACCTTGTGATTTCTCACCATGCTGTGATGTCTGGATGATACGATCCAGTCTCCCATGCGAGTCTAGATGGTGATGTTCAAGTGGGGTTCCCCGTCGCAAATTTGAGTAATCGGCCCAGGGTTCAGTTGTGTATAAAGTGGTTCCCTGGATTTTGCTTTTCGAGATATTCCATTTTGTGTCCTTCGGAGCCTGACACCATCTTCATTTCCATCCAGTTTCACTATCATTCAAGCTGACCAACCCCTTTTATTTTGGTTATTTGATCTTTTCACTCTGTCACAAATGCATCCTCTTCACATCTTCCTCACCGTTGGCGTGTCAACAGCCACTGCCTTACCCAGCTTAGAGTCCCGCGAGATCCTCGCCTATAGAAGCGTTGGTTGCCTTCCATTTACCCATCTAATCCCACCCACCTAAATCTTACCTAGTGGGATCTCCGCCTCTTCAGCGAGGCTGTTCCGACCTGCAATGTGAACACGTCCAATATCGAGTTTAATGTCTTCCATCGCTACGGCGCCCAGGACCGCTCATGCGAGGCTCTCGATGGCGCGTACAATACGATGGTGAAGAGTCTGTCGTGGAAGAGCCCGATTGAAACCGACTGGCATGATCTGTGTATGTTTAGTTCATCGGATTGTGATGCTGGCAGCTTTGTAGGCAGCATTACGGATGGATGGGAAATGTGTTATCCATTCAGTGGATGGAGTGGGTATTCTGTTGTTTCGCATGGCAGTGATTGTGTTTGAGATGGGTGGATTTGGTCTTTGTACATAAAGTGTGATGATCCTCTTCCATACAACAGCAGTCAATGATATTTCCACCCAATGTGAGGTTTCGGTGTAGACAAGTATTACAAGTCGAGAACATGATCAAGCCAGTTCTGGTAGAGTTTAGACTTCATTCGAAGCTTTCATGACTTCCTTCACGGCCTGATCCAGGATGAATCGCGCATATCCCTTATGCAACCTGAGAGTCCACGCTGGGACAACCTTCTGCACTACCTCTCCGATCACAACCGCATAGTCATGACACGCTGCGAATCTCACTTCTACGTATGTATCCTGGCCAGGAACTATAATCGGCTCCGAAATACTCATCTCATGCCGTCCGCCCGACATCAAACGCACGGATACCCCCATTTGGCATCTTCTCGAAAAATAAGCGCGGCTCATTAGATATCTTCCATGAGATGAGAAGACCATTGTTATCGCGGTCAACGCCGGGCTCGCGCTGGACGGTTAATACGCCGTTTAAAAGGCCCCGTGGAGATCCGTTTTTGGGACTGAAGCCGGATTCTGTGTTTCCCGTGTTCCCGGGTGTCAAAGTATGCTCAGTGAAAAGGCTGACAAGGGAACATTCTAGACGGAGGATAGGAGTATTCAAGGGCCCAGGCGGTTTCCAGGTCTGTTTTGCTTGGAATTCGGGCGAGTGAGGCGAATTTATTGAGAGAGATTCTTGCGGCGAAGACATCCGTGTATGCCACGCGTTGTGTGGGTTTGTCTGGTGTATGAAGTAGATTGCTCGTTCTTCCGGTTTCTGCAAGTTCGGGGTATTTTGCTTCAAGATGGCATAGTCCGCGCTAGATGCCGTATGTTATTGCGGCGGTTGGGATGGCGATTGAGCCGATAATTCGGAAAGAGCGATTTAACATGACAAATTTGGTATGATGTTACAGATGGCAGAATATGGAGGATTTCATGGTCCAGAATGCAGTAGATTTCTTCCCGAGAGCCAGGGAAATTGAGTCATCTGGGCAAAGTAGTACTTCAGACATTGGGGGCTGAAACTATAAGCTCCAGAATGGGCTGATCGTGGATCAGTCTACTTCAAATCCCAGGCAATTGACATGTGCTGCTAAGTCACACTGCCTAGAAGACATTTGGAATTTAGTAGAGCTTTCCAAGGTAGAATAACCGTTCAAACCGTATATCTCAGTTAGTCGACAACCGCGGACCCGCCACGCTCCGTAGATCTTCAACCTTTTTTTTTTCTTATCGCACCGCCACCATCCCACCTTCAAGATCCAACACCAACCACAAAAAAGGAGCCAAGGTCATTGAAGCCATGGCATCAGCACACACAGATTCAGGTTCCGCCCACTCGGCCCCTCCTTCCCCAGCAACAACAATGTCCGCCCAAATCGACATCACAAACCCCGCAGTTGACAACCCCCTCGACGACATCTTCGGTTCCTCTCCAGAACCAGAGAGACGACCAGAGATGCGCGCCTCCGAATCGTCAAACGAACCCTCCGACCTCCCCTCTTTACGCCGTCAGCACGTCACAGCCGGCTACCGCGATGGCGTCGCAACATCCAAAGGCCAACACGTTCAAGAAGGGTTTGACGCCGGGTTCCCCATTGGCGCACAACTTGGTATGCGAGCAGGCACAATTCTCGGTATTCTCGAGGGGATTACGCGCGGACTGGAAGACCGCTCGCTCGTGAAGAAGCAGGGGCCAGGGACCAAAGAATCCATCGATACGGGAATGGAAGCGCGTCGTGCGACACGAGAACAGGTTCTCAAACTCTATGTGCAGGCCATCTCAGCCCTGGACGTGCAGAGCGTGTTTACAGGCGAGGAGAGCACTGAAGCAGGGGAGATGGCGGAGACAACATTAGGTCGGAAGGGGGACAAGGTAGTCTCGAAGTGGGAGGGCAGGGTGGCCGTGCCTGGATGGGAGGAGAACATGGAGGCGCTGGAGATGAAGGACAAATCTTCCAGTCAGGAGCAGGGCGTCGGGGAACGCATTTGAGGGTTGTTTGTTGTCGTGTGAGAACTCTACATCTATTGTGGCTGCGAGCCGAGCAGATTGTCGCCTGTTCCCGGGGGAAGATGCACGTTGGCGGGCCATGTTTACCGGGTTGTGCTGCCCGTCCCGAGACCTACACGATCGCCCTCGAACCTGAGACCGACCCTAGACCTAAACCCAGGCGCATCGGGATGGGCTTGCTGAAGCTGCAAGGATTTTGCAGCGGAGCTGGCGGAGGGCGGTCCGGACGGGGAGGGTTCAAATTGAGGAACGGTCGTCTTTCTCCGAGACATGAGGGGCATTCTTCGTGTTGCGTAAGGGATCACTGGAATTGTTTACTGTTTACTGTGCCTCGAGAGTCCAAGGGCAGTGCAATTGCCATTGCCCTGGGGGAAGAGTGAGAGAACTGGTTGCAAGAGTTACTCGCTAGTGAAAAAGGCAACTGGGACGCATGGAACGATCGAACATGTCAACTTCATCCACGTCACGCTCCAAGAGGGCCGAATTGGCCTTCGTGTTTGCGCGGTCCGATCCATGTGGAGCCAGCAAATTCCGATAGATCTGAGATCAGAAAGCCGATTTCTCTCGGGGATGCCCTTCCCTTGCCCCGTCCCTGCGGTCCTACCTTGCAGCCGGTCCGGACTTCCGTGAAGAAATGGTTCCTCCCTTAGAACATGCTTGAATTGCCCCCTCTGACACTTTTGAATTGAACCATTGGAATGCTCATCATGTTGGTTTTAAGAGTCTTTTCCAGTGACATCTGACCTGGCTAAGGGTGATATCAGATTATACCCTACACATGAGTTTGAAATATGAAATCAAATACAAAGTGCTTTGTGAGCTGAAGACTAGGATACGAAGATTACCACATCCTCCCACGGACATCGCCTCGAAAGCAAACAGACCCCGTACTTTGTGTTTGTGTACGTTTGTGGCGTTGAGTTCGCGGAAGCGGACTCCGCCACGCAAGGGGGTTTTCGTATACAGCACAATGGGGCAACTCAGTCCCGCCGCTTTACCCCTGGTACTCGACTGGCGCTGAACAAGTACGTACCACCCAAAAAACCAGCACGACTTTACCACGAATCTGGAAGTGGAGATATCCCCCATGGATGTCTCCTAAGTGATCTGTATACAACTCATTGAATTCCCCACTCGACCTCGCCATTGACTCCATCCGATGATTGCAGGGGAGATCGAGCCGAGAGAGTAAAGCCTCACTAGCAAGGCCCTCACTTGAATCAATGGCAATCCTTGAAAGAAAAGTAAAGGATCCCGTGAAGCTACGCGAGGCTCTTCTCCCCATCACCCTTGGCGAGTATTACAGATAGGCTCGGAACGAAGCCCCCGACTGTGGAATGGTAACTTTTCCTCCTGTAGTGTTGAAGTCTAGGCTCTAAGGATCCAGGCTCCAGGCTCCAGGCTCCAGGATCCAGGACCTAGGCTCTCGAGAAAAGTGAACGATATGCATCCTGGGAAACCCGCAAACCTAATCACACACGTACGATGGGGGGTTCCAGTACCAGGGATCACATCCCTGTCTGTCGACAGGTCCAGTATGCAGGGTACTTTGGATCGAGCGTGGGGTTGTCAAACTGGTGGAGACGGCCAGGTCGTCTTAGACATGCTTCTAATAGATGGGCATAGCGGGATGCAGTGTTTCTATGGGAGGGCTTACCCCCCTCGTAGGGGACTTCAAGGGACGCCAAGTTCTAGGTCTGATCTGGAAGAACTTGACTCTGTTCGGGGAATTTGATTCAGGTTCACTCTTCAGTTGGTGTTCGTTTCCCGGGGAGCATTATCTGGGGAACTATGTGGGCTACTGTGGTGGTCTATGTTGGTGGTATCGCCGAATACCGGGGCCACGACCTGGGGGAGGGGGACTACTAGGGCTGAGGTTGGAGTGTGAAGTAATGAAGGTGACGACTACATTCCCAGGATCTGATCGACATTCACCTGGACAACATGGAATGGGGGAAAAGGATAGAGTGCCATTTGACATTGTTATTCAATTCATTGTATCATTGGGTCATAGTTTGAAAAAATCTGGAAATGCTTTTGGTGTTGCGCCTGAGATGCAGTCTTGAGATGCGTACACTGTGTTCTTTTGTATCATTATTGTAGGTCCACATTGAGATGAAAATGAGATCAGAGACTGAAAATTCTGAATCTGAATGTTGAGAGAGATAAAGGAAATGGGAGTCAAGAGGAGATCTTGGACCCATACAGAGTTTGGAAAAATCATAACCATAGAAAAGACATGGTAATACGGCGCAGAGAAACATGCAGGTGTGGAATCGTGACCACGTAGAGAATGGCAGGGTAGAACCCGAAGAAATAATAAAGAAAAAAAAACATTGGAAATAGATCAAGCACTTCGGTAGCGCTGGTCGTGGTTCATGGCCGTGAGGCTTTCATGTGATTTCGTTGATGTTGAGTCAAACATCAAATAACGTTGTCAGTGGAAATCATTATCGTTGGGTGGAGACCGGTGGGAGCATAAAGCGTAAAGAGTGTGTGCGTGTTCATAGTCGTAGAACATATCGCGATGGAACTTGTAAGAAATCGTTGCAGTGATCGTTGAATTGCAAAGGCCGTGATTGGATATTCTCGAAGCGAATTGAAGCCAAAAGAAGAAAAAAAAAAAGAACGCCACCCGTCCCCGGAACGCCAAATATTGGGTACATCAGATTACATCCACATTTTTAGTGGTTTTGTGGCAGTTCAAAGAACGCAAGGAGTCGAGCATGCGGCGGAAGAAGGGGCGTTGCTCGAGTGACTCGTTGATTGTCGCTTGAGATTGTTGCTCGCAACACATCGATGTGAGCTTCTCCTTGTCTGAGCTTGTGTACTCGGGAGTGTTAGAGCGCTGACGACGTCTTTCCTGAGCTTGAAAGGCGGCAGCAGCAGCAGAGCGGTCGATATCAGAGTCCCGAGTATTGGAGTCACGGGAACTTGGGGGAGAGCGAGGCTTGATCAGGGATGTAGTAGAAGGAGCCACAAGGCGGAGGGTTTGGAGACCGTATTGTGGACGAAGTCCGTCCCGGCTGAGACAGGGTCGGTCGAAACTCATACCTCGGTAAAGCTCTGGGACGGGTTCCTCGTCAGGCATGCAAGGGAATCGTTCAGGAAGCTGATCATCGAGCATTGCTTGGTGAAGCTTAGGCTGGGATTTGGCACCACGCAGCTTGGCACGGCTTCGCACCTTGCGCAAGGTATCAATAGGCCTCCGGGAAAGGGATTTGTGGCCGATGGACTCATTGTCGGAGTCAGATTCCCAAACTGACTGCTCGCAGTAGACATCCATGGTCGATGTCGAGGGACGTTCCATAGAGGTAGCGGTCCATTGGCGAGAAATTGGAGGGGAGCTCGCACTAGGGCTAGGCATGGGGCTGGGGAGGTCGTTGGCAGGAATGAAAAGAGCCTGGTCGAAGTGAGTGGCATGCGGCTCCATGGTAACCGGATTAATCAAACACGGGGGCGAGATCATCGACGGGTCCAGTGGAGGACGCGTTCCAGGACTGGATTGTTTCCTTCGAGAGCTCTGGGAGCAGGTGGCCCGAGACAGGTTGGGGAGTGTAGGATGCGCTTTCCTACGGCGAGAAAACGAGGACATGCCGGATGTCTCGTACTTCATTGTGATCATAGCGGAGTTGGAATCAGAGCCAGAAGTGGTAGGGCGACTCTTGCCTGTGGGGAATGAAGGCACAGGAGGCGGCGGTGGAAGAGAGTACTGGGGAGGTGTTGAAGCAGGAAGATAGAAGCGTCGAGGTTCCTGAGCCTGACGGGCGTGTTGGTAAAGCTTCTCGGTAGCTTGCAACACAGCCTCAGGACAGGCAGGAGAGGAATATGTGGATGAGAAGGAACTACTTGGGGTCAAGTCCGGGGTAGTGCTCTCAGTAGCAACGGAGCTGAACGACCCGTGGCTACTGTGAAGCTGTCTGGATTCCTCGGTGGACGAGGTATAGTGATGGAATCTCAAATCGTTCTCCAGTTCCAATTGCGCAATGGTTGATCGATTGGGACCGTTATAGTGGCCCTGAGAGGCCAAGTCTTTCCCGTTGGTCAGGGAAAACGTGTAGTACTGATTTGTATCTTGACTGTATCTCTCATCGCGAATTTCCGGCGTATAAGAGTCTGGCCAAGTCGGCGTCGCGGCCAATGACTGTTCAAGGTAGAACGGGTCTGCGTTTGACTCCTCCAGCACCTTGGTTCCGGCTTTGGGATAGTAGCTGGACGCTCGCTTGGCCGGGGATGGTGATGGCAAGCAAATTGTAATTTCTGATCTGTTCCGGTCGGGGTACAACGCGTCCACTTCGCCCGGACAGTAAAATTCACCTTGAGCCATGGACTTAGATCGCGACGCACACACAGAGGGACACGAGTCGGTCGGGGAGATTCAAGGAAATAGCATGGAAGGACTGTAAGGCTCAGTGGGGAAGAGGAAAGAGAGTTGCCACCAGAGATGGAGCGAGGAATGAGAGGGTGAGAGGGATATGTTTATACAGCCAAAAATAGGCCCCAGAAGCCCGGGTGGAAAACAGATCGATGCATGCCAATGCACGTCCCCAGGTAAACAAAAGGACGGCACAGACCTGACCTTACATGGCGTCCCCTTCCGCCTGTAGGGATGAGGTTGCAGCAAGGACTCCCGGCTTCTCCCAGCAAGGGCCGGCGGATGAGCTTTCCGCGCAGCACCGCCGCAGCGCAGTGCAGGGCCAAAAGCACCTTGCCCGTGCGATGGTGTATCATCGAATTGGAGAGGCCTGAACATGGGGATGTCAGTGACACGGTCATCGCAATTCATACTCTTACTCGTCTGATTCATCTTCGTACAACGCGACGGGTTACTGGATCTCATCTCATGTCCTCTCATCGCGTCTCGTCTCATCTCAGACGCCGGCCCAACAGCCCAGAGGCTGGGGCCCCTATAAAAAATGTGAGATGTCAGGAATAGACGAGTCCTGCGGATGATGATCCGGATCAGCCACGCCCCACTGATCCGCCTGTGGCTTTGACGCCGTCTCTCTACGCTGTCCTCTCATTCCATACTTGGGAACCGCGCGACGGCGGACACCACGGTTTCATCGTTCTATTGCGCCGACCACACATTTACGTCATGCTTCAAGTCTTGGTGGCTGGCTCGAATTGCTTCCTGATTCCCCAATTGTCGACTCGGGGGTTGAGGCGGATGAAAGTAGTCTTCGTCGCTAGGTACTGTGTGCATCAATTGATGTTCCACATTGCGTAGCTAGTTGTAGATCACGACTGGGCCCAGGGCTTCAATGCAAATGCAAATGCACTTCCCGAGTAGTTCGAGCCTGACTCTTTGCATCCAGATACTTGGGCCTAGGATCCAAAGTACCCGCCAAGCCGAGGGACTCATACACGCGCGACTAATCACACTATGCCAACTCATCGTCTATTGGCGCGCACGAACATCCGATCGGACCAGTTGTCTGCTCTCGCGAGCCGACATTTGAATGATGACTTCGGTGGCTATTGATCACCTATCCCTATTCGACCGGAAAGCGATTCTAGATCACTTGCGCCGTTGACTCGACAACTCCGTCTCCACATTCCAATGAAAAAAAAAAAGCCAATGCTGCATTGCATCCCGCTACGCAGACGGGGCTCCCCGACGCAGCCTCAGCTGCATAGACGTATATATATCTACGGCCTGCGTCCCGGCCCCTGATCGACGAGGACTCGATATCTTCCGGATGCCGATGCACTCGGTGCATTCAGCGGTACCGGAGTGCCACCCTCGCTTTCTCCGATCACATTCTTCAGATGTTCGTTTTCATGGAGCATTGCAGAAATCCCACGTAGCAGCTTGCAATATACGATATTTTCACTCAACTCTCAGTCTAGGGACGACCCTACGACGATTCAAGGGTGCCAATTGAATTTGAAAGTGCGAAATGCAAATCGCACATTGAACCTCTCCCTACCACCCTAGCTGGAGACGGGGGGAAAGGACGACCCTTCGTGACCAGGATTATTGAAACAGCTTAGAGAACCCAATCGCACGATCCGAAGGCCCGAGCCTCGGGACGCTGAATGGGATCCCCGAGTGCTGTCTCGAATGTTCAGTGCAGATTTGGCGGCAACGCATCTGCAGCCCGACACGATGGATAGGAGGAAGGTGAAACACTTCCAACACAGCTGTAAGTTCCCGGGGATCTCGAATGTCCTGCAGCCTGCAAGGCATAAGTGAAACCTACCTGAACATTGGGTCCCTCTCTCCTTTTCTCGATCCCCGGGAGCTGCTCAAATGCATCCGCGATGCAACGGGACTTCTTTCCCCTGAGCCTAATCCCCTAGCTCATTATAAATTGTCCGATTCCCTTAATACCCTTGCATTTTTCCCATCGTTCCACGGTCTGGACCGAACGATCGCGCCTTGTTTACTGCTCCTATGTCTTGCGTTGTTATTGGTTTGAGGAACCTCCTCCCCAAATGAGTGTCGGTCAGGGGACTGTGAGGGGGCCTCGTATTGCTAGGTTGATCGTATTGCTCTCGGTAGTCACGGATAACGGTCGATCTCAAGCTGAAATAGAACTCGAGCTAGATTTGGGGCTAGACTAGTGAGACGTCATCGGTGTGGGGTACGAAGAAGGCGTTCGCCCAAGCGTCAGTGTTCGGGAGCTGTCAGATCAACTCAGGGGCGAGCACTGTAACAGGTAGAGAGATTCTAGGTACCTGGATAGATCTATAGCTCCGTGGTAGCGATCTGGTTCCTCACGACCTGAGTATTGGGAGGCTCAATCTCCTTTGTGTGGGGAAAGCAGTTCGATCCATCCACCGAGTACCAAGGGAACCGCTGGATCCGATCCAGACATTGGAGATTCGCCAACCGGTCCACAGGTTCGTATTTTGTTCCGGTCTCAAAATACAGTTTTAGGATTGAATCCCTAAATGATCAGACGAAACCCCTCGATGCTTGGACGGTGCAATGGTTGATACAAGATAGCATGCCACCAGAATATATAAATGACGCTATCGGTGCCCGATGACCGTGCCAGCGCATCACTTTGCGACTTCGCTTTCCAGGCCTCCGGTACACCCAATACATGGACCTAGGACTAGTACTTTTAGCCGTATTTCTCGCCTCGCCTCGCCTCGCCTCGCTTGAGCGTGGGTTCTGTTCACCCTCACGGGCATGGCTTTCCCTGAATCGTAGATCGTCGATGATCGTAGCCCTGTATCGTACCAGAATTCCCAACTCCCTCAATGTTTTCCCACTTGGATTGGCACTTATAGCGACTCTTCCCTGAGACCCGAGTCCAGTCGTGATCGCCTTTTTGTGCGACCGCCTCAGCCCAGTTGCAGTCAACCGATAAAGCCGTGCTTCGGACCATTGCGCGACGATTAAGTTACGATCTGAAGCCATCTGGGGGCCCGAACTAGTCAGGCAGAGCAAAGAGTATAGTAATTGTCCATTGGTGCCTCACTGCCTCATTGTCTGATTGCTTCATTGCCCCATTGTATATTTGCTTCAGTTCAATCTCAGGCGACAAAAGCTACAGTCTGAGCGTTGGGCATTCCGGCCGTCATTCGCCCGGGAATTCCCCGTCTGAGGCTTCCATTCCATTCAACCCGATCCCGCACCGGCTTTTCCTCTCTGCAAAGATTTCATTTCTGACCAGAAGCTGCATTCGAGCGTTGGCGCAGTTCATGGTCCGAGAGACACGTTTGGTGCGCTGCAGCAGCGGCTGCGGCGACCCCAGCCATCTCAATTAATCCAGCCACCCTCTCCCCTACGCTCTTCTCTTCCCTTCAATTCTACCGTTCTCTCTTTAGTTTATTATTTCCTGGGGTTGAAACACAGCTTCATATTGAGAGCCTCCACTGTTGTTGCCTCCAATTCCTGATCGGCCTCTGCGATCGCGATCCGAAGCTTAGCTTCAGCTTCAATTTCGGTGACGCAACACCCTCACATTGTCGGGCAATCTTTCATCGTTGAACCAGCCTTTGCCAGAGGTGTCTCGCTACAATCGCAGAGCGTCTAACGAAGTCCACGACATTAACGACCACTCAACGCTTACGACCTTTGCGCGGCAACGCCAGCAGCACTCTGTACCTCGTCCTCTTTCCTCCCATTCATTCGATTTCCGTCCCCCAGCCGCAGACTTTCCTCGACCTTTGCGGAGAGTTCGTCGTGCCCCAGAGTCCCACCAACTACCTCACCGTCGAGCTGTCTCGCTAGAAGTCAGAGGTGGACAGCTTCCGCGACCCCAACCGTCGCATTCGATCCCGGTCCTTGTCAACCCCGATCCTGGAAACGGAATTGAGGTACTGCGTCCGGCCCTATCAGAAGCGCAGACTGACGATAACGGTTCGACTGTCGACGATCCTTACCAGCTCCTCGAAAGCTCGTATTGGCCTCGAAGAAACACCAGAGTATCGTCTCGCACCGCATCTGCCATTCTCTTTGCGCTCGAAGAAGCCATCCGTCGCCCGTTACCATTCACAACAGATTGGGACGAAGCGAATGCTTCTATGTCAGATATGGTAGGCGTTGCTGGTCCCGCTGGCCCTGCCGGCCCTGTCGGCAATGGTCGCGCTCAGAATGGTAATCCGCGTGCGCCCCAAGGCTCATCGCAACCGCCCAGTGGTGTGCGCACTCCCACAGATATAATGAGACAGCGTCGGGACCGAGAGGCCCGTCGAAAAGCGGAACAGGAAGCTCGTGACAGAGAGCAGGAAGATCTGGAGAGACAGCAGTTGGAGCAGGAGCAAGTACAGGCTCAGGCTCAACGGTATGCTGCTGACGTTGCCGCGGAGCCCGTCCCCCAGCGCCGCGCGCGGCCTCAGCGGGCTCCACGGGGAGCTGAAGAACCACCCGAGGCTGTGATGGCCACGGCAGGAGAGGCGCCGCCTTCTCTACAGCCCCGGGCTCCGCACCGGCTGGTGAAAGGATCCAGTATCAGGTGCCTCCAGGCGGTGGAAACATGAGCCGGCAGCGGCCACCTCAATCATCAAGCCAGCAGAACCTGGGTGCTGCACCACAGCATGCTCGCGCACAGAGCGCAGCAGCAGGAACTGGCGTCCCAACAGGGACGCCTGGTTTAAGCAAGCCCGCACAAGCTCCCCCAACCAGCCAGCCTGGTGGTTCTCAGACCCTGCAGCAGCCCAAACGAGCCGCCTTCCCGCATGCATTCGAACGCTGGGAAACCCTATCTTCCCATTGGGAAGGCCTTACTAGCTACTGGATCCGGAAGCTCGAACAGCACAATGACGACCTCGAAAAGGATCCCCTCAGCCAGCAGCTGGCACGACAGATCACTGACTTGTCAGCCGCCGGTGCAAACCTCTTCCACGCCGTGGTCGAATTGCAGCGCCTTCGCGCATCTTCTGAACGCAAGTTCCAGCGCTGGTTTTTCGACACCCGTGCTGAACAAGAACGAGCCAAAGAGGTGCAAGCAGAGCTGGAGCGTCAGCTCAAGATCGAGCGCCAAGGCCGAGCCGATGCATTTGCAGCTGCACAGGCTGCTGAAAAGGACAAGACCCGTGCCGAAGACCTTTTACGCGAAATGAACCGTGAGCTCAAAATCTCCAAAGAGGAAGCTCGCCGCGCGTGGGAGGAACTTGGCCGCCGCGAACAAGAAGAGCGAGACCGGACCACCTCTCTTCGTAACGGAGAACCCACCCTCGTAGGAGGAGTTCAAGTTGTACCCATGATCCAAGGGGTCCCAAGCCGACACACCACCCGTCCACCGACCCGTGAAGGCCCATATCCTGGCGGCCCAACCGCTACGTCAATGGGCACAGAGTTCCAGAACAAGACCGCCGAGGCATCATACTATGACGAAGCCCCGCCCATGTCCCCGACAGGTTCCGACCCCTTCATTGAAAACCAAAAACACCAGCCAGGCGACCCCAGCAAACCGCCATACCCTGTCCAGATGTATGAGCATGAGCCTACAGTCTCATACCCAGGCCCTCCGACCTCTGAGCCCGATGCACACTCCTACGTTGGCAGCTCCGAGGCTGAAGAGGAACACAATCGCTACCCCGGCGACTCCCAGAGTCAGCCCTTCTCCTACCCCCAGGGGCCTCCCTCAGAGGGTAGCGAAGAGTATGACCAGTCCCCCGACGAGAGATACTCCGTCGCGACAACCTCTGCGCCCATGCCCCCAACAACCGCCGACTACAGTGGTTCCGGCTGGGGCGTTGGCACCGGTTGGGAATCTGTCACTCCCCGACACCGCCATCCCACCCGCCTAAGTGATGTTCTTGAAGAGGACGAACGCAGCCGAACAAGTCCCAGCCGTGCTAGCCAGGCGAGTCGCAGTATTCTGTGAATAAAGCCGCGCTCCTTTGTTCTTGATGGTCAGAGTCACTTCCATAATCCCCGTGCTTTCGCTGATGCATATGAGAGAGTGACATGCACATAGAGAAAAGGGGTTGGGTCTGTTTTTCTCGCATCCGGCTCTAGCGTGGTTTTCTATAGTATGATCTTGACCTTTTCCTATTGTTCTTCTACATTTACTTGGGTGGATTCGCTTTCGATCCTAGGTCGGCTCAAATTCATCGTTTGTTATCATACCTGTCTTTTTCTTTTTTTTTTTTTTTTCTTTTTTCCCTTGGGTCTCTCATCTCATATCCTCTATCCGGCGTTGATCTTTGCATTCACCATCTTTGATTTTGTTTTCAATCTAATGGGCATAATTATGATTCTGATTTTCAATCTGGTGTTCTCGGGTAAATTTGTTCTGAAGTTCAGGTGATCTTCTTGTCATCTGGGTGTTATAGTTAATCTAGGTACAAATCCTTGGAAACCTCCAATCTTCTTTCCGACGGAGCATTTATGTCACCTTTACTTTATACTGTTAGCCCTGGGGTGTGATAAGCTCAAAAAGGAATTAACTTTCGTGTCGTGCTTCAGTGGCAGACCCGAACTCTGGAGCTTTTTAACCACCAAGTCTAGTCGCTCGCGACGTTCTCTTCCGATTAATTTTGAGACCCCGATTAATACTTACAGTTCGGTCCAGCTCTAAAATTTCACTTAAGGCCATTCAACTGTCGAGAACCCTGCCTTTTTATGCTTTTGAAGCGGTCGCTCGAAATGAGCAAGGTTTCGTAGTGGCGTGCCCCGAATATATATCCAAGGGGGACCCGATCGATTGTGGGCCCACCGTCGCCATCACCTTGGGATCCACGATGGGATAACGGGTCAAAGAGACAAATGGAACAATATAGAAATAGTGCAATAGCTCTCAGAAAAATCTCCAGTTATTGAATAGTGAGATCAAGTGTTGCTCTGAGATGATTATATAGACTAATATTTTCATAAGACTATCTCACTTGTTATCTATCGTTTGTTCTTCCATCCGCTTGCGAAATACCCCGGCCCTCGTCTAGCAGCCATAACACATTGGTATGCAGCCTACTATGCATGGCAGGGAGACCTTCATATCGTCAGTCGGCAGTGGCACGACCGCTATGGTACGAAATTCTTTAATCAGATCTCTGCTGATAACTTAGGAGGCTAATCCTGTACAAAAGGAGACATAGTCCGGTTTGGTCCAAACGCCCTAACGTTCAACAGTCACACCGGAATGGAAACTATCTATGCTGTCCGGGCGAATGTGGTCAAATCCCAAGGCTACAGCTCATTGAGCGCCAGTCGGCACACTCCAAACACCCTAACTGCTACCGATAAAAAAACCCACGGATTTAAGCGCCACATTCTTGCGCAAGTGGTCTCCACGGAAGGAATCAAATCCATCGAAGATCGCCTTCTGACGAATGTCCGCGATTTTGTCAACTTACTTGGTAAGAACGGAGACGAGTTTGGGAATGTGAGGCCCGGGCTCGATTCCAAGGACAATGACTGGTCGCAAACGAAGCACCTGGCTCCGATGTGTGACTGGGTAACCTTTGATGTGATCGGCGATCTCTGTTATGGGAGAGACTTTGATATGCTGCACTTGCCTGATATGCGATGGTTCCCATCGGTGGTCCTGAAGATTACACGGCGCAGTATGGCGGTATGCAGTCTGTGCTATGTCCTTGCTCGAGTTGTCACTGACAGTCAGTTAGACACTTGTCAAACCAAAATTCTGTAATCTGAAGATTGACCAGTTCTTCATGTCATCCAAGTTCACGATGTCGTTCACGACATCGTGAATGCAGGTACTCGGATTCGAGAGCGCTCAGAGGCGCCAACGCCTCGGAAATGACATCGAACAAAAGGACTTATTCTATCATATGATGAATACAGCGGATCCCAAGACGGGTATTCACTTTACTCCTAAGGACCTCTGGGTGGAATCCATGCTCTTGATGACTGCCGGCGCAGATACCACTGCTACCGCAATGGCCGGCACTTTCTTCCACCTCGCGCACAAGCCCAATTTACTTGCACGCCTAGTGCGCGAGCTTCGTATCACGTTCACCGATGAAGAAGACATTTGCATGGGACCGGAGCTCGACTCATGCGAAAACTGTTACAAGCTTGCATCAACGAGACCATGCGTCTCGCACCATCTGTCTCTACCACAATCCCCCGTACTGTGCTTGAAGGCGGAATCGTGATCGACCAGGAGTTTATCCCGACAGGAACAATGGTCGGAACAACTACTTACGCTATCCATCGGAACCCGAATTACTTTATATCACCTGATGAGTATTACCCGGACCGATAGATCGTCAACCCGGAGACTGGAGTGGATAAAGATAGCATTAAGACTACGAGAAAGGCGTTTATTCCGTTCAGTACCGGTGCCAGGTCTTGTGGCGGATGGAAGCTCGCCTGGGCCGAGCTGAATGTCACTATCGCCCGAGTACTGTTCCGATATGATGTGCGCTTGGCGCCAGATGCTCGGTGCTGTGGTGGCAAGCGAAACGATTGCGACTTCAGAATAAGAGGGTGGGTGGCATCAGCGGTGGAGGGCCCCTGGGTGCAGTTCCGATCTCGCCTTTAGAGAATTTTGATCTGCAGAGACATGAAAAACTTTAGGAAAATTATGGTTATATCGAGACATGAAGTTGTCCGGGCATTCCACGGGAATGACCGTGCCTGGTTTGAATGAAAGTGATGTCGGAGCTGAAGAAAATGATAATCTTGACTTTGTGCCCATGGATTGGCTAGCGGGTGATTTAAATGCGTGGCTGGATGAAGACTCGGATCTGATGAGGTGAATTAATAGCTTTGGGTATGTACCAGTTGCATAGAACCATCAGCATCATCTTGTTGCGAGTAAGCACGGCATTGAGGAGCACTTAGCAGACAAGTCAATCATCAATGGCTGCATTAACTAGTCGCTAGTTATATGTCAAACCAGAGTGACTTCTTGGTATGATAAGCCAGATATAGCCCATAGTATACCATCAGCCCTATACATACATGCCATTAAATTACCTGTAAACGTCAAGGAATATCACGTCCAAAATCTATTCGCCATTTCAATGTTTAACCGCCACCATTAATCAGATGGAGTGGCTGCCCCTGATGTCCGATCCTGATCACCAGAAGTAGATTTTCGATCTTCTGCCACTTCCAACCCATTTGCCCCCTCATCACTAGAATCCGGTGAATGGTAAGCCCGACTCGCCTTTTTCAATTCGCGATCCAGAGCATCGGTCAACGCGCCAAGTAACCACTGAACTTCACTCTTTTTTCCGAGTAAAGGATTATTGCGACCAATCCAACTCCAATCACGTAGTCCACGCTGCGATTCGTCATCACTCTCAGTGTCATCCTTAATGTAAGGCGCCGAGGGCTTGTGTTTGCCCGAGATCAAGTCGAGATAGTATTCCCACTCCAGGTAATCGAACTGCTTGGCCGTGTTGCTCATGGCATAATCTGTCATTTTGCGAACTTCGCGGAAGAGGAGGTAGTGGTAATGATGAAGATTTTCGGCGACAACATCACCGCGGTCGCGGGCGCGTTCTTCTTTTTTGTGTTCTTCAGATTCTGGGCCTTTTCGATCTGTGCCGTTGGCTTGGTCGATGCGACGACCTGTTCCTTTTGTAATGTCTTGGCCGTCGTCACTTTCACCGATCGTTTCTTGGAGCCACTTGTCTGTCCAGGAGGTGTGGAAAATTGCCTTGACGCGGTCATGGAATGATTCGTCGCCGGGCAAAATGGTAATTTCTCCGAGAAAGATGGTCACATCCCGAATGGAGCGGATGATGGTGTCGCCAATATTGGAGATTAGGATTGTGATTGATGGCACGGCGAGGAGAGACCAAAAGACGAAGAATGCTTTGCCCAGACTACTTACTGGGTAGATATCGCCGTATCCGATAGTCAAGAGCGTTGTGTAGGAGAAATAGAGAGCTTCAAAGTACGACCAAGAGAAATATGACTCCGAGCGCCAGAAAACCACTGCACCAATGAACCATAGCGTCATCCAAGTGGTCAATGAGATTCCCAATGAAATCCATTTGTGCTGCACTTCGGCGACTTGTCGAACGCGTCGCATGGTGATGAACTCTCGCTTATGTTTTTCACGCTCGTTTTGCGCAATGACTGGATCATTTGGGTCCAGAGATGGGAGCAACCCAGAGAGGCGGTTTTTGTCCGAGGAAGCTTCTTTGACAAGAAAGCGTCGAGTTCGATCGGCCAAAATAGCTGAGATCTTTTGACGACCATGCTCTAGCGTCAAGGTTCGAATCGACGAGATAATGAGACCGAGAATCACGATGCCCCCAACAGCATATGGAAACAGCAAACCACGTCCTAGGTGCGTTGCAGGAGCGAAATTGCCAATGCCAATGGTGAGCAAAGTGAAGTCGGCCCAGTAGACAGCATCCAAAAATCTCCATCCCTCTATCTTTGCGTAAACCGCGGAGCCTCCAAGCAAATAAATGAAGAACACGATAGTCTGGAGCATCAAAGTCCGCTGACTCGTCGTCAATTTGAACTCTCGACTATAGTGGCCCTTGGAGGCACCCCAAGCAGTTACTGCCATCATGGACGCAATGATGAAGTACAAACCAGCTGCAAAAGTTGCATAGAAATAGCTTTGTGTGTAAATGCGCCCGTCGTTTTCGGTGTTGTACATGAGAACGCCAAAGGGAATAAGAATACCGATCAGCAGTCCTGATGATACATACCAACCAGCGATGATGATTGGTTGCGCAACTGCGAAACGGATTCTCCGCGCCATATTAAGCGACAGAGCCAGATTGGCGACAAGCGCGAAAAATAGCGAGACCGCGTTGATTGCGACGGCCCTGAAAGGTCGTTAGAAAGGCACATATTAGAAGCCAAGTCTCGGGCCGCACCATTTTGGATCTGTAACGTTCTGTCCCGAAGGCGTCATCCGCCAGGTTTGCGCTAAAGAACAGATGTTGAAGGCGCTCGCCATGGGCCCAAATGTGCCCTGAGACAGGAGTCAGCTTGTCACATTGTCTACACAAACAGACAGTTCATACCGCCGCCAATGGATACGCCGTGCTTGCCAGCCACCATCGCGCTGCATGAGGATGCGAAGCATCGACTTCTTTACTCCACTGATTCTGTGTGTGTCCCGGACCCGGACCGTTATCCAAAACGCCCGCCTCATCAGCGATCGCATCGTCTCAGACCAGGGTCGTTCATATTGGCTGCAACTTGCGACTGGAGAACATCGGAATGGGGTTGAGGTTGCTTGGCAGGGGACAAGCGGATTAATAAACGGCATGGTGGAGTGAAAGCTCCCAAGGTGGAGACCCCATGTGTTGAAAGCAGAATTAGTGGCGTATGCCAAATCAAGCTTCCTGGCAGACATGGCCGTCATGATCGGCCTCTCCGCGCCCAAACCACCGCGTCATCTCACGTGACCTGTATAGACCCATGGCTCGAGATACTATTTTCAGACTTAAGAGATGAAGATCTTCATGGAAAAAGAAAATGTGTATTCTCGGGTATGAGGTAGATGTATTTCTCAGACCCTAAAAGCCACAACAGAAAAGGAAATGATGCGAGAAAACTGGATATGAAAAAGAGCAATTAGACCATTGATCGTTTTGATCGGTCCCTGTACATCACGTCGATCCACTGCTATACATTTGCATGCTGAAAAGGAACTGCAGAGGAGAGCCAGCTTCTGCCGTTTAATCGCCCGGGTCGTGACGGGTGGGAAGAATCAGACGCAAAGCGCAATGCTGCCAGAAAAGAAAAGGAGACCCCTGCCCGGTAATCAGAGCGCAAACTCCGCCTCACATTGCCATAATGTCGAGGACATAAATCGGAAGTCTTATGAAAGGGTATCCAGGGAATCGGAATGGGTATCGCAAGTATGTGAGAGTCGATGAGATCATATTAGAAGAAGACATAATCGCTTAGAAAGGTAATTTATCAAACTGCGGCGGGGTGAGCTTATTTGTCCAGGGTGTTTCGATTTGTTGATGACGACTTACAGTGGGCCGCTCCAGGAGTCAGGGCCGAGGAACGGAGCTGTTGCTTGGTGGTGAGGGGCGACGAGCAAATCGAGGATCCACGTCTTCGTAGTACGCAGTGGGCTGCGCGTTGACAGTATGCCCAGGTGAGGGTGCATGGTGATTGTCATTCGTTCCCCCAGCTCGAGCAGGGACGTAAGAACTACAACTGACTTTAGCGACAAACTCATGTAGACAAGTGAATCAAGAAAACTTACTCAGTCCGACTGTATAGGCTCGTGGGGCTCTCGAGAGGGGCTAATTGACCGTCAACAGACACAGCATGGGGATGGGAAGTGACCGTTGCCGGTGAATCGTGTCCCTCATAATGCCGCGGCTGGGGTTGCATCTCAATGGCCTGTCCCACTGTTTCAGGCGAGACCGCCATTCCAATAGGGCCCGGGGAGGGCTCACGCATTGGACCGACAGGTGCAGCCACGAAAGGATCCATAGGTGCCGCTCCGTGGGCATCAGCCGTGGGCGGGCTGTATGCAGCGTAGCCCCGATTCGGGACAGGTGCATAACCCATGCCGCTGCGAGGTGCTCCGCGACCGGGTATCATGCCTCCTCGGATCCTAGGAGGGGGGGCCCATGTAGCCACCTCTGCCAGGTGGCCCCCGGGGTGGACCCGTGTAGGGACCTCCTCGGCCATACCCGCCCCGAGGAGGGTAACCTCCTCGACTGCGCGGGCCGAAGCCAGGCGCAGGTCCACCTCGGCGAGAACCCATGCTACCATCCTGATATTGTTGGCGCAACCGAGGATCGGAGGGATTACGTATCACGCCGGGACCATGATGATCAGAGAGACTGCGCATCAGTCTGGGATCACGAGGATCGGAAGGATTGCGAGTCACTCCAGGACCGTAAGGACCGGGGAGCGGTACGCCAGCGTCGTCATGTGTGCGGTATGGGGTTCCGCGTCGGCTGGGGTATTGGGCATCCGGCGGCGGAGGAACATCATGCATGGCAGTCGCATCTGCGGTATTGAGGGGGGTCCGGTCATCGTCGCTGTCGTGAGTGCCGGTATGGAAACTTGCGAGAGTCGGCCCCGACGATTCGAAGGCGGGAGAGCCAGTCACCATGGCTTCCTTGGTCTCGGTGGGTTCCGTCATGACGCCGCCAGCCGTAGTTGCCGTTGCGGCGTTCTGGCGATTATAGTAATTCTCGCCACTCATTTCTGCGTTTTCCGCGATGCGGCGCTTCCGAGCTTTGCGGCTCACTAGGGTCCGGCGCATGGCGCATGTCACAACCCCGCAGGAGACGAGGAGGATGGTCGCAGCCAGCACGATCCAGCCACCCCATTGTAAATGCGGCACGAAAAGCAGTATATCAACCAGGAAGGCGAGAAGGGTCACCAGGAGAGTAGGTAGGAGCAGAATGAGAAGAGCTAGAAGGTAGCGCGGAGAATGGGATGGGCCGTGGAAATGGGCCGCGCCGGCCAGGCAGAGGCAAATGAGGGTAAGGAAGGCGGCGACGGGGTGAATGATTAGGATCGAAGAAAGCGACTTCCGTGTGCCCGAAGGCAGATTGAACTCATCGCCGGAGCTGGTGATATCCTCTGCAGGGAAGACTTAGCCACAGTCACGCCAGGCAGAAACGAAAGAGAGGGGTCAACTCAACTGGTACTGTATCCGACATGAATGTTGGTACATACGTCGCCTTGGCAATAGCCAAAGACACCGTAGTCGACATTGCTATATGTCGCAAGAGGTATTCCCTTAATGATAGGTGTCGACAAACAGGAGATCAACAGTAGCGCAAAAGCGACCAGTAGGAGGATCGTGAGCGGTGTTGCGGGCTTAAGTAACATTGCGACGGGGAGGGCGAGAGCGCGCAAGCTCTCAAGGAACTTCTCTCAAGCCAGGGAGAAAACGAGCAAGTTCCAGAGTTGCAGAAAACGGCGCGGAATAAGGTAAGAATTCAATTTAAGCCAGCATTGGCAGGGTCATTGCAGGTCTCCTAAGGCCGTTGCGAAGGGGCTGGCCTATTAGACTGGCAGTCAGTTCGTTTCAAATCGAGCGGAGCAGTACCCACCGCAGACTAACACCCAGAGCGGTGTGTGGATACTACGGGACTATTCTAATTGAGCACACCGCTTCACGACCTAACCTTATTCTAATTATGGCCGTGAGTTACTGCTACTGACATCCCATCTTTTATATCGAACAAAGTTTGTGCTTGAATGAGTCTTTGTTGTTTATTCAGAATAATCACTTTCGTTATAGGGGGGGTTCCGCAAATGAAGTAGCAATCGGCATAATCCCATGTCCCGCAGACTGCAGTATGCCGTGGGTGATCACGAACATTCTATGCCCCTACAATTCTACATTGTCCTAGCACTTTGAAAATGTGTATTAAACAAAATTAGTAAGGCTTAAAGCTCTAGGAGAGATACGAAGAAATAGTAGGTTCTATCCTTCTTCAAGTGCTACGACGGGCCGTGGACTATGCGACCAATGAAGGCTTCATCAGGTAAGAAGAAAGATTGGAAATAATAAGATAGATTGCAAACATGATTATACATCCTCAATGGGCACGATGCACAGTCCTCAAACAAAGGACTAGAAAGCAGAATGATAGTCAAATGTTGGAAGAGAGTGAAAGGTCTCATGTTTTTACTTAATGTCTCGCGCGTATCTATAGACGGAAAGTGCTTAGAGTCACAGGCCCTTAAACAAAAGAATAGAATGGTAGGAGATCCGACTGTTGCTATCTTCTACCGAAATACAATTATTAGTAGCTGAACACCCAACATTGTAGTAGAATATGTTAGATCGCAAGTCTGTTATCTAGGTCGTAGGTCACCAACCAATCGCCGTTGAGCTCATGCTCAGGCAGTCTAAGCTCTGGGTCATGTTTATTCATTCCCTTTGCAAATAGCATCCTAGCATAGTCGGGGTCAAACACGAATGTTGTTTCGCCAATTATAGAGTTTCTCAATTCCGCCGTAGCCAAAACTTCATCTATGGCGACGTACTCATCCGGGTTCGGCACAGTTGCCTTCTCGATTTGTTCCCTGATATGCTTTGCAGTCTCAGTATCGAATCGGGTGTCGATAAAATATAGCTTGTCCGGGCCGGCTGCTGCCACGTATGGAGTATCCGGGGCCACAACTTGGCGGCCAAAAGGTGTCTCGATAACGTTCGGTACGTAGTCACCCCAATATTCTTCTTGGAAGGTCGGGGAGCCTTCACATGGTCGAAACGGGCTCAGAAGCATAGTGATCGATAGTAAAAGGATAAGTTGACTATGTAGGCTCATGTCGTGCAGGCTGACTTAGAGTTTTTGGGGTTCAGGTTTAGGACAGTGAAAGGGGCAGAGCACCGATCGCAGATTTGATGAACTTTTCACCAGAACAGCCTAGAAGGACGTGTATATTCAAGGTCCCAAATCATGCCGTTGGGCGCTCATCAGGGCGTGAAATGATGGCGTCTTTTGCAGACGCTCGACGATGGAAGGATTTTCTTTCAAAAGAAGTAGGCTAGGTGCCTATCCTAGTAAAATGGAAGAACAAGTGACCTTCATGCCTCGTTGTTTCCAATGAGCGCGTCGAAACGCATCGATGCGACCCTACAGCTGATAAGTTAGCGCCCGGTAATCACAACGGAGCTCCGTTTGGCCACCCTGGCTAGGTTCATTGTTGCTATCTGTGATTGACTTATCATGAGCCAGACATTGATGGCCTCGGACATATGCACATACTTGCGCATATCGGGAGATGGTTATCATGAGATACTCGGATTCACTACTCTATGCCCACGTTGCCACGCTATGGAAGAACCTATTCTGCCATACAGTAGGCGTCGAGCTGGGACAGGGCGTTTCTGAAATACGCACCGCCCCTCATAGACCCGCAACCGTGTCCAACCAGCAGGACAGATCCAGATTGAAGTCAAGGCCAGAGCACAGCCTGGGGCGTAGTTGACTTGCGCCAGCCCTGTTATTCGTCACTTCGTCCGTGGAGCGCCAAGCCAGTGCGGAGCAAGCAAACGCACGACCGAGTGTGAGATCCCCCATAATCATCTTTGGATCAACCTCTATTCAATCAAGACACATTTGATTTAATCCATGGTTAGCAGTTTACGACTCAGCATACAATGGAACGCGATAGAAAAGGACTTTTTCTGCCAGTACCAGACCCGTCGGTCCCGCGGATACAGCCATCGCCGCGACCCAGAGGACGCTAAAAGCTTAATTGGGTTTTCGTCAAAATTAGCAACCCTTGGTCTTGACTAGGTGTCAATGCGCCCCATTTGTTCCATGGAGAAACAAGATCTGGAGATTTCCGAAACCCATGCAGTTCCCAGGAGCTTGGTCCTAAATGTGACATCTCTGACAATGAGTTTGCATGCTGTCATCCTAACTCCTTCCAATTCTATGTCAATCAATCCACAACCCATCGATCAACTGGAGTAAAAACTGTCTGGGCCACAATTTGAGCCGATGGCGGTCCACTAATCTCATTTTAAATGAAACAGACCGCCGTCTAATGGAAGAAGCTAGCCTTTCTACGTATAGCTAGCTGCCTAACTCTAAACATTGATAGGATGTTGCGCGAGTTAGGGAAACGAGAGACGTAAGCGACTCGGCTATCCGAGCTCTGATTTTATCTCCGCGCACGTACGCTGGGTCGCATAGGCCTGCTGGTCGAGCCTAATTAAGCTTATGCCCGCAGACCCTCGACCGCTCTGGGATAGAGAGTGCGTCTCTTGTGAGATCTCATATGCCAGGGTCACTTGACCGTTTCCCATCTGCCCACTAAGACCGGGGATAGGCTAAGCCACTCCACATATAGGGGTTACACAGACAGCGGCCCTGTTGCAAACTCTCCCAATTTGGCATCATGAGAGTATCCATGACACTTTTGAATCACCAGCAATTCTTTGATTCATCGTCTCACATGACAATCGGTGTCCTTAAGCGGAAGCTGAACCATACCCCTGCGGGAAAAAGTAGAACAATGCCTGTACTACCGACAATTCCGATAGCAAAGGTGAACTATTTTCAAAGAGACAACGTTCATCGTCTTTTGCAGTTCATAGAGGATCCGGTTGCGAAGATTTCTAGACAACGGAACACCGATCAACAAGTCCTGGTCGAAGCGTCAATACCCACGTCCTACAAAAGGGCTCGCATTGTGTTAGAGCCCATCACTTAGAACATGCGCTGTATCTGGCGTTTATGGCCCAGGGCGAATCGAAAGAAGTCCCAAGATGAGGGAGACACACTGTTTCCCGAGAGAAGAACACTACTTCAGGCGTGGGAGATGGCTTTAAGAAGGGATCAATCCCCTTATGAATCGGGATCAATGGTACATGAGCGCTACGTGAGATTTGGAATTGGTGGCGCGGGGAATACGCGCAAGTCCTGCTTCCTTCCCCCAAGATTTCTTCGAGACTCTAATTCGATTAGTGATGTAGAATCGTATCGCATAACGGAAGATTCATTCCGACGACTGAGCGTTGAGGTCCGGGTGCTGCATATGGGCGTGAGTGGTAGGCTTGGAAGATGCGGGCTACGATAAAAGGATTACTCAAGGACGAGCTCGCAGCAATTCGAAGTTACAAGACAATGCAATGAGATACACCATAAAAAGTTCCAACCAAGTATGAACCAATTGCTCTCAAATCCCTGATTGGAATAACTTCGCGCTGAGATTTCCCTTTGATCCAAGTCTCGCCATTTCTATGCCGACCTCGGACTGAGCGATATCGAACACCCCTGCCGAATGTCCTATCAACATCCTTGAATGAAATTGGATGATTCCCCAGGCTACAAGACTCAATGAGAATCTGTTGAGGCATCAGCAGATCCTGTATGAGTAGCCATTCGAGACAAGTCAAAGACCTGTCCACAGGGGAAAAAATGACTCTGCTCGAGTCCCACAGCCTCACTAACCAGCCTGGACGTGGGCTTAGTGTTTCGATTCACAACCTCGAGTTTTCACTTTGCTCATGGGATAAACGCCCATCAAAATGCAGCTCAGCCTCGTGTTTTCACCTACCCCTTGGGCGGTTCGGCTGGTACTGGTACCCAGCCACGTTGGATGCCAGCAAGGGAGAGGAATTAATTTCCGGGGTTCCACCAGTCGATAATCCAGACGATTGGGTGCTCGGTCAACTATCAGATCACGCCCTGCTTTTGGCCACTATCTAGGATCGCAATTATTGTCTTGGGTGGGCAGTATCGGGCTTCCTTGTGTTCTGCAGTCTTTGTTGTAACTCGCTGGGTGACAGATTTTACCATGATTCAGCTGAGATATAACCTCGAGCGGACATTCATTTCTTCTATTGGAAACGTCTAGATGCGATCGAAATAAGAAAAAGGAATCCAACGTGATCTCTGCGAACTGAATTGTAAATCCCAGGTGCAGAGCCAAGCTTCGGCGCGATCCGTGGACGTGGGGGCCGTTGGGCCGTCTACAACTCCATTAAACAAGACGTCAGGCTTGGGGCCCCGCTTCTAATTCGAGAACAATTATTGTAATTTATCGAATAGGTTGTCTGAGTCGACAACCTCCCATTGTCTTAGCTTGCCCTATTGGCTTGGGTCGTTCTAGGGTTGCGGTGTGGTGGCTGGGGAGGCTGGGAAGGTGGCCGACAGCACAATGATATCCAGCCAAAAAGTCCACTGAGCTGCATTTTTGCCCTCCACAGAAATCTGTTGACACTTTAAGCTCCTAAGGAATGCTTCTCGACTAACTTGCTGTGGAAACGCCGACCGTCGACCACAATACCATGTCGAACCAGGACTCTCCTATGCGCAACTTCAGTCTACGAAACGTCAACTGTATGTGTCCACGAGCTGGCGCATACGGCATACACTAATTTCATTTCTTTTGGTCTAGCGAGCAAGCCTCAGCTTTATAAAACAAACTCAGAGCAGTCTATTGCTGTGTCGGACGACTACTATTCTTTCTCGGATCGAGCTATGTCGTCAAGTCCCGATAGTCGTGTAACCGCGATGCGTTTCGCAACACCAAATGAACGGTCTCCCCAGCCTTCGCCATCTTCTTCGCATCGGAGACAGCTAGCCAGGGGACCTTCAATGATTCAAGAATACCAACGGACACCTCAAGATCTTGGGTCTCCACGCCCAGGGACTTCGAGCACAGTTCGGTCTGGCGAAGACAGAGTCGCTCGCATCAGCCCCAAGTCAGATGAGACAATTCGACAAGTGCCTCCCAGTCGTGAATACTCTGGGAGAGAGCCGACTCCAGGACTGGATGATTCACCCTATGTTCGATTCGCAATTGATCAGCTCACTGCCGATGAGCATGCCCAAAGACCCCAGCGAATGGATTCCGTCTCCACGAACACAACGAATGACTACGCAGGTGAGCAACTTGTGTGGGATGAGAGCTTGGGCTATTTCACTCGGGCTCGAACCCCGATTCGACATATGGAAGTGCCTGAGCGACCCAAGTACAAGTCACCCTCCCCGCAAGCACTTCCTCAGAGACCCAATTCGATTGATCCAGAGTCGTTCGTCGCTGTTGAAGCGCCGGAGGAAAGCCTCAAATATCCTGCACTGAACTATCTCCCCACAATGTTACGACCCTGGGCTTTAGGTGGTGTCATCTTCTGCTGCTTGCTCATGATCGCTGGTATTGCGTTCTGCAATGTCTGGTCTCATCGCCATCAGGGTATTTGGGATTACACTGGCCAGGGTGATTCTCGGTACTTTGTGATGGAATTCCTTCCTCAGATTCTGGCGGCTCCCATCATCATACTCAATCTCATGGTCCAGTCTGCTGTCTATCGAACCGCGCCATTTGCAATCATGGCAGCCAACCGCCAAATTGGATATGTTTTGCAGGGCTTGCCCATCCTCCCTCGCAACTTTATTTTCCCTGATCTCTCACACTTTCGATATGGAGAGGCTCTTTTCGGCTTCTCCATGTTTACCATCTGGCTGTCAAACTTCTTCTCCATCCCGCTCTTAAGCTGCTTGTTTCAGGCAAAGTATTACGAGATGGATGGCAAAGGAGTATGGAGATGGGCATCTGTTCAATCGGTGGGCTGGACTCTGATAGCTTCATATGGTCTCTTGATCATTGGATTGATTGGGCTTCTCCTTCGATTCGTCCTCCAGTGGACTGGCTTGATGTGGGATCCGGTTTCCTTGGCAGATCTGATCTCCATTATCCAGCGGTCCAATATCCTCCATGATTATGAGCACTCGGAAACCGTTCCCAAAGTGAAAGAGTCACTGGACCCTCGCATTCTCCGTCTCGGCTATTGGAAGCTTTCAATGAAGCCTGAGGTATTCTACGGCATTGGAGAAATGGATGCTCCCATCCGTACACCCTCTCTCCATCAAACCAAAAAGAGCAGAGACAAGCAGCCCCATGGTCTCGCCAAGGTCACCTTTGACCTCGAGCATGCTGGCGCTTTTGCGAACGACCCATTCGACCACCACCTCTACTCTCCATTTACCCGGTATCGCTGGACACCATGGTTCCTCCGCAAGGCTGCTGTCATCACCTGGATCATCATCGTTTTCGCTCTCTTTATCGCTTTCGTGACCGTCAGCTTCGTGAACGATGCGGTCCAAGGAGGCTTCCCTCCCAAACTCCCAACGCTGCCCTCGACTGGTGCCTTCTCCTCATCCAACTTCCTTTACAGCTTCATCCCCGCAATCATGGGCAATATCCTCTTCCTCACCTGGCAACCAATCGACACCTACTTCCGCGCACTCCAGCCTTTCGTCGAACTCTCTTCTCCGAACGGCACCTCCGCCGAAAAAAAGCATACTTCTCGCCTACCCATCTGCTGCCCCGCTCCAAGTCACCCTCCAAGCCATCATCAACGGCCACTACAAAGTCGCTTGGATCTCCTTCATGAGCCTAGTCTCCATCGCCATTCCTATTCTCGCAGGTGGGGTCTTCGTCGCCCTCTGGTACCCCGCCAGCTCCGATATTCGCATCTCCGCCCTCATGCCCGCCTTCTACGCCTTAGTCGCCTTCTGTGGCCTCTACGCCGTGTCTTTCCTGTCAATCTGGCCAGGACGCCGCCGTTACCTCCCTCATGACATTAGCACTCTCGCGGATCTGATGAGCTACTTCTATCAATCTCCTCTTTTGGCGGATAAGCTTTTGCGCGAGCCACGCAGCAAAACCGATCTCGTTACGCGCCTGATTGTGGCCCCGCCTGCCGAGCGTCTACTGCCCATGTACGGCTTCGGAATCTACGTCGGCCGTGATGGCAAAGAACATCTCGGTATCGACCGCTTCCATCGGCCTGGACGGACTGATATGTTGATTACGACGGGAACGATGAAATGATCTCGTCCCTGCTTATGAATTGCATCGTTTTATGAGCGATTGATTTTTTATTACCCTTGGCTCTTACTTGTTAGTCCACTGCATTTGATGTCAAATACTGGCATCATCGCCGGCGTAAGTCGATGTTTGTCCTTTGCGAATTGTTTCGGTGTTGTCATACCCCATTCTTGGTGTTACTGTCTGTGATTATGATTGTGTTTTTCAGTCCTAATTTCTTAGCGATAAATTTGGGGATATAGATTAATGAAGAATTAGAACATGGAGTCGATCTCATTGATATGCTATATAACGTGGAAAGGGTATTCTTTCTCCACATCTCCTCTCTCCTTCAAATATTCACTTGGGTTTGTCGGATCTTTCTCTGATTCTTCTACACCTTTCACTTGTTCCCATTTCGAGGTACTCCTTGGATTGACTTTGAACACGTCTAAGGATACAAGTCACAGCAGCTTACACACTGAGAACCATCTCTACTAGATTCCCGGTCGCTGTAAGGAAGAGGCGTAAACCACGACCTCGGGATGTTTGCCATACACCTGTCACAAAGATCTAATTGATGCAAGCGTCACAATTCCACGAGCATTTCTGGCCGCTGGAAATAGATCCCTAAAACGCGATTAACTTGCCCCTGAATCCACCTCTGCTGCTCCACAGGCAATGCCAGATCAGTGTTTTGCAGATTTCTCAAGGCAGCAAATAGAAACCAAGCGCCCATTAACGGCGCCGCCTGTTTATGCGTAATAGTCACAGGTCTAGTTTCCGCGAGTGGATAATCCACAAGACCAGGCTTCATGTGCACTGACTCCATTTGACTTCCCAGGAAGAAAGGAACAGATGCACAAATATCTTCGGCCAGCTTGTGAATTATCGCAATCACGGCCTGTATGCTTGGGCTGTCTGGATCATGTGATGGCAGGATGCGAAGACAGCTAAGTTTAATGGTCTGGACAAGGATCTGACAGTCTCGGTAATTATTCCATGTTGCTGCGATCCACATGTCGGAATAACAGTCGCATCGGTTGCGGTAGATGCCTGCATCGCGGACGGATTGGGGAATCAAGCTTGCGGCGACGGGGACCCAGTGTTGGGGAACCCGATGGGACCAGAAGATTAGACTGTTTTCAATGTCTGTAGCTTTATTGAGAATTGCGGTTGCATGGGCGGTAGGATCGGGTTGGGCCAGCGTCTCTTCCCAGGCGTGGCGGAGATTTACTAGTTGGGAGGCACTTAATTGGAATAGGAGCCGAGGCGAGGGGAAGGAGTCGGTGTTTGATGACGATAAAGGCCATAATTTGGGTGCTGGGACCATCGGACTTTCTAGGGCTCTGGTTGTCTTGATCTGTTTTGATCAATTGTGAGTTGAAGGCAAGCAAGAACGTGCTGAAGAAGATTACGTACGATTTGACTCTCCACGGCGTTGTAAATTGGAGAGGATGAGGAATAAAGTGGACTCCTCGCTTTGATACTATTGATCAAAGCAACAGCGCCGCGTAGATGTGCCTTGAGAGGAAGCTCCCAGTGTTTGATGGCAACGAATTCCTTGATATCGAGTTAATTTATACAGGACGGGAGCAAATGGCTGAGTAAAACAGCACTACCCACCTCATAAGTGCCCAACAACAGGATAGCCGTAAGTGTGCTATCCAATTCACTCTCTTCATTCCTTTGCAAGGCGTCTCGAATCTTCGGTAAAGCTTTTGTAAAGTATTGCTCCGAAGTACGGAGTAAGGGTTCTGAACCGGTCCACGCGGCGACGGAATAGAAAGCAACGGCCAATGTACTGATGAAAAGACATGAGTCGGGTTCAGTATTAGAGTATAGGGACGGCAATATCTCCATATAGCCATTCTGAACGTGGGGATCCTTTGGAAGGTAGAGATAGGAGTTAAAGAACAAAGGGACCACGATATCCTCCATGGGCTGATAGAGGTCGGCTGGGCCTAGATTTGAAGGCCATGCGCCAAGCAGTGGGGTTGTTTTCGCTCGCGCGAGCGATTTAGGGGATGTTGTCCTTGATACTACGGTCGTCCTGCTCGAGGCTGACTTGTCACTCGCCACTCGCGAGGGTCTGCTTCTCTTTGTGAATGAAGCTGTCTGATCTCGCAGCATAACATCAAAGGGATCCGGATATCCCGGACAAGACCGTTGTGTCCGGGTGCATGCCCGGCATTCAGGGCGTGTTTCATCGCACTTCAGAGGTAAGTTTGGTGGCCTGGCAGTGGCGGTTACTGTCCATACCTTGATGCGCCGCTGCCTGCAGTTGCGACATCCCGTGCTTGGCTTCCCACCGTAGACCATTATTTCGTGTGAGCTCCAATCGTTTCTTTGGTCAATTCGAAATTAGGCAGTCTTAGGTTCGTTCGAACTGATACGGAGTCTCGGGGTCATCACACTCCGTTCAGATATGGTCCATGTTGGCACGGAAAATGATCCACCAACGAGATTCAGACGGAACAAACAATGGCCGCAGTCTTCCACCTTGACATTGTATGGTCAGGATCGTATCCACGATGAAGCCAGTTGAGCCAAGTCTTGCTTCACGGTAAGCCGAGGTCACGTGCGCGAAGATCTGCTGTCTCCGCCTCCGCAGATTTGCCGAGATCATCCTGTCGGCATCCCAACCCCAGCCCAGCTCCTCCTTTCGAACCGAGAACTTCCCAAGCGTGCAACTTTCCCGCTCTTCTTACGCCCTGCTCTCTTATTTCCAAGACTCTCCGCATTAGCTCCTCGCATAACCTCGGGAATATATCCTCAAATCGCAAGAATGTCCATCTTTGGCTGGGGATCCAGCTCCAAATCCGATGCCCGCTCCTCGTTCCAAGAAAGCACACCGTCAAGTCAAGGCGCAGCCCCCTCTTCCACACCCACAGTAACTGAACCATCGACACAATTAGCCCAACAATCAAAACCCAAAGATAACACCGGCTTGAAACTCTTCCTCGGTGGCATCGCCTTTTCCGCGTTCTCTGTCTACATTACCCGCCGCGCAAACATTCGGAAGCAACTCGCATGTATCCCACCCTTCTACTCGAGCTCACTTTACCACCAACCGAATGTGAATGGCGCGATGGAAGCCTTTGAGGCGCTCAATCTCGCGACGATCAATGTGTTTTCCTTTGGCATGTTGACTCTTGGCGGAACCATGTATGCATTGGATATTAATGGAATTGAGGATGCGCGGAAGATAATGAGGAGCGGTCTCGAGGGTACGGCCCAGGGCAAGTCTGATGAGGACCTCGAGAACGACGTCCAAGAGTGGGTGGCTAGTGTTCTCGGAAACCGGTTCGAGAAGCAATTGGAGAAGGAGCGCGCTAAGAAGAGGGATGTTCCCGAAGACAAGGAAGTTTGAGGAATTGAAAGGGCCCTTGGGTCTACGGTTGATGTTTGGATATACTCTGCTCTTTTTTGATACCACTGTACATTACGCCTTCCTGATGTCCTGATGTAGGCATATTCCTGACGTTGCCGACCACAACATCAACAATATCATCAATATCCTGTGTACACCCCCCAATTGTCTACAGATCGCGTGAATCCATTGCATATTTCTATTGATGGCTTCTACTAGAATAATCACTGGTTAAAGATTGTATTGAAGGTTTCCATCCAGCATTGAGTAGATCCGGAGATATGCACAATAAATCATTCGCCCAGCCTGTCGTACCGTTGGCGAGCATTCTCTTTGGTCTTCTCCAAAAACTCGTCATATCGACCGCGAGTATTGCGAGCAGCCTCTTCAACCGCGTCGCCGATCTTGCCTCCCTGGGCGCCGAGTCCGACGCCCTGGGCATACACCTCGGTAGCAATGGGAGCGGTGACACCCGTACCTTGAGCACCTAAGCCGGAACCCTCTGACCAACCCATCTTACTAAGAAGCGAGGCGCCCTTAGAGGTTGTCTGAACTGGAGCGTCTTCTTCTTTTCTGGGTGCTGTTGCTTTCGCTGTTGCATTGGTTTTGGCTTTACCTGGCCCAAATGCCTTCCGACGTTCTCTAGCGCGATCACGGTATTCGGCTGTTGGTGGAATGATACCGTGCTTGATCAACTTGGCCGTTCCCCGGGCTACAAGCGCTTCATTCTGCAGGTTTGCTCGGTGGAGCTCGCTGAGGCGCTCGTGTCTGTGGACGTTGGCGGTACTCTTGAATTGTCGTAGGCACAAATAGCAAGCATTGCGCTGGACATCTGCGTAAGACTGCGTAGGCGGGGCGCCTGGATCTAGAGCCGAGTCGTCCTGGTCGTGCAGAGGGTTTCCATCGCTATCCTTGGGAATGCCATGAAGCTCTGCATGACGATTGCTCCAGAACTGGAGTTGAGCAGGCATGGCTGTCTTCTTTGCCGTACCACTGGCAGTTGCCTCTGCCTTTCTCTTTTTCGATTTCTCGCTATCTTTCGACCCCTTGGCTTGACCGTCTTGCTGATCCATCTGGGCTCCGTCACTCCCGAAGAGACCGCTAGCTCCGTCACATAACCTTCATCGTCCCAATACATGAGCTTCGCAGAGGGATTGTTTAGCGGACTGAAAGTGAACCGCTCAGTGTGAGAGTTGGGGCTCATGACTGGTACAAACACGCCTGCGTGTATGTAGCTGACCATGACCGGTTTGGAGGAGATGGTGAACTTGACAAAGGAGTTCAACCGCTGAATAGCAGCCTGGGCATCCATCACATTCGCGAACTCAGCGAATCCGTAGCGCCAGCTCTCATTAGTCTTCCGGTCGCGGACGAGTAAGACACGGCGAATGGAGCCCTCTCGGGCTCCCAAGTTTGAGTCACCGGTTGTTGATGCAACTTTTGCCCCCTTCTTCGAACTGTTTGAAGTTATCTCGTTATTGCTCGAACTTGGTCGATAAAGCTTCGCAGCACCCTTGGCCAACAGGTCCTCTGACACGGATGAATCAAGACCTCGGAAAAGCAGGAACTGAGACGGCTGGTTTTCAGGCGCCGCATCATTGTCACCATTGTTGATTACCTTGGGCATTGGAACGCCAGGGGGGGGCCAACAGGTGCCACTGAGATTTCTGGACGGGGAGCATTACAGCGGAAGCACTTAGGACGCGTTGCAAAATTGACGACTGCACACATGCGACAGGTCCAGTCGCCTTCGGCTTTGGCTCGAGCTCGGTCTTCCCGCTCACGGCTGTATGCAATGCGAACTTTGGTGGCTCGATCATCGTGGCCGGCCGTTGGGCCGTAGAAGTAGATGTAGGGATGGTTTCGTTCAAGAAAGTCCCGCGATTCTTCGAGAGATCCAAATCGGAGAAACCCTAGTCCTCGTGATAACTCTACAATTGGCAAGCCATCAGTCAATTGCTCATTCTGTGCGGTTCGCTACCACTCACTGGTTTGTCTATCCCGAATCACCCGAACATCTTCAAGTTCTTCAAGATGGTATGCATCTCGAAGTTCTGCTGAGACCTGTGGCACAGATAACAACAAGTAAGCCTCTTGATGCATGCAGACATGGCTTGCAATCTAGATCTCGTTTCCCAGATACGTTACCCAATGAATGGAAAAGACCTACGTCGTCTTCAGTCATGTCCTGTGGTATCCCATCCATCATGACTTCCCGGCTCTCTTGTCCAAAATGATTCCTGCCTCCGCGAGGACTGCGGCTTCGACTGCGATTATATCCCGGTGACTGATACCCTTCGCGATCACGGTCTCTGTACGATTGCCGACCTCGTCGCGGAGGTGAACGTGATGTCCGATTACGATAATCATCGCGGTCCCGGCTTCTGTACTGGGAATCGCGGTCTCTGGAGTAATCATGTCTGCGGTCTGCGGGTAGTTGTTGCGGTGAGCGCGAAGGGCCTTTACTTCCCAATAACATAGAGAGTCAGTGAGGATTCGAAGTGTTGATGGGTTGTCTTGTTTCAAGCCGAGGTTCTCAAGGCTCCAAAGTTATTGCCATGCGGGGAGGGAAACATACCACTAGGCGAGCGTGATCGAGACCGATCATCGTACATACGACCGTCCCGGTCGTCACGGGGACGATAATCCGGCCGAGGCTGGCTGGATTGATTCCTGCTATCGTCTGGATAATGATGCACCATAATTCAAAGACATCAGAAAATTCGAGGAATGACGAGTATCTGTCTGGGAGCAGGGAAGCTCAAGCTTGCGGCGATAGGCGATAGGCCATATAGGCAAGGCCCGACCGCCTACCGCTTCTGGATGACAGGTATAAATGGAATGATGTTAGAGCCGTGAGAGAACATATTTGTTTCAGATCTCTATCTTCACGTACACTTTAGCTTGGACAATCCGGAGATTTACTGAGGAGTTCATCAGGGATTAATCAATTCAGCTTTATAAGTCAAAACTTGAATCTCGAATTACGGATGTGTACAAGGCCATCCTCTCGCAAGATATTACATATTCTGAGATGAAATTCTGATACAATCGATTCCCTTGCCTGGCTTACTCATGGCTTCTCTAATGGGAATATTTCCGCATAATCGGGGCGTTGTGAAGGCATAGCTCGGCCATTACACCAGACCTGGGCTTCACACACCTAGGGAGTGGAGACGATCCACCAGTACCAGAATGCTTCGACGTATGAGCACAGCCAACCGGTTTAGACTGCATTCAATATGACGGGCTTCCCTGGGTTACAGTAGAATAAGTCCATAAATTTCAAAGGATCGGCAAAGACGATGCACTGATTCGAGATATTATTCTCCGCAGTGCCCCGCGGTGGGATGTGCGTGGGTATGATATGACCGATGCACACCTGTCCTTGCGAACACGCTCCTACTTATACAGCCTGCCTCCCTCAGCTGCGTTCTCAATCATTCATCTCCTCTTCTTAACACCCTACTAGAATCACCGTCAATTCAACGATCATGGGATCAACCAAGCCTATCAATCGTGCTTGGTGGAAGGAGAGCTCAGTCTATCAGATCTGGCCTGCTTCTTACAAAGACTCCAACAATGATGGCATTGGGGACATTCCGGGCATTATCACAGAGCTCGACTATATTAAGAACATTGGAGTCGACATTGTCTGGTTATGTCCATCGTATAAGTCGCCCCAGGTCGACATGGGCTACGATATTGCCGATTACTACAGCATCGCGGATGAGTACGGCACGGTCGCAGATGTCGAGAACTTGATTCGAGGATGCCATCAACGAGGCATGAAACTTCTGATGGACCTTGTTGTCAACCACACTAGTGACCAGCACAAATGGTTCAAGCAGTCCCGCAGCTCCAAGGATAACGAGTTCCGCGACTGGTACTTCTGGAAACCCCCGCGCTTTGACGAACAGGGTAATCGTCGCCCTCCAAATAACTGGGTCTCTCATTTCCAGGGTATGGTAATCTCATTCAAGTTATATCTTGGATGGATCACTCAGTACTGACATTTGCAATAGGAAGTGCTTGGCAGTTTGATGAGCATACAGGCGAGTACTTTCTTCATCTTTATGCCACCGAGCAGCCCGATCTCAACTGGGAACATCCACCTGTGGTTAAAGCCGTCCACGACATTATGCGGTTCTGGCTCGACAAGGGCTGTGATGGCTTCCGCATGGACGTGATCAACTTCATCAGCAAGGACCAGGCCTTCCCAGACGCGCCCATTCAGAACCCCCACAGCGAGTGGCAGTGGGGGGGACAAGTACTACGCTAATGGGCCACGCCTTCACGAGTACCTTCAGGGCATGGGTCAAATTCTGAAGGAATATGATGCGTTCAGCGTCGGAGAGATGCCTTTCGTCAAAGACGAGAAGGAGGTTCTCCGGGCCGTGCAATTCGACCGCAACGAGATCAATATGATTTTCAACTTCGAGCACGTCGATATTGATCATGGCAAATATGACAAATTTGAGCCCGGCAGTTGGAAGCTCACAGACCTGAAAGGATTCTTCGAGCGTTGGCAGACATTCATGTATGCCAATGATGGCTGGAACGCTCTCTACTGGGAAAACCACGATCAACCTCGTTGTGTCGATCGCTTCACCAATGCAGACGAAAAGCATCGTCTTGTAGCATCGAAAATGTTAGCTATTGCTTTGGCACTGCAGTCTGGGACTCCCTTTGTGTATCAGGGGCAGGAGCTGGGTATGAGCAATGTCCCTCCTACCTGGGGTATTGACGAATACAAGGACATCGACTGCCTCAATCACTGGAATGGGTAAGTTACTACCCGAGTTTGATACCTACCAGGTTTATTCCTAACATTGCATGGTAGAGTCGTCAAAGCAAAGAATTACGACGCCAATGCCCAAGCTATTGCTCTCCAGGAGTACCAGAAAAAGTCCCGAGACAACGGCCGCACCCCAGTGCAATGGTCAGATGCCCCAAACGCAGGTTTCACCGGCCCTAATGTCAAGCCTTGGATGTCTGTGAACCCAAATTACGTACGCATCAATGCTGCTGCTGAAGTCAAGGATCCCAATTCGACTTACCACTTCTGGGCGGCCGTTCTCAGACTGCGCAAAAAGTACCTGGACATTTTCGTCTATGGTGATTGGACTAATGTTGATCGCTCCAGCGAGAATGTATTTGCGTACACTCGCCAGTATGAGAGCCAGAAGGCTCTCGTGCTGTGCAACTGGACCGAGAAGAGTTTGGACTGGGATGCATCGAGCAACGGCATCGTCAATGTCAAGGAGGTGCTTCTGAACACCTACGAAAGTGCATCCGAGGCCACACAACGCTTCTCTGGCAGAAAGTGGTCGCTCCGACCTTATGAGGCCGTTGTTCTACTAGTGTAGTACTGATTGAGATTTAGACTATTTTAAGATTTAGACGGCCAACCCAAGGAGTAAATATCACAATTACCACGCAAGGTTAATTCTCATACTTTCAATTTGAACAGACGACGGACATTCCTCCTTGAATTCAAATTAATGCCGGACAACGACCTGCCATCGCAAGTACCGGTACTCCCCGCCAACTATCGGAGACGACTTACCCACCGGTTCCCCGCAGCCGATAAGCCTCTCCATCTCCAACAGCACAACATGTCCCTGCGGCTTCTCACACAAATGCATACATAATGACATCCCAAGAACCCCTGCCAGCCCATCTGGATCCATCCACGTACCCACGCACACAGCACGATGCGACACAAAACATCCACCTAACACTCACCTACCAACCCCTCGACCCCAACACCTACCTGTCGCAGGTCTCCTCCCCTGCCGCAGGCGCAAATGTCTTCTTCCTCGGAACAACACGCGATACATTCGAGAACAGACCCGTCTCCCAATTAAGCTACACAACATACCCGCTCCTTTCCCTGAAAACACTCACCGCGATCGCGGAGGACGCCGTCAAAAAGCACCAGCTTCTGGGCGTGAGCATTGCCCATAGACTGGGCGTCGTGCCTATTCAAGAGGCTTCGATTGCGATTGCGGTTAGTTCGGGACATCGCGCCGCGGCGTGGAGGGCCGGAGAGGAAATTCTCGAGGCTTGTAAGGAACGGGTGGAGATCTGGAAGCGGGAGGAGTTTGTTGATGGGGGGATGGAGTGGAGGGCCAATACGGACCGGGATGCAGAAGGGAGGTTGGTTGGAAATTCTATGACGGAGGGGTTGTGAAGTAGGTTCGCGCTCAAGGTATTTTTCCGTGGTATACCATGAATAATTTGGATGCTTGGACCATGTCAATGAGCAGGGTATTTAGATTCGGAAAAGCTATAGTACAATTTTCATACACTGGACAGGCTTAAAGAGTCTTCATAGGCTTGCCCTCCCGCTTCCAGTCATTGATGTGCTCCATGATGACCCGAGTGGCGGACTCGGGCGTATCTTGTCGACCAATGCACTCAACGAAGTCATTGTCGGGGTCTATCAAAAAGTCAGCATGGCATCCCGAAGCGCTTGAAACGAATAACTTACCCATCAGATAGAAATAGATACTGTGGTCCACTAGGTAATCCTCGCCAGGTTTCACATCCTTGGGAGTACTAAAGTACACGCGGTACTGATGACAGACGTTCTTCACCTGCTCATAGGTACCAGTCAACCCCACGATGTCGGGGTGGAACTCCTTCAGATATTCGCGCAGGACCTCAGGGGTATCACGGGCAGGATCGCAGGTAATGAAAACGGGCAGGAAAGCCTTGTCGTCCTTGGCCTCGGCGCGGACTTTATCGATGATCTCGGCCATCTTGTCCAGCTCATCGGGGCAAATGTCGGGGCAGTGGGTGAAACCGAAGTAGACCTTTACGAGAATTGTATTAGCTTCGACATATGGAGGTGTAAGAGGGGTCTTCTATCGACTCACAAAGCTGTATTTCCCCTTTAAATCCTCCGCAGTGAATTCCTTGCCGTCCAGATCCACGAGGGTGAACGGACCACCGACCTTCGGCTTGCCAACACCCTTGCTCAATTCGGCGATGCGCTTCCGCTCCAGGCGGGCCTTTTCAACACGGAAGTAGATCACCATGCCCGCACCGGTAAGCACAAATAGAAGAGCGGCCTTCCACGAGAATGGGCCAGTGGAGTTCCGCTGGCGCAATTGACCCATAGTCTTCGCGCGAGCTCGGAAAGCGCTAGTCGAGAAGTTATTCCGCGCGAAAAGAGCAGCCTCGGTGTTCTGACACCGAGGTCGCTGGGCTTGGGTGTAGGCTCGGCATTGTGATTGGGAGGTGTTTCGGAGGAAAGGGACGAGGCGTTGTGATTGCGCAGACTCAAGTGTTGAGATGGTGCGAGTAGCTTGGCGGAAGATGCCGGAGGCCATTTTCAACGAGGAAGGCATGATGCTCGCTGTCCTGATGCCTGTTGGTATGGATGAGCAAGTGTCGGAGCCGGACGATGAACTTCAGAATCTCCATATCGGCACCTAATCGGGACTAGCTTCATGCCTGAGGCAACAATCTCTTTCCAGCACCTGAGGCCAAAGGTCTTGGAGAATTCTGGGAATCTTATTGAAAGTAATCAAACGATCTATTATGCTCTATCGGCTCGAATGGTGAGAATTGATTAGACTATTTAACAAAAGATAAACTGCGACAACAATTAAGAGAAAGTCCCTTCCCCGAAGGACACAAGAAAAGCGCAGTGAGTCTTCTGGAGTCCATGTAGTGGAGAGTGATTGCTTCAATTCGTGATCATCGCAATCTTGTTCACGTACTGCTTCTCTGTCTGCAAAATCAGGTGTTCCGCAACCCACTTCCCCGAATCCTCTCTGGAGATAGCATAGCCAATAGCTTCGGACTCGCGGCCCAACCTCGGATCCTCAATGCCGACGCGGATTTCTTTTGTGGTCTCGCCAGTAGTGAGCAGACTGGCGCGGACAATGGTGAAAGGCCGACCGCTATCCGCGAAGCGATCCTCTGTGATCCGCTTATCCTCGTGCGGGACCTTGAGCATCCAGTGGTAAATCGGGAACACGGCGATAGGATAATCGCGACCGAAGCGGGAGATTCCAGTGGTGCTGAACGTAATCAAATGTGGGGTTCCAGTGATACCATCGCGCCGAAGGTTATCTAGAGCCTCAACAAGAGCAGCAGCGCCCTTTTGGCAGACCTCGGGGTCTTCGATGGTCATTTTACGGAAGTTGGGACGGCTGCCGATAGTTGACAAAACGATGTCAACTAGTGTACCGTCTTCGGTCACTAGGCATTTCGAGACGGCTTCCACGTCGTGCGCATTTCCTTCGATGACCTTGAGGTTTGGGGTTGATTCCGGGAAGATTGATGTGAGCTTGGATGGCTGCCGACAGAGTGCAACGCACTGGTGGCCTGCAGCAAGAGTGTGCTTGAGGGCTGAAAGGCCCACGCCGCCACTAGCACCGATGAATGCCACAGTCTTTGTGTTTGAATTCATTATGAGTAGTTATGGTGGATCTGGGTGTATATAGATTGAGAATACTGGTTCGAGTTGGTAGTCGAGGGAGAAGGCATTGTGGTGGTGAATTTGGAAATGTAGGGGTCTTTAATATCCATTTCTCTTCAGCTTGGAGGCATAACAAGACGCCGAAAGCTGACCGAGTTCAGAGAGCCTTTAAAAGCTGCCAAAGACTCGCCCTTTTCTCGCGCTGTGAATGGACCTCACCTCACTCACTCGTCCGGGACGTTGTTCGCGCTATACCTTATTCGGTGCTCACTCACCACGCGGGAAGCTCAACATGACGCATCGATCAGGCGGTGCAATGTGGACAAGGAAAGCCCAGAGGCTGGAAAAAAATCTCAAGGACGATAGAAACTCGGCCACGAGCCAAGCGTGATAATCCCTTGTCGGAAGAATGTCATTGTCCGCAAGTCTGGGGGGAACTGAAGCCATCGCGGGCGCCTCGGCCTCGGGTGCCGAAAAAAGCGCGAGCTTAGCCAGGGAAGCGGCCGCCATCAAACCGCGTAGCTGTGTCGTATGTCGGACCCGCAAGGTCCGCTGTGATAAACAGTCCCCGTGTTCAAATTGCCGTCGCGCGAACATCGCCTGCATCGTTCCCTCGAAAGACCATCATCCGAGATGGGCCCGTCGCCTCGAGCGTCCTGCAACCGGGGAGGTTATGGAAAGACTTCGAGACCTCGAGAATTTAGTCAAAGACCTAAGTGGTCAACTGGAGCAGGCAAACGCAGCGGCTAGATCTACGGCTGGCAGCTCATCTGGCGTTGGCTCTCCTGAGAATTCGATGCATGATGTGGGCTATTCGCTGAGCGCCAGCAGCGCACAGAAGCTTGGTAGACTAGTAACTCATGACGCCGAAAGGAGTCGCTTTGTCGGCAACAGCTTCTGGTCACGGGTGAACGATGAAGTATGTTGACTGTTGACTGTTGCCCTACATTAGATGTCATGCTTATTCGAGTCATAGCTGGAGGATCTAAAAATGGACGCTGCTGCTCAAGACTCGGATATGTCCGATGAATCAGTCTCTTGTGATGCTATGCACTGGACTCGAGAAATCGATCGCACACCATCCGAACGCCATGCATTCATTTTCAAACATAATCCGGCTGACTCCTTCCTGAATACCACTACTCCGGATCTCCGCGAGTTCCACCCTTTGCCGTCACAGATACCCTTTCTGTTAGACGTGTACGCCGAGAACTTCAATATCATTGGCCAGGTCGTCCATATGCCCACGATCACAAAGATGGTACGGGACTTGCGTGGCGATGTAACCAAGCTCACACCGGCGAATGAAGCCTTGATGTTTTCTATATACTACGCCGCTATCACCTCGATGGAAGAAGACGACGTCAATATTAACTTCGGATCGACAAAAGCAGAATTGAACCTCAAATATCGTCTTGGTGTAGAGCATGCCCTTGCCAAGGCTGATTTCTTGAATGTTCCTGATCTCGTTCTGATCCAGGCATTCACTATCTTCATAAGCCTGCTCCGCCGGCACGACAGTCCACGCTTTGTCTGGATGATGGCGGGCTTGGCCATCCGAATGGCTCTCGCTCTAGGTCTTCACCGCGACGGTACCAACTTCGACCACTTGACCCCCTTTGAGATTGAAATGCGGCGCCGGGTTTGGTGGGTCATATGCGCTCTTGACGTAAGGGCATCCGAAGATCAAGGGACAGAATTTACAATTAGTACCGGAAGCTTTGACACTAAGATCCCCCTCAATCTCAATGATGGAGACATTAATCCCGACGCGAAAGAAATGCCACAAGAACGTGAAGGCTTGACTGATATGTCTTTTGCCCGAGTCACATACAAAATGACAGAAGTTGCAAGGCAGATCATGGCACATGGGTTACGAAAACCCAGCCTGGAAGAACAGAGTCAACTGTTGCAGGAAATCTATCGCACTTTGGAACAAAATTACTTGCAGTACTCGACAGAGTCAAATATCATGTATTGGGTCGCGGTGACGATTGCACGTCTCGTCATGGCAAAGACAACTTTATTTATCTACCTTCCTGTGTTGTACGGTTCACGTCATGATGCTCTATCGGAAGAGCTGAGAACGAAACTGCTCATTGCGGCAATCGAAGTGGCCGAGTACAACCATGCCTTGAATGCCAAGCAAGCATGCAGACACTGGCGTTGGGTTTACCAGACCTACACGCACTGGCATGCCGTCGTTTACATTTTGATTGAAATCTCCCGTCGACCGTGGTCGCCCCTCGTTGAAAGGGCTTGGGTGGCGTTGCACAGCGTTTGGCTGATTCCGAGCCAATCGCACATGAGCAAGCAGATGAGAATTTGGTTCCCTCTGAAAAAGCTTATGTCTAAGGCGAAGAAACACATGCAGACCGAGCTGGACAGGTTACGCAGTGACCCAGACGCTGTTGCGCAGTTGGAATCTGAATATCGCACAGTGGGTCTGCCATCCAGCCCCTTAGTACCGACGCGCTTTGGATCAGCTGCAGCTGGTTCGGCGTCGGCAAAATTAGCTCTGGATAGATGGCGACAGCTTGTGAATGCGCCATCAACGACCATGAGTCAGATGTCTGGATTTAACGAACGAGCCAGTCCATACTGTTCTGTTCCTGCTCCGATTACAGGGTCAAGTGGTGCTGATACGGGCTCACTAACTGCTTTTGATCCTGCCTCGATCGATACGGGGACTCTACCAGATCAACAACTGCTAAGTGCGAACCTCACAAATTTTGCACCATCAAATGTACCTAGTCCGGCGGGATCTCAAGGCAATCTTGAGTGGCTCTGGTCGGACAATATGTTTACGAACGCCACTGAAGGAATGACTGACTTCAATATGGATTTTGATGCTGACGTTGATTGGTACAATTGGGTCGAGGCAGCTAAGGGCACAGAAGTCAGTGAGCCTGGTATCTGAGTAGGCTGGCTAAATGATGTCACCAAAAGCTCACCTGTTTACTCTGCTACATGTATTTATCTTTGCCCAGGACATTTTCTCCAGCTGTTCTGGTGATATGATAATATTCCTGAAGCTTTAGCTGGGGAAGCGCTTGAGGTCCATCCTGTTTTGAGCATTGAAGCAATCCAAGCGGCAATGAAGGAGGCCGAGACGCCGAGTCTACATGGGACGGATGCTTTCATGAGGAACAACTCGTTGTTTCGCATTAAGACTATGATAAGTGATTACTGCCAGTGAGTCGACTCATCGTCCAAATTCAGTGACCAACAATATGGACAGGATCGATCCGCTGTCCCATGTTAAAAGGCTGGGCTGGCCAAAGGCGGCCCCGCCAGCGGGCTGAAGACATTGACTGGCCCCACGGCTTTCTCTCCGATCCCAGTCTCTATTTTCATCGCATTGTTGCAAAGTCGCCGACCAAAACGTTACCGCTAGGGATTGTGCATAGCCTTAGCTGTCCACCTCCGTGCCGTGTTCCCGGTGAGGAGTCTGCAAGTAGATCGTCAGACCCTGGTTCCAGGCATTAAACCACATAATGCCAGTATTTCTCGACATAAGTAGCATGAACAAAAGCCTGGTTGCACGCTCCATGCACTTGAAATCATGCAGCCAATCGAGGGCCACTTACACCGCTTCTAAGGGCCTGCTAAGTCAGCAACACGACGATCTTCACCCTTCACTTGTGAATTTGGACATGCAATGACGAACACATTTTCGCTGTCGTAAGCTGTGGGCTATCGGCAGAGCTATCGTGAGCTTTTTGCCACCTCAATTTCACGCGAAGGGCGACTAGAATCAATCTTCTGACACGTACTTTTGACTCGGCGTGTGGGGCAAAAGCTTCGGAACAGACTAGCTGTGCACATTCATACCCCTCACACCGGACGATGGTGCCGTGCAGAAGGTGGAGAATTTAAACTGATGTGACGCTATTATGCCAATATCATGAATGTAATGCAGAAACCAGGGAACATAGTCATGTCCAACGTGACATCCGTGCTGCCCATCAGGCGGCACAGCCAAATAAGTATCGTGCCCGGCGCAGCTCCTTTTGCAATACCATCAGTGAGCTTTTCAATGATACATTGGAGACTTGACGACGACTTAAGATGGGATTTATGCGGCCGGGATATCTTTCGGAAAGCTCAGAATTACCTTTTGCTGGGCTTCCAACCTTTCGTCTTGCCCTGGATGTCTTCACATTGACGTTGATACTGGTGAGTTTAACCATGAATGCTTTCCAACATTAGAAGTTTGCCATTCCTATCTTACGAACACTTAGAATGTATATAGGTCCCTATCTACTTCATCGGAAAAATCACTTACAATGTCTTCTTCCACCCTCTCGCCAAATACCCTGGTCCTAAATCTATGGCCGCTACCCGTATTCCCTACATGCACCTCATTCTTGCTGGACAGATGGCTCAAGCAGTCAAAGTACTACATGACAAATACGGCGAAGTGGTCCGTATTGCCCCAGATGAGCTATCCTTCATCAACGGCGACGCTTGGAAGGCCATCTATGGGACTCGTCCCGGACACGGCCAGAAGCCAAAAGACTACCGCTTTTACCCCCGACCATCGATGGCGCTTCCAGTATCATCTTCTCTAACGACGCTGATCACTCCCGAATGAGACGACTCCTCTCCCATGCCTTTTCCGATAGCTCGCTTCGAGGACAGGAGCCCATCATTAGAAGCTATGTGAATCTGTTAATACAACGACTCCAGGAAAATGCTGAGGCCGGCAAGCAAGCTCTGGATATGGTTTCATGGTACAACTTCACTACATTTGACATCATTGGTGATCTGGCATTCGGGGAGCCATTTGACTGCCTGAAGAACTCAACCTATCACCAATGGGTCAGCATCGTCCTCTCAAGTATCAAGTTCGGCGCATATACGAATGTTGCTCGACGCTTCCCCGGATGGAAGATCCTCAGCAAACTTATCACGCCTCAGAAGGTTTCCGACCAGAGAAACATGCATATGCAACTTACGAAAGAAAAAGTGCAGGGACGTTTGATGAAAACTAACGAGAGGCCTGATTTCTTCGCCAATATTCTCCAGCACAATGATACCGAAAAAGGATTCAGTATCCCGGAAATGATCACTAATGGCAGTACTCTGATCGTTGCTGGCTCTGAGACGACTGCTACTGCCCTTTCCGGTGTGACGTATTTGCTGCTGAAAAATCCGCGAGTGATGCAGAAGCTCCAGGAAGAAGTGAGAGGTGCGTTCAAATCTGACGATCAGATCACGTTAGAGAATTGCAATAAGCTGGAATATATTCATGCCGTCCTCACCGAGGCGCTTCGAATGTACCCTCCCGTTGCGGTGGGACTTCCTCGTGTCGTTGATGGTCAAGGAGATACGATTGCTGGACACTTCGTTCCAGGTGGTGTAAGTACCAGTACTGGCGTTCCATTGGATATTGCTCACTGTGAACAGACTATTGTATCCGTCACACATATGGCCGCATACCACTCTGCCATGAACTTCAAGCACCCTGAAAAGTTTATCCCAGAGCGGTTCCTCAATGACCCTGAATTTGCAAACGATAGCAAGACAGTCATGCAACCTTTTAGTTTTGGTCCTAGGAACTGCATTGGACGAAAGTCAGTCCACCTTTTCAATCACTCCAAACCACAATATTTGCTTACGATTCTTCTAGTTTGGCATACGTCGAGATGCGAATCATTCTTGCGCGCATGGTCTTCAACTTCGATATGGAATTGGACCAGCCGTCTGATGAGTGGACGGACCAGCAATGCTTTCTTTTGTGGGAAAAGAAACCCCTGATGGTTCGACTTACTCCGAGGACCAAAATGCAGTAGATTGGGAGATGGATGTAGGAAGTTCTACGGAAAGTGCAATTGATCTAACTTGAGAGGGATAGAATAGTTCATATCTGGCTCCTCTTCTTTGATTAACGTCGTTTCAATTTTGATCTAAATACCTCGTTGATCTACGCTTCAGTAGACCCGACGAGTTTTTGACGTACATTGACACTGCTACCTTCGACCCTCTCAGCTTTTCAAGGGTTACAAACCCACAATCTCCGAAGTTTTGCCCTAGGAGTCCGCAATTTGCACTGTAAATTCATTGAACAGAAGAATCTCAAAAGCCTGCGCGTGAACTTGTGTCTCATCGCTGGAGGCCTTTATGAGCTCATAATCAGGCTTAAGACTAGCTTGCAACCTGTAGAGCTTTTCGCCGAGCAGTAGGCAGACCAATTTAACAATCAACCAAGGATTCAGACGGATATTGGGCCGGATACCCGCTCAGCTGACACTCCCTGATAGTATCTCCACAACGGCGACCTTGGGAAAAATGTAAGCATGAATTCCTACCCTCCATACCCAGTACTCACCTGGGTTGGTGTACATCGGGTAGACGCTCGTCGATCCGAGTGGATCCATAGTGCCGAGTCCATTGATAATAGTCTTGGTATTGAGGGAGCCCGCCTTCTCGACCACCTCGGTTGCGTGACTCCGCAGAGGAACCTCTCAGCTTGCTAGAAGCTCTGGGCAGCTTCATTCTGGGCAGTGGAGTTGTTGGATGTTGCATAGAAATGGTAGCTGATCCAGTCCAGGGGTACACCGGGCTTGTGGTTGGCGGGATCCAGGAATGAGTGGACCCGAATCACATTCCGCATGGCCAGGGCAAGACCTACGAATTGGGTGCTGGGGAAGACCTCCCGAATGACTTCGGGAACTGCGTCGTAGATCCGATTGTACAGATCGGGAATAATGGTGTGTTCTGATTCTGACTCATTAAGAATCTCCCAGATCTTGGTAATTTGGCCGTGGCCTAACTCGTGCCAGACGCCACTCTCGTCGGTGGAACCGCCCTCGACGTGTCACGATAGAAGTTGATGAGAGTAGTGAAATATCTCTTTCACAGAAGGGCCTCAAAGTTGGGTTCGTTGTTGTCACTCTAGTCAATTGTGTCGACATCCTCGGGATATGTACAGGTAGTATCGATGACCCACATCTAGTTGGGCGTGGTTCAATGGTTGATAATGTGCGATACATCGTAGTGCTGTTCGCAACGTCAGGCAGTACTCTTATATCTCAGCTAGTGGCGCAGTACGTCCTGTTGCTGACGGACGCGTTGATCTGGAAAGTGGATTTTTAATACTCGAGCTCAGAAGTTGCCAACGAGACGTTCATTTTTTGTTCTTGTTCGCACGGGCCTTAGAGAAACCCTCCAGTTCAACCCCTTCAGGGTCCACCGAACCACCAAAAGATAGAGGTTTTCAGTGGCGCTCGTGGCGCTCGGCGACGAAGCCTCCCCGAGGACCGTCTGAGGCTAAAATCTCGCGGGTTCTTGACGTAGGAGAGGCAGATCAGCCACCGGTGCGGGGGTGACCCACACCTATCCCATATCTTCTCGCAACTCGCTGATTCCGATCGGCGTTGGGCTCCGCAAAATCCCCAGATTTTGCCTCTTGCCGATAGGATGGCAAGTAAAATTACTCTGGCCCGGCTATCATTGTCCCGAGCATTGCAGTTCGGTCAATCATCATCACGAGCTTGCTATTAGGGGACTTTCAAAATGGTGACGATCCTGGGGCCCCGGATTGCCCAACACTACCCGTTGGGACTTTGCCATCAAGCTTCAAGGCATTCAAGGCATTCAACATGGCGCTAAAAGGAAAATATTTGCACTGGGCTGTGACAGGTGCGTTGTTCGAAGAAACAGGTCGCATGGAAGTGTACTGACCTATGCAGCGGCGAGCTGTCAGGCCTTTCTTCTCCTGGGATATGATCAGGGTGTGATGAGTGGGCTGGTCGGGGCCAACAATGAGTTTGGGAAACAGTTCAACCATCCCAATGCCACGATGCAAGGCATCCGTAGGTATCTTCGACCCTCTGACTACTCCTACATCTAACCACATCCAGTGACTTCTATCTACGATATCGGTTGTGCGGTTGGCTGTCTTCTTAGCTTCATCGTTGGGCATAGGGTCGGTCGTAAACGCATGATCATCGCAGGTGGCTCCATAATGGTGATTGGCACCATCATTTTGGGCTCTTCGTATAGTACCGCCCAATTTTTGGTCGGCAGAGTTGTGACTGGCTTCGGGAACGGCATCAACAGTAGCACAGTCCCGACATATCAGAGCGGTAAGCATGGCGAGGCTCTCTTGGTCGATTTCAATACACTAATAACATGATCAGAGATGGCTCGACCCGAACTACGTGGAAGACTTCTCTCCGCCCAAGGCACAGTGACGATCGTGGGTCTCTGCATTGCATATTGGATTGACTATGGATTAAGCTACATCGAGTCCCCAGTGCAATGGCGTTTCCCGATCAGCTTCCAAGCCTTTTTCGCTGTCTGCCTTGTCCTACAGATGCTTCCACTACCCGATACTCCTCGGTGGCTCTGCGAGCAAGACCGAAGCGATGAGTCGGCCTCGATCCTGGCCCGACTTCAACTGGAACAGCCAGCGAGCGAGTCAACACCAGAGGTCATACAACTGCGTCGGCAGATTGAGAGCTCCATCGATATCGAGTCTGCTGGCGGTTCTTTCAAATACAAGGAACTTCTATGGGGTGGGAAAATCCAGAACCTTCGTCGGATGATCCTCGCTGGTCTGGTCAATGTTCAGCAGCAGTTTACTGGATCAAACATGATCAATTACTACGCACCTGTCGTCTATCAAAACGCCATGCATCTGTCACGCAACCTGTCTTTGATTCTCGGCGGTTGCACCTCTCTGGCATATCTGCTAGGATCAATGCTTCCTCTTTGGAGCATGGATAAATTCGGGCGCCGAGCCTCACTCATGATCTCGGCTGCTGGTCTTTGCTTCTGTTTTGTGATGGCCGCTATTTTGTTGTCGATTGGTACTACACAATGCGCCTATGCTGCGACCGCATTCGTGTTTTTGTTCCAGATTTTCCTTGGATTTGGTTATCTGCCAGTGCCATGGTAGGGATCCAGAAAGCTCTGTACAAAAGCGTGCTAACACAAATCTAGGTTCTATCCTAGTGAAATTACTACCACCCGCATCCGTGCCAGAGGCCAGGCTTTTGCTGGCTTTGTCAATTGGATGTGTGTCTGTAAGATATAATCCATGCGAAAGTAGGGTCCCCTTGCTAATTCCTTTAGTCATTGTTGTGCAAATAACGCCAACCGCGATTGACAACATCGGATGGAGAACATTCATTATTTTCGCCTGCTTTTGTTTCGCATGGGTATGCCTCATCGTGGACCACAATCCAAGAGCAAAGAATCTGACACACTGTAGATTCCAATGGTTTACTTCTTCTTCCCCGAGACCAAGGGACTAGAACTCGAGGATGTCGATCATCTCTTCGAAGGTGGTGGCATTACAGGTGGCGTTTTCGCGTCGCGTGGATACCCCGTTCAGCCAGGGTTCCATCGCAGTCAGAATACTGACCGGATTGAGAAGCCTACCGAAGAGCACATTGAGTCCGGCGCCATTGTCTAGATGTCTCTCTGGATCATACTGATGGCGCCTATCGGACTTCAGTCATCACCTGGGCACCTGAGAATTGTCAATGGTATACATAATTGCGCCAATATGCATCAGGCATATAGACTATCTTTGTAGATGAATGCAATTTGAAATATGAGATTACCTAGATACAGACTGTAACGCGCGTGCGTATATGAATGCTGATTCTGACTAGTCAAACAATTCACTTCACACCTCCCATGCCGAAGCGGGATCTTCCCCTGGCAGAAACTAACGATCACGGATCTTGCTGAGCCCGTGGACTACAGCTCAGACTTCATCACGTAGAACTCTTGCGAGCCCTCAGAATCCGTGGGACTCACCCCCTCCTTGGCATCTTTCTTCTCAAAAATCTGAGACACTTCTTCAAGAGACTTACCCTGAGTCTCGGGGAAGAAGAAGAAGACAAGTGCCAATACGACGACAAGGCAGCCGACGTAGATTGAAAAATAACGCCAGCGAAGCGCATCAAACGCTACGGGGTTGACATATTGATTGAAGAAGCAAGCAAGAGAGTCGGTCGTAAGTGTGATCGCAAGGCCTTTGGCTCGAAGTTGAAAGGGAAGAATTTCGGCAGGGTAAGCAATGAAAAGCGGCATATATGCGAAATCATAGGCTCCACAGAAGAGGAAAAGCATTGGAACCACTGCTATTCCAGCTGCAAGGATTCCCATTTCTGCGAAGAGCCCTGCCATGATCTCGGATGTCGATAGGAAGATCAGCATCAGGGTTGTTGCACACAGCCAAAGAGTTCTTCTGCCGTATTTGTCGGATGTACTTGCACCGGCAACGGCAAAAATCAGGTTCCATACTTGGAGACTGATATTTACAGCGGCTTGGTGAACAGAATCTTTGATGCCGACAGAAGAGAGAATGGGAGCGAGATAATAAGAAGTGACGCCTGCAGAGTCTGTCAGCGAGATGTTCTTCAAAGGACTGATACATGCAGATCATACCGTTGCCAGTCCACTCTTGCATGAAGCCCAGTAGAACACAGATCGTAAACCGATGGAGGTCACCTTTAGACCTAAAGAAAGCAGACCAGTGGCTAGCAGATCCCATGTCCGCCTCCGCAATGATACTATTGCAAATCTGGTCATACTCAGCGCGAACCAGCTTATCAGCTGGGTCCCCATTTGCATGAAATTGAATGAGCATGGCAAGTGCCTCCCCTTTGCGATCATTTGCAACCAACCACCTCGGGCTTTCCGGAATCAGGAATAGTCCAACTAATTGAAAGACAGGGTAAAAGACCTGCAACATGCAGGGGACTCGCCATGACCAACTGTTATGAATCGACAACGTGGAGAAGGCGATACCTGCAGCTGTGATAGACCCGCAGAACCATACCGCATTGTAAAGACCAGTCAATGTATTTCGCTGCTTCGGATGAGCAGTCTCTGCGATAAGCAATGGAGCAGCAGTCTGCGAAAATCCCACACCGATTCCAGTCACCACTCGGGCACCAAAAAACACCCAGTGCTGCTTGACAGCTACTTGGATAATGGATGCGGTGATGACTAGCGTGGCGCCGATGGCAACGGACAAACGACGACCAAAGTTATCGGCGACATATGAAGCGGGGATAAAAGCCAGGAAGGAACCAAGAGAGACAGCAGCAATGATGAGGCCTTTCGCATTTGTATCGAGTCCACTCAGGAACTTGTTAACTGTTTTCATTAGCTTTCTATAGAACCCAGAAGCTGCCATAGCATGGGGAAGGACTCACACTCTGGAAGGACAAGAAGACTGTTAATCTGACTGGCATTGTAACCTGAAGTAGCCGATGCAGCTAGCATAAAAGCTATACCAAGGTTAAGTTTCCGCAGACCAGCATCTTCACTCTTAGATAAAATCATGATAGCAGACGATCGCTGCAAAAAAAAGTCCACCCTCACCATCAAGGATCACGCCTCCTTAATAAAGCTAAGCAAGCTCTCTCCATTGGGCCAAGGAAGCGGAAAATTTACTCGGACAATTGTGACGCTGTACATTCTTCGCGTGTTCTTGTGCCGATCTTGCCGACATAGGTAATGGATGGTCATTTTGGAGTTCGGAATGTAGGGAGAAACTATGACTGAGCCTGACGGAGCGAGTGATCCGGTGGATCATTTTAAGATCCAATTTTTTGACACCTCTTCGGATCTAGCTATATGCAAGGAATTGTTAGTCCGTCGTTGCCAGCGAATGGGGTTAAAGTCTTGCCTAACTCGGCATTTAGCTATCGGAGCTCAGCGGGTGTAAAGTTATTCTTCCGAACCTGAGCTCGAAGCTTTTGACTAGGAGACGTGGAGTTATTAGAGCTTTGGCCTCGGGTCAAACAAGGAGGTAAGCTTGTTGCTTTTTATAACACCAATGACCCGCCATGACGAGATCGCGAATATTTTGTCTGACTTTGCCACTCTAGGGAGCCTTTAGTTGGCGGAAATGGCGGGTATATGAGGACGAAGATACTACTACTAAACCTGAAAAAAAAAATAAAAAAAAATGCGAGTCATGAGCAGGGTGATGGTCGCCTAATGCACATGGTTCGAGTTTGGGCAGCGGGCCGCCCTATCCAGTCTCACTTTTTGTAGTCAGTGATAATATCGTTCTACGGTTTTAAATCTTGTATGATGCCGTGAGTTCGGCTTTATGTTGATTGTGATTACATGATGAGATGTATTAGCACAATGAATGAGAGATGATTCGAGGATGTTTATACGTCTACATACGAGCTTCTTCTTTCTGCATGTGGGATTCTTGGTGGGTCTTTCTTTTGCGTGTTAAATACTTCAGTCTCGGACACGACGACACACGTTTCCAGAGCGTAGGGCTTGAGAGGAGTGAAGGGGGAACTTTACTAACCACTTTGGGACTGGCCTATCCTCTTGGCCCTGATCTTCGACCTTCTTAGCCTTGATTTTGTCGGTTTCGAACCTTTCAGTCCATATGACCTAACCCATGCAAGTTACACTGGATACCATACACAATATCCGTTCTAATTGTGGATTTCTCAGCGGACCTTGGTTCTCTGTTACAAGTGCATCACAACACCGATCTTGATCATGGGGTCCTTGGCGGCTATGGGTATACAGCGCTTCAAAAATATCATTAAATTGTGATGTTTCCAAGTTAATATACACTCATCAACGTTTAATCAAGTACGCCTTCCGTCGGAACTCTCTATAGCTCATCGTATGTACATGGCGATTCTCATCAAGCATTCACAAGGTATACAAGTAGAATGCCGTAGTATTTGATTTCCACGCTTGAGTGAGGATTTAGGAACTTGCCAACTACCCGCGCTGTCTCTCAACCCCCTTTTTTGCAGGTTCTGTTGTCGTCTTTTCTGAGATAGACGTTTGTCGTAGTGCATCAAGACGCTTCTGCGAAAGTGCTGCATACTTGCAACGCTGTCGTATCCTGTCTCCATATTTGTAAAATAAAAAGGGAAGGGGCATGCACAGCACTGACAAGAAGGCTGGTATGGATGATGCCCAATGAATGCCCAGCCCCTCGTACATATACGAGCTGAAAAGAGGGAAGGTGGCTCCAAACGCGTACCTGAATACTGACATGCCTGCCAGTACAGACGCCGAGTAAACGGTATATGAATCAATCAGGTAGTTGACTATTCCCATATAGATGAGAAGCAGCCCAAATCCAAATGGAATGAGGGCGGCCACACTGCAAAGCCAGTGAATGGACGGAGAATTTGTCCATGCGAACCAGAAAAGACCGATAGGAATCGTCACAGCTGAGGTCATGCAAGGGGGAGACGAGCCTCTGGTGGAGCAAAGCCGTTATGCGCCTCCTGTGCTCGTATATATCGCTTATTATCTTGTACGGTGTAAACAACACCGCAAAGAACACCAACCATGACACCTAGAAAAGGGAGTCCCCCAATGCCCGCGCTCCACCCACGTTTTTCCTCGTAGACAATTGGAATGGCCTCGAAAAGCATGTAGAGAATGCCGTAGATAAGCGCAGCATAAAAGGTGAGAAGAAGAACAATAGGTTCACTGAATAGAAGCACCCAAGGCCGGGAAAATGCTGTTTTCAATCGTTGGGTCACTGGGATTTTCCCCCTTTCAATATCGAGTTTGCTCTCGTAGCATTTTCCAGTCAGTGCGGACAGTTCGGTCGCACGTTTGCGTAGAAGGACTGGCGCATAAGTCTCAGGAACAAAAAGCGCCATAGAGATCCAAGCCAGTCCTGCGCAAACTGCAAGAAAGCCTTCAACCCATCTCCACCCAGCATTAATTCCGAGAAATCCGCCTATGATGGGCCCAAGGGCAGGGCCTATGAAGTCGGTCAGCACAGACAACTTGACAACTTGACAACTTAATGCTATATAAGAGAATCCTACCCAGGTATGGGGTGGAAGCAAATAGAAGCAGAGCCAGCCCGCGTTGTCTAGAGACAAACATATCCGAAATAACTCCACCAGCATTCGTAAGGGGCGACGAGCCAAAAGCTCCCCCCAGAAACCGAAGAATCAACAAGGTTTGAATGTTTTGGGCACATGCACATCCGGCCAAGAATAAGGACAGAGCGAGAAAAGATATAAAGAAAGGAATTTGGCGGCCCATAGTTTCACTGAGCGGCGCCCATAGCAGCGGCCCCACGGCAAATCCGAAGACAAACAGCGATAGTCCAAGGGTGGCAACTTCTCGGGCGATTCGGAACTCATCAATAATTCCCTGAACACTACCACTGTAGGCTGAAGACGACAGTGATATAACAAAAGTCGCAATGGCAGTCATGAATGTAATGACCGCCTTTCTCGCCATGCTAAACTGCAATGGGTTTCGAGGGTCGATGGGCAGCCAAGACACGACGTAAGGGTCCTCATCAGTCCCTGACCCTTCAAAGTGGTGATGCAACACTTCCTGGGTGACGACTCCCTGGTCGATCAATAGGCGCCAAAAGGAGATAGAAGTCGGGAGCAAGACTGGCTTGGCAAGTTCTGGGCTGCTTGAACCATGGTACGCGGCCATGATGATTCAATCGAAGGTCGAAATTGAGAACTCATTCCAATGCTTTTGTGAAAATTTTGCACAAATTTCGAGTGTTCGGAGGTTTAATTGAGGCTAAGGATCGGTTGCCGATGATTCGGCTTCATGAAATTCAGGAACCGGCTCGGGAACTCGGCGCAGCATGACTGGAAAAAGGTTGCGTAATTCACCCCACTATACGCACGATATCACGCCCAATCTTTATTAACGCATCATGAAATGTTGGCTGAAATTATTTCACGACGTTTTTAACTAAGTTGCGCGAATAGAACATCGATCATTTCGTTGTTCGCGAGACTGGCAGAGATTGTAATACTCGGATCGTTCGGCTTTTTGGCGCTTTTCGGCATTATCTTCTTAGCCTTCGGTACCGGGGTAATTTACATAAAGGACCACTTTTAATTAATCTCGATGAACGACACACGACTCGCTCTTTCAACTTGTTAGTCTACTACGGCTTCCAGATTCCTTCAACAGGGTCTACATTCACTATTGAGCCTTTACATCAGTCCTTCATGCAATAATGAATTCATAATTCCCTAGAAATCTCGGGCAGGGTAAGTTACTGATTTTAACACCGCACAACCATGCTAGAAATATCATAGAAAGAGTTCCAAAAATTGTAGATTCTACTTAAATGGGGAAGAGGGGAAGGAGAAATCAAACGCTCGGCGTTTTAACATATGCACGCAGCCACGGGCAGATGCACTTCATAGCCACATTGAACTGCAAGGTGGTGAATTAGCCGCCGCGGCTTGCCCATGAGATAGGCTACATCCGATCTCTAGCCCAAGGCAGATTTTACTAACAATGAAGAGAGCTCCCAATATTTAGAACATACTATGAACAGAACGCCCTCAGCCAACCAAATAACGTAAGCAGAGGTTCATCCGTATATCAGGACAACAATAGGGGCGCTATGTTGGATTACTTCATACGCTGTGAGTGCAAACGACCTAGAATCTGTTGGGCACAGAAGAATTATAAAGCCACTTTTCCCACTCGAAATGTAATTTTCTATCAACTCGTTCATGAGCTTCCTTGCCATTGTTGCCGACCACGACGAACACAACTATGGAGCCTCTTGATACCCTAATTGCAAGTTTCAGTTTCCCCCAGCAATGGACAGGGAATCAATCTCTGGCCCGAGCAGGACTGGACAAGTTGTCTATAGCCTGGTATGAGCACTCATGGTTCTCCGAACTGTCACAGTGGCTGTCTCGTCCAGGTAAGACGAACACCTTCCCTTCCGCATAACACAATATTTACATGCAATCGAAGACGTCATCTTCGTAATAACAGTCTGGTGGATCACGTTTACTGTTATCATGACAATGGTCTTTTTTCTTGGATTTGGGCCCGCAGGAGTCATCCCAGGTCTGTCCAATCACCGTATTACCCATTGCGTTAAGCGACCATGAAATCTCGCAGGCTAACTATCTCAATAGGTTCCCTGGCGGCCGCGTTCCAATCATTCATATATGCAGGATTTACCCCGGCTAGCGGGATCTTTGCGACATTGACCAGCATGGCTATGCTTGGCATACTAATGCCTGTGGTGTCAATTGCTGCTTCAATTGTCGCCACTGGGGTTGCAGTGATGGTGTGGAAATACAAGTATGGAGTTCCATGATTGACATTCCTATGATTGAACGGGCGGGCTATTCTATCTTGCCCGCTAAGACATTGAATGTCCGATTTTGGTGATGAGCTGTTCACGCCTCAGGTCTCCGAATCTTTCTTACTCATCTCCTTTTTTCATGAGTGTCAAGTATGTACCCTCGTCCTCGTTGCCATCATACAGGGAATGTGGAGTCCAGTACAAGGCTATCTCGATCAGAACCTATAATACATATTCTGTTGATAAAAAACCAATCTGTTCCCAAAGTAGTATACAGCGGATTGCTCATTCGTGCCAAGCGTTCTCTTCTGCGAGCACATCTAGCCGCGGCCGTGTCGGATCGCACGGCAAGTAAGTAAAAGGGGGTGGAGGGGACAGCAGAAGAATGAAAGGAGGAGCTCCGTAATCCGTTGTGACAATACCCCGAACCTTTACACTAACTCAAACTTTAGCACAGTTTCCCGTGCCTCGCGACCCACGGATGTCATGAGACAAGCCACATCGAATGCGGGGAAACCTTTTGCTATCAGCCCTGAATCAAGAGAGAAATTACCAGATCAGGCATCTCTAGGCGAGTCATATGAACTAAAGACAGAAAGAGATTAGACTAATTTACTTCTATTGGGAAGTTATACTAATCCCTATCAGACTATGAACATTGAGCACTATGGATTCTGCTTCCTCCCGAGTCCGGCGATCATCGACATATTCAAAACGCCTGCGTTCTGCCAAAAAAGCGGCGTGAACTTGTCCCCCAAGGACCACCCTTTAGGCAGTCAACTTGTCGTTCACACCGATATCACGCCCATCAAGTGGAATACCAAAAGTCTCAAGCAGATTAGTAGCGGCAACTTCTCCCGTACGGAAAGCGCCGTGAACACAGCCATTGGCAACCATAGTGCAGTGCTCGCCAGCAAACTGCATACGACTGCGCTTGTGGGCTTCCAGCGCGTCAGTAAAGCTTTCCGGGTCATCTCCGACCTTATCAGCCGAGTACGTGCCGTAGCCTGCGAGTGGGTCCTGGGTCCAGTGTGTAGTTTCAACACTGACCAGGCGCGGCAGAGCCTTGTACGGCTCTGTGCGGAAGAGTTTGAAAAGAGGTTCAAAGAACCGGTAGATTTCCTTCTTATCGGTCATCGCTTCAATGCGCTGGGTCAAGGGCTCGGCGATTTGCACGCATAGCTCCTTCGCGCCGGTCATGATCCACAGGTTGATGGTCACGGTCGCGTAGTTGAGGATGTTGTCTTTTTCACCCATGGAGCTCATGCTGGACCTGGAGTCGACGGAGGATCCAGAAGCAGAGTCCTCGTCAGAAGGAGATGGGTAGAACATGAACTGATCGTTATCCTTGGACCAGAACACGTCGGTAAATTCAAAAAATACTTTGCCCAGGGCGCCGTAGCTAAATCTGGACATTGCTCCCTGGATGTCACTCGGCAGGGGCGGGTTGAAGGAGACCAGGTTGTGGTGGTACACACCCAAGGGGAGGGTCATGACCACCGCGTCTCCTTCGATGAGTTGAGAGGTCCCGTCGGCATCCTTGCATTGAACGCGGACAGGGGCATCACCGTCTTCACTCCACTCCACGTGCTCAACGTGATGGTTAAGACGGATCATGGTCGGGTCTTCGCGGAGGGGCTCCGCAGTCCAGTTCACGATCCGGTCGTATCCTCCCTTCATGTAGAGATTGCGCTCCGTGATGAAGTACGACAGGTGGCGGGAAGAAGCTTGCTCGGTGCTGGTGCCAATCCACAGTTCCACCTCGCGGACGGCCTGCGGGGCCCAGAGACGCTCATCATCGGTGATGAGCTGATGCTGAAGGACAAATTCCTTGACAAACTCATTGACCGGACGGTCCTCTGCGTCCGGGTTGGTCTCGTAATACCACTCGCAATAGTCAGCAAACTCGTCGGCGACTTTCTTCGCCTTGAATTGAGACCCTGCGCGACCATCTCTGGTAAAGTATAGCGGCATTCCGTCGTCGTAGTAGTAGGGGATGGAAAGCTGAGGAATTAGCTTCACCAGATCGTTCTGGGAGGTTTCGTGCATCCATGCGGCACCTGTGATTGAGGGTCAGCATTTGGTTCAAATGAGATGCATTTCTCCGATCTTCATATCTTCATATTGTTGATCGCAACCCCTACCGATATCCCGAACCTGATCACCATTTCGGCTGGTCAAAATTCTTCCTCCGATGCGATCGCGGGCCTCCAAGACGACGACTTCGCAACCGTACTTGTGCAGAACGGCAGCGGCTCGGAGACCCGAGATTCCTGCTCCCACCACAATCACCTTCTTGCGCTCCGACCTCACTGCGCATGCTGCCTCGTCCGGTGCCGACTCGATCAGAGTCGTGGCTTCGAGGCGCACAGCCAGGTCGGAGCAACAATTACTCGGTTTTATGGGACCCTTGACGGGGACGGAAGAGGCGATGTGAAATGCTTGGGCCATTCTGAGTTGACACGTTGACATTCGGCTTCAAAGGTATTATTGACAAGGGTGGTTGGATCGTCAGGTCTGAGATCCAGGGGTTTGAGAGAGATGAGGATGTGGCTTGTGAGGGGAATGAGGGGCCTGAAATAGACACCAGTTGACTGAACAGGTGGGCTCAAATCTCAATCGGGAGGATCTAATCAGGACAGTACACGCGGTGTCAGCGGCGTACAGGTAAATAAATACCGTATCGTGTACGTTTCACCCGAGATCGCGTCTTATCTGTTTATCGGCGAGGCTTGGCTGGTGCTTATCTCCTTTAGTACCCACCGTACTCTTCGAAGCAATTTAACCTTACTAGTCTGCTTATCACGAGACTCAGGACACGAGGCCCATGATCCTGCGAAAAAGAAGCTGTCTTGTATGAATTCAGAAGGTCTATGCGGTTGGCCACCCCCCTTGTCGCGGCAAATGCCAACTATATGCCAGATTTAGCGAATGCTTCGCCCGATGCTTATCTCGGGCCTCTATCAGTATGCACTAGTAACAATATCTTATCCTAAGCCCTCGGCTCCACAACCAAATCAAGTTCTTCTTCCACGGACACCTTTTGACTCTTTGCAAACCTTTTGCTTCTTTATAACGGCATGCAGGTAGGGGTCTATCCCACTGGGTTCATCTCGTGGTCTAATATCCACTGCTGAACCCTTTCCCAAATGGACGACCAACATCTCAATGGTACGGAACGGATCTTTCCCGCTGCCAGCGGGGAGGTCACTCTCATTCCAACTCCCACATCGTCCAAAAATGACCCACTGAATTGGAGCCCATGGAGACGGTATTGGCACGCTTTTTTGGTGCTGGTCATCGTCGCCTTCACCGCGGCGACCTCGAACGATGCTGGTACCGCCGGGAATGGCATGAACGAGGAGCTAGGCATTTCCTGGGATGCGATCAACATTGCCGCCGGTGTCTTGTTCATTGGCATCGGGTACTGCACTCTGCTGCTGAGCCCCGCACCATTCCTGTACGGTCGTCGCATTTCTTACCTGCTGTGCCTACTGTTTTCCCTTGGCGGATCTATCTGGCTCGCCAATGTGCAGACCACCCAGGACAATATCTGGAATCAACTTTTTGTGGGCGCGTCCGAGTCATGCGCCGAGGCCCTCGCCCAGCTCTCGCTGTCGGACCTCTTTTTCCAGCACAGACGCGGCCTTGTGCTTGGTCTCTATGTGCTTGCGACTAGTATCGGTACCTTCACTGGACCACTGGTCGCGGGTTTCATCGTCGACAGCCCTATTTTGGGATGGCGGTGGGTCGGATGGCTGGGCGCAATCATTTCAGCGGCCTTATTCATCACCGTGTTTTTCACACTGGAAGAGACTGCCTTTGATCGCCATACCATTCAAGGTCTTGAAATGCCTCGACAAAAATCAGCTCCACCCGTATCAAACATCTCGCTGGACGAGAAAGACAAAGACGTGACGAAAGTGAGAACCACGTCTCGTGGTAATAGTGTCGACGAAGAGAATCCCGATCAGCAAAGTGCAAAGACCTATTTCCAGAGCATCGCTCTAATCACTCCTTCCTCGCGCCTGGTTGGCACGGGCTTCAAGCAATACTACTATCGCCTGTGGCACACCCTTTCGTGTATTCAGTTTCCCAGCTGTCCTCTATTCCGGCCTTCAGTGGGGAGCGCAGGATGCATGGCTCACATTCTACCTCACTGTCGAGGAAGATAATTACTACGAAGCGCCGTGGAACTACACAGATGCCGCCGTGGGTATCATGAACGTCCCCACTCTCATCGGCGCCTGCATCGGCTGTATCTACGGTGGTTGGTTCTCTGATCTATTCGTCGCGTGGATGGCCAAGCGGAACGGTGGAATCTTCGAAGCAGAACAGCGTCTCTGGCTCATGTTCCCTGTCGCCCTCATTGGCCCCGCCGGACTGATGCTCTTCGGCATCGGTTCTGATCTCGGCTGGGACTGGCACAAGACCTACGTTGGACTCGGCTTCATTGGCTTCGGTTGGGGCTGTGCTGGCGATCTCAGCATGGCGTATCTCATGGATGCATATCCCGAGATGGTTCTCGAAGGTATGGTCGGTGTCTCTGTTATCAATAACACCATTGGCTGCGTCTTTACCTTCTCAGCCCAATACTGGCTGGATGCACAAACATTGTCTCAGGTTTACATTGCTATCGGTGTTTTAAGCTTTGCCTTCTTGATGACCACTGCCCCAATGATCTATTGGGGCAAAGCTTGTCGCAAGATGACCCGCAAGCGCTACGAGAACTTCCTTCAGATACGTGATGGACACCTCTAGGAATTGTGGGATAATTGCCTCTTCTCTTTCCTCTTTTCTTATTTCTTATGCAACATCCAATCGGATATACTTGTTTTCGTTGATGTAAGTCAAACCTCTAATTCTGAGATCGCGATTCACTTTATCTACAACGAGGAGCTGTCCTGCATTATGCAAGTATGACGTCTTGCATGTGATGTGTTCATCGTTATTGTACAATTAGTTGCCGCTCGTGCCGCCAGCACGACCTGCATGCAATCTATGATAAGAGGAAATCAAAGTAGTGGTACTATGTGGAGTCAGAAACACTAGCAAAAGTGATGACTATTCGAGTCAAGTCAAGAGACCAACACATGAGATGCAAAAAATTGGTGTAGACTACGCTGAGTACAGTGAAGATAAATAGTCGCTTCGAGTTATCGCGGGTTCATGACGGCCTCGCCGGAGTACGCCGTATAGCTGCAATGCAAGTATCATGTAAGGGTCAATGATGATATATCTGTTGCCATTTAGATTGAACCGGCCAATCTTCAGGAGAACGAGAGTCCAATTTTCACCTGATCGCAGTCTGCCCCCACATTGATATTTGCTGACGGCGGCCTAAGCCCCTCGTATATTACTATGTACTACATCCTGCCTGGAGTCTTCGTTTCCAAAATCTACGAAGGGTGAAATGACCGCACCTTTTTTCCTGCCCAGCAAATCGAGTCCTTGCGGATCACATGGCATTGTGCCTCAACTCTTCAAGTCGGCCCCCACTACGACTTCGCGCCACTGCACTCCGCGCGCACAATCTTCGAACACCACGTGTAGCAGAGCCAGTGCAACGAGTGAATCGACACTAATAAGTATGTCAACGAACTTCGGTGGACTTTCTGCAGGGCCCTCGACAGATATTGTACCAATTTACAAAGCATGTCGACCCACCCAGTGAAAGCTTGACCATGTAGGAGATAAGGCCCAGTTTGATCCAGATAGTGCCTAAGGGATCTTGGAGAAGTAATCTCGACGAAAAACAACATAGTCTTTCGCTCACGAAGGTCATGATCCTCGTATGATGTCACGGCTTAGCTATTTTCAATTGTCTAAAGACTTACTTGTACCGAGAAATAGATATCCTCGTGGCTCTTTCACAATCTAGTTCGCGTTATTCTTATGTTCCAAACACCTTGATTGCTGATAGGATACGGGATTAGAGTGGTTTGAACATCTGCATCTATAGGTCACTCACTCTAGAATCATTTTACCTCCCATTTCATGAGACAGTTTACCCTCGACATATCAGTGGTCAAGATATTTCTAATTTGGGCCAACAATTTAGCCAGACCAGCATTTGACGCCCTCGCATCAAATCAAGCTTCTACAACCCCTGCCTAAAGCGTTTCATAGTTGTAGAGTCCCCCCATAGTTCACCTTGACATGAAGATCGTTCAGTTACCGACGGCTACGCAATGGGCAGATAGACCAATATGCGCCAAAGTGAAAACAATCCGTTTTGTTTCACGCGATATGGTCTCCATGCCGCTGAGCTCCTAATTGCCGAACCAAACCGTGGGCATGTGGAGATCTGTTCCAAATTCTCGTTGTGATAGTTCGTGATAGTCTCCGGCCTAGCCGAGGAGCTGAGGCCGTCGGGAGGGGAAGCGTCGTACTGTATTACCACTTTGAATTACTTCAATTAAAGATGAGTGATGATAGGCCCCCCTAATAGTCCCGTGGCATACCCACACCGCTTCGATATGCACGCTATTCTTTACTCTTGGCGAGCGTTCGGGGCGCCCGGCCAGCCGACCCACGCATGCGCCACCAAAAGACAGCCATTGCCAGAACAATTGCGGCCATGTTCTCAGCTGGATTGTAAGTACATGAAAGGTGGCTGTACTGATCAAATGGGCCACCAATTTTGGAACATTAAAGATGGTCTTCTTCCTTGTTGCCTTCCTCTTTTCGCAGTTGAAATTTGACGCCTTGACCACTTTTCAAAAACCCCTCAATTTTGTGATCAGTCAAGATGGACATAGAATCCAAAGTCATCCCCAGACCAGGCAATCATCCTGATGCTAAGGCCGATGCTCTCGGCGTCTTCAAAATACTCCAGTCGGGCGGGGTAGCCCTTGTCCCAACCGAAGTCGGGTACGGTCTCATGGCTTCCTCCACCGAAGCGATCCAAAAAGCATTTGCCGCGAAAAAGCGTCGACCAGGCCACGCGCAAGGTGTCATTGGGTCATTGAAACTGCACCAAGAGCTTCATATTCTTCCAGACGAAACAATGGAGATGATTCGGGTGCTGCACCAGGATCTCGACATGTCATTTGGTGTCGTCGCCCCGTACCGATCGGACCATCCGATTCTTCAACAGCTCACGCCTGCTACATTGGCAAACACGACCAAAAACAACACCTTGGGGATATATATAGGCGGAAGTTCTCTCATGATGGAGCTGAGCCGTTTGAATGACGAGGCAGGCCAGTTGATGTTGGGTTCTAGTGCCAATTTGACGGGCACGGGCCAAAAGTTCAGAGTGGAGGAAGTCGACGATGGGATCAAGGAGGCTTCTGATATCATTGTTGACTATGGTTTGCAGCGATATCACATATATGGAGGACGCCCATCTACTATCATCGATTTTGAGAATATGAAGGTTCTTCGGGTGGGCTCTTCCTACGAGTTATTGAGGGAACGTTTGAAGAAGTACTGGGGGGTTGACTTACCGGAGGATCCGATGTTTGGTAAGCCGAAATCGGAAGACACAGAGCAGAAACCAGCGGATGCCCCCCAAGAACAGGCACAGAAAGGAGCGACGAAGTTTCAAACTTCCACAAAGGTTGAAGAAAAGCAACAGAAATCTTGGCGAAGGTTTGTGACGAAGCTACAGGGGCATTGACTGAACGCCATGAACGTGAAAGCTACAGGTTAATGGATAGATCAGATTATAGAGAGTAGTTTATTGAGGATTCAGATGAATGGATTTCTACAAACCGAATCTAATAACCATCAACTCTCAATTTGGAAATATACGACAGCTAAAATCACGAGGCTTTGGCAGCTTCTGTTGAGCACAATTCCGGAGCGAAATAAGAATTGTGAACGTCACACTGAGCCACGACGGTACAATGCTATAGTTCCTATTCTAATTTATTGATCATGGCCAGTATCAAAAGGATCCCCTGTCCGACCACGGAGTAGTTGAGACAAGACGCGAACATCATCCACCTGGTCTAATCCCAGCACCAATTTCTCAATAGCCGCTTGTCGATCTTGGTCAATCACATCCTTCGTGAGATGTCGCCATTTCTCGAGTATTTCTGCATTCGACAAAGGAACCAAATTGCCGCGCGGCGCTGCGACAAACTCGGTAAGGGTCAAGGTCTCTCCTGCTTGGTCTTCCTGCACCCATAGCTCTGCATGGAGACGCTGCTGCCAGATCTCATCCACAGTCCCGTCGAAAGATGTATTATGCACACATTGAATCTTATCCATGAGTTCCCATACGTCTTCTCTTTCCAATTTAGAGGGTGCAAATTGAGCCGGTTGTACTTCTCCTTCCAGAATCTGCATAGCTGCCGCATAGACAGCACTCATCTGGGCGCCAGTAGCGGTGAGAGGTTTTTCCGGCTCCCAACCTCCCTTCTTGAAGGCAGGCTCTGACATCTCCACAGTGATTCGGCGAATGCGACTCGCCACAAAACGCTTGGGGTACTTAGCCTGCAGTGCTCTGATGCAATCGATAGTGGCGTGAGTCGCAGCCATTGATGCATAGGGCTTGACAATGATTTGGTCAATTTCCCAATTTGAACTAAGCCCTTCCACAACTCTTTCGGGTCGGTATCGGGGAGTTCTTCCATTGCCTAGACTGAACGTACTGAGAAATCCACCATAGGGCCTCTCCAGAACCCGTTTGATGCCCACATATTCACTACGGGCCATGAATGCAGCGAACAAACCATTTCGAGCCGCAAAACCATGCTGCATGCGTTTGACAGTGCTCTCGTATTGAGCAGACATAAGCCCGCCAGCCTGGGTACAAGCAATACCGATGGCGTCTTCAATCAGGCAAGCGGGCAATTGCATCAGCTTCGTCGCTGCCGCGGCGGAGGCGGCTGGGCCAAATATCGCTCCTGAGTGCCATCCCCGAGACAGGACCTCAATACCGTACAGACCAAGGCCTACTCGTGGACCTGTCTCGTAGCCCACAATGGCCGCAAGTAGAAACTGGGCTCCTGTAATGGCATTTCCCGATGGATCTGCATCGCAGTGCTCAAGGGTGGCCAACAAAGTTGGGAGGACAATGGCATTAGAGTGAATCGGAGCTTCTCGATGATAATCATCCAGTTCAAATCCCTGAATAAACGTGCTATTAAGAAGAGCTGCTGCCAACAGCCCAGTTCTCTGTATATTTGCCATTTAGCTCAAGTTGGGCCACTGATAAAAAATCCTTGAGGCGAGGGAAGTGAAGCAGAACAAAAAGAAGAGGAACATTGCATACCTTTTCCCATCCGATGATGTTACAGCTGCCCTCAGGTTCAATCGAAAGAACTCCCTTCAGAGCATCTCCAGACCAGGGTAGATGTGCGCCGATGAGAGCACAGGCAAGTCCATCCAAAAGCAAGTATTTGCATCTTGTGACTTTCTCAGGAGGAACTTCGGAAAGAGACAGGGAGTGGATCCAGTCACATAAAACCTGAGTTGCCGATGGTGTAGAGTCGGCCATGGTAATGAAGAAAGTTAGTTTTTGATGGGGTGGCTCGCTTTCTCAGACACGGACGATTGAGATTCAATTCGCTGGAAAAAGGGGACTGCAACGAGCCTGACTAGATATAGGAAGTGGGGATGACTGTCTATTTCAGGTAAAGAACGGTATGCGCGTCGGTTAACATGGCCTATCTTACTAGCAAGTTATCAATCACCCCACCAGACCCGCATCCATAAAATTAGCAAAAGTCGCGTGAACTTGTCTGAAAAATTACGCGTAGCTCTCAACACATCTGTTGGCGATATGACGACACTTGAAGCTACACTGCGCCTTGAAACTTTGATTGTAATATCTGGTTCTTTATCTTCTTTATCTTCTTCTCGTTTTTTTGAGCATCTTCGTAAAGGCCTTTCCAGAGCTTTTTGCCCCTCATTCTAGTAATTTCTATGTATGTATTCTCAGATGCGTAGCGAGAGATGTGTGGCGACCACCTAGCCAGACCCATCTCATATGTCTCTAGTCTTGTTGTGTGTCTGAGGACCGGTAATCAACCTTCAATACACGAGTAAACATAACCAGGCCTTTTGGAACGATCAAACTTAGGAGCTCAGCGCCTCAATCGGCTACGGTGTCCAAGTTGAACAGATGTAGCTCAACGTTGAATTTGAGATTTCTTGATTTTCGAATTTTCCACTCTTGTCAAGTAGAAGTCACTCTTTTCCGCACAAATAATCCCATAAACTCGTCCACTGGTAGTTGATCTTTTCCAGCGGCTCCGATGATTTGGTCCACCTCTTCTGGAACAAACATGAGCGCCATGTTCTGACGAAACTTCTCCATCACTCGGGCCAAGGTCTCAGGTCTTTTGTGATGGCCGACAGGGAACTCAACAACAATCTCTTTAAGAACTTCTCCGCTCTGCAGCTCCACTGCGATAGCATTGGCAACACTCCGAATCTCGGGGTTGTAGTAATCCCGCAGTGAATCCCTGATCCTCAGTAACAGCAATCCTGTTCCGAAGGGCTTCAACTCGGGGGTCTGTGACCCAGGGAGAGTCATCGAGGTAGTCGGCAGTCTCTACTGCTGAGCCTTTCAGCAAGGTGACCGCCACCATGTACTGTATTGAGTGGTCACGATCGGCATTGTTTCGCAGGGGACCAGTCTTGTCTATGATTGTCATTGCGGGTCTCTGAGTGCGGATGCGAATAGCACTGATATCCCGTTCAGCGACTAATTTTCGACGTTGGAGCATAGCGGAAACTTCAATAGCCGCCTCAACGGCGGAAATACCGTGGCCTTCCGCGGTAATGACCTTGAATAACACGGTTTCCATAACTCGAGTGCCATAGGGATAGGCCTGAATGACATCTTTGCCGCCGTACAGAACTTGATTGAATCCCCATTTGGGCGCAGTCAGAGCTGATTTAACCCCTACAGCAGCCCGTCCAGTCCAGGTCGAGGTGCTCAGGTCGAGATGACCGCCACGTTTACTGAGAAACGCCAGATGTACGGCTCGCATGCAAGCATCGCCACCTGCCCATCCCTTACGAGGGCCTGCATTGGGTGCCTGTCGATATGTTCTAAGTGGATGGCCATCGATCCATGCATGGGACACGGCCGCAAGAGCTGCTGACTCTGGAAGACCCAGCATCCATGCAATTACCGCAGTTGAGGCAACTTTAACCAGGATTACATGATCCAGGCCATGTTCGTTGAACGCATTGCGTTGTTGCAGAACACCCTGTATCTCGTAAGCTTTTATCTGTGCTTCCAGAACTGTACGCATGGTTGGTCTATTTTCATATTCACATCAGCGTTGTGACGTGGACATACAGACTATCGAATTGGGCACCAATCGTAGTAAAGGTCTTACCTAGGCTGTTCTTCGGCACGTTGCTGGGATAGCCAGTCTGCCACACTAAGAATAGCACCAAGATTGTCCGACGGATGGCCCCATTCTGCACCAGCATAAGCGTCATTATGGTCTAGATATCTGATCAGAGCGCCAATGTCGAATGCGCCTTTCAGAGGATCAACAACGTATTCAGTTCCTGGAATGCGGACTCCGCCGGGAACAATTATCCCGGGAACAATTGGGCCAATGAGATCTTCGCAATCCGAACTGAGGTGAAGTGTTTCGATAGCGCATCCCATTGCATCTAGTAGGGCAACTCGAGCCCTTTCGTAGATTTCCTCATTCTTGATCTGCCCATGATAGACATACTCGATGATGTCTCCCAGGACTGGATCGAATTCTGCGTATTCTGTGGCCATTGAAATTTCTTGCTCGATTGGTCCTCTTTCCTTTGATCGGGTATGGAAAAGGGCATTGGGAACGGCAGTGGGGTGTTGAAGAAAAGTGTTCATATTATTCTCCAACTCTAGAGGTCTCCGCTCGGCCCGTCTTTCCTCGTCTTCAAAGTCTGGTGTCCAGGAATTAGCTCAGCTGCACATTCACATGTGGGTCACGGTGCATTGTGTCAGTAATTACCTATCTAGGCCTAGTAATTTAATGCATAGGACTTCACTTCTTTTTCTTAGCATACAGTCCTCTTACCGTCCGTATCTTTTACCGCTTTTTATCTTAACTTCCCTATATAATATTATTATCTATAAGATACCTACTAGATATCTACTAGATACCTAAGGGATACCTAGGATATACTTCTCTATTTTCTCTATCCTCTTATTCTCTTTAAATTTATTTATCTTCCTACTCTATAAGAGATATCTCTAAATATTCTGTTCTAATATAGAATTACTATATATAGGAGATAGGGGAATAAAGGAAATAGAGAGAAAGGGTTTTAAACCCGGCAGAATCCAGTTATAGGTAATCTTTAGCTATAATACTAATCTATTTATACCGCCTAGTAATACACTAAACCTAGCTAGGTGATCATCGACGACATTACCGCTTTCGTAACTGCCTAATACGGTTAGTCAATGTCTGGCGACCCACAAGAGAATGTCAAGGTGACATATACACTCTCTGGTATCTCATAATTTCACTTGAGGCTGTGTTGACGTTCGGCTATTTTGTCTTCGTCGTGTCGCGAGATAGTCGAATGCTAAGCGCGCGGGGCTGGAGATACGTGGCCTGGCGTACTTGGCTAGGGGCTCAGCTGCGCCTGACTTTACACCGCCAAAATAATAGCCAATCAACACAATCGCAATGTCGAGATGCGGGGTGATAAAAGCCGATTGTTTCGCTTGGTGTAATGAATGGCTGAACACCGGATGGGCTCGGCACAGTCCGCAGAAAAGGCCCCATGTCAGCCCAATTCGCTATTCCAGATTAGGAATTATGATCTCTCCTATCCCATAATTGAAGCTAACTTGGGAATTATCTGAACGCCTTTCTACAAATCAAGCCAAGAAAAAATATTGGAAAGCATCCTTACTCCAATAATCTCGCGAGCAACATGGTAATGTCCGTGTGCGGGCTGACGCATGGGGGGGGGGAGGAATTCAGCTTAGTTGTTCGAGGACTTTGTCTCCATAGCTCTGAAGACTATTTCATCTCACTCCCTTCGTTTCGTCACTAATGAACCCATGATTTTCTTGCACATACAACGATGATGACTGATTCGAGTTTGAAAAGCGTTGCAGTTGGAGAGAAGCAATCATCCCCCAAACTCACCGTGATTGATAGCCGCACGTCTATATCATATGACATCCCCATTACTGGTAATGCCATCAAAGCCACTGAATTTAGAAAAATATCAGCTCTTGGATCCAAAGCAAGTCCACTTGAGCGATACGCGGCTGGTCTGAAGATCCTAGATCCTGGTTTTCAGAATACAGCTGTCGCGGACTCGTCCATTACCTACATGTCAGTATACTTTGATCCGTCTCGCCTCTTCCGTCTGTCATAGGATGGGTTGACACAACAACTGATCAAGTAATGAACAGAGACGGAGTGAAGGGAACAATTCAATACCGAGATTACATGCTTGATGAACTTTTGGAGAAGCACGACTTTGAAGATGTGTCATTCTTGCTTATCTGGGGTCATTTGCCGTCCGCGGATGAGAAGCTTGAATATCGTACCAAGCTTGCCGCACGGGCAAATCCTCCTCAATCAGTGATCAATACCATAAAATGTTTCCCGTAAGAATTCCCCGAGCCCCGTTGCTGCTTACAAGTTATTATTCGGTGGGCTGTCGCCTGCAAATTGTTGGGCCAGCGTCATGCATAAAGCCTGGAACCTTTCACTAACATTCTTTTGCTCTATTTCAGGCGGAATGCTCCGTACCACTTGATTTTCTCGGCTGGAATTACAGCATGGGGTGCTACAGACCCGACTATGATCCCTATCCACATGGGCGCAGAGCTTTATCTGGGGAAAATGGGTGCCGTTGATGAAGGTATCGTCCGGACGATTGCCGCGTCAATCAGCGTGATTGCTCTGATTTACTGCCATTACGAAGGGAAAGATATAGGTCCCTCCGACCCTGAAGCGACTTTGGCAGAGAATATTCTATTGATGATGGGACTTGTCGACGAAAAATCTAAGCGGCCCGACCCAAAAATGGTGCGCATTCTGAACGGCCTCTGGATTGTCTACGCCGACCACGAAATGACAAACTCGACAGCTGCGAGTCTTCATGTCGGATCTGGGTTGGCAGATCCATTCAGCTGTGTCAGTGCTGCTGCTTGTTCACTTTCGGGTCCCCTACATGGTGGAGCCATCGATCTTGCGTACAAAACCTTTGAACGCATCGGTAGCAAGGCGAATGTGCCTCAGGCAATGGAAGATGTGAAAGCCAAAAAGTTCCGGCTGTCTGGATACGGACATCGGATCTACAAAACAGTCGATCCACGTGTGGCGCACCTGAAGAAGGCACTGGAAGAGCTATCGGACAAAATTGATGGTGATGCTCACCTCTCGGTCGCACTGGAAATTGACCGGATTGCATCTCAAGACCCGTATTTTAAATCACGAAACTTGAACACAAATGCGGACCTGTACGGGTGCTTTGTGTTTTCAGCAATGCAAGTGTCCCTCGGATACAATCTACTGGGTTTAAATTACGATTTGCTAACACGACTGTGCACCTGTGTAGGGGATTCAAACCGGAGATCATCACGGCCCTGATGTTAGCGGGTCGAGTGAATGGTATCTTAGCACATTGGCGAGAACAGATGGGTAAGTGAGCTGTCATCGTCTGGCTCAATTTTATCGCTGCATCTTTTCCAATACTGACCATAGGGTCGCTTTAAAATAGGAAAGCCTGCCACGCTTTGGAGACCTCTCCAGATATTTCACAGAGAAATTGCTAAGCTATGACTGACAGCACAACAGACGCCTTGTTGGCTGGAGCCCTTTAAGACACAGCCCAAAATATTGCATGGAACTTCTTACGTGCCTTAACGTCGGAGAAAGACAACGTTGATTTACAGGGTGGTACACGGTCGATCTGCCACAATGCGGCGCTTACGGAAAACCCCCCCTTGCTCGCTAGACTAGGGAGATCCGTGTTTCAAAGTCTATACAGATGTTCAATACAACTACACTCCATTCTCTCACTCTCTACCACTGAGGAATGCTATTTAAAGCCGGGCGAGAAATGTGATACAGATGGTCTTGATAGGCATCACAGATCCCACCAGCCGCAGTTAAAGTTGCTTAAAGAGATATACCGGATGGACGGGGCAAATACCGCCAGGAAGATCAGAGATATATCCAGAAAGATGTGTAGCCAAAGCTGAAAACCCAAGGGTATAGGTCTCTTCAGATCATCATCTTGGAAGGGATACAGGACTCCGAGGGAATGGTAACCAAAGTAAAATGTTGCAAGCTAATGCCTGGGGCGGTGTGCTTGATTAGGCGCAGGGAATGCCAAGTCCGAAACTCCTTTAGGAAGTCCGTGATTCAATTTTACCCTTGCCTAATCGGGACGCAATCGCGGGTCTCCAGATCGCCGAATTGGGAAGTACAAGTATTCTTTTCTAACACTCCAAAGGTTGTGGGAAGCAGATTTGAAATGCCGCCTGAAAGAAAGTTATAAATACTGTTCAGATAGCCACCCCGAGGTCAAAATTTAAACTTGCTCATTCAATCCTACTCCGCCTCTCACACCTACACCACATCTACTACCGCACCGATGACCCGTGTACTCTTGACCGGTGGGGCCTATTCTCATTGCATTGCCGGATTGACTACAAGGGCATTCAATCTGACTGTATTTCTAGGTGGAAGCGGCTTTATCGCCGCTCATGTTCTCGAGGTGCTCCTAGCCCGAGGCCACTCCGTCGTCACCACCGTTCGTTCTCGGTCGAAGGCAGATGCGGTCAAGCGAGCTCACCCAGATATCAAAGACTACCGCCTGTCATTTGCAATTGTAGAAGACATAGCAGTTCCAAATGGTACTATCCTCCAGAATCTCAATTCAGAAGTTGAAACGAAGGTAATTGCTGACCAGGCAAACGAAAGCCCCACCCACGCATACCGTGCCAGTAAGACGTTTGCTGTAAGCTTGCCATGAGTCTTCCCAGGAGCTTCTGTTAGAGTTCGACGGCATCAACTAACCTGACAACCTTTATAGGAACGGGCAGCATGGGATTTTGTAGAAAGAGAAAAGCCCAACTTTACTCTCTCAGTCATCAATCCGCCACTGCTCGGGCCAATCGTCCACAGCCTCACCTCGCTCGAGACTCTCAACACCTCCAATCAGCGTATCCGTGATCTACTTTCCGGCGCAGCCAAGGCTCGCTGCCCTCCCACCGGAAACTACCTCTTCGTCGACGCTCGTGATCTTGCGCTCGCCCACGTCCTCGCTGTTGAGAAGAGCGAAGCGGGGGGGCAAGCGATTTTTCACTGTCTCGAGCCATTTCTCAAATGCGGAAATCTCAAAGATCATCAGCGACGAATTTCCCGAGTACAAGGCTCGGTTGCCGACTGGGGATGCCTTGATTTTGGGAGATTATCCGGCGGATGGAGTGTACGGGTTTGATAACACCCGGGCGAGAGAGATTTTGGGCGTCGATTTTAGGCCTTTGCGAGAGAGCATTATTGATGCTGTCAAGAGTTGGTTGCCCCTTGGAGCTGATAAACTCGGCGAGTAAGATCACATGAATATTTCATACTTGTTGATTGTCTCTTGTTCAATTCGTAAAATCTACTTACTCTTTGTTTCCTGGACTTGTCTATTCGGCTTGATTGTGACATCCTGCTTGAAATTCTTCTTGATCGTGATGGACGGAACTGGTTCACCCGGTCGTGGCTTGTTTAGTCGAATCCCTCACTCTTCGCTTTCCTTCTCCCCCATCTTTCCGCTCCCTGGCGTCTTTTATTGATCGCAATAATTTCTCCACCTTACCAAGGATTATTTGAGCCATGTTCTCCACCTTCTCCGCCAATCTCGATACCCTCGAGTGCCCCACCGGCGCAACCGCTGCCCCGGCCAGGCGCAAGCGTGCTCAGGTTGCGCAAGCCTGCGACTGGTGTCGTCTCAATCGTATCAAATGCGACGAAAGAAGACCTTGCCAGAATTGTCGCGAACATGGTGGCTATTCCAGTGATTTCAGGCACTCTGAAATCAGTTCACTGCCTGCCGCGAATCGGTAAGCATGCCCTCACCTATCCAAGGGCTCTTTTTTGGCCCCCACCAACCTGGATCTTTCCCCTTGGCCCTTCTACACCCTTGACACCAGCGGGAAGAAGTTGACAAAAGATGACTAAGGAAATACATCGGTTGCGAATCCGACTCAAAGAACTTCAGACACAGATAGATAAGGTTAAAGAAGAATCAACCAGGGACGTTACATTATGCGCCAAACCTCAGACACGCCAGATTGCCGGTCTCGCACATCCGAACGCTTCTCTGATTGCAGCAATCACGGAGACACCCGATTCGTATCGCATGACGTGGGATGGTCTTGATGATCGAGAATCGCGAACAAGCCAGGATATTCACTACGGTCCGCTTGCCTCCCAACGCATGGTGATGCGCCTGAACCGATTCATGGCCGGATCGTCAAATCCGTTGCTTTCAGGATCTGTCCTTCCAATTTGTATCCCACAGGTAAAGCGTCTTCGTCTGCGATTCTCCGAGGTTGAGGACTTGTCTCGAGAGCAAGAAGAGCACTTTCTGGTTCTTCTCTGGCAGGCCTATCATTGTGTGTATCCTATCATTGTGGAGGAGGATTTCAAAGAGTACTATGATTCTCTCTGGACCGTATCAAATGGTCAAACCCAACGCCAGCCGTCCGCTCTGGTCTACAGCCTGTTGGCCGTGTGTATTCAATATGGTAGTACATTTCTGGTCAATGATGAGGACATGATGAGCGGTGCGACAGGATCGCAAGCTACGCACTTTGATTCTGCGGCGCATACTTTCTACATTCGAAGTCAACACGCTCTGATGGATGCACTGGAGTATCCTTCGATCATGTCACTGCAGAGCCAAATATACTGCATCATCTATGTGTACAACACTGCGAATCTGAACTCGGCGCATGCACTCCTCGGCCTGGCCATCCGGATCGCTCAAATGCTGCACCTGCATCTTCCGCCCCTAGGGCCTCTTCCACAAACGAACCCAGGTCTAGGTTCTCGGATCTGGTGGACCCTGTACCAATTAGATAGCCACATCTCGATGACCCTTGGTCGTTCACGGCTGATCAACGTGAATGACGTCCACAGTATGATACCTACAGACATCATTGATCGATTGCATGTTCCAAAGTCGGTTTCGGTATCTCCTTCTCAAGAGGACATAAGTTGGCTGAGCTTCCACGTACATTTCATCCACTTCACGGCTGTGGCGCGCAGAATCCACGGTTCCTTCGGTGCGCACTGTACTGACTTGTTACAAGGAAAAGGCATACAGGACATCTACGAAAATCCACCGAATCTGGAATTGCTCGGGAACCAACTGAGCCGAGATCTACGTACAATGTACGACTGGGTGCCGACTGTGCCAGTTTTACTCAAAAATCAACGCAAAGGCTCAGGCCAACCCTTCTCTACGGATCGGACACCACTCGACCTGGATCCCGCTAGCCCCCTCTGGCTACAACGTCAACGGCTGTTGTTGGAAATTATATATCACCACGTGCAAATTGCCAATTTCCGCCCTTTTATTCGCTTCCGTCCACGTGGCGCGTTCCTCACTCCACTGTCGGATAATCATAGCATATCTGCTTTGAACCACGCTGTTGTTATGACCCACATCTTGAACCAGGTTCTGTCTGAAACAGATTTATTATCTGGGTGGAAACCAGTCTTTCGTTATCAATGGGACGCCGCAATATGTATTTTATCTTTTGTGTTGGCGAACCCGGTGTGTCCCCCAACCCCGGCCGCGCGTAAAGTCTTGCCGATGGCAATCCAGAATCTAGAGACGCTTGGCCATTTCTTTGGCCCTGTCACGAACACTCTCCGGGATATTTGGGAGCAGTTCTGTTCCAGCCCAACTAACCTTGGTTGGACCCAAATTACGCCTCAAAATCAGAGTGCGTCAAATACGGCAGTCATTGCCCAGGCATCAGCACCGACTTCCGCCGATATTACTGCTGGCAACATCTTAGCGCCCCTTTATGGGTCAGATATGTTGGACAACCACTCTCAGTCCTTCGATCTATTGTTGAAGTCACTATCCAACATGGTGTCAGAGACGGAATTGTCCCATCTGACCGCCAACACTTTCCCACATGGTGAACTGCACGCATCTTTCACTCTTCCTAGCAATTTTATGATGGATACCGATATCGAATGCATCTCCAACGGGGTGATATCATTAAATTCTTGGGAGGGATATGGCTCTCCATAAATTATAGGGCTAATTTCTTCTCTGCTCAGTGGTGCATGTGATTTCTTGTTTGCCCCTGCTCCTTGCTTTAGCGATGATAGAAGAGATTAAAATCCATAGATTGCCAACACCGGCCTCCCTGCATTGCTCAGCCAGTACGTAAAGGGTAAGCTATGTATAAAACACCTCTAACATGGCTAAATTCAGTATAGTCTCACACACGAATTTCTATGGAATAATTACCTAGTTCCATACACTATCCTCAGAACTGTATGTCTATGGCTTCTCTAAACACATTATAGAGAAGCGAACATAGATACGATAATTATGGATTTAAAACGCTGTCTAGATCATCATGGTCTCGCCTAAAGATCCCGTCAGACTGTAGTTGTTGATATTCTATGAATTTGATTATGTTGACCGCCAAGAAACTCATGTGTTTGATTACAGAGGCAGCCCTGCAAACTCTTTCCCCGTGAATTTCAGCATTCTGTGCCTCGCGTCGATGAATCCAACAAAACGCCCGACAGATTTTCACAAATCACGACTAAATATCAGAAAGCTTTTCGATATCGTCACTATATCTCAAACCATCATCTCAGGCAATTGGCAGCGGGGCGATGTTATAAAAACCTGCACAATCTTGCTTATTATTCAGGTCCACCCACGCAGCTGTTGCACCCGGGCTAACAGCCTGTTGAACATAAGTGCTTCCAATGCCCAGGTTGTTCGTCGTCAAGGTCCCGCCTCCAGTCGCACAGGACCCACAGTCCACGGCTGCTCCATTTTTGACCTGGATTAGACGGACATTATAAGCTGCGTTAGGGGTACCCCATAGCAGGACAGCAACAGCGACAAGTTGGTTTGGTCCAGCAGAAACAAGTTCGACAAAACCGAAGGTCTGTGTCAGTTGCGGAGGAATGACAGAACCGTCACAATTGCGGTTGGTCTGTGTAAGCGATGCCTTCTGGAATGATACGGCTGCCGCAGTAGCGGGCGCGGTGGTTGCAGCCAAAAGACCTATTAGTACGAGCAATCGCTTCGTCATATTTTTGGTCGTCGTCTGCTTGTTATAAATCGCTCTGGGTGTTATTGTGCACAACTTGCAGAGGAATGAGAGCTGGGTTCACTAGATTGGTAGGCGATGGGAAGTATGAATAAATTTACGTTAGAGAGAGAGAGGAGCTGCGTCTGACCTAGCCTTAACCACTGACAACCTCAGCCATGAAGCATATCAGTTCGAACCGTGATCTATGATGAAGATCTATTCGCATGTATAGTTTGAGAGACGGGGACCAAAGTCTAGGCCTTTGGCTCATGACCATGTAATATCATGTCCTTAGAAAGGTGCACTCTTGGCACTCGTATCTATCATCGAAGGTAATGCAGCGTGCAATCACACGAATAGAACCTCCTTGATTTTAGCTTTCGATGGACTCGTCATTTGGGCTTCGTACACAAGCAGCTTGAATTATTGAGGGCGATGTATTTAGTGTCAAGGGATGACAGTTTTCGAAATTACGTTGGGCATGGGATGTAATGAACTAGATGACATCACCAACCAACCAACCGACCGACTGTATTCAACGGCTTGAAGTCAAAAAGGTCTTGGGTGGCGATCGCTAGGTCATTTTCAATATAAACTTGAGGATCTAATCTTTCACACAGCATGGGCGTTCAATTTTTTTAAACCCACTTAACTGTCCGCGGCAAGCTTATGCGAAATTGTAATATTCCATGACACAGACCTGACGTATTAGACTCAGCGTGGAGTTAACGAAGATTTTATGCGCCTAGTCATTCACTGTGTATTGTGCAAATTGAGTTCAACAGATGCATTGTGCCTAGGAGCTCGATTAGGTCTCCTTGTAAACAAAGTGTGCAGGCGCTTGCATAAATAACCATTATGAGCAGTCTGTTGAAACCATATGAATGACGGCTTTGACTGACTTCTAGGTGCGCCTAAGTATGAGCGCATGCAAAAGTGGTTAAAATCTGTCGCACAAATATTTGGGCATTTAATACTCTACGGGCTACAGCGCCAGGCAAGAAGTTTGCACACGCTGTCTAGATACCGCTTACTGGTTTTAGTCAGTTCCCGGGATTTAAACCAATCATATGATTAGAATTAATATTTTGCAGCAGAATATTATGTAGCAGCGCAGGGTTGTGTGCAAAATTCTTTGCCTGGCACTGTATAGATGACGAACCCCGTAAAAACCACATTAGCATACAACTAGGTACACGATAAGAACCACAATCACTCACTTAATCCAACCTATACAATCTACTTTCTCATTCCCGTTTATGCCACAAGCCTTTCAACCAGGCCAGAATATAGTGACTACCGAAGGAGGACTTTGCTTACAGAGTATTACGAATGCGTACACCCGCTTTCTTTCGTAGAGACTCAGTAGAGAGCCCAATCGTGATGGCGGAGTTTCAGAGCCTCTACTTTCTCTTTTTGTCCAGCCAAATTCAGTATACTGTACAGCCATGTTTCATACGTACAGTGGCACCGCAAAAGTCTGTGACCCCCTAGCTGACCGCCCTTTTTCTGCCACGAATTCTGCTGTACCAATGGAAACCTCCAATAAACATAATTTTTGTATCAATGAGTAATATTTGGTAAGCCAGCCCTTGTGCGAGGCATATTGGGGTGGTTAATGATGAAAATATTATATACAACGCTATATGCGACTCCGCTGTACGCGTTTAGGGGTTTGGTAGGCTATAATAGGAAGGCGGTGCGTCTAGCGGTCAACAAGGGGGGGTTACAGACATTTGCGGTGCCACTGTATTTGTACTGTGGTATTTCGCATGACACGCAACTTGCTACTTTTCTGCCCGTCGAATTTACAGTAGAAAAAGGATATGAATATCAATTTCTTTACAAATCCCCTTACAGTCGGTTTGTTGGTTGGTTGATATTATTCACCCTGACCCCCCGCTCGAGAGATGGTTTACCCAACTAGTGCTTAGCTCTTGGATTCGTTACAGACTGAATCTCACCTCGCATTACTGGTAGTGCCCAACGGCGGAAACTCCGAATCCTTTCCGTCAAAGCGAGCTGAATCGGCATAGACTAGTATGCATGTAGCGAATGAGAACTAGTGGACCCATTAGGTAAAGAGCGATTAATTGAAGGGCCTGGAAACTAATCAAACGAGTGGGGAACATATTGAGCTGTCCCAATTCAATTAGTAAAACCGACGGCGAGGTGTTACCCACATATTACATACAAACACATCGTACTTTGCACAATGCCCCCATCACCTAGCAATTGAAGGCAGGTCACTCATTCAGCTGGCTGAGCCGCTACTTCCCTCCAGCACAATCTTGCCTCAGAGAGCGCTTTGATGATGGCCACATCCGCTACTTTTAATGCCGTTAATCATGGGCTCCAGATTGGAAACAACTCCGGTTCCATCACAGCAGAATTCCACGTGGCGCGGGGTAATTCCATGAGAGTTCCAGTTGACTGTAGGGAGGCTAAACACTGTTTCTAGTGTACACCACCGAAGACATCGATCGAATCTGTCTCCACGCTCTGCGCTGCCCGGACTCTCTGGCTGTGAAGAATCGCCTGAAAGAGAGCAAGGACAGATTGGTTCACCAGTCCATTCAGTGGATTCTTGAAGATCCGCAGTACAAAGATTGGGAAAATGGGGACGACGTCGGCCTGCTTTGGATTAAGGGAGGCGCTGGGAAGGGGAAGACCATGTTGTCAATCGGTCTGATCGAGCAGCTCGCCCGGGCGCAGGATGAGTCCACCGCGGTGATTTATTCCTTCTGCCAGAATGCCGACTACGAGCTCAATACACTGGAAGCCATTCTCAAGGGGTTGATTCTGCAGCTGGCGAATCAGCAAACGGAGCTGAAAGAATCACTCCATCGCCGGTGGGACACCATACAGGAGACGTTCAGTGAGGATGTCACCTCGTGGCAATCGTTGTGGAACATTCTTTTCGAGATGCTGGCCCGGTGTAAGTACTCTCGGGTATATATGGTCGTTGATGCGCTTGACGAGTGTCAGGATGACGACGTGGTTGAATTTCTCAAATCCATCGTGCGAAAGGGACTGGATCATCCCTGTAAGATCAAGTGGATGTTGACAAGTCGACCATGGGACGGCGCAGAGAGGGTATTATTGGCTGGTCAGGACCAGGTGCAAATTAATCTGGATGGGGAACACAATTCCCAATCTGTTTCAGGGGCTGTGGAGGCTTATATCACTTCGAAAGTGGAGGAGCTGAGTCGCCAGCACAAATATGGAGCGACCCTGAAGAGCGAAATGAAGACCGAGCTTACTGAAAGATCGGAAGGTACCTTCCTATGGGTCAGCTTGGTATGCAAGGCGCTCGAAAGTGTCTGCCGAGATGACGCTCTGTCCACAGTTCAGAGCTTGCCGCCGGGTTTGCATCCGTTTTATGATCGGGTATTGAACCAGCTCAACGAAGGCGAGTTGGCTGAAGTACAGAAGTGTATGCGACTGCTCAAAGCCATGATGACGGTATACCGACCTTTGAAAGTCGAGGAAGTCGCTAGTGTGATCGGCCTAAGCGATGATGAGGACACCATTAGAGCATTGGTCGATTGCTGTGCTTCATTTATCCGGTTGCGCGATGACAGTATCGAGTTTGTTCATCAGTCAGCACGAGACTACTTGGCCGGAGAGAATGGGCTGTCTATACTCGACTCTCATGGACGCTTCGGACATGAAAAAATTGTCCTCGCCTGACTGTCCTATCTATCTGAATGTCTCAAGCCCAACCTCGTCGACCTGCCGCGGCCCGATGCCACGAGAGGCTCCATAGAAGCTTTGGAAAATGGACCAAGGAATGGCATACTGTCTCGCGTGGACTATGCGGCTATATTCTGGGTGTCACATCTAATGAACGCGAGCAACGACATCGACAAGAGCCAAGTTAGCGTATTCCTACACACAAAGTTGTTGGAATGGCTAGAATGCTTAAGTCTGTTGGACAGGCTCCCAAAGGCCATTGACTCGTTGAGAACACTGGAAGAAATATTGAAAGTGGGTTTCAAATGTTTTCTCGGACGTCTACGTCTTTACTAATCAAATTGACAAAGGACGACTGTCAAGCTTTGGCGTTGGTGCAGGATGCTATGCGTTTTTTGTTGCGACATTACCACACTTTGTCGCACTGGCCGCTACAAATCTACAGCTCTGCCATCATTTTCAGTCCTGAGTCAAGTCTTGTGAAAGGCGGAAACCTTCACAAAATTCCTGTATGGCTGAGAAGAGCTCCTCCCATGGAGGACAGTTGGACGCCTCTGATACAGGCACTAGCAGGCCATTTGGAAACTGTCAGGATCATTACCTTTTCACCTGACGGCAAGCAGATAGCATCAGGCTCTGGGGATGGCATAATTAAGCTCTGGGATACTGTCACAGGTAGCCTCCAGCAAACACTTTCAGGTCACTCAGAGGAGATCACAGCTATGACTTTCCTCCCAGATAGCAAGCTGATTATGTCATGCTCTTGGCCGGGCGCTGTTATGCTATGGGATACCACCACAGGCGACCGTCAGCGCTGTGTCTACTTGCAGTCAACAGAAGAGCGCGATCCTTTGCCCCCTAGCGCCCGCGCCCTGGATATCTCGGCGGATTGCAGGCAGATCGCAGCAACCGGTCGGTATCATGATGAAGAATTTATCATCCTTTTTGACGCGGCTACTGGAGACCTCCAAAAGATCTTTGCAGACCATCCAGACACACCCTTAGCTCTGGCCTTCTCACCAGACAGCATGCAGCTTGTATCAAGCTCCATTGAGGGCACAGTCTGTCTCTGGGATACTACCACGGGTGACCTTCAGAAAACACTAGTCGGCCACAGAGACAGGGTGTGGACTGTGGCCTTTTCACCAGATGGCAAGCAAATCATATCAGCCTCTTATAACACTATCAATCTTTGGAATGCTGCAACAGGCGATCTTCAGAAGAGACTGGCATACCCTGACGCCTGGACCGCGGCCTTCTCACCCGATAGTAAACAGATCGCAGCATGCTTTACCGATTGCATGATCTTCTGGGATGCTGCAGGCAATCTTCAGAAGACGCTAGCATGCCAGGCGGACCGCGTTACGTGCATGGCCTTTTCACCAAATGGCAAGCAGATTATTACAGGCTCTACTGATAACACTATCAGGCGCTGGGATACCACCATAGGTGCCACTCAGAATGTTGTGGGCCACTCAGGGAGGGTTGTAGGAGTGGCATTCTCACCAGACGGCAAGGTGATTGTGTCAGGCTCTGCTGACCACACCATCAAGCTTTGGGATGCTGCCACGGGCGATCTCCAGCAAACACTAGCAGGCCATTATAACGCAGTATTTGCTGTGCTCTTTTCACCAGACAACAGGCAGATCGCCTCGGGGTCCGGCGATGCAATCAACCTCCAGGATGCTGCCACAGGTGACCTGCAGAACTCACTTGAGAGCGACGATGATTTCAACGCTGTCACCTTCTCACCGGACAGCAAGCTGATTGCGACAGGCCATAAGAGCGGCAAGATTCGTCTCTGGGATCCTACCACAGGTGACATTAAGAAGACACTGGCAGGCCACATAAACAAAGTTGGGTCCCTGACGGGGTTGGACTTTATGTTCGATACCGAAGTCACCACTTTGATCTTCTCACCTGACGGCAAGCTCATTGCATCAGCCTCCGAGGATAGAAAAATCAAGCTTTGGGATGCCAACACGGGAGACCTCCAGAAGACACTAGACTGCGGTTTCGAGAGCATCGTTACTGCGGTCTCGGTGGCCCTTATAACAGGGGTTCATGCAAACACCACAATCATCTCAGTGGCCTTTTCATCAGACAGCCAGCAGATCGCAGCAGTTTGTGATGATCAGACCATCAAGGTCTGGAACATCAAAAAACTGCTCAAAGCCTCAAAACTTCTGGGACGCGCTGTCGCTAGTCATATCAAGTCGACTCGGCCATGGAAGGAGATTAAGACGTTAGAGCAGGTGTATGACGTGAAATTCGCAGCAGGCAACCGCTACCTTGAAACTGCCATTGGACCAATATCACTTGAGAGCACCGCATCGGAGGAAGGGGAGGAGGAGGAGGAACTGCAAGTGAGGTCGGATCCGGATTTATTACAGAACCTCTATGTCAGAGGAGAGTGGATATACTATGGGACCATGCCCTTCCTTCGGCTGTTGCCTGATTTCCAGGCTTGTCCCTGTGATGTGCTCGGCGATCAAGTAGTTGTTGGATCCAGAACTGGTGTAGTTGCTAACTTCGACGTTGATCGACGGATTTTACATCAATACTGGAAACACTTCAGCAATGAAGGCAATCGCCCAACAGCGGGTTAGGTACCTGGCTGGAAGTCGGTGGAGAGAGGTTGGAGTCAACCAGGCGGCTTCACTTGACCGTTGAAAATTCAGTCTCTGTCAGGGTCAGGTCCGATGCGGTTGATCAACATTGGTGGGCTGGTTTGTCTGTTGTTCCTTCTTGTAGCAGCTGCGTGGAGATTATATCAATCGATTTCTCTCGGTCCTTGCACTGCGATTCTCGAACCACTTTCCTCTTTCTAAGTTGTTTTGCGTCTTATATGGGCACCAGGAATACTATATGCATTTTTAGGGTCATGCTGGTAGATGAGCTGAAAGCGATGTTCATATGCACAAAAGGTGTTCTGTTCACTAGGAACCGCCGAAGCAAACCCCACTGATCTTGCCGGAATTGTTCCCTATCTGAAAGCCCGAGTTCGGTCCCGAAAACACCACGCTGTTGGTATAGGTGGTGGTGGATTGAATGACTTTGACAACCGTGTCACTCAGCAGCTTGTCCTGGCCAGCAGCGACCTCCTTCAGTAGCGAAAGAGCGCCCTCGTTCGCGTTCAACCCGGACACCTCTTCTTCACACAACTTGCGCTGTTCTTCCTGAATGCCCGGGAAAAGCTCGACCAAACCGTCCACTAATTCGCCGATGTCCTCGATGAGCCGGGCAAAATTCTTCTCCTCGTAGAGAATAGTCGCTTGGTCCCGCTCCAACTCCGACTTTCCCTGCCGCTTCTTGGCGAGATCGTCCATCTTCTGGTGCAGTAAGGCTGAGACGCCATCTAGCTCCTTGGCGGGGTCCAACACTGTCAAGTTGGGATTGCGTCGTCGCAATCGCTTCGACGCCGCCCCAGCTTCCGCAAAGAGCTCCAGAATCTGAGCCAGAAGATCCTGGACCTGCTCTTGATCTTCGGGAGCGAGATTCGTCATCCGGAGCTGTTTCACGTCGCCGTCGTCCACATTCGCCAGTCCCACTGACTGACCCCACCGAGTCAGCCGGAGCCTTACAACGTCCAGTTTCAGCAAGCTGGTTTGGAAGCTCTGCCGGAGATTAGACCCCATTTGGATATACTCGAAACTTTGCACCGCGTCGTTGAACAGTCGCGACTGCTCGTCCAGCATCTTAAGCATGGCGTCCTGTTTCAGTTCCAGCGCCTGGGTGTGTTCGATGATCGTCCCCGTGTCGGATTTGATGGCCTCCATTCGTCCATCGATGACGGTAACCTGCGCTACGAGGAACTCGACGTTTCCGTTCATTCGTTGGACGATGTCGTCTAGGATCTCGACGGTTCGTAGCGTAGCGAGGCCAACGGCTTGCGTCAGCTCGTTGACGGCTCCCTCCATCTCCTCGATGGCACCAGAAAGAGCCCCATCCGATCCATCGACCAAACTGGAAAACCACTTTTCTCAGATGAGAGAATCTGATCAACCCCGCTGGAAGCAGGATAAAACCAGAGAGCGCGATTAAGGAAAAAGCTGCTTACTGAGTCTTTTTTTTTTCGGCATATTCCTGCGCCACGGAACAAATGGTCAGCATGCCGGAGAAGACCCGCACAACGCATCGCTGGAACGGCGCTTGCTGGGGAGTTTTGTCTTCTATCATGGAGAGCCGGTCGAAGAAGCGATGCGTGAAGTCGAAAAACGCCATGACCTTGTCGTAGTCGGCGGACACCGAGGCAAAAGACTTTGGGCCTTATCAGAAACGAACATCGTTATTTCGGTATCAACTGGCGTCTCGTACCTGCATGACCTGTCCAAAAGCCGTGAAAATCAAGCTGGCTGGCATTGCGGGGGGAAACGCCTGTTCACCATCATCAGCCTCCGCATGAAGATTTCACGGCGTCCCCGCTAGTCATTCCCTGTCCGAGAACATACCGATGCCGCATTCCCAACCACCTCGACCGTATTCACAACCTTCTGAATCAGCCATAGATTATTCTTTAATGCAGTCCGCACATTGTCTGTTTTCGATCGGTCATGCCGGAAATCCTTAAACTCGTTCGACAAGCCTTCCGTGCCCTTCATGATTTGGTCGATGTTGCTGAACTGGGCCAGGTGGAGGGACTTCTTGGTCTGTTTCTCATAGTCCTCGACTGCGCGTTGCCAGAGTTGGGCGATGTCGGACGCCGGTGCCGCATCGACGTTCCTCGTGGTGGCCATGTTGGAGCAAGCCTGGAAAGACGAATGCTGGAGCACGATTGACTGTGTGAGGGAGGTCTGGGAATGATGGTTTGGATTTGGACGCAGGAAAGCCAGATATTTCATGCGCCAGCACCGTCCAGCGCCTCCCTGCGTTCCCGGGGAGTCGAGTTGGGCTGAGAGATCCGGAAGTCCAATCGAGCGTCCCACAGCTGTCACGCTTGCAGGCTCTCAGCCGCATGTTTTTCCCCACCAACCCCGTTTGGTCTCAGAACCGTGTAAAAATACCGCGCTCCCACGTCGTCCCTGGACACCCAAATGTATGAATCCCAACCCGCAGGGCAGGGATTTGCGGTCCCTGCTCGGGGACACCGATGCCCGTCAGCAGCCCCGCCCCAGGCCGTGCGGCTCGCATGGCCCCGTCAGCGGAAACCGGGAAGGTGAAAATGTTCCTCGTCCACTCGGCAGACAGTTCCTCTGCCTCAAGGCCCAGACGGTTTCCATTCTCTGCCACATGCACAGGTCGGCCATTGAGAATCAATGGTCAGGGAGTGAGTGGTTCCCGTCTATCTCAAGAGTGCTCGGAGTGGCTGACCTCCTTGTCCCGGCGAGCATACCGGGGAGACGTCAGCCAGCACCTCCATGTGGGTGACTCGCTCGGCGCCGAGGTATGACCAGGCGTTGGTGCTTCAGCCGCTTTCCGTAATTTTCGTAATGACAAAATACAGGCGAGCGCCTGCCCCTCGACTTATAAACACGTAGGAAGCAATAATCTTAAGGGAAATTCTTTCGCCTGGTTGCGAATTTTTCCACGCTTCTAGTCGTATGTCGTCACCCCTTTGCCCCGTTCACCTCCTTTACGTGGTATAGTCAATAACCCTTAAAGAGTCGCAAAGGATTATCAATTGCTTGCTTGTTGGCAACATATCTAGCGAGCGTTCCTTCCCACTGCATCCATCTTCAAAATGTCTATCCGAGCGGTTAGGGAACCGGCCAATGCCAAAGTTGAGTAAGATCGCCCCGATCTGTGTCGCTCCCCATCTCTTTCTCGAGCCCGGCCCAACCCTTCGAAATCAGCGGACTTACCTCAAAACACCCGATAGTATTGTGTTTGTCCACGGCTTGCACGGCGATCAAGCACCGTGGACATCCGAGGCGGATGTCTTCTGGCCGGAAAAGCTCCTCGCGGGTAAAATCTCCGACGCGTGTATCCTGTCATTTGAGTATGAAGCGACCGTTGGTCCTTTTTTTGGCGAGGACGACGAGATCACAGACATCTCCAACGACCTGATCAACGAGCTGATGGACCATCGAACTGAGAAAGTAAAGGTTGTCTTCCCCGCTCCGCTCTGCTCCGCCGGTGCCTCTTGATCCAGCTGGTTGACGAAGCAAAACAGGAAGAGAGACCGATTATTTTCGTTGCACATTGTCTCGGGGGCGTTGTGTTAGAGAACGTACGTTACCCTAGCTGTCTACGGGAAACCCCATTAACCTAGGACATTCTCATGTCTAGGCCCTCATCCGAGCCGCCGAACATCCCAGGAAGCGAGAGCTCATTGGTCATGTTCACGGTATATTACTACTAGGAACCCCTCATTTCCAGCCGGGCTCGCTAGCAGCCGCCACAAAGTATCTCCAGCTTGCTCAGGCGGAGGTCCCCAGCGAGTCAGACCTGAAAGACCGGTTAAATCGCCTGAGTGGCATTCCCCAGCGTTTTGCCGAGCTCAAGCAAGCAGGGGCTGAGTTCGAGGTGGAAGGGTTCTATGCTGGAGCCGGGACCAAGCTGGGCGGTACCGGCCAGGACGTCAAGATCGTGGATGAGGCGTTGGCCCGAGGTCCCGACGCTCCTCCTCCTGAACGCCTGGCGCGCAATCAGCTCCGGCTGAGCCAGTACGACCGCGAGGATGACAAGGATTTCAAGAAGGTGTCTCGGGTTCTTACCCAGTGGGCGTCCAAGATTGTTCTTCCGGAGGAGGATAATGGGGCCGCCAATGTGTCAAATGCGACGTTCTCGGGTTCTCACAATTCTGGTTTGCAGCTGGGACAGAATGTAGGAACTCTGAAGGGGTTCAGCTTTGGAAGAGCTTAGGTCGTGAGGTAGTTGATCAATTCATACTTGCAGCGTATATCGGATGGGGAACGTAGGTGAACGACATAAGCTGCCGGTTGTTGGTCCATATTGTGACGCATCACCCATGGGTCAATCCCCATGCTCCGTTGAACACCGTGCCTATGGTTACTAACGAGTTTTTCTTTTCTTCCGGTATAGTGAGAAGACGCGTTGTCTGTGAGGAGGACGGATTTTGGCCCCGGCCATCTACCACACTGGTGGAGAAGCGATTCAATCAAGTCCCTCAATTATACTCACGCCTTTTCATCCTTGGAAGATCTGTGACTTTAAAATGCCATCTTGGCAATATGCCGGGAGGACCGGATACCGCTAGCGGCGCGCGAATCAAGAAACCTAGACAGGTGCTACCCTACGTGGGGACTAATCGGTCCTCCTGAAGCTAGCTCGTTTATCAAAGCCGGACTCGTCTATGAACGCGCGGTAATTCAAGCGGAGATCTTATAGCTAATGTTCATGATAGTTGCTAATTGGACGCCTAGCCAGAGGCATCCGAGTTTACGAGGGATTATAGAGGAAGGCTGTTCAACCTCAGATCTATCATACTCCTTGGGGGCCCCTCACAGTGATACACTTCAGGTAAGTAACTGCCCCTGGTCTTGCCTACTATTTCGCTACTATAATGTTGATTGCTTAACTGACATTATTTCCGCTCATAACATAGGGCATCTGAGGTAGTTGCTGAGGAAATCAAACAGAAGTACGAAAGTAACATTTCGCGATACTTTATAGACCAGTCAGAAAAGGACTGATGAATTGAAGGAAGACAAGAAGAAGTGAAATGTAACAGCACACACACTGAGATACTGCCACGTTGAACGATCTTGATTGGACGTTTTGAATCACGTAACCAAACATCATCAATAGTGTCGACGATCCGTGAATCGTTAAAGCCTCGTAGGTAATAACAGATCAGCGTTCAAAAGCTATCTGAACACCAGCGTACAGTAAGATCTCACATAGGTCCAATGATAGGATAGGCACAACCAGTAAGTTCAGTAGATGCTAGTCTCCTATTGGAATGCCAAGCCTGTTATAAGAAGCAAAGAGACATTATCCACCAGTAATGTGTCTATTCAGTTCACTTATTCGTAATGGTCAATCAAGGATAAGTGGTTGGCAGAAAAGGGGATTCTAAATCCTGCTACGTCTCAAAACGAGTAGGCATCTGTCCGTTTGGCTTGTTTGCATGATCAACGTTCTAAAAACCTTGAGACTACACGAGTTTGACACAGAAACCAATTTAAGCTGTTATTTACGACCATACTAAAATACTACCAAGAAATGGGTTCAGGCGCAGAGTAAGCATAATAGGTATAGTATTTTCAAATAACACCTCGAGAAAGGAATGCTGTGAGGAGATGGTGAAACTGATTTTGATCCATGCTATATCTGAACATCTGTATCATACTGGAAAATTTCAGGAGAAATTCCGGGATGCTAATCTGAGTGACACCAAAGATGCTCTAAGCATGATCGATCTTAATCAAAACCTTTGCGAAATGTTTCTTTTCTTTGAGGCGCTGGTACGCGCTCTTAGTCTCCGCAAGTTCGAAGACCATGTCATCAACCGCGGGCACGATTTGTTTGTCGTCAATGAAGCGGACCAAGTCTCGGAATTGATTGCGGCTTCCTGCCAGAAATCCACGGACAATGCATGTGTGCATAAGGGCCGCGAACATGGGCACTGCGTCCTTGCTCTCCCCGACTCCACCGACTACCAGTACGATGCCATCCACGCACACGGCCGCAAGGGACTGGGGTAGAGTTTCATTGCCACCAACATCAACAACAAAGTCGAATCCTCTTCCATCAGGTGTCAATGCTCGGGCTTCCTCGCCCCACCCTTGAGGATTATTGCGATAATTGACAACATGAGTCGCACCGAGAGCCTTAAGTCGAGCTGCTTTCTCTTCATTCGATGTTGTAGCAATGACAGAAGCACCGGCTGCGACAGCGAGTTGCAGAGCAGCAATACTCAGACCACCTGTGCCTTGGACAAGTACCCATGAGTCAGGACCTACTTCCCGGCCTTTCAAGCCAAAGAGAGCGTTCCACGCACTGATCCAAGTACAAGACAAGGTGGCTGCAGGAAGATAATCTAAAGACTTTGGTGCGTGGACAAGGCCCGCCTCTGAGAATATGCCGTGAGAGCGGAGTGTTCCTTCAGTTCCCTGACCCCTGCACTGCATGGCATCGGCGATACTCGGGAGAGCATCGTCGCCACGAGATTCGGCCAGCTTGGGTGCGACGTATGTGACAACTCTGTCTCCAGGACAGAACTCCGTCACAAAGGATCCTACGTGCGTGACGATACCTGCACCATCGCAGCCTGGGATCACCGATGGCGTGATTGGTCCAGTGAGATCCTGCCTCACATTAGCGGTAGCTTGCTGTTATGAGCCGTCGAGAACATACCACGGATCCAGCGATCATCAGCTCGCGATAATTCAGACTTGCAGCATGCATGGTTACCAGAACATCGTGAGACCCCAGTTCCTCGGCGGATGGAACATCAAGTCCCTCTTGATACTCGAGGGATTTCTCGAAGCCTTCTTGACCAGTCAGAATCCATTGTCTCGCCATTTTTGAACTTGAAGAGAATTGATCGCTGTTTTTATTGAGTCGATCGGGTTGAGAACAAACAATATGAGAATAATAAAGTTAATCTCGAGGGCAGAAGGGGTCCTTCAAATACTTTGGGTGATGAGAAAGTTTTCTGATCGGCTTATACACTTCCCTTAGGCATCAAATCTGATATTCCTCATTAGGAAAATCAGATTCCCTATTTGGAAAATGAACTTCCTAATTAGGAAAACCATTCTGCAAGTGTCAAATTACGTAACTTCTTGGCTTCAGAATCGGCTTGCGGTCATTAACCCATTAAGTCTTCTGGGTGGTGATTTATCAGAAACATCTCAAGATTTGAAATCCCCATTGGTAACAAAACACAACATCTTAAAGTTGTTGTCATTTTCAGGGGTTTCTATTGTTTTTGAATTGAGAGACATGCCATCATCACTGTGTTATGGGCTCCTTGAGCTCAGCGGCTCGATGATACAATTCTTCCCACAGAGCTTGAAGTCGTCCTGTGAGGGCCTTAGTTGGCAAGTTACGGTTCGTGAGCAGACTTAGAGGTTCATTCCAGCCACGTAGTTGCATCGCTCGAACTTCCCCAGCCATCCTGTCAACAAACCATCTTCTTGTAGGCGAGTTCTCGCTTGCAGCGATAGCTCCAATCATGAGCTGAAAAGAAGTCAAGTTCATATATGAGCATCCTTGAAATGGAAATTGGCAGATTATATCTTTCAATTCACTGGCAAGGAGTGTTAAATGAGCTCCTGATTGAGAAGGCCAAAGTAGATAGAGCACCAGTTCCATCGATCGTGCAGTGGCTTGAACGTATGAGTCGTCGACAGCTCGAAGTGCTCGTACTTCGTGATGGAGATTGGCCAGTGGCTCCTCAATCTCTCGTGCAATAAACTCAGAATCCAACTCCCGGCTGTGTTGGGAGCTGATTGTTTGTCGTACTTGGATGACACTGTCGCAGATTACTTTTATTCGTGAGATTCTTTGATCGTTGCAATCTGCCAAGGTTTCAACAACACTTTCATGATATAGCCGCGGGAAATCAAAAACTGCATTGACCGAGTCCCTATCAATGATGTCAGTCTGATTGATTCAAATGGAACATGTCTTGGGCAAGCACGGACAGGACAACGAGATCTGAAAGCCACGGTGGCGGCGGGTCAGTGCTTCGTAATTTTCGTTCTTTCAAAATCTGGACCAAGCCATCTATATGAATATTCCAAGCAATGTCATCGTTCTCCAAGGAAGCACCGAGCGCCATTGTGGCAACTGCTCCGAGAACGCCGTCGGTCGAGGTCGCCGCGGATTCTAGTCGCCGCTTAATGAGATTAAGAGCTGTATCTGAATGTTGATAGGCTTCAATCTGCCAATTTTCGTCCGGAGACCAGAGTCGCACAGCTATTGCCATTGTCGATTCGATCAAAGCCGGGTCTGACGCAATCAGATTGAACCACGCTGCCTCATTTGGGCTAACTGGAGAGCGTATTCCTTCCAGATATACAAGTTTCTGTAGCTTTTGCACTGCAAATAATTAGAAAATATATACCTAGATTTTGGAAAAGTGCGTACAGGCTTTTGGGTCGCGAGCTGGTTCAGGGCAAGTGAGTGCGGGGTGCAAATGGATAGTCCGGTCGCCGTCGAAGGCCATGGACTTGTTGCTACACGCCGACGGCTGTAGATTGTTCTCCTGTATAGTCATCAAATTTTCTATTGCTCTCTGTGGCGTGCCCACAGCCCTACGCCTTTTTGCGAAATTGCTTTTCGTGATATGCGCCCTCATTCGTTTAACGGCTGGTCGAGAGAGACTTGAGCCTCCCATTGTATTCAAAAAAACGAACTGGGGCTGCTCCATGTCTTTGATGTGGTTGACAAATTGTCGAGGGTTTCATGATCCGTGTAGAATAGTTCATCGGCCCTGGAAGTTTGGCACTTGTACAAGGTAAAAGAGATAGTCTTCGGCCCGCGCTTATCTCGGTGTTGGAGTGGCTAAGGCTACAAAACCTCTGATTTGGCTTCACCGCCTTCTCAAAAAGGATATCTAGGCGTTCGGACTTCTTGGACCAGGTTTTGCTTGAGGTTTCGATATTTCTTGGACATCTGCCTAATCATTCACAGTTTGAGGACATTTCAAAGTTCGCCGAGCCTGAAGATCCACTTTCATAGATGTGGAGAATGGATCATGAAAAAGACTGAGAGAAAAAGTGCCGGCCCTTCAGACACGATACGTTTATGTAATTTCATTCAGGAAGCAAATGTTTCGTTCTAATTATGTTTATCTGTTCAAGAGGACTTTTAAATGGATGCACTCAGATATTTGCACCCCTCTTGTAATTTCTTTCCCATATGCCGCCAGGACTCACATTTATAGTACTGGGTTTTCCGCAGCCTGTCTGCTTTACCATCTTTCTTTGAGAGTCCGAAGTTTCGTCACATCCTTACTCGAGACCAGACCTGCAAGAGTCTGTGCTCGGCAACCTCAAGACCATTCTAAAATGAATCTTTGCTGCTGCACATCCAAATGAGCCTGGTGATTTGAAGAATCTTTCAATCATTCACAGCATGTCAATCAGGAGGAAGATTGTTTGCTCGTGTCTGATCTTGAGGACTTGGTGAGATTTGTCGAAGAGACACCGAGAGTTCTCATGTTCGGGCATATTACCACATGCATATTAAATTGCTGAAAAGACCTTCGGGCACTTACACAAAACTATACGGTGTGTACAATCAGCTATTTCGAGTCACCTGTGACTATACCTTTGATCGTCCAGAGAGCACCAGAGTAATGCCTTGAAGCATTTCATACTCCAAACAAGCCACCTTCGTGTTTTTTGGAAGCAGTGGAACTATTCCGTCTATAAAATGGTCGAGTCCGTTGACTAAACTCAAGTTAACGTCCTAAATCAGCCCCGAAGGTTAGAGCACGACGGTCGCACCATGAAACTCGAAGATAATTGGTAGCTGAGGAATCAGCTGCACCAGTGCCCCTAACCCTAAATTACGCTCTATGCAGAAGTGCCTAAAAGAAGTGCTACCGGCACTCTCCGAAATCCAAGGAAGTGGCCGGGAGTATTTTAGCCTTGCTCATCGCAGTATGACATATTTGGACTGCCTCGGGTAGATGAATAGAAACCCGTAACTAAATTGATGACGAATGTAATTTGCAATATATCGGGCAAGATGTCCGTGATACTATGAGATAACGTAGTTTGTGGAGCTCTTGCTATCGTGCACCGGTCATTTCATACCCTTTGGTGTGTTGCATACATCCGAGGCTCCGGTTCGGATCTATCTCTACGGTGGGCCGTAGTTCAGACTTGCTAGCTAGAAAGACCTGAGGTATGCAGAAATACCGAAAAGCTTTTTCTTTTCGACTGGGAATTTTCAAATCACATGATCTCTTAAATGGATTCCTTGTAGTTGTTGCACTATTTCGCTGCATCATGAGGATTACTAAATTCGGAGCTCTCAACACATTGGCAGATCGCCGAGGTCCTTCTCCAATGTGGCCTTTTTGGCCCCCTAAAGGATTGGAGAATGGCGCCCGGCGCTTTCCCTGTTCAATGAATGTGTACACGCCTTACGCCGACGTGCAGACATAGATTCAACAACCAGTAGATGATGGAGATAGGGCAAAGGAACGTTGTTAGACACCGGCATCCGCCGGTTCCCAGTGAATAGAGTTGAAGTATTCATCTCTCGGCTGTAGATTACCCCAACCATCATCTTCTCATGACCGACCGAGTCACAAAGGGACTACTTCACTTCACTACCACGTTTAACGAGACGCCTCAGACACATCCCGATCGGGAAACCCGAAAACCGGAGGCGTTGTAAAGTATGCAGCCTGAGGCATCAATATCACCGAATCGGGCGTGGCGACATCGGCAAGTCCGTAATGGCTTGTAGTAATCCCTGTAATGGCCTTTGATAAACTTTGCCTCAAACTTAAGTGCCGGTTCGGTTCATCGATTTACGGAAAAGAACTCTGCACTTTAGTTCAGGTTCTAGAAGAGCTAGAATTATTCCGAATGCTTTCAGAGCAACATGATACAATCCTTGAGACCAGGAACGATCGCTATGATGCATGATCATCGAACAGGTGTACCGAGGCCTTCATATCTGAAGACCCACCGGCCAGCTTTTTGTGGGGAAATTTGGCGGGGAGACAGAGGAAGCCACCGACTGTAACCACGCTTTGGTGATCTCCAAGCCGAGACCACGAGCAGTCGTTTAGGCATAGAGCTGGAGCATAATCCTGGTGAAAGCAAAATTAAGTCTGGACTTGCATGCCAAGCAACGGCATCTGGGGAAGAATGTGTGGGGGAAGAGCGACAGCTCGTGTCCCGGCGGCTCGTTGATATGTGCTGGTTCACAGTGTAACGGCGACCGCCGACAGCCGAAAATTCAACCCCATACTTAGAGACCCGTCATCGCAGCAATGCCACTTTATCTACACCATTAAACTATTGAATCAATAAAAGAAAGCGAATCGCACCATCCAGCGATCTTGATTCACTTTTCCATTCCTCTCTTTCCATTTGTTGTGTGCAATTTGAATGAAATCATAAACCATGGGTTTGAAGCCGTATTTGGGCCTCCGCGGCAATACTCTGCTCAGAGCTGCTGTGATGCTGGTCGTGTGTCCGACCTTTACCTGCTATGGATACAATATGAGTGTTGCTGGTGGTCTATTGACCCTTGACGCGTTTAACAACCAGTTCCCGCGGATGGACACAATCCACACTACGGGAGCTCTGGAGCAGGAAAACTCAACAATTCAAGGTCAGTCACTCTGATGTTGATGTCAGTCCTATGTCCCGTCTGACTATTCACCAATATTCCAGGCACGGTTATTGCTCTTTACACCGTCGGCGGTATTTTCGGTGCCCTCTCATGCGTCTACCTTGGTGATCTGCTCGGCCGGAAAAAAGTCATCTTCTTCGCCAACCTTGTCGGTATCATTGGAGCAATTCTGATGGCTTCTTCTTTCCAATTCGCCCAATTCATTGTCGCGAGACTGGTTCTCGGTCTCAGGTATCGGCGGATATGTGGCCACTGTTCCGGTCTGGCAATCGGAGATCTCTCCCGCACACAAGCGAGGATCTAACGTGGTGACTGATGGTATCTTTGTCGGGATCGGAGTCACTGTGGCCCTTTGGATTGACCTGGGCTTCTATTTCGTCAAGAATAGCTCCGTTTCTTGGCGATTTCCTTTGGCTTTCCAAGTCCTTCTCTCAGCCATCGCCATGATCTTCATCACCGTTATGCCCGAGTCGCCCCGCTGGCTCATCAAGACCGGACAGCAGGAGAAAGCGCGCCACGTCATGGCTGCCCTTCAGGACTTGGACCCTTACTGCGAAGAAATTACACACAGCATTGCTCAAATCGAGACCACCCTGGCCGTCTGTGGTTCTTCCTCATGGAAGGATATGTTCACCAACGGCGAGAAACGTCTGTTTCACCGCGCCTACCTCGCCGCCACTGGCCAAATGTTCCAGCAAATGTGCGGTGTCAACTTGATCACCTACTACGCCACCACCATTTTCCAGCAGTACCTCGGCATGGATGCCGTCAAGTCCCGCATTTTGGCTGCCGCTATGGGCCTGATGCAACCCTTTGGAGGATTCCTCGCTTTCCAGACCATCGACCGCCTCGGTCGTCGTCCTCTCATGTTGTACAGCGCTGGGGCTATGGCCGTCTGCATGGCCCTGCTCGCTGGCTGCACTTCCGATTCCGCTGCTGATAGCACAGGAGCTCTCATCGTGGCTGTCATCGCCCTGTACTGTTTCCAATTTATCTTCACCGTCGGATATTCTGGCTTGACCTTCCTTTACGCTGCGGAGATGGCGCCGCTTCAAGTACGAGCCGCCGTCAGCGCCGTCTCTACTGCCACCGTGTGGGTCTTCAACTTCCTCCTGGCCGAGGTAACCCCGGTCGGCTTCTCCTCGATCGGTAGCCGCTATTACATTGTTTTCGCGTGCGTCAACGCTTGCATCGTACCCGCGGTCTACTTCTTCTTCCCAGAGACGAAAGGCTGCTCATTGGAAGAGATAGATGAGATCTTCATCCGATCCAAGAGCATTTGGGATCCTCCCAAGGTGGCGCGTCAGATGGCACTGGAGCGCAGCGTCCAGGTTGGACAGCCTGACTGCGAGAGCAGCGGTGATCACAACGGCTCCAATGATGACGAATACGTCAAGCAGGAGCTCAAGTCTTAACTATGCGACATGATGAACAAGGGACACGATTGTAACTCGTGGCATTCTTATTACTTACATGGCTGGCGACGCATCTCATTTTGTTTGGCACAGGCATTGGGTACGGAACGTTTGGATCAAATCAATAGTCTACGAACACGGCAGCGCAGGAAGTTGCTAAATTGTATATATGGGGATGAGTGATCCAATAATTCTGAAGCACACGATACCCTTGAGCGGGTCATTCATGATTTACGACTTTGCAAATCCTCCACCTTCGAACATTTTCGTCATAGACGAAATCAGATCTAACCCTCGAGAGACCTATATTGCATAGAATATGAGCTAAGAAACTGAATGCCCATCACTGGTTCACTGAAGTCATGTCGATCACGGAAACAGCAAGGTACCCGAAAAAGTCCAACGAAGTGACCTTCACATGGACCACGCCCGATGGAACGGTGGGACAAGGCCCGTGCTGTAATAATGCATTTTCAATCAACTGAGTCAGATTGATGGAACCTGGGTTAATGCGGAGAAGCTATGGTCACTCTTGGACCGGAGAGTGCCGCCGCTGGACCAGCTGACTACACTTTGGACCCCGGAGATGCCCACCGTCGCCACGATATTCTTGTGGCTGAATGCGCTTGGTTTTGCTAAGAAAGTCTAAGTCCTGATGATAGTTGATGTCCCTTTTGTCCATCGTGGAGTAGCTCACAGCGCCTCATTGACTGGCTAAACTAAACCTATATGTAAGTGAAGATGAAAGGGATATGGTCTGGTCTAAGCGGTCACATGTACCTCCTTTTAATGAAAATAGGTAACCCCTCGAGATATCCTCAAATAGTGTTACATAGAGTCATTCTTCGGCTGATAGAAAACCTGCCCGAAATGTGGTGGGAAGTTTGTCTACGAATGCCAAACTTCAAACAGGTTACTTCAGGCGGGTTGATTGGACTTCGGTACAATATTTCGAGGCCCTCTTATGAACATGAAAGTCATACCAAACTTGGTGGAGAATATCGAGCATATTTTACGTAATTTTGTATGGCCGAGGTACCTCATGATGCAAAGTGTTCTCAGCCGCGGGTTTAGGGCAGTTCCGGTCAGATACCACAGACAAATTTCACCCACGGCTGGAAGGTCACTGATATTTTCTAGGTCAGCTATGAGTAATCAATATCAAAGTTCAAGGTGGGCAGGATGCAAAATTTGAACATCCACAAGTACCACAAGTATCAGCATTTAAAAGTCTCCGCCTTTATGTCGTCTAGGTGTTCGTCATATGTGCACCGCAGAAGCACCAGTCGTCGCTTTTGGGTGTGGGTTGAGACTTCAATCCCCAGATTTCAAAACTGTAAATTTGATACTGATAACCACTTTCTATAAAACGAACCATTGAAACGATGCCTAGGCTGAGAAGAATCTTGTACAAGAAGCCTGGCATACTTGTAAGCACTTTAGATATCTCTAGCTCTACAAACATGCCATCCTTTCAGATGTGTTACTTCACTTTTTTCTTCTAATTATCCCATTCACTTCTGAGGGTTCATTGACCTCCGCGTCTTCTTTCATTCATTTGGGTCCACGCCGATTTAACAACCTTCCGACTTTTCATTCCTACCCGCCGCTGTCATGGCTCGCTGGGGGTTGTGTACGTTACAGTAGAACTCAAAAAGATTTAAACCCAACCATACATGCTTGGTGTCTTGGCTCACCTCGAGCCCACACCTAATGTGCTGGGTCACTCCAAGTACAACACCTGCTTGGCCGCATCGTGTCTTAGAAGGGCACTGGGCTTCAGTGTCCAAGTGAGTCATTTTGAATAACGTACCAGTCAAATTTGGTAATATATAGTAATGAAGAGTCGAGAGAAAGTGTGGCGTGGAGGAATATGACGATCTGGCATAGATGATCAAATCTTTAGTCAAATCTGAAATTCGATCGAGCCATTTACGCCTGTTCACTGTGTATGCACTCGCCATCTCATAAAACCAGCAACTTGCTCTTGATCCCTCCAGCGATTCCTATCCCTCATCGCTTCGTATACACCCCAGTGCTCACAGCATGATAACCTTTCTTACCGACCATTGTTGTCAAGTCACTCTTCCATTGCTCGCCGCGTACCAATCTCTCCACTGTCTTTTCGAATGTGTACTTAGGATTCCACCGTAGTTCCTTCACCGCCTTGCTTGAATCGTACACTCTGTCGATCCTGGCAAGATGCTTCCATCCTTTTTCCTTGAAAACCACATCCACCTCAGGGAAGAGTTTCTCCAGCACCTCCGCGGGGTTCCTCTCCAAAGCCTCCAGAGTGTGCTTGTCATTGTCGAAAGGCGGTGGAGCGCTTATAATATAATTTCCCCATCGAACATCCTTGGCTCTTCTCATTGCACAGACTGATGCGCTTACAACATCTTCAATGTCGCATCTGCGGTAGGTTAGCTCCAAAGCCTTCAGGTTCTCATCGCTCATGGCCGCGCGACGGTCTTCATCATCGTCTTCTTCAGGGAAAAACCGGCTAGTACGGAGGACTAAAACGGGCATTCCAGTTTGCTTCTGTATCAGTGCGCACATGTCTTCAGCCGCGACCTTGGTCACGCCATAAATATTCTTTGGGATGGGCACAACAGATTCATCGATCCAAGCAGCGGGGTGACCTGGCTTAGGACTGAGCGCCATACCAAAAGCACTGGTTGTACTGAAGAAGACAAAGCTGTCTATTTGTGTCTTGAACCTGGAAGTCTCTTCTAGCAGAATCAAAGTGCCGACAATGTTGGTCGTGATGAACTGCTCCTTGCTGTGGCTGCAAATGTGCGGTTTATGCAATGTCGCGGCATGGAGGACGTGTCTTATGGGGTTGGAATCAAAAATGGAGGCAATGAACTCGCGGTCGCTAACAGAACCCACAATTGTTGTAGTGGGGGAGGGTAGAATGTCGATACCCAGGGGGTTGAAGCCCAGAGAAGGCAAGCTAAGCATGAGAGCCGTACCTAGATGACCGGCCGAACCAGTGACGAGAACGTCGTACAATGAAGTCATTTTGGAATGCTGGCTTTTCACGATTTTTGCCTATTGTGAGCTTTCAATGTTCCATGAGAGCATTCTCCATTGTGACTCACTCAGGGACGATCAGAACGAGATTCGTACCCAACGATGTCACGTGCAATTCTTCATGACTCAGACCGATTTTGGGCAGAGCAATCCTGAAGCTAACATGTTTTCACATGTTTCAACTAAATGATTGGTATAGTCACGGTTTCTAGTGGAAAATGATCGGTCTTCAGAGGTGGCAGAAGGCTTCTGCAGTAATGTGAGAACAGGTCCTTCGCTTTCTTACTCTAGATGGAGTTCTGACGTCAAATCATCTTGGATTGAATCTATTGCCTTGAAATCCAACGGTAAAGCTTTCGTCGCCGAGTAGCTTCGGTTCAATTGGTGCCGGTGCACTTACTGAGTCCAAGCAATGATAGCTTCCCCTCCGCAGGCCGATGTCATCATGAGAACTCAGATATTCAACCTCCTTACCTCATAGTATCATAGCTGAGCAATTGCAAAGAATTTTCAATTTTGAAGAGACCTAAAGCTATGGAATACAATCGTTCCGACGCGGAGATGGTTCAGACACAAGGCTTCAGCATTGCCTATTCAGTGACACGACGTCTTGGCGGCAGCAACCGCATTTCCTGATTGAGACCCTCCCCACAGCGCGGCAATACTTGCCCCAACACGAAGCTGTCAGATTACTATTTCTATCACCAACATCATTGACTCTTCCATTATTTTTTCTTTTCTTTAAATCTGGAAGTATACAAGCATCCAAGACATTCACAATGTCCGAACAATCCACCACACCCGCTCCGGTCACGAAGGAGAAAACCTTTAGCTCCTACAATAAAGCGCAAGGAACGGAATACGCCCAACTCCGCCCCGACTACTCTGCCGCCCTGTATCAATTTATTCTCCAGACCAACACAAAGCATCTGGCGGCCAACTCGACACCCTCGTCGACTTAGGCTGCGGACCAGGCAATGTCGCTCGCACACTCGGCGTCCACTTTGCCCACGCCATCGGCCTCGATCCTTCAGATGGCATGATCGCGACGGCTCGCTCTCTAGGCGGCATCACCTCGACCTCCGAGCCCATCCGCTTCGAGGTCTCAACGGCCGAGGATATCGGTGTGAGTGTTTCCCCGCCAATTCCAGATAACAGTGTCGATCTAATCACCGCCGCCAACTCGGCGCATTGGTTCGATTTGGCCCGCTTCTGGCCGAGTGCTGCTCGCGTCCTTAAGCCCGGCGGCAGTGTCGTGATTTGGACGAGTGGTGGAAATCGTATTCACCCTTCCGTACCAAATTATGAAGCCATGCAAGTTGAAGTTGATCAGATTGAGACTGAGTATTTGAGGCCCTATTTCGAGTTTGGCAACCTTCTCACCCGGGATCGCTACGCCGGCCTCCCACTTCCGTGGACTTTAGATCCTCCGGTCGCAGGATTCAACAAGTGTGATTTCTTCAAGAAAGACTGGGATCTTGCGGAGAACTTCTTCGCCTCGAATCCAGATTTACCGCTGGATATGTTTGAGAAGATGATTGGGACGATGAGTCCGGTGACCAGATGGCGCGAGGCGAATCTAGCCGCCGTCGGTACCGAGAAAGACGTGGTCAGGTTATACCGCCGTGCAATTGAGCGACATTTGCATGCAGCGGGGGTGGAGAAGGGCAAGGAGACTATTCGGGGCGCCATGCAAGGTGTTGTTCTGGTTATCAAGAAGAAATAGTTCATCGTACCATATGCCGACCAAGAATATACTTGCTCTCGCATATGGCACTGATACCAACCCATGGGACAATTGACTGGATGATTTGTATTAAAATTATCGTGACATGGCCAACTGTGCAGTTTTTTTAGCGTAGATTCTCGACCCAGTCCTTCCGCATCTTAGCCTTCAACCGGACCCTGGACAAATATCACCGCGAATGAATAGATAACGTACAATTTATCAGCACTAGAGCACACAAGCGTCGGGCTCTCAGGGGCACGAACCACCCAAATTCACCCAGAGCCTCGCATTGCCTCGTCTTTTGGCAATAATAGTCCCGTAGCATACCCACACCGCTTCGGGTGTTGGTCCGCCGGGGCCCAACGCAAATTTGGATCCCAACACACATCTTGAAGCTATTCACACCCATTGTTCCACACCCACTATGGATCCTTCGTATAAAGCCATTGAGCAACGTATCCAGGCCGCTTGCGAAGCCGCCAGATGCCGAAAAAACGCCAAAATCACCTCGCTGGCGCGCGAATTCGACGTTCCAATGACCCGGCTGCGGGCACGTCTCCACGGTCGGCCATCTCGCTCTCAGCGTACCATCACCACCAAGCGTCTTGATCCCTCGCAAGAAGCAGCATTGATTAGCTGGATCAATACTCTTGATGGTCTCCACGTTCCACCTACCGCGCGTATGGTTAAAGCGAGTGCGAATGCGATAATCGAGAGAGATGGGGGAGCACCAGTCAACAAGACGTGGGTGTATGACTTTATTAAGCGCCTACCTGATAGCCTTCATTGGGTGAAACAAAAGCCAGCGGAGAAGGCAAGGGTCGAGGCTGAGGATATTAGTATCCTACAAGCCTGGTATGATCGTCTTGAGCCATTCGTGAAGCGTATTCCGCCATCGAATATCTATAATTTCGATGAGACTGGCTTCCAGCTTGGTCAGGGAAAGCCTCAAAAGGTTATTAGCCGCAATAAGCATCGCACGAGGCTATTCTCAAGCGAAAGAGGTGATCTCCTGACTGGAATTGAGTGTGTTGCAGCTGATGGATGGCTTATGGAGCCATATTTTATTGCACCAGGTGTCGTCCACCTCGAGCGATGGTATGATAGCGCAACCCTCTCAGATGAATCACGAATTGCAGTATCGCCATCTGGATATTCGAATGATATCCTTGCGGTTGATTGGCTTCGCTTCTTCCAGCAACATACCTATGACCGCGCCCGTGGTGGTCAGAGGTTATTACTTTTCGATGGTCATGGCTCGCATCTTACATGGGAATTCCTTCACCTTTGCGAACAATGGAATATTATCGCCTTCGTCTTCCCTCCGCATACCACGCATATCGTCCAGCCTCTCGATGGAAGCCCATTTCGAGCCTTAAAAGAGAGATTCCGCGCTAAGAATAATGCTCTCGCGCAGTGGGGTAGGGATGCAAAGGATATTAGCGTCTTCTTCCGCGAGATCACTGGCATACGGGAGCAGGCATTAAAGTCGCGCACTATTCGGAAGGTATTCGCAGACCGTGGCATTTATCCTTTTAATCCAGCTATAGTCATTGAACGCCTCGAGGCTGCAAGATCACCTACGCCAGAGCTTCATTGGCCTACTGGGGATACTCCACCGCCGCAACAATCATCTAGTTTACCCAGTTCCCCGCCTATATCTGCAACCCAGGCACGCCGCACACAAGGGAAGATATCCAGGATAGCTGAGCGTGAGGGTATTAACCCGAATGCCAGCCAGCAGATCGATCGGCTTTCCCGCTATGTTATCCAGATGGCAGAGGAGATCAGCCTTCTAAAGTCTACTATTCAGCACCAGCTGCCGCCTATGCCTTCAAATGCTCGCAAATCACAGAGGTATGTCGGCAAATTCGGTGCTATAACCACAAAGGATGCGAGACGACGGACTTCAGTAAAAAAGGACAAGGAGCATGCGGCGAGTGTTCGGAAAGGGAAGAAGGTGGCGCCTCCAAGCTTATTTTTAACCCCTGATTCAGCTACGGACCAAGTTGAAGATACGGGGACACCAAGTAGGATACCAATGACGCCTGGATATCAATTTGATAAGGGATATTTATAGGTGTGGAGGGAACAATGGGTGTGAATAGCTTCAAGATGTGTGTTGGGATCCAAATTTGCGTTGGGCCCCGGCGGACCAACACCCGAAGCGGTGTGGGTATGCTACGGGACTATTAGTACGGGTTGCCAATCAGGCCTCTGATTGGCCTGCTCGGGTTATTGACGTCATAGGTTTTTCGTTCCTGCCGCAGACGGCCGTTGATTGGTCGATGAGCTAGTGGAAACGAGCTAAATATACTCCGTCAGATGCAGCAGCTGAAACGATGGAGAATGGAAAGGTAAAAATGGAATTGGATAGTAGAACCAGCATATGAGGTCCGAGTAATTGGGTGTTCGGGCAACTTGGTGTTTGATCCTATCGCTTTAAGTACTGGTCTTCTGCTTCTGGAGACATTTTTTTTCACCCGCGGAGTTCTCAACAATTGAACTTCTTTTGGCCTAGAAATCGACAGCAATTTTTATTACCTGTGAGGTTTGCTTCTTTTAACTTTTTTTACTCTTTGTTTCTCAACTGACGAGGTCTATTTCACAGAATCAAAATGAGTGACTACTCCGTCTGGGTCCTCGCCATTATTGTCGGCTGCGTTGTCGCACTTTTCATTGCTTACTCGATCGCTTACCTCGCTTCCAATGGCTTCCAAGATACGCCTCAAGAGGCAGAAATGCAAATTGAGCAGAAGCAGTATATGAGGGACTTGAGATATCGGAATCTACTTCGGCTTCAAGAGTATCTTCGATATGAGAGAAGGGGGAGACACGGACACATGGACAGCATACAGGGCAGCGCAGATGAGAGCGCAATTTCGAGCAGATGATCCAACATTATCTCTTCACGAAAATTGTATATGGCCGTCGAGGTCGAATGATGGCCCGGTGGATGACTAGCCTCACACGCGGCTTCCATTACAAGGAAAGGGATGCAAGGGTTCGATACCAAAAGGAGAGGAAATACCTTTGTATTTATAATAGATGCTCGTGATACGCAAAAGACAATCGAGAGCTAATTTCGAACAAATTGTGGCATCCAGAATGGTAGCAAACTTTCGGAACAAGAGAATAAGACATAACTAAGCGGTGAAGTCCTGCTCCAACCACCCATCGACCATTTGTTCAAAGCTAGGAGCATACAGCCACTCCAGATCAAAAGGCTTAACCTCTAACTCTGGGACCACCTGCGTCGATCCTCTCGGCAGCCTTCGCGCATCAATCTGCGCATTGAGCTCCAACACCCGATCGACACGCCCTTGTCTCTCCTGCTGCCAGATTTTAAGCCCATGCTCAAGGGTCTTCTCCCGGCACTTCGCGAGAATCAAAGCATACGTGTAAACATCCTCAAAGGCCTGATTCACCCTGTCCCGCCGTCGGTGGAATGGCATGCGCCGCGTCACCAAGTATCACGACACGCGAATGCTTGGAAGTCCATGTGTCAAGCTTCGGCACGACATAGAATGGCCAAAGATTAATCTTGTTCAACGGGATGTTTAATACCGCTGTCTGCACGATTTCAGGGAAATCCTCCGCTCCGTCGCGCAGGAAATGCACACACCATTGCTTATCATTCAACAGCTTGTTCCATCCATCGCGATCGAGGTCACCGGCGCGCTTCTGTTTGCCGATTAGAACCTCCGAACCTTCTATGAGTTGTGGAGCGATGACGAAGGCGCCATGCTTCGGGTTCATGATCGTCAAGGGCAGATCGTACGGCTCCGGAATGACAAGCTGCTTTGTTGGAACGGCGGCTGACGCCTACTGCATTGGTGAAGCGGGGCTCTAGGTTGGGGTACAGGTATTTCCGGACTCGCGAGTGGATACCGTCTGCTCCGACGAGACAAGCTGCATGGCTGGTTGTGCCGTCTTCGAATTCCCATGTGACGCTTGTCTCGGTCTCGGAGAGTACTTTGACCAATTTCTTGCCATATTCGACAGGTATTTGCTTCTCTTTGACGGTTGATACAAGGGCGTCGATCAATTCGTAGCGGTAGATGCGCAAGGCATCGTACCCGTACTTCTGATGGTCTCCGAATTCGTACGAGTCCAGCGGCTGGTCGGTGTAGAAGTGAAGACTTGTAAACTCGAAGCCAAGAGGCTTGATTGACTTGTAGATATCCACTGCATCGAGAATGCGCAGTGCGTTGGGCGAAAGCATGATGGCGCCGCCAATGTCGAGTTAGGCGTTACGTGACTCGTAGATGGTACATGGAATTCCTTGCTTTTGTAGGGCGAGTGCAAGAGTCAGACCAGACAGACCTGCGCCGATGATTGCAACATTGGTGCAAGTCATCTTGTATGGTGTATGATCAATTGGGAAGTCGAGAAGAATGGTTGTGTCAATGTCGCGGTTAATCCCCTGGTTTCCAGCTCAAACCATCGGGGTTTCTTGTCGACATCTGCCCTCTTATATACTCCATTCAGGTCCATAGATATATCTTTCCGTGATTCACCGGAATGCTATTGTTTCCGGATTCTGGACATGGTCGCACTATCTCCGGGTGTAAACACAGCCATTCAACCGGACCCGAGTCCTGGATCCGCGGTTCGGGTCCGAAACACATCCCAAGGCCATGAATCATGTAAATGCTTAGACTGCTTAGATATTCTGGGCAGTCCTACATGCATGGTGTTGATTCTTTTGAATTTCTCGGAGAAAGGTTGGAGTCAATAATATGGCTTCAAGAGACCATTTCCTTGGAAACCACTCAACATTCTGAGAGCTCGAAGTCTTTTTTGAATTCATTATAGACACACAACAAATTGATATCTTACAAATGACTCTACACACCGCAAACCGTGTTTAGTGTCTTTCAGGAGGAATTATTCTTAGTACTGGCGGAGATGTTTGGTGCAGCGATGCAAAAACTCAGTGCCGACTCATGTTCGGAGATCTAACAAGTGCTCCTATCCGCAAATAACGTGATTTTACGAGAAAACCCTACTGGTCAGGACATCGATGAGTAGACTTCGCCCCTCGGTGATGATGAAAAGTCGCTCATTAGTTCCATTTCGGGCACCTCGACCCGCCTCCACAATTTCCCAAAACACTAGATCAAAACTACGGGTGCAACTGCTTTAAAGGAAGATTTGAAGAATGCAAGGTGGTTTACTTTATGGATCTCTTACGGCTTCGGTTGTCAAGTCCGAGACTGGGCAAGCTCATGCTTTATGACACTTCCTAAACTTGAACGCTAGAAAATAAAATCGAAATTACAAGCCAAGCTCCACACGCCTAGTCACTTAAGTAAGGCCAACACATCAACCCACGTGTGGAGAAGTACTCATCGAGTTCATGCAATATCGAATCCCCTTCAAAGATACCGGCAACATAGTGGTCTGGTCGGATCAAATACGCAGCATCTCTCTTCAATCCGACACCATCGTAAATCTTATCCCAATGGAACACGTGTAGCCGGACATTCAATTTTTGGCACCATGTCCACAATTCGGGTTGTGGCTCACCGTACACATGAAGCTGCCAACAGAGATACCCCAGAGTTACGAAGTTATCGGAAGCTTCTGTCTTTGCCCATGGCATGCGGTCTCCGGGCTGAACTGTCTCAGATCCCTTTGCTTCTTGGCTGATAGGACTACCGCGGTAGCTGCAAACCAGCTGTGATGCACGTTTGAAGATTTCCATTCTGGCGAACTTGAACCGGATGACCAGTGGAGCCACATAAGGGATCACCCAGACTCGTAGCATGTGTGATAGGAAACCGGGACTCGTGAGGAAAGTGAATCCACGATCCGTAGCGCCCACGACGCTAAGTGCAAATGCACGCCGTTCAGGTTCGTATGATTGGAGAAGACGAAGTTTGGCTTCGTCTGTCATTGAATCCTGTTTTATGACGGTGGCCAATTTCCATGCGAGATTGATAGCGTCCATGATTCCAGTATTCATGCCCTGTCCACCCACGGGACTATGGATGTGAGCAGCGTCGCCAACGAGGAATGCTCGGTTCTTGTGGAAGATTGAAGACACTCTATGATGGCAGCGGTACAGGGAGAACCAATTCACTTCTTTTATTTCGATCTTGGACGCTCTTTGGATGTCTGGCAGGATATCTTCGAAAGTGACTTCTGCGTGAGGCTCCGATAAATTGTGATCTTTGTGGCTCCCGTTGGTTTTCGGAATTGTAGTACCGATTAATCTGACACGCCTTCCCTGCGCGTACGGAAGGATCAAGTTGAATGTATCTTCCACAAAGCTCAAATTAGCTTCGCCATTAAAGAAGGGGCTATCTTGTTCCTCAAACTCAAGGTCGACAATATAGAATAACGGCACGTATGTATCGCCCTCATACTCTGCGCCAATCTCATGTCGCACAACCGAGTGAGCGCCATCGCAGCCAACGATATATGTTGCCTCGCAGGTCATCTCGGTCCTATCATCCTGACGAACAAGCTTTGCGGTGATGCTCCGTCCATTGTCCACGAAACTCTCAAGCTTGGTACGCCGTTCCACAAAAATACCGTGAGAGTTAAGCCTTTGTTCAAGCACACGTTCGTGAACATCTTGTGGAACAATAAGCATGAAGGGATATGGTGTCAATTCTTTGCCAAAGTCCCGTAGTGAGATGTGAGCGCGATGTTGACCTTCAACCCACACATTAGTTGCGGGAAGCTTGTATCCAAGCTCAAGTAAATCATCAGCCAGGTCAAGTTGACGATATAATTCCAGGATACGCGCATGGACGACGAGAGCGCGGGAGTTTTGCACAGAGCCGGTCCCTGGGTCGACGATACGGAATTTAACTCCTTGTTTGTATAGCCAAAGAGCGAGTACAAGACCCGTAGGGCCTCCGCCAGCGATCAGCACGTCTGTCTCGGGTGCCATATTGCCTTCAAGTGCAAGTTGGTAAAGTGGATTCTTTATGAAGGCCGATGATGTAAGAGAAAGAAGGCAATCGTCTGACTCGGATCCAGAAGCAGAGCTACTTTTCTAGATGAATATATAGGCGAAGAGATCATGGTACGAGACATGTCAGACCAAGAATTTCAAGTCTACTCCCTAGGTGTTCGGGCAGCCTAGGCACCGACCCCGACCTGTGTTGGAACAGCGATCGGACCCTCGCCCCCCGATGGGCGCGACTATCCTCCGATCGACTCACGTGCCAAACATGGACGTCACACATGCGACACAGTGCATATCAACCCATGCTCCTTGGATTGTCCAGGCTCGAGTGGTGCGATGATAGTCTGGGGTATGTATTCCCATAAATGCCGGAAGCTAGGGAGCCGACGGGGGCACACTATCGTTAGCTTTCATTTGTGGCTGGGTAGCTGCGGTCACCAGCATAGGGGTAGAGGCAACCTCGCAGAATTGAGCAGATGTGGAGGCTACGATGATCAGCTGAGACCATATTATACAGCGCATCTCAGTTTCAAAGATCGTGAGTCTATATCCATGCGCAATTCGTAATGCACCTCCGGCCAGAGTCCAGATTGTGTGTGGGTCAGAGAAAGCCCGCATGGACAGCTAATGTCATTAGATTTAATATTGATCGAAGTGAAATGAGAATAAAACAAACCAGATATAACAAGAAAGCTCGGGGTACCATCACGTTCGAAGTCCGCAGGAAGGAAGCGTTCTGGGAGGCCATTTGAGCCCCTCGTCGACATCTCGATAAAAGCGTCTTCTTCTTCTTCTTCTTCTTCTTCTTCTTCTTCTTGCTTTCGCCGAAGGACATTTCGACCTCCGCAGCTGAAAGAGCGAGCAGTGAAATGCAACATATGGAGAACATCAAGGCTTCAAGCTCCATGCTAATGCTTGACAAATCACTCATTGCTTCTAAGACCCGTCGTTGACCTGTAGGAGCATGCAAGATTTTTGTCAAGGGATCGACATTTTCGAGAAATGTTTGCCGCAGTTTCCATAGTTTGAAAATATGCAATTGACATGGATGCAAGCCTAGGGGCAGAATTGAAGCGATCAATAGGTTCCTCGTTACCATCTTGGGACAGGTTGTCGTCCTCGTCTGAAGCGATCTCCAGGAATTGAACGCGGCCTTGAAGGCGGATCGGAGTCCACGGCATCTTTCGAGAGATTCTCTCCGTCACTCATTCTCCTAAATTTGTCGCGGACTTGAGACGCGTCTCCGTCCGGACCCCGCTCAGGTTTGCGGAGACGGGGTGGCAGAGAAGGCCGGTAGAGGCACTCAACCTAGGACTTTGCATAGTTCGAGCATGGCTTATTTCAATCGCATTTAACTTTGCGTTTGTGACAGAGCATGCACGAGTATGGCTTGGGTGCACTCGACGCTTCTAGCGACTTGCCATTTACTGCAATCCTGCCAGAATCCACGGCTGTGGAACAGATGTGGGTAGATTATTAGCTACTTGAGATAACATAACCAGTCCCAAGTGATGAAAGGTCCTAAGTTAGTTGAGAGGCCGACGCAGAAGTGGACGCCTGAGCTTGCAGGCAGAAGCAACCTGGCCACGTGAGATCTTAGAGGCCTCAGGCAACATGACCTGAAACATCCATATCCACCTTAGTTAATATTACTATGGGTCACAGCCCAGTTTCAACTTGTCTCACAACTTCCTCAAGAGCTGCATCATTCATCACTTTACATTGCAGTTTTGGTCTATCCATTTGTCCGCAGCTGGAAGTTGCTTGAAACATTTTTGAGACACGGTCTTCGAAGCTGTGATTCTTACAATAAGATAAACAATGTCGCCATTCTTTGACAGGCTACGCACAAAGGTCCCTCGAAGAGCCAAGCGAAGCTCATTTCTTATGATACACAAGGAACCCATTTGGAAGCAACTTCCAGACAATGTCCTTGTTCGTATCACGTCTTTCTCCGAGCTTGAAGACATTGTTTCCTTGGCGTTGACTTGTCGCTTACTGCACCACCGCATCGCTAAAAATGAATACGCCATCGCTCATGCGTTTCTCGACCTTCACACGCGGAAGAGAAAATTGGAAGTCTACTACGAGGATGGGGTTGAACTGTCGCCTGACGATGATTTGACTTTCATCTCAGAACTCTTCCCGCCTCCGCCACCTCAGTACGCTGTTGGTGAGGGCCACGACGACGCCGGTTATACTTTAGGTTACTTGGCAGACCTGAAAAGATGTTGGTCGACCTGCATACGACTGTCTTACCACTTGGCTGATCATGTTATTCGGCACCATTTGGAAACCGACAGTCTTGCCCGCCCGCTTTGGTCATGTTCGAAGACGGAGAAGGAATACGTGTATAGCAAAGCCGTGGAGACACTGCAGGCTAGACTCCTGCGCCCATTGTAGGTGACTTGCTGTACAAATAGCATCGGACATTGCCCGCTAACCTTCATCACAGAGCTTACGCGATCTTCTTTCTTGAGAACTCTTCAGACGACAGCTTTGACTGCGGTTCATCAGATCATGTCGAAAAATTTTGCACTTCATTCAAAAGACAGCAGGCGATTCTCCAAGGACCTCCCTTTAACAACACTCGGAACATAATCCTAACCGAGCACTGTCTGCAACTCCTTTGCTCGACAGTCCGACGACTTATGCACCCTGAATTTGGCCATTCAACCTCCGAGAGCTGGGTCAGCCTGCTTCTTTTGAATTCGACTATGGAGAGAATTGTTGACTTTTTCCATGCGATTGCTAAAGATGATGAAAAGACACAGACCCTCTCACATGGTCATGGGCACGGGCTTGGGCACGGGCATGTTTCGACTTGGTCCGCCCGCCGAGAATTCTTGTGGCAAATGCGCGATGACTTGGGACATCACATGGCATCATTGAGGAATGTCTCTGCTAAGGAGGAAGATAACATTCTTACTTTGGACCATGTCTGGTTCAAAGCAGCTTATCAAGAAATGGTCCGTCGAGGGGCCATCCCGCATTCACCAGAGCAGCTGGTTCCGGTGCTCTATGGATCCGCTGTGAGACTGGACTGCGCATATTGCGATGAAGATGAGTAGACATATTTTCATTCAATTTCCAAATCAAAAGGCAGTCTTTAAACGACCTTTTTGGGTCCTGGGGGGTTACCATCGGAGCTCCCCGAAAACAATTTGCGCCAGTCTCTTGTGGTCCGGAAATCGGCTCTTCGGATAACCGAGTTGGCCCCCGATCTTCTTTCCAACTCGACACACGAACGAATACATTGTGAGAGTAGACACGACAAGTCTTTTCCTTGCACAAACCGACTGGAAGTCTGTGATAAAGGCACTTTCGCGGCTCTAGGATGGCTACAATGCCGGCAGTAAGTGACCCCTGGGTGCGAAATCGATAAGCATAGCTCACTCAGTCAGTGTGACATGTGTCACAATAGAAAGGTTCGGATTACCATTTGGGCAGTCTCGAGTAATACCAAAGAGGTATATTAAGTGAGATCTTCTACCGCGTAGGTCAAATGCGATCGGCAAGATCCTTGCATGAATTGTATAGATGCGCGGACCGAATGCCCTCGCACTCGACAAGCAAGAGTCCATCGACCACGACTTTCTCGGTATGTAGCCTTTACTAAAGCTCTCGTCCATTCGAAGCTGAGATCAATTAGTATCGACGCATTATCTAAAAGATTAGCAAGACTCGAGAAAGGAGACCGGAATGACTCTATGTTCTCATCACCACCATCAGTGATAGTAAATCATGGCGCTTCTAAAACTGCACCAACATCTCCACAGGCAAGATATTATGACCCTGCAAGGGCTTCTATCAAGAGGAGACATTACCAAGAGACTATGCGTCATGAAATCAGCCCTTTTGAGCAGCCAAAGAGAAAGCGTAGAATATCGCAAACCACCGGGCAAAAGGACCATGATGAACGTCACTCCCTAGGCTCGGCACGCCATGCCAGTGAAGCAAGAGAGTATATTGAGTCCGAACTTCAGTGCAACCTGGCACTTTCCCACGATAGGCGGACTGCGCTAGAGACGGCTCGGAAGTTTGTTGGTCAGCTGTCAAACCCCGGTCTTCAGCGACATGAAGCTGGCCTAATTGAGGATACTGAGATTGATGGGACCTGGACACCACCAACCCTCACTCCCGAGTTTTTGCACATGATGCTGCCAGGTCGCGATCGAAAAACCAACTCCCAGACTATCTCCTGGCCCGACCATATTTCCGATAAGACTTTGGAACGAATGGGACTTGCGATTATAGAACGAAGAGAAAGCGAGCCAATCCTTCAGCTATATCGGATCAACGTCTGGGTCAAGGCAGTTTGCTTCATATCAGCATTGGCACCTATGATCTCCAGCGAGCCGCTCAAGGTTCACTTTAGAAGACTCAAGAAGCAATACGAATTATCCGCGATCGACGAACTGAACTCTATACCCCTCACAGCTCCTCCGAGTCTGGCATTTCTTCAGGCATTACTTTCTGGGGTCCGTATCTTGTCATAATTTCAAAAGGATCAGCTTTGACCGATCCCAGAAACGATTGTACCAGTATCTAGGAAACATGTCATGGTGTTGGATGTTCACGGCTACCGCATCTCGAATTCTTGTCGCTCTCAATTACCACAATATCACGGATACAGAGCCTCGAAACGATGAGGAAGACGACATCCACGCCTGCGTATACACGTGTTATTATTTTGACAAGACTCTCAGCCTGCTGCTTCTTCGGCCTCAATCTTTGCCAGATCTCAAGGTCGATCCAGCACAGTTGATACATATGGATCCCGAGCTTCCGACAACACCCATGATAACAGCGATTGTGAAATTCTCACACTTGAAGAACACACTCGTCAATATTCTTCTCGATACCAAGGAGATGAGGGACATGGAGAAAGCAAGTATCCTGTCAGACCTTGTCGCCCAAGCGCACGCGATACACTCGAGTTTCCAAATAGTAAGTTCACCAAGAATCATTACGATCTATTTATTTGCTGATCTTCTCAAAGCGACGGAGCCGTCAAGAAGTGGAGTTTCCCGACTCCTGGGAGATGCTCCGGCGCGAATGGCTATCGATGGATTTCAATTATTACTCCTTCATCACCACAATCATTCGAGCGCGATCAGCAGTCCTCAAATCTCGCCTGGTCTGTGAGGACTGCCTCTACGCCGCTCGAAAGGCTTTGACTACCCTCCGAGCTCTACAAGAAGCTTTTTCAAACAGTATCACGACCATCGATAGTTACCCGTATTTCCTCACATGTTATGCCACCTTTTAGAGATTTGCTCGAAGAACAAATATCAACACCTTATGGCTGATTTACTTCAGGACAATGCTTCTGTTCCCCTTGTCTCCCTTCTTTGTTCTATTCTGCAATATTGTCGCAACATCAGATCAGCGAGACTTTGAAATGATCAAGAACATCACCGATGATCTACGCCAATTCATCAAGGCGAATGCCTCGATTGGCAAGCTTTATGGCCTTTTTTCAAGGTTTCTTGAACTGTGTACCCCACTGATCAAACCAGATCATGGCATGCTTGAGTCGATGTCTGTGTTTCCGGTTGATGGAAAAATTATTCAAGTAAACTCTTACGCAGACGTATACAGGCGCTCCGGTGATCAAGTAGCGCATCCACTTCCCGGTTCCATTTCTGGCAGGGCAGAGTCGGGTATGGGACAAGGACAATCCGAAGAGCCGCAGTCCGCGGAGGGTTGGAATGATAGTCTGATGTGGGAGGTGTTTGATAATCAGCCTTCGCTGGGGTGGGCAGAGTCAGAGGTGCGGGATGCCATGGCTCGATTGGATGCATCATAGCCATTAGTTGACATATTCTTTTCTTCAATCTAGTCAAGAAGGGTTGGAATAACTTGTTGGTGCAATTAGTACATAAGTTTATATACTTGCGGCTCTTTAGAGAGTACGCAGTCTTGGGAGACATCAAACGAATGAAGCAGGTATCCCAGAGTCTAGCCAAAAGACAAAAAGAAGATGCTCAATGGGTGTGGGGCATGCAGAGAGGGCCGCCGTCCGTTTAGACACGGCCTTATTATAATACAATATTGAAAGAAAGGGTCGGACGAGCGTCTATCAGGAAATCAAGACCCAGAGGAGGAAGAAAATCTATCTCGGTCATTAGCGATGTCGGAGAATGGATAGGCGAGGAATTACAAACCATCAGAATACCAAACATCTTCGCAATGAGCCAGCGATTCCCTGAAACGCGAGTCCAGTATTTCATCAGTTCACGCTGAGCACCCTGCACATTGTCCACGACATCGTCTGTGTTGGCGTCGATGCGCTGAATCATCTCTGATTGTTCGCTGACCATCTGGGCCAGCTGGCCGAAGATACCACCAAGCTCACTAATTGTCCGTTCAATGGCTTCAATGGCTTCACCACGAGCTTGGACATAGGTGTTGCTCCCTTGGGCTTCCTCCATGACCAGCAATTGCTGATCTGATTGCATGGAGGGGCGACCCAGCGGTGAAGGGTTAGATGGTTCAAGCGTCAAGAGATCGGATGAGTTTCCTTGGAATCCAGGTTGAGGCGTGCGGCGCCCAGATGTGTTGTATAAAGGAGAATCGGAGCGCTGGGAATCGAGGGCATTCTGCGATTTAGATGATACAGAAGACACGAAGTTCTCTGTCCTGGTTCGAGATGCTTGGATGTTCTTGGTCCGAACTTCTAGGACCTCCTTAAAGCTAGATCCTACATCGGCTAGCTTCCCTTGCAACATAACGACAACCTGAAAGGTATTCAGTCAGCCAGGCGCGTACGCTTGTCAGGCAGTTCCCAACTTACATTATCATTGTGTTCCCCTTCCTGATCTGTCTTTGGCCGATTAGACTTGGGGTGTTGCGCCTGGGTCAAGGATTGCAAGCCCGCGATCTGCTGGTTCAGGGAAGCAAGGTCTTGCTTGATCACGTAGGTCAATTCGGAGATTTCCACGGGGCGATCATCGAAGAGCGTTTTGCGCTTGGCCACTATTACCGCATCAGTCTTGTTCCAGTTCTCAGACCGCTTGAATCTGTCCAAACTGCACTACAAAGCCAAGGTACTCACATTCTGCCAATCGCTGTAACTTCGAGGTCGTGCCGGTGATTCCTCTTCCAATATCGCGCGCTCGTCGCGCGAATTCTGACCGAGCGCCCTTTCCTCTTTGCACATCGAGCGCTGTGCCATTGGCCTCCCGCCTTTGAGCATCCGTCAACAGAGCCTGGCGCTGCGACCCAACCTTCGAGGTACCGAGGCGCTTCTGAGCTTGGCTCAGAATAGAGCTAAATTCGCTTGTGCGATCTTGGATCGACGGGCCGGTCATGGCGTACGTGTAGACTCGGTGTAAGCGACGAGGCAAGTTCCAGGGCGTATCCTCCGAATGTCAGGGTGAGTGGGGTTCACGGGCTAAACTCCGCTTGTTTGACCCGGTGCGATCGTACAATCGATAAGGGATTATGTAGCGTATCACGATGCACCGACAAGGGTGACGAAGGTTGACTAAACAAAGACACGAGACCTTATGGTAACGAGCAAGAAACAGAGGGAGAAGAGAGAACGGCGACACCCTTTGCAGCGATTCAGCGGCCGCAAATGAAACACGTCGATCGCGGCGATTCAGTCACGTGGCTGTATACGCCGCATGACATAATCAGCACCGCCACTGACCAATTTGTGATGCAGTCGGAACCCCAGACTCCGCGTCAGGGGGAAGCTTTGATACCACTACGTGTTTTGTTCTTTGTTTATTTCCCTTTTGTTTCTGTATCTTTGGTGTCCATGCTTTGTCTCTTTGGTGGAGACACGTCATCCCGGTTCCTTGTACACTAATCTTGTTTCACCCACTTCGGCCCCGTTTCCAGCTAACCGATCTGATCGGCGCCCGCGCTGGCAACGTTGCTCAACGCCAGAACTCAAATACCTGGCGTCTCTCCTGCGCAAGCACAGGGAACTATCTGCAGGCAGTCGCCGTCGTTTTTCGGCTGTCGCATGCTTGTGCTGCTTCTTACTACGGCCGCGCAGCGTCACCTGTCTCGTTAGTCAGGCAGCAATCAATGCTCCTTGCCCAGATTAATTCGATACTTTGACACTACACTCTACAATTCTCATGGCGGACCATAATAATCCTCAGTGGCATGGCCGCGCGGCGCAGCACCTGTGAGTTAATGCCATGCGCACTTTGTCTGTACCTCCTCACACATGCACTAAACATTCTTTAGCCCTTCTCCACCCAACGCGAACAGTCCTCTCTCGCCACCCAGCGGAGGAGGCAATCCTATCTCCTTTCAGACGAATGTCAATCGGGCAAAGACAAGACGTTGGGTCGAAGCAAAGCAATATTCATACGACGGTGGCGATTGGGGCGACGAGGATGATGAGGAGGAAGAGGAGCTGCCCATCCCTCCTCAGCCACCTTATGCTACCCATAGGACCGGTAGTTCGTCGGAGTTGAGCTCCAGGCGCTTGTCCGGACTTGGATTTGGAACCGATGAGTCGCGAGCAAGCCCCTCGGCCGAGGCCAGGGCTGACTCCTGTGGCGGTGATAAAGCTTTGCCGTTCGTTAGACCTGTTGACCTTTACAAGCGCATGCGCGAAGAGAGGCCTTCGGTCGATTCCGGACGTCAGGCTGCGGCCTCGTTAGGTCCAATTGTGGGCCCTTCGGCGCAGACACCTGTACCTGTCAGTGAATCCTCGACAGCAACTCGCGATATCTCTGCAATGGGTTTACCAGAGGTGAAACGCATATCTTCCTTTGGCACCGAGTTTTTAAGTGGTGGTGATCCGATCTCGCAACAAGAGACTACTCCCGAGTCACAGCAGTCCGCCTTGCACCACAATCCCTCCCAAGCGTCTTCCGAAGGGTTCACGTCAGTGGTCCATCAAGCTTTTGATGTTCCTGAAACCCCAAGTTCCACCACTGCTGGCAGTGTGGGACGTTCCAACAGCGATGGGACTTCTGTCATCAGCCCCATCATGAGCAACCGGACGTATCAAGACGACAAAACCCCTACGATCCACGAAGATCCTGCGGAGTCCAACACTCCTACGGGTGCTTCAACGCAGCACGCCGGCGATTACTTCAAGGCTGGTCACCGACGGGATATGAGCCTTCCCAGTCGGGATAACAGCCCCTCGAAGCTACCTGTGGTCATGGATCAGGATCCTCCTAAGTCAGGCCATGGAGAAATCTCGGCAGTCTCTCCGAACCAGAATTACGATCAGTCTCAGACTAGTATTTCGCCTCTTAATCCGGTAGACAAGGATTTCGTCGCACCTCTCAAAATTGGTAGCACTGCTTCCGAGGGGTATCGCGGGGAGATCCCTACGATTGTTGCAGGAAACTCACCGGAAGATGCCGACCATGATAAGCTGCGGGAAGAAATTATGCGTTCCTTGAGCCGAGAGAACTCTCAAGAGCCGGAGGAGCAGCCTCAGTCTCAGAGTGCTCAGGAGGAGTCTATTCCGCATCAGTACGAGAAATTCTGGGATGGGACTCCTCAATCCATCTCTACTCTTGATACTGCTCCCAGACCTCTCGCTTCTGAGTCGAATCCACTCGCTCCTCAAAATCCATATGCTACTGCTGAAACTCCCAGCGAAGATGCTCCTCCAAATAAACCGAAACTGGCAAGGCGATTCTCATGGGAATCATCCGATGGGGAAACTCCTACGCCGCAAATACCCGGTGGCTATACTTCCCCTCCGCCATTGAACGCAGCACTTGCCATACAGGAGCCCGAGCCTATTTCTGATAGCTCTGATCTGCCGGCTCCAGAAGGTCTGTCGAGAGAACCGCCGTTGACGGAAGGCGAAGTTTCTGGCTCGGACAATCAACGCACCGAAAAGCCTAGGCTAGCAATTGTCCTTCCCACGGCTGACAGAAGCCCTCCGCCACCCCAAATTGCCGGGCCAAGAGACAGTCTGCAGCCCGAGGCTGAGGTTTTGGCTGCAAACTCTGGGGTTTCAGATATTAATGAGTCGAAACTTCAGGGCTTCCGCGAAATTCTCGCGTTGACGACTCCGCAAGCCCGAATTCGGGCTTTCGACCAGACGAGGGACCAATTCGCCGGCCTTGACACCGGTCTGACTCATTGGCTCGAGCTTACTGTCCATGACCATCCGGAGCATGCCGGTCTAATCCAGTCAACCCAGAGCTTGTCGGCCGATTTCCCGCGGACATCGCCGGCTCGAAGCAAGTTCCCAAAATTGGGGTCTTTAGGTAACCTCACTGCCCGAGATGAGAGCGCGCCGGCCATCGCCGGCCACGCACGGCGCCCTTCTGGCCATATTGGAACCATTGTGAACAGGCAAAATGTCGCGCAGAGTGGGAAGGATCTCCTTCATACCGCGGGATCTTTTGGTGGCAAGGCGGGTGAGGCCGCCAAGGGATTGTTTGCCAAGGGCAAGAGCAAGTTCCGACCTAGCGGAGACAAGGTAGATACATGATTTCCCTCACCCGATATATGGGAGTCCCTCGAAAAGGCGCGCTGGAAGGTCATCAGGCGGTGTTTCCCGCATTCTGCTTCTTTGTTTGTTTGTTTCCTGGATACCACGATGTAATTTCCCATCGCTTCAGCATTGGAGACTAGAATGCAACACGATTGATGCATCTGATTTCTTCTTTCCTCGTCCCTGTCCCCTTTTGTGCTTTTTCTGATGTTGGTAATGTTGTAGGGTCAATCGACAAATGAAGGACGACGCAAGTCGGGCCAATTCCAGCCCTCGGTACCTTCAGAGGCCACGGATGATCAAGGCAGCTCTTCCTTGCGGAGGTCTCTTGATATTGGGAACCTTCGCATCTTCAAAAGCCGAACTGAGACCTTCACGGACCGTCCTGATGTGAAAGAGTCTTCGCAGGCAGGTTCGGCCGAGAGAGAGCGTGCAAATAAGGGGTTCAAAAGGCGCCGGTCAATGGACTTTCTGCGAAATACGTTCGGTGTTGGTTCTTCAGAGACTCCGAAAACCGCGCCCTCCGACGTGGAAAAGCGCAAGAGTGGCGGGTTCATTGGCAAATCCGACTTTGCCAATGACTTTGAGCAGGAAATGATTGCTGCTTTTGGTCTTTCTCCGACTAACGCCGGTCCTGAAGAGTCCACTACTAAGTATTCGGGGCGGTTGTTAAAGGCTGAGTCTGGGGGTGATATCTCAGGAAGTCAGTTGGCCACTGGTGCGGATAGAGCGTTCTACGAAGACAGGATCCCGCCGGTTCTTCCTAGCCAGAAAGCAAATGGCCGAATCTCGATCGACGTGTCGGGGGCAAAGAACCAACCTAGTATGGATATTTCCCGGCCTATGACTCCGTCGATTCGGCCGGTATTCGATGAGGATGTCGAGCCCTTGACTCCACCAAAGGACTCTCCTCCAAAAGGCCTGCCGTCTCAACATCTCCCTTCGAAAGACGCGTCATTGAAGGACGCCTCGCTGGTACCGCGGCTAAGCCAAGGTCAACGCCAGCAGTCCATCTCGACCCTCGGCGTAGATGAGAGGCAACCTCGCACTTCCTCTGAAGGAGAGCTGGACACACCGCCATCCCCAATCCAGGAGACGATTCGGGAAACAGATGATCCTGTGTACGAGAAACCTTTGCGTGAGGCCAATTCAACCGAATCTTCATTGCCCCTTGAGGAAGACATTTCAAGCTTCGCGCAGATACCGAGACCACCAAGCTCAGCAGAGGTTCTTGAATCAAAGCGCAAGTCCATCAGCGGACTACCACCCTCTGCTCCAGGAGTGCAAAGTCCTTTGAGAAACGAAGTTAGGTACTCTCCGGGAACCAGAAGCAGCATGTTGAGCTTTGGCAGCTGGGGCCGGCAGAGCCAGAGTCGCCCAGCGACTCCCGCGAACGATCTCTCTCGTGGCACTGGTTCAGATGCTCCTGCGCAGAACGGGGATTCAAAAATGGAGAAGCTGAAGAGTTTCGGAAGACGACGGCGTGCCTCGGTAGGTGATCTTCTCACTATCCGTCACGACAACAATCAAGGAAATCTTCAGGATCTTCCTGAAGGAGGCAAGCGCAAACTCAACTTTGGTCGGATCAGTGTATGTGCCTCTCGGTCAAGATCATAGACTCGTCGCTAATAATACCTAGGGTTTATTCAACCGTTCCCGGGAGCCCCAGTCTTCGATTATCAGGAAGGATGACGGCATTCAACCCAACACCAAAAGCCCCGAGTCCAAAGGTCAACCAACATTTCCCACCAACGGACACAATGGCCATCTTCATACCAAGTGGCCCGTCACAGACAAAGAGCTTCCCGCGATGCCGGCTCTTGAGCCTCTGTCAATGGAAGAAGGAGTAGATGTGCCACGCGATGCTCGCCGCGCTAGCCTGTCTCTACAGCCCACTCTTCCACCTGATGCTTTACTTTCGAATCGCTTCTATTCTTCGATGTCCGAAGATGTTCCATCGTCCACTAGACATACTCGAGTGAAGAGCCAGCCTTTAATGGAAATTCCGCCCCTGTCCCCTATCGCCCCCTCAGATCTCAATCTGAATATGGGTCAGTCTCCTCGTTTGCATATGTCCGATGGGCGAGAGTCGCAAGAGCTTCATGCCGAGGAAGCTCGGCAGTCCCAGAAAGAGGAGGGATCTCGCGAGCCAGTTGAATTGCAAGCCCAGCCAGGTCTCTTTCCCAGTCTTGGCGTCAAATCCCGCAAGGAAACAGCAGATCGACCCGAGTATGCCAATACAGTCGAGAGAATCCCACCCAAGAACATCACTGTCTCAGGCGTCTCTGTGCTATCAAATCATCCACATCGTGATAGCTCAGCCCGCACGCTCAATGAGTCTGCCGAGCCAGTCGAGCTCGCAATTACCAATGACGACTCCAGTGAGGAGATCATTATGTCCCCAACTGCATACCCGGGACAAGAATGGACGCCGATGCATTACTAGCGAATTGAACGCGCATGTTATGATACCCTGTCATTTTTGACCGTCATTTTCGACTAGTTCGAGTCACTCGTTTCATGTTCTTTGCCGGGTCTAATGCCTTTATGCACATACACGACTTTGCATTTGTATATTTTTGTGAATTTTTTTTTCGCATTTCTGACGGCTTTGTCTTATGTTTCAAAGCATGTATCTTGTACTTTAGGCAATTTGATCTCCACATAAGCATTGCGCAACCAGCGTGTCGATTGGAGATGGTGCGGAAGATGGCAATTGAGTTGTGGCTCTTTGTGTGTTTATATTCTACATTGTACTTCTGTCAATCTTCTCCTCGTCCTCCTCGGGCAGCAATGTTGGCGGCATGCAGCGCTCTGTCGTCGCTGTAAATCTTGTGAAGAAACTCAACATGATCATGCGGTATCAGGCCACCATATCGAAAAGGGGTTCTTCGGAATCAAGAACACGGGCGTCTATATTTCAACAATTTCCTGTTGGTTATCCATGCCTCGTTGTATTCTAAAGCCCTCGAACTTGAAATCGACCACGTAGGTAATCAGCTCAATTCAAAGACCTGAAGACGGTAGCTTGTTCAAGCCCATTGGAGGGATGTGAGTTTCACCAATGATTTCCAGAATGATTGTAGGTGGGATCTATCATCAGAACGTCATTGACGGCCCCAAAATATTTCTGCTTCTTGGATTTTTGGGGATAGACGCCGTAGAGAGAGTTATCTTATTTGTATATTACTGTGAATACGAAGTGACGAGAGACTACGTTCATTGTGACAGAGTTAGAAGCAGGCAGAGAACGATTTTAAGAACGATGATGGGAGAAGTATCAAGCCTCTATGCTCTAAATAGCAAGTTGTATCATACAAAATGTCATCAACTCCTTTCTTTTGCCATTATGACGCTTGTGAAAGGCCTGCAGTCGATCATGGCGGGTGTTGAAAATCCTAGCCTGATTCAATAGAAGTGAGGAGATGTAGATGAAGATAGGAGATTTTCACTCAAGGCCAGTCATAGAGGGTGTGTAGATAGGCAGATCTAGCCCTCAAAAACATTGTGGTTCAACTCAACGCCCATGTCCTTTGCCATGCTCTGCATCTGGGCCTCGATATCGTCTTCCATCCCACCGCCAAGATGGAAGAATTGTCGTAACTTGGTCCAATAGAACCAGATATCACTGGTCACCAGGACGATACGGAAGATGACGTGGCGTCCTAGGTTGCGGATCTTCTCTGATAATGGTAGGTCGGGGGACTCGGCGAGCGCGCGCGAAGCCCATATGCCTGTGATCTTGACTCGGTTGACTGGCGAGCCGAGGAACTGGTTGTTCCCTTGGACGATGCGGAGGTTGCGGCCGATGAATATCAGCTCTTGTGGCCACTTTGTCCCATCACCTAGAATCTCGCGGATAGCTTTGCGAGCTGCCTGCTGCATCTCGTAGTGACGTTCTTGGAGCTCGCGCTTGCTCAAACCTTGGAGGTGGCGCTGAGTCGACATATCACCGCCACGGTAGGGGCGCAGGAGAGTAGCAGAGGCGAACATATCAGCGTTGTTGACGCCCCAACTCTTAACGATCTCAGTAAGTGTAGCATTATCAAACGCGAGGAGGGCTTTCCAGAAGCGCGCGTACTTATGCCGGAAGCTGGGCTCCATGTGGATGTACAGGCCGTGATCGATGAGGACGAGCTCAGGCTTGCCAGAGGGCTTGCGTCGGATGAATATGTTACCTGGGTGGGGATCGCAATGGACCCATCCCCAGAGGAACATCTGAGCGGAGAAGAGGTCTACCATGGTTGTCATCACGTCCTTGAGTGACAGGCCCAGCCCGCCGCGGTTGTCCTGGCCCTTCCAGTGGTTTCGCTTGGGCTTGGCCCGTAATAGAGGGTCTTGGTCGCCGGGTGCGTTCTTCGCTGCTGGAGGATCTAAGGGTGTTCCATGGCACCCTGGACTTCCTTGCCGCCAGCCGCCACGCCACGTTCGTGTGATGGCGTCTTTGTCCCAGAGGCGTACGCCTTCGATCCACTCGGCCGTCATGACTCGTCGAGAGCTGAGTTCGCGGTAGACTTTCGGTATGTACACACGGTCACGCAGGCGAGGTTCACCGGCGACCAGTTGGGCCATTGTTTCCGAATTGGTAGCTTCGTTTTCGAAATCGGTCTCCAAGGACAACCGCTCGCTGATGTATGGGACCAAAGTGTTGAAAGGAATATCGAAGAGCTTACTGTAGATGAAGGTGACGACTCTAGACCCATCTGTTAGTCTATGTTCCTCTCGTCTGTGCGCGGCGTCAATGAGACTCACTTGAATGCCCAAAGATCCCAACTCAACTGCTGCTCAATCTCATGTTTCTGAATCTTGATAGCAACTTCCCGTCCATCCGGTAGACGGGCCCAATGAACCTGCGCAACACTGGCACTGGCACGTGCCCTGCGCTCCATGACACCCTTGCCAGGCTCACCAGAGAATGAGACGCCAAAGACCTCTTCCGGCGACTTCCCAAAGTCTTCACGAATGGTCTTTTCGACGTCCTTCCAATCATTCTGCGGTGCATCATCAAACATGCGCGAGAACATCTGCTGGAATTCAGGGGGCAGAATAGCCGACTGCATGGCGATAGCCTGGCCCATCTTCAAGTACAGTCCACCATTATGACGTAGAAGATCCGATAAGCGCTCAGCATTGCGGGCGTGCAAAGCTGTAATGGAGCTCGCGAGGGGAGGATGCGGGCGGAAATTGATTTTATAGTCCAATGCGACGATCAGACCGAGGGAGAATGTGCGGGCCGTTCGGGTGAGCGATGAGGCGTAGAACTGTGAGTCGATGCCGTAGATGATGCCCGTGGCGACCGAGACGTAGAATAGTCGTCGCAGCCATTTGCGGGTACGAGTGTATGTCTTTGCGGCGGTTGGTTTGCCTAGCGAGCTCGGTGATGGAGGCAGGAAGGGCTGGAACTCCCTCGTGTGCGCACCTCGGCGAGATAGAGGGCGCCAGAGGCATCGATTTGCGGAGGGCCGCAGCGGTCGGAGGAGTGTCGCGTGCGACATGGTTAATCCAGGACTCGATGGGTATCAGCACATGGCGCAATGTGGACTGATTCCTTAGGGGAAACTGTGTGTGAGAGAGCTCTCTGTTTAGAAAGGAGACGGTTGCGGAGATAAAGCGAGGGTGCGAAGACTCCGGGCTGTCGTCATCCGTGGTGTGGACCGGCGTCGGACGAATGCTATCGCCGTCTTGGTGTTTTAATTTTACACGAACATGAATTTACAATGTACACTATATTCCGGGATAGACACCATTGAAGATGGAAGATATAAATCACAGTTCCTCGTGGTTTGGAGGTGCCAATGTATCACACACGCTCGCATATTCCCTCATGTTATTCGGAATCGTCACCTCCCATAGCTCATCACCCTGAAGGAACTGATATTGCTCCTTACATCCGGCCTCAGACGCCATTGGAAGAAGGACGGGGAGGTTTTTAATCGAGGCTTTCACAAAATTGGCCTTCAAGCAGTTACCAAACTCGGCCAGCGTCTCCGGGTCTGAGCAAATGTGTCGCCCATGTAGCAGTGGAGCGCAGCGTTCTTTGATGATGGTCGCGACGTCGTCGCCCATCTTCAACAGCGCATCTTCTTGGTGAGGAACATCCATGCGCTTCATGAGGCTGCGCACGGCGGGCACAAACGAGTTGTTCCGAGTCCACAGGTCCCAGTGGGGGATGGTTGGCTGACATCCACGTTCACAGATTTCAGTCTGGAATTTTTTGAAGAGATGGCCTGGTCGACCGACTAGGGCTGCGACGACTTTAAAGCATGTCGGTCCGATGGCTGCGACGGGGGTAAGGACGAGGAGGAGGAGGAAGAGGTGGTCGGTCGAAAGGCGCATCACGAAAAAAGACGACCGATGGACGATGCCAAACCTGACGTGAATGTTGCGGGAATCAGGGGACCTTAACTCGTATCAGTTCCAGTCAAGGTTGGGTGAGTTGGGAAAAAGAGCTTCGAACCCCGCGAACCCTGAAAGGCAAAGTGGAGTGCGGAGTTGAAGATGGACTCCACCGGCTTGGAACTTTCCGGTGCATTTCTTTTGGATATGTTTATTCCCTGTTCAGTTGTTGAAGAGCTTTGTGTTCGATGCACGCTCCAGAACCTCGCGCCGTCTCACGTCAGCCGTTTTCTCTTTTATAGTTCCCCTCATCCTGATCCTGACCGTCAGTCGCCGAGACCCAACCCCGAACTAGTATCTTCCTTTCGAGAGGCGCCACCGCTGGAGCTCTCCAGCGAAATAACTCATACATTACACTTACATGCTCCAAAGCTGGCAGCTAGAAAGAACAAGACTGTGCCCAAGCTTTGAAACCTATCGACTCCGCCATGGAACATTTCGACCTCCAAGAAGTGGACTCACTCGAAGCAATGGTCATTATTGACAATGAGCTGGACCCCCTGTCCTTGCCAGCTCCAGAGACGGTGGAACTCTCTGGGAACCTGGTCACTATCGCCATGAGTGCGGGGCATGTTCCTACTGATCGCGGCGGTGCTTACCGAGAGGTACGCATGGAGGACATTTGCTGCTCTGCGCATGGCCTGTCCATCCTCGTGGTAAGATAGAGAGCTTGTACCGTGCATGGACTTTGCTCATGGATGCTGGCGATGTAGACAGCTACCAAGGGCGATAAAAAGCATTCCGTTCTCTTCGATGCCGGCCCGGAAGAAGACATTTGGGAGAGAAACGTGAAGCGACTCCGGCCGGATCTCGCGTCTGTCGAAGTGATCCAATTGTCGCATTGGCATCGAGACCATTCAGGTCAGTTTCGCTGCAATTCACACTGCATCAAATAGCCAATGTGCATGCTCTGACTGATTTCAGGTGGTCTTGGCAAAGCTATTCGAATGATCAAGGAAGCCAAACAAACCCAGGGCATCTCTGACGAGCTCGTCGTGGACGTGCATCCAGATCGGCCCGTCTATCGGGGTATCGCTCTGCCGGAGCTTATCATTTCCCTCGAGGCCGATCCTACCTTTGAAGAGCTGTCCAGTGCTGGCGCCACAGTGGACAAACGAAGTGATGCCCACCTCGTTCTCGATGACATGTTCCTGATCTCAGGCGAGATTCCACGGGTAACACCATACGAAGTTGGACTCCGTAATGCAGTTCGGTTTGATCCCGAGGAGAAGGACTGGTACTCGGACGAAGTCATCGCGGACGAGCGCTTCCTCGCAGTCAACTTGAAGGGTAAGTCTACCCCACCTTTATCTCAACGAGACCGAACGCTGAAACCTTTTAGACAAAGGCCTCGTCGTCTTCACTGGCTGTAGTCATGCTGGTGTAGTCAACACGACAAAACACGCCGTCGATCTCGTCAGTCCCAGGACTCTCCTTCACGCCGTAGTCGGCGGCTTCCACCTCGCCATGAGTGAAGAAGCTCAAATCAACAACACAGTCTCTGACCTAAAACGCCTGGACCCTGCCGTACTAATGCCAGGCCACTGCTCAGGCTGGCGATCGAAATTCGCAATTGAAAAAGCCATGCCGGGAACGTTGGTCCCATGCACGGTGGGCCTCAAAATTACCTTCTAGGGAGGTTGCATCGGGGTCTGGTCTGTCACGACATCTGTCTCGTGTTCCTTGCAGAGGCGGTTCTAGATTTTATGCTCTCCACGTGGAGTCATGCAGAGTGCTCCTCGAGGTGAAACATACCTCGGGTCGCTTGGAGCAACTTGGGCGTTATCTCCAAGGGGTGAGTGGCATCATTAAACCGTTGATCTGCATATTTGGTGGTTCGGGTTAGAAAGTTTAGATCCAGATCACCTGATGGAAGTGTCCCTTGCTGCATTCTTCTTCCGTGCGATCGGGTCGCCGCAATGGCATACTGGAGTTCTAGAGCTTTGTTGGATGTTGTCTCAGTTGTTGGATTTTGGGCAGTTTTGGGGAAGCATTCTGAAGTGGTGTTTGATTTGTGTGAGTCTAATGAGATAATGTAAAGAGTCCAAAAAAGCAATCTGGGCTTGGTGTAGGTGTTTATGGTGTTGGGCGAAATTCATTGTTGATGTGGGTTTATATGTCATCCCAAAGGAATCTTGATACCTTGAAACATATACATGGTCACTGCCTCTGTAAGCATATATTCGATTACAAATGAGCTACGACTATAGAGTCAGAAGGCCAATTGCCTAGCTCAAAACGCTTATTCTAAACAGGTCTGCAGAGTGATTGCTTGAAGCCCAAGGACTATTGGCCCGGAAGCTCTTCGAAACCATAGTTTGCCGAAACTATATATGACACGTACAAATATCGAGCAATTGACCGCTTTAGGACTTGAAGTGATTTTTACCAATTTAAAGTGTCCTCTCGTAGTGTTTCCATGTTTGCCGGCAGGTGGGCACGTTTGAGAGGTACCAATTACATCAACTTCACGTGTAGGTGCAAAATACACAACGTCTAGCAAACACCACACTACACCCACGCCCGGCAGATACAAGTCGAATACTGTGGAACGGTCCGTCAACAGAATGACCATCTTCTGACCATTCCATAGTATAATGTTACGCAGCCAAGACCTCTGGAGCTACCACAGCAGAAGACCTCATCAAGAGCCCAGAAGCTGTCCATTGCCTTCAAAGAACAATCACAGTTGAGCACCTTCACAAGTAGATTACCGACCGGAACCCGCTTCTACCTGGCGTTTTCCGACCAATGGACACCAGACATGACGCTGTCGGGCACAGTGTACAGCCCCCTGCTAAGAGCGATTAGCAGCGAGCCCAGCGGACATAATTGCAATCGCCCTTGCTCCCCCTCCTGAACTCCCCCACTCACCCCGCGGAGACTGAGATCACCAAAGGCAGTGTTGAAGCGCGCTCAAAGTCTACAGCGTCATGGGGAAAGGGGGAAGAAAGGGGGTTTGCCGAGCAACTCATGCCAAGACGATAATGCGAGAGAGAGAGATGCACGGCGTAGTTCTTGGCGAGGCCAAGAACAGGAGCCGGCGATCAAGGGATCAGAGTGTCACTGCATTGTACATTTACTTTTCCGGTGTACCGCTAACCAATGCTGGACAGCTGCAAAGAAGATCGCAGACAAGGATCGTCTCGCTCGGCGTTGGCGCCAAGAGTGATGTGCCCAGAACAAAATTCGAATTGATTTTTGGGACTCGGAGGGATTGTTTCATACACGGTCGATAACTTCAAACCTCACACGTATATTGGAGTTTATCGTTCAAGCTTGACTCGGTTTGGAACCGCCAAGCCACGTCATTGTTTATTTGGGATGAGAGTTTCCCAGGACCTGGAGAAATGTAATTAGAACAAACTTTGATGATATCCCCCCACCTTTTGTTTTGTTTTTTTACTCAATACCGAGAGGCTTCTCGGTTCCGCTGGCCAAGAGTCTGTGGAACCGGAGTCCGTTTCATCGATGCAGTCCGCTGGACGTTTGAATGGGCTCGAGAGGCAATATCTCATTCCCCGGCACGAGGCATTGCTCCAGAAGGGAAACGTATCTGATTGTTTACACAATTCATGCATTGGTGTCATATTTAGGATCCTTAGACTCCCCAGTCTGCATTGATCCGATCTCCACAGCAGATCCCCAGGACCCTTCTGAGGACACCCCTGTCGTGCTTGGCGATGCTGCCGACTCTGACCGCAGGGCCAAAGCCAAATCATACGAACAACTGTTAGTTTGCATTCCCGGAGGCAAGAATAGTATCAAAGACCGAGTCCACAGCCACCAGCCTCTGCAAAGCACGGTACAGTATATTGGAGCCCAGAAGAAGGAAGTCCTTGAATAGTAACACAAGCTGTTGAGACCGTCATCGTCTGCATCACGACCTGGCTGGAGCACCAGGATCATCGGCCATTCGTAAAACACCGATGATTAACTTAGTCGGCCGCCCATCAGGCCGTGTCCGAAGTCTCCCCGAAATCGTCTCGTGTACAAACCGCCCAATGTGTCATGCTATTACAAACGATACAACAAGAGAAACAAAAACAACTCCAAGAGCACGCGTCAATAGCCATAACGACCGTGCATCAGGCACATCAGGCTCTCATTCGGAACACCTACCTGAACGGACGAGGAACCCTGCATCAGACACGCGACGATCTGAACATCGCGGCTCTGTTCGCACGAACCCAGAAATGACCTTACTCTGTCGCTGCATAACATACCTGCTATAACGAGAGGCACCCAGGAACCCCCAACGTAACGCTCCAGGTCCCGAAGCCGGTTTCTCAGCGATCCCGCATTATTTTGAATAAGTGATATGCGCTACTGAGTGCACGCACAGCAGGACAGAGTTCACCCGATGCCCCTTATGAACATCGCGTCGAGTGTGTGGGGAATGTAAGCTCGACTTCTCCTGTCGATCATGGGCCGGACAGGGTCACAACATGTGGCCGTTGTTTTGGAGCGAGACGCGTCGCGAGTGTAGCTTGTGTCATTCCTTCTTATGTAAGATGTCATCATAGTATTCTTGTTCCTGGTCCTTTTCATAGCGGAGCTTGAGATCTGGTCGATAGGGGCTCCAAGCCGTGTGTCTAAGTTTACCCATCTCCCCCATTTGTCTCCTCGAGGCTGTCAAGTACGTATACGCTGAGTACTGGCTAGAAGGAGAAAAAGTCCGAGTACCGTCCGAGTCAGGCATAATCCTTAACTTTATGCCAGATCAAGCAAATTGATGAAAGTAAGATCGTGCTTAGGCTTACGGGGGCAGAGGCTGGGCAACTTTGTTGCTCTTGTTGATCGTCGCAAGGGTTCGTCGGTACAGTATACAGACCAGAGGGCTACAGCCAAGAAGACAGAGCCACACACCACTCAAGTAGACACAAAAACAGCTGTTGCCGGCAATTGAAAGACTTCAGGTACCCGCGCAATTTAGCCGTGTAGGGCTGATTAGCCAAATTACTATTTCGTCTGACACACTGGTGGGTCCGATAACAAAATTTTCAGGAACCCGTCTTAATCTCTCAATGGAGAGTGGCATGCGACAGATGGCCCGAACCAGAATCCACGGTTCCAAGGCCACGCACGAACAACGTAAATCACAAAAACAGGGACTGCTATGACATGTCACAGACTTTCGTGCCGACACCCGCGTTACCGCGTCGGCCTTTTTGGATTACGGAAACCCGACCGACAAGCCGAGATCAAAGAGAAATTCTAACGCCGAGAAAAAACCTGCCGAGGCGCACATATTGGTTCCAGTCGGACACTGACCATTCCAGCCATGGAGGCAATAGTGCCAATCAATCCCGAGGCCAGAAAAAATCAAAGAAAAAAAAAAGAAACCAGAAAAAGCACAGACAACAATAACGCCCGGGAATGGTTTCCGTAGAGACGAACGACGGTAGTTTCCAGTGCCAGAGTGCATATCAACTACTCAGAAGACAATGGATCGAGTTGAGTCGTACTCAAGGGCCATGGCCCCTCTTTGCCAGAAACACCGAACAAAAAGTCCCCCACGGAAAAGTGACGCAGACAATTGATACACAATGCATGAAAAAAAAAGCCTCAACCAAACGTCCCATAATAGCACAAAATAGTATGGTGAAAACTCGTGATGAGGCTTTTTTCCCTCGCCCTCCATTTACACCGATGCTCCCGCTCCAACCACGACCACCACTAACCACGTTCATCTCCTTGCATTATGCATCGTGCATCGTGCACAACGGAGTTAGACGGGCAAGTCAAAAAGTTTAAAGCTTGCCTGCAGGCGCGGGAATTGCATAAATTCCATCCTAGCTCGGCCACCGAAAACCCCGACTTTCTCCTCATCGCTCCATGTTCTGCCCATGGAGAATCCGGTCTAAACTGGGGTGGGGGGGGGGGGTGGAAACCCGAACATGGGACGCTGAGATCGCTTGGCGAACCAGAGGTTGTGGACAGAGTTAAGATTAGCGTGGGACGGTCGAATCAATAGACTAATCGAATAAGGTGACGGTGGGTGAAACCGTGGTACGTACTCGTACAGGTATGACAGTACGAACTAAAGAGGAGGTATGACAGTACGAACAAAAGATGACAGGTACAAGAGACGACGCGTTTTCCTTTTCGCGAGGCGTCCGTATGGAGATTTGACAACAACGGTTTAATCTTCTCCGCGGGACATGGGCGCCCTGGATTACGCTATCCTCGTAGTTGGGATAGTGCAGGACAAAAGCCCATAAGCTGCGCGACACAAAAATGCCTCATGGAGCTCTCAACGGCAAAGCGGACTGTGATACGCGGGTAAAGTAGAGCTACGATTTGGCAGGGCGATCGCCTAGTGGGGCTCCAGTCACGATTACTCCTCGGGCCCACCGGTGAGGGTTTGGCTCAGATGAGACCCATACCTGCCCTCTCTGTGCCGGCTGTGATTGCTGGACATGGGCTGATGATCCATCCCGCTACTGTAGGTACACGGCTGCGTGTGAGCCAAGAATACCTAGGGTGGCTCTTTTGGGTGTAGACTGTGTGGCTTCCATCTGTTTCTGCCCACAGGGAGGGGGGGGTGGGGGATTCTGGAGGAGGTGAGGGCTGCTTTGTTAGAGAGTCAATTCGGGGTCAATTAAGTTCGGGGAAGGTTTCGTGGTATAGAGAGTGTCTTTGTGTGTTTTTGGATGCAAAGAGAAGGTATTGGCGCGATACCTACTTCACCCGATGGGCAAAAGAAAGGAACGGAGGAAAAAAAAAGCAGGTTTGTGTTAGTCATCTGTTTTTGGGACACTTGATTGGCCGTAGGGGCGCATCGTGACTATACCCGAACGGGGAGTTTCATTCCTTCCAGACCGCAATAGGGAACAGCCCGTATGGTGAGATACCGGTAATGAATGATCACGGGGCGTGTTCCTGGAGTGGCATAGTAGGACAAGTGCGAAAAGGGAAAAGCGAAAGCGGCGTGATGACCTGCTTATGACGTGAGAGTTTCGCTCTTATCTTCCCTAGGATCTGTGACAAGAGTGCCGATTCCCAAATTTTGCCCTGCATGCTCAAGGGCGAGAGCGAGAACGACCAGGATTTTCGAGTCCAAGTTTTTTCGTTTCACAGTATCGTAAAAGAAGGACCCAGCTGCGGCTTATCCATGGAACAGCTGTCCCTCGAAGGCTTCTAGAAAACGTCTCGAACAACCGAGCTCATCTGTACACGCACAGCTCTTGGCTCCACCACTTCCTAAAACATACTCCGCAGCGTCTATGCGGATTGGGTGCCGGTGAGCCCACCCTGAAGCTCGCACTTTCTCCGACCTCGATCATGTTCGGCGGCTACACCGATTGTTCGCGGGTGGCAACGGGCTTTCTATGAAGTTTCTCTTACGGCGTGGCAACTGGCCTGGGCCCAATTTATCATGAGGCATTTTCATACTGGATTTAGGGAGGTCTGGGGAATCGCCGTGTCCCAAATCCTTTCACTATGTCAGCGGCGCGATCCCAAAGGCTGAAAGCATCGGATCCCGGTCTGTACACACGTGAGCTTTCGCAGTGACGGTGACGCACTGTCGAGCACACATGCGCATGGACACGAAAATCATTGCCGATTGCCGTCGACTTTACCTCCACAGATGTAATACTACCAGGATATGTAAATCCAGGGGAATGTGCGAGTTGTAGCATTGTGGTTGCAACTCGACATATCCAGCCATCATAATCTACTTGCTACACATCCGCGACAGTCTGCCTTGTGGGACAAAGCTACGAGGTTCCACGGGTCGCGCGTGGGGTCCCTCTCTCAAGTCGATGAGTGCGCCAATTCAAAACCATCTGGCTCTGTGAATGGATAGAAGACTCTCCACCACGACCGATCTCATAGACCCTGTTCCTGTTCCACCACGACACAGAAGTACCTTTGCGACCTATGATATGTATCTAGATAGTCCTGGACGGAAGGACGGCGAAGCCAAAAAAAAAAACTCGTACTTTGTCTCGAGAGAATCGTCGCACTCACCCACCTCATGATCGCGTAAAAGGGCTTGGCTGACGTGGGCAGCACTCAAACGGCGAGAATCCCCCGGAATTGATCATAACTCACATCATCGACCCTCGCACGGGGCTGCCGGAGGACACAGCGCAACGCCGTCGCGTCGCAAGTTTCTGCCCTTCCCGCTTCCCAGCCGCATTTGATTTGGCCCACACGCATACCGAAGCGGTCGGTTTCCCGAACGAGGTTGGCCCCCCAATGATTCACTAATTCCTCCTGATGGGGTTAGCTGTGATAGCTGATGGCTGATAGCTGGAGATGAAGGGGAGATCTCGGAGAGTCTCAGCTCAGAATGTAGACCGTGGATACGGCAACTCGACCTACTGCAGGTAGATTACCCAGGCGCGCTCGCTGTCTGGCCCTCTCTAGCCCTCTATACCCATCTCGACGAAGATTGACGGCCTCGGCCCCTCTCTCATGATTTGAGTTGCGAGGTGTCTGCAATTGGTTCTCCAGGACGGGACGTCAGCCGCGGAACGCGCCGGTAGGGATTCTAACTCGGGTAGACCAAGACATACGTAGAGTGCTGGACAGTATCAAGGATGGCTCGAGCAACCGGGAAGAGATGAACACTACACGGTCATGGTTCGGGGAAGACATCCTGCGAACCCGGGGTGCAGGCTTCGTTCTTCCTTGGGTCGAGGTGATGCCGGATGATCGTAACGGCCAATGGCAGCCCAGACAAAGTACATCTTGGGAAGATCGATAGAAGGTTCGCACTGGCAGACATCCGCGCAGTCCGGCGAAAAAGCTTGCCTCGCAAAGCCGGGATTATACCCTGTTTACAGTAGGCTCGCGCACATCAGACGATCCGAGTTGAGCTACGTGGTGCCCGTCATATCTCATTTCCAATGACTGCCAAATACCTCACGAGGGAGCGGGTGCTCGGCACCATGAAGTAAGATGAACGGAATGTAGTAAAGCAAACCCCGAATCTCACGGAAAGTGACCATCGTGACGCCAACAATCAATGGTGAGTATCACCCTCAGTGTGGCCCCCTCGTCTACGGAATTGGGTGACTGAGTCGACGCCGATCAGCTCTGAGCGATGAAATCATCAGAGGGGCGGGACTCGGCCGATGATAGGCCCGCGGCCCACAAGACTAGATTGCTCTAGCGGATGGAGTTGGCCGGGCGCAAAGGCGAATAGAGACCGCCGAATTAAATGACGCTTCTGGGGACTCCACGAGGGCCAGGTGGGTAACGATCGACCGTGGTTGGTGAGATACGGAGGACGAAGGGGGCAGCTTGCGCGAGGGCGGTGGAGGTAAGCGTGGGAGGCCGTGCCGATAATTTGCACCTTGGTCTCTCTTTATGTCATGATGGTAATTTACCTGCTTCGGGGGGTAAATATGCCAGAGTTCGTACATAGCTCATAGTTTGGGGGTTGTCTTGGCTGCTTGCGGTGCCCCTTGCTATTGATCTTGGTATTGGCAATGGCACTGGCACTGACAATGACAATAACAAGATACTGTAACTATCTGGGATATTCGGTTTGAGCGGCGTGTAAAAGTAGGGAAGTGAGGTTGGAAAGAAATTCCTCTGAATTGAGTTTCGCCGTCATGGGCTACCCTTTGGTACAGGGGGGAAAGAGACAGATCTCGGGCTATCCGACTGTGTCAAACAACATGCTCCTGCAAGGGCCATGAAGCATTCTAGGACACACAAATTCCAGACAAATTCTCCGTCGCATAACTTTGAGGTTAGAGTAAAAAAACAAATACAGTAGTCTCTCGACGTAGTCTCGTTGCATTTGCCCTGAGGGAAGCTGGGTCTCGGGGCAAAGAAATTACTCCAGACTGAAAATCGCGCATAGTCAAGCTGGGAGCAGCTGGGGCACCGCACTCGGCGAGGCTAGAAAAGCAGTACGATACGCGTGAAGGTAGCTCTGTGGAGGCCGCTCGGCACTCTGCTGCCGGTCGCTGTATTTTTGAAATTTTCTTCTCTAAGCCCAATATGGTACCTTCTTCCCCACTTGGACCGTACCTAAGACGTCTCAGTGGCTGCTCTCGGCTAGTTCCCCCCCTAGCGCGTTGGAGTCGTAGCTTGGTAGGGCAAGGGGCAAAAAGGAAAAATAAGGAATAAGGCTTGGAAAATTCGAAAAAAAAAGAAAATACCACCAAAAATACCAAAAACATCTAGGTGGATACTTTTGAGATGGTACCTCGCACCCACGCCTACTGTATCTTCCCCAGCAACGACATGCACTCTACCATGCTATCCCAAACACGGGATTCACTGGATTTTTATTTTTCATTTTTTAGTTGTATTTTTTTCCGGACCCCCCTAATTTCCATCATTTCCTACTTTCCTACTTTCGTAACCTTCTTTTGGCAAAAATAAAAAAGGAAAAAATCTATTTACCTCACTCGCCCATATCCACAGTCTCTCACCTTGCCCACCCGACCCCCGTATTATAAAGTCGTCCACTCCCTCACACCCACATTCTCTCTCTTTCCTTCTTTTCTTCATAGGAAGCTTCCGTCTCACGCCATAAGTGCATTCGTGTATTGGTGTGTTTGCAGCTCATATCATTGGGTTACCGAAGGCTTAACGAGCCAAAATGGCATCAACTACCCAATCCACTACGCAAATGGCGGAGCGGAGGATCTCCTATGCCCCCGATGTCGAAAATGGTGACCGTCACCGCGAGAACGACGCTGCTGATGGCGGCAACCTCGACGAGTACTCCGCCCTGAACCGCTACATCTCGACTGCTCGCGATGGCCGCCGTGGCTCAACCTCTTCTGGTGCTGCTCTCAGCGAGAAGGGCGCCAAGAAGCCTTTCTGGAAGTTCTGGGGTGCCAAGGGTGATGGTGTCGAGGATGGCTGGCAGGCCCCCGACGAGTGGCTCGAGACCGACCTCCGCTCTGGTCTGAACTCCAGCGACATCGAGCCCCGTCGCAAGAAGTGTGGTTGGAACGAGCTGGTGACTGAGAAGACCAACTTCTTCGTTCAGTTCATCGGTTACTTCCGTGGTCCCATTCTGTATGGTGAGTTTTTTTTTGAACGCATCTCTCGCTCGACGCGTTCTCGATCCAATGCTAACGCGTCATGATTCCTTTCAGTTATGGAACTCGCTGTTCTGCTCGCTGCTGGTCTGCGTGACTGGATTGATCTCGGTGTTATCTGTGGTATTCTTGCGCTTAACGCTCTCGTCGGTTGGTACCAGGAGAAGCAGGCTGCCGATGTCGTCGCTTCCCTCAAGGGTGATATTGCTATGCGTGCTATTGTTGTCCGTAACGGTCAGGAGGAGGAAATCCTTGCCCGTGAACTTGTCACTGGTGACATTGTCGTCGTTGAGGAGGGCACTGTCATCCCCGCTGATGTTCGTCTGATCTGTGACTACGAGAAGCCTGAGATGTTCGACACCTACAAGGAGTACCTCGTCAACGTCAACGACGACACTCTTAAGGAGAAGGCCGAGGACGATGATGAGGATGATGCTCGTGAGGCCCACCAGGGTGTCTCTCTGATTGCTTGCGATCAGTCCGCCATCACTGGTGAGTCCCTCGCCGTCGACAAGTACATGGCCGATACCTGTTACTACACCACCGGTTGCAAGCGTGGCAAGGCCTACGGTATCGTCACTGCTACTGCCCGCCAGTCTTTCGTCGGTAAGACTGCTGCTCTCGTCCAGGGTGCCAAGGATTCCGGTCACTTCAAGGCTGTCATGGACAACATTGGTACCACCCTGCTCGTTCTCGTCATGTTCTGGATTCTCGCGGCCTGGATCGGTGGTTTCTTCCGTCACTTGAGGATCGCTACCCCCGAGGGCTCTGACAACAACTTGCTCCACTACACCCTGATTCTGCTCATTATCGGTGTCCCCGTCGGTCTTCCCGTCGTTACCACCACCACCCTCGCTGTCGGTGCTGCCTACCTCGCCGAGCAGAAGGCTATCGTCCAGAAGCTCACCGCGATCGAGTCCCTCGCTGGTGTCGACATTCTTTGCTCTGACAAGACCGGTACCCTCACTGCCAACCAGCTGTCTATCCGTGAGCCCTACGTCGCCGAGGGTGTTGATGTCAACTGGATGATGGCCGTTGCCGCTATCGCTTCTTCCCACAACGTCAAGAACCTTGACCCCATCGACAAGGTCACTATCCTTACCCTGCGCCGCTACCCCAAGGCCCGTGAAATTCTCTCTCGCAACTGGATTACCGAGAAGTACACTCCTTTCGACCCCGTCTCCAAGCGTATTACCACCATCTGTACCTGCGATGGTGTCCGCTACGTCTGCGCCAAGGGTGCCCCCAAGGCTATTCTGAACATGTCCGAGTGCTCCAAGGAGGAGGCTCAGATGTACCGTGACAAGGCTACTGAGTTCGCTCGCCGTGGTTTCCGTTCCCTTGGTGTCGCCGTCCAGAAGGAGGGCGAGCCCTGGCAGCTTCTGGGCATGTACCCCATGTTCGATCCCCCCCCGTGAGGATACTGCCCACACCATTGCTGAGGCCCAGGTTCTCGGTCTGTCCGTTAAGATGCTTACTGGTGACGCCATCGCTATTGCCAAGGAGACTTGCAAGATGCTTGCCCTTGGTACCAAGGTTTACGACTCTGAGCGCCTGATCCACGGTGGTCTCGCTGGTTCCGCCCAGCACGACCTTGTCGAGAAGGCTGACGGTTTCGCTGAGGTCTTCCCTGAGCACAAGTACCAGGTCGTCGAGATGCTCCAGCAGCGTGGTCACTTGACTGCCATGACTGGTGACGGTGTCAACGACGCTCCCTCCCTGAAGAAGGCTGACTGTGGTATCGCTGTCGAGGGTTCCACTGAGGCTGCCCAGGCTGCCGCCGATATTGTCTTCCTTGCCCCCGGTCTCTCCACCATTGTCGATGCCATCAAGCTTGCCCGCCAGATTTTCCAGCGTATGAAGGCTTACATTCAGTATCGTATTGCCCTGTGTCTTCACCTTGAGATCTACCTTGTTACCTCCATGATCATCATCGACGAGACCATCCGCTCCGACCTGATTGTCTTCATCGCCCTGTTCGCTGATCTTGCCACCATTGCCGTCGCTTACGATAACGCTCACTTCGAGGCCCGCCCCGTCGAGTGGCAGTTGCCCAAGATTTGGGTCATCTCCGTCGTTCTCGGTGTTCTGCTCGCTGCCGCTACCTGGATCATCCGTGGTACCCTCTTCCTCGAGAACGGTGGTATCATCCAGAACTTCGGTTCTCCCCAGGAGATTCTCTTCCTTGAGGTTGCTCTTACTGAGAACTGGCTCATCTTCGTTACCCGTGGTGGTAAGACCTGGCCCTCGTGGCAGCTGGTCATCGCCATCTTCGTTGTCGATGTTCTGGCTACGCTGTTCTGTGTCTTCGGCTGGTTGTCCGGTGACTTCGCCCAGACTCACCCCTACGATCCCGCCGGCCCTGGCTTCTCTATCCACGGCGATGTTGACATTGTCACCGTCGTTGTCATCTGGGCCTACTCCATCGGTGTTACCGTCATCATTGCCGTGGTCTACTACATCTTGACCATCATCCCGGCTCTTGACAACCTTGGCCGCAAGACCCGCTCCAAGGCTGACACCCAGATCGAGAACATGATCGCTCACCTCTCCAAGCTCGCCATTGAGCTCGAGACCGACAAGGAGGGCAAGTCCCGCTACACTCTCGGTGCTCGCGCTGAGGAGATCGAGGAGGACGAGTAAATGTTTCTCCGGAACATTGCCTTATTCCCTTGATGGGCTAATTTTCTGAACTCGATACTGGACCGATGTTCAAATTAATTTTCCTTATTTTATTTTTGATCCCCCTTGCTCATATTCTACCACGCAAATGTGTTGCTTGCACCATCTCTCTGGACATGCATACCGTGGGAAAACTTAAAAAGGCCCTCCACCTGGGGTCTTTTTTCGCTTTCCTTTCTCCCGTACCATAGACTTGCTTGTTTCATTTACCCCTTGTCTTCATTTGCTTTCGAGTCGATAGAGTCAAGTTTTCTTTCTCTACGAGTATGTATGTCGTTAATAGTGGTTTCGAAATGTTCAAGGGATTCTAATCTAATCAAAAACTCATTGCGCTCATTGTAAACCTTCTAGCATTCCACACCTCGTGTCTTCAATTGGAATCTGACTGGGGTGTCTGTTTTCCTTCAAAGAATTCAAATTCATCTCCACCTTACCCCTGTACTTCACCCCGCGTCCTGAGTCTACCGCGCATCTAACAGGTGGAAGCTCAATTCTCCGGCCCCCCATTTCCTCGCCCATCTTTCCCTAGCCAATTTCCCACCATGCGGGGGGAGAATAAGCTTCTCACAACTCCAGTTTCGTGGGGATGCGGAGGTCATACTTGAACAATGCCATTCTACCCTGCACCGATCTCGGCTGTAACGACTCAATTGGGACGATGAAATGGAAGATTTTCCGTCAAGGCAAATCTCATTCAAGGAACTACTCTACTTCTCTTCCGACTATAATAAGCTGCTCAATTCACATCTCGTCATGCTCATGTTTCAAAGACACGAGGAGACTAGACCGGTCTTACCATCAATGCTAGCATGCTCCGCCTACTCTCCATCCTCCTAGCCTGTTGCTGGCACATCCTCAGCGCAGACTCCGCAGCAGTATCCCACATCTCCCGGTCCCAATGCCAATTGAGCGGCACCCATTGTCCACCTGGAACAATCATCGTCTCAGCAACCGACCATCGTGCAGACTACTCGACAGTCCAAAGCGCTATCAACTCTCTTCCCCATGACACATCCTCTCACACGATCCTCATCCTCTCGGGCACTTACAAAGAACAACTCAACGTAACCCGCCCTGGCCCTCTGACCCTGCTAGGCCAAACCAATTCTCCAGACGATGCCACCAAAAACACTGTAACTATCACCTGGGCCGCTGCCAATCTAGACTCAACCGGCCAAAGCGTCGACAACGTCTACTCTAGCGTCCTCATAGTCTCACCTACCCTCGACGCAAGCCTCACCGGCTCAGGAACAACCGGCTTCGCCGTGCCCGATGATACACCGTTTGGTAATAAGGACTTCCGTGCCTACAACATCGACTTTACGAATACCTGGGCCGAGTACACCGACGGCCCAGCACACGCCCTCAGCTTTAGTCGCGCAAACGGCGGATTCTACCACTGCGGATTCTACTCCTATCAAGACACGGTCTACATCGGGAAGCTTGGAAATGCCTACTTCTACAAATCCATTCTCGCGGGCCAAACCGATTTCCTCTATGGCTTTGGCACCGCATGGATTCAGTCCTCTGATGTCCTTCTCCGAGGCTGCGGAGGTGGAATCACAGCGTGGAAGGGAACGAACACCACCTTTGAGAATAAGTATGGCGTTTACATTGTCGATTCGACAGTGAAGGCGGCGAATTCCTCTATCGCGCCCGATATCAAGGGGTCGTGTGCGTTGGGCCGGCCGTGGAATTCGCAGCATCGGTCTATTTTCGCTGACTCGTATGAGGACGGGAGTATTGATGCGAGTGGATACATCGATTGGATTGTCAGTGGGGTGGCGAGGTATGAGAAGGGAATTACGCTCATGGCGGAGTATAAGACTTATGGACCCGGGTTCAATGCGACTGGGAGACGGGATGGGAATGTTACGACAGTCTTGGACAAGAAGGGTTATGCGCCGTATAGTGAGCCGAAGAAAGTTTTCCAGAATCAGACGGGTGAGTTTGGGGATGTGAATTGGATTGATTGGGAGACTGTTTCTGCTTAAGAATCCCTAGTATCGTTGCTTGTGCATAGACAGTGGCAGTGGTGTTCATGTCAGAAACAGTGCATAACCGGACTTGCACACACCTGTTCCCATATACCCTGGACCTGGTTTCCTTGAACCCCGACGCCACTATGGCAATCACCAATAACTTCCATACAAAGTCCAAACCTCCCCCTCACAGAACATCACTAATCAGCTACCCGCACATCTTCGCCCCGTCCACATCCTCCGTAACATGCACCCCCTCTGGATTCTCCATTTCACCCACAGTCACTAGTAACCCCAACCGTCCAAGTCTAGCTAGATACGCCGCCCCCGTATCCGCCCAAACCCTATACTCCTGAACCTTCAAGCCCTTGCCTGCATCCTCCGCAACAACAATGCGATAAATGAACGTTTCATCCCACGCTTGGTCGGTAGATTTCCATACGAACTTTGCGTTCCCGCGTAGACAAACGGTCATCGAGACCTCGTCGACAACCCAGGCAGTGTCGAGTTCGAAGTTCATGTTTTGGATATTAAGGTGTTGGGATAGTAGATCAAAGTAGTGGCTTATACCTTCTTGGCCCGTGAAAGAGCGGCCTAGGAAAGGGGCTAGTTGGGGGAGGCCGTGTTCGAAACATAGGGGAGGTGGATTGGTTGTGAATGTTGAGAGGAGGGTTGACTTTGGCGTGGACGGGGTTGTGAGGGCGGACAACAGGGATTGAACTGCGTCGATGAGGGATTTACGAGGAGCCATTTTGACGGAAATGGCCACGGTAGGAGGTGAGTTGGTGTGAAAAATAGACTCGTTCAAAGGATGCTGGATTACTTCAAGGTGCGAAGTTGAGCCGACGATGGGAATTACATAACAATGACGTGGAAATAAGAATGGTTCTTTTTGAATGTGTGTTTATTTTCTTTTTTCTTCTGTGTCAAGTCCCTAGATTTCTCCAGGATAGATTCCTTCATAGTTTTTGAGGAGGGTCGAGTCTCGACCTTCGCTCTCCGTGAGGATGGATTTCCCTTTTGGGGAGGTCCATTAGAAAAGCACATCCTCATTTGCCCAAAAAAAAAAAAGAAAAGAAAAGAAAAAGGGGATAACTCCAGTGCTGGCTTTCTAAATGAAAGCATTGAAAACAAAAAACACCAAATCAGAGTATGATCCGGAGAGGCATGAGGTAAAAGAAAACACCGGATCCTTGTTGAAATCATACATAGCTTCGCCACCCCTTCCAGACCACCAAATTGCAGGATCACTGCCGCCAGGACTTGCCGCAGTTCATGCATGTACAGAACAGAGTCATCGGTTCATCAGCACTGCGAGTCTGAGCCTCGGTGTAGGTAACCTTGCGCTGACCGCACTTTCCGCACTGCAGACTGGTACTGATACTGCGCTCCTGCTGGGGAACCATGGCATTGTCCATGTTCTGCTTTTTGAGTTTCTCGTCCTTCTCGCGCTGCTCTTCAGAGCGCAGCTCGTCACTAGTCATACGCACAAACTTGTGCGCCGTGATTTCGCCGGAAACAACGCGCACTCGCAGTAAGGCATTCGATTTATTCTTCAGGTTCTGGAACAGACTGCGCATCTTCTGCTTGTATTCCGGCTTGGTCTCAGGACCCAGGTGGTCGTATGCAGCAGCTTCCACTTCGCGCGCCTTTGCCAGCACAACCTTAGGCGACTCTGTCGAGCCCAAACACAGCCCATCGTACATCAAACCCGTGCAGCTATCACGGACGGCGTTTCCGAGCTGGTTGACGTCCACACCATCTGCCTTCCATGTCCGCTTGTCTGGTGGGACTGACAGCTTCGATGCCTTATCAGATGGTGTCGCTCCCGCCGGTGTTGATGCGCCAGTGCCGTTCGCCGGCCGGGGAGATCCGCTGGATCCTCGGCTTGCGGCTGATCCACCCTGCTTCTGCTTATTGACTTCGTTCCGCCATTTGGAGACGATCTCGCCCGACAGCTGTGCGACTTCCTTAGACGAGTGCTGCTTAAATTTGTTGACAATGATACCGATGCGAGTCGATCTCAACAGATCCTCTGATGCCCGCACACCGTTTTGCAGGTCCTTCAGCATGCCCAGGATCACCGTTGCCGTCTCCTTTTGTGACGCAGCCTTCGTCAAGGCCTTGGCCTTGGCCTCGATTGCTTTGGCATCCATAGCCACAGTAGATAGCGTGGAGTCGTAGTCAGGTGTGATGGGGAGGCGCTTTTTGTAGATGAGTTCCCGTTCAAGTCTGCATAGTGAAGCTCGTCAGTATCTTGTCATGATCAATATGCAAAAGAACGATGTTGCTAGAGGCTCAAATGGCTGGCAGTCGATGTGCTCGAGCAGCGCATGCCGCGCATCGCTCACGACAAGACCGAGCCAAAAAAAATATAAACCCAGACAATGTTCCGCACACAATTTTCTTGTTCAAGCCGGAACGCCGTGGCAGCTCTGGTGATGTACACCGCAGCATCAAGCCGGACGAGTCAGACATCTTGCTTGATGACATAGCATTCTGAAGGCTCAAAAATGTCCCGACAGGCCGGTAGACATAATGCGCGCGTTCACGTGTAGCTTGCGACCGCGGAGGTACGCAGATGGGGCTTGGGTAGGGGCTGATTTGCGCGGGCACTTACAAACCGAAGACGCGGTAAAGAGTAGGCGAAAATTAGATCGGACGGCAGGAAAAGCGAGTGTAGAAGAAAAAGGCCGAGAGCACAAGGACGGAGAGTGAAAGAGTGGGCAACTCGGAGGTCGCGCGCCAAGACGTGGCTGCCCAATTCGGTAATCTCTCACTCATCCACTTCGAAGTATACAACTATCCACCTCACATCCTAGTGACGACCTATTCTACTAAAGTTGGAGAGCAAATGAAAAAAATTAAGTAAAAATGAAATGGTCGCCTGATGATCAGGGGTATATTCACATCTATCTGGAGTTTCTGTATCCGCCCAAGACACCAGAACTTGGCTATGCATAGGAGAAGGTGAAGGGGTGGGATTATGTGCAGTCGTCATCGTCAACGGGGTATAAAAGACATGGGGAAATTTTTTCGGGATATGGCGTTCAATGTCGTCAGTCAGGTCCTCATCTCATGAGACCAAAGGTTATGGCTGGAGCCACTTCGTATGAGAAGGTGCGGTGGGACTGGCCAATTTCGCAAGGCAGAGGTGATGCCTTCAGAGTCCGTCAATGATGGACAATGAGATACTAGGCAGAGATACTAGGACCAGAATGCCAGTCAAGAGTCATCGGGCTTAGATGCCAGTCTTGCCCAGAACATCGGCCAGCTCATCAACATCCTTGTCGGACTTTTGAGACACCTTCTCTTCTTCGGCGAGGTCGGCATCCTTGAGAATCTTCTCAGCCTTCGCTTCTTCCTCTTCCGCCTCTTCCTCCTCTTCTTCCTCCTCTTCGGATTCCTCCTCCTCAAGCTCATCCAGCTCATCAACGCCCCAGGTGTCCTCGGCGTCGTCGTCAGAACCATGCTCCTCCTGACGGGCCTCCAAAAGCTCCCGCAGGGCGACGATGTTAACATCATCCTCGTTGAAGATGTTGCCGTTCAGCTCAACACGACGCAGGCTAGGAAGGGCAGTCTTAGCGGCGAAAGCGAGTTCCTTGACACAGTCGGCCTTGACCTCGTTGTACTGCATACGAATAGTCTGGAGCTTCTGGTTTTTGTTGGCGGCCAGAGACTTGGCAACCTTGATACCACCACGGGCAGAAAGCAGGCAATCACCGACACCAAGCTCAATCAGAGAAGGCCAGCCCTCCAGGACAGCAGCCAGAGCAGTGGACCCCATCAAAGTAAAGGTGTTATCCTGCAGATCCAGAACCTCCAGGGAGCTAGCGTGACGAAGACCATTCTTGAGCAGGTGCGAGATACCTTCCTGGCGGATGCCGTTCTGGGTCATCTTGACTGACTTCATGCCAGCAGAGTGCTTCTCATAGGCACGAGCCCAAGCCTCCATACTGCCGTTTTCTAGGCGATTGCGTCCGCATACAATGCTCTCCAGCAGAACGACCTCCTTGCCCTCCTTACGTGCTTCCTCCTTGCGCTCGGCAAGCTTGCTCAGAGCATCGGCGACGAGAGTTCCCGCAGCGGGGCCGAGACCGTTGTTGTTGAGGATCAGGTGGCGGAGGGGGGTGTGGCGCGAAAGGAAGTCGACCAGAGGAGCCTGGGTGTTGAGGCCGAAGGCATTGTCGGAGAGGTTAACGGTGTGGACGGAGGGGATCTCGAGGAGAGCATCCAGAAGGGACTTCAAAGCTGGAGGGATCTCGGAGAGGAGACGCGAAGTGAAGATATCGGCAAGCTCGGCGATCTCAAGGCTCTTCTGGGTAGCGATGACAGCGCCGAGGCGCTCGCAAGCACCGACACCCAGGGTGTTGCCACCAAATCGGACTTCGGTATAATCGAAGTTCTCGACCAGAGGCTTGATGTGGGACTCAATGTCCTCAGCAGTGTCGAGTTTGAGGCCTTTGCCCTCGAGCGAGAAGACCTTACGAGGGGCCATGGCGGGGTAGATTGTCAGGGAAATGAAAGAAATTGAGATGAGAAAATAGGGCCCAAAGTAGGTAGGAGAGACGAGAGCAGAATTTCACGCACGAGAAGGAAAGATCGCACCCGAAAAAAGAGAAATTCAAGAGGCAAGACAGGAGGCAAAATAGTAACAAAGCGGGATGTTTTGGCGATAACAAAAAAAAACAATACGGTGCGTGGTGCGGACCAGCTGCGCAAAAAATTCATTACTAATCTCAGAATGGTCTCATCGCGACATGGCGAACTTTCTGTCTTGATACATTGTCGTTCCCTGTCGCTCTATACTCTCGCTTCCAGTCATCCTTTCGCAAGATATTAATTCATCGAAATGTCGTGGCTCTTTGGTTCCTCCGGTACGTTCATTCCATCGTTCTTTGCGATCCACATTTCCGCCGTCCCAGATGCCTGCACATTGCGCAACGACTACACTACGAGCCTGGGAAGGTATCGACCTGTCGCTAATACTTCAGATACAGAAAAGAACGCGCCGGCCCCTGCCGAGTCCAAGACCCAGCCCACGCAAACCGAGAAGCCCAAGGTAAGTTCATGACCGCCACCAGAAACAAGTCGCAACTTTCAAACTAACTCCTCTTCTTCATAGCCCTGCTGCGTTTGCAAAGAGGAGAAGGCCGCCCGTGATGACTGCATGCTATTTTCCAAGTCCGACGACCCCCAGAAGGAGTGCCAGTCGATGGTTGAAAAGTACAAGACCTGCATGGCCGGCTTCGGCTTCAAGGTCTAGGCGACCATGGAGTTGTCTGTATATTACAATTGTACCATAGCATTCATTGGCTGGAGTTTTCTTTTATTTTTTCTTCCTAGTCTGTGAATATTCTCCGGTCTGGATTTGGGGAAGAATGGGACCAAGGGACTGCATTGCGCTCGAATAGATACCGAGTTTACGAATACAACCTCTCATCCCTTACAACAAAGAACGAACTTGTCATTATCTATGATCAGATTGATTGAGTCTAGCTCTAGTAGCACATTGTACCCAACGAAAAGTGCGCATAATGGGGTATCAAAAATTGCACAGCCACCCAATGCGCTGTTTCACTGCTTCTTCTTCCGACTCTCTTCTTCGGCCGCCTGCAGATCGATCCGCCGGCATTGGGTGATCAACTTCCACATGCACCAGATATACATGATCCCGAATCCGCCGGCTCCGACGAGGGCGTTGAGAACCACCCACAGATCCGGCTTGCCCGGCAGGGGCTCGACGAACTCCTCGAGAACATGCCAGCCAATCATGGCTATGTAGAAAACAAAGTGGAGGATCTTTGTGAAAATATTGAGCTCGAATTGCGAGTTCGGGTCCTCGAGCGATGACCGGCTCCGATATGTCTCAAAGGAGAGGAGGAAGTCCGATAAGGTAAGCCCAGAGAAGGGTCATCACGGCATAAGGCACACTCAGCTCTTCGCGTTTAAGAAGCGGGTACATGGTCCACGAGCCCAAAATATTGGCTAGGCCGACCCAGGCGCGATTCTCCTTGTTCAGGCCGCCGTCACCGGCGAGCGAGAGGGTCATTGGGAGGAGAGGAAGGAGGACGCTCTTCTCGTGCACTTGGAAGGAGAAGAGAAAGAATCCCCAGGAAACGCAAGACATTGCAGGGAGAATGAGCGAGGCTCGCGGGTGGCGGAAAATGATGGCACATGGAACAATAATTGAACCAAGAGTGGCGCCGAGTGATGCTCGTTGGAGGAGCGAGGTCTCAAACCGATTGAGCTTGTAGAATGTGTGGATGGCACACCAGGCATTCGCAACCTTATCTTCGAAGATACCACGAGCGAAGGGCAGCACGCGGTGAATGGTTTGTGTCAGCTGGAAAATGACCGCATATGCCACCGATTTTTTATCAATGGAGATCGGCAGTGCCTGAAGTAGAGGAGGCTGTGGCGAGGAAGCGATGAATTCTCGCGCTTCAGGACCAGTTGCGCCGATCAAGAGCGGCGCGAAAAGCAGAGTAAAGGCGGCAGTCGTGATTAGGGCGATGTTGATCAACCGAGGAATATGGATATGGGGGAAGACGCAGACTCCCAAAAGGTAAGCGAAAATGACAGGTGCATAGTAAAGTGCCATCTGCTTGAAGCCCAGAGCTCCGACGAAGAATATACAGGCCCAGAGCATACGTCCGGCCAGAATTGCATCCAAGCTCGCAACCACTAGGCCCAACATCACGGTGTTGTACTGGAAATGACCATGATCGATGAGAATTGTCGCGGGCTGGAGGAGAACGGCGACTAGAGCAATCGAGGAAGACCACGCATGTACACCCTGCATCCGAGTATAACGACGAAGGAAGTTGACGGCAGCCGGAATGTAAACGAGGTATTCGGAGACGACGACGGTGGCGCGCATATAAACCTTCAAATTGGGGTCCTCGAAGCCGCGGGATTTGTCTAATGCGAACCATGCAGGCTCAATGGCGGTACCACTGCCTCCGATCAGCCAATGCGTCTCTCAGACACGAGATATACATACATCTTCCCGAGCAACCAACTATGGTATGCGGTCAATGGGGGTAATCGAGGCCCCAGTACTGCAAGTCGTAGAGATACCACTTGGCCATAGGTAGATGCTGGGTGATCTCCATCCAATGCCGTTGGGCCTCAAAATCACCGTGCATTGGCGGTACCTGAAATCCTGGATGATGTGAGCAGTCATTCATTTCCAGAGGTCCCAATATGCCTACCAGAGTAACCCCACAGACTGACAGCCCATCGGAAAAGACCGACAGCCATCAAGATGAGAGGCAGGATCAGCCATTGAGACACGCCTGCTCGAGCAGGCCAGAGGAATGAGACAAGAGGAAAGGTGGGCGAGTATTTGCCTTCTCCAATGTCTAAGATTAGGTTGTTATTCGAGCCCGGGCTGATCAGGAACTTTCTCTTCTTCCGCGGACGGTGCGAGGGGGGGTGGGAGGAGGCATCACAATCCAAGCTAGGTGGCGAGTCAGTATCCCATCGACGACAATCACAGTCGATAGAATGAGCTTGTGAAACAAGAAGAGACCTGGTCAACCAACCCTGAGAAGAGGACTCAGAGTACCGCGGAATGACATTGCGCAGCGCAGCAACGTGAGAGGTTGCGAGGTACCCGTAATGTCTCCACTGAGCGGCATAGTTAGTGCCTGGGTCTAGCTTTTTAAGGTAGGCGGAACGTCTTTCTGCCAGCCTCTGAATTTTTTTTTCTCAGAAATTTTTCTGATAAGAGAAGCTTCCCCCAGCTGCAGGCAAGAATTTTTCTTCCTCTTCATCCTCCCTCCCATCCCCTTTTGCTATCACATACTTTTGTGCTAGCACTTTTCTTGATTCTCTTTTCAAGAAACCTCCATCCATAAGTACATATCCCCCTTCCACTAACTGACGCAGCTGCGTGGGTTCCCATACTTGCAAATTTTTTTTGTCAGTACACAGTACTTTCAACAGACTTTTAAGTGGGCTTTTTCACATCGAGGGCTGTGGGCTTGATCTTCTGCATATCTATTCTGTGGGCTCTGTGGGACATTTCCTCGTGGGTTTCATATTCTAGTTGCGTATCGCCGGTCTCTGTGGGCTTGAACTCTGTCCGTTGTGGGTTACTTGTGGGTATCGACCAGCTTGTGATCAGATCACTCCTGGCTGTTGCTGTTTCCATCTCCTGAGGGTTGTTGCATTTATCACATCTACACGGGTGTATTTGAGGGCTTGTTGGCTTTGCCGCACATTTTCCAAATCGCTTATATCCTGTTCCCCAAACCACTGTACGTGGGATGTGAGGTGGACCCTACTTGTTACACAGTGCTAACATTCTTTTCTCGCTGCAGCACACACAATGTCGAAGACTAAGGTTTCCTCCAAGGTCGATAAGAAGGCCGAGAAGGTCTTGGCCAAGGCCAAGGACACTGGTGTCACCAAGTCCAAGGACGCTGCCAAGAAGGTCGCCTCCAAGGACAAGGCCTCCAAGAAGAACAAGAAGAAGGAGCCCACTCCTTCCAGCTCTGAGTCTGAGTCTGAGTCCCAGTCCGAGGAGTCCTCCAGCTCCTCCGAGTCTGAGGATGAGAAGCCTGCCCCCAAGAAGGATACAAAGAAGGTTGAGAAGAAGGTTGCCAAGAAGGAGGAGTCTTCCTCCGAGTCCGACTCTGATGAAGAGATGAAGGATGGCTCCTCCAGCTCCGAGTCTGAGTCTGAGGACGAGAAGCCCGCCGCCAAGAAGGTCGAGAAGAAGGCTGAGTCTTCCGACTCTTCCGACTCCTCTGACTCTGAGTCCGAGGCTGAGGCCCCCAAGAAGGCTGCTGCCAAGGCTGAGTCTTCTGACTCTGACTCCTCTGACTCTGAGTCTGAGGATGAGAAGCCCGCCAAGAAGGATGCCAAGAAGGACTCCAGCGACAGCGAGTCTGGCTCCGACTCTGACAGCTCCGACTCCTCCGACTCTGAGTCTGAGGACAGCGAGGAGACTGCTGTCTCCTCCAAGAAGCGCAAGGCTGAGGAGGAGCCCGTCGCTGCCCCCAAGAAGGCCAAGACCGAGGCCGCCCCCGAGGGCGCCTCCGCCAACCTGTTCGTCGGCAACCTGTCCTGGAACGTTGACGAGGACTGGCTCCGCAGTGAGTTCGAGTCCTTCGGTGAGCTCTCCGGCTGCCGTATCGTCACCGACCGTGAGTCTGGTCGCTCCCGTGGGTAAGTTGTTCATTCTTCATGTCTTCCGCGTCCTCCCAGTCACTAACTACATCTTCCAGATTCGGTTACGTTGAGTACACCAACGCTGCCGATGCCGCTAAGGCTTATGCCGCCAAGAAGGACTCTGATCTTGATGGCCGTACCATCAACCTGGACTACGCTACTGGCCGCCAGAACAAGCAGGAGGGTGGTGACCGTGCCCAGGCTCGCGCCGGCAAGTACGGTGACCAGACCAGCCCCGAGTCCGACACCCTGTTCGTCGGCAACCTCCCCTTCAGCGCTTCCGAGGATTCTATCCGCGACCTGTTCTCCGAGCAGGGCAACATTCTCGGTATCCGCCTGCCCACTGACCCCGAGTCCGGTCGCCCCAAGGGCTTCGGTTACATCCAGTTCGGCTCCATTGAGGAGGCCAAGGCTGCCCACGGTGCCCTCAACGGTGAGGAGCTCGAGGGTCGCTCCATCCGCCTTGACTTCAGCACCCCCCGTCCTCCCCGTGAGGGTGGTGGTGGCTTCGGCGGCCGTGGTGGTGGCCGTGGTGGTTTCGGTGGCCGCGGCGGCGGTGGTCGTGGTGGTGGCCGTGGCCGTGGTGGCTTCGGTGGTGGCCGCGGTGGGTTCGGTGGTGACCGTGGTGGCTTCAACAAGGCCAAGGGCAGCATCCCTGAGTTCAAGGGCAGCAAGATCACTTTCTAAGCCTTTTACTGACTGTATTTTGCTATTCTCATATGGGAGTTCATGGGCCATCGGAGGCCCCGGTAACTAAAAAAGTTAGCTTGTATTTGATAGTCTAGGATGATTGCAATGTAATCTCATATTTCACATTTTCACATTTTCACATTTTCACACTTTCACACTTTGTCTCTTTTTTCCTTCCCTTTGAAGCGTAAGAAGTATATACTGCCAGTGGGCACCGCCCGGCTCCCCCGCATGCCCCAATCTCTTTGTTGTTACTCTTTCATTGCAAACGCAAGATCAGAGCTGAATGACCGGTCCGATTCTCTTCTGAATCAGATTTTGTAGTTCTTCTCCTCAAATTTTGGCATCTGTATCAAATTTGTTCCATCTACGTCGTTTTTCTTCAGCTCTATAGTGTTGACCCCTCTCATCGGTGGCTTCCGTCACGGGCTGCAAATCACCTGCGGCGTCTGCTGATCACCTCATCATCCACTCCTTGTTTTTTTCTTTTCCTGCCCCTTTCTTCTCTATCTCTACCCTCATTACTCCGTTGGACTCTCTTTGATATCGCAGGACCTGAGTCGCTACAGGTGCCATCTAACCGGAACTGCGAATACCAATCTCCTTCAAAGGTCTTGGAGTATTGGGCATCAATGATAGGGCCGATCCTCTCCACACTGATAAGATAACCTCGTCGATTGCTTCTTCCCCACGCCTGACCGCTGTTCCACCGGGTGGCCTGACTCCTATAATCTGTGTTCCACCTCCGTATTCCTAGATTCCATTTCTATCTTCCATCCTTCCTCCCTCCTCTACTCTTCACCTTGGCCATGCAACCAAATCACTGCGACCTGCTAGGTCAGGTGCGCGAGCCCAGAGCCGCACGTCAACTGATGCGCGATGGCCACTCGCTCGATCGTGGTCAGCCCCGGCCGTCCGGTGCGGTTGGCATGAGATCAGAAACCTCTGGTATGTTGCTTTCCTTATATACTCGTGCAGGGTACCTCCTCTGTCCTCGCGATCCGGTTTCGACATGCAGTCGCTTTGTTCGCCTTTGATTCATGCTTCAGTATGTACTCACTACAGTATTACATAGACTCTTGGATTGAAGTATCATCACAGCCGTCATCTTCATCCTTATCCTCGGCTGCTACGAACGACGATATCATTACAACTGGTCTTCGTGTGGACAATGGAGAAGGCGGAATGTATCAGCATCGCAGTCGACGACGACGCCTGCAACACCTCGCCGCCGTTACCACAGCCCAGGTGGACTACTCATCAAGAGACGCTAGCCTGGCGAGCAGCAGCCAAGAGGAATATGAAGAGAGCGAGAGTGAGCCCGATCCCAACTTGAGCAGCTCAAATGAGGATATCAATCGCCCGGCTCTACGGGTCCCGCTATCCGCACTCCCTTCTCCCTCAGATGCAGTTGCAGCCTCGAGTGATGATGAAGATGACGATGCTTCTACTGCTCTTGGTATGGGCATCAGCCCATCACCATTCGTCCCCCAGCCCAATCTCTTTTCTCATCCACCAGCAACAAGTGACCCCTCGTGGACTCGTCCAAATGAGTCGCGCCGCTCTCCGCCCAATGTGCTCTCCACCTCCAGCCGGGGCACTGCAATCCGCCGAGATTCATACCCGCCCAACGTACGATCTCGCAGATCCCAGCAATCCCAACACAGCCCCTTCAACATGATTTCGCCTTCCCACCATGCAGACCACGACGCTGCCCTCCGGGCCAGTCTCTCAACCCTCTTGTCCTGCGCAGCCGCCGCCCGAGGCCTCCCCAAAGCAGATAACCAACCAACTTCATCCAGTCCAGGCCCCTCCCAGCCATCAACCTTCCGTCTAGTGGGCGAGTCAGTCGCCATGGGTGAGGAAAGCGGCGAAGAAGCCTCTTCCCCACGATACATCGAATCAAGTTCCTCAGTGGGCCCGTCCCGCCGGCGGCACCCCCGCACCGCTCCTGGTCCACCCTCCAAGGCCAAGCGCCGATCCATCTCGCCTAAAGACCGCAGCACAAAGAAGAGTCGACATGCAAGTCTATCAGACTCAACGAGCCCCGTCAGTCCAACAATCATGACGTGGGTCATCAGCGCGGGTGTCGTGGTCCTATTCTCAGCAATCAGCTTCTCGGCCGGATATATGCTCGGTCGCGAAGTCAGTCACGTTGAAGCGGGGATGATGGGAGATGGAAGTGTACCTGGCGCACGTTCATCGGCGGCCTGTGGACAGGAAGCTATGAGAGGAGGACTCAGGCGATTCCGGTGGGGGACTGCAGCTGCCAGCTCTGCTAGTCTGGCGTGATGTGACATGCCTCATGATTTGAATGGCGATAAACGAATACTTTGATGAGAGTATGATGCGGATGCGAGAGCTCCGCTCTGATACCCTTCCACGTTCCTTGATGTTGTCTTGTTTTTTTGATCTTGGTTTCAGTCAGCAGGTCTTCGATGAGCTGCTGCTTGCAAAATTGTGTCGTCTTCCTTTTGCTGTGGCTTTTTGTCACTGGGATTGGAGCTTGGGGGTGCATTTTGTTCGGTTTGTGGTGCTTGATGGTGCTTTTAATATTGACCTCAATCTATACCCTGTTAATTGTTGTCCTTTGACATATGCAGTCGTAGAGATGATGCTTACATTGGCAACGAAATTAAAGTAGCTCTCCAGGGCCCCTGAATTGAGTGTAGAGTATCAGTGTCCTCGACTTGAAAACAACAAAGGTAGAGAAGACCTTGAAGGGGAAATCCTTCTTCCACCGCCCCCCTCCTCTGAGCCAACGTGAGGCGAAGGACGTCAAGAGCAGCAAGGCTACGCAAAGACCCGAAAGCATCTAACACACCTACATCTCTCCCAAAGCTTCTTCAAAATTGTCAGTAGGCAAGAAACAAACTCCCCTCACTTCCAAGCTCACAAAGTCCGACCTCAACCTTCCCCAATGCCCCCCCTTCAGCACTGAACAAAACCCAAATTCAAATCCCGAGTCTCTCTCCAATATCACATACTTTTACTTAATAATTCCTGCAGGGAAATGGCACCGTCGCACCCGAATCTAGACCAGATACGACCGGGATACACAAACACCGAGCCATCAAATAATTCCCCACTCTCCAAAAGCCGACTGTAGATCATCTGTTAGGGTAGATCGCCGATCATCACGATCCATGAATGGAATCGACGCTGTCTACCTATTTAAAATAACAAATAAAAAATATATAAACTCAAAAGATAAGGATCGAAAATACAATGTCCTGAAAGGGGATGTGGCTGGTGCCTTCGATGAGAAAGGGGAAAAGGGAGGAAAAAAAGAACAAAGTGGAGTGGACCGGAGAAACGGACTCTATGAACGATTTGACATAGGCTCAGCATGAAGGAGGGGTCCCTCGTGGAGCAGACAATAGAAATGCAATGCCACCACTCGGGCCAGACCCGCCACCCGCACGGCAAATGGGGCCATGACGTGACACGATCGTTGTCCTGGATGTGACATTGTACATTGATGCGACTTCTATCTCTATCAATAAAGGCGATCCTCCAAGATGGGGATAGGGGAGGGAAATAGTGAGTGAGGCAAACCAAATCAAGGCGAGGATCCTCACTCCAGGCCTATACTGCATGTCACACAACATAAACCGTGAACCTTCGGTGCCAACCCTTGGAAACGGGTACCGGGCAGCAGAAAGAAGAAAAAAGAAACGTTAGACCCGGCATCCCGAATAAGGTATTCGAGTGCGAGTTTCGCAGCATCAGCTAGGAGTACTATTGCGTGGGGTCCGCTCGGGACGGGCCTGAGGGGAATCGGGAGCGTGGAGACCGGGTTTGTATTTCCTGGGGCATAGGTGCTGGTCACTGTTGTCGGGTGTTGGGGAGACAGGGGAAGAGGAGATTCCTATTGGAACTGTTTACGAGCGCTGTGGATTGCGAGAAGCCTAGTGGGGAGCTAGGATGCTACTTGCGTAGTGGGTAAGTGGGAATATGAGGACGAGCTACCGGTGACTTGCAGGGGCCACGAAGTGTAGTGTTGTAGGGCGAAGTGCGTAGTGCGGAGGGGGATGATCGGCGCAGGGGCCAGATGCAGGTCATTGCGTGATGGTTGCTTTTTTTTTGGTGCTTTTGTGGGCCCGGGTACCTGGGTCGGTGGTGATTGTGCTTGGGGGGATTATGACGCTGAAGTCGGTCCTAGATGAAAGTGGGGGTTCAGGCGTTGCAGTTGCGTGAAACAGGTTTCGGGTTGAGTTTTGGTTCGGGAGGTCCACTTGGAGATTACAGGCCGTTCGATTATAATACTGGAGGTTTCAAGATGTGATGGCTAGACACAGATGTGGTATACTGATGGAGTAATAATCGTATTTGTATAGACAGTCTGCTATGTACGTGCGGATGAAGCATGTTGCCAATGCGTATATATCCGGTCCCGGTACCCAAGAATGAACGCCGCGCTTATCGCTAGAAATAAAAGGTGAAGGTTGAAACAAAAGAGAAAACTGCAAGTCGGTCCCCCGCTCGTTGGGGCTGACTGTGGTCGTATGTCCAGATGAGAAAATGACAGTCGACACCTCGAAAGGCAAACTTATACAAAAGAACAGAAGAATTGTTGAAGGGTGAAAAATGTAGGCAATCGTGGACGCCTGAGCAAGGACAATAGAAAAAGCGGCTCAAGTGGTTGCCTCTGACCGTCGACGATGTTTTAAATCGTCCCGGCTGAGGAGTCGGCGGAGTTTTGAGACAAAGCGACCAGGCAGACACTCTATAATAAATATTGTTAATGATGATCCATCAAACAAAGGCCATGCCATGAAACGTACCATTGCTTCGTTGCACACAGGGAGGCTCTTCCAGCGACTGCGTGGTATATGCTGCGGCCCAATAGCCCGTGTGGCGGTAACCGGTGAATGCGCAGTTGTTGGGATTGTAGCGTGGCTGCAGGGCCGCAACGTGCGGATAGAGCTCTGCTAACGGAGACAGCAATTCATCTGGAGGCGGCGAGCGCCGGCTGTCGATACTCGGTCGGGACTATTCCAGAAGGTCAGTGAATCCAGGATCAGCCAGAAGCGAGGGACTGACGTACGTAGAGTTCATAGTTTGTCTTGTACATTTTGGGAAGTGGAGGGTGAAATATGCAGAGAACGGACAAGGCCGAGGATATTTCCGTTCACAAACTTTTGTTTCGAAATTGAGACGTGCAGGGTGGCTCAGTTAGGGGGACGAGATGGAAATCTGCAGTTGAGATGGCGAGATGCAGCATTTAAAAAGATATGGTTGTGACGTTCAGCCGTGGAGCGGAGCCGAGTCCGAGCCGGGGGTCTCTCTCACGTCAATCTGAAGAGGAAACTAGCGAGCCTAAGCCCGGTGATCTCGATAACCAGGAACCCGGGAGTCGGTCAAGCCCGATGCATGGTTGTGATTGGGTCCACCTGCGCTCGGACACTGGTTGATTTCGATTTGGTCGCAATCGACCGATCTATTGGGGTGCCCGAGCTAGGATCATGGATCATAATTCAGGAATCATGGATCATGGACAGATGAAACCTTGGAATCTGAAACCTAGTACCTAGTACCTAGCACCTAGCACCTAGCACCTAGCACCCAGAACCTGCAATATGAGGAGCCGGAAGCCTGCTGTGCACTGCTCTGGGATCCCTCGTTCTGGGAATCCCTTGCGCAAACCCACGTTATCAGGTACCACGTCACCCTGGTCTTGTCGCCTGCATTGCCTACATCTACGTGGTAGGGCCGCATGATCGTCGCGATGTACGATCCCCGAACATCTCCAATGTATTTGTGACCCGCTTTGGCACAATACGATGTGCCTGTCAGGTCGCACCGATCAATGAGAGAGTACGATCCCCCCTAGAATCAAAGAAGTATGGTCGCGCGAAGGCTTCCAAATTATTTCATTCCCCAATCCCCGAAATGCTATACGATAGTCGGGTGAGGTCAACCAAACTATTGGGACGCTAAGTTTCCTGTTCGGTGGACAAGATCTGACCCAGACAGCCAATTGGCCTACAATCCTATTGTTGATCCACCGAACAAATCCGAAGTCACAGCCACAGCCTCCTTACCGCTTCGAGCCAAGCGCACAAACCACATGCTCGGCCACGCCGTGGCGTGTGCTGTGGCTAGTGAATTCTCATCGACCGTGAAAAAAGTGTGGCTCAAGCTCCCTCGCTAGTTCCATTGGTTCTGTTGTCGCCTTATTCCTCCACTTGGCCCGAACTAGCCCTTGATCTTCAAATGTGATCGTTGGGGGACATCACACGGCGGGCCCCCCCCTACGGGCTGTCCGTCAGTGCTCACCCTATTAAGGGCCCATTCGCCCCGGAATGGGAGACCTCAAATCTGTCAATTCTCAACTTGAAGCTTCCCGGACGACTTTGATTTATACATGTCGACTATCAATCATGTCACTGAGCATGGGTTCCGGAAGAGAATGCTGGGAAAACTCTCCATGTATGGATCTAAGAGATCAATATTCTCGCGATCCTCAAAGTATGTTCGAGAACTCCCTGTCCCAAGTCCCATATTCTGAGACCCCTTCCAGGACCGGTCGAGCGAGAGGCTGAATGCTCCTCCGATAGGCATGAGACCCGTCGCGAGGGCGTAAATCCCCCAGAGGCCCAAGCCGTCTTGAATGACAGCGAGTTTGGTCGGGTCGACCCCACGGGCTGGTACCCACACTACAAGAACTGTGTGCAATACTTTGTGGAACAAGGCCAGCACATGCAGACAGTGCAGTCCGTGGCTGCATTTATCAACATTCGTCTGCCATGCCAACGTCCCCAAGACATACCTGCACCGGGACAATCTGCAGCGCCGTTTATCTCTTTGCGTCCCTATGTTCGCCGGTTGATTGTCACGGCGCAAGATTCGGCACTCGTCATGCGCGCATTCTTCGGCGATGACTGGGCTGCCGGCGTGGGCTGCATTTACAAACAAGAGCGCGCCAACTACCTCTTCACGGCGAAGAGCAGCGGCTGGGGCGCGACCAAAACAGCGTACGATATCCTGCCCGATGAGCAGACACCATTCCTGCGAGCCCTGCGCGAGCCTACTGAAGACGAGCTTCGGGCGGCTGAAGCGAGATGGAGCGAATGGCTGGCGATGGAGGACTGGATGGTGGGGGCTCGGAGTCCCTGGTAGGGGTGTAACCCCTCCGTGATGAGACATGACCATTTTCTTTTGTCTTTTTTCCTATTTTCTCTCACTTTCCGTCATTCATTTGGGGCCAAAAGGAGTAGTTCTCTGGCGTTCCAGAATTATTTGAGGGGTGGTAGCCTATCCCATGCGCACAAGACCATCATTTCGAGAAAATCCGAATCCCAAAATTCACAAGTCCACTTGTTTCCAGAACCCCTCAAAAAGGTCAATCCTGACCATCGACCTCCCCAAATTGATCGTCCACGCCAATGCAGAGTTGACAGTGATCGTCGGCGGATCCCCTGTCAGAATCAATAGTGCCGCACCGCCACAGGCACAGACCGGACGTGACAAATACTTTAAAGCAGGGAAACAGATCACAGAATCGATTGCGCGTGCCCAAATTAATTGCACAATAATCGCGTTCGGACCCTCGGCTTTAAGATGATTTGATCGTGAAATCAGGGAATCATTTAATATAAACACAAAGACACTATCTAGGTCGGGATTAGTTCGACGCCCCCCGTATCCACCGCAATCTGACTCACTCCAGACATGTCAACCTCAGAAGAAGACATCCCCTGGACAACAATACAAATAGTCTTCTAGGTTATTCGTTGAGAACCCGATCGGCTTTCCACTTTGTGACAGCTCAATTCCAAATCGCCCATCATCCAGGTATTCGGGCCCCGCATTCAGATCCTGATGCCCGAACTAAATCAATCCCCGGGTTATGTCAAGCACGCCTCCCAAAACACAATGACGATAACCCAAATCCACGAACATGATGCAACCAGCATTCTTCCAATCCTGGCATCTCACCTTCCCCACTCAATCACCTGTCTCCGCCGGATCCAACACGGCGTCGCCTACCCGTCCCCCACCGCCAAGATCCTGGCCACTTTCCCGTCCTCAGCTACCCCTGACCCTGGCACTCCGTGGCTGGCTGCACGGGTGGATCTTTTTCTAGGCCGTCAGACTCAGATCGTGCTATACAGCAGCCTGGAGTCCCGCACGTCACTACCCCCGATCGCCCCTGCCACCCAGAGTGACGGGTCCCCCGATCCCGTCATATCCACTTTTGACGCAGCCCCAGCCGAGTTGGATCTTGCTCGTGATCAGCTCTTGGCAATGATGCGACATGTCAAGTGTAATTTGTTGCCCGAGTACCTGGCATCCCTGTCTCTGTCTGAACCGGGACCTGAACCTGGATCTGGATCTGGATCTGGATCTGGAGCCCAAAGTGCGGCTGAAGAGAAAACTAAAATTCTCCGAACAATTAATAGCCTCCCGCTAATTCCACCCCCAAGCCCAAAGGCTTTCTTATTTGGCGCGATTCCATCAGCTCTCTTTGTGTTGCTGATGCGCGATCGAATCTTCGTCGACGCCAACGGACAGGCTAATCCCGGCCCTGGACTGCGGATTCATCGTTTCGATAATCCGCCGTATTTTACGTATCTGTTCTCTAGAGCTGTCTTCGGCGCTATGGATACATCGACTCTACCAGATGGGTATAGGTATCATGATCGGAAGGGTAGAGTCGGTGTTCTGCCCGAGCATTTGGATCTCGTGCAGAGTCGGACGCATATTCCCAGGCCGAGGGAGCAGTTGTTGAAGATGCCTGGAGTTGCGATTTATTACGATGATGATAGCAGAGATGGTTTCGGGGGGGGGGGAAGAAGATGCCTATTGCGTGGGGGTTCCTGGGTGTGGATGGGGCTGTTGCGACGTTAAATGTCGAGCCTGAGCATAGGGGGAAAGGGTTGGCAGTTGCGCTTTCGAAGAAGGTCATGAAAGAGGGCATTGTGCCTGGGGGTGCTTTTGGGGCTGAACGGTCGGATATTCAGGATGAAGTGTTGAGGGACAAGCTGGGGGAGTGGGTGCATACCGAGGTTGCGCAGTCTAACAAGGCGAGTAGAAGAGTCATGGAGAAGATTGGGGGTGAGGTTATGGCTACTGTTATGTGGACTGCCATTGAGCTGCTTGATTGAGGCTAGCTCTGGAAGTTTTTATCACTTCAAAATGAGTGAGTGACTGGAGTTATTTTAAATCTTGTAGATGGCCGAATATGCCACGTGAAGTGAATGAACAATTCATGCTTGCGATATATACGGACACTGTACTAGTGGGACAATTCTAACATTGGACTCCAAAAGCTCGAAAGCCAACGCCCTTCTTTCTTTCGGGCCCCAGATTGGTAATGACGGGATCTCCCCTTTCTCAATCAAGAAGACGTACCGAAGGTGAACTGCGGAATGTTGATGGTGCTGACAGTCCAGGTCTTTCCATTGTCAGTGGTCTTCATGTTTCCAGTGACACCGTCACCCTTGCTCAGAGTGTTGATGTAGTTGGGGTCGGCAACATCCAGAATGATCTTGGTATTGATCCAAGCTTGTGGCAACATTAGCACAATTCCAACAATGCCATTTCTCTCTTTGAACATACAATGAGCTCCAACAGTGCCGCAATTGTCCTCGGCGCACTCGACGGCACTACCCCAGCCCTGGGCCTTTGCATCGCTGGTGGAAAGGGTAGACACGGTCCGATTGTTGACGAGAACAGTCTGTGTGTAGTTGCCGGTCGAATCGTCAAATTTGTCTATTGATGAGTTAGCTTTACACTTCTCTGGAAACAGGAGGTTACTCGTACAGTGCATAGTCACCCGGTTGCCCCTTTTGGCAGAAGATGAAGGGCCCTGAACTGGCATCTGGGTGGTTGCTTTGAAAAAGTCTCAGTAAATTCCGTAGTGTAAGAGGTCCAGATACACACCAGAAGTGCTGAGAAGAGTGTAGGCATAGACACTCCAGTCATCGGACTCCCAGTTATCAGCAATAGACTGAATCAAGTCGCCATTGGAGGTACCCATGCCAACCCACAGTGAAGTATCACCCTCTGAGCCACTGGGAGCATCAGGGAGAATGAGTGTAGAAGTTGCCTCGCGAATAAAAGAGTCATCGGCGACTGGGCCGGTGCTGAAAGCCGGTCCCATGGCAGCATTCACTGTACCAGCTGTGAAGGCGAGGACCGAGATGGCCTGGCTAAGAGAAAGAGAAGGCATTGTAGGATAAAGTTGCGTGACGTGTTAAGTTATGCTGAAGATTTTTTAACTTTCAAATTTGTCAATAAGGAGCCTATGACTGCTTTATATTTGTAAAGACGTCTAGTTTTGCTCGTCCTAGCGTGGAACCTTGGACCCTTCAAGTCCCTCGTCAGCGAAGAGCGCGATGTCATTCGCAAATTAAGGTGTTTCGCCTTTATACATATCCACCCGTTACATACTGAGACTAGGCACATTTGTTCCCGCCTTCTCGGGGTTAATTCGGATTTTGGTGTTGTTTGGGGAAATCTTCCGAAGCTTGAAACGCCTGGTTCATATATTCGCCATCTGCTAGTGCCGCAGGGTCGTGCTTTCAGTTAGTTGGTGTCTAAAATCGACTGACAATCAACAATGCTCAGGGACTTGTTAATGGGCCTGTGGAGTTTTGGATTGCTAGTAGTACTTATGCGGATCCTTCGCAAAATTACATAGTCTATGAAAAGGAGAGACAGGAGGGCGGTGAGGGACATGGATATCGAGGGGGGTGTCTTTCATTGTTTGATCATAAAATTCTTCTTGCTATAAATAAACAGTCATGATATTCATCGGAGATTTTATCTACTAGTAGAACCATCGGAAATCCGCACTAGCGGGTTCATACTGGATATTCTCCGTAGGAATATCCTTCGCTTTCAAATGAACACCTTGTGCTCGGTCTCGCTTCTTATTATCCATCATCATCCAAAGACCAAGAAGCAGGGTCAAGTTGATTCCAGTGCCTCCAAAGGCAGCAGTAGTGACCAAGGCCGGGATGTACTTTGGTGCATCTTGCTTACGGAAAATATTGGAGGCCACAACACCCATCAGGTTAGCCATTGGGACGGCGATACTGGTCAAAACGACACGTCGACTTTCGCTGGCGATGTTGTTGTTATACCAGACGTCAAGAAGGACGGACGGTGCTGATGTACCCCAGGTCATCATGAAACAGGCGAAATACGCAACGCTCAGGTCTCTCTCGACATCAATGGCGGCGTAAATAACCATGCCGATGAATGTGAACAGGAATCCGAGGGCAATGAAACGGGAAGCGCCATCTTGTCCAGTCACTGGCGAAAGCAAGAATGAGGAGCACAACGGCACCGGAGACATTAGGCGCCACGGTGTACAAATTTGTCTTGACAGTGCTGTATCCAAGACGCTGGATAATGACAGGCAAGAAAAGCTGGACACCTTGAAGAGGTACGCCAAGGCAGATCTGAATGGCTATAATGGCCCAGCTGGTTCCGTGCTTGAAGATCCGGAAGGCATCTTGGATGTTCAGCTTCTCATCAACTACTGCAGAAATGTCCATCTGGAGTCTAAGACAGGCTAGCTCTTTCTCCGCGGGAGACATAAACTGCGTATGAGGGGCTGACTTAGAGACGGAGAAGCGAAACCCTTTACTCGCCAGAGCATTTCATTTAGACTATGGGAAGACAAGGCGCCTTGCAATCGAGCTTGCCGGAATTACTTGGGACGATGATATTGTCTCCTTCCGAGAGTCTCTTATTCAAGTTGAGAAGTAAAGCTTTCAAAATTCTAGGCTGTGATAGTGGCTGACCGTGTTATAGACTATGGCAAGAGCTGGGCATTCAAGGCAAATGCCCCTATCACTTCACCGAGGAAGAGCTAAGAAGTCATCTCAAGGACGCAGAAGGTTGGAACGAAGTTCAAGACTTCTTTGATAGTATCGATGACTTAGTTAAAAGAGACGGCTGGACTCGACCTGAAACGTTCGAAGCTGCTTCTAAATTTTTCGCCGACCTCCGGGAGCTAGGTCTCAAGCGTATGAAAGGCAAAGAAAGGGACATTTTCGAAAAACAGACTAGCTGGGCGAAAAGTCAAAAATAAGACAAGGCTGCGTTGACTTCTGGCCTGCCTGTCTTGCCTGAAATGAATATTGAAAGAGAAAAAGAATGCAGAACAATTCATGACAAAGCGTGGCAAAAATCAGAGGCAGCTAATCAGATACATAGACGGGTATGGTCTCAATACTTCCCCCCATGACGAAAATGAAGAACCTCACCCAGCCTACACAATTTCATAGACAGGCATAGCTTTCTTCACTTTTTTAACCCACTTTCCAATGTCCTCTACAAAGCGTCGGGCGACGCCTAGTTTTATTCCTTTCTCGATGAAGAAACTTGGGTCTTGATTCTTGTATACCTGCTCGAGGTCAAGACCATGCTCGAGCATCACGTCACACACATGTCGAAATGCGGTTTTAAGGGTCTCATCGCCAACATTTGACACCTGCCATTCGCCATACTCCTTCACAGCTACGTCTCTGAGACCAGGAATCTCAAGTGGGCTGGTAACCGTCAAATCAGCCGCCGGCTTGGGAGCCGAAAAATCGAATCCATAGGCAGAGGGCTGGGAAGGTAGGACGTTGAGAATGCTAATAGGAGGATATGGCGTCCCAGTCCTAGCAGACTGGACTTCCTTGCGCTTGCCTTTATCTATCTTTTGTTGTTCCTCCCTGTATAGTTCGTCGCGTACGGTTTGTGGAACATCTTTGTGACTTTCCAATACCCCACCTTTCTCAACATAGGTGATCAGGCACTTTATGTAATAGGCTTTAAGTGGGTAATTTTTGCCCATGGGGTCCACCCAGCAGTGAGGCCCATATAGGCATATTAGTGAGTCGCATCGCACCATATTATAGATACTACGCTATATAGGTCTCTCGCCAGAAGCATTTTCCTCTGCAATAAGCCTGGCGTCCCGTTTATTAAGCATCCTGCTCGTAACGGAAGATTTCCCTCCCTTTTCTCCTTTCCGACCTACAGCTAAAGAAGAGCGGCGGTCATCTACATAATTAAATCTGATTTTCAGTGTGAGCTCTTTACCCCGTACTAATAGATCAGACCATATCAGAAGCTGCTTCTCGATAGCGGTCCAGATTATGTCGGTATTATTAAATCGTTTAATCAGTTTACGCTTAGTAAGATCGCTTGTTAATACAGTTATAACCGTGTCGTTAGCTGTCACCCGACGGTAACGGGGAGTCTTTCGTCGAAGTGCTTTCTCAAGGTTTTTTCCTAGGGACCATCGCCAGAAGGCGCTAGGGGCCAGGACGACGTCTTCTTCCGTGTCTTGAGACACCTCCCGATTGTTGATTGTCACGCGCCACTCTATACGGTAGTGGATACAGGTTGGCGGTTCCTCGTCGTAAGCTCTTTCCCTCTTCCCACTCGGACAGCTGGAGGAATTTGAGAAGATGTGCCGCAGGTTTGCTTCCAGGCTCGAATCCACCTTCAAGCACGCTAGAGAGAGACGGGCTGGTGACAGATTGTGCTGCATACGAGCTGCCAAAGTACCCCGGGGTTGGTGCGTAGTCCGAGTTTTGTTCCCACGTTCCAGGCTCCATAGATTGGGATCGTTTGTTCCTCAAGTAAGCAATCACAATCCTTGGAACAGCCTGTCAGCTTATTGGAGAGCCATTCGTGGCCAGGGCCGGGGACGAATGAAAGCTGTGATCGGTGATAAAGTCTTGGAAATAGAGGAAAAACATTGCCTACCCGGGTTAGCTTTACAGAGTAATCGTAAGCGTAAGCACAGCTTTCCATATTATGACTAGTGAGCGTAGTGGAAAGTCTGTGGCATGCGGAGAGTGAGAGAGGTCTGACAGGCCGGCGATCATGCCAGATCGCCAGAACTGCAAATCGGTTCCACGAGATTTCATGAGGCTTTACGGTACTAGAACGATGACTCATTTTATTGTTACAGCTGGGTACAGCCATTACAGATAGCATTTTGCCAGAATTTAAAGGCGGTATCCTAGAACAGACTAGCGCATATAGGAATTATTTTCCGGGAAAGAAGTCGCATGAGTATGGAGGTATAACTGATTTCGAAAACTACTGTATCGAAGGGCGAGTAACCCACACGATCATTTACATAATCTAAGGTTCCTCGAGAAAGATAAGCCGCGTCTTGGCGTTTTGTGGTCCGCCAAGTGATAAGCCGTGGCCAATGAGATCTCGTGGAGCCCTAATCGTTCCGATCGTTTTCTTTGCGGGGTTTCTTCGGATGTTTCTCAGATGCCTATCAGGGACCATGGGGTAAATTAAATTGGTATCTGACGGTGCCACCTTCTTACGCCCCTCGCTCATCGTCCGTCAAAGCGTTTTCAATAGCATTTAGCCGCTCCGGCCCATGCCTTAACGGGAAATAAATCTCAGACCTGGAAGCCTCTATGACGATTACCCTGACCAGACTCTATCTACCAGCCTTTGATGCATCCATGTCAACTCATGGGCTCAAAGCCGAGAGTTTTAATTCTTCCAGCTTTTGCCTAGCCCCACTAGGGCTATCTGATTCAACCCAGCGGGATGATCTAGATACCAAAGTGATGCAGCACAAAGAAAAATCGGTTCAACTGACACGGTCGCGATAAACTTGAATGAAAACAAATACTAATAAAATAGTCTCTAATCCTAAATTTAAAGGAGAGGATGAAATATTAGTCAATAGTGTGGCGGATCGTTTGCTGTGAGTCGAACCACCAAGACCAAAGGATTTCCCTTCGATTCTTGAAACGATCGTTAGGAAACGGGATCCAATAGGAAAGAGGCTTGAACTTTCCCATGTGAGGCATGGTGAGATGTGTATCCAAACTATTTCCAGGGCATCAAAGTGTAGTAGCATAGTAATTTATCATCCTAGAGGGTGAAATAATCCAATGCAAAAGGACTCTGTGCCCCCAAAACTGCACACTCTTAGAATCAGCATGTGTGGCTCGGCTGGGCCGACATATTTACCTTGGCGCAGAGGTCTTCATTGAAATATCTCACAGATAGGAAAGCATGACTGGAAAACAAGGCTGAGACCAGAAGATGAAAAATTTCACATGATAATAGAGAGCACCGCACGAGACACTCATATCTAGAGACATTGGGCGAAGTTCCCAGCGCATTCGAAGCTCAGTCATGATTATAATTTGAAATATCGGCTTTAAATTTCGTTTCATGGGCGAAACTATGAAACAAAACAAAAGAGGGCACGATGGCGATAGACATGAGTTATGAAGCATAATATGCCCTCTGGCTCACTTGAAGTAATTGAGGCCTTGTAACCCCGAGCATTGTGTGACCATATTCCCGCAGTAACGTATATAGATCGAATGACAATTAGACTTGTCTTTCCGGAAGAATTTCTAGGTTTTCTGCATCGGACCTCCTCGAAGCACGTCGTGATTTCGTTGACCGAGACAGAAGCTTGGACGGGTGGAAGATACTCATTGCGACCATAGTAAAGAACATCAGCGTTGAATCAAAGACATATAAGAATACCTCATGACTAATGAGGTAGCCATCGTTGCCTTGAGCGTATTCAAGGAGCCGGAAAATCGACCGAATGAGAATAAGGATGCTGGCCACATATAGCCCTGTCATGACGAATTGCCAAGTCGATCTGTGCAGTCCTCTAGATGAGCGAGAAGACTTCTCGGTGGGATTATTGCGAACTCGGTAGTGGAATATTGTGGAAGCTATGATGAAAACACTGAAAAACACTAATTGTACAGCGAGACCGCCAATTGTGATGTGTTCGCCGGTGGTCATCGCGCTAAGTGTTCCACTGGCCATGATTCCGCCGCCTTTATTACAATTAGCTATCGTCGACCTGGGCGACTGAGTGAATCGAGAGGACTATTTACCTGCTGCTTGCATCACAAATGCGATCACATCTCCCGTGACGAAAATTCCGGTAAGCCACTTGACTGGCACTACACTGAAAACTTCAGCGTCCAAATGTACAATGAGTCGACCGAGCGTCATGTATATCGAGGCTGCATAGAGAGGAGGAGCGAGAAGAATCATGATCGTGCTAATTGAGTAAAGAGGGATGTTTTCTTTGTTGTAATGGGCCAGCGCGCGGCATATGTAACCTATAATTTGAACTGTAGCCCCTGTCAGAGATTGCTATGGGCTTCTGCGAAAGTCGCGAGGAAGATGGCAAGGCCTTGAAATGAGAGCGGTCCAACTTACAGACACCTCCAATGACGAAGACTGTAAAGTACCAGGATCGAGTACGAACAACCTGGTAGAGATGATACAAGGTCGCAAGGACAAAAAGAACAATGAAGATGATTGCAGCCACAAGAGAGGGCGTATAGCGGTATAATTTGAAATCTATCTCTCCATTCCCGTTTGAAGCCATGATAGATGGGTGTTGGAACTGGGTCTAGCAACTGTCAAATGGGCTAAGTATACTCCGACCGACAGGAGGGGCGTCAAGGGGAGTTGAAGAGACTTTTCAATGTGGATTTGTCGTCTTGAAGGAGTGGCAGAAAGAGTTCAGTTTGATTATTTTCTGAGCGCGCAGGGTCGGTATTTGAATCAAGTCACGAACGGTTTCATTTGAGCGCCGTAATCGTATTTGGGCTAAAAGCAGGGACGTCATTTTCATTTTATTTTCTTTTTTTCATGTTTTCTCTTGGAGTCTATGGTACTGGATACATTTGACGGCACGGAAATGTGGTGAAATCCCAAGTTGACCCACTCGTATTCGGATTCACGGTTTCGCTGGTTCCTTTTCTGCTAGCGTGGGCCCGGACCAACAACGCCTTTTTCGTCTCTCCGAAGGGGCGATTACCTAAGGCACCAAGGCTTTCCTTAGTTCTTTAGAATAGGCAAATCGCTCTTTCTGTAAACGTCGAAACTCCGTCAATAAAGGAAGGTAGACGGCAGCTCCAAGCAGCCCTTCACGGGTAGTACCTGGCTTAGGTGTTCGATCCTCCTACGCTACCCTTAATGTGTCTTCGCTGTCTCTCCGATGACATTTACGAAGTGTACGAGTAGTGACTGCTGACTAGCATTAGAACTCTTCGCTGCTCTCTGAGATTTGACTTATTCATCCATCCCAAGGATGAGCTTCGCATCAGCATTCAGTACAGTACAAGTTTACAGTCATCAATCGGGGGACCGTATTTTCAAGGCGTCTATCCGTCTCAATTCTCTGTTCGAGACGACCGGCAACGATAAAAATGAAGATGAGCTGGATGAACCCTGAAGGGTGCCTCTCAGTGTGTTCTTCATGATTGACGTAGGTGATAGCCGATGAAATAGAAGAATATCTATTTTAGGGATGACAGCAAGTGATCAATCAAGTGGACTATCAAGGTATCTTCGAGGGTCTCATTCGGTGCTAGCCATCACGGCCCGAAGCCGTCCAAGTGCAGCCAGTAGGTACTTCCCTGGTCGAAAAATTATGTGGTTCAAGGAGTGGAGGTCGATGGCAAATTCATGACCTCAATGGGCCATAGCATCAACTTTGACAGTTGACTCTCCGTCTGGGTACCAATAAGATCGTTGATTTTGAGTATCTCTCTTTCGAAGGAGCCCCTCAAAAACCAGCTATCAACTAGAGTATTGACCAAATAGAAATGAGCAAGAACGACGAGTGAGTGTCCGTGAAAGTAATCATGTTCAGTTCCCTGAACCGAGGCCAAGAACGTACTTGGAAGCAGGATAGGCCAGGACAATATCGCCGCCTCTTCAAAATCCAATTGGATCTCCTTGTCAACAGAGGTCTCAGTAGCTGCGCACTGTAATACGTAGAGAATGCGTGAATACACCGTCTCCAGGATCTCTATAGCGCCAGAGCACTCGTCCACGACTAAGCCTAGACTTGTAGACGGCGAAGGTTGGGATGTCCGCACACTCGAGTGGCTTGATAAGTCATCCTTAGCGGGTTCAAGCCCCGAAATAGAAGCTTTCATATTGGCGACTGCTTCGCTGGCGCCTTCGGCAAATTTGAACAGGCGAGGTGAGCAACGAGAAAGTCGAGATGATGATGCATCGAACGGTAAATCCTTCAAATACCCATCGCCGTGTGGGTATATCACCATCTGCCGGAGTCGACTAGCTTTTAACACATCCCATTGATCTTGTATCACAGTTGATACCCCTCGGTTAAGATATAACCAGTTGAGACGTAAGATGCCATTTGTTGGGGAGGAATGAATTGTTGCTCTGTTCATTTCTTCGGGAATCATGTCAGGCGGATTGAGCTCCTGAACTCTAAGGGATGCAAAGGCAAACCCGACAAGAAGCAAAGAGCCCGTAAAAGCAAGTTCGACATTGGAGGAAGTTATGCAAGACACCTCTTTTCTGAAGCCTTCCAGCCCTCTTTGATGATGCTCCATGATGATTGTCAAGTCCACCGTATCTGAGGGGTCAAGTACGCCAGACCTGTTAGCCTCAGCTTGCTGTGTGATCATGTGGATGCCCCCTAGTGCTAGAAGCAGATGCATCAGAAACCGACTTTTGTTTCCCAAATTCAGGGATGATCCGCTGCCAGATCATGGATCTCCTCGGGTGCAACGACATTTGTCTCGCAGTGTGCAAATGGAAAAATTGAAGGAGCTTCAAATCCTCCATGGCTAGGTTCTCGTGTCCATGATCATACTGGCTCCAGAAAATAGCTGGTAATGTCGCGTTGAGCGGCGGAGCTCCATCCGAGAACCCAAAAGAGTCTGGCAATGGGCATCTATTGTCGTGGCTCGACTCTCCCCTTTTGACTTTAGAGATTTTCTTCGAAGGAATGCGTGGGCTGGGATAAGAGCAAGGTTCGCCTCTAGAAGAGCATGTGCCGCAGGCGGGCTGAAATTCGTCACACTTGGAGATATCAGCATTCGGTTCCCGAGAATCAGTCGGAACTCAACCATCAAGTAATATTCGTACTTTGACCCTTCGGGATTTGCAAGGATAGCAGCCATTGCGAGACTTGGTGTGGCGGATGCGATGTCTTTTCAGAACGCGTTGACTGTCCGAAGTGGCATCAGAAACCACCGAATCTGCCGTGTGTTCGACCATTATTTGGAGATCCTTGCTTTCTGAAGGCGAAAGAAATAAGCACCATTATCGACAACCGTGTGAGGCTGGAGCCTACGCAATGTATTTACGAGTAGGCGAAGTAGGTAGGTTGCGATGAACCCTGGTTGTAGGGCGGCCGACAGCAACCAGAGACGTATCTTCGAAAGGGTCCAATTCCGGCTCTGAACCCGCGCACAGCCCTGGAGGCAGTTTGATGGGAGCTTTTTTGTACTTTACACAAGAAGGTCAATCACATTAAAACGAACTCTCATTCTAAGACCGCTCTTCTGTTCCTGAACTGTGGCGGAAATCATTAAATGGAAGACGTTACCATTCACGCGAGGTCTAAGGAGCCAGATGAAGCCTCGGAGGGAAAAGACAGGGGAAATTGAAGAAGGGAAACTTCCTTTTCGTTGTTTTCTTGTTATATATAGGTAGTAAAATGCTTCAAGGTTCCTCTAAATGTACTGGAGTTTCATCTAATTGAACTTCTCTCACCTGGATTCTTTTCTCGCGCCCAAGTAATCCTCCACTCCTCCGACTTGATTATCTCTTCTGGGCTCTCTTATGATCGCAAATAAGGTAATAATATCATTTCGAAAGCATTTGATTATCACCAGTTATCCGATTCATATAAAAAGTCAGATTTGTTCTTTTATTTGCTGAAAAGTTTCCCTCCATATGAGAAGCCGGCTTCTCATGATTGTACATTGAGCGCTACTCCGTGGATTTCATAATAAGCTGTGGGAAAAGGTAGTGTCTATAGACTACTTCAAATCTTACACAAGCCCAGAATCTCAAATTTTTAGGAAGCAAATAGAGATTAATCGAACCCTGACAGGTAATAAGGTTCATTCATCGACAATACTATGTAGCCTAAATTCAGGCCCACGGGAGACTTAAAAAAAAGAAAAAACTCGGACTTCTCCTATTTTAAGGCTGTGTTGATTGCCTCATGCGGCCAAGTTCATGCTCAGATCTCTTGGGACGACTACCATTTCTGTCGGCAAACCCGATTTTTTGTCGTTAATCGTTCTAATTATTTTATTACTTAATAGAGTTAGAGATCTGATCCACTGGGTAGACGAGGGTCGGCGGGTCCGAGACCCCACCCGTATTCTTATCCAGGTGAGAAACGCTCTAATACGAAAACGGCAGTTCCTGAAGCCTTGCATTCTTTCTTCCCGGTAGTCTGCCGCCTCTCTCAGTAGCCCAGGGCGCCTTGGAAATTGGGACGCGCGCTCCTTTCTTACAAACCCAATAACGCGATACCGATGGGCTTCAAATTTAGATCTTCTGCACGACTGCAAGAAATACCACGGAGGGCGGCTCATCTTCCGTGATTGTACAATCTTTTCGAAACTTCTTCAGGGGTATCTCTTGTTGTGAGATATGAATAGTTCATTTTCAAACTTTCAATGTGGCCTTCTTTCATTTTACTTGCGGCAGTCAACGTGGCTCGCAGCTTACGCGCGCAAACACACCAGAATCCTGCCAGTTCAGGATGGCACCGCGATCCCAGTTGTGTCTTTGTCTCCGAGAGAGGCAATACCACTTTCTGAGCCTCTTCAATGTTACTCCTGCCGCCCAGAACTTCAATCTACGCTAGCAAAGATCTCGCGACTTGGAAACTGGCCAGTCACGCCATTTCCCGAGAAAATAAGTACCCGGTGTTCAATATATTAATCTCCTCAATCGATGGCACTTAAGCGCCGACGCTGAGATATCAGCAGGAGACATTCTACGTTATTACCATGTACAAGAAAGCCCTCTCTGAAAGGACCATCGGATTGATCTTCAACACAATGGACCCTATCAGCGACGATGCTTGGAGCGTTCCCATTCAGTATAACGCCGAGACGATTGACCTGGATCTTTTCCGGGAAGTCGATAATACAGCTTATGTGAAATCTGCTGGAGTCAGCCTCTAGATAGTGGACGTCACGTCTGGCGCCCTAGGGGAACCACCCTTTGGACCTGTTCATGTCGGGAAGTTCATCCCGTGAGGGAAGTGGGGCTTTGATCATGACTTTCGGTCTCCAGGAGAAATTGTCGGCCAGAATCTAAGAGAGTCCTCGGCCTCACATGGCCATAAAGTGTAGATTTCTGCAAACGTATGCCTCACATTATGCATTCTTTATTGACTAAAGACAGGAGGCAGGAATCGTACACGATCCGGAAATCAGCCACGTTGTTTTCGTGGGCACAGAGATGCAGAAAAATTGAGAAACCAAAAACGAAAACGCATGCACCATCGTGCCGATCTATTAGATATCGAACAGAGAAATTTCAAGGCCAGAGATACAAGACAGAATAGACTTCTCGTAATTTCCATCAGTAACTGGGGCATCAGCACTCTCTCTGCGCCAGGCATTTCTTGAACATGAAAAGTGAAAGGACCAATGCAATCAGATAGCGCAATTAATGACTGAATGAGGTGACCCAAGTGAATGATGAGAACGGCGTATTTAATGAAACACAACGTATGCATACTGTGACGATAAGTGGATAGTAAGCGACTGAGGAGGGATGTTTGAGGGTGGGACGAACAGTGAGATAGATATCTAACACAATAGACGATTCGAATGATTATGACAATAGAGTCGACAGCGCCGGATAGCGAGGGCAAGTAGATGCTGGGGGCCGGAAGAAGAAAAGTAAGAGTGTATAATTACACGCCATGATAATATTGATCTGGCTTCACGGTCGGGTCGTTTGGGGGGCGAGTCAACTCATAATCTGGAACAACGTCCATGAACTGAGTAATTTCATGTGGATGAGAGATGTTGAAGATAAGCATGGCAATGAATATAAGCAGTGCGTCGAAAACATATAAATAGATCTCGTGATGCAAGAGGTAGCCATTATTGCCCTGTATGTATTCGACAACTCGAAAGAGCGATCGGACGAGAATCAGTAGACTGGCCACGTAGAGCATGTTGAGATGTTTGCGCCAGGGGATTTCGGCGGCGAAGCAGCGTGGGATAGGGTACTTTCGCAGCTTTGTATCAAACATGACAGCAACGGTGACGAAGAAGCCAAAAAAGATGATCTGGACAAAAAGGCCCACGATGATAAGACGCTCGCCAGTCTTCATTCCATCAAGGCTGCCGCTGCTCTGTATGCCACCACCTGAACGCGAAATTAGCACAAGTGTCCTGCCTTTGACGCTCTTTCAACTTGCGTCTTGTTTCGGTGACACATACCAGCACCCTGAAGAAGAAACGACATAACGTCGCCGGTAACAAAGATCTTGGTCAGCCACTTTTTTTTCAAGATTGCATGCGATTCTGCCTGTAGCACCAAGATGATTCGGCCAAGTAACATGTAGATCGAAGCTGCCAGAAGAGCTGGGGCGAGGAGCAGACAGAGTGTCTGCATTATGTAGGGACCGAGTGTCCAGTTCGGACTTTGGTTGCTTGACAAGGCACGCCCGATGTATCCGATGATCTCGACTAATCACATCAGTGTAAGCATAAAAAGATGTCTAGACCAAGTTTGCACATACGGAGACCTCCTATCACAAAGGGAATGTAGAACCAGGTACGATTTTTGAACAACTGGTAAATGTGGCAGAAGGTTGTGCCCGTAAAAAGGATTGTGAAAAGGACGGCACCGCCCATGCTGGGGTCATAGCGATAGAAAGCAAAAGTTGCATCTTCGTCAGAACGAACGGATGCCATTTGGCTCTGCGATTTGAAACGAGGACTGATACTGCTGTGGTTAAGAAATGTTTGTTGGAAAGGACCGACTCTCACGTATGAAGTCGTAAGGTTGGGCGTTAATCAACATGTAATAGAACTGCTCGTAGACTATCTTATCCCATTTTCAGACAGGACAAATTCTGTTGAGGATTATAAATACTTGCTGGCAAAGGAGTATGGAGTTCAGAAATTAGGTAAAGTTGCATGGGACGCTGGAAATACGAAATAGCACGAAGAAACGCATACGAGTACGGGTGGGTCAGCGGCAAAACGAACACAACTCGCAACTTTTAATTGGAAACAAAAACAAACATAGCCGTCCTCTTCAACATAGCTACAAATAGTCGAAAGGACCCATGTCACGGATTCGCACCTGGAATGGCATGTTCAGGAAGGCCAGAAAAGCGAATGGCTCACAAAATAGAAGGCAAGTGGGTTTTACATCTGTTCCAGGATATCGTCGTTATTCCCGAGTGTCTTTCTGTCGTCGATATCGCCCTTGGCAGTGCTCGCCATGTGTATTTTCTGAGACTTTTTCAGGGTCCCGCTCAGCTGGGTGCTCATATTTGCACTCCTAGCTACGGAAGTCCTGACCCACTTATGTAACCAACGACACCAACGTGTAATGATTGCACACTCCCTCCTTTCGTCTCTTCTCCAACTGGAGTCAAATAATTCGACTAAACTTTATTGGATTGGTTCCCCTGGTAGATTCGGCCCGTTCTGGCATACAAGGCCAAACTGTATCAGCTTGCTGTGACAAGATCATAGATTGATCGTCTCAGTGGAAAGGTCATCTAGGGAATTCTTTCTCATGACCTTTCCGTATGTCGAACGTGGAACTACATTAAGCCTTTTTTGATACTCATTTTCGAAAACGCAGAGAGTTCGCTGTCTTTGGGGAGGCATGATCTATTGGCCCTGCACGTAGATGTCCATTGCGCTGAATTTCGTAATAAGGCTACGTCACATTCGCAACAGGTGGCCCTTGGGGGATGATTTCTTGATACCGAAAGTCAACATGAACTTGTGTCTTCTCTCACACTATGACGGGACGATATTGTTGCAGCCATCATGTCTTCGAACACGGATTCTGAGCTAGATACCGAAACCTCCAGCAACAGCTTTCTGGGTGACCTAGGACCCCCGATCAGAAGGTACCCGTACAAGGGAACTAGAAACTTACGAGAAACAGTGGAGATGGAACTGAGTCGCCAGCAAGAGGAAAATGAGGCCAGTGAATGGGTACTGTTCACCGGAGTGAATAAGCAGACCTTCAGTCGCGACTTCCTAAACTCGGACGATCGTTACCTTGAGCGTTGCTGGAATTCTTACGATTCATCCCAACACCTTCTACTTGTCATAATGACATTCTCACGAGCCCACGAGGTAGCAACACATGTATTCGAAAGGATTCTTCTCTTTTCTATCGACCCAATGGGCCTCGTTAACTGCCTTCGGTCTTTTGGATCGGCCACTTGCAAAGCAGAAAATGGCTCCGCTAAACAGCCCGACTGCCAGTTTTTACCAAAAAGACTTCCTCGAGCTCGAACGAACCAATGGCCCTCAGTTGTGGTGGAAACAGCCTTTTCAGAGTCCCCCTCCAAATTGATATCCGATGGGCGGTTCTGGCTTCGCGAGTCCAACGGCGATGTTCAAGTGGTCATCACAATCAAAATCGGTCGAAGCTCGCCTGAAATCGTGCTAGAGTCATGGGGACTTGTGAATGATAGGCCCAAACGTCAGCAAGTCGTTACGATCAGCAAAGGCAAGAACAATAATGTCTACATTCGGGGCCAGCCGCTTACCATCCGCTTCGACCAACTCTTTCTTCGCCCGTCGAGCATCTCGAAGGAGGGGAATATCAACTTTGGCCAGACTCCTTTGATGGAACTTGCCGAGAACGTCTGGGAAGAGCAAGGGTTTTGACGGTGGCTCAGTCGAAGTCGTTCGTGTTATGGCTCGTAATTAGTTTTCCGTTTTCATATCCTTACAGTTTGTTCGCGAGCATCCGATGCACTTTGCGTTAGGTCAGTGCTCTAGCTTGCCTATGTGTTAGCTACTAAGCGAGAAAGGAATTGAACTACTTAGTTCCAATCCGGAAAACAAATGGATGAACTTTCGAAATTTTTCATGAAAGTGGGAATGATAAGCACAATGTCGCAGAAAATCGCAATAAGGATGGACCACGAAGTGCCCTCGCTCATTGAAGCAATTCAGAACCATTCTCCTACTTTGCTTCGTTGCCTTGTCCTCTTCGCGATGCAATCGAAAAGATACCGCTTTACGCTCTCCACTGTAGATCGCCCGAAGCGGTCTAGCGCCCGAGAATCGGATTGTGGAACGAGTCATTGTCCCGCATATTATCGCCCTACCTCACTATCCCTCTTCTCATACTTTTCGCCAATTGACTCAGTCCCAAGCCGTCATAATGAGCAACACCAAGGGCGTCGCCGAGAACATGCTTTGGGGAGGTCGTTTCACCCGTGAGTTCTCCCCATTACCATCACTACCCTCGTCAATGGCTGCTTCGTCCGATAAGACTGACTCACAAAAAAATCACAGAGGGCCTCGACCCCGTCATGGAGCAGTACAATGCCTCGCTCCCCTACGACCGCATTATGTGGAAGCAAGATATCGCTGGCTCAATCGCCTTCGCCCGCGCCAACACCAAGACCGGCATCCTCACGCTGCACGAGTTCGCCGAGATTGAGCGCGGTTTCGCGCAGATCGCCGAGGAATGGCGCACCGATACCTTCGAGGCCAAGCCCAATGACGAGGACATCCACACTGCCAACGAGCGCCGTCTCAGTGAGATTATCGGCAAGGAGATTGGCGGCAAACTGCACACCGGCCGCTCGCGCAACGAGCAGGTCGCTACCGACATGCGCTTGTGGCTGCGCGACGAGCTCCGCCAACTGGACGGTCTCCTCTGCGATCTGATCAAGGTTTCAATCGCCCGTGCTGAGCAGGAGATTGACTACATCATGCCTGGCTACACTCACCTCCAGAAGGCTCAGCCTGTCCGCTGGTCCCACTGGATGCTCTCCCACGCTACTGCGTTCGCTAGCGAGCTGCAGCGTCTCCGTGAGGTGATCCGCCGCGTCAACCGTAGCCCTCTCGGCTGTGGTGCTCTGGCTGGTAACCCCTTCCAAATTGACCGTCACGCTATGGCCAAGGAGCTGGGCTTCGATGATCTGTTGTACAACTCAATGAACACTGTGGGTGACCGTGACTTTGCTATGGAGACCATGCAGTGGGGTAGCTCGTTCATGCTCAAGATTTCCCGCTGGGCGGAGGACTTGATTATTTACAGCAGTGGAGAGTTTGGCTACGTCCGGTTGTCGGATGCCTACTCGACTGGTTCATCGTTGATGCCGCAGAAGAAGAACGCCGGTGAGTCCACTGATGTACCCTTTTGTTGTTGTTTTTTTTTAACTTCACCATACTGATAATCCATGATAGACTCTCTGGAACTGCTCCGCGGCAAGTCCGGTCGCGCTTTCGGCCAAATGGCCGGCCTGATGATGACCATCAAGGGCCTGCCCACCACCTACAACAAGGATCTGCAGGAGAGCATCGAGCCCCTGCTCGACCACATCAAGACCGTCAGCGACAGCATCCAGATCGCCACCGGTGTTCTGTCCACTCTGACCGCCATCCCCGAGAAGATGATCGCTGCTTTGGCCCCCGAGATGCTGGCCACCGAGATCGCCGACTACCTCGTCCGCAAGGGCGTTCCTTTCCGCGAGGGTCACCACATCTCCGGCCGCGTGGTCGCCCTGGCCGAGCAGAAGAAGGTGCCCATGGATACCCTCTCTCTAGAGCAGCTGAAGGGTGTTGACGCCCGTTTCGACGAGGACGTGCAGTCCTGCCTGGATTATGAGCGTGCCGTTGAGCTCAAGGATGCCATCGGTGGAACCAGCAAGCGCGCCGTTCTGGAGCAGACCGCCGTGCTCAAGAAGCTGCTGTAGAAAACCGAGTCCCTAGTGGATGATATGACGAAAATGCATCGCGGGGACTGATTCAGACCAAAAAGCCACACTGATTGACTTTTATGATTCCTTCGATTCTCGTAAAATTTTCCTGTTCTCGCCTCGGCTATAACGAAAACAGATTTAGCTTCAATTCGGTTCCCGAGTTTCGACACGTTGCGAATTTAAACTTTGCCATCGCGTGGACTTTTTTCTTAATTTTGCTGGGTGTGACACTCCCCACGTCCGCCCTGTTCATTGGCCGCCGTAAATACCTCAAGTATAAGCCGCCACAGACTGCCCGCAACCGTGTGAGGCATTTGTTGCAACCACACGTCGCCTATTAATATAGAATATGCCACGAACTTCCTCTTTCCTCCTTCCCAGGTTCCAGACGCCATGTGGAAGCCTCCGATAGACTTTCTTACCTTGCATTGTGCGTGTCTCCGTCGTGTCACGGTGAATTACTCGAGATTAACGAATCACAGATGCCTGGATCATCACACTGAGTATTCTGAGCTTAGTGATTATCTATCCATATGGAAATCTCCGGGCGATTGATGCCTACTTTTTCGGCGCCAGTGCATCGACCGAGTCGGGCTTGAATACGTGAGTTTCCTTTTGATTTTTGATTTTTTTTTTGACTTTTTTGTCCTGATCTTACCTCCCGTTTCGTTACCGTGGTTCGATCTGACGAGGAATGATGTTAGGGTCGATGTCAAGGCTTTGAAGACCTATCAGCAGGTGTATATCTATCTCGTTCCAATTCTGGGGAATTTGGGCTTCATCAATATCATCGTGGTCGTTGTGCGCTTGCGCTGGTTTGAGAAACGATTGAAGGCTGTTGGTGAGATATTTCCCTGGATAGACTTACTCGGTGGCGCACCTGCTAATACTTTGAGGTTTCTAGCGCCACATCTTCTACGACCACAACCGTCTATCGCTCAAGATGCCGAGGCTCAGCTTCAAGATGAGGTCGGCCCGGAAGGTTGTACCCGACGCCGGTGCACTGAGGAAACAGGATGAGCGTGAATCCCCTGAGAACACTCCGGATGGACTCGACGAGATTTTGGAGATTTCTCCTAGGTTGTTGTTACTCAGAAGGATTAGGATCGTCTTGCAGACACTAATCTATATGCAGTTCCGACAGGGTGACAGACTCAGAGGTCGACATCGACCCCAAGAGTCCCGTTCCGGACCTGCCTCCCATCCGTCAAACAATCCAATTCGCCGATGAGGGGCAATCACGGAATGAGAAAGCCCTTTACATCCCCCCGCCGTGGAGGCGTGATAGAGGTGTGCAGGAATTACAGAGCTTCCGTTGCCTTCAGAAACTGATAATTATGCTCAGGTGGTAGCTTTGTCGAAGTCGAGGAAGACTATGCCGATGATGGTACATTATCCTTTCCCTAAGAGATCTCATTGAATCCCTATATTAACAGAGACTGCTGAAGGAAAATCGATCATGTCAACCTACACCGACCAAGGACGTATCGACGGGCTCCGTCGTCGCCAAACCGCCACGAGCATCTATTCCACAACTACCCGGCCGCTCGAGCAAGCTGCTTCGATGATGTTTCGAGTCGGAGGGTCCGCAAGTTCGACTCGAGCTCCCAATCCCAAACGAGAATTCAAGAACCTGGACCTACCCAATATCTCCTCCCAGGCGACGCAGAGCCGAAACTCTCAGTTCCACAACTTGACAGCCGAGGATCGTCAGAAACTGGGTGGTATCGAGTACCGTAGTTTAAAACTGTTGCTGAAGATTGTCATCGGCTACTTCGTCGGGCTGCATCTTTTCGGAGCCATTTGTCTGGTCGGATGGGTTTTGCACTGTGACCCGAGATATCGTGAATACCTCGCTGAGTGCGGCCAAGGAGATGTCTGGTGGTAAGTCTTAAATCGTTCCCCATCAGACAAGATCCCATACTGATCAACCCACCTTAGGGGCTTCTACTCCTCCCAAACAATGATCTCCAATCTCGGCTTCACTCTAACTCCTGACTCAATGGTCCACTTCCAGGACGCAACATTCCCATTGATTGTCATGAGCTTTCTCGCCTTCGCCGGAAACACTTGCTACCCATGCCTCCTTCGCCTGATCATCTGGATCATGTACAAACTGTGTCCTCAGAACTCGTCGATGAAAGAAACCCTCTCTTTCCTCCTCGACCACCCCCGTCGCTGCTTCACGCTCCTCTTCCCAAGCAAACCAACCTGGATTCTCTTCGGTATCCTGTTCATCATGAACGCCGTGGACGTGATCTTCATCATTGTTCTTGACCTCCACAATCCGGCCGTCGATAACCTCCCCGCTGGTCCACGGACGCTCGCTGCGATCTTCCAAGCCGCCTCGACTCGCCATACGGGGACTGCCATTTTCAATCTGGCGAATGTCAATCCCGCGGTACAGTTCAGTTTGGTGGTGATGATGTACATTGCCGTCTTCCCTATTGCGATCAGTGTCAGAGCAAGCAACGTTTACGAGGAGAGGACCTTAGGTGTTTATGCTGCGGAAACCACTGCTGATGAGCAGAACGGGAAGTCATATATAATCACGCACATTCAGAACCAGTTGAGTTTTGATTTGTGGTATATCTTCCTCGGGTGCTTTTGCATTTGCATTGCTGAGTCTGGAAAGATCGCGGATAACAATGATCCGGTATGTTCCTTTTCTGTGGAAGGTCTTTGGAGGTTTGCTAATATGTTCCAGGCATTCTCGGTCTTCTCGGTCTTGTTCGAGGTTGTTTCAGCATAGTGAGTACACTGGTTGACTTTGGCTGGGTTTCGATAATTGGCTAATACTCCGCAGTGCGAATGTCGGTCTTAGTCTAGGCTATCCAACCAACAATGCTTCCCTCTCTGGGGAGTTCTCCATATTCAGCAAACTCGTCATTTGTTTCATGATGATTCGAGGCCGGCATCGTGGATTGCCGTATAGCATCGATCGGGCCATTGTTCTCCCGGGAGAGAACTTTGTCGATCGTGGAGAGGACGGCGTGTCACAGAGAAGGGAATTGACACAATAACATCTGTGGATTACATTGGCTGCTTCGCAGGTCAATGTTCTTGGTACGATTTACATATACTGCAGGGATATTGGACAGTTAGAATTTTCCCCTGTTATAGATCATGACCTGATGAATACATACACGAGGTTCGCGGGTTTTCCGCCTACCAAGAATTTACCTACTCTAGATCTTTTCCGAGGTTCTCTTAGACGTTAGACGAACCTTGTCCTTGGATTCTTCATTTCAAGTCACAATACTTAAAGGCCACTTCATTACATACAGTCATTAATATCACTATCGTAAATGGTAATTATACATGTGCACACACTCACAACACCACTCACCCGAGCTCTGTATAGGCGGAACGGTGCAAGGGCTTGCAATGCATCGGGTATCAAGCGCTTTTGGTCCTGGCGATCCAGAAGGAATATCAACATTCTAGAATCACCTCCATCCCTCTTATCGAACATACCGCAACCGACGCGTCGCTTCAGCAGCCACAAGTGCACTGATGGCACCGATGAAAAGACAAACGGCGATAGCGTTGGGCTTATCCTTGTCCAGGTTCATCCAATTCGTATCGGACGCGTCGCTTTCCGTGTTTGGCTCAGCGCCCGGTTCGAGGATGGTGAACACGATCCAGCTGATAAACGTGCCGACGAACTGGGGAAGTGTGGTGTAAACATTCAATACACCAAGGTAGATACCAGCGAGCTCGCCCGTGGAGGGGATATTGGAGGCCTGGTCTTCTTCATCTGTGTCGTCGCCGTCCGAGTCATGGTGGTTGAGTCGGAGGACTTCTAATTCCGTATCCGCGGCTGAGCTGCGCATGCTAGCGGATGTAATCATCGTCACGCCGGAGCGGGTGGTTGATCCTGTTGCACCGTTGGTGTTCATTGTGAGTTTGTTAATTTCCACGCCCATAAAGGCGAATGGGGCCCAGCCGCTGATTGCCCACGGAATGCCGCAGACTGCGACGAGGAAGGTTGCGAACCCACGGGAGTGGGCTAGTGGTGCGAAGATCATGGTCGCAGCGAACATGATCTGTGAGATCAGCCAGGCTGTTTGAAGGTCGGGTCGGACTGCGGTCATGGCTTTCAGGGCCGCTGCCACGCCGGGTGGTGGTCGAGGTGTGAAGCGCGTGCGCTTGGTGTCGGGTGATTGTATACAGAATGGTAACAGGACGGAGCTTAGGAAGGTAATTGACGAGAATACTGTCAACGACAGGCTGCCAACTCGACCGACTTCGCCAAGCATATCCGTCGCCTTTGACAAATCCTCCTTGGGCACTTCGTATCGGAAGTAGGTTTCGCCTACCCATGTGGTACTATAGAAGAGGAAAGGGAACCAGCCTGCATACTGTCAGCTATCGAGATGTCTCGTCAGAACTTATGAAAGGTCCATACCGATCCATGCCCAGAATTGAGCCCAGCAAATAGCCTGGATACGGGGCGGCAGATCTAGTGTAGTTTGGAACAGCTGGGATATCACTTGAAATGCACCCGCTTTGCCATCAGAGCCCCTGTCATTATGTTAGCGCGTATGTCCAATGTTGTTGAGAAAGATTGGGAAGTCTACCTCGCTGTGATCAGAACACGCTCCTTCACAGAATACGAGGTAACACCCACAGCGCCGACCAAGGACAATGCCGCGATCACAGTCATTTGTTTAAACTGCGTGTCACCGAAAAATGTTCCAAAGATGCGGACGGTGTCAATTGAGCCGATCACATAGCTGATGAGCTGGCCGATGGCACTCATTCTACCGGCTGTCATAATGTCAGAACTTCCTTCAAGACCAGCCAAGATGAGGAGCACATACCCCAAGCAGATCCAGCTTGTTGCAGTGGAATTGGAAGTGTATCCACGATCAAACTCCGACAGCATGCTTGGACTAAAGGTCAATTAGCAAAGTCCTCCAACCTGAGCCATCCCACTTACCGACGTTAATAGAGAAATCCACAGCATATATACTGGAGACCGCCAATGCGATTGTGACGTTCTTAGCCTACATGGAAGACCCAGTCAGCGTGATGATCCTGCAATCTAGCAATTCAACCATCCGTCCACCCCCTTCCATAATGACAACATACCTTCTCAGGTTCCTGAACAAACAATCCAACAATCTCAGCCGTCCAGCCAAGGACAATTAGACAAAAAGCCACAACAAGCGACCCAAAGATCATGAAAGGCCTCCTCCTCCCCCATTTCGATCGCGATCGATCCGCAATAACACCAATAAGAGGCTGTATAAGCAACCCAGACAACGGACCCGCAATCCACACCAACGAAGTCTTAGATTTCGTCAACCCAAGCTGAAGAAGGTAAGGCGTGCAATCTAAGCAAATTAAAACTTAGTCCCGCTCATAACAAACCAGAGTCAGTGCTCAAGATCAAGATCCTCTCACATGTCATCTCCGTGCCCCATGTAAATCTATGAAAATTCAACGTTAGCAATTGACCTTCATATCCAGACACCAGTCTCATCTGCTCCAAGGGCCGAATCAACGTACTGTAACCCCACAAGACTAAACGTCAACAACGCCATTCGCGTTGACTCGGACCGTCCCTTGATAGACGGCGAGCCCGCCCATCTTGCAGCCTGTGGCATCCTGCTCTAGGCGCGTCGCATGCGCTTCGCTCCGGTTCTCCAAACCTGAAGGTAAGGTATGTGAAGTAGGTCGCACTTCGGGACCCGTAGGCCTTTGCGCCGTTTCGAATCGCGCACTATTCGAAATCCTCCCCTCTTTGAAACCGGACTGATCGTCTCGCAGAGTCTCTGCGCGAGGTTGAGCGCTGTTGAGAAATGGTCCGGGGCCGTGTTGCTTTGTAGCGCGCACTCGCGGTCCGGATGTGAGGAGAGTTTCGGATTCGGGGGTTTGCGTGCGTTTAAGAGGTCGTAAAACACTCAATTGAGGGACTTGGGACGATATGTCGCGAGCGAACTGGTTCTGGAGAAGGGAGAAGGGGAAGAAAAAAGATTTGGCCTGAGCGCAGTTCATGCGGGCCCCCGGGCCGCTTATCGCTGGGAAAGGAAGACCCGCCAGGGGTTGGCGATGCCGATCGCTGTCACACGGCATATAATCTGGGAAGATGGGGGATTTTCTGGTATGCAGACCTCTGTGGGGTAGCTCAATGGATTTTTTTTTTAAAAGGTTTAGTTTATTTCGATGTTTATGCTTAGTTTCATGCAGTTTTCTGGGTTCAGGTAGGGGTAGAAGGGTGATTGGTTGATTGGTGCATTGGTGCATTGGATGAGTAATCGGGTGCCATTTATAGCACACGATTTGGTAGCAGCAAATGGAGACCGACCAGGTATTGAATAGTTGAATTAGGGCCCAGGCTGGATGTCTTTGCAGACTTACTAAAATTCAGAGCGAAAAGGAGCACTCATTATCGCGGTATTCTTGATATCGAAATCTCCTTTCTATTCGACTCTCGAGACTGGATAGTGACAATTCCCGCCAGCTGGGCTTGATGACAGAATGGAGAGAGAAAGTAAAAGTAAACAGTAAACAGTAAGCAGTAGATTTTTATCATCTTCATAGACCGCGTCCCATATCATCGTAAACTAGCGCAGGGCCACCTCTCTACAGTCGGTTAGGAGCGGAGGTGGTCACGGGCCACTGGTAGCCAGCGGCATCGCTGAACTTGTAGCCGTAGGAGGCAGTGAAGTCGTCGAGCACAGCAGGGCCACGAGATCCTGATTGAGATATTAGCAAGTCTCTGGGAAGAGATCACACTGGGAAAAGCTTACCGTAGGGGTATTCCATGGGGATAATCTCCTTGTTGTCGTCGAGATAGTGCAGCAGTGGGGAGAACATGCGCCAAGAGGCATCCAGCTCGTCATCACGGACAAAGTTGGAGTGGTCGCCCTTGAAGGCATCCAAGATCAGGGACTCGTAAGCCTCGGGAATCTTGAGGTCGGAGAAGCGGCGGCGGTAGGTCAAATCCAGCTCAGTCACCACCGTCTGCATGGAGAGACCGGGCAGCTTGGAGTTCATCTTGATGTAGACGGACTCGTTGGGCTGGACACGGATGACCAGCTCGTTACGAGGAATATCCTTGAAAATGCCAGAGGTGACATCCTTGAACTGAATGCGGACCTCGGTCTTCTGCTCGTTCAGGGCTGTCGGGAGTGTTAGTTGTATTCACAGGCGAACCAAGAGGTCCACTTACCCTTGCCGGCCTTGAGGATGAAGGGAACGCCATCCCAACGCTCGTTCTTAATATAGGCAACCAGGGCGCAGAAGGTCGGGCAGCGCGAGTCCTTGGGCACAGTGTCGTCCTCCAAATAACCAGGCTTGCTGCCGTCCAGCGAACGACCGTACTGTCCAATGATGACGTTCTTGGGCTCAATGGCATCCATGGCACGCAAAACACGGACCTTCTCGTCACGGATGTCCTCGGAAGAGAAGGAAATAGGGCGCTCCATGGCGAGCAGAGTCAGGACCTGCAGAAGGTCTAATCAAGTCAGTATGGCTTCATGGACAGACGCGGAGAATACGCACGGTTCTGCATGACATCACGGATGATGCCAAACTCGTCGAAATAACCACCACGGCCCTCAGTGCCGAAAGGCTCCTTAAATGTGATCTGGACATTATCGATGTGGTGACGGTTCCATGTAGCGTTGAAGAATTCGTTGCCGAATCGCAGAATGAGGATGTTCTTGACCATCTCCTTACCGAGGTAGTGGTCAATACGGAAAATCTCCTCCTCTTTCCAATTAGGTTCCAGAGCCTTCTGCAGATCGCGGGAGCTCTGAAGATCCTTGCCGAACGGCTTCTCAACCTGTGGAGAAATTAGCCGGCGGTGCCTCGGCTGTTCTGCCATGGGAACTCACAATGATACGGGCAAGGCCCTTCTTGGGGTAGCAGTTGCGCTTCAATTGCTCGGAAACAGTAATGAAAACACTGGGGGGCAGAGCCATGTAGAAGACACGATTCTGCTCCTTTCCTTGACGGCTCTGCTCAACCTCCTCGAGGTGCTTGTTGAGGTTGATGAACGAGTCATCCTGGTCGTACTGGCCCGACACATAGGTGCAAAGCTGGCAGAACTGATCTAATTGCTCCTCAATCTCCTTTGTGGGAACCTTGATATACGAGCGCACGCGCTTCATGAATTCTTCGTGGTCCATCTTCGTCCGCGCATATCCGACGATCTTGATGTCCTTGGGGAGGAATTTGTTGCGGAACTGTGGGCGACGGGGTTAGTTGAGTAGTGTCGTGCGAGGCGCCATGGGTCATCACATACGAGGCCAAAGAGTGCGGGGAACTAGTCGAGCGAGTTAGCCTTGAACACACATCGGGAGTCGCGGGACCAGGGCACAAACAGTCTTCTTCTTGGCGAGGTCGCCAGATGCACCGAGCACCACGATGACAGTGTCATCCTTCAATTCGATGGTGCTGGATTGAGGAAGCATTGTCAGTTCACGGCGATTCTATTGAGAGCAGGGTTTGCAAGGGACGAGGTGTATGGAGGGGTTCTCGCGGGGATTCCGCAAATGCAGACAATGACTGGGAAAAAGGCGAGTAATGAATCGAGAGGAATCGGAAGATGGTTACGACACGCGCTCGATCGAAAGAGCCAGATTGAGTAGAGTTGATGGTGAAGTGAAGTGGTCGGCGCGCTTCCGCTGCCGGATGGGGGAAAAGTGATGTCAGAGACAAGGAGGGGACTCACCCAGCATTCTGACGCTCATCAGTCTGGTTAATACTGGCCATTTTGCAGCACAGACAGCTAACTTATACAAAACGGAATGGGGATAGAGTCTAGATGAGAGAAAGAAAGGAGAGAGAGGAGAAAGTTGTTGGGAGAGAGAAGAGTGCTAGTACCAGGTTCCGGCGGTGCAGGTACTTTTTAACGGGAGTCGCTCTCACAGCTTCAGTGGTGGGGCCTATTGGCGGGGGGGGTGGTTGGCTGGGTATTTTATGACTTCAGGGTATTATTACACTCTTCTTGCAATATGACGATTCAGCTTCTATTCTGGCCTCCTCTATATAGACTAGGCCTTTCCCCCTGGCTTATGATTTTTCATCCTCCCACGGGATTACAGCATCATTGTTAGTTTCCCTTAGCTCCGGTATAAGGTCATTTCAACCTTTTTTATATTTTTTATTCTATGGACTCGATCCACTCGGCTTCTAGAATTCCATATGTGACTCGTGAGCCTACGCTAATTATTATCATCTCCGGAGCGTTGTGTGCAACGTGAGTCAAACAGCTAAAGGTCATCTGATAAGCTGTACACGTATAGCCTTCACACAATGGAAACAGCCTGAATACAAGTGGAGTTACATGGCCATGACTCTGGCAATCAGCAAGGACAGGCCCAATGCCATCCAGAATGCGGTCAGCGACGCAGTGAGTGGAGTACCTCGTTTTGGCTGCGACGGTGATGTTACCGACAAGCCACCCTATTTTTGCAGGCTGTGAGACCGCTCCACCAAGTTTATTCCCCTCTACAACTTCGAGAGTAAAAAAACGTGGTAAGGTACGGTACCTTGATAAGCTGTTCCGGTGACCGAAATCGAGGAGGAGTGATCGGCACATTTGTCATCTCTCATACTAGACGGATTCTATTTTCCCGTACGCGCAGTAACTCCGGTTGAGGTTGATGACCGACTCGGGCCAAGTGCCGCCGGATTCGGACCATATTAACCGCGCTCTGCTCGACTGTTGCACTGTGCTAGACTTAACTCGGCTGGACCTTCAATCGTAATCTATCAGGATTGTAGCTGCTCTCTACGCAGAGCTCTACCGAAAACAACCCACCTAGGGCTCACACGAGAGGCAGTCCGCATATCTTCTTGAGCTACAAAGTAGAAGGCGATCCCGGCAGCCGGGATGGTGGGGCATGATGGGGATCTTTGGGTTTCCCAATCAGTACCGTCGGTCTACGTTACACCGGATTGACTTCCGAGCGTCTCGTGGAACTGCATGTACAAGAATTGAGATATTGGAGAAGTTGGTTGCAGATATACAGACTGGGCATAAACCATCAACATCTATAGAATTGCCTAGGCACGCGGCAATTCTTAGTTTTAAGAACGACATGAGCGGCGATAGGATCTACGGATGAGGTGTCTACGGGTGAGGTCATCGTGAAGTTTTGTCAGCTAGTGGCTCCAGACCTGAACAAGCCGTTTCGGACCACTGTCCACCGGCTGGCAGAAACTGGGTGAGATTGGGCGGTCAGTTGGATGACGTGATCGAATGGGCACGTGATCTTGAATTGACGCCTGAGGCATGAGTACCGGATAATTGTGATTCTCTGGGGTTAGGGCAATGACCTCGCTTACTCGCTAGCCACCCGATCGGGGTTAGGGCGAGTCGCCGCCCAACACACCTCGTAAATTGATTGTGCGCTCGACTCTATCGAAGCGACGACAACTACGACAACCGGGAACGACTATCTCTGCGGGTCATTCCTTCGACTTTCTTTCCTTGCCCGCTCCTCAGAGAAACGCCGTCACAATGCCTTCGGAACAAGGTCACCGCCGTGAGTCGCCCTGTTGAAACTACAGTATCCGATGCGAAGGGATCAAATGGAATCGAAGCGCATCGGATACCATCAGCCCAAATGGAATTTTTTTTGCTAATGAATCTCTCTTGCTCTAGTCTACGTCAAGTAAGTCACTACCACTCGTCCGTTATCTCGCACACACGCCATTCATCGAAACTGTACTGGGATCATATCGAGGAGGAAATTTGGGATCGATCATCCACCATCTCTCACACACGCGCACATACACGCCCACAACACCGAATACGAGAACAGACGATTAACATGGGTTTTTTCACAGGGGACGTCACCTTAGCTACCAGCGTAGCAAGCACAACACCAACCCCAACACCAGGTACGAGTCACCTGCGCACACACAAACTGAAGAATGGAATCTGATAAGCGATATAGTCTGGTCAAGATTGAGGGTGTTGATGACTCCAAGGCTGCTTCCTTCTACCTCGGAAAGAAGGTCGCTTTCGTCTACCGGGCCAAGCGTGAGGTCCGTGGCTCCAACATCCGGGTGATCTGGGGCAAGGTCACCCGCCCTCACGGTACGTCGAAGTCAAGCTATCCGACCACACAAACACTCAATTCTAACCCTCTACATAGGCAACTCCGGTGTTGTTCGCGCCAAGTTCCGCACCAACCTCCCCCCCAAGACCTTCGGTGCCACCGTCCGCGTCATGCTCTACCCCTCCAACATCTAAATGGCGCTTTGTATCTAGTGGGCGATGATTCCCCTTCTTCGCGCAGACGGTCGGCCAGGCAAGGAAAAGTCGACGGAACGAGCCGAATGTTGATTCGAGGTGATGGAGTTGGCGGTTTGATAACGAGTTTATTCGTGGGAGAAGGCAGGGCCATAAAATTCCAGCCCTACGAATGAAAAAAAACCAAAACTTTTTTACACGTTCACTTTGTGCCGCCCACGATTTCCAACGAGCTTAATTGTCTCTTTTTTTGTGACTGGCGTCATCTTCTTTCTCCCACCGTGTATCTGACGCTCTTACACACCAAATTCCATACCATTTTCAACAGTCCGGTCCTCTGGAGTGCTGTTTCCCCGCCGAGCCTTCTGTCTTTATTATAGAAGAATTGCATTTACTTGCTTTGGCTACTCCCACCAGGCATGTTCTTCGAATCCACATCTCCCATCGCGACGACCGTTGGTGTACCACGACTTCCCACGTTTGCTGGATGATTGCCACGCTTCCCCCATCATGACGCGCAGAACCACCGAGACAGCCATTGTAGGTACCATTGTAGCAGGCTGTTCTGGACCATCGTATCATGTGGTCCCGAGGTATAATGCGCGGAGACCGGCACTGGGCCAGCTCGACGGCCCTGGAGTGGGTCAAGTCAACGTGTATCTGTATCAGATCGAAGCTTATCGTAAAACATGACGCCCGAGTCCTCAGGTGTCACATTCAAATAGAGCATCAGTGTGGTCCGGGTAAATATTCTGTAATCCATAGTCGAATATCTTTTATCTTTCTCCCCTGCTAGCAATCAGCTCCAGCATCTTCCACCTGAGCAGCGAATTCTACCCAACCGGTCACATCTGACATACGACCTGATGTATCTGCAACAGTGCAATCATGGCTCCATGGAGTGTCGAGTTTACACGTGCCGCGGCTAAGTTGAATGATAGCTGCTGCCTAGCTGCTCAGAAGAAAATCGGGGCCGCTGCAGATCGCACTCATCCGGCGAGCCACCGATCACAACTATCACGGCATCATGGAATCATCATGCTCGTGATTGGCTGAGCTGGAAAATTGACTCGTGGCATATGTAGATCATGAATAGCTCACGAAGCTGCGAGGGTGCAGACCTGGATGGAAGGACTCTAAGAATCGGGATCGGCAATCACGGATCAACAGGATTTATGCGCCAATGCAGCTAGAGATCGGAACCTGCAATCAGGGACAGCAGGAAAAGCTGGGATAGCAAGGATAGCTGGGAAGCCGCAGATCCGAGGCCGAATTTGTTCTCCGTGATCCGTGTAAAAATTACCAGCCAATTGGAAGACCACGGCTACTTGGCATCACGCGCTGTGCCAGGGAAAAGACAAAACAAGTCTGAATCGGAGCGGATGTTGAGGCTTTATTATTGACCGAGAATTAAGAAATGACACAATGTATCTAGTGAGTCAAGATCGGGAATCTGGGGTGTGCGTGGCCGAGGTTAGAAGCCAGGACCAGGACCAGCCCTATATGGCCCAGGGTCTCTTGACACTATGGCCAAGCAAATTCCATGATTTTGGTCACTGAATTTTCATTTTTCATCCGTGAACTTAATTCGGGTTGGCTATTAATACTCTGGGGTCACGCTAAGCGGAAGAACACCACCAATCGCCGAGGCCAACATCTGCTGTTCCACGGGTCGCCTCTTCGTGCCTGGTTTTTCTGTGCGACTCTTTCCATGAGCGAGGGATTGTCTGGCCAGGACAGCCAGGACAATTACACAGATTGTGACAGTAGTTCATGGCAGGTAGATGGAGATAGAATGGAAGAGAATAGAAGTAGGGAACTGCATATATGATCCACTGGGGATCCGGCGAAGCCTATACAAAGCCCAGCGCCACAGTGTACACGCCAGGACCCAGCTCGGACTCCGTAAGCGTTGCGTGGCTTGTGTCGTCAACTGCAAATTCTATCCCCAGACCCCATTCATCTCTTTTATTTAAAGAGATCGCTTGCGCCGCGCCATCTGGCCCTGGTTCCATCCATTAACGGCGCTCCACCACCTTAAAAGCCCTCGGTCACCGCCATCCACCCCGTCACCGGTCGTTCACCGTGAATCAACATTTCAACGCCCGCATCACATTACAGGCAATTTACAGCGGGTCCGCAAGTGCTATCACAACGTCTCTGGTGTCTCACAATTAGACAGAAGGACCCTCCGAGTCTTCTCCCGGGCCTACACTGGTGCTGCGATCGTCTTGGCAGTGCCCACCTTTCAATCCGTCGCTCCACAACGGCGGCCATAGCTCGAAGCAGATCCCAGCCCTTTTACTATCAGCTGCCTTGAATCTCGGACGCTAAAAGTCGGAAACCCGCCCCTAAAAAATGGCTGATTCCCAAGTCAGTCAACCTCCCCGACGGAGTCGTGGCTTCAGTGTGAAATCTGAAAAGTCTCACAAGTCGGGCAACTCGGGTCACAAATCGCAACTGTCAGAATCCTCCGAGGAAAAGCACCGGCGCAATCTACAAACCAAGGCCGATCCCACTGTCGCCATGAACGAGCTGCAGCCTAGTATGTTTTGCTTCCCTCTTTCTCCCAGTTCACAGGCCGCGCGGTCGCATCCCCGCATCTCTTTTGAATCATAACATGGACTAACGCCCTACAAGTGGCCGTCGCCCTGGAAAAGTCAAATTTGGGCTCTCTTCGTGAAATGGAACACAAGGATCAATTCGGCAACGTTATCAGTGCGTGATCTCCAAAGCATCCTTGTTTCCCGTTCTCCACTTGTTTTTTTTTGCTGACACCCTTACTCTTGTACAGCCGATCCCGACTGGTCAAACCCAACCCGACCTCGCTTTGAGCGACCGCTCGATACTATCAAATCATTTGAAGCTGCCATCTACGGTACCTACAACAGTAATCGCCATTCTTACATCAAAACCGGTTCGTTGGGACATCTCCACACCTCTCCACTCTAGATCACACCATTCTAACCAGCAATAGATGAGGCCGCCTCACAAATGGGCGACCACAGCCGCCGCACAAGTTATCAAGGTAAATTTACATTCCTCCATCTCTCTCTCCTTGGATGATCTTAACGAATGTAGGACAAAATGGCCATTCGAACCGCGGATACGACCAAAACGCCAACTACAGTCGCACCGGCCCCTCACGCCCAGACAGCGTAACTGACAACTACGGTCAAGAGAACCAGAACCCATACCAGAATCGCCGCCAACGACAGCCTCGACGCACAGATAGTGATCAAGCTGGTTACAATGGTTATCAATCCAAAGACCCTTACGGTCAAGGCAACGAACCCAATTCCGTGAACAACTCCATGGATCAATTGTCGCAGTATGCTCAGCAGCAGCGCGCCGATGGGGGTTATAATGGTCAATCTTCGATGGGTAACTCGTGGGGTCCTACGCAGCAGGCACAGGGACAAGGACCGCCAGTCATGCGCATGACGAAGACTGCCAATACCGCGATTGTGGCGCCTCCCGAGAAGACGAAGGGCTGGTTCAAGAGACGATTTAGCAAGCAGTAGGCTTACCTGACTGGAGGCCTCAATCTGGGCTTTGGATCTGAAAGGTGTATTATCATTTCCCCCCCCCCCTCGGCGTTTTTGCATTTTGTTTTTCCTGCTCATCTCATGTTTGGGGTCGCTGCACATGCTTTATGAGGTCACGATACATGATTTAATGGGTTATGGGGACTCGGCGTGTTCATTCCAGGGTTTCATTACGCTTCAATTTTGCTTCAATCTACTTTCGCTTTTCCTTACTCTACTCGTTGATAGCTTTCGACTGGACACGCAACTCACATCCACATCTCTCGTCCTCGAGTATATTACGGATCTTTCAGTCGGAGTCTGAGCACATGAACTCTCATCTGAATTTCGAATTATCGTCCTCATCAACAAAAAGCAAAGCAAAATTGGAATTCACAGGACCGTATCAGAAGCAGAGTCAACAAAAAGAACTCTCTAGCCATCAACATAACCATCACTATCAAGTTGGGAATCTGGAATTCCTACTTGTGTCCCAGAATCTTATGCTTCAACTTATCAGCCAACCCCTCATGCGCCACATGCTTCCTTCTATCCTCCTTCTCCTTCTGCGCCGCCTCATCAAGATGAACATTTCCCTGTCCGCCGCGCTAAATCGAAAGAAAATCAGTCCCGTCCAAGCATCCAAGTATATCATATCAAGATAGTGAGATATTAAAATAGCAGAAATTCAGAATCCACTTACCCCAACATGATAATTTTCATCACTAGAGTTCCGCACCGCGAGTTCGGGAATCATCTCCGAGTCATGCGGGACTTTGGAGGTTGGGCGCACGCGTGGGGATCCGATGTTTCCGACACCGCCGCGCTATACCCTGTGTTAGCTGGGGGCGCATCCTTTCGTTTGGGGGGGATTATCACTGTCGCTGGAATTGCGTATAGTCATGGAGAGGGGTAAGGTCAGGACACGTACACCGGCAGAGTAAGCGCCATCACCTTGATCACCGTAGACGCCTTCGCGGACGATTTCGCCGTCGACGTATCTGGGTACTGTTAATATGCGACTGTGTTGGAAGGAAGACCACGTACTCGGTGGTATCGTGGCCGATGTTTCCCTGGCCTGTGATTGTTAACTTGGATGTTTTTACTGTTAATTCTGTGAGGGAGAGCATTACCTCCGCGGCCGTGCGAGACCATGGGATGTTCGTTCTCGGTCATCGTTGAGATAGTGTTTGTGGATTTGGAAGACTGTCGGAGAATTTGTGAGCAAGGGTGAGATGGAGGGGGGATTTCCTTATCGCGATGAACTGCGGGACCTGAGCCAGGTGGTGGGACCGCGATAAGATGCAGGTACAGGGGAATTACGTCGGGTTGCGGTGGCTGGGAGGAGGAGGGCTTGACCTGGGTGGTTTTGGAAGGGTGAATTGGTTTTTGGAAATGGGTTAGGAACTCAGGTAGGGTGAAGGAAATTAAGAAAGATTGTGAGGAGGATTCCCCGGGTTAAGCGCGGGTCCTGGATCTCCCCATTGACGGCCTGAGGCTGTCGTCTAAGGGTTGACGATTTCTGGTGCCAAGAGTTAACCTTGGACTGATAATCCGAATGTTCTCTGCTTGTCGTGCCAGTCCACAGCTCGAAGTGTTCTTTTACTATCTCTATACTGGTGGCGTCGGGTGATAAGATAAGGTGCGGGGATTGGTCGGAGCCGTGACTAAAATGCTTGGACTGATAGCGAGCTTGGCGCCAGACTATTGCATAGAAAAAGGTGATGGAATACAAATGTCATTGAGTAAGGAGCAATCACTAGACATTCTTGAGAAATTCATCGGAATGACAGACCGAGTAACTTTCACAAATTTGAACGGCGCAGATCCCGAGCTCTGGTAAGTGAGAGATCGAGGGCTGGGGATATCTCGTAGTGAACCTACTGTACCTTTTTCTTGTCCTCGGCGGATCCACCAGTGGTGGGCAAGCCCATAAAGATCTTGAAAGAGTCGTAGCTGTAAAGCACCGGTCAGTATAGCCAGAATGATATGTGGAGAGGAACTAGTGGTGCCGTACATCATCCACTGCAGACCAGTCTAAAGCATCGTTAGCTTCAGTTGCGTCTTCTCTAGAACTGTAATCACTCACCAAGGTTCCGACCATGACAATACGGACGGGCAGTCCGTTCCACAGTCCCCGGAATCCGATGTCTCCATAGATGCGGTTCATGGCGGCGCCAAATGCCTCGCCAGCCTGGCGATTGGCATTGAGCTTGCTGACCATCACATCGGCTGGGTGCGACACCACAGCACACAAGATACCAGCCAGGTATCCAGCGGTGAACGCAACTGCAGTCTGGGCACCCTTGTTATAGTCTGACTTCTTTCCCGGCAGCCTGTTATAGATCATCTCGACGATCGTCTCAAACGAGGCAAACTTCATCATGGTGTAGGGGATCTGGCGGCCCCAGAGTGGGTACAAACCCTTATACAAGCTGTGGGGACCAGTCAGTATTTCTGGACTTGAGCCTTATTCCGAGGATCTGCAGATCGATTTACCCGGACACGCCCTCCTTGGCGACCACAGAAGAGATACCACTGAAAGTGCCCTTGACTTCGGGTGGGATGGTCGTCTGCATGCGCACCTTGACCGACTCGAAGGGGCACAAAGCTACGTCAGCGATGAATTCAGCCGAGGCACTGGCAGTCAGGTAGATGGAGGTCTTCCATTTGATGGCATTCTCCTGGCCGACGAGGTCACTGTAGAATTTCTTGAAGAACTCGTAGCCGCCGTACTTGAATGCTCCTTGGGCCTGGTCTGTGTCAGCGGGTGTTCAACGTTGATCCGTGCTTGACCTACACTGTAGCCGAAGAATGTGGGGCCCCAACCGGTGAACACTCCACGAAGACCCTCAACAGAACGAATTGTGGAGAACGCCTGCAGGTTGCTGCGGTAGAGGTTCGGGTCAACCTGGCGACGGCATTTAATCAGATCGAGAGGAGTGACCGCAGTGTGAGTCAGGCCCTGTGATCGATTGTGAGGAGGTATCGCATTTCGAAGTATATATTGCGACATACGCAGGCCATCATACCACCGAAAATGCAAGCTGCATAATACTTGGGTGTCCAGGGCTCGATCTTGCCCGTCTTGCTCTGAGCGGTCTCGCTCGCCATATCGAATTCTCGCGATGCCTCCTTGGCAAATACATCTGCTTTGTGCTTTGCGTCGTCAATAACACTCCAAGCGGGGAAAGGCGCGGGTCTTCGGGCCTGGGGCGTCAAGTTGGCTTGCTGCTCCGAGGAAGACTGCGGCCCCAGGCCACCCAGAGGATGACGGGAAGCGATTGCCGCGAGGACAGAGTCCGTGGGAATCATGTTGCTCTGTCTACTTTTCGTTAGTGTACAGGTGTGGGTACGTTAGAGTGGAGCTCGTCTGAAAGCAGTGATGCGGGATCGACGGATGTTCCAGAGTTAAGAGTGCCTGAAAACACAGTTGACCTCGATCGCGCACCTCGAGGCAGGGTCTCCGCATTACGTCATGTCTCGGGGAGAGGGAACTTCATTCCATCTAATTGGGGTTGTCTATGCACTTTGGATGTCCTCATCATTTTTTGTTGGCTGCCTTACACTGTGAAGAAAAGTCTGGAATGGCAGGCTGCCGATCAGACATTGAGCTCCAAATTTCATATAGCAACCAGAAATCTAACGCAACAAGGGGTAGATGAATGAACGATATATCATCCGACTAGCGAGCTAGTTTCGATGTGCTGAAACGACCCGGACTTAACTTTCCTGGCGAAGTATAAGTGATGATTAACGAGGTATTAGAAAGGAACAATATATGTCTAGCAAGCACATGGGACAGCTGGTATCATTTCCTAGGAAGAAGTTGAGAAGGGAACAGAGAAAAAGGTTCTCTGGCTCCCGAAGATCACCACTTTGGTCAATCTGTAGAACTGTAATACACTAGTGTATGACCGTAAAGCAAAACAACTAGGCAATAAATGCGTTCTGGTAACCTGAATTCAGCCACTTTCAAATCCACTCCCGTAGCTCTTCAGTTTGTCGGTCATTCGATTCCTCTTAATTTGACGCCGTTCAGGAAGAACCAGGCATCTCTTTACCTTCTCAAAAGTATGGTACCTCTCCAGAACGTGGGAGACGGAGCGCATTGGCAATTTCGCCGGCTGGGAACTGTCTGTACATGTTTCGAGTCAGATTCCTGAAGCCAATTTGCAATTAAGATTCACGCGGGATCCAGGAATATTCATTTTTGAGGACGAGGGCAATGATTTTGTTAACAGAACAGTCGCGGGCCCAGAAAGTAACATTCGTCTTCAGAGCCTCACAAAGGAGATTGTTTGTGAAGGTCGTAAGTAGGAAGAAATGATTCCTGAGATGATCATAGTAATTGCAACTGCAGACTTTTGAATTGTGCTCAATGAAACTACTGCTCTTGCGATTTTTTAGTGACGTATGGAGACGTGTCTTGGCGCGGGAAAAAGACGAGCGCCGAATCCGAGCAAAAACTACAATTCTGCGACACTGCCAATTCCTAATACACATTGCGTGCTCCTAGCTCTCTCTGCCGCGGGAAACGTGATATAGGCCCCTTTTCTTTCATCGAATACACCCTCCGCTTCTGGTGGCCGCTCCCTGCCCCGCCGTTTGCACCTCAGAGCCCCCCCTCCCTTCAACCTGCAACACACACTCGAGTGTCACAGCTACAATGACATCCTACATGACTGGCAGCGATGCCTACGCTCGCGAGAATGCCACATCATATGGCTCCAATGCGGCTTCTTCGACCGCTTGGGCCGACAAAATACCGTGGGGTGAGTCAATGCCTACCTTGACCAGCTCCGAATTACAGACTCATCTATCTGCAGGCTACTATTGAAGATCTTGACCCTCCGCCGGCCCTGTCAGTCTCTCCCGATGATTCCATCTCCTCCGCCCTCATGACTGCCTACGAGCGCGACTACACCCACCTCACCGTCATCTCCGCCACTAAGCGGTCCCTCCTCGGCTACTTGAGCATTCCTCGTCTGAAGGAGCTCCTTCACAGTGGCGAGGTCAAAGAGACAGACACTGTCGCCTCGGCGATGCAGCGCTTCAATCGGAAGCGCGGCATCTACCAGGTCATCACAATGGAGACGCCATTGGAGGAGCTGGAACAATTCTTCGAGAGCGAGACAGGTCCCAACGGCGACAAGCGCGAGAAGCAGCAATTCGCAGTGGTCACGGACGTAACGCGGAAGTTCGTGCTCGGGGTTGCTACCAAGGCGGACCTGGAGGAGTTCGTGAAGCGCAGACCGACTTAATTGAATTTCAATATTGGCACTAAGCTGGCTGCAAGCATCTCGGCGCCCCATCTATTGGATGTGGGCATGAGGCGTAATAATTCTTACCGGGAATGCGGTTTTTTTCAACATGGACATGGCATTTTAACATTTGTCAAATGGAGTGCGAGATTGACTGAGAAGCCGAGAGACCTGGGAGACCAGGCATGCGGAACTTTGACTTATGATATCCAATGACAATCAATGACTCTTTGGTAATCTTCAAGGAGTGCTTCTGCAAACCGTGATCGCGCCCATGGCAGCAGAATGATTTCCGAAAACCGATATCTCAAGCAGACTCCTCGTAACGCCAAAAATAATACATTTTGTTCAATTCGAACTGGTGTTTTAAAACTTCAGATTCAAAGACAAGAAAGCTATTGTGCTTTCTTCAACTTGGACTTTTCTGCTTCTTCCCTGTCACCTTGGTCTTCCTTCCAGGCCACGTAGATGTAAGCGAATAAGACCACGTTGGCCATAATCGCTGCAGTGATACCAGAGTAAGTCGCATTTCCTGATCAATAGTTAATCTTTCCGCGAACTTTTTCCCTGCAGAAGCGGATGCTGTCTTACCTGCGAAGATGGTCTTCACTGTCAGAAAATACATCCCAATCGGCAGGAAGGCCATGGCGGCCGTGAAGCCAAGCAACTTGAACACGACATCTCTGTGCAGGTCTTCGTTAGAACAGCGTCCTTGATAATTTCGACATGATGTCCACGTACGACGGAACAGCAGGTGTCACGTCCGAGTCACTGGTTGTGGACTTGGCTCCAACATCGGCGTAGGTCTGTCCATGAGGCCGACGGGCAGACATGATGAATGTCGTAAGATTGAAAAGGCTAAACTACCTCTGAAATGGTGGATTGGATTTATTTAAACGTTGATGTGGCGAATATGGAAAGTCCCGGGTGTTTGGAATAAGGTGAAGCTATCAATGGATATTGCGGAGAACACTAATGCGTCCCCAAGTCACATGGGGCGTGGGCTTACTTCCAACATCACCATGGGATTGTAATATTCGGCATCTCCCATAGACAATCAGCTTAGTCCTTCTTAGTTCATCTCTCATCTTAAATATCATATACCAGAGTAGGAGTCTCGGTTAAATTGATTGATCCTCTCGCGCCTCTATAATTCACGTGATCCGAGCGCGTCGGTATCGCGTTCTCCGCCGGCAGAAAAAACGTTCCTGGATACCAGAGAGATCAGACAAGAGGCTGGCCTCGACTGCCGAAAGAAGGGATACGGGGAATTATTATCCTCCGCTATGAACGACTCGGTGCCTGATACTCCCGTCCGGGGCAACAACTCTGCGCCAGGCACACCTGACCAGGAAGACTACGAGACAATCGCCACCCTGCCTGCGCATTCAATAACGCCTACTCAGCGATTGACGCAGCCTACTCAACTAGTCGACATGCCATATTCACATTCGAACAATAGCACCGTCGTTCAGGTCGCTGCCTCGTCACCACCTGCTCCGGCCCATTCTCCCCCTCGGCGCGGAGGCCTTTTATCGTCTCTCATGGCCCCCTCTGGAACTCAATTCCGTCCTCCTCCAAACTCCCTCGGTCCTGCGAAAAGAACCCCCATCCTCGACTCCGAAGATGGTCCGACATATCGAGGAGGTTCTTCGGACGAGGACGAAAACTACACTGTGCGAAGCGGCGACATCAGACCCGCAATGTTTGGAAAAGATCGCAGCCCGGAGAAGGAGAAGGTCGCAGAGTCGCCTGTGCGTCCTGGGGCTGGCCCCATGGATCGGTTCAGGGAAATCACTGCCTCAGCTATGTTTGATCCCAGTGCCAATGGCATCAAACGATCTGCCGATCAAATGAGCCCTGCGGGTGCTTCCAAGGGGGTTGCCATGAAACGGGCCCGACAAGATGCGCCTTCCCGCGCCCAGCCCGTGATTTCCATCAATGCAGATGACAGCATGCTCGACTACCGGATTCGAGTCAAGGTTGAACGCATTCAAAAGGTCATGCCCAGCAAGTCAAACCAGGAATGCGTGGATGCGCTCAGGCAAACCAACGGAAACTTTGACGACGCTATGAACTACCTCGTCAATAGTGACATGGGTAACGACCCGGTGCACGATGTCATCCCAATTGAGTCTTCTGAAGACGAGTTGAGCGCCTCGCCTGCTCTGAAGGGAGGCGCTGTACCTATTGCCAAGCAAAAGATCAAGGCTCGCGGTACCATTCATGACAAATGGGCTGCGATGAATTTGCCAGCCGGATCAACTCACAAGGAGCCTTTGGATGAAGCGAAGCCGCGAGGTCGTCTTGTGCGAGGCCCAAGAAATCGGGCGTCCTCTCCTGTGGCCATCACAATTGACTCCGATGATTCCCCTCCCAAAAAGCAGCTCAGCCGACTCCAGAAGGGTCGACGACGACTGTCCTCTGCATCTGTCGAGGCAGACTTTTCCGACTCCAACGATTCGGATGTACAGGACGAGAACTCCCCCCGCTGGCGGCCTGGATGACAAAGTTCTGAAGTTCTTTAACACCTGTAACGTTCGCGATCTTGCCGATATCGCTGCTGTCCCTCAAGAGACGGCCAAGGTGATAACCGACAATCGTCCATTCCACTCTCTTGACCATGTGCGTTCGGTCAGTGCGCCCGTCGACCCGAATGCCAAACCGAAAGGCAAGGGCAAGCCTCGCAAGCCACCAAAGCCGATTGGCGAGAAAATTGTTGACAAGTGTCTGGATATGTGGACTGGTTATCTAGCTATTGATGCTCTTGTCGCCGAATGCGAGGCTCTGGGACGACCTGTTGCTGATGAAATGAAAAAATGGGGTGTGGATATCTTTGGCAAGCGCGACGGAGAACTCGAGCTCACGACTCTCGGTAATGGCGCCGCCAGTTCTCACGATTCTGGTATTGCGACACCTTCTTCGAAACATCAGTCCCCTGATGGAACGGCAGACGACGATGATGAAGTTGTTGTTGCGGTCTCTCGCAAGCCCAACAACGAATCTCGGTTCATCTCACAGCCGTCTATCATGGCTGATGATCTAGAGATGAAAGATTACCAGGTCGTAGGCATCAATTGGCTGAATTTGTTATTTGAGAAAGACATGAGTTGCATATTGGCAGATGACATGGGTCTTGGGAAGACCTGTCAAGTCATCGCATTTCTTGCTTCACTTTATGAGAAGGGTATCCGGGGCCCTCACCTCATTGTCGTGCCTTCTTCGACCATTGAGAACTGGCTTCGCGAATTTCAGAAGTTCTGTCCGAAACTGAATGTCATGCCATATTACGCTGGAATCAACGAACGTGCCGACATCCGTTACCATATTCAGGATAACCGCGACGACATCAACGTCGTTATAACTACTTATACCATTGCGAAGGCCAAGGATGATGCTAAATTCTTGCGCGAGATGAAGTTCACTGTTTGTGTCTATGATGAAGGCCATGTATTGAAGAACTCCGACTCACAGGTGTACGAAAAGCTCATGCGCATTTCGGCCCGCTTCCGTCTCCTTCTCACCGGCACGCCGCTGCAGAACAACCTGCAGGAACTGGCGTCTCTTCTCGGCTTCATCTTACCCCGAGTGTTCCAAGAGCATAAGGAAGATTTAAAGGCAATCTTCTCCAACAAAGCCAGCACCTCAGATGAGTCTCACGCAACACTGCTGTCCGCACAGCGCATTGAACGTGCTAAGTCCATGCTCAAACCATTCGTGCTCCGCCGCAAGAAGCATCAGGTCATTGACCTGCCCGCCAAGCACTCTCATGTCCAGTACTGTGAGATGAAACCGTCGCAGCGTACCATATACGATAATGAGAAGGAGCAAGTGCGTCTGCTTCTAGAAGACCGTGCCGCTGGCAAGAAGACTGGCTCCAGGTCTGCCAACATTCTCATGAAGCTCCGTCAAGCCGCCATTCATCCACTTCTCCGCCGCCAACACTATACCGACGCCATTCTCCAAAAGATGGCGAAGGCTTGTCTCAAGGAAGACAAATGGGCCATGTCTGACCCCAACATCATCTTCGAGGAACTTCTGCCCTACAATGATTTCGAGTGCCACCACATGTGCATCGACAACCCGAATTCGCTGGGCAAGTTCAAGCTCAAGAATGAGGAGTGGATGGACTCAGGCAAAGTCGACGAGCTGCGCGCGCTCCTGAAGCGTTTCATCGAGAATGGCGACCGTACTCTGATTTTCTCGCAATTCACCATGGTCATGGACATCCTTGAAAATGTCCTCCAGACCCTTCAGATCGAATTCGTCCGTCTGGATGGTCGCACCAGCGTCGAGGACCGCCAGTCTATCCTCGACCATTTCCACGAACACACCTCTATTCCCGTATTCCTCCTCTCCACCAAAGCAGGTGGTGCCGGAATCAATTTAGCCTGCGCCAACAAGGTCATCATCTTTGACTCCTCCTTCAATCCCCAGGAGGATGTGCAGGCTGAGAACCGCGCCCACCGCGTTGGTCAAACTCGTGAGGTCGAAGTCTTCCGCTTCGTCACTCGCGACACTATCGAGGAGCAGATCTACGCCCTTGGTCAGACTAAGTTGGCACTTGACCACGCTGTCGCGGGTGAAGATGAGGGCTCCGGCAAGAAGGGAGAGGAGGCGGGCATGAAAGCTGTCGAAAGCATGGTGCTGGCGAATATGCAACAGGACAAGGGTACTTCGAATGGTGTCGAGGTGTCGAGGTGAAAGAGTAAGTGTCCGGAGAATTTGATTTTTTTCGGTGACGATCACGGTGTTCCTACTTTTGCTTCCCCACTTTTGTTTCACTTTTTTGTGTTCTCTGTATACATCGACATGGAATGGCGCGGACATGATAAACCTGTTAGAGTAGAGCACAGTAGATCACATAAAACATAATGCATCAAGATGATTAGCCCTAGCCCTGCATTAAGCCCACTTGTCTCCAGCTTTAGCCTTTTCGCCGTCTTGGATGTCTAAGCTTCGCAGCCAAACAATTAACACTACATTGTTCCAAATGTGAGCAATAATCAAGTTATCATTTAAATACTGAAGTGGGTATAGCTCGATAGCGTTTTCGATGGTGGCAACAGGCTGCCTATGTACCTCGATATCTTTTGGGAGGTTATCTTCATCCATATTGATCATAATTCATATGCGGAGGTATGCGAGGGTATGCGAAGGTGTGGTGGGGGAAGGTGGCGAGGTTTGCAAAGTGAGGTTTGGAGAGTGAAGATTGGGAGTGAAAATGAGGCTTTGAGCACCTCGTGTTCTAGTGGTTTATAGGGGATTTGCTGCATGGTCGTTTTAAACTAGCAATGGAATAGCAATAAACAAAGGAAAACCGTAGTCATGAGCGTCCGGTGGTGATGAGCATCCATATGAAAAGGGGACGGCTCAATGGCTGTCTGACAACGCAGACTGGACGACACACACACACACACAGCACTCCCTGGTCGGCGTAGCGATCGGTCTGAATGATGCCATCTGGATATCCTGTCGAGACCGTACGGCCATGCCTAATGCTGCATCATGAATAGGAAAACGTGGTGACAACCGGAATGGAATTGGGTAGTTGCTTAGTCTATCTCCAACTCGGTCTTAAAGATGCATCATGCACTGCAGGCATTGGATTATGCCGGAGGCCCACACATATGCTATTGTGTCACCGATTCTCCCACTACACAATACTAGAATCAGAAATCAGTCCGCTTTCTCGTAGAATGAAGACCATTTTTTTGATCAACCCGAGTATATTATCATGCACATGTGTATTTTGGGATATCTAGGTATGGACAGGGAAACACGGCTTCCACGATGCAAAAACAGAACAGAAAGCAATTACCAGGCTATGCAGAACGTAAGAAAAAAAGAACCAGAGCCACATCTTATAGCAAAAGAGGCATTTCAAGCCGCAACCTCAGACTTCTGGGCCATCTGGGCCGGGATCGAAGGATCAATAGTAGCTTGCTCCGGCTCGGCCTTGACCGGTGCGGGAATAGATGAGGTGCGAATGGGGCCACCGTTGTGCACAACAGACGAAGTTGCTTTGGATCGGGTGCTGTTGCCCCCGGCAGCCTTAGCAGACTCGTTGTTCGCCATGGCATTCTGAACAGCCTTGGAGCGCGGGTGGTCCTCTGGGGACCAAGCTCCCACTTGTGGTCTAGGCCGAGAAGCTCATCGACCACGATAGCCTGGGGAACCAGATCATCGAATTTCAGTCGACGGCAAGAATCAGTGTACGTTCGAGATAGCTTGGCTTGCTTGAACTCCTCGTTCTTGCCGGGGATCAGCATATTGAGCAGATACTTCGTGTTTCCAAGACGGTTCTCGCTCTCAATGCAGAAACGAAGGTACTCATGAACGACATCTCGCCATGGTGCGAGTCCTCCGTCCACCTTGGAACGGAAGCATGACGAGTTGGACTCGGCTGAAGTAGCGATCATGGCGCCGTCGACGCCGAATTCTTCCATCAGTGCCAGACCGTGATCGCGAGAGGTTACGTCGCCGTTCATGATACATGCGACACCGGCTTTGTGACACACGTCTGCGATCATGCGGAGCTGATCTCGGATTGCGCGCTCACGGGGGCGCATGGGGGGTTGTGCGACAATGCACCGTCAGACCTGTGATACCGGTGCGAACGAGTCGAGAGACGAGAGCCTCAGTAGCCTCGGGGGTCTCGAGAATACGAATCTTGACAGAAATGCCGATTTGGAAAGGCTCGCCGACCTCGCGGACCAGCGTTTCGAGAATAGAGACAAGCTTGTCGGGAGTGCGTAGCAGCGCAGCTCCCATGCCGCCGCTGGTGCTGAATGGCTTAGGGCAGCCTGAATTGACGTCGATGCCTGACACGTCGGCTGCGACAACCTTGGCAGCCTGCACAGCTAATTCCGGGTTCGCCGTGCCCATCTGGTAGATGAGACGACCCTTCTCGCGTATGGGGTCAAGGCGATAGATGACCGATTCCTTTGAGACGATATCGGGACGGCCGCCGTTGGAAGGCATGCGAGTGAATTCAATACAACCGTTCCGTGGATTCACTTGGCGCTGGCAGCCAATTATGGCGCGGTCGATCGTCTCAGGACCCCAGACCAGGTCGGCCCCGTATTTGAGAGCGAGCAGGCGTGAGGGTAGTTCGCCGGAGCGCACCATCGGGGCTAAGACGATTTTGCCACGATAATCGACTCCGTTGGCGGGGATGGGCACGCGCGGGGCAGCCGCGGTGACGGACTCGGCGAGGGAAGACATGGCGGAGCGTACAAGTCTGATCATAGCATGCTGAGAAGGGAGGAGGGGTCCCAGGTGGAGGTTGTATAGACTTCCTCTTTTCGTCGGCCAAGTCCGCCACATCACGTGGTGATAAGCCCTATCATGGATTTTTTTGCACTCTTTTTGTTTCGTCGGTGACTGTGTGCTCGACCAATGACCTTCCATATTGAACAAGCGGAGTCCACTACAGTTTGCCACTGAAAATATAAGAATTGCATTGTGCAGAGTCCTGCCACAGGTCTTAGATTTGAGAGGGCAAGTATAGCAGAGATCTAGGATTCTATGTCATAGTGGTACCTGGGCAGGGCTTGGACTATCCCGATATAGGCTAGTACTCACAGGCCGGAGTACATGCAGAGCGCATATGTCAGGATTGTGCACGAGACCTCAGTCTAGTTCACTCCCAAATCGCTAGGTGAATGCTAATTGAGCCCAACTTTTCACAATTCAAAGTTTCTCGGAAGTAGTCTATGTAGAAAGTTGGTCGGGATGCCCACTATCGAGCACAACATGCCCGGGCGGAAGCCGAAAAAGAAAAAAGGACCCGCGACAGGGGCAGACCGACCCAGTCGGAAGCATTGACATGCCACGCAAAACGGAAAACCTGGTTCCCTAAGTTGACGCGATCGTCAGCACCTTTGCATTAACCTTGGAATACCTAATATATCATTGCCAACACAGCCAATGGCCCTAGCCCGACATCCTTTGGCCCGACTGGGATTTCCTGCCTCCACCGCCTCGCGCTGTGTTTGGCGCACATCAGCTATGCTGGCTGCCCCCACCTCAACCCCTCCTCTTTCCTCCTTTTCTCCCCCCACTACTTCTTCTCTCTCTCGCGCTGCTTTACTATCTCGTCATTTTACTTCATTTACACCCAAAATGTCTTACACCGTCCGCAAGGTTGCCCAGCCTTATACGCTGGAGCACCGTATCTACATCGAGAAGGATGGCAAGCCCGTCTCTCCCTTCCACGATATCCCCCTCTATGCCGATGAGAAGGAGGGCATCTTGAACATGGTCGTTGAGATCCCTCGCTGGACCAACGCCAAGCAGGAGGTACGATAGCGACATCCCGAAGCGCGCATACCCCGCGCTGTACCATGAACATGTCAACGATACTGACGGTCCCGACCCCCAATCCAGATCTCCAAGGATGAGTTCCTCAACCCCATCAAGCAGGACGTCAAGAAGGGCAAGCTCCGCTTCGTCCGCAACTGCTTCCCCCACAAGGGCTACCTCTGGAACTACGGTGCCTTCCCCCGCGTGAGTCCTCTCCCCGGTAATGCTATATAGAGCATCAAAACTCACCCAATTGCCAGACTTGGGAGGACCCCGCCGCCGTTCACCCCGAGACCAAGGCTCAGGGTGACAACGACCCTCTCGACGTTTGCGAGATCGGCGAATTGGTCGGCTACCCCGGTCAGGTCAAGCAGGTCAAGGTCTTGGGTACCATGGCCCTGATTGACGAGGGCGAGACCGACTGGAAGATCATCGTCGTCGATGTCAACGACCCTCTGGCCAGCAAGCTTCACGACGTTGAAGACATCGAGCGCCACCTCCCTGGCCTTCTGCGCGCCACCAACGAGTGGTTCCGCATCTACAAGATCCCCGACGGAAAGCAGGAGAACTCTTTCGCTTTCTCCGGCGAGTGCAAGAACAAGAAGTATGCCATGGACGTCATCAAGGAGTGCTCCGAGGCCTGGGAGAAGCTCATGTCTGGCAAGGCCGACGCTGGTGGCATCAACCTGTAAGTTACTCATTACGTTTTCCATCGCGCTTATTGCAACATGTCGCTGACTCTTTGCAGCGCCAACACCGAGTACGACAACCGCGCCTCCCCGGCCGACGTTGCTGCCGTCCCTCAGAACGAGAACTTGGCCCCTGCCCCCATTGACGGCAGCATTGACAAGTGGTTCTTCATCTCCGGTGCCGCTGTCTAAATTTCGAAATTTGGCTTATCGAAATACCAAAAATTGTTTGATTACTCGCTGCCGATAGGCGGTGTGTATAATGGAATTAAGCTTTGCTGAAGGGTTAGCCGGCTAATCGGTATAATTCATTTGGCTGAAACAATATTACAATTTTGCCACTGGAACTTGATATACGTAGAATATTGAATGCATTCAGCTAGTAAGTTTGATAGGTGACATTCAGTATCAATATCCACACTCTCCGGGTCAGTGCCGCAAGGTCTATCATATTATGCGCCAGGTCAGGCAGCTAGCTTTTTGGACTATATAGGTCAGTCTAACGATGCTCACTAATCACCACAGCATACAACTCAAAGGATCTCCAGAGCTTGAGCGTAATGCAATTTGTCATCAATGACTTTTGTTGGCCTAGGAGTTCTTTGGGGCTATGCTCTGACACGTTAACACGAAAACATATATAGCGAGCAAGATGCGATTTCAAGGTCGGGAAATAAGTGATGCTAAACACATGCCCGCGGATAAGCATTCGGAGCCTGAAATATTGGGGACCAATCCTTTGAAGAAAATCTCCATGTAATATACGATCAATGAAACCTTGAAAGCGGTACAATAAAACGCCCGGTGGGATTTGGTATCAAATACTCTCAGAGGTCCGATTCTCCCACACGCCATAATAACAAGCTAGAAGATAATATGATACATAACGATAAAGCAGTCCAGGATCTCATACGAGACCTAGACTATGCAAATACAACATCTTCCACCAATATGCAAGCAAAGAAAGAGAGTATTAACCCTTCAAACTAGCTTCACGTTCCAACTGACGCCCAACGCGCGAAACCTCCTCAACAACGTCTCCAATCTTCATGCCTCGCTTGCCAACCTCAAGGGTCAATTCCTTGCCGCCCTTGAAGCCCACTGTCATGACAGGCAGCTGTGTGGAGTTGCGCGGCAATTGGGTAACCTTGATGTCGATATGCGTGGGGCTGCTCGTCGGCACTGTAGTGGGTGTGCGCAGCAGAGTGAGGAAGAGCCGACAGGGTCGGGAGGCTGCTGTGAAAGGGTTGAAAGTTGTGCGGAAGGAAGTGATTGTGCTGATAGGAATAGGCATCTTGGTGGTTGGTCTGATAGGGCTTGAGTACAGACTCCTCGATTTGTGAGAACAGACAGCTATTATTCCAGCGTTAACAATCTGCCTCATACGCGGAGTGATGGGGATTGATGTTCGATCTAGAGGCGTACCTGGTCGGTTTGATCGGGGGTATCGGAAGTTTTTTTTGTAGGGACGAACGAGTGGGATCGCTGCACGAAGAAGGGTACCGTAATATACTTGGACAGACTGTTCGCTGGGCTTGAGACAGATCTAGTCTGATTCGCAGCGCAAATCGAAGTGGCTGAGGAATTGAAGACTTGACAGGCGTAGCAGATTTCCCCGAATCGCGGACTGCGAGGGAAAGTCCAATGTTTGTCATCGATGCAAACATATCAACACACCCACCCACGCAACCTGGCAACTTGCGACTGCTTCAAACCAGATTATACGCATTTCAAGCGCGCGAGTTGAAAGCATTCGCACCGTGGTATTGTATGCTACGGTCGCACACAGTTTCTTCGAGTCCGCTTCAATTTTCCGTTGCATGCGCTGCGCCTACTGATACCTCAACACCCCAAACATGTCATCCACGGCAGCTCTTCAAGGCCGCTTGAAGCAGCTGTCGGCCTCTTTGGGGCAATTACAGCCCCTTCTTGAACGACTGCGCAATTTTACAGCTTCTATTGGCCAGGGTGACGAGGCCCGCGTGGAGCTTGGGTCAGAGATCCACAGCCAGTTGAAAGATGCCGAGGAAGAGCTCGAGCTTCTGCGGGTAGATGTTGAGGCTTTAGAATCGACCTCGGACAATCGGAAAAAGCCTTTCATGGTGAATGGGGAAAAAGAAGCCGAGAGAGAACGGGTCATTGCCATGGCGCGGCGATTGGCGGATGAACTGAAGAAGTACGCTCTCTTTTACCACGCGGTGATTCTGACAGGGATATGGAGTGCTAATATGATTGCTAGAACTCGTAGAGAGTTTCGGAATGCCCAATTACAAGCCAAACGCAATGCCGAGCTTGCGAAGCGCAAGGAGCGCGAGCTCTTGCTGTCAAGGTCACAGTCACCGTCCGAGCGACAGCGCCATCCGTCAGAGAAATTTACACAGCATGACTTGGTGTTGAATGCATCAAACGATGTCACTGCTGCGTTGCGTAGAACCCACAACCTGATGCAGGCTGAGCTTTCGCGCAGTCAATTTGCGCAAGAGACCCTTGGTCAGTACACTTAGATATGCGGTAACCACGTGCACACAAAACTAATATTCAGTGCTTAGAACAATCAACCGCTGCAATCTCCTCTCTGTCTGAGTCTTACAACAGTCTTGATACCCTACTCGCATCATCTCGCAGTCTCGCGAGCTCCCTTCTCCGCTCTCAAAAGTCAGATACCTGGTATCTCGAGACTGCATTCTATATCCTCGTCGGAACCATCACATGGCTTCTATTCAGGCGTATATTGTACGGGCCGATGTGGTGGCTCGTCTGGCTTCCATTTAAGTTTGCCCTGAAATTTGTGTTTGCTACCTTAGGTGCGGTCGGACTGACAAAGGGATCAACCGACATATCGTCCACCCATGTTGCCGGTGAGATTTCTGCGACCATGCAACAGACGGCAGCGGCGATTTCTGGACAGCCTGCACCACCTCACATTGCTTCTTGGGAGGATCAGCCGTCCACAGATGACGAGGACCGGCTCATTGATCAGATTGGGAAGATGGTTGAAGAGGGGAAACAGAAGGGTACAGGCATTGATGATATATCGCCCGAGGAGAGGCAAAGGCAGGCGGAACTTCCTCGCAACACGAAGAAAAGGATGTTTGAGGCGGAACCTGTCCGGGACGAGCTATAGACACCATCTTGTAATGATAATTTACGCCAGCCACGAAGCATTGATTGTATATCTGACCCCATTCTCAGCTGTATTGTGCGGGAGCTCGCTGTTCATGTGTTGACTGAGACTTTACCGATGCACTCTGATGTATGTGATCTACTGGGGCTTTCACTTTCCAAATCGCGATCTACAGCTGCTTACTTCAGCTAAGTGCTACGCGTGTCACGTGGAGACGCGTCTCCGTGAAAGGCGTCTTCACCTAGTTTCGGCTTCCACAGTGATTGTAGTCTGAGCTCCGAATTGTCTCGTGGCGCTCAATTTGAATCTCATATCACCATGGCCTCCACGTTCTTCAACAATAAGGCCCGCGCCGCTGCAGTTGCAGCATCCAGCAGCTCCAAGGCCAAGGCTGGAGACGGCAAGGAAGATACGACTCGCCAGCAGCCATGGGTTGAGAAATAGTACGTATCTTGAGGTCTTCTTATTAAGATTGAATCTCTCTAACATAAACAGTCGCCCGAAATCTCTCGACGATGTCGCCGCGCAAGACCACACCACGAAAGTCCTTCAGCGCACCTTACAAGCTTCCAATGTACGCATCACCTCTCAATGCTTCCCATTACGGTCAAATAACCTGGTCCTGTGTAGCTTCCTCACATGCTCTTCTACGGTCCCCCAGGAACGGGAAAAACCTCTACAATCCTAGCGCTTGCCAAATCACTCTTCGGCCCCGCCCTTTACCGTTCCCGCATTCTCGAACTCAATGCCTCCGATGAGCGTGGCATCGGAATCGTCCGTGACAAAGTCAAGAATTTTGCCCGTGCCCAGCTTTCTCAACCTACAGGCCTTGACGCCGCCTATCGCGCGCAATACCCGTGCCCGCCATTCAAGATCATCATTCTCGACGAGGCAGACAGCATGACCCAAGATGCACAGTCTGCGCTCCGTAGGACTATGGAAACCTACAGTCGCATTACCCGTTTTTGTCTGGTCTGCAACTACGTCACTCGCATCATTGAGCCGCTTGCTAGTCGTTGCAGTAAGTTCCGGTTCAAGTCGTTGGATAATTCGGCTGCTGGTGAACGACTGCAGGCAATTGCGCTCGCAGAGAATCTGAAGCTCGATGATGGCGTCATTGATACTCTGATTCGTTGTGGTGAGGGTGATCTCCGTCGTGCGATTACCTATATGCAAAGTGCGGCGAGATTGGTGGGTGCTGCGAAGGCGCCTACCAAGGACGCTGATGATGACGCCGAGATGGCGGATGCTGGAAGTGCTAGCACTCCATCTATTACTGTGCGCAGCATTGAGGAGATTGCCGGTGTAGTCCCGGAAAGTATTCTAGACAGTCTTGTGCAGGCTATGCAACCCAACAGCTCTGGATCCGCGTATGAAGCTGTCTCGAGTGTTGTGACAGATCTGGTGGCGGATGGATGGAGTGCCACACAAGTAGTTGGACAAGTAAGTCCTATTATGCTGCTGTTGCATAGTTGGATACGTACTAATGTGTTTCGCAGTTGTACCGAAGGATTGTTTTTAACGAGGCCATTCCAGATCTTCAGAAGAACAAGATTGTCATTACCTTTTCAGAATTGGACAAGCGACTTGTCGATGGCGCAGATGAGCACTTGTCCATTCTGGATTTGACACTGCGCATCGCTGGCATCTTACGCGGCTGAGTACTTGAAATGACACGGTAAGAGATTCAAGCAAATGGTTCATCTCGGTAAACCCTCGTCATGAAGGTTCAGTGACAGGGGGTGCCATGGCTGGCCAAATAAGCAAAGGCGTTAGGGGTTCATATATCATCGAGGCGTTTTGTACTTACACTATCTGCGGCGCTAGCAGGGTACCGCAACTATGCATGATTCGTGCACGTCTTCCACAGTACTCTCTACACCCTGTTTCGGAAGAAACCCCGGCCCATGCGCACTGATAATTCGTTGACGCCTAACGCGCGCGAGCGGATCTCGTTAGATCGAAGCAAGTTGAGTCACGTTCAGGTGGAGTCTTAGCCTTAGGCTCTAGTCGAAACTTCTACACGCCTCTCGCGATTGAGTTCAGGCATCTAGCACAGCCGCAGACATGGAGAAATGGACATTATGCTTGCCATATAAAACACAAACCCTCTAAACGACTTGCCATTTTGAGACTCCAATGCCCTTTATCCGTGGCGTTCCGACGGGAAACCAAACTACGGTCATGTAATCTCGCTTTGTCCATGGACATCTCCAAAATTTCAATAGTAGCCGAAAAGTTCCCACCTGCACCACGCTTGCACGGCGCTAGATAGCGTCTGGTGTCTGGGCAAGCTAAACTTTGGGGCCAAAAGAACCCTTCGAGCCTCGCTCTGCGACCGTAAGAGACAATGCTAACCGCAATTAGTACTAGACTGGCCGCTTTGATGCTTGGCTCGTCCCTGCCAAGCCCGCAGCTTTCGGGACTCCGATCCTTAGCGAGAGGGGCGGAGATTGCCCTTTAAGCCTCATTTGATCGTCGGAGTGTTTCCCTCCTTGGACCTTGAGACGAGCAGATGTATTTAGTATAGCTTTAGCCCCTTCTTTTGGAAATACACCGTTCACTCTTTTGGTTTGCTTTATTTGCTTTCTTTTGGATTTTGTTTTCCTTTGATATTTTGGTAGTTTTATACTTGACCAAACAAAGTCATGCCTCTCCCTACTGCTTCAGTTGGCGGTGGATGGTACACCTTCGAGAATCTCGGCCCTGCCACCGCGACTTTCACCCCAGCCCCTAGTTGCTCTGCCACGGACCGACTGCAAATCGGTGTAATCCGGTCCAGTTACCCGGAGATTGGATGGAATGTTCAGTGCACCTCGACGGGCTACGAAGGTTGTCTTCCACCTACCACCACCGCTACAGCTCCGGCAACCACGTCGACCGGCTATGAAGAGTACTGGGGCGTTGGAGCATACTACTCCCCAGGCCTGAACTGCCCCGTGGGATGGGCCACAGTTGGCCTGGCCGCTCGAGATGCAAACCAAACCCTCAGCTACTCTGGTATTATGGCTCCCACCACCACCTCGACTGCCAGGTATCACTCCAGGGAAAACGACGCCACTATTCTTGCCAATGTGCTTGAAGCCTCCGAGACTATGGCCCTTTGCTGCCCAAGGTATTTTATTCACCTCTTGACGTCCCTTTAACGTGATAAATAACTAACACCATACAGTGCTATGACCGCTGATGGAATCGGCGGATGCTACTTCGCCGTCCCGATTACACACCCACTCTCGGCTGCTACGTCTATACAACTGCGCCTTATAGCTACGAGATCTCCTCCGTGACCGAGACTCGCTACGGAGCCACCAGCACTTTCCTCATTGATGTTCCGGAATATGGTGATACCGTCACCAGGACTTACTCGAGAGTCTTCTACCCGAAGGACAAGAGCAGGTACACTGGTATCTCTTACGTCCCGATGGTGACTCTTGTGCACCACCAAACCGACATTCAGCCGACTGCTACTGGGAATGCTACTGGAAATGCTACTGCCGCTACCAGTACTTCGACTTCTACGTCGAATGCTGCCGGGCGACTGGCCCTTCGGTCTTCTATTTGGGACGGATTGGGTGCTGTTCTTGGTGTTTCTGCCGCCGCTATGGCATTGGGTGCTGCTATCCTATTTTAAGCCTTGATCCAAGCTCTAGCCCCCGAGCTGAAAGGCTCACATCTTACTTGTTTCGTTTCTCTGGCCAATCTTGTCGCATTTCAATATATCCCAAGACTCATGAATGTCTAATCGCGCATTTTTTTTTAGAAGAAAAAACCCCCCCCCAAAACTAAAAAAGAAAGAATACTTGAATAGAAGTAAAGTGAAATCATCAACGAGGACATAGCTCATGGGTAGCCTTCATACTTGAAAGTTTGCTCATTTCTCATCTTCGTCGTGGAAGTCTCCCTTCTGATCCCGCTTCTCATCCAACGTCTCATGAGCTACCACATCTCCACTCCTCTCCGAACCACCTTGCTTGAGAGCTTGGTATCCAATTTCCTGCTCTCCCAATCGCTCCACATCCTGAATTCGGCCCAACTTGTCCGTCCGGCGGGTAATCTTGCGAGTCCGAATACACCAAGCCACCCCAAGAACGAAAGTCAAGAACCAAAGCAACAAATTGACAACATCAATCCAGACAGCCGCTTTCATACGAGGAACACATTGCGTGAGGTCCTCATATTCAGCATCGATAGGCGAGGCGTAGTAGATACTTCCAAAGACGCCCACCTGTGCCAGCCAGAATACAGAGAGCACGCCATCCCATAGAGACCACAAGACGTGCTTGACAGTCACGATAGCATGTACAGCACATGTTACGGCAGAGAAAACCACAATCATCTCGGCGTAGACCCACTGGGCGGGAGCGGGCGCGTTCCGTTTCGTTGCACGCGCTAGATCGACACCGTAAAGCCCAGCGGCGATAATGGCGAAAATGAATTGGAGGACTCGGAGGATCGCTCGCGAGTATAGACCGAATATGCCATTTTTGTACCAATATTGTTCAATTGATGGGATTTGTTTCGGACTTCCATTAGCCGGCGTGGTTGTGGTTTCGTTGGTGGTATCTGTTGGAGTATACGGCGGAGGAGCGGTGACGGGTCCTTGCTTCGTCATTTTGAACAGAGCTGAAGATATGATGGAGAATCTGAAGTAGCCCAGAGAGGATGGGGCATTGTTATAAGTTCAATTTCCAAATAAAAAGTAAGCTTCTTTTTCCACCTTGAAAAGGGAATTTCACCGTATTCGTACGGTGGCTTCTTAAGTCGGGATCAGCGCTATTCCTATCCAAGTAATTATGTCGTACTCGGGTTACCTAACTTGGAGGTAAATCATTGGACCTTATTTGACTTCCTATAATTAGCAATTTCGAACCAAACTTAACCATGCTCTCCACGTTGAAACGAGTTATTCTCGCTCGCAGGTTGTATCGCACATGAGAACTGGTCCGAAGTCAACGAATGATGTCATCCAACTCCTTATTTATAGAGCCCTCGAGGTTATTTATGGAATGAACTGGCCATCGAAATTTGAGATCTGAGACACGTTGAATCATTGGTAGGCCTAGAACTCGAATGATATAACAAAAGCGGCTTTGTGTAGGAAATCACCTAGGAATTTTTTTGGGTAAAGTGATCAAATCTGGAATGAGTCAAAACACCACCATCTAATTGATCGAAAAGGACCTTGAAGAAGTACTGAAAGGAACAAATTTTGGCAGAATTGACCGCCATTTTTATTCATTTCACCCCGCTAGCTCTTTGTGTGCAAGTGCCCCAAAGGCTTGGAATATTGTGATCACCAGTGTACTTCCTTTTCCTCCCCTTCTGACAAACCTTACCACCTCGAAACAGGCCAGTGATTGGGAAAACTCTTGCACCAGCCACATCTTTGAAATCCAGGGGGATTATATGGAAGGGAAATGCGCGCACATGTTCCTAACTACCATGGAAAAATTGTTGCAGTGGAATCCAGAGACAAGACAGAGCATGCTAGACTTAAGAGCAGGGATTGTCTACATACTTTCGAATGCCGCGAAAGCAGTGGATCTATTCGCGAGCTCAAGAACTATTTGTTAGGCCCAATGGCTCCCGATACACAGGTCCTCAGGTCACGCTACGGATTGCCAGCATGAGTGGACCAGAAATATTGAGAAGAAAGATCAAAGTTTAGCTACTTGAACTAGTAAAATTCGTTCCTAACAACACAAGGCCTCCCACTGATACCTTATCGATGTATGGTGGCGAAATGATCAATCAGATGAGAAGCGCAAACTCAAGTGCAACGCGGGCAGACCAGAAAAGCAGAGGAAAAAAGTTCATGTCATCATTATCAGAGGGAAGAATACTGGAACGAAGTATCCGCGGTAACGCAACGCCAGATGTCAGCCAGTTGAAATACCATAAGCGCCACCGCTGGACCAAAGTGGAAGAAGGTGCGCCTGATGAGATAGCCGGTTAAGAAAAAAAAAAAACCGAGAGAAAAGCAGGAAACAAATCGAAGTCAAATAGACTGAAGTAGGGTGTGCCGTTTCTTGTCGCGCCTTGAACACCACGGTGAAATGCGATGCAGTAAATGCCAATGCATCAGATGTAAAGACCAAATAGAGATTCCTTGTGCCATGCAATAATATCCTCTCCCCGAGGATCAACACCTCAGACCGAACTCCGTGATGAATGCAGGTGAAAGATGTGAAATGAGACTGTCAGTACAGCTAGCGGATGGTGCCCCATTCTGCAAGCTTGCTACCCTCGCGCCGTGAGTCTCTTGTGGCTCGCTTGTCGAAGATCTTCCAGAATCTGAGCGTCTCGTCGCCAGCTCCGGTGACCACGGTCTGACCATCTGGGCTCATAGCTAAGTATAGCACGCGGAATGTGTGACCGGTCAGAGAGACAATTTGCTCCATGCGCGGATACTTCCAGATGACGATCTGGTTTTGACTGTATCCATGGGTACTGATGATCTCGTCGGAGTTCTTGGACCAGGAAAGGTTGCACACCTGGCTGCCCGTGTCCACCTCCTTGATCATCGAGCCAGTCGATGTATTCCAAAACTTGATCGTGCGGTCCGCGGTACCACCGCCCGAAGCGAGCAGATGATGTTGATGAGGCGACCATGCAATGGCCTTGACTGCCGCACAGTGATCTGAAAAGCGGAAGAGGGGTGTTTCGTTCAGCTTATCCCACACCATCAATTTGTTATCGTTTCCACCAGATGCCAGTTGGCCATCTTCAGTATTCCATTTCAAGCCGCACACTTCTTGCTTGTGGCCAGATAGCTTGCGAAGGTACTGATCAGGCGAGCGGACATCGCGATGATAAATCAGACGATCTCGGGAGCCTGATGTCAGGATGTGATCGTTCCATGCCAAAGCACCGACACGATTCGTATGGCCGATCATGGTTCGGAGGCGTCGGCAGTGTTCTGCATCCCAGATCTGCACAAGACCTTTCCCGGTGCCGATGGCTAGATGTGTACCCTTTTGAAATGTCAGTTGTGAGACTCAAGAAATAGAAAATGTACGTCTCTTACCCTTTGAATCCAGTTGACACTGGTCACAGTATCATCCTTCAGCTCACAAAGCTTAGTCACACGGCCGGACTGGGAGTTCCACATGTAGACCGAGTTGGCCAAGCCGACGCCCAGCACATTGCTGCTGCCCCAATCCACTAAATTCAAGTAGAAGTCATCTTGCAGGTCGGGAGCATCCAGAACCTTGTAAGGGACCTTGTTAACATAGCGGGGCTGCTTGCGCGGAGTTTCGAGAATGCGTTGACTATCATATCTTATAGGCGAAAGACTGTAGAGTTCGGAGCGGACATTGAGGTTTGGTCCATGGTGGCTTCTTGGAGTTTTGGAGGGGGTAGGATGGCCCGATCCCGGTCTTGTGGGCCCGTAATTGAAGAGGTTCTTGTGTGGGGTTGAAGGTGTAATGCTCGCGGGGGGAAGATTGGCCACAATATGGGCCGGAGGTGTATGTGACCTGGTTTTGTCGTTGATGCCATTCGAGAAGCCGAGAAGTGGATCGGATGATGCTGTGTTGAGATCGGGCTGGGGAACAGTGTTGCCAAAAAGCTCACTGCGCAAGACGCGAGAAAATGTTCGGTTCGCTTCCTCCGCTGTAATTTCCATGTTAGCAATGGAGAGCGGCGAGTGCTATGGGGAATCTACAAACTCTTCTGGAAATGAAGCTCCGAATGAGGAGCGCGCCTCTTTGACTTTGATGGGGTCGAAGGGCAGCCATCTTCATGTAGCAGGCTGTAAGTTGCCTGCAGGTCTTGACCGTCGCGATTGGGAATAAAACTTCGTTGCAGTCAGTTGCATGTTCTCAGACCCAGTCCGCCCACATCGGCGCCCGTCGCAGCTATCTTGACGACTTACCGGTCTCCATAGACTCGCTGCCTCTTTCGATGAGGACTTGTACCCGGAGTCCTTTCTCTTTGGGTACCAGCCTCGCCATAATCTTTCAAAGCTTTCGCTAGCGCCGAAGCATCGACGGGCTCTGATCCTTCTGCGGCTCGTGGGAGGTCGCCCAGGTTATCGGAATAGAAGACGGTTTTCTTGGCGGGCATGCTCGGTGGGGTCTTTGAGCCTGGCGGTGATACGATTGCTGCTGATTGCGACCTGGTATTTATTCGGTGGGCTCTGGCACTCACGCCTGCGTTTGTGTCCTGAGATTGGTCCCCCATGCTGGCAGCTGGTCCCTGGACCCCAGATGCAAATTGCGCTTGATCAAAAAGTCGACCGGGACGGGCATGCGAGAAAGATAAAAGGTCGAAGTCGAGATCGAAGCGCAGATGCAGACGGTCGGAAGAGAGAGATGGGTGTTGTCCTTTCTTCTATCAGGGTTTGGCGGGTTTGTGATGATCCAGCCACCGATGTTTGGCGCTTCGACACAAAGGTGATCTACGACACTTCACAAAGTGCGGACAAGACACCCAAGTGTTTCAGCGAAACAAAGAAACTGGCATTCAAATCAGCGACGGAGAATGCTGAAGAAAGGTGTACCAAGGGCGAGCCATCCCTCTCGACCTGAGGTCACGCGTCGGTTGCGCTATCCCCGATTGGGACTCACTGTGGAATCCAGTTCATCCACTTTTGCACTTAATATCTACGATCCGACCGTCCATCACTGGATCTATAGAACTCGTCTCTCGCGAAGAGCCTATCACTTTCAGTACTCGGCATGAACATTGCATGATACCAATTCAGTCGAGATCAGGATCCCCGGAACGGACTGACCATGTGGCATTTGTTATGATTTTGATTAGTCTCAGTCTAAGTCTTAGTCTCAGGCTTGTTTTGATAACGCGACTCAGGCCTAGAGGGAAGTAAACTCGGGCACTAAACCGTCGATTCAGTCACTTAGAATACCTGAGTGGGGGGAAAATCAGAGGGATCTGACGCGAAGGGCGCGCTCATCCACGCGCCGGGGACGCGCAGAGCTTGGGCCATAGCAACCCATCTCTGCCAATCATTTCAGCCAAAAAATATAGAAGAGACCGGCGTCAATATTGTTCCGTAATGGATTATCAGAGATAGCTTCTGGGGCCCCATAGTCCCTTATCTTGCAGCTCGTTGCTTTCGTAGTGCGCCCCCATTCTCAAAGGCGAAGTGACAGTCACCGCCAAAACGGAAAAACCCTTTCACTTCCACTTCTCCGCACTGGACTATGCCCCCACGTCTGTCGCTGCGATCTGTCTTTCAATTCCATCGTTACTCTACCATGGCTTCCAAGCAACCGGCCGTGGACTTCTTGTCCTTTGTCAATGACTCCCCTACTCGTATGCTCTATGATGAAACTGGTGTGGAACCTATGCTGACCAAGGTCTAGCCTTCCATGCCGTCAAATCTGCCAAGAAACTGCTGAACGATGCCGGCTTCCTGGAAATCAAGGTACCCAGAGCTTCCCCCACAATTTTCGATCGGCACTCATTCTGCATATAGGAACGGGATTCTTGGGCCTCTACTTGCAAGCCCGGTGGCAAGTACTACCTAACCCGCAATACCACCACTCTTGTGGCTTTTGCCATTGGAAAGAAATGGACGGTATGTATAATCTCAGCCAAAGGCAGTAAATTCACTGACAATTTTTAGCCCGGAAACTCAATCTCCATGATTGGTGCTCACACCGACTCGCCTGTCTTGAGGGTTAAGCCCGTGAGTAAGAAGAGTGGCGAGGGCTTCGTCCAGGTCGGCGTCGAGACCTACGGCGGTGGCATCTGGCACACTTGTATGTCTACCTCGAATGATTAAACAATTACTCGAAGCATCTGATCTCTAACTCTGACACTATCAGGGTTCGATCGTGACCTAGGTGTTGCTGGTCGTGTGATGACTCGTGCCGCTGATGGCTCTATCGTTCAGAAGCTGGTCAAGGTCGACCGTCCCAGTATGTTCAATCTTACACAGAATTGAATTTTGAGCTAACTTTGCAGTTCTTCGCATTCCCACTCTGGCCATTCACCTGGACCGCCAGGAGACCTTCTCCTTTAACAAGGAGACCCAACTCTTCCCCCATTGCTGGCCTGGCGGAGGCCGAGCTCAACCGCCCTGCTGACTCCAAGCCCGCCGAGGGCGAGGAGGCATTCTCCCCGTTGAAGTCAGCGTCTGAGCGTCACCACCCTTACTTTGTGGAGATGATTGCGGCTGAGGCCGGAGTCAAGCCGGAGGATGTCCTTGACTTCGAGATGATCCTTTTCGATACGCAGAAGTCCTGCCTTGGCGGCATGAGCGAGGAGTTCATTTTCTCCCCCGCCTGGACAACCTCAACTGCTCCTTCTGTGCCATAGTTGGCCTGATCAACTCCGTGGCTGACAAGTCAGCGCTGGACAACGAGGATGCTATCCGTTTGATTGCCCTTTTCGACCACGAGGAGATTGGCAGCCGCACCGCTCAAGGTGCGGACTCCAACGCTCTCCCGGCTATCATTCGTCGCTTGTCAGTACTCCCTTCAAATTCTGCAGCCGATGTCGACTTGGCTACTGCCTACGAGCAGACTCTCTCCACTTCCTTCCTGGTGTCGGCAGATATGGCCCACTCCGTCAACCCCAACTACGCTGCCAAGTATGAAGCCGATCACAAGCCCCAGATGAACAAGGGCCCTGTGATTAAGATCAATGCTAACGCTCGCTATGCCACTAACTCTCCTGGTATTGTGCTTCTCCAGGAAGTTGCACAGAAGGCGACGAAGGAGAGCGGTAACCCCATTCCCCTGCAGCTGTTCGTCGTCCGCAACGACTCTAGCTGTGGTAGCACCATTGGCCCGATGCTGTCCGCGGCTCTTGGGTGCCCGTACCCTGGATCTGGGTAATCCCCAACTGAGCATGCACAGTTGTCGTGAGACCGGCGGTACCTATGATGTTGATTATGCTACCCGTCTCTTCACTGGCTTCTTCCAACACTACTCCGAGCTGTCGAAGACCATCTTCGTGGACTAGACATCGTCATGCAGATAGACTGAAATATTCTGGTAGAAAAAGAAATAACAAAATCATGTATTATCTCACAATCCACACAGCTCGTAAAGTAGATTAACGTCAAAAAGAGCTCGAGGTATATGCACGTGGTCGGCCCGAGATGATCCCGCATCTCCTTTAACTCCACAGCTTATCATCTCCCCGACCCCATTGATCTGGAGCCTGGACGACCATTTCGCTCGTCCATGCCCCCCATGACCCTCTATGACCGACGTCGATGCCTTTCGAGATGCGGAGTACATCGCTGACGTGTCTGGCATTGTCCTCGACGATGCGCAGCCAGGCTCGTCCGCACCCAGCAGCAACAGCCGCGTGAGGAAACTCCAGTCCTCTGCAAAGATCGCCTTTATTGACCGACTGCTACGCGATCTGGACATTTTGATTTACTGTCAACTTTCAGCGTTGTATTACATGGAGTAGGTTGACTCCTTCCCCGCTATTCACCAGCCCGCATCTGCCCACCCGTGTCGAAAGAGCTCACTAGCTGACACCTAGCTCTGCCGTATAGCTGCTCTTTGGTTCTATTTGCCGTGCGCGCCATAGTGGAACTGATATTCTTCACACCGAAAGCACCGCCATTCGACCCGACGCGAAATCAACCCTTCGTCGGCGCCATCATAGCCAGCAACCTCTTCTGCATGACCTTCCACGCCTTCTTCATCCGACCCGAAGCCGGCGAGAGCACGCGCGGTTATCTCCACGGCGGATTATTCATCGACTTCATTGGTCAAAAACCAGTACTCGTATTAAGACTTCTCTTATTCGACCTATTGATATTTCTGGTTGATTTCGTCATGCTAGCCTTGATCATCGAGCGGGTCAAGACAGCAGGCACAACGCCTACATCATCCACCACTACAGGTACAGAGCCCGAGACGAATACACGTACGGAACCGTCCTCCGAACAACAGGACCATGACGCAGAGGAACGAGGCGTCATACGAGAAACTGAGATCACGAACTCAATTATCACCCCCGAAGCATCACCGGTCGCTGAGATCGACGAGGATCTAAATAACGAGCGAACGACACTCCTAGCTGATCCCGGCGAAAGCAGCTCTGCACAAACACCGCGCGGAGGCCACCCATTAGACTCGTATTCGTCCGGACAGGCCACGATCCTGGAAATGGGTTTCTTCAGTACGATACGCGATCAATGGAAGTACTCGACGACGCCGCGACGACCGACGACGGGTTATGTGCCTACGCCCGAGACAGCGACGTTCCTTCGGCAACGATTCGGACTACAAGTTGGGACCGATGGACGTATCGTTCGAGTGGACCGATGACCAATGTCATTACAATGTATTTTGAGGACATTGGAAGCTATAGGCAGTACTCTGATGCTGGTCACCGAGATTATTATCTGGTCATCGAACATGGTTTGCAATCTCGTATGGATGTAGTCATGATATTAATGCAAACGATCGGTAGCCCTGTAAAGTTTAGACAACAGGCGGCTTCCCCTCACCGACACCACCATCCTCCTTACCCTTTACCCTACGATCCAAAATCTCATCAACAAGACCGATCTCCAACGCCTCCTGCGCGCCCATGAAGTAATCCCGCTCCATCAGCTTCTCAATCTCGTCCAATGTCATTGTCTTCTTCCCCGTCAAATGACGCTGATAGATCTGGTTAAGCTGGTGGCGCACGCGCAGGATCTCTTTCGCGTGGATGGCAATGTCAGTCGCTTGGCCGAAGTATCCGCCCGAAGGTTGGTGAATCATGATTGAGGAGTGGGGGAGACAGTAGCGTTTGCCGGGTTCGCCGCCGCAGAGGAGGAGGGAGCCCATTGAGGCGGCTTGACCGACGCAGATTGTGCTGACTGGGGAGGCGATGTAGGTCATTGTGTCGTAGATTGCGAGGCCTGGCAAATTTGGTTAGGTATTGGCTGGACACGGGGTGGTGGGATCGGTACCTGCTGTTACGGAGCCACCGGGCGAGTTGATGTAGAGGTGGATTGGTTTCTGGGGATTATCTGCTTCGAGGAAGAGGAGCTGGGCGACGATGGAGGCGGACATGGACTCGTCGACTTCGCCATTGAGGCAGATGATGCGTTCCTATTTGATATGAGTTTTTGTTTGAAGGAGTATTTGCAAGTATAGTTTGTACCTTTAAAAGTCGAGAGAAGATATCATCTGTTCGGGGGCGCAAAGACTGTTAGCTAGATCCTTCAGTGGAGGGGATCTCGTTGGGGTTGTTGAAGCTACATACAGGTGTGCCAGCCACCGCCCTAGAGCTTGTCAGTACCGGTGTCAGGTTGTGCAGGTTACAAGAGATTGACATACCACGGTCTCTGTCACAAAGGGCGTGGGTGTCCATCCCCGCGGAGGCGCGCGGTCGAACGAGGGCGCACAGCTTGAGAAGGATCGCGGAATAGCTGTGATAGGTCGGACGGTAGAGACTGATGGTCGGGCTAATGATCGTCCCAGGCGAGAGATAGATAATGTCGGGCGCATCTTGACGGCTGCGACTGGTGTGGTGAAGGACGGTGAGAGATGCGGAGCGGAGCTATCGATAACTCTATTCGCGCTAAGATACGAGCCTTTGTGACTCCGATAACAATTGATGATATAGGTTTCAATTGAGCGACACTTCGACCTTGACTATGGGATTGACGATATGGAGATTCCCAAGTATGATTCGATTGTGAACTCCTCAAGATCTTCATATCTGGGAATTTCATATGCCCTAAAACTGCTTTGAGCTCTCCAAAACCACTCCGCAAATGGCAACATCTGATTGGCGCAATATTCGCGGTAACTTGGCATTAGAAAAGCGCAACTCACCATTTCTTGCATCCTCAAACCCAAATGGAGTGCGCCAGCCATCGCTTATCATTCGCAACATGGCGACTTCGCACCTTTCGCCAGCTTCTTGCTACATCTCATCAGTCGCGCGTCGCTCGCCGCCCCATTTCAACCTCTCCACGCCATGAAGCTGCGGAAACCAAACCCGATACCGAGACACATATTCCACCATCACAACGACTACCTCAATCGCCTCTAGTCACGGACATGCGCACTGGACCCGAAAAGCAGCACAAAAGACCTCCGACCAAAGCAGACCTCGAACCGTTGTCCAAAAACCCCTGGGCCGTCGCACTTGCATCACCACCACGCATGTGCACCCTCACAGGCGCGAGGATCCCACGCGACCTCTTAGGACAATGGGGTCTACTGAAAAATCCCACCTCAGGGCTCAATTATATGCTACCTGTGGGCCTTCTTCAGGAATCACTAGCACGCGATTCAACACCTGTGCGGAAACCAGACCCCAATACGTCAACAGGCGAACACGAATCAAGCATCACACCAGTTCGAAATGAGAAACTAGGTCGTACGCTCTTCCTACGAATGGTTGATAGACTTTCCTTCCTGCGCGTTGTAGCACCGATTTTCGCCAGAAGCGCGGGGAAGAAACCGGCTGTTGCGAAGATGGTGCCGTATCGGTGGAAACATCCTCATGGCCCGATTAATGCGAAAGAGGAGAAAAATATGGTGTGGATGAAGGATATGCCGGAATATGTGCTTATGCATATGCGGCGTGATGTTGCGAGGAAGTTGGAGGCTGTGAGACAGAAGTGGGGGCTTGGAGGTGAGGATGGAGTATGGAGTGCTCTTGATGTTCAGGAATCCTCGGATGCTGGAATGGTGGATGCGCTGGCGCGGTTGAGACCGATTGAGAGAGCGGAATGTGGTGCAATGATTATTCTTCAACGTTCGGGGGCAGTTGAGAATGGGAATGTGAACGAGGTGGTGCACCCGCAGACGCAGAAAAAGATTCCCGTGTTTGATCTTTCGAAACTTTTGGCTGAGTCGGATTTGGATGCTCTTCGTCAGACCGGAGCTGCGCATTATCAGCAGGGGGCGCTGTTCTTCAGACCTGAGGATCCTTCGAGTATAAAAGCGATGCTGTCGCTTTGGAAGCTCAAGCTTTTCCTAGAGGAAGACCCCGCTTTAGACTTGTCGAAGTAACAGAGGGCTCTGTCTAGGATGAATTCTTAGCGTTTATTTTACAATCGACAGTACCATCTTGAAATGGCTTTTCTTAAGAACCACGAAAGCAAACCTTCTACTTTTCAGTTCACTCAAGTCGAAGCATACTATCGAATGAAAATTGATGTTGCGGCACCCACGCCTACAGCCATCTAGATAATGTCAACCCGAGACGACCGATGCAAATGCGTTTCATGCAAAGATATGCCAAGGCGCTATGATGGAATGTGATCTAAAGTAACTTTTATAGAAGAAACGCTGATGGGGAAGGAACACCGTGTGAATGATCGAAGCATATGGAATAAGAGATCAAAGGAAAGGATAGTCGTGTTCGTTCCTTTCGTCGTCTCCTGGTAGAGAGGGGGAGTGGGGGTGGGGCAGGATTGGATCAATTCGGTTCCCGATGATCCTCGTCAGTAGACGGGAATAGCGATCGAATGAATTCCTCACTGAGTGGGTCATATGGGAAATATGAATCGGCCATCTCGACAGGTCTTTGGAATGTGGACATTAGGTCGGGAGTGGGAAGGTTGAAATAGCTTGTCCACAGGTCCGCTTCGGGGACCGGGCGCGAGCCGAAGATGGAGATTTCTTCCGGGGGCAATGTGAAGTATTCGCGGGATGACGGGGTGAGAGGAGGATGAAAAGGGAGATGGGAAGTGGTCACAGAAGAGTTAGGATCTTGCTGGTAGGGATGGGAGGGGATGTCATCGACGGCGTATTTCATGCCACTGGCGAGTTTGCGGAAGCTGGAGTCGCAGAGTTGCCATGCACGGCGGGAGCTGTGTTCAGGCATGGCGTAGAACCAGCGGATGCATTTTTTCGCCAGTCGGACGAAGTTGTCCTCCTCCTCTGGCATGTGAACACTTCCGAATGACAGCTCGAGGAGAAGAACTATCGCAGCTTGCATCAATTGGCGCAAGATACACCACCAGGGGCAGATGTCGTAGAGTTGGAGAACATTCGGCTCATCGGGGATCAGGTCGATCATACCGCACGCTGACTGTAAAGTGACGACTGCCATCGTGTGACTGAATGTAGGCAAGGTTCCATTTTGACGTGCATCTCGCCGACAGAGGCACGGGCGGCCGAGAGTGATTCGGACGCTGTAGTAGTGAAAGCCCAGAGCCAGTTTACAGCGTAGCTGGTCGTGGCTGTCGTCTGTCTTCTTTTGGGTGAAATCGAGCCCCGTGGGAAGACTGGACCGCCAGAAATCGATTCGAGACTTCGCTTCATCGATTCGGCTTTCAATTTCCGACCACGGTAACATGACGCAGTTGGTCGAATAGATCTTGTTGATGATCTCCTGGGCAATAACCGTCAAGTCGCAGTTGTATAGATAGCAAACGCCGAAGTTGATTGGTAGGCTTTTGACCCATGATTGGTCCTTCGGATGGGATCGGTCTCTGCCGAGAGTTTGTCGGATAAGTGAGCTCGCCATCACGTTGTTGATCTGTTCATCTCTCAAAGTTGGGTCGTTCAGAATTTCGAGCGCGGCCGGATCTTCTTGGAGCTGATCCTCTTCGTATGGTAAGGGCAACGGGGTCGCGTAGCCTCCATCCATGGTAGAAATCGCTCGACCGGTCATAATGCCTAACATATGTTCAAAGGAGTATATGCACCACCAAACTTTATACCGAGCTTCTTTAGAGATGTTGGGGGTTTTCAAACTATTGTTCTTCAGGTTGATACCGAGGGTGATTGCTGAACGCACTGCCAACGCTGATATTCTCCAGGCCCTGTACAATTGATTAGGGCCGATGCAGCACAAGAAGAGAAAGGTTCTGGTGCGAACCTGTTGATTTGGTCCGAGGCAAGGAGGTAAAATGCAATTAAGCCTTCCACTTGGACTTGTTGGAGGTCGGGGTGCGCGAACAGGACCTCGGTGTTCATACTGAGCAGTCTAGCACGAGCTAGGTACATCAGATGGTCGTTCGCGGCTCCTCGCCATGGAGAGTTCATGAGGTGGGCGTGCTTTGCAGCGATAGCGAAAATGACATTCAAAATGGCGAGCCATTTTTCGCCAGGTCTGACGGAGTTAGATCGAGCGGAGTTGTCAAAAAAGGTTTGATACTGTGCGCAGAACAGTGATCTGCTGATAATGGGGAAAAAAGGATGGACGGTTTTTAAGTAGTCGTCAAAGAGCCGGTCCGCTAAATGTCGCGGCGGCATGGTATACTTCTGTATTGGTTCGGGCACGGATATGCTGAGGTCGTCAAGGTGATAGTTCAAGGCGCTGAGTGAGAACCTATCCTTTGTTTCGTCGTCTTCATCGCCTTCGGATTCTAAAGTGCCACACTTTCCACGGGCACGCTGTTCGGCCTCTCTCTTTAGCCGTTGCATCCAGGTGATTTCCGAGCTTTTGCCCATGTAGCCCGTGGCCCGAGTGTGTTCTGATCGATTGTGATCCTCGTCTACTCGGTCAATGGCGTCCAGTGATCCAATTGATGAGAGCGGAGACGTTTCATCTGGTTCCATCTCATTCTGAGGTGTGGAGCGATAGGAGCGCGCATTATCAAAGGCACTTTCTCCCTTCAATTCATGCTTGGGATGAACCGGTTAGTCCTAGGACATTGCAGCAAATTTCAATTCCACCAACCTTGTCTAGCAAAACCTTGATCCAGTCCGTCGTGCGAGACTCGGCCGAATTCCGCAGATCGTCCAGAAAGTTTTCATAATCTTGCACCTCAGCAGTGAGCCGGTCAACCTCCCTGTAGGGCTCCAGTAGACCCGGTCAGTCCATGGTGTTCATTTTCTAGAGCCTCAGTACTGATGGGAAACCTTCCAAAAACACCCACCTTTTCATTTTTTCCCGCCAACCGACAGGATAGTGACAGGTCACTCTCAGTTCTCGACATTGTCGACAAACCGGGGTGTCACCACTGCATTTTGTTTTGCGCTGTCTACACGACTCACAAGCTCGCGGAACCCGCCGGTTGTAGCGCTGGGTGTTGTTCCCCGGCGGCTGGCGGGGAATCGCAACTTTGGCATTGGAGGCTTTGGCATTGGCAAATTTTGCATCCCCCAACGCGGGTGTAGAATTGGATGTTTTGCCCCCTCTTGGGATATCCGTGCCAGAAGGCCGCCTGGGAGTTGCAGGGGCACTATGCGGCCCTGATTGCTTTGCAGAATCATTCGCAGCACCCTCGCCCGGCGAATTGTACGAGTGTTTTTGTTTTTTGCTGGTCATGAGAGCAGTAGTTGACACAGAGAGAATAATAACTAGACTACTAGGGTACAGAGCTATCATTGCAAAAGAGGTGTGCCTTTTCCAGTGTGACACCTTTGGCTTCGGTTTGAGATGCCGCCAATGACAGCCCCGTATTTGCAGAATGCAGACGGGTGGGGATCCGAGCCCTAAGAGGTGAAGACAAAATAAAGCCATCCGATTACCCAATCTTGCGCGCCTCTCTCCGCTCTCGCTCCTCTCTGCCGACCGGATCGACGTCAATTGCCAACTACTCACAAGCGAAACGCTTGGGATTGGCCGGCAGCCCATCCGATCGTGCCCTTCTACCGGCTTTGGAGGGCTCGCTCGGGGAGGGGACGTGGAGATGCAAAGTGAACCGTAGAATATACATGACACAAGGTAAGGGACCAGCGCGGGTTGTGTTAGCATTCAAGGTTGGTTTCTTTGGGATTGGAGGAATCTCGTGCATGTGCTCGCGTGAGGCGTTTTGCTCATCTCTCGGCCATAGCTTCTGCTTTTCTCCACAATTGCCGCTCTCGGAATGGCAGAGCTGCTTTTCTCTACTACACGGAGACTTCGGACCAGCAACAACCCCGAGGCGACTTTATTTGCATCAGCTTGCTTGTTCGATCAACTATTGATTGCCATTGGGTGGGCTCGATTGGCAGTTATCGTTCGAAATCTCGCCAAGGTCGTGTATCGCAGCAGGTTTGCCCTCCCTGCCGCCGATCCGGATGTTTAGAGCACCACCCAACTCCCGCAAGGATCAAAAATCTCGTGGAGAGCGAATAGTCTTGTCGATACTGGTGTGCGATCAATACTTGCTAGGTGGGACCTCGAAGCATCGGCGTGGGAGGGACCTTGGGTCTTGTATAGCATTTGATCGAGAATGTTTGGTACTAAAGGGAACGGAGATACAAGTCCGCTAATTTGTGATTGGCAATCCTCAGTGAGGATACCCTTCCGAGCCCGTTATTGGCGGGATGGCAACCCAGTACCATAGTATCACAGTCCCCAATTGGCGGAATGGACTGAGATTCCCACATTCGGCTTTTTTAAATCTCGGACCGTCACGAAAATCAATTGACCCATGTTGTCGGGTTCACAAGGGGGATTGGAAAGTGGGACGCGACGGAGCATCAAGAGCCCCTTGTCTCCTATTGCGCGGGGTCCACGGAGTTGGCAGAGAAGCATCGCCCATCTTCAATGCTTTCTACAAAGTGAAGTGAGTCATGGTAGCCCGTCAATATCTCTCGGAGTCGATGTGTCTTCAAATCAAAAACATTATTGGCGGCAGTCGATCCCAGGAGCGGGACAACTATACACCGCCATTATAAAAAATGGGTCCGGCCCGGTATACTGGGCCGAAGGGGGTTCGGTTGACCCGGTGCATGCGTGAAAGAGCCCACAAACAGCCGAGAATAAGGTTCGTAGAAGCGAAGATAAGTGTATTTGCCCAGGATTCAATAAAGAGCATTAGTGAGATTGGAATTTCGAAGGTATCTGAGCAGGAAAAGTCAAAGGATAAATGACAATAGAGTAAATTAGACACAGGAGATTTGCGTAGTGTTCTGGAGAAATCCACAGGCGAGAAGAAACTTGGAATGTTCTGATATACAGAGTTTATACCTAGAAAAGGACAAGCTTCGGGGAAACCTGCAGTGAGTGGCAAATACCACGGCAAGTTCCGCTGTCATGGCTTTACCCAAATCGAATTAGGCCCCGAATGGCTAGGAATCTGCGATGTTGTCATCAATATTGTCATTTCAGAAATTAGCGATGACATCTGACGCAAAAAAAATAGAGAGGCCACTTCACCTACCTCTAAGAGCTAGTAGTCGCCATGTCTGATAGCTGTGACAGTGTCTTGAACGTCAATCATGTGTGTGAGCGGCGCACTAAGGGAAAGTATCAATGGCATGCTGATAACTTTAACATGTCCTATTTTGGCTCGCAGCACCTAGTATGAAAGCTCAGATATCAATTTGAATCTCCGACGTAGCTTAAATGTCCTGTCAGTGACCTAATCCAGAGAGACCGATGCCTCGGAGTTTCAACAAAAGTCCGCGGAGTTTCGACCCTTTGCCAACGGTCGTCAACGAAATCATCCACGACAAGTATAAAGGGCAAGACTCAGCAGGGAGACACTATAACATAATCATCGCGCAGTACTTCAAAAGACTTCTTCTTACCTTCTAATCTTAGTTCTCCCCTTTGAGACCGTCACACCCATCATTTTCTTGCCATCTCTGTAACCATGGAGGAGTGGACTTTCAAACCCAAAACCCGATACGAAAATCTGTGTCCTTATCACCAGAGGGAATAGAGGAACAACAGGCTTACCCCTAGAGAGAAAAGCCCCTCCTTGTATTCCTCCATTATTGGGGCGGCAGCTCATCAACCTGGCACAAGCTCATATCATCAGACTCACGACACTGCGTCAGCGAAGATTACCCAACCGCCACATTCGATCTCCGAGGCTGGGGCAAGTCCACTGGACCAGTCAATGATTACGAAGGCAATTATTCCGTGATCAAAATGGCAGAAGACGTCATCTTCAGTCTGCGTGAGCTTTCCAAGGATACTGAGAACAAGAAGCTTTTGCAACATGGAATTATTCTCGTCGGTCATTCAATGGGTGCGAAAGTCGCTCTCGCTGCTCAATTTGGGACTCAAGATGGATGGCTACTATCGAAGATCCGCGGTCTCATTCTCATTGCCCCGGCACCTCCCAGTCCGGTGAATCTGCCACCTGAGATGAAAGCTCAGCAAGAGGTTGCCTACGAGTCGGAAGAATCTGTTCGTGAGACTGTGAAATATGTCCTTGCCAAGCCTGCGAACTTGACTGAATCTGACATCGATATGATTGTTCGTAACAGCTTGGCTGGGAATTCTCTGGCGAAGAAGGCTTGGCCTTCGTATGCTATGAAGGAAGATATTTCTGGACTTGTGAAGCAGGCAATCGAAAGCGCCCCTTGGAAGGTCTCTCAGTGGCTGCCTCCCACGGTACGTGTGATAATGGGCGAGGAGGATGTTGTGCCAATGGACAGAGTGCAATCTGAGGTGGTGTCATTCCTGGAGAATCAAGGCATCCATGTCACTACAACTGTTGCGAAAGGCGTGAAGCACCTTCTACCACTTGAGGCTCCTGAACTTATCGCCCAGGAGGTCCGCCTTTTCTGTTGTTCTTGAGTAGTTGTGTTGGGTATTGGCTTCGTGGGGAATTTGAAAAATTCCAGATACCTCTAAAACAATATCGACTTCTATCATCCGATTATGTACTTTGTCCAATCGTAGAAACCTCACAGCCCCGATTCCAATAGGTCAGACAGCTTATCCAAATAAGCATGAGGGCGCACAGCACCAGAGACAAAGTCGTCCTTAGAGCTGACACCGGTCAAGACGCCAAGGGTGCCGCCCAGCTTGCCCTCCAATCCAAAGCGAATATCAGTGTTGACACGGTCCCGACCATACATGCGCGACTACGATCGAATCTAAACTTGCCCTCGATGGCATCCATCATGGCTTGGCTTGGCTTTCCAAGGGAAGTAGGCTCCGATCCAAGCATCATAATCAGTGGTGCGCTCATGGATCCGGCGCCAGGGAACAAAGTGCCCGAGTTCGGCAGCGTGGAGTCGATGTTTGTAGCGAGAAACACTGCGCCACGCTTAATGTAGTGAAAGGCTAGTGCAAGCTTCAAGTAGTTCAGGTGGAAGTCCAGGCCGACGAGGACAACGCCAACCTCCGAGTCCAACATGGAAGAATCACCCTCGGCGATGAGCTTGTAGTCTTGGGGCTGGATGTCACGGCGGTATGCCGGGTCCGTACCGCCGATAAAGGGAACATTCTCGGCGCGCAGTTCCTGTTCAATTCCAGTCTCACCGATCACGAAAACCTTTTTCTTATCCTTTGGCAGGTCAAGGATGCGCGAAATGTATATTGAGGCGCTGTACGAAGATGAAAAGACCTCTTCCTGAGAAGATGTGAGCCTCTGTGCTTGAGCTAATTTTTCAGACGAGATAAACTAACCACTGTACTTGGGATTCCAAGACTTTGCAGCTTCTTGCAGTAGTCCGCGCGGGACTTTGTGCTGTTGTTCGTCACGAATACCACTTGTTTGCCTAGGAAGAGTCAGCTTCCCGGTCTGTGTGTCGGTGACCGGGCGTAAAGCGCACCATTCTTGCGTAATAACTCCAGCGTCTCGACTGTTCCGGGGAAAATGTGGTCGCCAGACCATAGAACGCCTAAATCGCGGATTCCGTCTTAGTATATTGTTGTATGAGAGCTTGCGAGTCGAATGCGGAGGAGCGGAGAGAAGGCCGAGATCAAGGGAGCACAGAGGACTCACCGTCGCAGTCGAACAAAAAGACCTAGAAAATAGCCATTTAGTCGATTGATGGAGTGAGATACTTTGTGGATATGAGAGACCTACGTCGAACTTGTTCAAGAAATCGCGGAGACCATCCTTGTTGCCGGTCAAATAGAGGGGCGCCGGGGTCGACGCGGGGTTCGGATGGGCCATCTTAGCAGTGGATGAAACACAGAGATTGCGCGAAAGAAGCGCAGGATGTCCGTGGAATACGCTAGTGTCAGAAAGAGAAAAAGCGGGCTCTGAGCGAAGTCATCAAACCTGTACAACCCGAAGAGACTCGCCGGTGACTCGCCGATCGCGTGGGGCTGTCCGTGGGATCCCGATTATCTGCACCCGACTTTGCTCGCTACACAGTCCCCTCGAAATGATCAATAGCGGCCCCGTATTCGCGCTAGATGTTTTTTTAAACTGCTGTTGTCTAGTATCCGCCAAATTCAACTCCTTCGGCTCGCAGTCGCGGCAGGTGTTGTGCTGCCTCGGCTTTTTTTCGTTGCGTTTCTCCTGCGACACCTTCGAGGCCCAGAAAAGGAACAACTGAATCGATGCCCATACTGCACCCGTGACCATAGCAATGACCCTGAGATAGCCAATTGACCTCTTACCATCAGACGTCGATAACAGAGGATAAGAGGATACTGTTCGCGTCGCCAATAATGGATTGGATAGTCGTAGATGCGGAAGACCCCAAGTTGCCGATCTAATAGGTCAACCCCACCATTGAAAATCGAAGTGCTAGGGCGGCAGCTCAAGTCATTGAACAGGTCTCGGCACTCAAACGTCACTCTCAAAAAACTGCTCGTATGCAGGCGATCAACGACACGTTGCGTGGTAGGATATACGCCGGGATGATAGCACTGCCAAGGATACTCTACATCTCCTATCAATAGCCTCCTATCAAAGCCCCAACTTGATCAATGACTGCGAGTGATTACTGTGGTATCTGTCGCATCCATTCCAACCTGATCTTTTACATTCCCGGCTTTGCGCACAGTGCGCTTAATGGCTTTGGCATGACGGATGTGATGCATCTCGGAGACTGCGGACTCCTCTAGTGGCTTTGTCAAGGGAAGACTCCCACCTTGACGGTATCCCTCGCTCCATACTCGAGTGTGAGCTTCATTAGGTAGCGTAAGACCTCAACTAATAGTTGCCAACTTCTTCTCAATTTCCGGTCTTTCATACTAATTAATTGGAATGGGGGTTGAAAGTTGAGTTGAGATTCGGTTCTTAATAGTCTTGAACATCACTTCGTCCTGATAAGAAAAAGCAACACAAACGGTAAAATGCCCTAAAGAGGACCGATCTCTATCGCTTCAACTTCCACAAGGATTCGAGAGACCTCTCCCAAGGACTGGAGGGACTCCATAGCTTCCAGGAAGCCCTCTTCTTGAGATCCTTCCGAGTATTCCTACTCATGATTAGATCTCTCGCACATTATTTCAAGACTCATCATGGAATCAGGATGTTACCTTGAGCCCCTGCCAGCCGATCATCCCAGCAACAATATCATTCTCTGGACTAGAGCTAGTCCCGTATGCAGTGGGAGATTTACGTTCGGCCACGATATCAGACAGTTTCTCCCAAGCTTTCAAAGAGATGTCGACATTGTTGGCGTTCGAGATGGTAGTCCGGATTATCTCAACAATCGGCGATGAAGCTGCGTCGGTAGGGCCAACATTCATGTCAAAGACCTGTAGTGTTGGTGGTCCGGTCATCAAATGCTTTATGGTTGAAGCGGCATTTTGGAGCTGATCTGATTTGATGAAGTTTTGGAAGGACTCCATCTTGTTCCATTCTGAACGATGCCGCATGTCAGATCTTCATCAGTCCTGAGACGACTTGTTGACTCACCAAAGATGACAATCTCCCTGAAGTCTGCTTTCACGTCCTTTCCATTTTCGGTGACAATGAATCCTCGGAACCCACTGAGAAGTCCAGGATTTGGCTGTGTCAATTTCTTGCGGAATGTTGGGGCAATGCGTGTGATTATCTCGATTGAAGCTTTATCATTCTTTAGTGCTGGAAAGAGGAACTCGGTGATGGCCATTGTGGAAGAAGCGGGTCTTTTTTTATTTTTTGGAAGAGGAATGGGTGATCAGGTATCTTTCGAAGATACATATTGGCTTTTATACATGGAACAATAATTCAAATCCATAGCCATCCACCATCATGGACTGTGATATGACTGAATTGCAAGAGCCCACTAAGTGGAGTGAAGCCTTGCCCTGTGAATGGAGGAATGGACAGCCTTCCCGGGTTCCGCCGTGGGGCTGCGGACTTTCAGCGGATTTTTGGGTCATCCATCACACTTCTCCTCACTTTCGATCTTGGCCATAATTCCACTATGTCTGGCAGACCGTCCAATATACGCTCTAGGCAAAAGTCATGTGTCGCATGCGCCGGAGGCAAGCGGCGTTGCAACCGCCAAACTCCGCAGTGCTCACGCTGTCTCGCCCATGGACTGAAATGCACCTATGTTAGTCGACAACGGCAGCAAACCCCCTCGAAGATACAATTAATTGATTCTACGTCATCTTTGAATTTTGAGGACCTTCTGTCCTGGTTTCCGCCCGATAACTCTTTATTCGATCATACCGAAATTGCCACGTCGTGGATGACCCCGAGCCCTTATTTCACCGTCCCAACATTACTTCCCGCAGGAATGTACCCAGAATCCGCTGTTATTGACAGATGGTCATTGAACCAGGCGCTGCGGAGTATAATGGCCTTTCCGCGCATGTTTTCAAGCTCTCGGAGAACACCCTTTATTCATCATCGCTTGTACGATGCATATCTTCCAGATGCCATTCAAGACGCCCTTACTGTTTCTTCGGCGTACTGCAACAAGACCAAACAAACTGAGGATATAGTATTACGCATCTTGGAGAATAAGTGCGCGAAGCTCGTGAAACAGGACCATCAGTCCAGCACATTAGAGGAGCTTCTCGCAACGGTGCAGGCACTGCTTCTCTTTCACATCATTCAGCTCTTTGATGGTGATATTCGACAGCGCTCGCTAGCGGAACAGAACATGGATACACTCCAAGCCTTGACCATGCAATTACAGGTCCGAGCGACTGATATAGACTCGACGCCAACGTGGCAAGAATGGATCTTTACAGAGAGCATCCGTAGAACTGTGATTCTCTCGCTCTTCATTGACGGGCTCTACTCGGCGCTGAAGGTTGGCACTTGCTCCAACATTCGAGCATTGAGTATCTTGCCCTTCACTTCTAGTGTTGCTCTGTGGGACCTACCCACAAGTGCTTCGTGGCTTTCTGAGTCGCATGACTTGAGATCGAACACTGTGCTCTATGGGGATTTCTCACGGGCTTTTGAGAACGGACGTGTTCCAGGTGAATTGGACGAGTTTCAGAAGTTGTTGCTAACGCCGTGCATGGGTGAGAGATACAGAGAAGTGTTGGAGATGAAGGACTGATTGTTCTCATTCTTGAAATTATATAGGTCATATTAAGTCAATGAACCTCAACTCATCAAGCGGCGGTCCAGACTGGCCGGAACTCATGTAATGATGTTACGTCTTGGGACAATAGATTTTATGGCCACGCTTGCTATTACATCAGCGCAAAAGTAGACAGATCATCATCGTCATAGATCATGCTTGTGAATTGCCTATAAATGCGGTGATTTGCCCTTTGATATGCTCGCATGAAACAGATCTGGAGATTGTTTTGCCCCAGCTACTAAATATGAATGGTGTATACCATCAAAAACGAAACGGACATTTTGACCATGGAGATAACATCATGCAAAAGATACCATCGTTTGGTGGCAAGAGCCAATCAAGGCGAAAATCCAATTATCTATGCTACACTAAATACATGAACCTTGAACCCTCCAGAAAGCAGTGGATATGACATATCAGAACAAAAAGAAATGCTCGGGGGGGGGGGAGATTTATAACATCAGAACGGCAGTTTTAAAGCACCAAATTGGCGGGCTCGTACTGCAGGAGAATCTTGATACGTTCCAGGAACTCCTTGGCGCGCGGCTCATCGTCCTTGGGAACAGTCAAACTAAAGACGTTGCTGGCAACGCCGTCAGAAGGTGGCAGAGATGGAGAAGTAGTCTTCTTGGAGGGTTTGGCGGTAAGGAAGTCGATAATATCCTCCTTCACCGGCTTGGGCGCAGCCTGAGCCTCGAAGGCGTTCAATTCGGGAATGTAATCGCCCCGAGTTGTGTTGATAGGCGCGGCACCGAGGAGCTCATCGAAGAGCTCGTCGACAGAGCGAGGGTCGGTCTTCGAGCGAGGCAGATCGTCGTTGGCCAGGTCCGTAGCCACAGCCAAGAAGCGAGACAGAGGGATCGACACACCAGTCTCGCGCTCGATCTTGCTCTGCGCGCGCAATACCTCAGCTAGTGAAATGGAGATAGCCACCGAAGCCATAGCCGGCGGCTTGGCAACAACCTTCTCCGCGGCCGGCGCGGGCTTAGGGGCCGGTGCCGCGGCGATCTTGATGTTGCTCAAGTCCAGGTAGGTGAGCTTGGCGAGGTTCGCGGCTTGCGAGGCCGGGTACTCGGCGGCAATCTCGCCAAGGTAGGCCAGGACATCACCCTTCAGCAGGCGGCCCTTGGGTCCTGAGGCCGGAATCTTGGATACTTCCGATTCGGGGACGTTCTTCTGGTGCAGGAGCTGGGCGACGGAGGGGTAGAGCGGATAGGCGGGGTTCTGGGTCTGGGGAGCGGAGGAAGATTGGAAGCCTTCAAAGAATACAGGATTAGCTTCAGGCTGTTTTTCTCGTGAGACTCTTCCGGTTCAAGCCATTGCTCCGATAATGCGGGCATTTGCTGGAAACTTGACTCTCATCTTGGACACTTGGGGAACTCACGCTTGGAGATGTTGAAAATCTTGGGCTGGCGGCGGGCGAGCCTGGCCGAAACCTGGCTAATTGGGATCCTAGCTGCCATTTTTATGTTGTATGAAGCTTCCGGCGAGGTCGGAGTGAATGGACGGAGGTGTTCAAGATATGTCGCAACTCTCCGGAGTTGGTTTGTCGGCAGAGACGAAGACAATCGACCGAGTGCCCACCACCGCGTCGATCCGCGCTAGTTAGAATAGTTTCGTCTGAGGTAGGTCGCGTTGATGTTTGAAAGAGAGCACCTTGATTGATGTTGAGGGTGTTGGGAGCTCACCGGCGGCCGGGACGGGAACATTTTTCTGCCGCAGCTGTTTTCAATCTGTCGGCGCTTTCCGAGGAGAACAGCGTGATTGCTCCCTTGTTGAGTGAGTTCTCTCCTTGTCATTGGGCTTTTTACAAGTTTTGTTGGTCTCGATGACCTCGCTAACTCCGTTACTAGACCTTGCATAATGTCCGCCAGACCCGTTCTCCGCACACTTTGGCCTCGATGTTCGGGAGCTCCGGTGCGACTTGGCCTGGAGAACCAGTTTACATCGCCGTGGCGTTCTTTTGCTTCGAGTTCCCCTCGCTGTGCTGCCCCTAAGCAACCAAAGCGTGCGCCTCGAACTGTCGCGCAAGCCTCCGCGCAACCCTCTCCGCAGCCTGCGACGCCTTCGATTCGTGCCACAGTACCTTTTAAAGATGCTGGAAACCTGGGTAAATTGAACATCAAGGTGGCAAGACTGGGAGAAGTGTTATTATTCAAGGCACCCAAAAAGCGTGTCTATGTTCTGAGTGCATATGGCCTGTTCGCAGCCTGTATGGCATTTTCTGTGTATCATGCAGAGACCTACGTCGCAAATGAAGACCCCAGGCTGCGCCAACCCGCTTGGGTGAAGGCTATGATGGGTGGTGTTTGCGTGATCATGAGTGGTCTCGGTGTTGTTGCCTTGAGCAGGACACATAATATCGTCCGCAAGATGACAGCTTTCCACTCCCAACACACCTATCTTCGCTTCGAAGTCCGGCGCCTAGTGCCTTTTATGAAACCTCGCACGTTTGATGTGTTACCCTCGCAGGTTTCTTTTCGTCGTCGACTTGTCGTCTCACCGCAGGGCGCCGCACGGTATCAAAGGGACAGCATGAAGGTTGGACGAGCGGATCAACCACAGAAAAGCGTTTTCAAGGCACCAATTGAGGGGCTGAGCCGTGTTTGCTGGGGAGCTTTTATGTCTGTACGTCAGCTTTTCACCCAGGAAGACTTCATCCTCTTGGAGATTGATGGCAAAGGCATCTTCCGAGTGGACTCCAATGGCGTTTTAACGGAGGATTTCCTGGCTCTTGGTAACCCTGTTAAATTCACCGATCATTAATGCGTCCGAGATGGGATAGGTGACCCCCCTCTGCTCCCAAGCCTGTCTACGAGGCGTCGCTGGAATTGACATGGGTGCTGGAGGCGTATCAACAATGTATATATAGACTTTGTACCAACAATATGATAGGACCAAGGACCGCGACTCGAATATGGCCTTCAAGAACAGCTGTATATGCTCAATATTTCACTTTTCCCGGGCAAAAAGATGACAAGTGAGAGCGAAGGAGATATCTAGTCTACTATGGCCATAATTATTGCCTTTGTTCTGCATTGAATAGACAACTCCACTCACTACAGCAGATAATCCGGAGATTAATGGAACGTGTATCAATTGAGAATCGATATCGTCACCAACAACAGGCTTGAAAGACTCGATGAAGGTAAAGTGTAGATGAGCGAATCTAGAGTTGATTCCAAGGTTGAGCCACGTGACGACCGGCGCGCGACGCGGTTCCCCATATCGCGCCCCTCCTACCATCTCTTTCTCCGACGAGCCTTCTCGATTCCCCGACTTGTCACCTCGTCCGTCTCAGCTTGTTCGCTTGTTTGAGCGTGTTGCTTCCATAGGAGGCTGCTGCGTGACAAGATGGGCAAACTTATTCGGCTGGAGCTTTTCAGTATGGATTGTCGCAGACACCGTGCCGCGCACGTTCGCTAACTTTGAACCCAGACTTCAAATCTTACAAGGGCCACCACACCCTCTTGTTTGGAGATGCTTACTTCACATCAATCATTGGCCCTAACGGGTCTGGCAAATCGAATTCGTATGCGATCCCGCAGCTCACTTTGGTTGTTTCACTTTGTGTACTAACAGCGTACCAGGATGGACGCCATCTCCTTCGTTCTAGGAATCAAATCCTCACACCTGAGATCTACGAACCTTCGCGATCTCGTGTACCGCGGTCGCGTCTTACGCACTTCGAAAGTCGATGTCGACGGAGAGCCTATCACCAACGGAGAAGAGGGCCAAGAGGAAGATGACGAAGATTTGGATGCTTCACAAGATGCAGGCGGCAAGAACGATCCAAAATCCGCCTGGGTCATGGCAGTTTACGAAGATGACGCCGGCGAGGAGCAGCAATGGCGGCGATCGATTACCAGTCAAGGTGTCAGCGAGTATCGCATCAACAACCGAACCGTGACTGCTCAACAATACAACGAGGCTTTGGAGGCGGAAAACATTTTGATTCGAGCGCGCAACTTCCTGGTGTTTCAGGGAGACGTCGAGGCCATTGCTTCGCAGTCCCCACGAGACCTCACTAGGTTGATTGAACAAATCTCTGGCAGTTTGGAGCACAAGGCCGAGTATGAGAAACTGAAGGCCGAGGCCGAAGAAGCTGCCGAGCAACAAACCGTTCAACTCAATCGTCGCCGGGGCATAAACTCTGAGGTCAAGCAATACCAGGAGCAGAAGCGAGAGGCCGAGACCTTCGCGAAAAAGGCCGAGGAACGTGACCAGGCTATCATTACTCACATCCTGTGGAAGCTCTTCCACTTCCAGCGTCTGATCGATGCTTCCAGTGCCGACATTCAGAAATACCAGGACGAGCTCAAGGAATACCGCCGAGGCGTTGAGAAGTACGAAAACAACGTTGAGGACGCCAAGAAGGAGCACGCGCGCGTTGGTCGTGATGTCGGGAAAGCCGAGAAAAACATCTTGAAGAAGGAAAAGGATATTGAGGAACTCAACAACTCCTTGGTCCCCATTGATGAGAAGGTCGAAATTACACAAAGGAAGGTTGAGCGCTATGGGACGAAGATCACTGAGATCGGCAAAGAGCGTTCAGCCCAATCTGATAACGCCAAGCAACTCGACAAAAATTTGAAGCTCGTAGAGAAAGCTCAGAGCCAATGGGAAACCGAATGGAAAAACACCACCAGCAAAACGGGTGGCCAGCTGAGCGAAGCTGATCAGCAAGAGTATCACAAGCTCCGTGAGGAGGTCAGCAAGCGATCATCTGCTGATCAGTTGACTCTTGACAACCTGCGCCGACAGCGAAAAACCGAAGCCGAGGCTGTAAACAGCTTAAAGGGCAAAGTCGAATCCACCGAGTGGCAGCTGAAGAACCTTGAGCTCGATGCGTCCAACATGAACGACCGAAAGTCGGCTCTCAACGACACCATCAAGGCTACTTCAAAGGACATTGACCGCAAGAAGAAAGAACTAAACGCCTTGACATCAGAGCGTCTCAAAGTTTCGCAGATGCGCACAGAATGGGAGGAGAAGCTCCAGGTCGTCTTGCGAAAGTTGCTTGAGGCTGACGATGGAAAGAAGCAAACTGAAAAAGATATCCGGGCCAAAGAGCTAATCTCAACTCTGAAGCGCATCTTCCCTGGTGTGAAGGGCCGTGTGAGTGACCTCTGCCGACCCAAGCAGAGGAAGTATGCCGACGCAGTGAGTACTGTGCTAGGCCGCCACTTCGACGCCATCGTGGTGGACAATGAAAAGACCGCCAAGGAGTGTATTCAGCATCTTCGCGACCAGCGCGCCGGCCAGGCCACCTTCATCCCACTTGAGACAATCCAGGTCAAGGCTTTCAATTCTAACCTGAAGGGCATGCATCGCGGAATGCGTCCTGCCATCGAAACTGTTGACTACGATGATTCTGTCGCGCGTGCCATCAGCTACGCCTGCGGAAACTCAATTGTTTGTGACGATCTGGCCACAGCAAAGTATCTGTGCTACGAGCGAAATGTCGACGCGAAAGCAGTCACCTTGGATGGTACTGTCATTCACAAGGGCGGTCTGATGACCGGTGGTCGAGGTCCTCAGCAAAATAACTCGAAGCGTTGGGAAGACTCCGAAGTGGAGAACCTTCACAAGCTCAAAGAAAAACTCATGAGCGATCTTGCCAACCTCCCGAAGGCCCATCGCCGTGGCTCTGAAGAAGAGACCCTTCAGGGCGAGTTGGTTGGTCTCGAGCAACGGTTGAATTATGCACGCGACGAGCTGAAAGCTCTTGAAAGGAACATCGAGAGCAAAGGCAGTGAACTTGACTTTGTCAAGCGCCAGGTGCAAGACTTGCGTCCCAAGTACGTTGAGAGAGAAGGAGACCCTGGATGAGATGGATGAGGCCATCGAAGCCTCCCAAGCCTCAGTTAGTGCTGTCGAAGATGAGATTTACCGCAACTTTTGCAAGCGCCTCGGCTATGACAACATTCGCGAATACGAAGCACAGCAGGGGTCCTTGCAGGAGGAGGCTGCGCAGAAGAAGCTTGAGTTCACAACGCAGAAGAGCCGCATTGAGAACCAGCTCAGCTTTGAGAAGCAACGCATTCAGGCAACAGATGATCGTATCAATGGCCTGAAGGCTCAATATGAGCGTGACATGACTTTGATCGAGGAGCTCAAGAGTCAGCAAGAGGAAATCCGTAATCAGTTGGATGAGTTTAGTGCCGAACTTGAGCTTTTGCGTGAAAATCTCGAGAAGCAGAAAAAGATCTACGTGCAGTCAGCTGAGAATTTAGCCGACCAACGACGAGAGCTTCAGAAGCGCAGCAAGCATGTTGAAAGTGCCTTGAAGGATATTAACGGACTCGAAGCCGAAATCCAACGGAACTCATCTAGCCGATACGCTCTTTTACGACGATGCAAGCTCGAAGATATTGACCTTCCATTGACGGATGACTCTAACTCCCTGGACAAGCTTCCTATCGATGACCTGGTGCAGGCCGCTGATCCGGATGCCATGGATGTTGACGAGGCTGATGATTTGGACGGTGAAGGCCCCGTGGTTCAGGACTATGGCATTGAGGTCGACTTCGAGTCCCTTGGAGACTCTCTGAAAGAGTCGGCTGAAGAGAAGCTCGAAGAGGAGTTGCTCGAGAAGGTTCGCACTCTCAACAACGAGCTTGACAAGATGGCACCGAATGCCCGAGCCATGGAACGCTTGGAGACGGTTGAGAACAAGCTTCGCAGCACTGAGAAGGACTTTGAGGATGCTCGCCGACAAGCTCGCAGGGCCAAGGATGGTTTCGAGGAAGTGATGAAGAAGCGCTCTGATCTCTTCAACAAGGCCTTCACACATATCTCCGAGCAGATTGGTCCGATCTACCGTGAGCTGACGCGGAGCACGAACTACCCACTAGGTGGACAAGCGTAAGTTTCTATGGTTTTCTAAAGCCGGGAAGTATGTCTGACAACATCACAGGTACCTGGATATTGAAGACTCAGATGAGCCTTACCTCGACGGTATCAAGTACCACGCCATGCCTCCTCTGAAGCGATTCCGCGACATGGAGCATCTTTCTGGTGGTGAAAAGACCATGGCAGCGCTCGCCTTGCTATTTGCCATCCACTCCTACCAACCATCACCCTTCTTCGTGCTCGACGAAGTTGACGCTGCTCTTGACAACACGAATGTGGCCCGCATTGCCAATTACATCCATGACCACGCCGCCCCTGGCATGCAATTCATTGTCATCAGTCTGAAGACTGGTCTATTCCAGAATAGTGAAGCCCTTGTCGGCATTTACCGTGATCAGGTGGAGAACAGCAGCAAGTCCTTAACGCTCGACGTGAGTTTTTCCTATTATCTCTTGATTTCCACAGCTTGACTGACTTTCACCTCCAGCTCCGCAAGTATACCTGATCTTGACTCGAGACCACTTTCATGATGAACTTTGATATTTCTTAGCTTGTGTAAATTATTTCTCCGGCACTTCTTGCATCGTTTATCTTCATCAGTGGCCGAGGCCGTGTGCAACGGCGTCGGCAGCAGTTTCATCTGCGATTCAGTTAATTCATACCATTTCCTGTGGAAATCACTATTTTTTATATAACTCCTCCCGCCTTTCAGTAAGGGTTCTCCAGCGCACTCGAGTCCATGTTTGCCTTAAAGGACATTGAGCATGTTTAACATTCCCGGACTAAGAAGAGAACTGAGATGTTGAGCGGTCGCGGCTTGGTAGTCTGAGAGTCACCAATTGGGGATTTCTTTGGATGAAGAAGGCACAAGATAATACTCAATATGAAACCCTTGGCAAAAGAAATAGGTCACAGTCAAGAAGGACTAGAGTATAAAACATAGAATTCTGGCCTCCTAAATCATCGCTTTGTTGGACGGCACAATAATTCAATAGCCGACGCTTGAGTACAACACCTGCAAAGATCGTCTCTCCACATCCCCAGATGTAACCCCCGCATCGTGAACCCCAGAACGCGCACTAGCTTTGGTCCTCGGATACTGGCTACGGCTAATTTCGCTCCAACTATCTGCGTCATGATCATCGCATCCCACATTCCAAGGCCCTAGCGCCACAGGACGGCTTTTGAAAGCTTGTAGTATTCAAGCTCAATAGCCTGTTTTGGCGTCGCGGGTCCTGGGTATAAAGTCGGGTTCGAGTGCATAAATGGGGATTCACTTGCGTCTGACTATCTTCAGTCATGTTTGTCACACTGCTTCTCAGCGCTGCAGTAGCGGCAGCTGTACCGACAGTCAGTCAGCGGGACAATTCGCCAGTCTCGGTGGCTAAAGATGCTCCTAATACCGCTGGTGCTGCTATCTTGCATCCATTTGTATCGTTCTCGATCGAATTTGCATTCTTCCCAGACTATGCAGGTATGTTGAAACAACGACAGCCAATGAGAGACAAATCATTCTAATGTCGCGAAAGGCAATTTGTCCTCGCCCAATAAGTTCTCGAACCAGTTGTTGGATAATCTTGGAGATCTTCAAGGCGTAAAGCCATACGTTCGTGTTGGGGGGAATACCCAGTAAGAGGGTTTTTGCTTTAATACTTCAGGGCCGCTCTAACGTATGCATAGAGATCTTGCCTTATATGATCCTACGCTGAAGACTTCGGTGAACGGAACCATTGTGCCAGCGGTTTCCGAAGACTACCCGTATCTGTTGTATATCGGGCCCTCGTTCTTCGAATCATACTACACCCTCCCTGGAACCAAGTTCAGTCATGGCTTCAACATGGGCAAGAATACCACTGCAGCGAAAGATTCGCTTCTTGCTACGGTTTCACTGGCTTGTAAGGCTCTTCAGGATGGTAAGTTGATGCATTGGGAGTTTGGCAACGAGCCCGATTTATTCAGCACGACTACTCCATACTCCGTACGACCTGCTCATTGGTCAGAACAAGACTACGTCGACAATTGGTTGTCGGGAACTGAGATGATTAAGCGGACGATGGCAAGAAGTTGTCCTGACATGGTTTCTAATGAGATGTTCAAATTCATCGCACCCTCCTTTGCAGGGATTGGCAATTCATTGGATCCAGTCAAGACATGGGAAGACGGACTCGATTCAGAGAAGGATATTGCTCTCAACTCGATGCACAAGTAAGTGAGACCAAGGCAAAACGTGAAAACATATATAGCCACACTGTTAACGGCTATTGCTCTAGCTACATGGGGGGTGCAGATGTGCCGGGCGTCACGCTCCAAAAGACCCTGATGAACCACACCGCAGTTGTCAACGTTGTCGCAAAACATGCAAACCTCTCGCATGTCCTAAGCGAACAGGGTCGGACCAAGGATATTCCCTATATCTTAGGCGAAATGAACTCACTCTACCACCAAGGCAAACCCGGACTCTCCAACTCTTTCGGCGCGGCGCTCTGGGGCGTGGACTTTAATCTGTATTGCGCCTCGCAGAATATTCGTCGGACTCATATGCACCAGGGAACAGACTATAGATACGCGTCGTGGCAACCCATTCAAACCAGCAAAACCACGATCGGCACCAAGGCACCATACTACGGCAATATCATGGTGGCCGCCATGCTGCGCGGTGAAGCCGACTCCACTGTCCAGGTCGTCAATTTGCCCATGTCAAGCGACACCGACGCCGCTTATGCAGCCTATGTGGGCGGGAAATTGGCCCGTATTGCGATGATCAACATGCAAGAATTCAATTACACTATGGCCGAGTCCCGCCCTCGGCCAAATATGCCTTCCATCTGCCCGATGACTCGGCCACATCCTTATCGCTGCAACGGCTGATGGCAAATGGGAGCGACGCCATAACTGGTATCTCTTGGGACGGTTGGTCATATAATTATGAGTTGAAAGGGGGTGCGCCCGTGCGAATGCGTAATGTGACAATTGGTGAGACGGTGTCGGTGGGTTCAAAGGGTCTGGTAGAACTGGAACTACCCCTTTCCAGTGCTGCTATCTTGAACTTCATGTAGTTTTGGATCTGTATCAATTGCTTCCGTCTAGACCCAATGTTGGACGAACCTTATATTGAGATCTGTATTGAGATGTTCCGAATCAGTTGGTATCCACCCACTAGACGGCTATGTATGGCATCTTCCCCAGGAACTGATTAATGCCTGGGTCAAACCGTCGAGGAAGGCGTAGAATGTTCATCGCAGTATATTTCCTAATAGAGGGAGCTATGCAGAGACCATCTTGGCGTGGAGGGATCAACACGAGTCTTGGCAAATACTGATTGTTCCAACTGTGGAGATGATGAATGATAGAGAATATACCTATCTTCGTGCGGAGCTTCATTTCAACAATTTCACTTCTTGTCCAAAACTATGAATCCAAAAAATAAGCCCCTCAGTACTAACGTACTAATGTCACCCCTATGTGCCCGCAGAGCCGCCAGCCGCAACCAGCAGTCCGTCGCCCATCCGCTTGAAATGGGAAAAGAGAAGCGCGCCCCCCTCCCCTCCCTCCCCCTAGAGCTCGAAAAGACCCAGATCAGAGCCCAATGCAAGCACCTGCACTGATTACCTGGTACCAGGATCCGGCCTCCTGCACTTGGCCCACTGTGGGAATCCAGGTGCATGTAGGGCCCCGTCTTGCTATATTCGCCCCCTCCCCCCCATATCGGATTGTGAGAAACGTCAGCCCTAATCCTACTGTAGCTCTTCCGGCTTCGGGTACCCGCACCCCGAATCGAGGCAAAAGAACGAAGGCACCGGCGTTTGGACCCATCTAGCCCCGTAGTACAGCGGCTGCTTTCTTGCACCCCACCTCGCCAACACGCAAGGGGCGCATAGGAAGGAGACGTGGAAAAGAGTTGGAAGTTGCCTTGGGCCCATGCGGCTCTGACACTGGGTCGCTCAGCATTGGGAATGGAGCTGTCTAATCTGTCATGGTATTGACTTCGCCAAGGACGCAGCGCTTGGACAAGTTGATGGCTTGGCTTTCTAGCTAATTAGGTTTGCATGTTTGAGCGGGGGGGGTTCGTCGACACCTAGAGCCCCATGGCCACATCTCAACCGGGTTAAGGTATCTGTGCATGCCTATGCCTCTGCCTAGGACTACTGTTGTGCTCCGATTGAACCTCGTTTGCCCCATATACGCCCCCGGAGGATATGCAACGCGGCTGTAAGCCAAGTGCAAGCGTCTGGGTAAGCTATCTGTCAAGGCGTGGCGCCAGCCCAATTGACAATAGTTGGCAGGAACATGATATTTGGGAAGATATGGTTATAGTAAAGCCTAGTCAAGCCTAGTCAAGCCAAGTAAAGCCCTGGAATGCCCAGAGGTTCGGCGGCACAAACCCTCGCAACACGAAGGGGACAAATGTACGAGAACTAGCTTTGAACCTGGTTTGCGTTTCCGCGGGACTTCGCTAACAGGGGCCTGACTGTCGATCCGGGACGAGGGAATCGTTCCTAATGGGCCGTTGGGACCAAAAGAGTTTCGACATTATCGACACGGCCTTGGCGGTTGCTTTTCTTCCGGAGATAGTTCGGTCTGGCATTTCCCTCTTGAGATTGGGCTAAGGTGACCTGAACCCGGTTTCTGTGAAGCGAGTGATTTGTGAGAGGCAAAAAAAAAAGAAAAAGAAAGCAACTAAAAGGAGAAAAGTGGATAGTGCGGCGCGTCCCGCCTCCGAATCTTCATACCCCGAACATACAATCGAAGCATCGATCGGCCCTTGGGTCGCAGGTAGTAGTCGGGCAATCCCGTGACCGTGGGAGACCGCCAAGATTCAATGGCGCTGTCTTGTGCTTCATGGCTTGCTCTGGGATCGTTTGCCACCAGTTGGTAGCCTGGAAAGACTGCGTGGGTTGGACCCTCTGGGGCTTTGGGCTAGAGGATGAGATCTGATCCGTGCACCGATGGCCTGGACCGGAACCGTAAAACTGCGACGCCTGAGCTCTCTGCATGCCGCTAGAAAGAGTCGAGATATCGCGTCTTTCTCCAGATCAGAGTCAACCCCCCCTCTGGTCAGCCCGTTTCCCGCGTTGGACGATGACCTCAGTGGACAGACACCAAAGTGCGTGGCTGAACGTCGATCAGCGATTGCGATGGTTTGATTCGCACGGCTATAGTTTCCCTACTACCATTGGCTGATCGCTCGATCTGATGCATCGATCGGAGTTTCGGTCAAACCCCTGAGAGGTCAACTTGTCCTACGAACCATATACCCTCTGTGGCTAATGTTGAGCAAATCGTTGACAGCTTGAAAATTTAAGATTTCCTTAGTCTGGTCGGGTTCGGCTTGGGGTTAACCGCGTTGATGTCCCTCCCCAGGGGCAACGTAGCCCTACTCGTCTACCGCTGTCAGTGCGCGAGGACTAGAACCTAGAATTGTGAGCCTAGGGCCTACTCGAGCAAATGCATGGGCGATCTGATCGCATAGATGCAGGACCAAAGATCGCAGCTTATTGCCACCGGCTCAGCTTCGTCGATATTTCCCATTTTTCCTTGCATTAGCAGCGCCCGCCGATTTGCATCATCAGGGAACTGTCGAGTGGAGTCCTGGATGGTACTTTGGGTAGATGTCCGTATGGCTCTCGCGCATACATAATCTATTGTCTCGCCCGGTGTATGGATCCGGACTCTTTTTACGTCGGGGTAGACGCGTCTTGATCCCAGTCTTCCCTATCCCGAACTCTCGATCGGAGCAGATATATCTGTCCTATCTATTCTATCTATTCTATCCATTCTAAAGGGTTGACTGTCCCACGTATTTGGAGCCAGGGTGTACTGTTCAGCCAAAAGCACACTCCTCTCCGGTCACGCGTTTGACCAATTCTTGGAGTTGTTCCCGCAATTGTTCGAATGTTTTATCGCATCTGCGAGTCCTTAATTGTATAACTGATACGATAAACATGGAGATGAGTCGTCCTCTCCTCGGCTCGAGTGAGGGACTCGAACGAAGACATTCCGAGACCTCGGTGCCCCCGGCCAGCATGGTACATTACATTATATCGAGAATAACGAGGATCGTTCACTGACAGTCTGCTTCTAGGGGACCCCGAGTCAAACCCCCGATATTCAGCACTCCCACTTCGTCATCATGTACATCGACGCCGATGGAAAGCTTCAGATCCGCACGTCCGATTCAATTGCGGGCTGTGGCGGCGCTATCTTCACACCCGAAGTGACGGACCGTTTTATGGAACTGACGGCCCCGAACCCTCAATCGAACATGCAATTTGCTCGTGAGTGTTATTCTCGACCAAAGTGGTGTTGAACACAGCCAACACGATTTCGTGAGCAGAATCTAGCCAGACGTCTTCACCATGGGCCGTTCAGCAATCACCGGAATGGTTCAGCACCGGCCAAACTCGACCAGCTGAAATGATTCCGTGCGAATGGCAATCCAACCAAAGTCGACGGAAACGACGTGACATGAAGCGGACAGGAATGACCCGTCCGGTCCCAAAAGCCGCCTCGCCTCCTCCCAGTCCGCCGCCAGGACGAACGATTCTTCGAGTCGGTAACCAGGATCTGTTAAGACGATACTACGAAAAGGCCTTTGAGGATTTCCAACAGCTGAACTGTCGCGCCATTGCCAAGTCGTACATCAAGCTTGTGGAGCCTCGGAAACAGGTGCATTTCCCATATAATGGACGAAAGGTGATTGCCGGCGTATCGCAACGGGTTGATCCCGAGATGACCAAACCTGGATGGTGGCCTGCCGGTGTCTTGCATCGAGAACCGGATCATCTTCTGAAGCGAGGTAAGTCATGAGCATAGCGAAAAAACTAAAACGTTTCCGAACTAATTGAAGAGAAAGATCGACTGCGCCTGCTCGTTCACATCTTGTGCGAAATGAAAGACAGCCACGGCGTGACAGCAGACAAATTGCGTGAAGCCGGCCAGGACGTGCGGCGTCAGATCAGCCCACCCAACCGACTACAGGTCCTCGACGAGATTTATTTTGTGCGTTCAATGGAAGAGCGATTCATCAACGGGGAGATCGGTAAGTCAATCTTAATTGTTATGACATTACGAAGCTAATCACCAACAGACGGGAACACATTGATTCAAGTGACCCAAACCCATCTTCCCGACGTGGTCTATCGAGAAGAAGAGCTGTCTTCCCGAGTCCACGCAGCACCCACATTTTCTCTAGATGACGAGGACGACAACGACCATTTCTCCGGTCAAGGTTCCCAGCTCGATGAAGTCGACTCATTCCCTCTCGGCAACCAAATGCCCCCTTCCCCTTCCCCCTCTTCAAGCCAATCCAGCGGACCACACAGCCCGACCGCTAGTTTCAGCTCATACCCAATGAGTATGGCACCACAAATGATGCCGCAGGAGTCCCCCACGGCTCGCAAATCCATGGCCGCCGATCAGGGTTACATGCCCGGCTACTACGGTCAGCAGTTCATGCCTACTGAAAAACCTCCTGGCTACTGGTCTGGCATATCTCATGTACCACACCTGCCACATTTCGGATATTAATCTTTGGTTTCTGGGTTTGGGAGTTCACATATGGGAGGTTTACGAGTCACGAACACGATCAAATTTTTTTTTTTTCCAGCGGTGGCTCAACTGATTATATTGAAATTTTTGGTAGCGAACTGTACATCGTTGTTCGATCTTTTTTATTCTTAATGTCTGGAGAAATATGAAGCCACATTTGTTTTCAAGTCCCAAGTCTAAGTCTTTGAGGATTCACTCGTATGTGAGGTGGACGGGAGGGTGCCTTGGTAGCAATCTCAATGGCATTGTTCTGATCACTCGAGTCTATTAAACTAATTCCCACTCCTGCAATCGTCAGACTCCATCAATTATGTCCTGAATCAGAGAATCTGTGACAAATACCTATACACCAGTCTACGACGCCCGGCCGTGATGATGCTCTCTCGCCACTCAGCGTTCGCTCAGCGCCGAGGAAGTAAGGGATGGAAGCACCGCCCATCCAACTTCAAACAAACCGTAATCAATGAATTGGAGGTATTTTCATACGTTGTCACTAATTAGACCAAGGCTTCCATGCAGTCACAGTTTCATCACTTCACGGGGACGAGAATTCTTTTGCTTTACCTGAGAGCAGCAAATGCACGCGCCTACAAAAGCTCAACATGTGAAGCATAATGTAATCTGCAATTCCGAAATGGATTTGTATTTGCCAAAGTGATTTGCGAAGCTCTGAGCCCAAATAAGTGCGACGTCAAGTCTAGAAAAAATGAATTATCTCATTGTCCCAAAATTGGCCCGATCGCACCAAATTTGCCCCACCCTAAAGCAGATTGACTTGGGATTGAATGATGACCCAGATGACTACCATGCCTTACGTTGCTGTGGGATGGCTGTTTTTCTTCTTTCTCTGTTAGTAATCGAACGTTTCAGTGTCACGGAGAACTGACAATATCTAGAACCAACGGGCCGATTTTGGAACAATAAGATCCCAGAGTGCATCATTTAGTACCAAAGCACGGAAGCCATGACCAGTGACAGTGGAGCTGAGCTGGCGTAAGCGGCCTCGCTAGGACTCGATAGCGATTTGATCTGACGGGATTTGAGCAAAGCCCCACAATCGCCCGGATGCCAGGGACATTGGATTGGACTGATGGCAGCTAGGAAGTGGAGCGGCTCTAGATTACTCCCTGGGCTTGACTTGCGTCTCATCGGTCTTCCAGGCGAGCTGCTTTTGAAAACAAAACAAACCCCTCCGCGTAAGTTTTGTCTGCGAGGCTTTCTTTTGATTTTATTTCAATCTACTAAGAACGGAAGACGTAGATCTGGAACATGGGTAGCGATTCCAAGTCGACGGCCCGACGGCCCAACTTTCTGTTCATTCTGGCCGATGATCTGGTACTTTATTACATAGTAATATAGAGGACTCTTCTGATGCTATCGAATAGGGATTTACAGATGTTGGCTGCTATGGAAGTGAAATTCACACGCCTAACATTGATCAATTGGCCTCGGAGGGCATTCGCATGCTCAACCACCATGCCGCTGCCGCTTGCTCGCCCACGCGCGCAATGCTTCTCAGCGGAACTGATGCTCACCTCGGTGTTTTGAATTTCCTGACTAAAGTGTGTGAGTTTGTAGACTGGAAGCTATTCGCGAGTTTTAAAAAAACCCCATGTCATCATAAGGCAACAGTGCTAACCCGGTATTTTACAGCCGTCATGGGGAATAAGATCGTGGGTGCCATTCACAAGTATTACGACAACTCATATGAAAACCTTGGATCGTTCAACTCCTTTAGCTGGTGCGTTGCTCATGCTTTGCTGAAACCCAATACGAAAGCTAATACCTCGTTCCTAGGCTCGGACCGCTGTGGGCGCAGGCCTCCACTGCCCCCTCCCGACTGTTCAAATCCTACCCATCTCAAGGAGGTATCCTCGTCCCTCGCGTCATAAAGCCACCCACCAACACGTTCCTATCAAGTTACACGGCGGGGTCGTTCAACCGCTCTTTCTCAACCGTGATGGACTTTCTGCCAACTTTCCTAGACTTGGCAGGTGTCCCGGCTCCCCTGCTTTGGAAACCAACACCTCGGTTCGCAAAATGGCAGCCTTCCGAGGCAAGGAGGTCCACGCCATACGGGGTAAATCATGGGTCCCACTCTTTACCCAAGGGAAGAAGGTTGAGGAAGACGAGATGTCGATTCATAGAATCGAGATATCCCAGATCCATATTGCCATCTTCTGATTTCCGCTAAGTGTAGTAACTGTGAACCTCATGCTACTCACTTATCCTGGTTGTACGCTTTAAGATGGAAGCCGCGAGGCGTTTTAAGGCAAAGAAAGTCGCTTGAAGGTGATCAGGTGAGTGAACCAAAGATGCTTCTTTTTTTATTTCTAAACGTAAAAGATCATGTTGAGCGAGCAGTTAATAAGAAACAGGAAGCTAAATTCGGTTTCCACCCCAGAAGAACGTGATCCAACGCGTTCAACAATCATTCGAGCTTGACCACATATTTTGCCGTCATCTAGAATTGTCGGCTTCGTGTGTTCATCATTTAAGTTGTTACTGAAACAACTCACTTGGCCAGTGGCTAGACGAGGCATCAAGCTCGGAACTTCCTCCAAACCAACAACTTCGATATCTGGTACCACTACCCCTCGCTGCACGAATTGCAAAGCCTCTCCGATATCCTGTTTTGATCCGACCATGGAGCCGATTACGCGAATTCCGTCATCAAGAATCTGTAGAGGATGAAACTGGACTTTTTCTGAAGGAGGTGGGATGCGATACCCCATCGCACGAGCATACTGAATACAGCACCAACTCCCCCACCAGCCCCAGAAATGACAACCCATTGACCCGGAACAGCGCCACAAATTTTCAGTGCTCTGTACGCAGTCACACCAGCACACATAATGGGGGCGGGTTGCTCATCCGAAGGACCCTCAGGCAAACGTATCATACTTCGGAAACGAACAACAGTATACTGTGCGAGCGTGCCATCAACAGATCTTCCAGAATGAACTTGCTTCACACATCGCATTTCCTCTCCGCGAAGACACATCGCGCAGTCTCCACAGCCATCTCGGACCCATGATACACCGACCCGATCACCGATGTGAACGCAATTTACGTCGAGGCTGGTACCTATCTTCACGACTCGACCGATTCCCTCGTGTCCAAGAATTTGGCAGCATGGCCCCAGTTTTCCTGATGCGAGAGCAATATCGGTTCCACAGATACCAGTCACTGATAGCTTTACCAAGAGGTCTAATGGGCCAAGGTTTGGTAGAGGAGATTTTTAATTGCGAAGATTGGCTCATCATCTTGCTGGAACGAGGTTAGCTTGCTAATCAGAAAATATAGGTGATCTTACCTGGACGACAGCAGCTTTTTGAAACTCAGGGGTCGCCATTTTAACGATTAAGAAGTACCGTCGGATTGATTCTCGTGGAAAGATTGAGACTCAAGTGGGAATCAAATGGATTCAAAGACTATCAAACAGCCAAAAAAGATTATTTCACTTGTGCACGGTTTTCTTCGGTCTGCGATTTTGAGCTCTCGTGATCTTCCTTAGGTCATTGTAGTGGTATTGTGCCGCTCTTAAGCCCGTGTAAAGATAGCCCCGCCTGAGAGTTAAAACACACCTGTTTTGGTACGGCACTATTGAGACAGTACATGAGGCTGGATGGCGTTCGCTCTATCTGGCTCTTCTCCCCTCTGCCCCTCGACAGGTCCGAGCTGTGGCTCCGTGATGTCAAGTCCGGAGAACTACACTGTTCGTTTGATTTGCGCCATCACCACTGAGTATGTCGCCGCCCAAGCGTTCCTGATGAAAAGCACGATGGCCCAGCATATTTGCCGCCCCCACAACAAGAAAAATAATATATTGGGAAAGACCCGTAAACATAACGTGGTTATTTCCGGTTTACCTTTGAGAGAATATGGCACGTCCTCGGCGGCTAGAGTGGCAGAAGATATGATGCATAACTTTCCGAATATTCACATTGGCTTGATGGTTGGTATTGGTGGCGGCGCTCCGGGCCGAAAACATGAAATTCGCCCAGGAGATATTGTAGTCAGCACCTCTCGCAATGGCCAGGGTAGTGTCATTCAATATGACTACGGCAAAACGATCCAGGGCCAAATCTTTCAGCAGACGGGGGATTCAAATCAACCACCCACTATCCTACGCGCCGCAGTGAATGGACACGCGCTCAATACGAGTGCGAAGGGTATCATTTGGATGATGCGGAGGAAAGAATCTTTGAGAAGAAGCCGCGACTACGGAACAGGAATTAGCGTCCAGATCTAGCCAGTGATCAACTATACTGTACCGCAGTCAGATTACACATCCCTCAGGCAAAGATTTACCTTGCGCTTCAAGGTGCGGTGACGATCCATCTTGTTTAGTCGCGCGGCCCCTTTGCACCGAAAAGGATGACAATCCAGCGGTTCATTACGCACTGATCGCCTCGGTGAATCAGCTCATGGAGGATGCGTCAATTTGGGACAAATTAGCTGCTCAAAAAGATGTCCTATGCTTTGAAATGGAAGCAGCTGGTTTGATGAACCATTTCCCTTGCCTTGTCATCCGAGATATCTGCGAATACGCCGACTCGCATAAGAACAAAAATTGGCAAGGCTACGCTGCCATGGTTGCAGCAGCGTAGGCCAAAGATTTTTGCGCCGAATCATTCTTCAGCAGGTAGAACATGAAGCTGAAATCGGCGATATTGTCAAGGAATGAAATCGCCATACGCATGTTGTGTTTGGAAACCAGAATAGTGGCTTCCAGATTGGTGTGAATGATGAACCTATCAACGCGAGCATTGGGGTCAAATGATACGGCTATGTCATACTAACGTGGCTCAATTGATTTACAATACCGACGATTATAGCCTAACTAATGAAGATTAAGAGTGTATCTTTGATAAATGTGTGATTCCTCAGAAGACATCCAATAGCCACATTAGTGGTGAGACGTAAATTTTATCAAGAAATCACATGGATATAAAGGCAGAGAGCAATATTTTTGACAACACTTTATTGGTCCGCCCTTTTTACACGCGCAAGCGCATTTAACAAATTCATTCAGAAAACTATACGTTATCATTTTGTTTCCAGAAACGTGCAAAATCCGCAAGACTAGCAAAACCATCAAAGGTACGCATAATCAAAATTAGCGGATTGACCTCATCCAATAATTCCCAGTTCAATTGAACTGAGCATACTATCATTGTGGACAAGCGGTGTGGGTGCAGAAGCTCACAAAATTGAGACAAGCCGAATTATACCATCAAAAAGGCGTGTTCATCAGCAAAAAGATAAGGACCCTAGAAACCCGATTCTTTTTGCCTCTATTTGTAGATGTGGATTGACTGTGTGTTGCAATAGGACAAAAGACCTTGACGGCCCCATTCGCCACCGATGCCACTCTGCTTATGTCCGGAAAAGTAGGCAACTGGACTCGGCTTTTCAGAGCTATTGATCCAGACTGACCCGGCTTCCAGACGTCGACCGATTGACAAAGCACGAGTCGGATCTTTGGACCAGACGCACGCGCCAAGTCCTGCATCGGTATCATTGGCACGCCTAATCACCTCCTCTTCATCCTTCCAGGATAGGATGGGGATGATCGGACCTATGACATAAACATTAGAACTCGAAGATTCTCAGGTCCGGTGAAAGGAGGCCACGGCTTACCAAATTGTTCCTCTTTCACGATCCGAGAGTCATCAGATGGGTTATCCACAATAGTTGGTTCTATGAAAAGACCATTAGGCGATTGATTTTGCCCCGCGATGATGTTGCACCCCGTAGCCTTGCAATCCTCAATCAATCCCTGAATGATGGCATACTGCATCTGGTTCTGCACCGGGCCAAAAATAGGAGGTGCCATGGTTGGCTGTTCTGTGAATACCTTCGCCGCTTCCACAAAACGCTGTAAGAATTCTTCACGGATGCTTTCGTGGACGTAGACCCGCTTTGTCGCGACGCACATTTGACCCGCGTTGAAGAGACATCCATTCGCAACTTCGGTCGCGACCTTGCTCACGTCCACATCGGGGCAGACAATCGTCGCGTCATTGCCACCGAGTTCAAGCGTGATCCGCTTCAGTGTTCCACTGGCAGCCTCCATTATCTTCTTGCCCGTCTTGGTCGAGCCAGTGAAGCTGATTTTTTGGATTCCTGGGTGGGTTGTCATGCTAGCTCCTAGTGAGTTGTCGCCATTCAGGGCTTGGAAAACACCCGCGGGGACGATCTTTGTCGCGATCTCTGCAAACTTCAATATGCTGTATGGAGTGAAGGGTGATGGCTTCACAATAATGCAGTTCCCCGTCACTATAGCTGCAGCGACCTTGGCGATTGCAAGGACCAGCGGGAAATTCCAGGGACATATCGCTCCAACGATACCCAATGGAACGTGCGTCTGAACGATCTGCACAGTGTCGTCTTCGTGGACTATTTCATCCGAAATCTCCTGAGATGCTTCGCCCTCTAATCAGCATATCACACCAGTGTTGGAAAAAAGATTCAGGTACCATTGTACTCGAGAAACCCAATGCTATGATCGATCTCCAACCCGCCCATGAATGCCTGTAATTAACTTATAAGTCGAGTCCATCCTGAATCAAATGGTTGCTTTTTCATACAGATTTTCCGGTCTCCTTTGAAACAATTGCTGCCAAAAACTCTTTGTGCTCGCGAAGTACATCCACCAGCTGTCTTAAGACGCCCTGTCGTTCGGTGGCCGGCTTCTTGGACCAAACCGGAAAGGCATTCTGAGCTGCAGTAACCGCGATCTGCAGCTCTTCTTCGCCTGCAACTGGAACATTCCAAAGCGGCTCGTTGGTTCTCGGGTCCTTGCAGCATTCAGACTTCTTGCTCTGCAACAAATTGCCGTCCACAACGTGGGCGAACTTCACCGTTTGGAGCTCGCTGGGATTCATTCTGCGTAAAGTGAAGTTCAAGTGAAGTCGGAGAAGCTGTTTCTCGTCTAATATGAAACTCTTCTAAGCAATGTGAATGAAAATGATTACGAAGAGTTTTGAGCTCAGGGGAAATCCGGTGGGATTCTGCTATTATTCCCGATACTGGTGGGGACTATACCCACTCAGGATATCTCAGTGGGGCGGGGATATGTGTCAGGATGCAGCTGAGAGTCCCTATGTCACCTCGACATTCCACAGTGGGTCGCGCAACATTGACTAACCGTATTAGGCAGTCACGAAAGCGGTAACGTCGTCGATAATCACCTATCTAGGTTTAGCGTATTACTAACTTCCATGAACGTATCAGTATTATAGCTAAAAATTACCTGTAATCAAATTCTGCCGGGTAAAAAAACCCTTTCTCCCTATTTCCTTTATTCCCCTATCTCCTCTATATAGTAATTCTTTATTAAAATAGAATATTTAGAAATATTCTTTATAGAGTAAGAAGATAAAGTAGTTTATAAAGAACGAAAAGGTAAAGAAGATAGAGAGATATCCCTAAGGGTATCCTTTAGGTATCCCTTAGGTACCTAGTAGATATCTTATAGTGATATTATATAGGAAAAGAGCGGTGAGAGATACGGAAGGTAAGATAGAAAGCGGTAAGAGAGATACGGAAGGTAAGAGAATTGTATGCCTCGTTTGCATTAAGCTACTAGGCCTAAATAGGTAATTAATAACCTAATGTTGTGCGACCCATGTGTGAATGTGCAGCTGAGCTAATTCCTGGGATGTCTTTACGCCCCTGAACGAGCGGTACTTTGCATTCCCGGTGCTGCATTCTGTATGCAATCTGCGCTTCAAATGTCATGACAGATGGAATCTGGTCTTTAAATTCATATCACAAGAAGTGAAGATGATACGTAGATATGCATAGAGCTGATCTGAGTCAGATGGCCTACCAATTAAGGAGGAGCTCCATCTTCTTCCGTAGATTATCACGCAGATGTTTCGCACTCCGAATCGGGAGTATGCCCCCCCCCCCTCCCCCCCCCCCCAAAGCATTTTTGACAGTGAAGCTGGCAAATTGTCTTAGTAGTGGTGGAAACGGAAGCATGATGCAAAACTTCATCGGCCCAATTTTCTAGAGGTGATAGAAAATCGTCTGCCGATACGGCTTGCAAAGCAGCCGCGGGACATTCCATATGTGTCTCTAGTCCTAGTCCAAAGATCCGAGGCGAAGTAGCATGGAGGATAACAAAAGCGGTGTCGAGTAACCTGACAAACTGAGCTTGATCCAAAGATTGGATGAATTTCACCGAATCCCTTCTTCCTTCTTGATGTACGCTTGTCAGCCAAAAGTTGATGCATCTTGTATGAGTCAAAACGACTAGTGAATGGCAGATATTGGCACGAAGTCTGTTGCGACATGCATGGGTGAGATTCTCGACACTTGGTTTCAATGTTGATAGTCTTCCGGCCACCATCATACAATATTGACGACGCCGAAGTAGTCGTTGAATAATTTCATACTCCTCCTAGATTTGAGAAAGGCAGGCAAATCTTGCCGTTCATAGAGCTTCCAGCCTGCGTGTCTGCGTGGCTGCCTCTTTTCTCACGCAGACCTTATGATACTCTTCTTGATGGAAGTGTTCCAAGGTTGAAAACCATCTGCTCGACTACGTAGAGCCATGCCACGGCATTTGGATTGTGTTCCTTGCTAGTAGAACGCAAGCTGAGATGATGGCCAATCGATGGAAGGAGGGTGTTGATTCCCACCGCTTTTACCCTGCGGCTTTACACATACGTTGTTGCTTCCTTCTTTCTCTCTTCCCCCCAGGCCCCCAACATATCACTTTGTTCTCTCTCCTTCGTGTCCTCAATGCCGTCAATATAACGGCCACGAGTCGATATTTTGGGCGCTTTCCATGTCGAAATGTCACATCGAGAAGAATTCAAAGGATGTTTTAAGATCTTGTTCGCGCATATCCTTGGAAAAAGGGTTGGGAGTTGCGGAGGATTAGAATGACGTGTTCAGGCCCCTCTCTGGCTGACGATCTCCTGGATTAGGCCGTGCAGACGTACACTCTTTCGTACTGTATGAAAATAATTTGGGGGGGGGGGGGGGGGGGGTGGTGCAATCGGTACTCAATTGTCTGAAGATGAAGATCCCATTGCCACCCGTGGATCTCCACTAGGACAAGCCCATGCATTTCTAGGGGTCCGTTCTTTGAGGCCTTGTCCCCAGTACCTTCGTGCTTTCATCGTTAATTCGAAGATATTTTTTAATGCCTACAATTTAGGTACAAGTTGAAATGGGAAGACATCACGTTTACAAACACATTGAAAATGAATGCACTTTTCCAAGGTTTTTGAGGCTGTATTTAGTCACGTTTCAGGGCCTCATGCGCGCAGCCCTCGTGACTATGTAGAGCACGATATGCGCAAGACGACACTGCTTCCCATATTGATAACTTTCATCCGGTCTTACCGCGAACATGGACGCATGGGCCGTTTTGCCTTGCAGATTTGGAGATAGCGCACAGATGTATCACCATGTTGGGGTTGTGTACTGGACTTTGATGAGCCCGATCGGCGCTTAGCGACCGTGGCCAAACTAATTGTAGCAGAGCAGAGGCCAAGTTGATAGAGAGAGAGAGAGAGTAAATCACAAGTAACGATCATCGGGATCCAGGGACTGATCGACCGGAAAAGGAAAGTAAACACAGATTGCCGTGCCGCCAAAGAGCGGCGTGATTGGGCGCCCGGGGCGAAGCTCCCCAACCACTCAACTTCGCGATTGCCAGCACACGCCGCAAACTCACCTTCTCGCTGGTTCACGTTCATCCCTCAACGCTCACGACTTGACCGATTTCGTTGCCGCGAACACAAATCAGTACTTGGGTCTCCAACCACTTTGCATCCTTCCCCGCGTGAGCCGTGGTCGTGATCCCGCCGATAAGGTAGGTTTCCTCTTGTTTGCCCCTCGGAAAGATAAAAGATGGCTATGGCCACTTTGACTTCCGGCTTCTCAAAGACTTCAATATGGGAATGCTAACATTCGGTCGCTTCCTCAGCCGGCCATACCCTCATTACCGGGACGGCCCTACCATCTTCTCCTTCCAACAACAGTTCATGATGGAGGACGCTCGCGCTCAACGCCGCAAGTCCGATTCTACCATCGGCCCCGATTCGGTGGCCTCGACACCAGCTGTCGACTATGTAGAGAATCCCTTCGATGACTTTGACAACGATGACTTCTATTCGCCGCCCGCCTCTCCGGGCCGCCTGTCGCGCAACCCGTCCTTCTCCAACAGCAGCTCCTATGCGGAGGACTGGGAGACTTTCCCGCCACTCGACAAGCTGAGCATCTTCGATCTGCTCGACAACTTCCAGCTGTCACAACGCTTCGAGAAATGGCAGCTCGCGCTCGCTATGCAGAAACAGAAAGTGCGCAAGCACCGCGAGAAGTTGCGGTCGACGGGCAGTTATGCCAGGGAACGGGTGGTCGGAGAGTTCAAACGACGCGTACCGACCGCAGACGAACAACTTGAAAAGTATCGCAGCCGTATGAAGAATGGCGTGGATCGTCTGGGCAAGCAGTGGAGCAAGACGGCCACCGTGACGTTGCGCGAGAAGATCTCGTTCATCGCCGGTGTGCTCAACATCTTCATCAGCGGGTACCTGATGGGGGCCTGTCCACAGTACTTCTACCTGTGGTTCAGCGCCCAGTTGCTCTACTTCATGCCCATTCGTTATTTCACCTACCACGCTAAAGGCTACCACTACTTCTTGGCCGATTTGTGCTACTTCGTCAACTTCCTCAACATGGCGTCCATCTGGGTCTTCCCCAACTCCAAGAGACTTTTCATCGGAACGTTCTGTCTGACCTTTGGTAACAACGCGGCGGCTATTGCTATGTGGCGCAATTCCTTGGTCTTCCACAGCATGGATAAAGTGGTCAGGTATGTAACGCGCAAATGTGGGATATCGAATCTCAGCTAACATGGCTTTGCAGTCTCTTCATTCACATCATGCCTCCGGTGACTTTGCACTGCATCGTTCACCTGACTCCGGTTGAGATACTCAAAGAGCGCTTCCCGGCTGTCTATGCCATCAAGTTCAGCGAACCTGGCGATCCGGAGCACTACTCGCTCGGCGCTATGATTATCTGGGCAACCGTGCCATATATCTTCTGGCAGCTCATGTATCACTTGATGATCACCGTTCGTCGGGCCGACAAGATCGCAGCTGGACGTCCTACTAGCTTCACCTGGCTTCGCAAGTCCTACGCCAAGGCGTGGATTGGAAAGATCGTTCTCAGCCTCCCCAACGCCATGCAAGAGCCCGCTTTCATGTTGATCCAGTATGGCTTTGCTCTGTCGACTATGATACCTTCCCCCATTTTCTTCTGGTACCGATGGGCTAGCGGCATTTATATGTCTGCCCTATTCATCTGGAGTATCTATAATGGCGCGACCTACTATATCGACGTCTTTGGCAAGCGCTTCCAGAAGGAGTTGGAGCAGCTACGACGCGATGTCCAGCGCTGGCAAAGCTCTCCGGACTTTGCAACCAGCCCGCTGGTTCTTCCGGACTACAATGGACCTCGCAGTGGCGCGCTTGGTGCGCCAGATGCACCTTACCCCCTGGAGAAGCGGAACAGCATCGACCGCATCCCACTCCTTGATCCGACCTCGGCTACATCGACCGCCCAGGAGGTCCCGAAGACCGGCGCCACCGTGCGTGAAAGGAATTAGGCGGGGCTATGTTCTTTCGTTAATCGCTATTGATACCCCTGGCGTATTTGCTTTTGATTTCTCCCACACGGTACGCATCAACGGTCTTTCATATCGGTTTTATAGTTCAGCACATAGTTTCTCGGGTTTTACTTGCGTGTTTTGGATACGAAGGAAGCATTTGAATCACTGGTGACCCACATAGATCGACCATTATTATGCTCAGAATGCCATGATACCATGTTTGATGTCATACAATATTCGTAAGATGGTACTTTAGACCGTAACCCCCTGCAACAACAGAGGATAGATCGCCCGCCGACCGGTTATCAGATGCGGCATTTAACTCCGACCAAACCCCGAAGGGCCTCGCAGTCACGTGACTCAACGTGATCTCCAGACTCGTCACCAGCTTGGAACATCATCCACATCATCCAAGCCTATTGTCATCAAAACATCTATTCAAACCCTGTTATTTATCGTGCAACTGATTAGGACCACCCGTTGCGTCCGTTGTTGCGCATTTCGCACGCCCCTGTTCGGCCCTTCGAGCCTTCACTTTCCTCCCAACAATATTTCCGCAAATGTCCGCCACCATGAGATCTGCTCGCCTGGTGCGCAGCACCACCGCTCTGCGGCCTAATTTGGTTGGTAAGTACATCCTAGCGATAATTTATCTGTGTGACCACCTTGGCTGACCTGTGTCATCCCCTGAACAGCTCGTACTCGCGCCAGCGCTCTCGGTCCGGCTTCAATCGCTGCGGCCAGCAGCCTTCTATTCAACAGTCGCGGCATGCCGTCTACCGTATCTGCGCTTGCCATCTTAGTTCCCCAGCGCGGCTACGCTACAGAACAATCCACCTCGAATTCCTCCCAGTCATACCCTCCGCCTGGCTTCAATGCTGAGCAGGCCAAAAAGCCTGTTCCTCTGGACCAGGCGCAACCACAAACTGGCGCTCCGGCTACGATGTCTGACGTAGCCCCCGCTTCTAAGGCCTCGCCGCAAAGCACTGCGTCCAAGAGCGAGGACCAGAAGGTTGCGGCGAAGAAGCAGGCTAAGAAGTTAACCCTTGGCCAGAAGATCAAGAAGGAGCTCCAGCACTACTGGGACGGTACCAAGCTACTCGCGACAGAGGTGAAGATTAGTTCTCGATTGGCGTTGAAGATGGCCGGTGGCTATGAGCTCAGTCGCCGTGAGCACCGCCAGGTTCGTCTTAGTTCCGTAGTCCTTCTATTCTCCTGGAGTCGTGCATGCTAACATTGTCTCTGTGGTTGTAGCTGCAACGTACTACCAAGGATCTTGGTCGACTGGTTCCTTTCTCCATGTTCCTCATCGTTCCCTTTGCCGAGCTTCTTCTCCCCGTGGCCTTGAAGGTCTTCCCCAACATGCTGCCTTCCACCTACGAGGGCCAGAAGGCCAAGGACGCCAAGGCTGTCAACCTGAGCTCGACCCGTAAAGAGGTCTCTGCCTTCCTGCGCAACACACTACGCGAGAGTGGTTTGCCGTTGACTGCTGCTAGCGTGAAGAACGAAGATTTCGCCGACTTCTTCCGCAAGATTCGCACTACTGGCGAATCTCCCTCGACCGAGGATGTCATCAAGGTCTGCAAGGTCTTCAAGGATGACTTGACTTTGGACAATTTGTCCCGCCCCCAGCTGGTTGCTATCTGCCGCTACATGAACCTCAACTCCTTCGGCACGGACGCCATGCTCCGCTACAACATTCGCCACCGCATGCGCCAGATCAAGCGTGACGATCGTGCTATCTTCTATGAGGGCGTCGACTCTCTTTCCGTTCCTGAACTCCAGATGGCTAGCGCTTCTCGCGGTATCCGCACCCATGGTGTCTCCCCTGCTCGCCTCCGCGAGGATCTCTCCATGTGGCTCGACCTGCGCCTCAAGCAGGGTGTCCCCTCTTCCCTTCTCGTTCTCAGCAACGCCTACATGTACAATCAGGGCGGCAAGGAGTCCGAGATGGCCTCTCAGATTGACGCTCTCAAGTCTGTGCTCTCCAGTATTCCCGAGGAGCTGTTCCACGAGATCGAGCTCGAAGTCCACAACGCTGAGGGCGCAGCTACCAACAAGCAGCGTCTCGAGGTCATCAAGGAGCAGGAAGAGTTGATTGAGGAGGAGAACGAGCAGAACAGCGCGAACGAGGACAAGGGAGTTTCTGCTCCCAAGGATACTGAAGATATCGACGACAAGGAAGAGCCCAAGGTTGATGCCTCAACCACCGGTCCTGAGAAGCAGTCTGCCGAGGCCTCCGAAGCCATGGAAGAGGGAACCAAGGCCGGTCTGAAGAATGAGAAGACCAGCCAGAGCTCGTAAGATCATGAATAATTTGGTTTTGGTTCAGGTTGGGGCTGGTTATATTTGGCTCACGCATATATAGATATCTTTTGTTTTATTTCTTGCACTCTTCTGTTCTCACCCTGTGTTACTCTTGACTCTCCGCTGTGTTGATAGACCTTCTTTCCCCTCTTCGTGCTTAGCCCAATCTCTGAAACACTTCCACGCATACTGTTGCTGATCCCTGGTTTCTTCCTTCATTTCTGAATCTTGTCGCGCTGTCTTAATTTTTCATGCCATATCCTTTATCGTTGAGTTGGTGTGGGGATGCCCCACGTCGCTTCCAAGGTTGGCCTCCGAAACAGAAACACCCGTGGTGGAGGAGCTGGGGGAGATCAAGTGAAGAATCTTGGCCATGACGTGGTGACTCAGATTGGAAAAGCACACTGTACTGATAGACAAATGCACCCCAGGCATTCCCTGATTATGTTATTCGTGTGGTTAGATTGAGATCGTATGTATAGAAAGATAGACGTTTCATCAGATGGACCATCTCGGCATTAGTCAACCTCGGTTACCCCAACGCTATCACCCCCGCGTGAAACCCTGGGACTTTTTAGTCCGAACTATACGTCCCTACCATGCGGCGGTTTATCCCAAGCACCGGTCGCATTTGCAATCCCAATTGCAGCTTCAGCACCAGCCCGACCCGACATCTCGCAACACGCATGTCTCCACTGAATCCCGCTTCCCAGGTATGTGTAACGCTTGACTGCGCGTACCCGACAGTCGGCGCAGAATCGCAAGACCGTCAACGAGGCGGCACCGCTCTGTCTTGTCCTTTGATTCCACGCGTGTAGAGATCTGAGTTCCACCGCGGTCTCACACGGTCCCAAATTGGGGGCTCTTTTCACGGTTCGTGGTTCGCGGGGACGCCTGATGAGGGTGGTGAGACTTCGTTGATCCCGTGGATGTCCATCCCCCCTTCTGGCTGATGGAGGTCATGGCTGCTCTGACTCGGAATGTCTGACTCTGATCCGGCAATCTGGGGTCGCGTGGTCTTGCATAATCCCGAACCCGAACACGAAAAAAATAGGAAAAAGAAAAAGGAGAAGGATCAGACGGGGATGCAAGAAAAAGCAAGAATAAAGAGCTAGACTAACTTTGAAAATTGTCATCTTGACTAGGAAGCCATCCGTCGACTCAGAAATTATGTCCCTCCGCCAACGGCCTACGATCAGGTCCCGCTGATCAGGCGGGCGGCGGTGCTTCTCCTGCTCTATGCCGATCCTAAAGGAAACCTGAGGATCGTGATTACGATGCGGGCCAAGACCTTGAGTTCGTGTACGTACTCGTGTTTTTTTCTTTCTTTTTTTTCGGCGCTGCTGCACGACATGCTGACCCTGGTTCAGATGCAGGAGAAGCGGCATTGCCAGGAGGTACGTTCGGCATTACAATCAAGGGAAAACCTCCCTTCGAAAGGAAGTAAAAAGGAAAAAAGAAAAAAAAAGAAAAAAAGCAAACAATCCTAGCATGGCTGCCCTGGTCATGCAAGACAAAAGGGGCCTAAACAGAACCGGCAATAGGTAAATAACTTCTGGACTAACACCGAACAGGCCGAGCAGACACGTTAGCGGAGACACCGTTCCAGACTGCGCGCCGCGAAGCGAACGAAGAGATCGGCCTTCCCGAGATCGATCTGCCGCGCCCCTTCTCAGTTGAGCATCTCTGCGAGTTGCCGGCCAATCTGGCCAAAACGGAACTGGTCGTGCGTCCCTGCGTCGCGCTTCTTCATTCGTACGACTCGACCACTGGAGAGAATGCCGACCCGGAAGTATCGTTAATTCCGCAGTTGGACGCGCGAGAGGTCGCTGAGGTGTTTACGGCGCCCTTCCGGTCATTCTTGGACCTGAAACAGGATGGGAGGGATGACGAGTGGTATCGCGGATCATGGAGTTTATGGCATAGTGAAAACTGGCGCAGTAGGTTTTCTGTTTTTTTTTTTCTGCTTTTTTTTTCCCCCTTTCCTTGTTTTGATGCCCAGTTCCTCCCCTGGTATAGATCACCTCCTGAGGCTATTCTGTAGAAGGCAATCCCTCAACACATGGATTAGCTGTCAAACAGACCCACTCAACCCACTAAACCCACCTAATCCACCTAATCCACCTTGTTTGTTGAACTAAGGAACTTCTTTCGGGGATGCTACCTTCCAGTCCTTTGTTCATTTGCGGTGCTATATTCTTCCGGGGATCTCATTTTTGTTGTCGTTCTTTAATTTCCGACATCGTCATTTTCCAGGGCTGACATCCACTAGTGCATCAATTCTTTGTTCGCGGGAACGCCTTCAAGCCTCGCGGCAACTCCGAACATGCCACGCTCCAGGATCGGGGTCAAGGGACGCGACGGGTCTTTGGCATGACGGCCCGCATCATAGTGGATGCCGCGCGACTCGCCTATGCACGGGAGCCGGAATTCGAGCATAATAGCCACCTGGGCGACGAAGATATGATTGCCAAATTAAGACGCATGGGTCGACTGAGCGAGACCCGCTCGCCCTCGGATGAACTCACCCGTGAGACCATGGAGAAGGCCAAATTAAGTTAGTTCGCTGGGCGCAAGGTTCGAGTCGATTGTGCCTTGCTTCCAGTTCGTTTGTCAATGCCCAATCCTGTTAGCTCCCTTTCTTGCCTAGCTTCCTAGCCCTTCTCGGGCTTAATCTCCATAGATTACCCTCACACTAGAGCAGCGCCCCCCCCTCCTCCTCCCCCAAGAAGTAGACCCAGAATGCAGTTCCTGGCTGCCTTGATGACTCCACTGCCACGTCTCGCAAGGTTATGTCACAACACCTTAATCGTACAGGTCTGCTCCTCCTTGCAGCCCCTCGCGTTATGTCCGTGCTCTTGCCGATCGTCTCTACTTGACCTATATTATCGTGGCCGTCGCCTTTTATTCCGCCCTGTACTGCTGTCCCGCTTTATTCGCTTTGTGGTCTATTTATACCCGTGATTCACGCCATGCTGTCAAACTACCCGTATGCCCAGGGTAGCCACCGCATGGCACCCCCGTCCGGCCATCTCGATCCCTCGAAGGTCTCGAGCGAGTCATTCCACCCTCCAAGTTCCCCACCCGCGACCTGTTCCTCAACAAACCCTTGCCCGCTAAACCCGTCCCCGACGAGCCCGCCGAGTACTCCTCCGGGATGTGGTCTGACTCGAGCGATAGCGAGAGCGAAAGCACCGTCGATAGCGCAAGTCCAAGCGAGCCTCGCAATTCCAGCGAGTCTTATCCCATCTTCGTCAGCTCAGATTCCGATGACTTCAATATGGTCGATCACTCAGTACCCGTAGATCAGCTTAGTTTGGGTCCGATCCGCCCATCTCCACAACGCTTCCTCACTACCGACTCGCGCCCAGACTCGATCGTCTCGGGAGTGTCTGCTGTCTCAGTGTTCTCCAGGACAGACAGTGTCGCCGAACCGTCGGATGCTCAGTACGGGAGACCGAGCCACTGGACACAAGGCCGAACTGGCACGAACCACTACTTCAGAGAGAAGAAGTGGGATTATTTCCCGGAGCTAGCGACTCCGTCAGCGTTGCAGGCCAGCGGGCGAGTCAGCTCGGGGATCAAGAGTGGGAAATCACGAAAGAAGGAAGGTCGGCTGAATCTCGCGGCTAAGCGACGTCGATGGCATTCCCTCGATCGGGCAGGCCTAGGCCTCGCCCACGGTGTTCGAGATTCGATCAAAACATACGTCCACCGCACACTATCCAAAGACTCGGGCGAAGGCCGCGACACCAAGGCCAAAGGATCACCTCGGCCACGAACAGCACCGTTCGACTCACCCGATAATCAAGAACCATACCCCCGACCAAAGACACAACAATCATCCACGGATCTAAGCGTCCAACTACGAACTTTATCCATCTCAACATCCTCCAGTCCCCTCGAGTCACCCTCAAGCCCCCGCTCAATCCATACGCAATGCTCAGCACCACTCCAACGCCCGAAACAACTCGCAGTGCCCATGTCGCCGTACCAGAAATACGGCTCCGCCATCTGGGAAACACCCAAGAAATCAAAGTCAAAGCTCACTCCCCGCCTGTCTCCTAATCCAGATGGTGGCCCCTCCTCACCAGACTTCATCTATGCCAACCCTACACCGCCGCTCTCCCCACCATTCAAGACCCAGTTGCAGCAAAATACCCGGAATGCTGCACGCGCCCTGCAGGATGGAACATGCCACGTCCTCGTCGCTCTCGATGGCGCAAAGCGCAAAATCTCCGAATCGAAAGACGAACGGAGACGTGAGGCATTGAAGTCTCAGATCAAGCTCATTGGTCCTGTGAACTCATACTCTTATAATCAGGGTGATCCTTGGGTGTAATACCTGACCACAATATTTTTTATCTTGGTTTCTCTTTGTTTTTTTTATTTATTTAATACGCTCATTGCATCGGGTGGACTGGACTGGGATTGGGATTGGCATTGGGATTGGGATTGGGATTAGGATTGGGATTGGATTTGGATTTGGATTTGGATTTGGATTTGGATTTGGACCTGGTTTCTCACGACGACTACGACATTATTTTTGCTCTTGATTTTGGATGATCCCTTTTTCGATTCCTTTGGCTCATTTCTCACAGTGCATCTCGTTGGACTGGTTTGTTTTGGGTTTTGGTTATTTCTTTTTTCTCTCGATCGATTAGCATACATGTACACAGGCGTTGGCATGACCACGGCCCAATCTGACATGTCTCATTCCTATTTAGGAATCCCCCACAATTCATCATCTACCTAACTTAACACAATTTACCACGTCACAACCCGATCCCATAAGACTACCCAGCCAAGCCCCAATCATATTTCCACCTCAAATCCACATCCGTAGTTCCACGCCATGCAGCGCACTCTGCATTCCGTGCTTGGATCTCCGCCGCTTCACTAGCTCCATTTCACCACCCACATTTACACACGTACCCATCCTCCGATCCAATCATTCACCCGGAAAGATTTGCAAGCCCGTGAATGGGGCTGTCAACGGTCGACTTCGTGGGTCCGACCTAGCGCGCCTCAAGTCGGAGCACGGCCTAGCGTAGAAATAGCGGTCTGATAACCTTCTCGATTGCCGTGCGTGATCCCTCGCTAGATATCTCATAATTGAAGGCGTCAGAAGTAGATACACGTCACCCACTTTTATTGGGGTCCCGCTTGCGAGTCGGATGCTGTAATTATTGGTTTTTTTTTTTTTATCGTTAGTTTCAGGGAATCGGAGTTGAATCTTCATGGCGGAACTGGGTTTGCTGTGCATGGTTGGGTCGGTTCTTATATCAATATGCACTCGGTCATGAGTCTCTGCTATGACTGGTGGCTCACACTTTGGCGGAGGGTAAGCACTTGACGTCGTTGTGTGTTTGAGGCTCTGATGCTGCTCTGTAGCTGCAGTATCATTCAATTCATTTCCCTTCTTAGGCTTATTGTTTGAACAATAAATGGGTGGGAGAATCGGTATCTGTGCGCTTCGCACGCTGACGCCCTGAAACGGCAAGGAATGACAGAAATCACTCGAGCAAAACGCAAAACCCGCACGCGAGATGGCCGTTAACCATGTGACTTCCCAGATACTAGACTAATAACATGGGCTGGCTTGGAAATTGGTCAATCTCCCGCAGACCCGTGAATTGTGACAACTTTCAGTCTGTTTCTTCCTTTCGGAACATAATGTCATCTACTTACTGAGAAGAAGATTCAGCAGGATAAGCAAAGGGACTTGTCTTCTACCGGCCGTCTTCGGTCCTATATGACTGAATTACCGGGGCGTTGCCCCCTCCTATTTGGCTAGTTTTCAGAAGAGTGCTGGACGCCAAAAGACCACATACGACCTTGTTTTCTACTCATGTCATCGATAGAGTAATTGTTACATGTATAGCGTATTTCGAGAGAGGCTACGGAAAGAGTCTGAGATGAGTCAACAAATTGACTTGATCTTATCACGCTTCTAGAAGACCGTCTTAAACCGAGTTTGTTTCACGGATCCTATCACGGTTAAGATGTTCATATCGGAAAAACCTACTTGTTTCGCACAAGGTAATTTCAAATGGAAGCGTATCCTGGCATAGTCCATGTGCCAGGAGGTAGAATCCAGCTAGGGCTGATGTGAAACCAAAGACACCAGCAACCTTGGTGATGTCTGCGGCTAATACCGACCTATCATCAGCCTGGAGGAAGTGGGCAGTACAATTGGAAATGTAACACAGCTCCAGGGCGGCGTAAACCACGATGTTCGGAAGATGTCTTTCGAAATCTTAGCGTAATTGTTAGCTCTGTGGAGCCTTGTATGTAACTTACGTTGGTAGAGCAGCGAGTAGAAAAAAGAAATTGAGAAAGCACCAAACTGAAATATGATGTGTAAGCCAAAGCCCACAGTGTCAATAGACAAGAGTGACTGACCCAGCTGATAGAACGCAAACGCGTTGTGATATTCGGCCGTTTCGCCGCCGTAAGCCTCTATTACACCCAATGAGGCATCAACAATACACCATACCCGCCACAATATAATCCTGGCAGGTTTAGTTAGATCCCGATCTCGAGCAGGTTTAGATAATCAATGGCTTGCCAAATGCGGCGAGTACTGTAAACCCAAAGGTATTTCCTTTCACCATTTCCCATTGCGCAGATATGAAAAGCCCGAATCCCGCGAGGAAACAAAGGTTTGCAATGAACACTGTTTGGTTTGCGACTCTCCGGAAGCCCATCATAGAAAGCGAAAGGGTCATCAGGGTGGTTGCAAAGCCGCCGAACCCGAGGGGACTCTAGTCAAAGTCAGTGTTTGTACATATAGCCTAAAAACAGTATCTGAAATAATTTTCGAGTACTTACTGGGTTGGCGAGATGACCTTTTGCCATTAGACGATGATAATACTTCAGGGACGGTGAACGATGTGTTTTCGTGCCGGGACTTGCTGAGTGACTGTCCTTCATGGGTTGACAAAAGTCCATACTTTTTTTTTTTTGGAACAGTATGAGGAATATAAACAAGAGCAGATGTCTGAAAAATTTAGGAAGTCAAGTAATTATTTCTTCTAAGGTACTGTTGATCTATGACAACGTAAGTGCTTGAATTTGAGCACCACCTGCTATAACTTCCTTTACTGGCGACGAAAGCTTACCAAACCAACCACACTGTATATTCAGATTTTTGAGGGAATTTCTCGGCATCCTACACGAATTCGAGATATTCGTGAAAATTATCGGTGGTTGCTTCCAAATATGCCAAAAGTAAGCTGGTTGCCACCTAGCCCCACATGTGACAACTTCCTAATCAGGTAAGTATGGAATCACGGTGATTCATGGATTAAGAAAACCTACCAAGTCCGAGAATTGTCCGGCTCACAAGGCATATTAGAGACACGTCATTGCTCGTAAATCGGACGGCAGTGATTCAATTTCTGTCCAATCGAGGAAGAGTTTTCTCCGTATATTGTGTCTGAGTTTGTTTGAATTGATGATAAAGTGGAGTGAGAATGTTTTCAGAGTGAGTATATAAAGGCTCGATGCCCCTTGCCATTGATTCTGTCATCTTACAAAAGACATCGACCCTCGAAATCAACTAAAACATTTCTCATTCTTTTCACTTCTTCCAAGCCTTCCTCTACATCATGTGCCAACAGGAAACTCAAGCCAATGGCTGGACCAGCATGCCGGCCAATGCAGGCACCATCTTTGGTGACAAACCGTTCATCAACCAGCCCGGGCCTTTGTCTCTAGAAGACATCAAATTTCCATTTGATGAACCTGTAGTCGCTAAGACTTTGACATATGCAAAGAAAGTTCTGCATCCTGAAACCTTCAACCATTCGATGAGGGTTTACTTCTACGGTATGCCTGCATGATGAGGCCTGCTCATTTTTAGCGAATCTACGACCCGTATCTAACCTCTACATAGGAATGGCTATTTCCAAGCAGCAGTTTCCTGAGCAGTTTGCTTCTCTTAACCCGGTGACTTGGGCTTTGGCATGCTTGCTTCACGACTTGGGTACCGCTGAAGAAAACCTGACGGCAACCCGGATGTCTTTCGACATCTACGGAGGCATTAAAGCCCTCAATGTCTTAAAGGAATTTGGCGCCACTGTAGACCAGGCCGAGGCAGCTGCCGAGACAATCATCCGCCACGAAGATATGGGAGTGGACGGTACGATCACCTACTTCGGTCAACTCATCCAGCTGGCCACCACATACGACAACACTGGTATCCATCCACATGTCAGGGATTTCGGTGAATTGATCCACGAGACCACTCGCACTGCGATCAACGAGTCTTATCCGCGCATGAAGTGGTGCAAATTCTTTGCTAGCGTCATCCGCAAGGAGGAGAAGATCAAGCCATGGTGCCATTCGACCCATCTTGTCAACTTTGACAATGAAATTGAGGCCAATACCTTGATGAAGCAATGGGAGTGAGAGACGACCACGTAAAGCTCATTTCTTTCGAGACTTTGGCTCGTTGGACATAGTGGCTGCGGCCCGCTCATCAGAAGAGAAATGCATGAAATAAAGACAAGACACTGTTTCAAGTCAGATAGATGCCTAGGGTTCATTAAACTGCGCTTGCGCGTACGGGAAGAGGAGCTTAGCGTTAATCAAACCGGATGCCCGGAAGTCCTCTCCAAGACAAGTAATTAAATTTGCAGCGCCACGGACATGCATCCGCGTTAAAATTGGTCACATCCTGTTAAAATTCCACATTCAAATCTGCGCTTTATCTGTCCAAGTTTATCAAGAACTCATTTAAGATTCTTTTTAACGTCCTCGCTGTATCGCTAAATAGGATTTAGTTTCTGGCTCTGGAAACCTACTAACTCCATTAGGCAGTTTAGCCATGTGGGTCTTCAAAGGTACAGTCACCCGTTTTCAGCCGATCACTCACCACTTTTGACTTGGGTCTGAAGTTGAAATAATTTCGAACGGGTGGGGGAGCGGGCGGTAATCCCGACGTTCGATATTCAATTAAAAGGGGTTTCTGTAAAACAATTGCATTAGTGTAGCGCTCATGCTTATCTAAAGAAGAAGCCTCGGTTGTATGTGAGACGGTGAAACAGTGGCGTAGCAGATACCAGAAATAGATAGCCGACTTCTTTGGCCGGAACGCTAGCAGTAAATTGAAAGAAATTATCTCCGGTGTTTGGTTAAGATTTTGCAAAAACAGTGCGACTCCAATTTCTCCAATCGATCTATGCAGCCACGAGAGACTTTTGTACCAATCGTTCTGGCCGAATTCGAAGTCGGATACATGGCATTGAAGAAAATTCAAGCATGACTGACACCTACTTGTAAGCTTACCCCTGTTATTCATAAATTCTTGTCTATCATTTCCGTGCATCGGTCCGCCCAACGGGTGCGGACCGAGTCCCAACGATTATACTTACAAGGTGCTTTCCATCGATTTGGCATTTCGAGAGAACACGTAAATTCAATTCGTGCAATAAGCCCATTGTATTCATCATAATCCTCTCCGGCGTCATATGAGAAGCCAACCAGAATCCAGCCCATCTATGTCAGAATCCCTTCGCATTGGGGTTCCTTGCTGATCTTTCCGTTCCCAATGGTCTCGCAAAATCTTTGAAGCGTTGATTACATTCAAACAACCTGTAGAGTCCCAGAGCAGTCTCAAAGACTCAGTGACAAAGGTACGTTGGCTTTGTGCCCAGCAACCAATACCGACAATAAAAGTCGGCCAGATCAGACACTTAAACAATGCCGCGTCGCCTTTGAGTGCTTCAATCAACCCAAGCAATCGGGAAACCAATTCCTCGTTTTCATGTTTTGCAGTCCGTGAAGTTCCAAGAACTTCCCTTCCGTATAGCAAAGCAGCAGACTGGTATGCCTGCGATAGCATACAGAGTTTGTTGATGTCTGTCGTAGAGGAGGAGCTAGTTCGCTGGAAGTTGGATGCCCACGCAAAGGAATCGAACTTTTCAGTCAGCTCGAGCATTTCAACGGTGTCTCGTACATTTTCATGAGCAAGGATGTCATCGTGGTTCTCAATATCCCTCAAAATTATTCGTTGGTCGGAAAAAAACCGTACAGCTCTTAGAATAAATTGTGGGCATCCGAGGAAACTCCTCACAATGGACTCTTGATGCCTATCTTCTTTGTCTTCGACAGAGTATTGTAATACTGGAGTGAAACATGACGTAGGGAATGAGAGCGCAGAACCAAGAGTTTCAATCCTGCTATTGTCAATGACTGGTAACCGCGCGAGTTAGGAAAAGAGCCTCACGTACAACGAAAGCTGTTTGGCGATAAATTGCCTTATCTCATGGGCCGTCTCTCCACGAACATTATCGAAATGGCTACTGAAGTCTGACTCGACAAGTGACTTATAAACGATATGAAGACCTTTGGCGCCTTGAAGATGGATACTCCAGCCATCAATACCAGATTCAAGAAGGTCAAGAAATATAAGGAGTAGAATAGTTGCCCATGTCGCGGTCGTCTTGCAATGCTCTGCATGGGACAGTGACAATGAAAGTGCCTCTAGAGTTTGCTTTTTGAAAAATAGCGCATCTAGATTGGCATTTACAAATTGTGGGGAAATGTCCGCATCGACCTGATCAAAGGAGTGACCTGTGTTTGCAAAGTGACGCGCTGCGAGAGCGACGATGGATTTTCGCAGAGCTGAATCTTCCAGAGCGTAAGGAAGTAAGTTCCGGAATGGATTGCTATCGCTATCATACAAGATGTATAGTTTGCAGATGCGTTTGTTGTCTTTGGCTGAAATCAGTATACCTAGAGGGGAAGATTTTCCTTCCATGAAATGAACATGAACTCACAATAATCAATATAAAATCTCGACAGCCGATCCAAATTATGTATACGCGAATCCTGCAACGCAGGGCAGGGGCCGATGTTCGCTGCTGAACGTGTTGCTGAATCGAGTAAAGGCTGACTCCGCCTCTGCCGCGCGAATCGTAGATTATTAAAGGCGCCAGAAGCTCCTTCAAAGCTTAGCCCGCGCATCTTTCCCCGGATCGCCACGCCTTTGACCCATCTCAGCGGTCTTTTGTCGAAGCATTCCAAGCCCGCTTTCTCACACTTTAAGCACGGAAAGCGGGACTGATCACACTGGATTGTGCGACTGCGACATGTCCAGCATGGTCCGCGCATTCTGCGAATATCAATAAGACATGGGCAATGCAGGAAATGATACGCTGACTAGCACGCAGCACTTCCCGATTCCCGGGTTACCGAGGGCGGTTCTCGGACTGGAAATATAATCTCCCGCCCCATAGAAACTTGCCACAAACTTGAAATTCCCAGGTCAGCGGCCAACGTATGTACGGAAACTATGTCTTGTTAGAAAGATATTTGGAGCAGCTCGTCCCTTGACAAAGTGCTCCCTATCAAATGGATATAAAGCACGGAACTTCGAAGGTCCGAGGGTATTTGCGTTCGAATGCCGACCACAACGGGCTCTCACCTCGAACAGCAGCGGAACAAAACGCATATGATGTGATGAAATCTGCTCCCTTTACACTTGATGGTGCAGTTATGTATAAATCTCCCTGGTAAGCGTAGTGATTGTTTCAAATAATACCGTACGGATGTTCCATCGAGGCCGTACGGATTATACCTACTACTACCTAATACTAGAATATAAATAGGGAAATATAAGTTAGTAATAAAAGGAATTGACTTAGGTAGTTACATAGTCTATTTTCCAACTCTATCTAAAGATGCATCATACGCTTCAGGCTTTTTCGTATGCCTAAGGCCACATATATGCTGTTATGTCACCGGTTCTCCCACTACACTCTAAACATGACCACTCCTATTTTTTCCAAACTACTTCTTCCTCCATATCGAGGAACCAACACTCAAACAGCTCAATGTCAGCAATCCACTGGCCCGGGGGCATTCCCCGCGAGATCAAACATCATCCCAAAGCAGATCTATCTCAAGACGAGCTCAGGGAAAAAGTCAAAGGCTGGCTACTTTTCGTCCAAGAAAGCTGGGTTCCACGCGACCGGGCCAATACCAGCAACGACGACAAGGAGTACGAGCTACGCCAGCGCCGTGCCCTAATTAAAAAATGGGCTTCAGAGTCGCAACATTTCCGTGATGTTAGACAAACCCTATTATTTTCAAGCGTTCATCGAACGGAAATTGATGCAATCATAGTCGTTCCAAGATCGCGCCTCGGGCAATGAGCTTGAATACCCCCCCTGAGGCGTTAGAACATGTGTCCGATGCACAGCAGCCTTGTGAAACGAGACATATTATCTCCATTGCACCCATTGATGAGTCGCATCCCGTGAACCGAGCGCGATGGATCAAACTCGCGATTCTGTTTTATCGCTACGATATTGAATCGGGACACTGTCTCCCCTTCGACAACGTCGTCCCCACAGCGGCGGTCCTGAATCCAGAAACTACCAGTACTTGTTCAGTTGAAGATTTCCTTCCCTGGTATTGCCTTGAGAATGCCTACTTTCCAGGTATCCTAATGGACCGCACTGGAACGGTAATCTATCGTCCTCATGAACGATACTTTTTGATAGTTGATGAGGAGGGATTGAAGACCGGTCGTTTCGCAGTCGTCGATTTTAACAGTGATGGGACAATCAAGAACTCGGTTCCTCTGCGTCCTTTCAATATGTATCATTTCGCAAACGATCTCTTTTTACATGGGAGAGCAGGTGTGCAAGAGATACGTGAAAGACCAGGTGGTCACGGACATCAGAACCGATCGTGCGTTTTGCCTTGCGCTTTCCCCTTTTGAGCTCCCTATACTAACGCAGTGGTGGAAATAGAATGGATATAGATCTACCAATTGTTGATATTCTTGTATCAGTGGCTGAACCGAACGGTCCACCCGCTCCGCATACGATATTCTGCGACCGTGAACAGTTCGAGAAAGACATTGAATTCTATGCGCCTGGATATCTGGCCCTTGAAGCGGCTGGTAAAGGCGGGGAGTATGATTTCAGGCGCCTAACGGAGCCCGACGATATTCCTTTCGATAGGAAGCCTGCATATCAGAGAATGATGGCGGATCTCATGGCTGGTGGGCGTCCCCCTTTCTGAAGGTATTTCCGGTCTTAAACTCTCACATTGAATCCAAAGGGACGCGGGAAGAATGTTAGCAATGAGACGATGTCGATCAGAGCCGAATAAGGTGACAAAGGCATATATTGGACGGAGTTGCTCCGTGATATAGAGTTGTCACTCCTCGGATTTCAGTTACGCCGTACAGGTTATAATACGTGGCTGGGGCAAGGAAATCCAACCCGTTGATATCCACGTCATATGGCACGCTACATTGGTTTGGCCTAAGCCGACATTGAAGTCAGCCTCGCCGTTAATTGAGCTCATCCTAGGTTGGGGATTCGATGGTATGCAAATGTTAGGAGACTGCGGTTTCAGCCATCTCGAAGCAAACCAATAATGCCGTATCTGACCTCAAGTGAGAGGGTCAGTGCGGTAATCGCGAGACGCAGGGTGATATTCACTCGATTCTCGCCCGGTTCTCAACCGGTCTATTGCGCACTCACCTTTTTCACCATTAGGCGCGCTACGCGAAAGCAGCGATGAATGGATCAAGGAATTTTCAAACAATATAATTTATATTAGTCTATTTTCGAGTACATACGACCATAGGGTGTGGAGAACAGGGCTTCCCGTCCGCTTAGCCGTACTTAAGCCATATATTATGCGCGGCTATTTCTTAATACGATCTAAGCTTTAGGATGGCGTCGGATTTAATCGTAGGATATGTATAAGTGATATAGGTGAGAAGTCTGGAGCCCTAGGTGATAGCGGTGAGAACGGGGTGAGACCGGGTGAGAACTGGGTGATGACTCTCGCCCAGATCACCCACTCTCTCACTTTCACTAGACTTCGGCCATAAATTCAGGCCCTAAGGCACCTATCCGGTTTGCTGTTCTGAATCGATTAACATATAGCTATTAAATGAAAGATGCTCCCGAAGGACTTCCTAAGGTAACTCGACGAAAGAAATACACTTGCTATATTACTGTTACGGGTTAAGAGAGAGAATCCTAGATTAAACTGTACCATTCAATAAAGGTATCACGACCGGGGAGGAAAAAAGGGAAGAAGGAAACTATCTAGCTAGAGGTCTTATTAATATCAACCCCTACCCTACCTGGTATCTTCTATCTCGGTATCTTCTAACATAATATGAGGCCGCCTATCATTACAGTTACGTGGTTTTACCAGGGAATATCAATAAGGCCACGCTATATACCTCGAGGAACTAGCCCCGGCTACCGATGGAGAAGTATAAGATTATAGTCATTGACCAGGTATTATAAGCTATACTATAGATAGATATAGCCTATATTATTAGTTTAGTAGATAGAGTCTTTCTCGTAACGAAGCGCCTAATACTAATTTTTCTGAAGATAAAGTCGATCCTATCCTGTAAATTTTGAAATCCTTTACAGTCTATATCGTAAATAGGAAAATCTACCCTCGTAGAAGTCTGCCTATTAGCTTCTATTAGCGTTACGTTAAGATAGGAGCGAGAGACTTCTCGATCTCTACCGAAGTAGATTAAGTAAGATAATCTAAATATAAGGCCGCTTAAATATAGATAGTATTATTTCTCCTAATATATTAGAGTATATTAGGTAGGACTTAACTATTAAATAAAAACTGCTAACGAAGCTACGAGAAAGCTTTACAATTATAGTAAAGGATATTAAGTACCTTTTTGTGTTACGCCTAAGCACAAAGATATTAAATTAATATTTATACTAAGCCTCCTTAGATATTTAAGAGATTATATAATATCTCTTTACTAATATATAGAGATCTTTCTGCCTTAAGAACTGAGATAAATAGCTATATATAAATAGGAGTAATACTATATAGCGATAAAATATCTACTCGAATAGCACTTTAATATTAGATCTATATTTATTAATATAGAATAGATAAATATAACGCGTACCTTCCCTCTAAATAGACCTTTTATTTATTTACTCTTACTCTAAAGGAGGTTGTTTGAGGGCAACATCCTTCCGCTTAGCCAAAAGACCATTTATGTCGACCCTTAAGGTCGACATCCTCAAATCCATATATATATACACACCTGCATGTCGAGAGATAACCACGTTATTTCTTAACACTTACTTAATCCCTAATTATATATCTTTCTTAGGGTTTCCCTTCTCTTCTAAACTTCCTTTCTTAACTATATAACGTTAACTACGCTTTAGTAATTCTATAATCTTCTCTCTTTAGTTTCCTCTTTTCGATTTCTTATTTTCCCTAACTAATATCTTTTAACCCTACCCTTCTTATCCTCTCGCTAACGCTAATTTATAAGCTTACTCTAATTATAGAGTAGTACTAAGAGTAGATACTCTAGAACCCCTTTCGCTCCCTTAATATAACTACTAAGAAAATAATAACTACTCTCGCTTACGCCTATATTCGCTTTAGCTGAATTAGCGAATATATAATATCCTTAATTAGTAAAGTAAGGATAATAAGTATACGCCTTCCCTATATCTTATCGCTCTTTCATATATTTCCTTAAACTAATTAGACTTAGGACCTTAATATTATTGTTAATATAGACCTAAATAATACCTAAAACCTACTTCTTTAGGCTTATTCCGAATTTAGAGTATCTAAGAGTAATAAATTTATCTTTATAAGCGGGGACGAGGCGGATGGTGGGTAGATGGATGAGTGCAGCTCACGGGCCGGAGCATGTCTGGACATACCGCTTCATCGCACCTTGTAAATACCCCCATCAATTTTGACAGGTAGAACCGTCCCAAAGCTGATGCAGAGGAACGACAGATGTTGGTACAGACTACACTGGACCCTACCCCCTGGCTCCCGTGATCCACAGTTCGGACAACAGCTACCTAGAATATCCGCTGGCCTCGATGAGGGAGTTTGAGCTAGCGGTTGCTCTCGAGTTTCGCGCCTATATGTCCTCTTTCATCCGCACTGGCAATCCAAACACCGAAAAGCTCCCGACTGCGCCATGTTGGTCTAACTATGGTGCTCTTGGTGATTTTGTGATTCTCCGATCCGCTTGGTTCCCCAGTTCGGATTCAGCAGCAACGCCAACAAGAGCTATCCGACTAACACGCAACTTGAGGTCGCGGAAAAGGCAGGCATTGAAGGAACTGATTTCTGGCAATCGAGCCCTATCGTGGACACTATCGGATTTTAGGCTCATGTGTCGCGCAATGGAGGACTGCTAGTGTAACAATTGTTGGGTCTCGGTTATTGGGATGTAGTCAGCGCTGCATTAGCCCTGGTCGCTGACCGACAACTGATTTCCCAATGTAGCTATATTGATCTAAGGTTCAGTTCACATATATGTTTTCGTGCTGGCTTCTTCTTAAAGGTACTCCATCGGTACTAGCTATTCGTAATATTTCTTGGCCTGGATCAGCTCGTCTGCTGTAGCATAGTCATGCCCAAAAATGAGTTTGGCCGAGAAAGCTTTTTGCAACCGTCTAATAAACTTCCCACTATCAATCCAGCTGCGGTAGTCTCGCAAAAGCCAGCCATGTGCCCAATTTGACTCATAATTCTCCCGCACATGGTACTGGTCCGTCGTCCAGATGAATGTTCCATCGGCAGCAAGATTGACCTGCATGATGCATAGGCCGGGAGTATGCCCAGGACAATGATAGAGCGTGATCCCGGTGCACAGATCTACTTGCGAGTCGTTGAAGGTTTGCCAGTTCAATGTGCCGTTGAGATTCAGATATTCCGATCTGTCAGGCCATAGGGCGATAGTAGTCAGAAGGAATGCAGAGTGTAATGGCGGGACCAAATTTGAAGAGGTACTCACAAGTACAGCCCACCATCAGAATTTGTTGCAGCTGCCCAGCAGGCGTGTTTGAATTCTTCTTCGTGGACATAGATTGGCACTCCCGTGTCACGGAAATGATTCAATCCGCCCGCATGGTCCAAGTGTAAGTGGCCCATAATGACTGCCTTGACGTCTTTGATATCATAACCGGCATTCTTGATGGCATTAGCAAGTGATGCTGTTCATTATAGCATGTGCGCGGGAACAGATCTGTAGCTTCATTGCTCCATTCCTTTAAGTGGCTTCTTGTCAGTTTGACTTGAGGTAGAAGGGCCGTGATCAGGAACACTTACGCTCTTTACGTCCTCCGTACTTCCACACTCGAAAAGAATGAGTCCTATCTCAGGATGATCAATCAGACCGGCGATCATCATTAGGTCTCTTCTCTTGTTAACGGGGTTGGGGTTGCTGACACCTCCTCCGTTGACACCCATCAGGAGCCTACGTGTCTGATCAGAAAAGATGCGGACTAATACGCCAAATGTCAGCTCCTACCATCCTTCGTCAACGTTTAGAGTGCCCAGGTTGAGAATGTGCATTCTGGTGCCTTCAGGACACGCATATGCGGGGACAGATGCTTGGACCAGCTGCCTCATAGTGGCCATGATGCTTGCTGGCTGGGTTGAGATTCTGGAGAGGGCTGATATACCGAAACTAGGCTTGGTCTCATCCTGAATCACGCCAGATCAATGACTATCTATAGTTTACATAGTTCACGTATGAGGTAAAGTACCGATAAGTCAGTATTGACCCAAGCCTCGGTCCATTCGACGCGGTGGACAAATTCCGAGAGACGTGCCATGACGACCAGTTACTGACGCATGGCCAATTTCCAAATCTCCCCTGCATTTCCCCCCCCCCCCCCCCCCAACCCCCACATGGACAGTAGAGCATTTCCTCTTCGAGCAATTAACAAGATCAGTTCAGAGCACAATAACACGGTCCCATTTTCGGCCGCAGATTAACCTATCAGCAACTTAACAACACCGCCCCCACCAACTTTTACCTGCTATCAGAGTATCCGCCTACTTTCGCAAACACCCTGACATCAGCTAGGTGAAGGGTTTCCAGACTATGACGCATGTGTAGAGCTACATGTACGTTCATGGGATGAGTGGTTGAAGTTAGCAAGCAGGAAGGAGTATGGGCCGCATTGAAAGATGATTGTCCGTGGTTTGTGGATCTACCTATGACGTAGATACTTGGTGGTGGGGAGAAATCGGTTGTTGGGGAAGTAGTCAGGCGAATTGAGGCATGGATGGCTCGTCGTTCCAAAGCGAATAATAATGACTAGTGTCCACGGGTTCTCATCTCCGTAACCTCGGGACGGAGAGAACCGGTAGTAGTGAGAACTGGACAACTTTAAAAGACAGAAATAGGACAAGATCCTCTCCCAGTCCGCAGTTGTCAATTATTCTCCGCTACAAAACGTCATGATACAACGAGCAATGGTTGATATACAGACAGCAACGCCCATCTCGCGCGTTTGGTTCGTGACTGGCTGCAGCTCTGGCTTCGGTAAACTCTTCATATCCTCCATCGTAGCTCGCGGCGATAGGGTGATCGCCACGGCACGCAATATTAGCGCCCTGAGCGAGTTTGAGGATCGCGATGATGTCCGGCTGATGCAGCTGGATGTCACTCAACCTCAGAGCATGCTCAACGACGCGGTTACTGCAGCCATCGCGACCTTCGGCCAGATCGACGTCTTGGTTAACAATGCAGGATATGTCCTTTCCGGAGTGTGGGAACAAGTGAGGTGAGGCACCTAGATTGCATTCCTCCTGTTGCAAGTAAACGGCCATGCTTACTTGTCCATAGTCATTCCCAGACTCTCGATATATTCGCCACTAATGTCTTCGGTCCTATCAATCTCTCACGCGCGGTGCTCCCACACATGCGGGCTCGTGGGGTGGGGTCTATTGTATTCATGAGTAGCCTCGCTGCCTGGCTAAGTGTTGCTGCTGGGGGACCGTACAGCGCGTCCAAGTGTGCTCTTGAAGGTATGTTAGATGGAAAGTTACTACGCATAAATGAGTAATAACTGGGCTGCACAGGAGCCGCTGAAAGCCTCCAAAAGGAAGTGAAATCCTTTGGTGTGGAGGTGTATATTGTAGTTTTGGGCCAGTTCCGCACGGGTATCCTCGACTCTAGCAAAAGGAAGGTGGCTGATGCAGTCCACTCACCTCCAGAGTATACTGCCATTCTGGACCGTCACCAATCCAGACTGGAAAAGACAAATGGCAAGCAGCCTGGGGATCCGGTACAGGCAGTGGAGAGAATTTTTGATGTCGTGCGACACGAAGGCTACATGGCTGGTAAAAAATCCATGCCTCTCCGCATTGTTCTAGGATCAGATGCCATGGATATCGTTCGTGGCCAGTGTCAAGGGATGCTGAATGATTTGCAGGAAGAGAGGTACCTAGGAGAGAGTACGGACTTTCCGATTCCCGGCGAGGAAGTAGCAATTGAGAGATATGCATAGTCCCAGCATTCGACTGCACTTGTTTCAGTCGTGCGATGGGTGTCATCATTAGGCTTAGGTCCCGAGGTATTTTTAAAAAACGACTTTTTGGGCTGTCTGGCAGATTTTTTCACTCTTCAGCTGCATGGATGTCCAATGGACAGCATTCAGACCATCAAGCGCTGTCAGGTGGCAAAATTGCTGTCCGGCCCGGGAGTCCAGCCTGCATGAGGCCACAGATTCTGGAAGTTCCCCCCGAGACGGCCTTGAGTGACTAGCCTGCCGGATTCGAATTGCGGGTGGGGCAAGGCGCGGGTCTATTTGACTGTCATGAGTCAGGTATCCTCTGTCGTGTTTCGAATTGGTCCCACTGTTAAATGCGCATCGGCGGCGTGTCATGTCAACGTTTAATTGATAATCAAATTTTGATATCTCCCAATGAGCATATAAGTGGCAGCTTCGGTTGCCTGATCTAGGAAAGATAAAATCCATTGGAAACCCACACGACGGATAGCGATTCAGTCTGCCAAGCATGGCTGGCCTCATCTCTCCCTTGCCTATCGGCAAGCTCGACCTTAAGCACCGGGTCGTAATGGCCCCTTTGACACGCATTCGCGCTGATGAGGACCATGTACCCCTCGATATCGCTCAGAGTACTACAGCCAGCGGGCTTCAGTTCCCGGCACCCTCTTGATCAGCGAAGGCACTTTTATCTCGGCGCGTGCAGGTGGACGAGACCATGTTCCCGGGATCTGGAGTGAGGCACAGATCAAGCAGTGGAAGACCACCACCGATGCTGTGCACGACCACGCAGTTTCATTTTCTGCCAATTATGGGCTCTAGGACGCGCTGCAGAACCGGACGATCTCCGAAAACACGGCTATTCTGTGGTTTCGAGTGGGAACATTCCCATGACGGAATCGAGCCCTGTTCCGACGCCCATTGGCGAGGACTCCCAGCATGGATCGACGACTACGCTCGTGCAGCTAAGAACGCTATCGCTGCGGGATTTGATGGCGTCGAGATTCACGGAGCGAATGGCTACTTGCGTGATCAGTTCCTCCAAGACACCGCCAACAACCGAGACGACCAATGGGGTGGCAGCGTGGACAAACGGTCTCGTTTTGGCCTAGAAGTTGCTAATGCCGTTACTGATGCCGTTGGTCCGGAAAGAACGGGATACCGCATCAGCCCATGGAGTGCAATTCAAGCAATGCACATGAAGGGTTTGAATCAACAATTCACCCATTTCGTTCAAGGTCTGAGCAAATTGAATTTGACGTACTTGCATGTCGTCGAGCCACGGATCTCAGGGAGCCTCACGATTGAAGCAGAGGATGAGGATGATTCGTTTGTGTTCGATGCTTCCGGGAACTCAGGGACGATCATTCTCGCCAGGGGGTTCACCGCACACTCGGCGGAAAAGAAAATCAAAAGTCGCCCAACCCATCACGTCGTCACCATAGCCTTTGGGCGCCAATTCCTGGCAAACCCTGACTTGCCTTTCCGCCTTTCCAAGGGCCTTCCTCTCAACCAATACGATAGGGAAACATTTTACACGCCAAAGTCACCTGTGGGATACGTTGATTACCAATTTAGTTCGGAATTTGCGACTGAGAGCTACTAAGGACATATACAAGACAACAGAACGCATCAGAATTGTCTAATTCCGTGCTTTTACTCTTTCCCTTGTAGACGGTCCTTTGCCACAGATATCAATCAACCCCGCGGATTGCCGCAGCCATCTCAGGCAAGTATTCCTTGAACTGACCGGAGACTGTCCAATTATCTGACCTCCGCACATGCTTCTCAAATATGGGGTTGAGCACGATAACATCGCCTCGAGGAGAGGCTGCATCCATGGGATCGTATGGCCAGTTCACTCTCACGTAGTTCGAATACAGTTTCGAAAAGACAGTGAAAGGATACTCTTCCGGCTTCTCAATGAGAATGTCACGTACGCGCGGCCTTGAAAATGGTCAGAATGAATATAATTGATATGCAATTCTTCGGACTAACCAGGGAATGTTGTCAATCCATGCCGCATGTGGGACTGTAATTTGAAGAGCGGTCGGACGAAGCCAACGCGGTATATCTTCATAATTTGCATCAGTCGGAAGTATTTGCCACTAGAGAGGTTAGCCAGGCCCGCGCAGTCCATTGAGTCATCATGCATACTTTTATTGTTTGAAACATCACGAACATGAAGCCCAGTTTCTCCGGAAGCGCGACATCTGGGAATATGGAGAGCAGTTCGGCCAGAACTTGGCTGATAGCGTGCGATCCAGCCGCAGCCTGGGGATATAAGATTTTCTGCAAGCATAACTGGGACGGACCCACGGCCTCGTTCACAGCAACCCCTTTGGCTACTAAAGTCCGTCTGGAAGCGATAAAGTCTAGCAGAATCTGGTCCAAGGGACACGTGGCGGGTAGATGTTTAGGCAGCACGGATGCAATGCCGCTCGACGTAGAAGGTTGCAAGATCGTATTGACCGTAACGGAGGATGGTGCGGTACGGGCCATGAAAGAATCATGCAATCTCTGAGATAGGCTAACGGAGTAATTGCCTTCCGCTTTTTGATCAACTTCACATTCTCGACCATTGGAACAAGTGATACAAACTGACTTGGTTGGCTGACGCGGGGATCAGCTAAGTCGCCTGCCTCTGCCGAGGGCGGTCCTATCCCTGCCGGCATAGCAGCCTCATTGCATCCATAGGAAGGGCCTGCTGGGTGTCTGTGGTGCTGCTCATAGGGAGTGTACCGGGCAAACTCCCGCATCGTAGCGGACGCGTTGGTTGTCTCAGTGTGAAATTGCCGATTCCCCGGGGTCAAGAGATTGCTCGGGGGAGCGGGACTCTCGGGGTTCTGGGGTGTGTCTGTTCCACCATCTCAGAATCGGACTGAAATCAAGGATGCGCAAATTTACCGCTGATCGGTTCATCATCGGCGATGGGGACTGAATCAGGCCTAGGAGTGTCATGCCCTGCGTTATTTTCCTCCGGGACGCCATCAAGCGCAAATTGCGCGATGCTGTCCAGACACGATCGAAGACGTCGGTTCTCTTCCCGCAGCGATTGGACTTCGTCCATCAAACTGCGGCCCTGGTCCGACAAGGATGTCTTCGTGCGGATCAAATCTTCTTCGAGATCCTGCATGCGCGACTTGAGTCGTTGTCGTAGCGCACGTTGGGCTTTCCGATCCAAGTCCCGCTTATGCTCGATCTGCTGCGCGGTCAGCGATGACACGGTCCGGGGCTTCCGGCGGGTTCGGGCATTGCGCGCGTTGGCCTCTGAGTCCGACATGGGCGTGAATCAATGGATGGGCCTAACAGTGTTGATGGATTGGATATAGATCGAGAAAGTGGAATGGGGAATTTGCGCCCCACCCATTTTATTTTTTCCTGACTCAGGGGCTTCGGGTCATGCTAATCCATCTTCTGGATTGTCCAAGAACCAACGGAGATATTTAAATGGAGCATCAGACTGGAAAAGAACTCGCAATCTTCTTCCATTTTTCACCAGAAACCATGTCAACCACCAACACTCTGCGAATCGCTTCAGCTTCCGGATCTGACCGACCGGCGGCATGGACTCGCGGAACTGGCCCGTACTGAAGACGTCCAGTTCATCGTGGGCGACTGGATGTCCGAGTACAACATGACTACCCGTGGCGGAGCAAAGATAAGTAGCAAACAACAGATGTCGGAGTTCGAGATCTCCTTTGTAGAAGCAATCGAGCCCGCCTTAGCGCATCTCGACGCCCGAAAGATCAAGGTCGCGGTCAACGCGGGAGCGAGTGACCCAAAGAAGCTACATGATCGCCTCGTATCGATAATTCATAATAAGAATCTCAATCTCAATGTGGCCTGGATTGAGGTGACGAAGTTTCCGATCTGCTGCAGAAGGCCGTGCAGTCCGGGGAAGAGTTCACCAACCTCACAACCGGTACGAGACCTTGTTTGGTGCATTCGTAACCATGCAAATATTGACGTTCAGGTCGGCCAGGCCAAAAGCTCGCTGACTGGGACTTTACCCCGATTTACGCCTAATGCTATCTCGGCGCATGGGGCATTGTCGAGGCGTTCGAACAAGGGGCCGATATTGTTCTGTGTGGGAGGGTAACGGACGCTTCCCCCATCATTGCCTGCGCGGCCTACTATCACAAATGGAGTCGACAGGACTACAATTCCTCTCGCCCATGCCTTCGTAGCGGGCCATTTCCTCGAATGTTCGACCTACGTCACGGGAGGCAACTTCTCCGGCTTCAAGTCTCTTCCCGGGAAATTGGTCGACATTGGCTTTCCCATTGCTGAAATCAGTGCCGCGGGAGACTTCGTGGTGACCACGCAGGAAAGCAAAGATGGCAAAGTCACAGAGGATACGTGCAAGGCCCAGCTCCTGTATGAGATCCAGGGCCCTTATTATTACAATCCAGATGTGGTCGCCATTCTGGACAACATCATTATTAAACAGCTGGCACCGAACAGAGTGTATGTTCATTGGGATACTCGCTTCTGGAAACTGCTACTGATGAATGGCCAGTCATGTCTCTCATGTGAAAAGTCTCCCGCCGCCGCCGACAACGAAGATGGGCAACACTGGAATAATGCATTTCTGGAGATTTCATGTTGACAGCTTCACCAAGACGGGTGCTAGATGACCGTCCAGAGAGATCTTTGGAAGCTGAACACACCTGCAAACAGTAGATACACACAAGCTGATAGAGCGCACTTACTTCCCTTGGGTATTTTTTGAGATAGGAAATTTTGTTCGCTAAACTGCAATTATGTACAAAAGATATGCGGAGCCTGGGGACCGCAGAGGCTTTTCTTTTCCCCCATTTCTTTATATACTAGAGAGCCAGCATTTTACGTGAATTCGTCATCAGCTGTTTCGCCATACTGTGCTGGTTCAGGGTAATCGTGGGGTTGATCGCCTATAGAGAAGCCTTAGGATGAGGGCAGATATGTGAAGGTCGGGAGACCACTCTAGAGACAAATCCCAAAGGAACGAGTCTAGATCAGAAGAAATAATCAAATGTGGAAGTTGATATGCTATCTAAATCGCGAGGAAGAGGTCCGATCTAAGCGCCATAGTCTCCGACTCTCTGGACATCTAAGGCATGGCAAGGCCACCAACCCTCATCATCTTATTTTCTTATATAGAAAGTATCGAACTCGGATTATGTATTTTAATCTCGAATTCGAGCCCCGTCCCGAGAAATTTCCTCTGTTAGGTCATCTCAAACTCCCCGGGGTTGGGGGGAGGGGGTCTCTGGTGGGGCCTCCGAAAGCCAGCCCGGGATTATAATCCCTCGGATTTTGAGAGAAGGCAACACAATGATCGTCCCCAGGGCCAGCCAGTGTTCGGGTCAGGAGCGAGCCTTCGATATGCGCTCATGGTGGGAAGCTGCTCGGTCGCACTCGAGGTTTGTCTAGTCGGTTCTCGGTTATACGCTTGCGTGCCGGACTGGTTATTTATAAAAATTTCAGATATATCAGTCCGATCCTCCAGCTCAAAAAAATCCGCCATTTGTCCAAAATACAATTCACCTGTGTCTCACAATGGGAAATCCAGAAGTCATCGTTATTGGCACCGGGCCATCAGGTATTGCCTTAGCACACACTCTGAAGCACAAGTTGGGATTCGATGATTTCACAGTAAGTTTTCAAAAAGGCGGGCGTTATGCAGACAACCTCTGACATGGGTGGCAATCTAGTTCTACGACAAGTTCGATGGTCCCGGAGGTACATGGCGACAGAACACATACCCTGGAGTGTGCGTAATTCCACGCTCCCTGATCGCGGTCGCAGTCCTAACCAGCATTCTATACCCAGTGGTTGTGATGTCCCGACCATCCTATATTCGTTTTCATTCAATCAGAACCCCAACTGGTCGAAAGAACTATGCGAAGGGCCCGAAATCCTTGAGTGTGCGTCGTTGGAGTCTAGAGGTGTGAAATTCATTCGTACTGATATACCATCCTCGAACCAGACATGGAAAATACTGTCGACAAATTCAATCTCCGCAAGCACATGCAATTCGGCGTTGAATGCCTGTCCGCATCATGGAATGTCAAAGGGTTTTGGGAGGTTCGCTTGCGTGACACCAAGACGCAGGTTGAATACATCAGGACCGCGACCATCTTCATCTCTGCGGTGGGAGGCATCTCCAAGCCACGAGACATAAAGTTCCCAGGATGGAGACCTTTGCTGGAGAGATCTTTCACACCGCACGATGGAACCATCAATTTGACTACAGTGGAAAACGCATCGCAGTTATTGGCAATGGCTGCAGTGCTGCACAGGTTCTCCCCGCTGTCGCTAAGGAGGCCGCCTTGGTGAAGCAGTATGCTCGGAGTGCTCAATGGTACCATGAACGGCCGAATCGCAGCTTTACTGCATTCGAGAGGTGGTGCTTTCGTAACATTCCCCTCTGGGAGCGGTACTTGCGTCTGCAAATTTTCCTCGCTAGCGACAACCTTGTTGCCACTTACCTGCCTGGGCCCGCAGCTGAAAAGCTTCGCGCAAAAACCGAAGAAAGTGCACGCCAGTATATTTGCGCGACCGCGCCTCAAAAGTATCACAAGTTTCTTGTTCCAGACTTTCCACTGGGTGAGCCTTCCATTGCCATTTTCAATGTCAAATATGCTCGCTGACAGTGTCCTTCAGGCTGTAAACGACGTATTTTTGACCCGAACTATCTGGAGAGTCTTCATCGCCGCAACGTAGAGGTGGCACCCGTGGGGATCGAGCAGATTGATGAAACAGGAATCACTAGCACGGACGGTGTCCATACTGAATTCGATGCAATCGTCCTCGCTACAGGATTTGATGTCCAGCAGTTCATCGTTCCGATGGAAGTGTACGGCAAAGGTGGCAAGAGCCTGACAGACCAGTGGAAAGAATCGCGAGGCGCACAAGCTTATATGGGAGTTTACGTGAACAACTTCCCCAACATGGGCATTCTGTACGTGTTACGGCGCCCCGCCATTTTTGCTTGCTATCCCTGTTAATGGAAAGAGAACTGACTAACTCTATGCTAGCTTCGGCCCCAACACGTTCCCAGCACACAACTCCGTCCTCTTCACATCCGAAGTCCAGGTGGACTATCTGGCACGTACCCTGCTCGCGCCCATCATTGACCGTCGTATCTCCTCTCTTGAGGTCAAGGCCACTGCTGAGAACCAGTGGGTGAACGCCGTGCAGAACGATCTCAAAGGCAGTGTATTTGAAGCAGGCTGTTCTAATTGGTATATCAACCCAAATGGTCGCAATTCTGCCTCGTGGCCAGGCTATGCATCATCATATTGGGCAGAGACGCTGAGGCCCCATTCTGGGGTGTTCAAGCAGACCCCGGGCTCTAGGTTGTGGTTTGTCAATACGCTGTTGCGTTGGATCAGAACTACGCGTAAGAGAACGTATAGTGTCCTGTTCCTTGCCCTTGCTGGGCTCCTGTGGCATCGAGATGGGGGGGATAGTTCGTGGTTTGAGTGAAACTTACCAGGGATTGGTATGCCTCAAAAGGTAGAAAGTTGGAATATCAGCCAGTTGTGCATGTACACATTTCTCCTTAGCAAAATTTTCTTGGCTATCATCCGGGGTTGATTGCGTTTTCCAAATGATCCAGTCCGACGCGAAGGAAAGTAATATTGGCGCCTCGGTTTTCGTGCCAGTCTTCAGCTGGGTCGCTAGAAATCTGGTTTCATCACAAATCTCAATCTGCGCGTTTCCTATATCTGACCTCTTCCAAAGTTCCTTCATGTTTGCGATCGACTTATTACGGCGTACCTTCTGCGTGGAAGCGCTTCTTTTATAACACAAAGCGATCACATACTGCTATGACTGGTGGATTTCACAACTAATGGGCGAATTGTGGTCTAGATTTGGGTGACTAAGAGTACAGATGAATGAGTATAATCATTGCACATATTCTTGTCTTGATAAACCTATTGCCTAACATTCACTCGTCTGAGTACAGGGAAAAAATTGATTCAATCAAAAAATATAAAACTACGCAGCATGATCTTCATAACTCACAGCTTAACGGGTCGCTGCGGTTCGGGCTTCTCTGCCAACTTCCGCCTGAGGATCTTCCCTGACAGGTTGCGCGGAACCTGTTCAATGAAAGCGACACCGCCACGTAATTGTTTATGAGCAGCTAGATTGGCAGTGACATACTGTTTGACCTCTTCCTCTGTTACCGGGCTCTGCTCTGTCTTGCGGACAACGAATGCCCGTGGGATTTCATTACCCGGAATAGCAGGATCCGCGATACCGATCACTGCGGCGTCGAGGATCTTATTATGCCCAATGAGAAGGGCTTCGATCTCAGCAGGGGCTACCTGTAGACCCTTGTATTTGATCAATTCCTAGAAATAGTCAGACCGCTGCCAATGGAGGGAAACCCTTGCCACGAGGACAAATGACGAACTTTCTTCCGATCAACAACATAAAACTTTCTATCCCTGCGTTCCCCAATATCTCCTGTGCGAAATCATCCATCTGCCGTAAAGGAGTCCATTGTCGCTTCGGGGTTCTCCCAGTAACCCATGGTCACATTAGGGCCTTTCACCAGAATCTCACCGCGGTGGCCGTCAGGGACAGCACATCCATCATCATTGACGATCTTTATGCGTGTATTTGGCAACAACGTACCAATACTCCCAGTGCTGTCCTCACAGTCCCAGGGGAGCCAAGTGACAGCTCCTGTTGTCTCCGTCAGCCCCCACGCTTGGCTAACTTTGCACTTGAGCTTCGACTCAGCCAACTTCTGTAGCTCCGGGCCCATGGGCGCAGCGCCGGACTGGGCATGTCGAAGGCTATGGAATTCGACGCTGACAGACGGGCTTTTCGCAATGCGCAAGTAGACCGATGGCACTGTACTAATGAAAGTTGGCCGATGTCTTTTGGCCGCATAGACAAAGTCGTCGAAGATAAACTTGGGCATCCAGAATACGGTACCTCCCGACATAGTCCCGTTGATGAAGTATCCTTGCAGTCCAGAGATGTGGGCGACTGGAAGGTGCGCGAGCGTGCGATATTCGAATTCGACATTGAGCTTTTGGTTTGTGCGACTGAGATAGGTCCCGATGGCTGCCTGGGTTATAATGGCTTCTGCCACAAAATTCTTATGCGAGAGGCGTACACCTTTGGGCACCCCAGTGGTACCGCTGGAGTAGAGCAAGGCAACTACCCTAGTCTCCAGAATTTGGGTATCGGCGATTTTCTCCCATGGAAGCTCCCTTGTTTCCGTCAGGTAGTTGCAGCTCCGGTATGTGGAAGGACTCAAGCTTCGACCAAGGCTCATACTATCAAGAATCAAGACCCTTTCCGGGGATATGTGAGCCTTTTGTGCTGCCTCTACAGCAGCGCCAGCCATGTCATCGGTTGCGATGATCATATGGCTTTTGCTTGACTGGATCTGCCAGGCCAGTTCTGCCACTGTCAACGCCGTAGATGCAGCGGAATAGACACCACCAGCGCTGATGACTGCAAAGAACACGATTGGATTCAGGAGATTGTTGGAGCAGATACAAGTCACCACATCTTTACCCGCTCCCGTCTTCCCAATTCTTAGATGAGTACGCAGTACATAACCTAGGCGACGGACGAGCGTAGCGGATTGTGATTTGGTGAGGGAGTTTGCCTCGTTTCCGGCTTCAGCGTGGATCACCGTATCCTCTTTTGCCCAGGAATAAGGTGACTCTGTGCATATTAACGAATAACTCTTGGGCTAAATATAATATTAACCCACCGAATACGAGGGTCAGGAGGTCCAGCGATGGAATTTCGCAGTCGAGTTCGGAATTGAAATGCATGGTGGCGAAAAACAGAGTAACCTCCGCGACAAAGTATTGTAGCAACCTGTAAAATGGGCGTTCTCCTCAGTCCTCATTTAACAAATAATATAGACTGGCGAGCTATCTGAATTTCTACTCCCATCGTGGCGATCTAAACTTTGGACAAACCTCGGTCCCGAGGCTTATTCAGCGCCAAACCTGCCCTGTCTGGACAGCCGCCTGGACAGGTCTCACCTCGGTGTACATATTGCGTACACCGTGATCAAGGATAGCACCGATCTCGGCAAATAAATGGACACACAAGGGCGTGTAAGTTAGTATATAGCACCCAGCCACAAGCAGATTATCATCATTGTCCTCCTTCAAAATGTCTGGATACGAATTCCCTCCACAGGCAGTGTCCTGGCTGCAGCGGGACGTTCTATTGTTTGCGAACAGCATCGGTGCCACCGCTGATGAACTCCAATTTCTCTACGTAAGTTTCTCTGTCATTCTGCCTATTCTCGCGATTAATTTCGCGTGTCTCATTTTTAGGAACTTGATCCCCGGTTCACGGTGTTCCCTACGTACCCTCTGATATTGCGTACGTGTGTAATATACGTCAAATCCAATCCCATCAAGAAATGGGTACTGACAATTATGCAGCATTCAAGCTCACGGACCAGGAGGTCATTGAGTTCTATGGTCGCAATGCAAGAAATAACATCCCTGGAGCCCCGGACATAGACCTTCGCTATGCGGTTGACGGACAGCGACAACTTACGATCCACAAGCCTCTTCCCACATCAAGTACTGGCAGTAAATTTGAGCTGAGGAACAAAGTAATCGGCATATACGACAAGGGCAACTCTGGGAGCTCCTTCGAGACAGAACAGCAGATCGTCGACGCCGGGACAGGAGAGGTGTATGCGACAACGCGAACCATGAATTTCGTCCCGGGGCAGGGAAATTGGGGAGGTCCAAGAGGTAATTTGTTTTCCCAAATAAAGCACAGAGTATGTTGAAGGACTCGGATACTGATCTGCCCGCGAACCGTCAGGCCCCAAATCGCCTAGCTACTCTCCTCCCGATCGCACACCTGATGCAACCCACGTGGTTCAAACAACGGACAACACAGTTTTTCTCTACCGGTGTGTATTCGGTTACCAACATTTTGAGCAGCTCGGATATCTTACTGATGCTGTTCAGACTCAACGGGGACTACAACCCGCTTCATGCCGTTCCGGAAGTAGCAGTGAAGAGTGGATTCGGAGGTGTCATCATTCACGGCCTTTATACATACAGCTCCACATGCCATGGACTCTTGCGTAAAATGTGCAATGGAGATGCGAACCGACTCAAAGTCTATCAGGCAAGATTCGTGTCCCCAGTTCGGCCAGGTGATAGGTTGATCACAGACATGTGGTCCATGGGGATGGTGGATGGATTGGAGGAGGTGCGTTTTACAACTAGGAAAGAAAATGGACAGGTCGTGCTGGGGAATGGGAGAGCTTTGATTGTTCCAACAACCCCTAGGTCTCAGTCTATGAGACTTCCTGCGACGATAGACACAGAGTAGATTAGTTACGAGTATCATGCAGCGTAAGGTTTATCAAATTAAACCTATTGCACATTAAGGACATATTCAGTACCGTACATACATGTGTAGCACTTCCACCGAGTTCACAGCCATGTTGCTGACCGTGAGTTGCCGGAAGCAACCCCCTACGGATTCTATGCGGAGGAGGCTGCAAGCCGTTAGTCTCTCACCCGGATTTCTAAATATATCGTCGTGAATAGAATAACCAAGGAAGGTGCAACCATGTAAGGGTAGGATATAAAGACCTATCTCGGTCGACTCGGTGTGCAGATAGCGTAAATGGGGGTGTCCAGCCTAAATGGGGGTGTCCAGCCTAAATGGAAAGGTAATATTGTTTGATCGCCCAATGTTACTGATAGTGTTAGGACTATATAATTGCTAAGTCTTATTACAGTACGGATAGGTACTGTACTATTCCAATCCTCCCTCAGACTTAGAGCAATTGCCCCATAATTTTGGGTAGCAAATTGCTGAAGAAGCGGTTCGATCCTATGAAGATATTATTCCTTCTTCGTACATAAATGCGACTGCCTTGACCATGAAGGAGCCTATTGGCGTATGTGGCATTATTACACCTTGGAATTCTCCCGCCGCTATGATCACCCGCAAGATTGCCCCTGCATTTGCGGTAGGTTGTTCCGTGGTTATTAAGCCCCCTAAGCGAGACCCCTTCACTGCTATCGCCTTGACTAAGCTTGCGTTACAAGCTGGGATTACCCCCGAGATTGTATAGGTTGTTCCAACTAAAGATTGCAATGCATCTTTAGAACTGGCTACACATCCGTTGGTCAAGAAGTTAAGCTTTACTGGTTCGACGAATGTCGGAAACTTGCTCACAAAGCTCGCCGCCGGAACAATGAAACGAGTGAGCATAGAGCTCGGTGGTAATGCGCCGTTTATTGTTTTCGAGGATGCCAATCTTGACAAAGCTGTCGAGGGAGCCTTGATCTGTAAGTTCCGCTCCTCGGGTCAAACGTGTGTCTGTGCGAACCGCCTGTTTGTCCACAAAGATGTTCTAGAGGAATTTACTCAAAGAATGATCAAGCGAGTGCAGGCGTTCCAGTTAGGGCGTGGAGTTGACCCCGGGGTAAGTCATGGGCCGCTTGTCAACGTCGCCGCCGTGGAGAAGGTCAAAAATCACGTACAAGATACTATCGTGAAGGGTGGCCAGCTTCGATATAGTGGTGAAGTACCAGGTGGAAACTTGGCGGCTGGTTACTTTTATTAGCCTACAATTATCACTGGAGCCAATAGCGACATGCTCCTCGCCACAGATGAAACTTTTGGACCACTGGCTGCCATATTTTCTTTTTCAGATGAGGAAGAAGTTATTGCATTAGCGAACGACACTGAATTTGGCCTGGCTGGGTACTTATTTAGCGAGAATATCAACCGCGTCCTGCGCGTTGCAAAGCGACTGGAATGCGGGATGGTCGGAGCCAATACTGGGCTGATCAGTGCAGCAGAATCTCCATTTAGAGGCGTTAAAGAGAGTGGTGTTGGGCGAGAGGGGAGTAAATACGGGCTCAGCGAGTACCAGACCGTCAGAGCAGTAACGATTGGGGGGTTAATGAAGGGTCACTCTGTGTTGTTGAGCGATGTGGCGGTAGTGACAGTCTAGCTAGCTTGTCAAAGGTCGAGTCAACAGATATCACTGGAGAATCACGGACAGGGGAATTTCGATCAACTCTATACCAGATACGTTGAGCGTGTACATCTCACGTTATCTTCCTTTTCCATTCTATAAGGCTACATTTCTCGTCAGGACGTAGCCGAGTTTGAATGCAAAGAATCGTCGGAGATTTTTAAGGTTCCACCTGCTTGTCCTCGAGACTACGAAATTGACGTCAGTGTGATTGGCGGGGTACTCACTCAATTTCCTGTGTGTTCTTATTTATGGTGTTCGGCTCTATTCCGCGGCTACGCGGAAGAACATGAGTCGCGACGCAAGAATTATGTTAGTGCCTCGGTCAGTAATTGGACATCGGAGCGTGTTGCCTACTGGTTACTTACTGGCGCATAGGCCCCTCAGCTGGGGTCAGCAGTGACCCCACACTTTCCCCAGGTAATCTCGCGATCTACTTACCATTGTGCCGGTTCAACGTCTTTCATTGTGGCGAAGAATTTTTCACAACTGTTGTTGATGGCTGGAGAAACTCCCCAGAACCGGTCAAGAATGGAACCGAGACCACGAGTAATGAAACATGTCTCGCGTGCGTGCTATGGGTGTCGAAAGCGAAAAACCAAGTGTGACGGTGCGAAACCACAATGCGCCAACTGTGCGCTCTACAAACAGGACTGCATATTCTCCCAAGAGATTGACCGGCGGAAAGTGGCATCGAAAGAAAATCTATCAACAATGCTAGCCTATGTGAAGGATCTGGAATCGTTGCTGTCACGTCATAAAATTGACCTCCCTGATAGCCGACCCAACCACCTCTTGTCTTCGGTCTCCCCATCCACTTCTCCCACCGGTCTTTCACAAGGAACTTTTGATGCGCTAGGCCAGAACACGAGCGCTTTTCCAGGGCCTTCAGTTGGGGAGCAAATGGCCACCGCATCAACTGAAAGTTCCCCGGATGCTCAAGATCTCCTCTCAATCTCAGGTGAATCCTCGTACGAAACGAGCCTGATATCAGATCGGATGGGGTCATTACAGATTGCAGAAGATGGCCAGCTGCGATTTTTCGGACCAACATCAAACCTTCATATTTCGCATGTTGGACCGTTTCCACTGTTTAACTCGAACATTCGGTCTGTTTACCGGAACGAGGCTCTCATTCTCAAAGCCGCTGGTGTCGATCATCATGTAGATGAAGAGCTCGAGGATCATCTTACGAGACTTTACTTCACCTGGGAGAATCCGAATATTCCAATAGTGGATGAAGCTACATACTATCGAGAGAAAACCCGCTATAGAAAACTCAATCAATTTAGCCACCGATACTCCGAAGTTCTGACCAACGCAATGTGAGTTCGAATCACTCATTTCAGTACCCGTCTAAATCTATTGCCAAAGATTGACACGGAAATGACTTAGCTGTGCTGTCGGTGCGGCTCTGACGCCTCGCTACTGCCCTAAGCTCCCAGATTCCCTCGTTGACTTCTTTGCGACAAGGTCCAAAGCCCTCCTGGAAGTTGAGATGGATTCGCCGACTTTGAGTACCGTACAGTCCCTTGGAATCCTCAGTGGTGTAGAGGCTCTCCTCACAAGGGACGCCCGTGGCTGGCTCTATAGCGGTACGAGTGATACACATACTCACTCGATTCATGGGAACTCTACTAATAATATTTCCGTTCGCAGGTATGGCCATGCGGCTTGCAACAGACCTCGGTCTCCATATCGATGCTGCGCCATTCGCCGAACGAGGTCTTATTGACCTGGAGGAAGTCCGATTGCGGAGTTACATATTTTGGGGTACTTATGTTCACGAAAGGTAACCTTCTTCCATGACCCAGCAAGTTGACACAGAAATACTAAGACCGGAATATAACCAGGATGTGGAGTGTATATGTTGGTAGACCTGAGTCTATTGACCATTTAGATATCACAGTACAACACCCAGATCAGGTTCGCTACCGCCAAAATGTGAACAGTAAATGGACCCTGTATACCGATGAAAACCAACCAACCCCCACTTGGGAATCCCCAGCATATTTTGATGAAGTTGCGCAAGCCACAGTTGCGTTGTGCACCATAATGGCGTCCATACGGAAAGTTCTGTGAGAGAATGCATCCAATATCTTTATCATTACATGCTGACTCTCCAATCAGATACAGCACTCCAAGAACGAAAACGCCTGTTATTGATAAGCTCTATGCTTTCGCCGTTAAAGCTAGAACCGAGCTTAAGCTCTGGCGATCACAATTGCCAGACGCCCTTGTGGTCAATTTGATGGACCTTGAACGCATGCATCCCCCTCATGTCCTACAGCTACAGTAGGTGCTTTCAGTCCCCAGGGACCACTCGGATAATTAACACGGAGACAGTATGCAATTCTATGCTGTTATGATCATCGTTGATCAACCTTTCGCATTTCTCCCAGCTGGCCTGAATGGTCTGACAGCTCAAGACATACGAAATAGCCGCGAGTCCTGCCATGATGCAGCATGGTCAATTACACAACTTATTCAGGTCTTTCGTCGGCATTTCACGCTTCGTCGCATTAATATCCAAGCTGTCCACCTCGTATTCACGGCAATGCTCGTCCATGTCCACAACGCCTTCCTTTCGGTGGACTACCAGATCCGGGATATAGCGCGCAGACAGCTCGAGATCTGTTCGCAAGCACTGGGAGAAATTGGTCAAGCCTACAAGAATGCACTTCGAGCTTTAGAAGTTATCACTTCTATCAAGTCTGATCTCCTCCACCGCGAGAGCAAAGCAAGGACCAGTGGCTCCAGTATAGCCGGTCAGTCGTTCAGTATGAATTCCTTGCTAGCACTGGGTCAACTCCCATCAGGGTTGTCTATCGGAGATGCCGGGCCGTCTCAATTGTGGTCGGGTGAATGTTCGAACGACGGATTGTTGAATGGGGTTGATCTTTCCACGGGAATGAATGTAGAACAGTCAGCCTCTCTCACTGGCCAAATATTCTTTTCTGACCAACAATGGCCGTGGGCACCCTTCACTGAACCATACGGTGATTCAACTACTGGATAGATAATATCAGTTGACATTGGAAGGTTTTCACGATTGAATGAGAATTCCACTAATTCCCTAAACAGAATTAGCTTTGATGGTCATAGTGAGCAGAAGTCCCAAGTAAATTACTTATTTAGTTACCTGGGGACTTTTGGAGGGCTCTGTAAGCGGTATTAGGCGCTCAAGGTGATCGCTGATTGTGCACAACCAGTTACGCAACCAAAAGAAAACAGCCGCAACAAAATGCGGGCGAGATGCTGAGATGAGACTAGGGCCCGCAGCTCAATTGCTGAGTAGACTGTAGCTGCGGGTTTCGGATTTTGAGCCTAGTGGCCCGCGGTTGAGTTTGACGAAAGAAGATCGCAGAATAATGCAAGGTTAATGAAGACCATTGCATTTAACGAAGGAGACTAACGTACTGCTACAGGCAGAAAGCAAAGCAATAATGCCAGGCTCAATGGTGTTTCATTAATTGTACTTAACATTTTGTTATCTCCTGCTGCTTGAGGTGTCAATATCCCGTTTGCTAAATATCCTGTTTTGCTTGTCTTCATACATTGATATTTGAAACTCAATCCCGTGGGCAATTAAAAGTCTATAACATTAAGATACTGTAATTGTCAATGTACACAGATTCGGCTTTTGTTCCCAAAAGAACATTAGTCGTAATGCTCTGCGAAATTCACTCAGTGCAATCTTTGGAGAACATTTGGAAAAGCTCCCAGTCACACTCTTCCTCCCGAACATCAGACTCGAATATTGAACCGCCACCTGGGAAGTATGACAACGATGACAACGAAGTTGGATCCTGGTTCAAGATCAAGGAACCATGAGGTTCCACTAGCTGAGTTGTTGAGGGATCAATCGTCCCATCTGCTGAGGGATCAAGGCCTTGTCCGGCGGAGGTCTGGGAGTGGACAACACTCGTAGTCTCTGGGCTGGAGCCGGAGGTGCAAAAATAGTCATCGGAATAAGAATCGGTGTCGTCTGATTCGAACGACACCAGGCCCTCCAGTAGATTCTTTTCCGAAGCCGTCACCATGAAGTGAGAACAGAGTAGCTTGCTCACCTGCGACGGTTCGAGATCATGGAGTTGCTGCCAGCCTGCCAGCCCCATGTGGCTATCTGAGCTGCTGACAACACTTGAAGGAGAATCTGGAGTGCTGTGAAGACCCAATAGGCCTTTGCTGACTGGGTCTACGTACGGAAGACTCTGTCTCCGGTTTCGAACAGTTCTCCCTTGGACTGCAGCATCCACAAAAACAAGAGCTACTTCAGCAGATAAATAGGTGTCCCCAAGATGCTGCAGGGCCTGCGCGCACACTTGAAAATGCACGACGGCTGACTGACGGGCCGAAGATTTTGTAGATTCGAGGGCCTCGAGGTGCGTAATGATGGCGGACTCAAGCATCGCAACTTGGCCATCAGGCACCAAATACTCTAGACCATGAGACCGAAAGTAACTGTATATTTCTGTGATTTGGATTGCTGCATGGTGGACACGTCTCTTTGAAAGCTCTGCCAACTCAGGGAGGCTGGGCATCATCGAGACAAGCTGAGGCCTGTGCAGAACACTGCTTGTAATATTGTAGATGCCGCTCAACAATGCACGAAAATGAAGAATCACATTACTATGCCTCTCGATATGATGAAGCGGGTCGGAAATAGACCATTGCAGAGCTTCTGGAAGCGAGTTATGCCATTCGTCGAGCTCAATATCGCGAAGAAGCAGCTCCGCACTCGTTGCAGAAGGGTAGCGTGGAATCAAATGTCTCGAGGGTGTGTCTGTAGATTCGTTCTTCTTTCGAGTCGTTGTATACTGGCATTTGAGAACTCGAGAAATGCACTGACAGCACTGGGTCAGCGCAATGCTAATCTCAGCTAGCATCTTCCGCGTGGACGGATCCCTGATTGCTGGGTGGCTCCCGTCGCTACCGAGGCAACATTTGGTCGACAATGGCCCAACGTCGAAGTCTGAGAGCTTGAGCATGGGAATATCAAATTCGGACTCGGGTATTTGCAAGGGCCGTCTCATAGTAATCGCGATCAGCCGATCTCGGATGTAGCATGACCATTGAATTCTTTTCCACAGACCCGGCTGCTGTTTAGACAGTGAAATTTCCGAGTCCGTCGGTTCCATCTCAATAGACTTCCACACCGCTTTAGCGACACCGACATAGTACCAGGCATCCTGACCATTATCGGAAGTGTCATCCCAGTAGGTCATCAGCAGGACTGTCTGCAAGATCGCCAGGCGGTCGTCCTCGCAGCCTAGGGAGTATAACAGCTTGACTCGTTCAAAACGAGTCCTTCGTGCCTCCCTTCGATCCCTGAATCCCTCTCTCGTGAGAGATGCGGTTGTCTCAAATGCTGTCGCAGCGAACATAACGGCTTGAAATAGAAGAAAGCTGATACCCCGGGAGCCTGTATAGCTCCGGTCGATGACCATAAAAAAGTGCTCCAGATTCAAGACTGGTAGTGCAGGGTGCACATATTGAATGTAGTTTCGAAGAAGCTCGTTCCTGATTCTTGCGTCCGGGACGTTGAAAACGCCCTGTTCATGCAGAAATTTACAGTCTTCCCGTGAGACCGAAGGTGGAAGTGGGCTGATATATTCTGGCAGCCAGGAATCCCAATCGACCGGCTTGTTATTTGTTGCTATCGTATTGCGATAAGCCTCTGAAGTTCTCTTCCCTGCTTCCATCCAGTACGCCGGGCTTTGATCTAACGTATGTACTTATTAGTTTTTTCTCACATTGCGGTACAGCTTGAGAGATCGCAAAAGCTTACCCGCAAATTCGCTTAGGCGATAGGGAACCACATGGTCATTGTGAATGGGTACAAGCTCCTCCTCCACATCTTTCTCGGCTGCTCTGACCTTCTTCCCCCTTCTATCGACCGGGATTGAGCAGGCAACGTTATTGAAGCGACAGGCGGTGCAAGGGCCCCCTTCGCAACCACGTCACATTTTACTTTCCGGCAGCGACAAGTAGCGCATGCTCTTGATGATCGCTTGGAGATTTTTGTGACTTGGATGCAGGGCTGCATCATCACGGAACTCAATGATGAAGACGTCATGCCAGAAGAGCAGTTACTCCGAAGTTGAACATAAGGATTATTTCATCAATAAATGAAAAAGTGAAGTGAAGCCAGGAATGATCAAGCAAACATTTGAAAAGAGGATGAGATGCGAGCGCACCAATAGCGTATTTCCAGGCTACTAGTACGTCAAAGCCCATCTGCCCGTGGGGAATCGGGATTCAAAAACCCGTGAACTCTCGCGCTGTCCACCATTCTCAATACGCGATTTGTTCATGAAGGGGTGGATCCGAGGCATATAAATTAATGGCTTTATGTTCGTCAACGCTGAGAATATCAATTGTTTGACAGGGGGTGACTAGGTAGCTAATAGAATCGGAAGAGGAATAAATCGGAAGAGGAATAAATCGGAAGAGGAATAAAATCGGAAGGATGCGGGGTCAGCTTATGGAAACTGCTCCACCATGTGGGGGTGACCCACTCGGGACTGTAAATTCCGGCCATGACGCCCAATGCTCGAGTCATGGTTTTCCCCAGATTTCCCCTCCATGCCCCACAGTAACCTTTCCTGGCTCTTATCCCTTCTTTCTTTCTGACACCGAGCGGAGCAATGGAGGGAATGCAGCACCGGCCACAACGTGCCCGAACGACCCGATCAGGGGCCTGCTCGCACTGCGTCGCACAGCGGGAACGCTGTTATATCGGCGTGAGAGGAATCCCGTGCTCTACTTGTCGCCGGTTGAATCTCCAATGCGACGGCACCGCGAGTCCACCAAAGTTAGTGCTTCTCTTTCCTATGCCCTCTGCAGAGAGAGAGTTTTTGCTAACCGACGAGTAGACTACTGGCTAAAAAGCGCGCCTCCTCTCTGATGTACTGCGATGGTGAGAACACAACACGTGCCCTCTCCCAGTTCACAGCTGATAAAAAATCGTATAATAGAGGGGTCTTTTAAATCTCAGATTCACCGAACTGTCCAGGAACACCGATTCAAGAAGAGCTCAGATCCCGTCGTTGCGGCGACTGAACCGTTAGAAAATTACATCGCCATCGTCCATCAACTCCTCGGCCCGGAGCCGCTCACTCCGCCCGTCCTGGTCGACAAGCCAGGCTACGTGTCAGGGTCGCCGAGTCATTTGGACCAGGGTGATCATGAATGTCTGAAAACTAAGGAGGCTCTCGGTGTTCCAACTGCGCGTTTTCGCAATGCGCTGCTAAAGAGCTACGTGTTGTGGGTCCATCCTCAAATGCCAATCTTGGACATGGACAACTTCTTGTGTGAAATTGCGAAAAATGACGTCCATAACAGCATTAGTCCGCTGTTATACCATGCAGTCATGTTTGCGGCCTCTGACTTCGTGGACATCTCCTACATCCACCGCGAGGGGTACACGTCGCGCGGAGCCGCTCGCGACGTAATGTTCCAACGCGTAAAGGTCTGTAGTCACTTCAGTCGCCAACACTTGCTGTAATGCAGCTCGGAGACCTGGATGCTGACTACCATGTCTAGGGACTGTTAAACGTTAATTGCGAAGACGACCGCCTTACTACGGTGCAAGCGCTGCTGCTTCTAACCCATTGGAATGATGAACCTCTTTCTGAGGAGGACACCAGCCATTGGATGGATATCTGCTTATCAATGGCAATGCGCATTGGTCTCCACCGCAGTCCCAACCCTTCAAACCTTACATTGTCCCAACAGAAGACGTGGAGACGAACATGGTGGGCTTTGTACAATCATGTTAGCCTGACAGCTGGAGATCTACCATCCGTAATGCGTCTTCAAGAAGGTCACACAGACGGCCATCCAGTTGATCCGCCCATGATTACCTTGAATGACTTCCAATTCGGCGTCTTCGGCCCTGAAGCGCGAGCCATCGTGGATGACTGTGATGTTTTTCAAAGTGTCGAATTGCAAAAGACGCAAACCCATTTGTTCATCGAAAAGACTAGACTCTGTCGACTGTCACAGTTTTCGCGTGTCGCCAACCGGGTGAGCAATTTGGCGCATGGAATAAACAGACCAGAGACATGGTCCTGTTCGCGGAACAGAGGTGCCAATGCAGACAAGACGGAGAAACTGCGCAGATGGTTCTTGCAGCTTCCAGCTGCCGCCTGCCATCAATACCCATCGGCGCTGACCCAGACGGAGTGGGATCGAAGCGTCTACTTGCATCGAGCGTGGCTGCGGCTGCTGTATTTAGGCTCGTTGTACGCGGCATGCTGCGACCAATTCCAAGCAGCCAACGGCACTTCCCCCTGTTTCTCGACATGTCCCCAATCCGACCAGGTGGACAAGTACCTATTAGATATCACGGACCTATTCGATGAGGTTGACAGTCTGGGTTTATCGGGGCACCTGCCCTCCTCTGCCACGGCACTTCTAGTCTTGGTCCTCACTTACCACAAGCGGCCCCTTGACACGACCATGTCACTCGATCAAGCCAAGAGGGCCCGCTCCTTGCACAAGTGTTGGAACATGATCCACAAGTTAGAAGAAACGTCTCGACTGGCGAGCAGCATGATAGCAGCCGTTAAAGATTCTGTATGTGACGATATGTGGGAACAACTTTCAGCAGGGCTGCTGCCATGACGGACAGTCGTTCTGCGGGGGCACAACGTGGTATCCATAGACATTTAAAGGATCTCCGAATTTTAGTTGAGCCGAGGACATGAGACAACCATGAAGAATATTAAACGGACAATTTTGATATAACGGCTGCAAACCCCGGCCACCTTTGGCCAAAGCAGGAAGGATGGTTCGTTAGGTGGTGAAACGAAGGCAGGACTGTCCAGTAAATTCCCTTTGAATGATGACAGGCCTCGGTCCCGAACACCGAGGCTGGACAGCTATCCCCACAATCTAGGTCACGGCTGGTCGCTCCACCGACTCCAACGCCACCGCAACATGGACACCTTTTTGTGTGTACAATATAGGAACATAAAAACATGAAACCCCCCCCCCCCCCCGGTGCGCCTATCAATACAATCGGACTCTCTTTTCACCCATTGACATCCTCACCACCCCATGGCGCTCATCACCACCCCAATCACCCAGCTCCTTCACATTGAGCACCCTATCCTGCTCGCAGGAATGGGCCATACTGCCGGTTCTGACCTAGTAGCTGCCGTTTCAAATGCAGGGGGACTGGGCGTGCTCGGTGGGTTGGGTTACACGCCAAAAATGCTCCGCGACGCCATCCAGGAAGTGAAAAGCAAGCTTCGTAAGCCGGATCTACCGTTCGGCGTGGATCTCTTGCTCCCCCAGATGGGAGGCTCCGCCCGCAAAACCAACAAGGACTACACCAAGGGGGCTCTAAATGAGCTGATCAATGTTATCATTGAGGAGAAAGCCGCGCTGTTCGTTTCAGCCGTGGGGATTTCCCCAAAAGAAGTGGTCGATCGGCTTCATGGAGCGGGTATCCTATACATGGTATGCATTGGCGATACACGCAATATCTTCGTTGAGAAAGATTGAATCGAAATTGACATATTGACTTAACAACATAGAACATGGTCGGCCATCCGAAGGTGTGTTCTTGACACTATAGAAAGTCAAAAGCATTCTTAAGAGCAACTCGTTGACCATTGACATAGCACGTCCACAAAGCCTGTCAAGTGGGCGCCGACCTCATCTGCGCTCAAGGTGGCGAGGCAGGCGGCCACACAGGTGAAATTCCGACCAGCGTGCTCATCCCTGCTTGCGCGGATGTTTGCCGACAATATAAGTCCCCCCTAACGGCAGAGCCCGTCCAGCTCGTGGCGGCGGGCGGCATTTTCGACGGCCGGGGCATTGCTGCAGCGCTGATGATGGGCGCCAGTGCAGTATGGGTTGGCACACGCTTCGTCACAGCCCGCGAGTCTGCCGCTCCGGAGCTGGGCAAGAAAGCGTCAGTAACTTGTTATGAAAAGAGATGCAGATTATGGCTGGCTAACTTTAATAAATGTGCTGGCAGTATCATCGACGCTGGATTTCAAGACACTATGAGAAGCACCTTGTGGACGGGTCGACCGCTGAGAGCTCTCGCAACGCCGTATATCCGGGACTGGGAACTCAACCGTCGCAGTGAAATTGAGAAACTGCAGAACGAAGGCAAGATTGTTTTGGATTATGAGCTGGATAGGCTGGCAAAAGAAGGTAAATTGACGGATGAGATTGAGGACCTGACTACACAGAGGTACGTTATGAGTGGCGATATCCTGAATTGAAGTCATACTGAACTCGTTGCAGGCCGATGGGTTGCGGTGCCGCCATGGTGACCCAGGAAGGTCAGTCTGCAAAGGAGATTGTGCTGGAGATGGTGGTTGAGGCTTTTGGGCGGTTGAGCGGAGCTCGACAATATGTGGAGGCGAAACTCTGATTGACTTAGAGTAAATATGGCTTAGGATCGGGACTCGCTTGAAATTAGAAGATCTTCTAGTATCATAAAGAGCTCTATTTTGCAAGCTCTTTTCTACAATGAATGTATTTTGTGGTGATATGAGGATGCCATACTTTGAATAGCTCATTTGTTCCCTTTGCTTAAGACATCTCGTACGTAAACACTGGAGTAAAAACAACCCATGATGATTGAGATGTCAAGTTATAATTTATCGCATTTGATAGGGTGTTTTTCGAGGTGGCCAATTCGTTGTTCAACATTCCGAGAGACGGGCGTAATGATCTCGACTCGCGCATGACTATCGCACATACTAGACCTCTGGCCACCAGTCAAGATCAACTCATCATCCCATAATAGACACTAGGCGAGACAAGCCGGAACGGATCCGGAAGTTTGTCCAAAGATCACACTTAAATGGTCCGAGGTCCCCCCACGTTGTCCAATTTCAAAACCCGCTTGGAAGCGTAATGTGCGGTAAAGCCCTTACTCTATACCGAGGTCTGTCGTCATCACGTCCAAAGATAGAAAAGGACAAGCCCAGCACTCTGAGAGCTTCATTCAATCCCTGAATCCAATTGTGATCGGGCTGTCTCACCTTAAACCTAACAATGGCATCCCAAAAGGTGCCTGTGATCATCGGCGTCGGTGAAATCAAGAATCCCTCTCGAAAAAAGGAGGATGCCATCGAACCGCTGAATTTGATGCTCAGTGCAATCAAGGAGGCAGCTCACGATGCATCCAGTTCTTACACGGCTCAACTTCTTGCTTGTGTTGACAGTGTGAGCGTCGTGGCTAGTTCGACATGGCGATACAAGGACCTTCCGGAACTGGTGTCTGAAAGATTAGGAGTCAGACCCTCACATAAGGCTTACAGCGCCTTGGCCGGAAGCTCGTCCGTTCAATTAATTGATGATACGGCTCGATTGATTGCAAAACGCGAAGCTGAGGTTGGGGTTGTAGTAGGAGGGGAAGCGATGGCTTCGTGTATGTGGTCCCATCTGAATAGGCTTGGTTGGATGTCATATTCTGAGCCATGTATGACTAACCGTTCAATCCATAGTGAAAACTTTCATCAAAACCAACTCATATCCTCCGCCATGGACAATGCCAGAAACAAATGACGTATACTACGCGAACGACACCGACATGCTGACCGGTAACTATCCTCAAATCAATGTGTCAGATAGAAATACTCACCTGGACAGGAATTGGAGGGATTCACAAGGTCGGAGTCCCCATGCATGTCTATGCCATGTATGAGAACGGACGGCGAGCCCACAAGGGGCAAACACCAATCGACAACCTTCAGGAATCCGCGTCGTTATATGGAAGATACGCCAAAATCGCATCTGAGCATCCGGCATCGTGGAACTTTGGGAAACAATGCGAGACAGCAGAGACAATTGGGACGATCACCCAGCGGAACAGAATGATATGTTTTCCGTGTCCGTGTTCGATCCATTCCGTGAAGAGCGAGACATATATTAACCATGGAAACACTAGACCCGCTGTTGATGAACGCCTTCAACGACGTGAATATTGCCGGAGCTTGTATTGTAACTTCGACCGACTTTGCAGAGCGAATGGGTATTTCCCGCGATAAATGGATATTTCCACTGGGAGGCGGGAGGGCGCAAGATACCGAAGACTGTATCGCTTACCCTTAATCTATTCTGTTTTTGGGCAACGGATTGACGCCCTTCTAGTCTGGAACCGTTCCAACTTTTTTTTTCAGCCCTGCAATTGCCACTGCCTTGGACGGGTGCCTACACTCGTCGGGACTGCGCAAAGAGGACATTGGAATGTTTGATTTTTACTCGTGAGTTGCACGCTGTGAGGAGCAAACCCAGCAATTGGCAGCTGCTTACCCTAACCGTTTTATACTGGTAGATGCTTCCCGGTCGTTCCTAAACTAGCATGCGACCACCTGGGAATCCCGTATGACAACCCACCGAAGCCAATTACTCTCCTGGGTGGTCTGACATCATTTGGTGGCGCGGGTGCGAACTATTCTATGCATGTAAGAGCAAAATACTCGGAAATCGTCCTCACTTATCACACTGTGGCTGATTTTGAACTCTTTGCCGCAGGCCGTGGCGGAGATGGTCCGTCGACTACGAAATCTGCATGGGCGCCGCGAAGCCTCCAACGGACTTATTCTTGCCAACGGCGGTGTGCTAACAACGGAGAATGCAATTTGCCTCTCTACCCAGCCTCACAAGTCTCACAAGTCATATCCGTTGGAAGATTGGATCCCGGCCCGTGTAGCCGCACCACCAATAGTCTCAGCGGTAGAGGAGGGGGAGGAGGCTGTGGTCGAGGTGTGTATCCCTGGTCTTTTAAATTACCTTAGCCTCTTACTGACGTGAGAAAGACATACACGGTTGAGTATGATCGGGAGAACCGACCCCAGCTGGGCCACATAGTGTGTCGACTGAATCGTAACGGGAACCGCGTTATTGCGAACCATACCGATTCAACCACATTAGAGCAGCTGGCCAGCTGGACGGAAGAACCAATCGGACGAAGTGGATTCCTCCGGCCGTCATCTCATGTAGCAGGGCAGAACCTGTTCAGTTTCCGCAGAAGTAATAGGCTATAGTATTGACGAATAACCGAATACTTACAGACACTGCCACCGAAGATAGGTGTATCTCCCTCCTACGTGTTTCCTATAGAACACTATATTGCTCCTCCAATTCAGATCCGTATGGTTTCAGTTGAGCATTTGGGGTTTGAACATTGAATTTAACAGAATGCTTCCGGGTAAGCGGACAGTCTGTAATAACAGATACGACATTATCGAGATCGGACAAACAGCTTACTAGGCGCGAACGGGAAGTAGGAGGGAGAGTATTGTGGCACCAAATAACAAAATGAAGGAAACAAAGGTAGATCGGGTTTAGAAAGGGGGCCAGGGAAAGAGAAGCTGAAACTGCAGAGCCGTACACCGAGGAACTGCTGGTCCAAGGGATCAAAGGACGGCAGCTCCCTTCGTTGGACATGATTTTCGTTCCTCACAGTAGTTGAATAGTACTGTAGAAGATAAAATGCGGTTAGGGCTTTTCTTCAACATATCTCAAGCCTAGGACGTCGGAGTCTGGGAACTTGACCCTAGATTTATCGGCTTTTTGGCTTTCCCCATTAGGAGATATTGGCTATTTTGTGGTAAATCGACAAATACGGATATGAGGCTGTGAAGATCTGCGATTCACTGCGGGCGGTAATTTTCCGAATAGTAGTTCAACAATAGTGTACGAAAGTCCCAACTCAATGGTAACTGATGTCGTCTTGACAGCCTATCATCATATCCCACATGCCCAATTTCTTTGTCGCAGCAGTGCGCGCTCACTCCCGGCAAGCTCGCCCCGCGAATGCTCAACAACTAGCTTCGCTCGTCGATGATGGCAGTCACTTCTGGTAACCTTTCTTTGAAGCGACTGGAAACAGTCCAATTGTCCAAATTTCGGATATGTTTTTCGAAGTTTGGATGGATCACTAGACCATGTTTAGTCTCGCAAACGGCACCCATAGGATTAAACGGCCAGTTCACAACCACGTGTGGCGAATAAAGATCGGCAAATGACGAATAAGTGTATTTGTCTGGATGTTGAATTAACAAATCGCGTATCTGCGGCCTTTGAGAATATTAGCAGGTACGAGTATACCTTATACCTGATACGTCTTTGTTGTTTTCCTGGTCTCTCTTGCTAGTTTGGTGTCTTGCCAGTCAAGAACTTACCAGGGAATGTTGTCAATCCACGGCGCATGTGGAACCGTGATTTGGATCGTGGTTGGTCGAAGCCACTGTGGCATCCGCTTGTAGTTCTCCTCTGTAGGAGATATTTGCCACCACTTCGTCTTAGCTTACATCCACCTGTTCAATTCGATATACTCACCCTCATAGTTCGGAACATCACAAACATAAAAGCTATTTTTTCGGGAAGATTGACATGCTCGAACTTTAAGAGGACATCTGTCAGGACCCGACAGGTTGGGTGCAATCCAATCATATTATCTCGTTGCACAAAAGCTTGCACAAAAGGCTGGGCCGGCCCCGTTACAGCCTCGACGTCAGCAGCTTGAGCAGCCATGGCACGCCGGAAGCCTATAAAGTCCAAAAGAATTTGGTCCAAGGGACATGTAGCGGTTGTGTGTTTGACCAGGACAGATTCAATGCTCGAAGGACAATCTGCTTGTTGCTTCGTGATTTCAGAAGAGAGCTTAGGCGCTACAGCAGTCAACGGCGCGCTAATCTGGTCTTGAGACTCTTGTGACACCTTATGGGGATTTTGGTCTGCTTCGGTCAGAAAGGTAAGCCTCAGCGCAAGTGCAAAGAAAGCCGGCTTCAGCACGCTTACCAGGTATGGTCCCAAAATTACCATTCGTTCCTTCCTGCATATTGGAGTCTGCACGATTTGACTTGTTATATCTGGGGTTGTAACTCCACAGACGGCCTCGGAGTGGGGATTCAAGCCAGACACCTCTTTATCCTGCTTCTGCGAACGACGGTCACGTAGCGCCCCAACTTCATCAACAGATAATGCCAGATGATGGAGGGCTTGGGCTTTGTGTGGAAGGTAGGTCGTAATGGGAGGCGAGAGAACTAGGTCGTCCACTCTCGTTTGAGGATGCCTTCGTCCATCGCGTAAGGAATGATATCGACAGATCAGAGAGCTCTGACCTCCTACACGACTTAAATTAGGAGTTCGATTGGCATATGTCGGAGCAAGTCTCCTTTCTTCTGACAGCTCATTGAGGGCGACCCGTCTGATGGTCTTTAGGCGAGACTGCAGTTGTCGGTTTTCGTCTCGAAGAAATTTGATCTCCTCCATCAGGCTGTTTTTGCTGCTGCCGAGACATCTTTGAACTAGAGCAAGCTCATCAAGCAGGTCTTCTAATCGGAGCTGGGCCGGTTGACGCCGCATGCGCTGCACTTCTTGCGGTGTGAGAGAGGAGACCTTGCGTGATTTTCCTTCCGCGCTTGGAGCCATGAAGATAGTGAACTTGGATGTCCACCGCCGGCTGTCCTCAGTGAAGGTGACAGCTTTTTGGAGGGCAGATGAAGCAACTCAAATTGGGTTAATATAGCAGAATCAGCAGAATCGGCAAAATCTTATCATTGACTCCAGTCTGAAGGCACTTGAGGCAAACGAAACCCGGCGTGCCGACTGATGATAACTAACCAGGTTGTAGTTAACGTAAACCACGGGCGAGTGGGCCCACCCGCCCGCAAATCGCGTCTCCCACGCGCGTTCCTACTCTCCTCAACCATCTACTATGCCGCCAAACGCACTATTTCGGGCCCTGATCCTTCCAATCAGGAAGGAAGGATCCTACTTGCTATACAAGCATACAAGATCCACAAAGTTGCCAATATTCGTGAAGCGGCACGTCGATTTGGTGTTCCAAGAACCACCCTCAGGAATATGCTCGCGGGCCAGACCTATCGTCCCACCACACGCGCAAATAACACAAAATTGACCTAATTGGAAGAGAAATCACTCAATAAATGGCTTCTTTCTATGGACGACCGAGGAATTGCTGCCGATCACGCTCTAATACGAGAAATGGCAAATATTCTGCTTGCGAAGCGCGGCGAGGACCCTATCCAAACAGTCGGAGTTAATTGGTCAGGGACTTTCATAAAACGCCACGGGACCTTGCAATGCGATTTAGTAGGTGATATGACTATAAGCGCGCTCAATGTGAAGATCTAGTGGTTATTCGGGATTGGTCTAGTACCGTTCGACGCACTATTGAACAATATGGTATTCTTCGTACGGATATCTATAATTTTGACGAAAAGGGCTTCGCAATGGGTATTGCAAGCACCTCAAAGGTTGCTACACGCAGGGAATACTATGGTAGGCGCAAGCTAGTGCGCCCTGGTAATCGCGAATGGGTCACTGCTATTGAAACAGTGAATGCAAGTGGGTGGGCGCTTCTACCTACTATTATCTTCAAAGGCAAGCGATACAACTAGTCTTGGTTTGTGGATCTCCCGTCCGATTGGCGCCTCCAAACGAGCGAAAATGGCTGGACTACCGATAAAATTGGTCTACTATGGTTAAAACACCTTTTTTATTCTATTGACTACACAGCGTACACAGGGGGTTGTGGCGTCTATTAATATTAGACCGCGACATTTGATGACTTATGCATAGAAAACAATATTGTTTCTATATGTATGCCACCGCATTCCTCGCATCTACAACCTCTCGATGTGGGCTGCTTTGCTGTTATTAAGCGATCAATGGTCAGCTTATCTAGGACTGGAATCGCTGGGGCCGGAGCCATATTGATAAGCTTAATTTTCTCACTGCATATCCACGCGCGCGAGATGAAGCATATCAAGGTATTACTATACGATATAGCTCTGCTGCCGCTGGCCTCGTTCCGCTAGATGCGCAGCGTGTGCTAGATAAGCTGAATATTTCGCTTGCCGATAATATACACCACCACCACTACCACCAGGGACTAGTGGGAGCGACAGCAGCGGTTTTGTCCCACATACACCTCATCATACAAAAGACCTAAATCGTCAGGCAAATTCGATCAATAAGCTCCTTCGCTGGCGTATGCATTCACCACCTAGTCCTATTGTAAAGGCCTTCGCGCAATTGGTCAAAGGATACGAAAGAGAGATGCATAAAAATACTATATCGGCACGCGAAATTGAGAAACTATGCGCCCAAGTCACCCAAAATGATCATTTAGTCGTGGAAGTGGAAAACACTGCCGAAGCAGGTCCTTCCTCGGCGGCGGAACCAACCAATCAGCGTGCGCCACCGCGGTGTTCAAATTCCTGGCAAATAGGGCATTAATCGTCTCGCTCTTGACCCAGGGAACGAGCGCCGAAGATATCGGCATTGCTTTACAGGAGCACTACCACGTCGTTGTTTCAGGCCCTACGGTCAGCCGAAGCATAGGGATTCTAGCGTCAGCGAGCTCCGCCAAGAACTAGGGATAATCCCATATTACAGTAGCGCATCGAGACGCTTGTTCGCCAGGGCAATCATTCGTCGAAGGAGGTCCTCCACGTCCTCACGGCTGATGCTAATAACACCCTGATATCCGAATGATCCCTCCGAAGGATCCGTGGCCAGTTTGGAAATCGACTCCGTATCGACGACGCTAAGGAAAGCAAAGGGAGATTGAAGCCATACTACGCAATGAGCTTGGTGTAGGCCAAATTGAGGGGCTATGGAAAAGAGCATTTATATACCCAGATTCGCCGCCATGGGTATAATATCTTTGCAAGAGACCGTATCTTCGCGATCAAGCGAACTCTCCGCCCAGATGCTCTTGAGCGTCGCTCGCGTGGTCTTCAGCGCGCCCGAGGGTCGTATACTATGCCTAGGCCGAATTTTGTATGGCATATTGATGGCTATGTAAAGCTTGAGCCCGTTTGGAATCGAGGTACGTACGTTTCCTAGCTATTCTCTAGCGATTCCCGACGCTTCTCAAGCACTAAGTAATGATAGATTTATTCTGCGATCGACGGGTACTCTCGCTATATAATCTGGATCTATCGCCGCCAGCCTACCCCTACCATGAGCGGGAGACCTCGCAGCGGAGCTCGCAGCAAATACCGAGCTTCCCAAATCGCTCCTATCTCCAGCCGGCCCATGAGAGGGAGCACGCGCAGCCAGCCTATACACAGGGGCGCGCACAGTATATACTAGGCTAGTTCCTCCAATGCGTTACAGCTGCAGCCCGTAACCAGCGCATTCAGCCGGCTCCCCGGACTCTATCAACTTCAACTTCCTCCCGAGCCTCTCAAGCCCCCCGGCAGCTACGGGCTCGTCTTTCCTTCTAGCTATGGCGGAAGGATGCTCTAGCAAAGAAGGGCAGGGAACCCCAGAACTTTGGGGGCGTCATATTCTACCCACTCAATCGCTGCTTGTCCGGTTTGAGCACTTTATAAAGAATGAGCTCCTACCAGCGATAGATACAGACCTCGAGCAGTATTCACTAGAGCCAGGCGATGTATACAAGCTAGCTCTCGAGTTCACGAAGAAGCTAGTGTAGCCAGTCTTCCTATCTCCAAGGTACAATAAGGAGATGCATACTACTGAGCTCTAGGATTTATTTCACAAGAGGGGCAGCGCCGAGCGGGATATCAATATTGTCATCGTCCGGAAGGCAGTGGAAGAAGAGCCAGATCTTCGACCAGACCAGCTCAAGCAGGAGCCGGGAGCCCGCGATGCCCAGGTTGCCCGCGATGCCTAGCATCCAAGCAGTGAGAGCGTCAGGTCGTCTCTCTTCGACTATGGTCTGACGCCAGCCGACGACGTCGATGATCCCGCTATCTTCTTCACCTTCAAGAAAGACCCAGCGCCACCGGCGAGAGACCCTAACCCCGATACACCAACAGACAGAGCACCAGCCAGAGCACCAGCCAGAGCATCAGCCAGAGCATCAGCTAGAGTACCGGCTAAAGCACCGCCGCCGCGACATCCCAAACGCCCTCGGGCGGTTTCATCCACGGTATCGCCGCCCAGACGCGGCGCCGGGTGCGGGATCGGCTTCAGGGGGAGGCTCGGGATGATGTGATATCAGGGCGCTCTTGTCGATGGGTAGGTGGATAGCTGGCAGGTAAAATAGGCAGTTAGTTAATCGAATAGATGTGGCATTCAAAATAGCCTCTGTTTTTCAAAAGTTGTGGAAATGGAATATCTGGGCGACCTGGAGCGCTAAACCTGGTTGTGAAAGGGGCGTTACCTAGTCTGCCATGGTAATTATTATGAGAGATCGTGCACACCAATTTTTGTACGAGTTGAGGGCAGACTTTGGATGGCCGGGAGGCCTTGGTGAAAGGGAGAGTACCCAGTCTACCATAGTAATTACTATGAGATACCATGTACTCCTGTGTTTCAAACCGATTATATAATATTGTCGGCAATAAAACGTTTTGAACGAAGACCGCTATCGCCTGCCGTCGTCGTTCCAGTGACCACAGGCAAGCAGTGTAGTAGACGAATCGGCGGCGATGCTCTCGATTGGTTTCGAAGGCCTGGTTTTCTGCCTTTTTTTTTTGTTGCAGTTCTTAGGGATGTTTTTACACAGACATATATCTCACTCAATTCTTTCGTTCCCTTGAAATATTGTGATCTCCATCCTTTTTGCCAGTTTTCTATGCACCCTGGTGCTGCTGAGTAGTCGATTTCCCCGTATCGAGCTGCTGTGCCAGAAGAATGGCCCCCCGTTTCACTGGGCTTACACATGACTTTAGTCTAGCATGTCTTCCGCCCTCGAGTGACTAGCTCTCGTGGGGGGTTTCTATATACGAACAGCCGCTGGATTTGTTGGCTGCTGCGGGGGTCGGAACACAGTAGTACGAAGTGGTACAGTACCAAAAACATTCAGCTTAGAGACGTACATGCCCAGGTGTAAAATTATTTCACCGTTCCACGCCAGCAATTCCGTAGCTCCTCTTATACAAGGGATTTTGGGAGCGATCTGGCTTCTATGAACACTATCTCCGCATACTTTCCAACACAAAGGTCGAAAAGCAAAGTCCCTCTCGAGAATCCGTTGGTATCAAATCCGGGGCCAGCTTCCCCAGCCTATGCGTTTCCCCGCATTACGAATTAGGTTGGTACTGTATCCACAATATAGAAGTCCACGGGATTCAAATCCCGGGGATCCACGGTTGTCCGTACGGTCTAGCCAAACAGCGGAGCTTATTACACAGTCTCCATTTTTGCAATAGATACTCTAGCATGTAATGCTACTTGGATTCCACGGATTAGCAGTTCCACTTGGAGGTGGTGACTTACTTCATTTGGGATGATCCAACTAGCCGTCCAAAAAAGTCTTGTTATGCAGCTGGGATATGTATATGTTAGGTCATCTCTCAGGACTCCTTCCCGTGCTTCACACATAGCAATTTCCGCGCACCTTATGAGTTCGAGTCGTCTTTTCTCCCTACAAGCGCTCTAAAGGAACACTTCAAAACTATTGGCCAACATGTTGACCCTTGAATCTGTCAAAGGCAGGGGACTGTATCGATTAATGAGTGTCTGTTGTGGCATAGTATTTACCTCTCCTGCTCCTACTAATCCAACCCCTGCGTATGCTAACCTAATGGTAGGCCTTTCTACTTTACGGGTATGTGGGAATTTTTATAACGTATTCAGCACAAAAGATCTTTAGCTGAATTATGAAAGATATGACGGGGGCGTTTTAGGTGGTGTACAGGATACTCGACCATTTCGCGAAGCCATTGGAGTGAGTCTTCTCTTCTGTCTAGGTTGATTGACGCCTGCTAAGTTCTGCTTCGTCTAGAACCCAACTGGTACTTATATTATACCTATGATATCTTCAAGTTATACCCTTGCTGCGGCTGCTTGTTCCATCGTTGTTTCCATTATTGGGTTGCCTGTTGGTCGACGCGGCTGCATCCTACTAGGCGACACTCTAGTTGTCATAGGAGGAATACTGCAGGCAACTTCGTGGTCAATGGCACAACTCTTTGTGGGAAGAATAGCTTGTGTACGTGGACTCTATTCTCAAACAAAGCAAAGGCCAACTAATCACTGATATGCAGGGATTTGGAATCGGGGTATATTCTGCTCCATGACGAATTTCTTCCAACACGCTCTAACAAGGTTCCAGTTTATCTCGTGTGCTGTTCCAACATACATGGTAAAGCATTTTGAACAGTCCAGATCTTCTGCAAAGAGAGGCACTCATAAATGTATAGGCTGAAATGAGCATAGAAAGCAAAGAACGCGGTCCAGAAATAGCGATACAATGTGCTTTCCTCATTAGTGGAGCTGCAGTTGCTTACTGGGTTGACTTTGGCTTTACTCGAATGGATAACCAAGTCTCGTGGGTAAGTAACGCTTGAACTCCGCTCGATGCCGACTATGCCGACGATGCTGACTTTTCAGCGATTACCAATCGCCTTGCAGGCTGTTTTCGCCCTAGTATCAGGGTGCATAATGTTTCTGCTTCCTGATACCCCAAGATGGTACTTCGCGAGAGGTCGACACGAAGAAGGAGACGCCATCCTTGCTCGTCTCCATGACCGTCCGCTTTCAGATCCTGCCGTTTTCGATATGCGAAACGCCATCCTTTCTTCTATTGAACTTGAGGAAGAAGAAGGCAATCGCTTCAGGAAACTGGATCTATTTTGGGACCGTGGCCATCTCAAAGCCGGTAGAAGGATTCGCATTGCATTTTTAATGCTCTGCTTGCAGCAAATGATGGGTATGTTTTCTCTTCAGTGTATAATAAATTTTCCTTCCATGCTTAGTGACTTGCAGGTATCAACATTTCCGTATACTGGGCACCTACTATAGTCAGCCAAGCCGGACTCTCCAGCTTCATGTCGCAGCTGATAGCAGCAATAATGACCACAGTTTTTGCTCTCGGCGCCGCTACTCTTCCCTTTTCAATTGAGCAGGTTGGGCGCCGCCGAGTTCTCATGTACTCGGCTGCTATTATGACTGTCTGTTTATCGATTTTCGTTGCAATGATTGGCTCGCCCCATAGGACCTTAGCCAAGCAATGGACGGCTATAGCAGCTCTCATTGTTTATAACTACGTCTTCGGTTACGGTTGGATTGGAGTATGCTGGTTGTATGGGCCCGAGGTAAGAGTCTGCTCCAGACTTTATGAAAATGGTGCTGAAGAAGGAACACAGATTGCCCCCCTCAAGTTTCGACACGTGGCCGGTGCTTCGGGAGCATTCGGCGAATGGCTCTTTTCTTTCGTTACAGTTTTTGCAGGCGGTATTGGTCTGCAGCAGGTTGGCTGGAAGCTGTGGATTTGGCCCATCATCTCTTGCGCCGTTGCAGTGCCCTTCGTCTGGTTTATGTGTCCGGAAACAACAGGGAAAACTCTCGAAGAAATCGACATGCTTTTCCAGGATGCGTCCAGCACAAACTCCACTGCCAGTGATGACATTACTCCCTCTTTTGGTGAGAACTCAGAGAAAGCGCATACCGAACAAGTGGAATCAGTCTGATTACAGAAGCTTCGGCATTCGCTGGTCCAATTATATGTGTGAACATGTGGTGAATGTTTAGTGGAGAGATTTGAGACCCACTCAACATTTCCTAACGTAACTCTACTGAGGAATCAGTCTTATTCTATTGTTTTGGCCCCCAATTTTGTATTGCAGTACTATTCCAGTGAGCGTATAGTTACTCTTCCATTTAAAGGGCCGATTTAGCTCGTTATCTCCAACAATACATTCATATTTTTTTGCCTGGCTGGTCTATTTCCCTAGCATCTACACCTCTTTCTCTCAACAAAATCCGCACACTAGCTGGCTGCAAAAGCGAGCCGGCCACACCAAGAGCGTACAGTAAGTGTGATATTTTGCCAAAGTCATAATGTTTTTCGTAAATTTACAAAATGATAAATCATCAAAGAATAGTGAGAAGATTAGAAGGACTAGTGCTTGCCACCATTGGGAATACATGTATTCCTTACATCGCAAAGTCATTGTATACAACGCTGAGTATTTTTCATTTTGAGGGTAGCTGCCTGTATGGTAGCATTAGGCAGCGCCTCAACGTCCGTCAAAACCTAGTTTTACCTCGGTTGCTTTCTCCTTCCAATCAACAACAGACTTCAACACATCTTGCAGTCTTCCCTTGTTCTTCGGTCTATGTGTCTTCGAATGAGCCTACAAGCGTAACGAATTGTGCCTAGACATTTGGGAGGAAAAAGAAACGAAAAAGAGACTTAGAAAAAAAAAAAAGCCATAAATATCCATATCTTCCCGCCGGTGTCTAAAACCGGGCGGAGTTCTTTGAGTAATAACCTAAAATTCGTCAGTTTCCTGATAATTACATCTATCATAAGACTCACATACCTCCAAAGCCATTTTGACAGGGTGTAGATGGCAGCGTCGATGTGTCGAGAGCTAAGCGGAACAATCTTCATGGCAAGCCCTAGGACGATGTTCCATGGAATCCCGAACGAGAACCGTACAAGCAAAACATAGTTTGAAGCCGATTGTGGACCTATAGCAGTTCCAATCATGACAAACATCATTGTGAGAGACAAGACCACAGAACTAGATATTAGCATAATACTACGCCCGTATTTATCCAAGATGCAAATGGCAGGCAATCCACCGACCCACAGTGCAATTGAATGGTGCGAGCAGCGAGACTCATCGCCTCTCTGTCGAGGCAAATATTGCTCTCTAAAGCAATGGTAACTGCTTAGAATCTAAGTAAATGTCCACCAAAAGTCTAGCTAGGTAGGAGGAAGTGCTCACTGCCGTAGACCACGGCTATATTGATTCAAGTCCGCTGTTGGAAGAACTGGACGAGGAGACACGGCAACAGTCACAGAGTCATTCAGAGTTCTGATATATCAGTAATAGGTCTTGCTGTAGTGAGCTTTGGCTGTTGCTCTCCCGGCAGCGTGACTTCCTCTTTCTCCTTACCCGTATCTTCAATTCATGGATCAGATACGCTGTAGCCTAGCGATCGTGATCTAACCTGTATGCTTTCGTCTCGTTGGCCATAGACGAACAACCAGCTTTTGAAGCAGGGCTTTAGCTCTCCGATTGCTACAATCGATAACTTGGCTTGAACGGCTCACGAGGCTGCACGAAAGACTTACATTCCCATGAAAAGGGTCTTGATTTTCTTATCATATTGATCTTGGTCAAAGCTCAAAACCTGCAACCAGATGGAGTTGTCACTACCTGACGGGAAAAAAGAGCTTCTTGGAAGAGAATCATCAAGTTCTACAATTTTGAAGCCTAGATACCCTTTGCTGTATTCCAGCTACTGCAGTAACTGATATAGATGCATGGAACAGACAGTAGAATAGTTAAGAATTCATCTTTTCACATATGAAGCGCTAAGTGTTGAGAAAGTCGTTCATCAAATGTGTGAAAATTTTCTTGACGTGGCTTCCTATTTACATGATTTTTTCTAACAGTGGAGAGCTGTCTCAATTGCACGGAGTGAGCCAATAACTCCAGGGTATTCAGAGACTACCGACCACCGAGGCCAACCTCGAAAATCACCTTCTGGGTCCGCATTTATTTGAAATCGTTGTATCTGTTCTCCTGTTACACGAGATCCTTCTATGGCAATAGTACTTACGCCTGGGCGGCTTGGGACAGAGGACAAATATCGTACGACATGAAACTAAAAGCCATTGGACTTCACGATATCTCAAATGCTCTAGGAGAAGCGTTCTCTTACGTCAACATATCCTGCTTTCTTTCAAATAGTTTCATGGCATTTTCGAATATACCTTTAATCATCAGAGATAATAGCTGGCGAGAGGTTAAGGGCACTTACTCCGAACTGGGCATCGCCCCATTTGCAAGTGAAAGTTTTTGCCGTAGGCTTCGTTTCCAGTCCACAGAATTTCGCCGTTGTGCACGCCGACGCTTGATAGACGTCCCCAGGGTCGAAGCATTTCGAACCCCATCCTTAACGCGTTACTGTGACCAACCACCTCTATAACAATGCCTGCCCCCTATCATCGGTGACATCTTTCACTCTTTACCAAAGCCCATGTTCATTCTCTTGGAAATTCCACGTTTCTGCACCGAGACTTTGTGCAAGCGCTAGGCGTGACGGGACGCTATCGATTGCCATAATGTTCTTTGGCTGGTAGTCTAAAGCGCTCACAAGGGCACAAATACCCACTGGACCGCAGCCGAAAAGGAGAACTGTACTGTTCCGAATTTCTTCCAGACTTAGTTCCCAAACCCATTAGAAGCGGCAAAGTAACCAGTTGGGAAAATATCGGCCATCAGAACCGGCTTCTTTTTGTTGATAGTAGTCGTTCCAATATGTAACAGAGTTGAATCAGCTAGTGGAACTTTCACGTACTCAGCTTGTCCTCCATCGAGGCCCACGGTACCAAATAGCTGGCCAGAAGCACACCGAGAGGAGAATTCATGCTTACAGTAGAAGCATTTCCCACAGCTGACCGTAAAAGGAGACACTACTAGATCCCCTTTCTGAAAATTCTTCACATCAGATCCGACTTCTACAACCTCTCCTGTAAACTCGTGGCCTATGATAAATTCCGTCCCCGAGGTTTGGTGACCCCAAAAAACGTGTAGCTCACTGGATATCTCTTGCTATCAGCGATTGCGCAGGAGGCAGAAGCGGTTAGCCTCATTACTTACCTGCCACATAGTGCTGTATATCTCACTTTCAGAATCGCATCTGTCGAGTTCTGGACGCTGGGCACAGGTCGTTCCTCGAGCGCAACCTGCATCGGTCCCTTGAAAACCACAGCTAGCATGATGAAACTAAGAACCTATGATGGCCCTTACTCCCATGAGAGGCTCAATATTGTCTGCTGCAAATCTCAAAGTCTTTGGTTTTGAGTTAAGAAATTAGTCGCGCCAGGGTATTGAGGTATAATTGTATTGAGGTTATCACCGTTGAGCCTCGGCAGCCCTCGGAGGTAAAAGATATACCGAATACAAGGAGCTTTAATCTACTAATTGAGAGCGCCGATATGAACTACGGTTCACAAGCGCGTTCCGATCCTGAGTCTCTACGTCCATACTAACAATACTTGTGCGGTAGCTAAATAAGGCCAAATTTCACGGGACCCGAAGCCCGGGCGGTAAACATGACACAAGCACACCAATGGAGGGAGTTGCACCGAGGCAAAACGAGAGGAATGGCAACTATTGTAGTAAGACATGCAATCCTACGGTCGGATTCTTGTGGCATACGTAACGCAATTTATACCGCACTTGAGTATTTCCTCTTTCCGTTTTAGTGCTCATCCCTCGCCGGTTGTTGCTCCCCGAATAAAACTGAGCACATTCCTAGCGGCCTGATCCGATCAGTGAGCATGAAAATATTACATGTATCCGCTCACTGATTATTGCCCTGATTCGCTCGCAAAGTATCAATTTTTGATGCCCATTTTGCCGTCACTTAGCGTTGTGGTGCCATATATCTCATTCTCTCTTTCGATTATTGGATATTGATTTTGACTTTTAACGCACTGCAAAAAGCGGATAACCTTGACAATAATTCTCCAAAGATGATTGTTGGTCTTCACGGAAGAGAGATATGAACCTGCCATATCCAGAGGCCGCTTATGTTAACCTGCGACTCCCGCAATATTGTCGGGAAGAAACGTTGTCATTGCAGTCTATTTGTAAAGTCACTTAGACGAATGAGTTGGGGCATTCAGAATAGATAATTTTCAATTGTCAGCTATGCCACATTTCGAGTGAAATCATACTTCAGTCATTAGACAGACTCGCAATCTGCCAACCAGCCTTCGTGATTGGTGGCCCGTTAGACAAATTTCTCACTACTCCCAATTGCGCTACCCCTAGCTATACCCTTTCGGGCAACCTTGACTATGATTCTATTGTTTATTTGGTAAGATTTGACCTCAACACCGCGGTACCACTATTATTTACAATTGCCACACGTTGGACCTGGGTAGTACATGTACAATTTTGACAGACGTAGAAAGGAAGCGCTAGGACTCACCATATCTGATTAGTAAGAAAAAGCAAATCTAAGGGAAACGATCTTGCCAAGAGGGTGTGTGAGCGATAGGAGGAGGAGGAAGGTCTAGCTAACAATAAATAGGCGCTAGTATCAATCCACGGGAGACACGACACCACCATTCCTACCAAATTTTAAACATGATCATAGTTGATAATTATAAAGACCTACGGAAGAGATGGAAATATCGCGCATTATGCATTCACTGGGGTTTCATTACTCGGTGGTTATTAGGAAGCAATACATTGGCCCGCAGAGAATATACATGGGACTGGCTATTTTGTATTCGCTTTTGAGCGCAGAATGATGACTTCAAGATTACATAAAGCCCTAGAAACGTGAATCTTTCGTCCTAATTGAGGTTTTGCGTCTATCTTTGCCCCCCTATATCCTTCAAAGCATCACCCACCACTAAATTCTCATACCCAACCATGTATGTCATCGGGAGCTTCATGAAGCGATCGCAGTCCTCACTCAAACTAGCCGCATATTCCTCGCTCGTGTAGAATTTCATCCAATCATCCCTGTTTCTCACCCAATGCTGGGCACATCCATCATAGTCAAGAACGTTCGCGCCCAGACTTTGAGCTCGAGCTTTCATCTCCGGAGCTTGGTGGTGCTGTGGCATATATAGATTGATTCATGTTTCGAGGACGAAAGTGCTCTGAGTGAGCTAGACTTACCTGAAGATATCGAAGAATGTTGCCTTGGAAAGCTTTTGTTGCAATGGCAAGGTCCGCGTGAACGGTTTTCCAGTGCTCAAAAAACGTCTCGTACGAAACTGATTCCAGTTTCTTGAAGAAAACTGACACCTTAATACACGGCTGGAAATTAGGCTCTTTGTCGTAGCTGAGCTCTAGGTATGTAACCTGATGGCTGATTTGGGTAGTCATTGTGAGTTTTTTGTCTTGGTAGTATTTCGTGAAATGTGAGTGGGTTGTGTATCATAATGAGTCAGGAATGGAGGCAAGTGCCTTCAAATTTATATTCATTGCTCTATCCCCTCCATGTTGCGCTGAGCGAACTCGGGAATCCTCATGACTAAGTGTCTCTTAGTTAAGTCGCTGAAAATATATTAGGTGCGGGGACAGCTTAAAAGCAAAATTATGCATCGTCATGTAGTTTGTTGGGTAAACAAGCGTGGTTAGGGAACTATAAACCCGGAGGGGTATGAGCCGTATCCTCGATAACTAAATCCATTCTGTCTAAAGGAGAAAATACTTATTGGGACGCAAAGGTCTCCTAGCTCTCAGGCTTTCTTGTCATTTGACTCTATTTCCCCCTATTTTGAAATTCGCGGGTGATTCCACAAGCAGGTTTTCAACAGTCATATGTCGAAGCCTTATTTCTCTTCTTGACTCCCAAAAGACCAATTTTATTTTCGCTTTCTGTAAACTTTCAGATCAAACTGCCCGGAGATCAACAATGAATATCATAACAGGAGCATTACGGGGCCGCACAGGATTTTCGAAACGACTTTTTTATCAGGGTCCACTTTTGAGAACTAATACAAAGCAATCAGAGGCCAAATATCACCAGCTTAGGGCTCTATATATGACCGCCTCGTCTGCAGGAGAACATCACAAAACTTTCCCTCAATGACAAAGTGACTGTTACAATAGGTGAGTTCATCCTCGATTACCTTTCGTATAATGCTTGATGTGAAGCCCCTTGTCTTGAACTACTCAAGGCGGTTCCCGAGGAATCGGACTAGATCTTGCCAAAAGTGTAGCGGGTCTTGGTAGTGGCGTTGTTTTGATGGACATTCTGGAGCCTCAAGTGGATTTGAACAACCTTCGGAAGCGTGGAACAAGAGTCAAGTTTTACAAGTATGATATTTATAACTATGTCTAGACTCAGTAGTGCTAATTTGCCTCTATCGGTCTCCAGGACGGACGTTACACAAATGAAGAGCTTACAAGAGTCCTTTGATCGATCCATTGAGGATTTTGGGAAAATCGACAACTGGTAAACACCTTGTGAGATCTGGAAACGGGTAGCTCATGCTAATTCAGAGTCCCACGTAGTGTCACGGCGGCTGGCGTGGCCCTGGATAAGCCTTTTCTGGACCATACATAGGACGAATGCCGCAAGATTTTAGATGTCAATGTGAGCCTTGAGGACGAATCATGATTTTGCATTTCTGATGAATGCGTAGGTTCTTGGTTCATTCTTCAGTGCCCAGTTAGCAGCCCGACAAATGGAAAAGCAAGGCACGGGAGGTCCATCATGATGGTTGCATCAATCGCAGCTCATTGGGCTATCCCGTCGCAAAGGGTGTCAATATACGGTGGCTCTAAAGCGGCGATTAAGCTCCTAGGTGGAACCCTGGGCGTAGAGTTGGCTCCCTTGAAACATACGGGTTAATACGTTGTCTCCAGGGTTCATTGCTACCGACATGTCCCTTTTTTCAAGGGTGGCGCTATTAGCATCCCTTCGTATTGACATACGAAAAAATTTGGCACATCTCCACTACGCTGTAATCGGAGGAAACAGATAAGGCTCCGATAGCGCGCAGATGATGCGGGGCCAAAGAAACCCACAAAATGACAGCTAAACTTACGCCCGATCAGGAAGTCTCACTCTTGATTTTCCCCAGAACTTGAAAGCCGGGAAATGAAGAATGAGCAGACGAGGCCCCCGCGCGATTTCCTGAGTCATTCTAGGTCAGTCAAAATCCTTGCATTGAGGCTTTCGTCTCATGACAAGTCATCACGAGGTAATGGGGGATGACAGGCCTGGTATGGAGGACCATGAATCATGGTCCTTTTGTCAGAGCCAAGCGAATCCTGCGCGATAGACAACTAATCGCCTTTCTTACGGTGCACAGAATGAGCATCTGGCTATGAATTCCTTCATCTTTGGCATATTTTTCGACACCAAAGCTTCATACAAATGAACCGAGAGCAGAGAAGACAGCTGGAGAGATTCACAGAATTCCGTAAATAAGATTGCACCAAGTATGGTGGGGTTGGGGGCTGAAATTTTTCTGATTTCTTTAGAAAAAAGGGTCCGAAGAGAACCCTGTATTTGCAAATTTTGATGACTCTTTTTTGATTTAGTGCAAGATCCAAGATTGTGTATCTGTCTCTTGTGATCATACCATACCTGGTAAGACTTGTTGATTACAGTGGCACAGCAAAAGTCTGTGACCACCCACCCACCCCCTCCTCTAACCACTCATTTTCACCGCCTCACCGCCTCCTAAATTAGACTAGTAGAACGCGTCGCGAAGAGTGTAGTTTAGATTAGTATGATTATTGTCATCAAGTAACTATGCCTCGTGTGCGATCTTTACCACGACCACGGCCAGTACCGAGGGGCCCTCTACCTACTGCCCTCGGCCACCTCTAGCACCCCCTAATAGTGCCCTAAGACGTCGGAATTGCGAACCAGACGTCAATCTTCGAACACAAATTGTCACACTAAGAGAGACTGCTGAATGGTCATATAGAGAACCATAAGAAATTCCCTGATCTTCTACTATCTACTATTAAAATGACATGTCTACGATCACGTATTCGCCACAAAGAAGAGTCTTTACAGCGGACAGACGTCCGAAAGTCCTCGATGAGAGTGACCGTCAATAGACCGCGCAGCGGCCCGCGGGTAACCCTCACGACCCTGACCCTAGCCCTCTAATCTGAGGGTTGAGGGCCCAGGACTTCGGGCTTCAGGGCGAGCGCACTAGACCTACGACCCTCCAAGGGTAGCCCTTGGGGTCACGGAGGATCGTCAAAACAAGGCAAACACAGTAAAGTCGTGACTTAGTTTAGATCGCATTAATTATGTAGCATTCTATTGTATTTTACGTATTCCTTTTACAATTTCAGATAAATATACTGATCGACTTCAAAGTGCTTTATTATTTCTTCATATACTAGGTCTTCCATACTAAGCCCGACCTAGCTCATATCTATTAAGACGCTTTAAGCGTTTTCGGACCCTACCTAATACCTGGTGTTGTGTATCGGGCAAGGGAACATCAGCATTATCATCGTCATTCTCATCCTTATCCGGCTTAGATGTAACACTCTTCGCCCTTCCCCGAGCCTCTCTTACTTAAAGGCTGAATATTAGGCTATGGTTGAGTTGATTCTGTCTCCTCTTCTTCGTTATCATCACTAATTAGACTAAAAGTGGCTTCTTTCGTGTTCTTTTCCTCCTTCGTAGCCTGTTTCTCCTAATGTGAGAGATACTTATTAATTAACATCCGTTGCTCGTCCTCGACATCAAATTTTGATATACATATAAACATTATAAGATTACTAATAGTTTTAGACTTTAGAGAGCCTTGACGATAGTTATAGATATCCCGAGCGGAGTTGAAGAGTCGCTTAACTCCTCTACCGGTAGTAGGAACCAAGAGCATATCCCGTATGAGATGTGCAAGTGCTAGGAATTTCATGTTGATAGTCTTTCTAGAAGAGGCGAGGGTGGGTTCGTATAGTACTTGGAAGCAACATTAGCTTTACGTAAAAGAATTAGAATGTAGTACTCACTACTCTTAAGATACTATTTGAGTTCGTCCTATTTAGTAGTTAGTGTTTGTTAAGAATCCTCTATATCGCAAACTAATCCAAGCTTATCCTGAGCACGTATGGATAATGAAGTCTTTAATAATAGAAGCGGATCCTAAAGTCGCTTTTATATGCCTTAAGATAATCCTTAAGACTCTAGCGATATCGCCTACGCTAATCCTGTCCTAGTCCGTCCTAGTCCGTCCTAGTCCTTAGTAGAGAAGAATTGAAGTTTATATTGTAGCACGCCATATTTGTGGCATAGCTAATATAAAAAGCATCAAAACTTACTATTTAGTATGAAAACTTAAGTTAATTCACCATTATTAGGACTAGATTTATTAAATACGATTCTATTTCAAAGGATTTTATAGCGTTGTTAATGTTTAGACAACGTGAGGCAAATTCTTGCCTAAATAGCCGTTCTTTACGGGCAGACACGCAAATTAATCATCGTTTTTGTGCATCCCTTTTAGGAAAGGTTGCTAAGAATTATGCAAAGGAGGGCTATCAAGGGTTATTGAGGGTAACCCTCGCCGGGCCCAAGCAACCCTCAGGGTCGGGCGGAGGGTTCAAATCTTGGGCTCGGGTGAGGGCCGCTACGCGGTCTAAATCAAATAATATCTATTAGTATTCTACGGGCTTACCTAAACTTTTAGGTGTCCTTGTTGACTTAGATTCTAAGCTAATGTATATGAAGAGCGTGCCTATAGAAGTAGGGTGTCTAAAGGTACCCTACGGACTAAAAGCGGAACGCAAATCTACCTTATCTATCCACCCCCAATATAGGATAGAGAATAGGTTGGGCAAGGGCTAGCCGTAGGTGACTAAGATCCTCTACGACCGACAGTGGTATAGTAGGTGTATGTCTTCGGCAGAGAAATATATTCTCACGGGGCTGTCTATCTTGCAAATCTCAGAAGTGGACGTCATTAGTAGGTCTGCAAGCCATCCCCGCTATGTTTTCCCTGGTTAACTGCATAGTGTACACGTCCATAGAGTGCAAGCTTCAGTCGAGAAGTTAAGGCGTGCAGCTCATCAGGTCATCAGGTCGACCCCTGACCTGATGACCTGATGAGGTTAATTTGGTTATGCCTAGTGATTACTAGTAATTACTAGTAGTCTACACCGTAAATTGAAGAATCTAAAATTCCTGATTTAGTTATGTGATTATAAAAAGCTTATTAGGTCGAAATTGGACCCACTTTTTTGACCTGATGAGCTTTTAATGGTCATTACTAGTAGGTAATAGTAGTAACTAAATAACTATATTTCTTCAAAAAAGGAAGGTGACCTAATGACCTGATAACCTATATTTAGTTTTACCTAGTAATTACTAGTAAGGATAATAAAAAATAAGTAATATAAATAGGTTAGTATTGGAATATAGACCAATGCTACAAAGAAAGATCTATCCTTATATTCAACATATAAGACCAGATTGTATTGATCACGTGACCAGATGTTTCCTTCTATCAAAATAATATTTTGACCACTTCTGATTCTGGTCCGCGGCCCTCTCCCGAATGATAGGCAGGACCATTTTCCTTCAGAGGTAAATGGTCCGCCTTCAGGCATGAATGGTCCGTTCCTTCGGAGGTGCCTTCGGGCATATCTTGCCTGCGGACTTCGACCATGGTCTTCGAACCTCGGTGAACAGACTTCGACCCTCAGTCCCCTCAAGGATAGGCGGACCACTTTCCCTTAGGGATAAAATGGTCCACCTTTGGGCATGCATAACCTGATACTGCGGGGAAGCTTTCGGGGTGGCTGAAACCGTCGATTCTTGACATTATTCTTTTGGCTTTTCTTCGGTTCCCTTCTTTGCCACCTTTATTATGTTACTGTCTAGTATTTGTATGTTATTCTAGACGTCATTTCTAGGCTACTTTAGCCTATAAATATGTCCTTCTTTTCTAGCAGAAAGAATCAAGTCATTTTCCACTTTCCAAAGTCAGTTCTACTTTCTTCCTTTGATCCTCAGGACTGTGGTTCTGCCTTCGTTTAGGCTATATCTGCTTATAGTCTATCCTACGACCTTTGACCTTCTTCCTTTGTCTGGCACCGACTGACCTAGCCGGACTAAGGTTGATCCCACGGACTTAAGGGGCCACGATCTGCTTCGTGGTAGCTTTCCCCTTATGCTCCAACAGTTAGTAATTCCTATTAAGATTATAAACCTTTAAAGGCCTAAGGTATTTATAAAGGTTTAAAGGACTAAGTTATTATTGGAATATAGACTAATGCTACATAGAAAGATCTATCCTTATATTCAACATATAAGACCAGATTGTATTAATCACGTGACCAGATGTTTCCTTCTATCAAAATAATATTTTGACCACTTCTGATTCTGGTCCGCGGCCCTCTCCCGAATGATAGGCAGGACCATTTTCCTTCAGAGGTAAATGGTCCGCCTTCAGGCATGAATGGTCCGTTCCTTCGGAGGTGCCTTCGGGCATATCTTACCCGCGGACTTCGACCATGGTCTTCGAACCTCGGTGAACAGACTTTGACCCTCAGTCCCCTCAAGGATAGGCGGACCACTTTCCCTTAGGGATAAAATAGTCCACCTTTAGGCATGCATAGCCTGATCCTATGGGGGTGCTTTCGGGGTGGCTTAGACCGTCGATCCTTGATATTATTCTTTTCGCTTCTCTTCGGTTCCCTTCTTTGCCACCTTTATTATGTTGCTGCCTAGTGTTTATACGTTATTTATATATCATTCTAGACGTCATTTCTAGGCTATCCTAGCCTATAAATACGTCCTTCTTTTTCTAGCAGATAGAATCAAGTCATTTTCCACTTTCCAAAGTTATCTCTACCTTCTTCCTTTGATCCTTAGGACTGTGGTTCTGCCTTCGTTTAGGCTATATCTGCTTATAGTCTATCCTACGACCTTTAACCTTCTTCCTTTGTCTGGCACCGAATGACCTAGCCGGACTAAGGTTGATCCTACGGACTTAAGGGGCCACGATCTGCTTCGTGGTAGCTTTCCCCTTATATCCCGATAATTCCTTCTCTAACTCTTTAAGCTATATTATTATATCTTATATATTATTAAGAGTAATACTCTTAGAATTATAGTTATCTATTATTTTAGTATTAGTATTAGCCTTATCCTTTATCTTAACTATAATAATAAAAATAAACTATCCTAAAAAAGTAGTCTAACCTCCTAATTTAATAATAAGTAAATAGTAGCTAAAGCCTACTTTATAATAATATCTATCTTAGTCTAATAATAATTTATACTAAATAAGATTCTTTTATCTAAGGGCTAAGGTATACTTTCGGAGAAAAGCCTTTAAAAGATTATCTTAAATAATTTCTTTCATATTTTAGATATCTTTATCTAATAATAATAAGTAAGAGAGAACTTTATTATTAATAGCGAGATAAATATAATTATAGCTAAGGCTAATAATAATAAACTTATTTATTAGCTTTATTATTAAGTGTCAGCATATTCAAGGACTGTCAGCATTACCTTTGTCGGCATTATCAAGGACTGTCAGCATTACCTTTAGTCATCCAAGAAGACTATGATCTTTATAATTGGTCAGGTAAATACGAAAAGCCACCTAATTATAATAGGTCTATTAAAAGGTGTTCTATGGATAGACTATTGATGATACCTTGACAATAGGTCTAGACTATCAATGATGCCTTGACAATAGGTCTAGACTATTAATGATGCCTTGACAACTAAAAATGATGCCTAGACTATGATTGATTTCAAAGCAAGACAGGCCTAGACTTAAAACAATGCAAGTCTAATATAGGCCTAGAACATTGTTGATTGGATATAAATATGTCCGCAATTCTCTACAAGAAAAATACAATTCTTCTTCAATCATCATATCATACCCTAAGGTTTCCTATTAAGGAAATATTCTTTTATTCATCGAAGGATAAAAGACTTGATCTCCTATTAGATCTCCCACTGGATCTCCCACAGGTTATGAGCCCGGCCCTTTAAGGTCAGTATACCTATCTATACTAATTACTTCACCTATTTTATATATACCTTTCGGTATATATAAGTACCTATACCTATATAGGTATCCTGTTATAGGAATTTTATTATAGGTCCAAACCCTATTTAAGATTAAGGTTATCTAAACCTTAAACTTAAAAAGGTTAATATATATATATATCTATCTATATATATCTATATATATTCTATATATATATAAGATATTTATATACTAGGTACTATATAAAAGGATCTATCCGAAGTACGTCTACCGATCGGTACTTACCTCCTCACCTAATATATACCTACATCAAGGTATATATAAGTACCTCTACAATTATTTAGGGTTTCAAAACCCTAATTCAAACCCTAATTCGAACTTTATTTCAAACCTTATTTCAAACTCAAAATCGAAAAACTTGAAGTTTGATATTGATTCAGCTTATCCTTATTATATATATATATATATATAATATAATAAGCTATATACCTATATCCACCCTAGGTATCAAGCCTACCCCTAGGCTTTTATTATCCTATATTATGACCAATTTCGATAAATTTGGCATAGAAAAGCTCAAAGGCTCCGAAAACTATGCCACTTGGTCTACAAGGATAGAAGCCTTATTATGCAAAGACGAAATTGAAGGCCCAATCACAACAAAAACCCTATCATCTGATACTAAGGCTATCCAATTAAAAAATACGAAGGCATGCGGTATTATCAAGCTTCTTTGCCTTGATAGCCCACTTCTATATATCAAAAATATGGATACCGCCTATGATGCATGGCAAAAGCTCAAAAATCTCTATAATCCTAAGGGATTTATATCTGAATATTTGACATTAAAAGAATTCTTTAATCTATCATTAACTGACTATGATAGGATGGAAGAATATCTAAATAATGTGAAACGTCTATCAGATGAACTAAAAATGAGGAATATTATATTACCTAAGCAAGTTATATTCGCCTGGGTTCTTACCTCACTTTCTAGTGATTATATTGGCTTTGTGTCCAATATAACACAAGCTTTAAGGAAGGATCCTGATGCCTATACTATCGATACCCTATTTACTAGCCTAATTGATGAGGCTAGGGGTATTGAGGACCTTTCCAAGCCTATTATGACTATTACTGGGCACGATATACGTCAAAACAAGCCTAGTAACATAATACACCCAAATAGGGCCAAACGCTATCCTAGGTCTGACCAAAAAGGTCAAAAGGGTCATTATAAGGCAAATAAACCTTATAATAAGCCTAAATACCAAGGAAAAGCTTATAATAAGCTACCCTACTCTGGTAGATGGTGCACGAACTGCAAAAGAAATAGTCATAACACCGAACAATGTTGGATACTATTTCCTAATCAGGCACCACCTAATTGGGGTAAAAATAGGACTATAAGCCCTAAGCCTTATGATTTAAACCCTAATACTAGGGTTAATAGGGCAAAAAATCCTATAAATAATAGGATCACGCACAATGACCACTATGAGACTCAAAATGCATATATAACGACTACGCGTTCCCCCACGCCTTTATATAATGCAAAAAGCAATCATAGCCCTATGAATTCTCCTTATATGTCGCCTAATAATAAGGAAGATATAGAGCTATTTGATATTGCAGAAGATGAGGTACGCTTCCCTCTCTTATATAAGCAAAACTCTAATACGAACAAATCGTATATAGATGATTTAAAAGGCTTATATAGTCAAAAAGTGGATTTTATTATTGATAGCGCTGCAAGCATTAATACTATATGCAATTTAAAGCTTTATGAAACATACCACGATACAAATACTATTGTACGATGGGGTAAAGCTAAAAGCCTAAAGGCAAAATATAAAGGCGATATAATACTAAAATTTATATCGGGCTTTATATATAGACTAAAAAATGTCTATTATATACCTGATTTAGGTATAAATTTATTGAGCATAGGTTCTATGCAAAATATAGAGACTTTATTTACCCAAAATAAAGCTTTATTATATTCAAATAAAAGGGCTATAGCTGTAGCTAACCGAAGTCCTCATGGTTTATACTGTGTTAAAACTACTATATTATATCCTATAAGGAATAATAATCAATCTATATATACTTCAGATATATATAAGACAAAAAATAATCAAAAACTCACTTATAACAAGTGGCATAAGAGACTAGGGCATATAGGTGCCCTATCCCTAAATAAAATGATTAAAAGAGGTAGTTTACCAGATAAATCCATTAAAACACAAGCTACCAAAAAATGCAAAGTATGCCTAGAATCAAAAGATAATAGGCATATAAATAAGATATCTATAAACCCTCAAAAATATGATATCCTAGAAAGGATACATAGTGATATAGGAGGGCCATTAAGCCCAAAAACCTATAATGGCTATCATTATTATATTACATTTCTAGACAAAAAGTCTAGATATCTATGGATAACACTGCTTAAGCAGAAAAAATGATGCATTTAAAGCTTTTGAAAGCTTTAAGGCTATAAGCGAAAATCAGACAAAAAGATCTATAAAAGAGCTTTTTACTGATAATGGCACTGAATTTATAAATAAGGACTATAATAAAGCCTTATCTAAATACGGTATTATACACCGTACTACGCCCGCTTATACAAAAGAACCAAATGGTTTAATTGAAAGGATTAATCTGTCCCTAATGAATAAGGTAAGAGCAATGATAATCCAATCAAAAGCATCAAAATACCTATGGGGTGAGGCTATATTAGCCGCGGTATATATATATAACCGCACACCGCATACAAGCCTAGATTATAAGGCACCATATGATATATACTTTAATATAAAACCAAATTTATCTCTGTTGAAGATATGGGGCTCACTAGCTTATTATCATGATAATATGATAAGTAATAAGCTATCACCTCGAAAGCAAGAGGCTATACTAGTAGGCTATAGTGATTATAATCACTATAAGCTTTATAACCCTAAATTGAATAGGGCTTTTTGGTCACGAGATGTGACTATATTAGAGGGCGAATATTGGGCTGATAAGCCTAAGACCCCTAAAAACCAAGCTAGTATGGATTCGGATCAAATCCAAATGGATTTAGACCAAATTGAATCAAATATAGAGGAAAATAAGGATAATAAGCCTAAACCTCTTCCTAAACCTCTTACAAGGGGCTATAATAAATATATAGCTTCAAAGCCAGATCACAAAGTGGAAGTACAAATACCCGCTTATATATATACCATAAAAGATACCACTATTGCAGACACTATAAGTGCTATTGAAAGGACTAATCATCCTTCTGATAATAGGGCTGATTACCCTAATTTTATACTTACTGCAAATATAGCAAATGAGCCAAAAAACTATAGGGAAGCTATACAAAGTCCTAATTCGGACGAATGGTATAAGGCATGCATAAACGAGGTACAAGAGCTAGAAAGCCAGAATACCTATGAAATAGTGGATATACCCCCTAATATAAAGCCTATAAATGGTCGGTGGGTATTTAAAATAAAGCCTATAAATAAGGATACTATAAATAATAGTAATACCTATATAACTGATATAAATAAAACCATCCGCTATAAAGCGAGATGGGTTATACAAGGCTTTAATCAACGTCTAGGAATAGACTTCCTAGAAACGTTTTCCACTACATGCCGCACTGAAATATGGCATATATTGCTTATTATAGCACTAAATAAGGGTTGGCATATAAGACAATACGATGTGAAAAATGCATTCGTTCATGCCGATATAGATACTGATATATATACTATATTGCCTATAGGGATATATAACCCTATAAAATATAAAGATAAATGTTGCCATTTAAATAAGGCACTATATGGCCTTAAACAGTCTCCTAGACTATGGTATCAATACCTATCATCTATATTGAAAGGGGAAGGCTTTTATATATTCCCCTATGATGAAGGCATATATATGAATGATACTACAAAATGTATTATTATATGTCACGTGGATGACCTTATAGTTCTATCAAAGGATATAGACTATATAAAAAGGCTTATAAATAGCCTAAAAGGGTCTATAAAGCTAGAAGATATGGGACAAATCTCTACCTTTCTAGGAAACAATATAATTATTGATTATCCTATGAAAAGACTTTATATAAATCAAGAAGCTTATACATTAAAGCTTTTAAATAAATTTGATATATATAAGCTTAAGCCCACGTCTATACCTAGTGATCCTAGTATTAAGCTAAGGAAAAGCACTATAGATATAGATCCTAAAGATATAAGACAATATCAAAAAGAAATAGGATCTTTACTATATTTAGCCTTAAAAACAAGGCCTGATATTACTTATGCAGTAATAAATTGTGCTAGGTTTATGAGCAAACCAAATAATGACCATTTTAAGGCATTAAAACATATATGGCAATATTTACTAGCCTATCCTAGTATAGGCCTTATATATGAATGCTCAGGCTATAATCTTATGCTAAAGGGCTATTGTGACTCTGATTGGGGAAATGATTTAGATAATAATCGATCAACCTCAGCCTATATATATAGCCTATCATCAGAGCTAGGATTTAATAATCCTATAAGTTGGATATCCCAACTACAAAAAACCACCGCATTAAGTAGCTGTGAAGCTGAATATATGGCTTTGAGAGATGCCACAAAAGAAGGAATATATCTATCTAATTCCTTTCAATATATAAATATGCATATGCAACTAGGATATATAAGAAGCATACCAAAAATCCTAGTGGATAGTGCATCAGCTATAAAACTTGCTGAAAATCCTGAATTTCACAAAAAATCAAAGCATATAGGTATAACCTATCATTTTACTAGGCAGGCTATAATAGAGAAAAAGATATCTCTTATTAAAGTGCCATCTAAATATAACCTAGCTGATTTCTTAACAAAGAATGTGAATAAAACTATACACAATTCTTTAATACAGCTAGCAAATTTAGGCACTATTTATAAGCCAAAACCCTAGATATATATAGAGGAACTCTATATAAAGAGGGTCTATATGCTATAAAAACCTATATATATGCAGACATAATCTATATATTTATATCTATATATATAGATTAAGGGGGAGTGTCAGCATATTCAAGGACTGTCAGCATTACCTTTGTCGGCATTATCAAGGACTGTCAGCATTACCTTTAGTCATCCAAGAAGACTATGATCTTTATAATTGGTCAGGTAAATACGAAAAGCCACCTAATTATAATAGGTCTATTAAAAGGTGTTCTATGGATAGACTATTGATGATACCTTGACAATAGGTCTAGACTATCAATGATGCCTTGACAATAGGTCTAGACTATTAATGATGCCTTGACAACTAAAAATGATGCCTAGACTATGATTGATTTCAAAGCAAGACAGGCCTAGACTTAAAACAATGCAAGTCTAATATAGGCCTAGAACATTGTTGATTGGATATAAATATGTCCGCAATTCTCTACAAGAAAAATACAATTCTTCTTCAATCATCATATCATACCCTAAGGTTTCCTATTAAGGAAATATTCTTTTATTCATCGAAGGATAAAAGACTTGATCTCCTATTAGATCTCCCACTGGATCTCCCACATTAAGTAAGTAATTAAGTAATTAAAGAAAATATTTATTTATTATTCTCCCTAAGCTTTAATAGCTTTTAGCTTATTTATAATAAGATATTATTTATGCTAGGTATATTATATTTATATTTATATAGCAAAGTACTTTAGAAATATAGTTCTTTTAAATAATTTCAGAATAGATAGATAGCTTTATAATAAGCCTACAGCGGTCTTTATAGGGCGGACTTATATAGCTCTCGGAGCCTCGCGAGCTAAAACGGCCTCCGCTAAAATTCTAAGACGCCTATATCTATTTAAGGTTATATTCGATTACTGCTACTATTTTATCGACCTTCCACGATTTTAAGGTCTAGGGACCAGTTATATATATTTTAATCGGTCCGCCCTATAAATAGTTTGTATTCTCTAACGAAGGCTTATAGTAATATTCGAAATTAGATTTACCTCTACACTCTCAGTCTATTATTCCCGAACCCTAACTTAAAGCACGCTAGTCTAATTTTAGCCGTTCCCTATTAATCCCTATTAGACTATACTGTATTTACTGGTAACAATAAATAAGTTATTTTATAATACTATAATTATTTAATATCTTTAGAGGATAAAGGGCCTATTCTTTCTCGAAACGGCAAGAACTTAAAGCTATCGTTTATAAGCCAAAACTCACTGACTAAGACGCTTAAATTAACGGCGAGCGAGTCTCCGATTAACATTTTGTTAGGCGCAATATATATTATATTATACGATATCCGGGGCCTCTATCGTGTGATTACGCTAATATTAAGACTAAACGGCCTATATAAATATATTAAGAGAGTCCTTCAGGACGTAGAGGAATAGTGTCGCATTTAAATACTATTATATATTGGAATTAATACTAAGTTTATTATAACTAAGTTAGGCGGTTCGTACGCACTAGTAGCTAATTATAACTTTGACTTCTACTATATATATAGGCTATCTTCCACAAACTACTTAGCTCCTTCCGTAGGAGCCTTCTAGGCCACACGGTCTTTCGTAAACTGCTCTATAGTGGGTCTTAGCTTCGTCTCGTGCAAAGAGAAATCATCCATACTCCTAACGCGCAGAATACTTATGCCCGGGAAAGCCACACTAACGCGGTATATAAGCGAGCCGTATATAGAACAGAAATAATTAGTCATAGTATTATCCTTACCAAGAGTTTTAAAGAATACAGTGCGCGACTAGCTATATATCTTTAAGTTATCGCGGCCTCGCAGATATTTTAGGTGCGTATTATAGACCGTGAAGTTAGTCGCGTATACTGATACAGTAAGCTTATAGCAGTCGGAGCAGTTACAGACAAAGGAGCTAAAGTAGCTAGGTCCTTAGGTTAGCTAGGGGTTTAGAGCTATTATTAGAGAAGCATACTATAGAGAGTAGGCTCGAAATCGAAACTTACGAATAACAGTTATACCGCACCGTAAAAGCACGTAGCCGTCGCTTTATCCTCGGTAGACTAGCTATTATTAGCGCCACTAGCGAGAGGAAAATAAGGCTTTAACTTATTAATAGTAGGAGATACCATACTTTCTTTAGTTCTGTGGCCTCTTAATAATAGTATAGAAGACAATAAGATTCTCAAATATATAAAGTATAAGGACCTTACGGCTACAGAATAGGCTTTATATCTTTACGAGAAACATTTCTGGCATTATTCTAGTCTTATTATATGTCATTTTTAGCCACTTACTAATTTTAGCGTTCGCTAGTAATCGTGGTTAGTAATCGAAGGCTTAGAAATTTAATTCTTAGGCTAGGAGTGATATAGCTCGTTAGATTCTTTAGCACACGTCTATATAATCTGTAAGGTGTACAATATCCCTTAATTAGTCCCCGAAAAGTATATCGGATCTATTCATTTATAAGCGCTATAACAGTCTGTGATTCTATCAGGGACATTTACGGCTCGCACGACTAGCCGGTTAGGACAATTAGTAATCCGTAACTATACTCCGCAAAGATTTCCGGATATAGGGGCCCGTAGGCCTTCAAAACGTTTAATATATAGGCCTTAGTATATCGACTAATACTATATCGGCACTACAGACGATCGGATTAACGCCGCACAGATACGGCCTCACAGGGTAGGTAGTGACGTAGCAAAATAATAATTATAGATAAATATAGTCTTTAGCTAAGTGCCCGGTTCTAAAGAGAAATAGTGCAATACCTTTATTAATAGCATAAAAATCAAATACGTTATCTTACCTTATCGAACTAGGTCATTTCAGTAGCATAACGAGTGATATCACCTTATCTTTAAAATTATAGTATCACGTTATATTAGTTACCTAGACCTAGTCTAGCAGTCTACCACGAGAAATAACCCTATCATAATTATTATGATATCAAATAATATATTCAGAGCGACGGCTTATATCAATATAATTGTAAATCGAATTCCCACGCTACGATAGAAGCTATCAAGGTAGACCCTAGGGACTTTTTCGTATAGAGGCCCTTACTAAGTACGAAAGATAATAAGCATATAGAGGTTATTAAAACGCTACTCGAATTCGGAGAGAAAGTAATATACACACCTACATAAATTCATTAGCAAAGTGTAAAGCTTTTCAGCTCAGCAAAAAACTCCTCGATCGGATTCGACTCTAATAAGTAGGGCGGCAGATATACTAATATACCCCCGCGTCCGCGTACATAAGCGTAATCTATTCTAAATAATACAAGGACGCATTCTCTATAGCCATAGCAGATTTAGTTCGAGGCCATTATCCCTAGTGCCGAAGAATCTGAGCCAGAAATTCTTTAAATATTATAGTATTAATTAAACCGCGGAATACTCGCGAGGGGCCGATACCCTCCTAGGCATACGCAGGTAATATTTAATATCGTAGGGCGCTATAGAATTGCGATTCCTATAAATAGGCCACACTAAGTAATAACTAGCCTTTACGCCTAAAAAAATCTAGCCCTCTTATCATATCCAGATTCATTAACGTAAACTAGATAATACGACTAAAATTCCGACAAGTTATAGAGACAAAGTTCTCGTAAATCGGCGTTACGCTCCTTTATATACTGCCCGACCGTTTTTCTGGACTAACCTTTAGCGATAAAGGTTCTTTTAAAGAGTTCTTCTGAAGGGTTCTTCTAAAGGGTTCTTCTGAAGAGTTCTTCTGAAGGGTTCTTCTGAAGGGTATAATCATAGTGCAAAACTTAACCTAGGGGAAGACAGCTATCTTATTAAGGTATAGGCCCGGTTCTTCCGATAGGTAGTCGCAGAGCGCGTCGACTATTAGCGGGGTTAATTCGTTTCCGACCTCTATTACTTAGGGGTGCGTGGAAGCTCCCGAAATACTATAAGTTTCTGTAAAGATTTATAATCGTAACCTTACTACACTTAGCCTCTTTAGCTATTTAAGAAGTGGCTAATAACTAACTCTCTACTATATCACAGATTAGGTACAGCTTTAGGGAAAGGAGTTTCAGAGCTATATATAAGTCTAATATAGGGTAGCGCTCAAAATATATAAGGGAAGAAGCCTATTACTAGGAGAAAAGACAGGGTAGAGTGATATTATATATATTAAGGTTTCGTATAAATTACACAGAGCAAGGTCCCACCCGCGTTATATAAGATATAGCTTCTATTTTAGGAACAAAGGGACCGACAGTTATACCATACCTAGATTAGTATATTTTAAATTAGGGTTCGGGAATTAAAGTCGAAGAGTGTAGAGGTAAATCTGATTTCGAATATTACTATATGATACTAGATTAATTCCAACTAATAATCAGGAAAATTCGGAAATGTTTCCTAGATCAATCCTATAATCTTATAAAGCGCAGTCGAGCCCTATAAGCACCTAAGCTAATAGTACTTATATAGCTCTATCTATCCTTAATAATTTTCCTAATAGAAATTACTCGTTATCTGAGCCTTCTCTATAAGTGACCTTTAACTCTCGATTTCCGCGTTAGCCTTTTTAAGGGCATTTTTCTGTAAGGTAATTTACCCCTTAGCGATATATAGTTTCTCTACTAGTGTATCTTTCTCTAATTAAAGGGTTAAGGTCGTATTTCCTCTATCGGGGGAGGCTCCCTATTAGCTAGTAAGAACTATTTTATATAGCCCTTAAGAATATAATAATTTTATCTTTAATACACTCACCGCGTGGAACATAACACTAACCTCTTATATTAGTTATATATAAATTCTTACTAACTACTTACTTAAGTATTTATTAAATATAGGTTTAAGATATAGGCTACCTATTTTTTATATATAAATCCTATTAATAGGTTTAAGCCGAACTTCGGCTGGTTTTTCACTCTAATCCTAAGATTATTCCTTAGATCTTTCGTTAGGGCTCTTTAGTCTGATAGAGGATTTAATTAATATATATATATATTATAATAGTTGCTTATAATATTTTATTCTCTATATTATACGTTTCTTATTCCCTAATAGCTAAGGCTCTTCTATATAGTATATAGCTATAAATTTCTTTACTTCTTAGCCTTATATAGGGACCTTTCGATATTATATACCCTTAAGAGCTATAACTATTAGACCTAGTTTTTTTTAGCTATTTCAGAACTAAGATAGTCACTTCTAGTTTATAGAGCTACCGGATATAATATAACAAAAATATTATTAGAATATAGACCAATGCTACAAAGAAAGATCTATCCTTATATTTAACATATAAGATCAGCATTATATTAATCACGTGACCAGATTTTTTCTTCTATCAAAATAATATTTTGACCACTTCTGATTCTGGTCCGCGGCCCTCTCCCAAATAATAGGCAGGACCATTTTCCTTCAGAGATAAATAGTCCGCCTTCAGGCATGAATAGTCCGTTCCTTCGGAGGTGCCTTCGGGCATCTCTTACCTGCGGACTTCGACCATAGTCTTTGAACCTCGGTGAACAGACTTCGACCCTCAGTCCCCTTAAGGATAGGCGGACCACTTTCCCTTAGGGATAAAATGGTCCACCTTTGGGCATACATAACCTGATACTGCGGGGAAGCTTTCGGGGTAGCTGAAACCGTCGATTCTTAACATTATTCTTTTGGCTTTTCTTCGGTTCCCTTCTTTGCCACCTTTATTATGTTACTGTCTAGTATTTGTATGTTATTCTAGACGTCATTTCTAGGCTACTTTAGCCTATAAATATGTCCTTCTTTTCTAGCAGAAAGAATCAAGTCATTTTCCACTTTCCAAAGTCAGTTCTACTTTCTTCCTTTGATCCTCAGGACTGTGGTTCTGCCTTCGTTTAGGCTATATCTGCTTATAGTCTATCCTACGACCTTTGACCTTCTTCCTTTGTCTGGCACCGACTGACCTGGCCGGACTAAGGTTGATCCCACGGACTTAAGGGGCCACGATCTGCTTCGTGGTAGCTTTCCCCTTATGCTCCAACAAATATTTATTATTTTTTCTATATACTAGAGACTTAATTTTTTAATATTACCTCTTCTAATAGATTTAAAGTTACTAACTTAATTATATAGCTTTAGCGGCGATAATTAGGTTCAAAAATATTTTTAAAGGCCTTAGTCTTAAATTTAAAGATACTATACCTTTATAAAGGTAGAGTCGCCTTAGAAATATATATCTTAAGGAAGTATAATGCTTCTTAATAAAAATATCTAAATCCGACCCTATAATAATATAATTATTTAGATTAAGCTATTATAAGTGTGATAGATCTAAGCGAGTAAAAAAGCTTATTAAGCTAAAACTGTCCTAAAGTCGAATTCTCTTTATAGGGAAAAAGCCCTTCGTAGCTAAAGTTATTAATTTAATAGTACTCTGCGATAGAGTAGCTTAGAAGCCAGAGATTTTGTGGGAGATCCAGTGGGAGATCTAATGGGAGATCAAGTCTTTTATCCTTCGATGAATAAAAGAATATTTCCTTAATAGGAAACCTCAGAGTATGATATGATGATTGAAGAAGAATTATATTTTTCTTGTAGAGAATTGCGGACATATTTATATCCAATCAACAATGTTCTAGGCCTATATTAGACTTGCATTGTTTTAAGTCTAGGCCTGTCTTGCTTTGAAATCAATCATAGTCTAGGCATCAGTTTTAGTTGTCAAGGCATCATTAATAGTCTAGACCTATTGTCAAGGCATCATTAATAGTCTAGACCTATGTCAAGGTATCATCAATAGTCTAGACCTATATCAAGGCATCATTAATAGTCTATCCATAGAACACCTTTTAATAGACCTATTATAATTAGGTGGCTTTTCGTATTTACCTGACCAATTATAAAGATCATAGTCTTCTTGGATGACTAAAGGTAATGCTGACAGTCCTTGATAATGCTGACAAAGGTAATGCTGACAGTCCTTGAATATGCTGACAAGATGACTTTTGGAAAGTGGAAAATGACTTCAGGAAAGTAGAACTGACTTGATTCTATCTGCTAGAAAAGAAGGACGTATTTATAGGCTAGAATAGCCTAGAAATGACGTCTAGAATGACATACAAATGACGTACAAACACTAGGCAGCAACATAATGAAGGTGGCAAAGAAGGGAACCGAAGAGAAGCGAAAAGAATGATGTCAAGGATCGACGGTCTAAGCCACCCCGAAAGCACCCCCGCAGGATCAGGCTATGCATGCCTAAAGGTGGACCATTTTACCCCTAAGCGAAAGTGGTCCGCCTATCCTTAAGGGGACCGAGGGTCAAAGTCTGTTCACCGAGGTCCGAAGACCATGGTCGAAGTCCGCGGGCAAGGCATGCCCGAAGGCACTCCCGAAGGAACGGACCATTCATGCCTGAAGGCGGACCATTTACCCCTAAAGGAAAATGGTCCCGCCTATCGTTCGGGGGGAGGGCCGCGGACCAGAATCAGAAGTGGTCAAAACATCTTTTTGATAGAAGAAAATATCTGGTCACGTAATCAATGCAATGCAATCTGGTCTTATATGTTGAATATAAGGATAGAACTTTCTATGTAGCATTGGTCTATATTCCAATAATAGTTTATAAGATAGGCCCGTAGACACTATAAATATATAAAAGAATACTTCGCCCTATATTTAGAAGGTTAATATATTAGTAGATTAATATATATAGTATTAACTTACTTATTTACTTTATTATTTAATATACTTTAGTTTTCCTGTAATAGATTTTAGAATATAGTTTTGATTTAGATAGAAAATTATATTTAAGTTATTAGTATACTTAGTCACTTAGCCTTAGAGATAAGGTATATATTAGATAATAACTAGGATTTAGCTAACTAAGACCTAGGATTAGTTATAAAATCCTAGGTCTTAGTCTGTTAAATCTATATTTACTTCGCTAAGTACCCAATGGGGACCGAAAAAAAACTAAGACCGAGGATTACTTATAAACTCTAGGTCCGTATTAGCTAATATTAAGTCTTAGTTTAGCTAGGTGCCCTTAGGCGAAATATACTCCTATATATATTAGGGGACCCTCTAAGGGTTAAGGTTATAGTAAGGAGATAAGATCTAAGGCTTAATAGTGCGAGTAGAGTGACATAATTTTAGACCGGTAATACAAATAAATGCGAGGTCTATAATATATAATATATAAAGATCTGCCCTAAAAAGGGCTAGTTATTAATTAGCTAGATATATAACTAAGTATAGCTATATATAAATACTAAGAATACGGTATTTCAGAGCTAGCGGTCTTTATCTAATAGAATATAAGTATAGTCTACCTAAGCGGCCTGTACGGTTTTTGCGCTAGCTAATAGGATTCTTATCTAGCTCTTACCTATACTCTTACCCTATCTATTACGCACTTACCCTGCTTACCCCTAGTCGCGCGACCGTAAAGCGGCGCTCACCCATTTCTCACCCTGGCGACACCCAACTAACTAATAACATTATATAAGCCACACGCCGGTTGGTTAGTAGTTGGGTGGGTGACCACTAGCGAATCCCTGCTGTTGTATGTTTTTTCTTTTTGCGACTTACATATGCGAGTTTCATAGGATTTACCGAGAATCCACATGGAAGGCCAATTACTTCAACTGCTTTAGAAAATTTAAGAGAGATGATCTTTCAAAAATTCGAATATAAATTATTTTGATAAGTTTTCAGAATACTTGCGCTTATTCGTTGCCTGGCTCGGCGATCTCTGATCAGCGCTGACTATATTTCATGGACTAATCTGTCCAATGGACCCAAGCGGATAGTTCCATCAATATGACAATGCGCTGAAGCCTCCCTGCCTCCGGTGGTGTAGCCGAAGGATTGCACATTCTTAATACTCTGTAGCGGTCACAGTGGGCTGGGCAAGATAGTATGCCGAACAAAAGCATTAAACATGAATACCCAACCTGTTTTTGCACGACTGGAGCTTGAATTTTTGTCAGCGAGAGAAAAGTACTTCGGAGTTTTGATCTGATCAGTACTTACCATCAATGATTCGAACCTTTCAACTCTTCAATAACTCTTCCTCGAGCATGTCTTTTCACACGTCTTTGTGTTTGTTCGCCTGGTGAACATGATGAACAGGTGACCAAGGAAAGTGCCCGAGAGGAACATTGAAGAATCCATTGCTTTGGTCGAAGACACCAGCAAAGGCATTGTACCAAGCAGTGACCGCCGCCAGTATACCACAAACCCCGCCGGCTTTCTGCACCGCAGCAATCATTGCTGAAGATGAGCCGCACTGGAAATGCGTGATTGCGAGCAATAGGTAATTAAGGTCAAGAAAGAAGAAAATCAGGAACATGGCGATACTGGATTTGAGTGTGCAGAGTAGCATGAGGGTTGTGAAGATGAACCATGCCTGTGTGTATGATCAGAATACGGGTTCTAGGAGCTACAAAATCCTGACAAGGAGATATCGACGTACCATCATGAATATCCCCATCAAGATCTCAGCTTGACACGACTCGATTGCTTTCTCAACTACGGGATTGGTGGTATCAATCTCGGATAGAGTGGCGAATGTGATCCAATAAGCCCCAAATGAGCAGAAAGTAGTCGCGCCAAAGGTGTTTCCGAGGGCCATTTCCCTGGTTCGTGTTATTCCATGGTTTCACCCAATCGAGGTCCAATAACACAACTCATGGAGGGTCTGACATACCACATTCCAGCTAAGAATTGACTTATACCACCATAGATCAAAGCCAAACCAATATTAATCCCCGTTATTGTGCCATTTGCCATGTACAAATTCATGGCATTCGAGACAAATGAGGTGAGTGCGAATGCGCATAAGCCCAACGGAGCTGGATTAGCAAATTTTCGTACCACTTCGGGTTGGGCGACATGCTCCAGATGTCTGAATTCGTCTTTTTTGAGAGATGTGTTTGAGTTTGGTATGCTTGGTGCCAGAGGTTCATAATGATGGCCTGTTGGTGAGGCAACAAGCGAAGGGATTTGTGAAGCAATTGGCGTGGAAGCTTGCGATTCCACACTGTGTTGGCTGCATACTGTAATGGCCGGCTGGGCTGTTTTCAGGTCGTTCATGTTAATGAGCTGTTCCATTAATCATAGATTTTCGAAGATCTAGTTGACAATGAGAAGCTGTGCGTGACGTGAAGAGCTTAGCGACAGGCTCGAAACGAAGAAATCGCTTGTCGACAAAGGTCTGAAACTTAAAAGTCAGGATTGATTAGAGACTGTGATGCTAGATATTTCTTTCCAGATGGGCAGTATTCCTCAGCAGGATCCATCAACACTCTTTAAACGAGAAATCAGGTTTTGCCACAAATTCTAATATGTTCTTCACAGGCCAAGAGGGCGACGCCGAAGCCCGGAATAGTGTCGTGCGCACATTTTAGTCGAGCTAGTGACACCTCAATGAACAGGTTTTCCCGGCCGTGATGTCTGGAAAGAGCATTTCAATCCTACAGTGCGAGCTATAGTGTAAAAGATTGGTCTAATGCAGTTAGTGCGCGGGTAGTACCGCGGAATTGCTGGGCCTTGATTGGTGAGGTTCTCTGCGTCAACACCCGGGGTACATTGGGCTGGAACACTGTAGATTCTGCATCGGTGTGAATCGATGCTAGCTTTGGTCATCGTCAAGTAATGCACATGCTCGAAGACTGATCTGGCTCACCTTGACCTTTCTTTTTCACCGTTTACTCTCTTGCACAGACGTCAGCTGTGATGCGCTGGCGCGATATTACGATTCTTCGTGGTTTTTTAGGCGAATGGCGTACGCGCCGATCGTATAAGAGACTTTTTTAACGTAATACTCCTAAATTCTCCGATCGTGTGATTCTTGGAGATCGCCCACTTAGCGTATTTAGAGACTCATGTAGTTCTTTGGATGAGGCTTGAATTCTATGTCAGTATTTTGCGGCTACAACGTGTCAGCTAACACATTTGTTCCTGAATTTATCACTCAGGACTACTTCTATGTCTATGAGGCTTCAGTCGGTCGAAGTTGCTGATTTGGCACCGCAAGGATCGCTGGTGCGGACAACGGCGGGCTCCGCAACCCCAGAACCGTGGCACCCGCAGGGTCAGGCACCGATCCCCCGACAATGAATGACTCCCAGTTGACCCTTCATAAAAGATTTTTGAACTACTACCTTGGCCTAGACTCTTGTGGAACCAGCGCTGGAGAAAGGTTCTACAAATGGGTAAAATTTGATCAAAACGACTAGTTGGAACACGTTTTTAAAAACCTCTTGTTCGCTGCTCGTGTGTTGACGTTGCCACACTGCAACATGTTCTCCTCATTCACTTGTGTGTCTTGACGCTCACCGATCATTCCATTATCGCGCTCTCAAAGCCGCGAAAATTTTCCTTGGTCAACAGGTAGATTCCTCCATCCACAACACGCTTGTAAGAATGGGCGAAAGGGACGTAGGTGTCTGACACTTAGAGGCGAGACATCTCAAGAGCAGCTTTAGTATATAAACGCTCAATCTTGGCCTCATGCTCATATAACCGTTTGATTGGAATTGCTTCATGGAGGTAGCCAGCGACGTGTATCGTGGGTTCTAGATTTCAATCTCTCTGCAAGAGCATCCTCATCAGTGTTTTGAATGTTATGGTACACTGGAAAATTCACGTAGATTCCTGAACTTGCCCGGAACAGCACTTGCAATGTCTTTGGGTATGTCAGCAGCAGTGCGGAGTACGAGCTTATTCCTATTTTGTACGAGTGTTGAAGAAAGAGGGATCCAACCTTGCGTGAAGATGTGTACGTCGCAAAGTCATATTTCCAGCCAGATGATAAATGCAGAAATCGCATATCCGTATGCCCAGGTGATGTGGCTCAAAGTGGGGCCGGACAGGGCCCGGGCTTTTGGGGGTCGACTCGGGGGTCGTTCTATATATACGACTTATTATCTTCTTCATCTTCATGATCAACAGCGTCAAAATTCAGACAATGACAGAACAAAACATCCTTGACGTGCAAGGTCAACAGCCTGCTCTGTACAAACTTTATACCCAACTATGCTCCGTCTTCCCGGTTGCCGAGACCTCCTCTCCGGATGCCATCCTCTCTACGTTGAGGAATGGGATGGACCGATTGCGCGACAGCTTTCCATGGCTGGCTGGTGAGGTCATCAATGAAGGCGCTAGTGATGGGAATACGGGTGTATATCGCATTGTACCCTCGGACAGGATTCCACTTGTTGTCAAAGATCTCCGAGAAGACGCCTCCGCCCCGACAATGGAAGACCTCCGGAAAGCCGGCTATCCATGCTCACTGCTGGATGAAAGTACATTCGCACCCGGCCTTACCCTGGACCTGCCTATCAACTTTGGTCTCGCATCCGAGTCCGCGTTTGTCTTCGCCATTCAAGCGAATTTTATCGCCGGCGGCCTAGTTCTCACCTCTATGTCACAGCACAATGTCATGGACATGACGGGGCATGCCCAGATTATTGACTGGCTATCAAAGGCTTGCTACGGCCTTCAATTTACAGAGGAGGAGGTGTCCTTTGGTAACCCTGACCGGCCCACGGCCATCTCCTTGTTGGATGAGCCGTATGAACCCCGCCCCGAATTGGCTCCCCAGATGCTAGCCCAGCCAGAGGAATCTGCCAGTGACCCAAACTTATCGCAACCCCCTAATTCGACCTGGGCGTATCTGGATTTTTCAGCCCATTCGCTGGCAGAGCTCAAGTCTCTGGCAACATCGACCCCTCTCAGACGGCTTCGTTTCGACCGACGATACTATCTGTGCTTTCCTATGGAAACGCATATCCAGGGCCCGAATCCCTCGCCTACAACCCGATACAAAGTCCACTTTCGCCCGCGCAATCGATGTCCGGCAGCATGTGGGTCTTCCAGCTCAATACCCCGGTGTGCTGCAGAATATGACATATAGCACAAACACGCTGCAAAACCTAAGAGATGTGCCTTTGGGCACAGCTGCTGCAGAATTTCGCGCTAAGTTAACCTCGGAGGACAGGGATCTGGCGTACGCCACAAGGTCTCTTCTTACTTATATTTCCCGTTCAAAAGACAAAACGAAGACCTCTCCTATGGCGGGTGTGGATATTTTGAGCGGCATAGCACTAAGCTCATGGTCTAAGATCAATTCTTATGACCTTGACTTCAACTTGGGACTTGGCAAGCCCGAGGCAGTACGCCGACCGAGCTTCACTCCAGTGGAGAGTCTGATCTACTTGATGCCAAAGTCGCCGAATGGTCATCTAGCGGTTCAAGCCTGCCTTAGAGATGAGGATTGGGGGCGATTAAAGGCAGACGAAGAGTTTGTGAAGTACATGAAATATCTCGGTTGATGTCGCTGGGTGATCGAACTGAATGTGAAATGATTGTAATATAGGTTATCTATCTTTTGCGTACTATAGTATTGAAGTTAACGCAGTGACATGAAAGCCTAGTATGATTTCAGACGGAATCCCAATCCATGGATAAGTGGAGAGTGCCTGAGACATTTGGCCCCGCCGATCGCAACCGCCTCCGCATTCCGTCAGACCTCCGCATTAGGAACTCGACTTCCTCCCTTCCTCGCGACCTACCTCGATTCTTCCAGCCAGTCATTGAGGATCCTGTTCCTTCGGCTGTCTTTCAATCTAAATCTCAATATCAAGCAACAAACATTGCCTCCATCGCTGTTATGGGTGGGGAAACTCCGCATCTCGCCCCCGCTCCTGCTTCCACGCTACCCCGGCTCGCCGAGCGACCGGTCGGCCAGCGCATCACCAAGATCTACACCGATCGACTCAAGCAATTCACATCTACGGGACAATATGAGGGCCAAAATCTGCTTTCTAGATTTAACGAAGCAGTGAATTCCGACGAAGATCATGTCAACCTGTCCGTCTACTCGGTCCCAAACCTTCAGCGACCGTCCTTCAATGAAGCCACCTCCCAAGAGTTCGAGCCGACCTCTGTCGGGCAGTCATTTGGTCCTAGCTGGTCGACCCATTGGTTCAGAATCCGGCTTAAGATACCCGAGGAAATGCGCCATAAGGAACGTTTGGAGTTTCACTGGGATGCAAACAATGAGGGATTGGTGTGGTCGACAGACGGCCGGCCATTGCAGGGTCTGACTGGTGGTGGAGAACGAATTGAATGGATCATTCCCGATGAATGGCGTGACGGTGAGGAACATATGTTTTACATCGAAATGGCCTGCAATGGCATGTTCGGGGAACGCCCCCGGAGGGGACTCGATTCAACCACCTCGACCGGACAAAACCTATGTTCTCAGCAAGGCACAGATCACCGCTGTCAACTTGGATGCGCGCGCACTTTACTACGACTTCTGGATCATTGGAGATGCCGCTCGCGAATTTCCGGGTGATTCCTGGGAGGCCCATGAAGCTAACATGGTAGCCAATTCCATAATTGATGCATTCATTGCTGGCGATGGAAGCCAAGAGTCAATCCTTGAAGCCCGCAAGATTGCTCAAAAATATCTCGGTGACAAAGTCGATTCGACGGACGTTTATAAGACTGATACGCAGCCGATTGTGTACGCCATCGGTCATTGCCATATCGATACCTGCTGGCTTTGGCCCTGGGCTGAGACCAAGCGCAAGGTCGCTCGATCATGGTCCAACCAGTGTGACTTAATGGAACGCTACCCCGAGCATCGCTTTGCTTGCTCCCAGGCACAGCAGTTCAAATGGCTGAAGCAATACTATCCAAGTGTCTTTGACCGTGTCAAGCGCTGGGTCAAGAAGGGTAACTTCCAGCCGATTGGTGGTAGCTGGGTCGAGCACGATACCAACCTACCGAGTGGAGAGTCACTGGTGAGACAGTTTCTCTACGGCCAGCGATTCTTTGAAAGCCACTTTGGAAAGCGATCCACCACTTTCTGGCTGCCAGATACATTTGGTTACTCCACCCAGATTCCTCAAATTTGTCGCCTTGCTGGCATGAGCCGATTCTTGACCCAAAAGCTCAGCTGGAACAATATCAACAATTTCCCTCATACTACCTTCCAATGGGTTGCGTTGGACGGTAGCCAGGTGATGTGCCACATGCCTCCCGCGGAAACATACACCGCCGAAGCCCACTTTGGAGACCTGAAACGCAGCGTCACCCAGCACAAGTCCATGGATAAGGACAAGACTTCTCTGCTGGTCTTCGGCAAGGGTGACGGTGGTGGTGGCCCGACCTTTGAGCACTTGGAGAAATTGCGCCGATGCCGCGGTCTTAGTGACAAAATTGGTACACTCCCACGAGTGAAGATGGGAGAGTCCGTCGACGACTTCTTCGACAAGCTGGAGGCAAACGCCACAGATGGTACTGACTATGCTACTTGGTATGGCGAGCTCTACTTCGAGCTGCACCGGGGCACCTACACCACGCAGGCGAATAACAAGCGCAACAACCGCAAGTCCGAATTTTTGCTGCGCGAAATTGAGCTCTTGGCTACCCTTGCTACCCTCCGTGGCTCTGACAAGGGGTACAATTATCCCAAGGAGCAAATTGACGAGATGTGGGAAGGTGTTCTGCTGTGCCAGTTTCACGACTGCTTGCCCGGTAGCTCAATCGAGATGTGCTACGACGACTCAGACAAACTTTACGCTGAGATTTTCAAGACCGGCATTAGACTGCGCAAAGATGCTCTCGCCGCTTTTGGGAATTACTAGTCCAGGTGATGCCAAGAACCTCGTGGCTTTGAACACTTTACCATGGCCTCGCACAGAGCTGGTAAAGATCCCCGAGGCTTTGACTAAATCAGAAGGCTCCAAGTACGCCCTGGCTGAAGGCTCAACTGGAGTTCTCTCTTGCCAGCCGGTTGATTTCAAGGCCAATACCGCAGTTACGGTGACCGAGATCCAGCCTGGTGTGTTCCGTCTTGACAGATGGTAAACTGAAAGTCGATGTGCAGAATGGGATTATCACCTCGCTGTATGATGTTGAAGCGGACAGAGAGATTGTCGCCAAGGGTGGAAAGGTCGGGCAGCTGGTTATCTTCGATGACAAGCCTCTATATTGGCAAGCTTGGGATGTGGAAGTCTTCCACCTCGAGTCTCGAAAAGAGCTGTCTAGCGGCAAGACTGTCATTCGCAGAGAACGACGAACATCGCGTTAGTCTGGTTAGCCACACCAAGATCAGTGACAAGAGTTGGATCAAGACCACCATCAGCCTCGCCGCCTCCGTCTCCTCTGAGCCCTCGCGCGTCGAGTTCGAGAGCGAGGTAGAGTGGCATGAGACTATGAAGTTCCTCAAGGTCGAGTTCCCTGTGGACGTGACCAACACCGAGGCATCCTACGAGACCCAGTACGGTATTATCCGTCGCCCAACCCATTATAACACAAGGTATGTACTCTTCCAATTTCTAAGAATCTGAAATACTAATCCTTTCTAGCTGGGACATGGCCAAATTTGAAGTCTGCTGCCACAAATGGGCTGACCTCTCTGAGCACGGCTACGGGATTTCCATCCTTAATGACTCTAAATATGGCTTCGCTACCTGCGGCAACCTGATGCGTCTTTCGCTTTTGCGGGCTCCCAAAGCACCAGATGCTCACGCTGACATGGGCCGTCATGTCATTCGCTATGCCATCCTTCCCCATACCGGTCCTCTCGACGACCGGACCATTCGTGCCGGCTACAACTTCAATCAGCCTCTGATCGTAGAGCAGGCCAGCTCTCAGGCGGCTGCTTGCAATGCCGCTTTTGACGCTGTTTCCATCCACGGCGCGCCTTCTGTTATCATGGATGCTGTCAAGCGCGGTGAAGACGATGAGGATGTCTCCTCTGGTGGTCTCCCCACTCGCCCTGGTCGGAGCGTGATTGTGCGCGTCTACGAGTCTCTTGGCGGGAAAGCCCGGGGTTCTCTCCGTAGTTCTTTACCTGTCAAGCGCGTGTGGAAGTGCAATGTCCTCGAAGACGATGAAGAGGAACTACTCATCCAGCAAGCTAACGATTCCATTTCGGTGGATATTCAGCTAAGAGCGTTCGAGATTGCTACTTACCGGCTCCAGCTTTAAGCTGCCCTACATGCCTTGTTCGCTTTTTCCTGCCATTTGAGCTACTCCGTCCTCCCTTTTCACAGTCCTTTCAGCCGCTATGACACATTGATGAATAAAAATTGAACAAATTTTTCACATAAAGTCTTTCAAAAATTCGTGATATACATTTTAGTAATGACGCCTTTTGTCCCGCGCCTGAACTTCAACTCCGTAATTATTCACCCAGAACGCCAGCCACGTAATGCAAGATTCAAGTACATCAAAAACAAAGACAGAGATCAATCTCTGCCGTAGCTGATTTTCAACCTCTTGACAGGCGGTTTCTCACCCCCATCATCGGAGAACTCATCTGTCTGGTTTTTGCCCTTTGTATTCTTCGATCCACCAGATGACTTTTTCTTGTTCTTTGACGAACCACCTGTGTTTTTCGCACCGCCGTCACCGTTAATCTTTAGAGGAATGTTACCGCCTGTAGTTGAGGTCGGGGTTGCGGCGTGGGAGGGTGTTGTCTGTGCGGACGAAGGGCCAGGAGAGTCCTGCATCGATAGATCTTAGTACTGGCAAGTCTTTTTCCAGTCTTTGCACGGAGAGATTCCCATACCATCATATAGCTCGCAGAGCTTCTAGAGAACACCCGGTCTGCATCTGTGACTGCGGCTTTTCGGCGTCCGCCGACACCAGAGCCTAGACTCAGTCCGGAGGCGCCCAGACTGGAGCCGCTTGATGAGCCCTTGATGTAGTTGTCGAAGCCTTTGATGATGTTTCCGGCGGTTGTTTCTTCGAGGTAGGATTGTTCGAAGCGGTGAATTTGGTCTTCAAGTTGGGCCTATGCACAGTTAGCTCATGGTCTTTTTCGTAGCTTAGGTTGCATTATTTGTTGTAAAGAATTGGGGGGTTGAATGCTGGCGCTCAATAGACGGCCGTTCGTCGCAATCGGGTAAGGCGCGCGGAGGCTCAACTCACCATGCACCTGTCCATCGCGCGCTTGTTCGCGATCGTGTCTCTTAGCTCTCGGCGCAATTTCTCGTAGTATGGTAGCCCGCGACTCGTGCCATTTTGGTCAGCGGGCGCATTTGTGGTTCCCGCGGTTGCGCCAGTTGCTGGTGCTGCTGGCGCGTTGGTCGCGGGCGTGGCAGTCTGGGCCGGGGCAGTGTCTGCCATCTTGGGAGTTGAAATATCGCACGATGTCAAACAATGTGAGTAGTAGGCTTCATGCAGCAGTGGAGGAGCCGATTCGAGCAGAGCGAGCAGCAAATGCGGGAATGCGAAGGTGAAGCTGTCGGCGGAGATCCTTATCGAGCCATCAAGTGTTTGCACGGTTTGCATGCCTGTCATCATCCCATCGCCCCTCGTGTTTACCTGGTGTCAGGTCACGATATCTTGGGGTAACTCTGGACTTTAAGTGCGCGAGACTTACTTCATCTTTCCTACTCTCGGTGCTACATTTTAATCATGGATCACTCCATGCATATGAGCCATGACATGGGTCACGGCGGTATGGACCATGGCGATATGGACATGGGTGGCCAGTGCAACATGAATGCAAGTACTCTGCAGGATGCCAGAGAGTGCTCGAGCTAACCGTGCCCTTCCTTTAGATGGTGTTCACCTGGTCGTTTGAGAATCTTTGCATCATTTTCCGCTGGTGGCGCGTCACCGGGCCTTTGTCTTTCATCCTCTCGCTCATCCTTATTGTCCTCCTCACAGCAGGCTACGAGGGAGTCCGCGCAGCGACTCGCAGATATGAAGCTGCGCATTACCAACGAATGAACTCTTTTCCTGTGACTTCAACTACAGGCGGAGGTAGGTCTCCCATTTCCTTACTCGAGGGCATCTATACCGAAAGCAATGTTGGGCCGTGACGTTGGCAAGGTGGTTAATGCTTATTTATAAACCCCTCCCTTGCCACATTCATGCTGTGGCGAGCTCTCATTGATGTCTTGCTCTGCAGAAGATGGGATTCTTGGGCAGTCTATCGCCAACGTCTCGGAGGGTATTCGGCCCGTTAGTGGCGAGCGCTCACCACTGCTTGTAGGAAGGGATAACAGGGCTGCCATGGCACGCCAGGGAAGAATCACACTGGCAGCTTTGTATGCCATTCAGGTGTTTTACAGCTTTTTTATCATGTAGGTGATCCCAGCTTCAACGGCTGTTGATACCACCCTGACCGGCTTCGCGATAGGCTTCTCTTCATGACTTATAACGGCATGATCATGCTCGCAGTTGCAGTTGGCGCGTTCGTTGGATATCTGGGTTTCGCAGACGGTACCTCTGCTGCCAAGTCCGTTGCTTGCCACTAGACCCACGCCTTGTATTGTCCTGGCGTTTGTATTGCATCATTTCAACAGATGTTCGCATAAAGGATGATTCTTATATTATTTGAAATTGTGACGCTTGTCTGTTCTTTGCTCGGTATCTTTAAATAGTCCAAAATTCAATTGTTTCCAAGGTGATTTTCATGGCACTTCAACATCGCTGTCGTCTCCAAATCCAAAGCTAAAGCCACCGCCATTCGGGTCTTCGGAGCCCTCCGCCTTTCCACGGACGATATCATCCCATTTGCGCTTCTTCCCTTCTGCCTTCCTTTGGAGTTCCTCCTGAGCTTTCTTCAGGATGCTTGGGTATGCAGCCTCCATTCCAGTCAGAAACCTCTGATAAGGATTTTCGACATTTTTTCTGAACCCGGACACCTGATCAGCCTTGTTGGACAGGAAGTCCAGCGCCGCACCGAGATGAGCTCGAGGAACAAAGTTCTGAGTTATGGCAATCGACGGTTCCAAATTGATCACCAGATGCCACCAGCCCGACGGCACATGAAGAATCTCTCCCTCTCCGCAGATCCCCTCCATGCATCCAGGGGTGCGTCGTGCCTCAGCATGGAACTCGAGCAGCCATTCGGCAATGCTGAGGGGAGAAGTGACTTCGCTGAAATCTTCAGACACAAACACTCCTGGCGGTGGTGGGTTCTTATCACCCGAGGGAAACATGATCCAGTACTTGGGCCCACGTAGTACTGCATTCCACGCGCTGGTGGCGTTGGGATCTTTGTGAAACTTGCTGCCGGAACGCTCGGGTCCAACGATCAGCCACTGATGATCGGGCCGGTCATTGCCTAGCACGGAGAAGAAGTCTTCAGCAAAGCAAGCCGGTGGCCAGTATGCTGCATCGGGGGTTGTGTCTGGTTGACCGACAGAGAGGCCCATGGTAGAAACAAAGGATCGATCGAAGAGGTACAACGGGCTCTCGTCCGCGTTGTCGGCCATGTAGTCCCCATAGGTACGCAAAGGCCAGTCAACTGCTTCAGCGCGGAATGTGCGCTGACCATACCGAGATAGCAGAGTGCCGACCGACCAATCCTTATATACTGGCCAATTTTTGATGGGTTCGGTCAGGAGGAATGGCCGGTCTGCCCATTTCTCATGGAATTTCTCGGGCGAGAGGTCTGAGAGTCGTGGGATTTGGTTTCGTGCTGGAATCTTGGTGACATATGGATCCAACTTAATGTGTGCACAATTAAAGGGACGGTATAGAGCATCGGAGTATAGATGCGAGCAGTCTACCACAGGTACTTTGGATGCTGGTAAATTGAGATATGTTGAGCGCCATGTGCCTCGCCATGTGAATGCCGCTGGGTGTGACCTAGACAAATATTCAGTACTATGTTCAATGATCAGAGTATTGATTTTCCAACCATATGCCTGCCCCGTAAATGTGCATAGGGTAGTGCCAAGGTTGTATATTTGATGATAACGACAGGAGATCTTACTCAATAAACAGGGCCTTCCACAACTCTTCGGCACGTGTAAATGCATACAAGGCTTTACATGTCCGGCCAATGCGCAGTAAGCTGGGTCCATCTAAGGATTCCAGCAGCAGCAAGATTAGTTCATCGGGTATGGACCGGAAAGAACCAATAGCGCCACGCAAGTTCTGTGTAGCTAGAAGTGCATTTCCGCTAGGCTTGACACCCAACGGGTGGCTGGGAATAGCCTCATCTGCCACCTCCCCTACTGGGCAGGTGGATAACTCGGGAGCGATGTGATGTCAGGCATTGTCCGCCACTTTGGTTTAGGGCTTCAAGTTTTTTCTTTTTTCCTTTTTTCTGCCGGGTTGCCCCCCCAACAGCCCCAGCCTAGATGCGATACCGCGAAATAGCACGATTAGAAGATCAAAGTAAACGAAAAGAAATAAAATGAAAGGCAAAAAAGGCCGAGCCATAGGGAACCCGGTCCGAACAATGCGCAGCAGTCAAACACTGTTCGCTTGCAATGCAACGGAAAGACCCACAAGCGGCAGGCGGTGAGTCCCGCCCACTTCGCAAAAAAAAAAAGCGTCGCAGCAAATGGCGTCCGCCGCCGACGATTTTTTCCTCCTTCTTTTCCCACCCCATTTGTGACCCATTCACAACAACATATCACTTCAAACCCCTGTACATCTCCCGTGCTCTTCTTTCTTGAAGAGCTGTGATACTAGTACCTCTCCTCGCCTGCGAACTTTCCCCTACGGGCACGTTCGCTTAATCCTTTCACCCCACCCGATCACAACGACAAGTCGTTTGTGATCACCAGTCTCTCAACCGCCAATATGTCCAACGACAAGGGCCTCGAGGATCTTCCCGAGGGTAAGTGAAATGTTTATTTTCCATTTTCTGGCGATTTGAGCCCTTTTCGCTCTTATCGCGGTCTCTGAAGACTTTAGTGGCGAGCACAAAGGGGAGACATGGCACAAGAATCAACGACTGACACGCACTGCGCATTCTACAGGACAGATCGAGTCTAACTACGATGAGATCACCGACTCTTTCGACTCGATGGACCTGAAGCCTGAGCTGCTTCGCGGTATGTGAAATTCCTTTGGGGAAACCCCAAAACCCCCTCCGGCGGGGTACGTGCAGAAAATCCTGACTGGTGAATAGGTGTCTACGCCTACGGTTTCGAGCGCCCCTCTGCTATCCAGCAGCGCGCCATCATGCCCATTATCAAGGGTGAGTTGCTTTGATTTGAATAGTCTTGCAAAAAAGCGCCTAACATGTGGTCAGGCAACGATGTTATTGCTCAGGCTCAGTCTGGTACCGGAAAGACCGCTACCTTCTCCATCTCCGCCCTGCAGAAGATTGACCCCAACCTGAAGGCTTGCCAGGCTCTGATCCTCGCCCCCACCCGTGAGTTGGCCCAGCAGATCCAGAAGGTCGTTGTTGCCATTGGTGACTTCATGACCCTCGAGTGCCACGCCTGTATCGGTGGTACCAACGTCCGTGAGGACATGAACGCCCTCCGTGACGGCCCCCAGGTCGTTGTCGGTACCCCCGGCCGTGTCCACGACATGATCCAGCGTCGCGTTCTCCGCACCGACCACATGAAGCTGTTCATCCTCGACGAGGCCGATGAGATGCTGTCCCGTGGTTTCACCGAGCAGATCTACGACATCTTCCAGCTTCTTCCCCAGTCCACCCAGGTCACCCTTCTGTCCGCTACCATGCCCCAGGACGTCCTCGAGGTCACCACCAAGTTCATGCGTGACCCCGTCCGTATCCTGGTCAAGAAGCAGGAGCTTACCCTTGAGGGTATCAAGCAGTTCTACATCGCCGTTGAGAAGGAGGAGTGGAAGCTCGACACCCTGTCCGATCTCTACGAGACCGTTACCATCACCCAGGCCGTCATCTTCTGTAACACTCGCCGAAAGGTCGACTGGCTCACCGACAAGCTCACTGCCCGTGATTTCACCGTCTCTGCCATGCACGGCGACATGGAGCAGGGCCAGCGTGATGTTATCATGAAGGAGTTCCGTTCCGGTTCCTCCCGTGTCCTGATCGCCACTGACCTTCTGGCCCGTGGTATCGATGTCCAGCAGGTCTCCCTGGTCATCAACTACGACCTTCCCGCCAACCGCGAGAACTACATTCACCGTATCGGTCGTGGTGGTCGTTTCGGTCGTAAGGGTGTTGCCATCAACTTCGTCACCGCTGACGATGTTCGCATGCTCCGCGAGATCGAGCAGTTCTACAGCACCCAGATTGAGGAGATGCCCATGAACGTTGCTGACCTCATCTAAACGCCCTAACTCCCTCTTATGTCTTGATGCGGATTACGATCGCAGAACCTGCGTTAAAAGTGGCTTTCTGTGTTCTGAACGCATTTCCGCTCGCAATGGCCCTTGATGGGCCAGTTCGGGCCTTTTCCTGTGTGAACTGATGTCGCTGGTCTGCCCTCTGGGGCCACCGTTATGGTTTCCTATGCCCCAGCACCCTTGGAGATGTGACACTTTTATGCTTTCTGTTGCTGTCACGGTTTTCCTTTTCCTGCATTTTCTCCTCCGTTTTCTTTGTATCTAGCTCGCTCTGGTTGGTTAAGGATGCCGCTTTTACCACGTACTTAATCAATAGATCGGGCCAAAATGTCACTTGTTCCTCAAGGTGTCTTCCCTGCGTACTGTACTCATAGACCAGGCACACTCGCCTTATCGTTCCTCTCACTTCCAGCTGCATCCCCTTGTGTAATTCTTCTGTCAACCCCATTTGAACCCTCCCAACAACTTTGCTATCCAGCCGGGCCTGACGCCACAGCTCGCGTCCTCGGCGATGTCGCCAATCAACACTTCGGGAGGCCCATCTGTCGCACCACAGGTCTTGTTGTGGTCCTACGAACTGCGTCGCGAGAACAAGATCCTCATCGAACATATTGGAGAAGTGGAAAGCCAGCTCTTCAAAACAGAAAAGCACTCTCGTAATCTTGAACAATACCTGAAAAGCCTCACCAATCTTGTCGCTGCTCTCGACCACATCAAGCAATCCAATAATACTTATACCGAGGAGCGTCTGCAGTATCTTCGTGAGCAACTCAAGAACAGGGTTCTTCCGCTCTGTGAATCCGACCAGACCCTTGCAGACAAGAACAAAGTCTTGTTGAAGTGTATCGCGGAGCTCGATACTATTTGCAGCATACCAGAAGATGCAACCCCCGAAGCATCAAACTACCAGCCTGCATCCGTACCGGACCCTGAGGATTCACCTGCGACGCAGTCCCCCCATGGATATTCCCACCACCCACCTCCCCTCTTGGCTCAACCCCGAAATAACAATGACCCTCTCCTCGATGTGCCAGAATGAGCGCTCTCTTGAATCCTACTACGATGAAGCAAACTATCTCCGCCGTCAATCCCACCCAACCCGTGCCGAAGACGAGATCCTCGTCAATGCATTCATCTCAGGCTGCGATGACCGACTCTACCGTCGCCGTCTCGACCACGCCGTGAGGAAGGGTCAGCGAAACTGGACCAGACTGAGCCATGAAGTCCAGCACTTGTTGAATGAGGAAGAGTACATGGAAAATCAGAAGTTTGCTCTGGCCCATCGGAATGAGGATGGATCTGTTTTGTGGCCTGATGGATCCGTAAAACATCGGTTTGTTGCATATTTGCCGTTCACGGAGGATGACCTTACGACTTCTGAGGATGATGAGTCCTCTTCGGAGGCTGATTCGAAGGCCAAGAGTATTTGATGGGAGTTATGCAGGTTTTGCATTTCGAGCAAAAGGAAGAGATCGGATGGGTCAAGCTTTGCGCAGATATCTTGCTCTCATATGGAATGTAGGAGTTACAATTGAGAATGTCAATCTACTTTCATTTGTCCTTCTTGACTGTGTTTGTATTCTTCTTAATTCGTACCATGGGGGCCTAAAGAGGTTGATTCATCGCCACCTCTACGTGTTTGTACGTTCTACGACAAGCCGGGCGTCCAAAAGCGTTCCGGGAAATACCTTTTAAAATTGAAAATTGTTAATACTAAGATAATATCAGATCTTTCAGCTTGCTTGAATTGTGAAGAAAAGATCTAGATAACGTGTCTTATGTCTCCACCTATCGGCAGTGCACTTCTCCGCCAAGACATCCCCTTCCAACGTCATCGCAACTTCATTTCCATCTCTTCCTGTACCGCGCATCATCTGCAACCAGCGCCTCATTCACAATGCAAGTGGCTGAAATTTTGTCCGACATCACATCTTTAAGAGTTTGTGTACGTACTATCCACGCCTCGATCAATAGACCTTCGTGCCCCACCTTAGAGCTCGAAACTTGCGCATCACGACACGACTTCCATCCGCGCATGAGCTACACTGATACTTCATAGGGCCATTATGAAGGACTTAACCTTGTGAATGTGAACAAGAATGTCGCTGGCACAGATGTCTCCGATACAAGGGTCGCGTCTACTGAAAATCCTACAGCCGGCGCAGACAAAGCTGAACAGGCTAAGAAAGATAACCTGCGGAAGGCAAAAGAGTTGGTCGAGCTTCATTACGAAGTCAAGTCACGACATGCCAATGGCGAAGTCGATCAAGAACTACGACAGGCTCGTGAAGGGGTCGAGCGGGTACTAAGGGAGCTTGCGTGATCAGCTTGAGTAATGCTAGAAGATACCCAAGAGTGACATGAGATAATCACGATCATGGAACAATAACTTCATTAAAATCATGTTTTGGCTCTTTTTCATTCACCGGGAACAACGCATGCAGAACCTATTAATATAAACAAGAAACACAGGGATCGGGTATCTCTATCTGGTACTTCGTGACTATTCCATCGTACAAAAATCCACAATCTGGTCGTGAGCCATCACTCGTCCCTCGGTCTTGCTGCAGATCTCTTTCATGACGTTGGCCTTTGAACGCATATCTGCGTCGCGGAGGATTTGAATCAAGGCTTTGGCGAATTCAGTGGCGTCGATGCCTGGCGCCGAGGTTCGGCTTCCGTTGATTCCTATTCCTAGCCATTCGACTCGTGTCGCACAGTCGTAGGTGTCCAACCATTGGGGTAGGACCACCTGGGGAACACCGACTCTAGTTCGAGGTCAGCATCATGATCTGTCGGAAGTGATGGAGGATTATACGTACTTGCAAGCCTCGAAATAAGAATTTGCTCCACCATGATGAACATAGGCGACAATTTGACCTGTTTCCAGAACCGACATGATGTCCGGCTGAATCCAAGGAGTCACAAGCACCGAGCCAGCAGTGATGTGTGAGCCGAGGACGTTTTGGAATGTTGGTGAAGTTTCCCAGTTATATTGAAGCTTCCACAAGACCTGCATGTCCGGATACTCGTAGAGCATCTTCCTGATTGCTTTCGCCATTTGCACGGCAACCTGTTCGCAAGGTTTGACGTGCGATCCCAGACTGATCAGGACTGTTGGTTTATTGAGCCATGCGCTCAGCTCTGGGTCAACAACTGCAAGCGGCTGGCATTGTCGGACAATCGGGCCGCAGCTGATGACGTTGTTTGGAACACGGAACGGGAAATCCATCTCAGGGAATGCTGGCGTGAGGCTTAACGTGTCTTTGGAATAGGCGTTTCTCAAAGGGAATGGGCTTCGCTCCTCTTGCGCCTTTTCGGTGTCTTGTTCATCGCTGACGGATTTTGCACAGGCCAGGGCCATTCCGACACGAGCAACCAGATAGATGTTTGAAAGAACCAACTTCCAGGGTAGTGGAAACGGGTAGCCTGATCCCGTTCTGTAAAGAGATCAGCGATGATGTCGCAGTGTGATCAATAGAAATCATTGCAGCTTACACAGGATACTTCCACCAAACACCAGCCTTTGGTTGATTCAGAACCACGACATCCTTGATTGGCACTGGCCAAAGAATCACCTTGCGAGCAGGGGTTTTCTCGCACGCATCCAACCCAACGTGTAATATCGGATCTATCACCACCACGGACGGGCGCACTTTCTCGAGAATTTCGAGACAGCTTCGGTAAGCTCGCGCATATTCCGTGGGCTTCCAGTTGGACATTACATTGCTGACTTTGATAAAGCCCTCTGTGGCACCTTTGATTCCTGGTGGGTGATAGAGAAGGCCAACCATACTTCGGACAGCAAGATCCGTCATACTGGGACCAAAGATTTCATGGAACTCCGCAGACCGATCGGTGTCGACCACAGGCGTGTTCAACTCCTGTACCAGCGGTGCCGCTGCATTGAATGAGGCGAAATGTACCCTGAATTTCCCACGTCGCAGGAACTCCTCGGCCACCGCGAGGGCCACATTGCACTGACCTAGCTCACTGTTTGTGAAGAACAGGACATTGCGAGTCTGAGACGCCATGATAAATTGCCAAAGGGAAGAGAGGCTCTTCAATGTCTCCAAGGACCTGGCCATATTTAAACCATGTTAGACGGCCGAGTTGCGATCGCCCCACACGATTTGAAGAGGCCCAATTCGCCAGGTGGTAGTTGGGTTACGCGAGCACTTGTCCCAGCATCTCTCCACTTGAACCGATGATGATGTACATATTGGAGCCCGTGTTCCCCCAAAAAGAGTATGGTAGCAACGGGCAAGTTCAGCTCAACCTTTTTGCAGCGGGGCGCTCTGCCGATCCCTGCAGTTCCCGATGCGAGCGCCATGTTCATTTCGGACAGGCCCATGATCCCAGACAATCTAGCCGAACCTTAGGTCTAGAGACCGTTTTTGTGTCATGCTGAAACGTTTGGTGAGAAGCCTCAATTATGAGTTGTCGCGGAACGGCAACTCGCAGGAATTAAGTTGAAGGGATGCAAAATGAATAAGAAGTCGCCCCGTGGGTCCGCCCCGATATTCTAACTCAATTTAAGGCTCGAAGTGGATCGCCCTGAGGAGGTTGACGAACCGTCGTTCGGGTACGTAGGTGACTGAAATCGGCATCTCTGAGAGGGATCGCCCAATCTACCCAACCTACTCAGTCTACCCGCACGCGATGTCATGGGAAAAACCAGGAATAACTCCATTCTTGGGTGTTCAGCACCACGGGTTCATGGAAAATGTAACATTTTTTTACACGGCTGTAGCACGTTACCCAAGCTCGGCGATGGTCAGATCGCCTGCGGTGACGGAATAGTCTGTCTCTACGACATCGAAACATGTTGCGATGTCATTGTCTTATCAAATTGATCCGGCCGGAGGATATAGGAGCTTTGGTAATGATCAGGTACATCACATGCGGGGCAGGGGATGAACCGTTTCACGTATATTTTATTCGGATCAATCGTCACTTCAAGCTGCAAGTATTATGAAATTACTGATAAATATGCGGGCAAGATCCGAGCGCTATGGACAGAATAAAGCGGCATCCAGAGTGGGTTAAATATCAGAGATGATTCCTCCAATCCCTTTCTGTCTTGTCCAGAGTCGAGATTGAAGTCCTCAAAATTGAGACCGGTCATCTGTCGATATAGAGTTAATCTGGCGCAACTACCCGGGGTTGAGCATGAGCCACTTGCATGAGTTGCATGATTAATTCTCAAAACTGGCAAGTACCTTGGCTGATCTCAAAATCCTGCTTGTCTCCTTTTAACATCATCAGCTTCCTGATTACGCAGACTGACGATTGAAGAAAATCGCTGTCAGATAAGTCTTGCTGTCCGATAGCGACAGCTATTTTCGAGAAAGGCTCCTCTCGATGGAACAGCCATGATGTTCCAGCAAATTATAATGTCCCTATAGGTGACACATCGGAGGTCAGAGCCGAGGTGACACCTCGCTCATTCAGCCTGAGGCTGTCGGCACCTCCGATATTTGAAGGACAATGCAAGAGCTACTAATAATTTGTTTAAGTTTTTTCCAATATTGGACAAGTGAGCTGCTTTCTCGACAATTGCTTGAAATCTTGCTCGGAATACTTCCCATGGTTTCAAAACCTCCTAGTCAACTTGACTGCAATGAGACATGTCCGAACTGTCGCTGGGCTTTCAGCTGTGCTTCGATACCTCTTCTATAACGATTTGAGTCATCGCTGAAATTTTAGTCATGATCTCAAACATATCAAGAGAAATCTTTGGCTCATCGCCATCATCGGGGCTGTGGATTTTCGTTTCTGGATCTCAGGAAATTGTACAATGGAACCAGTTATTGAGACAATGCATGGATAATCTTATATTGCAATACCACCCAATTGGAGTAGCACGTGGCGTAGCCCTTCACAACTTCACAAGCTTACTCCCGTTGATGTGCGCAAGCTTTGTGAAAGCCTTGGTCAAACGTTCGGGCTCAATAGCCCCTACTTTTGCGATAGCGTCTTGAATTCGTCCTCGGCTAGAAGTTAGCTGCCTGGCAACCTCATTCCACTCGACACTTTGGCGTGGAATTTTCACACCCTTCATGGATGGGTCGATTTGTACTGTACACAACTTTCCATTGCGTTTCCTGACGTGACCATCGACAATCACAGTGTCGATATCACGAACCGATGAATGTAGGACGATAGCCGCGACTGGAGCTTCTTCAGATGCGCAGACCATCCCTGGGCTGTTGCTTTCAAAGATGACAAGGTCTGCAGGTTTTCCAACTTCAAGCGATCCAAGCTTATCGTCCATCTGGATGGCTCGTGATCCTTGTCTAGTGCTAAGGCGGAACACGTCCTGAACGAATAGATTCAATGACAGTGTTGTTTTGCCCTTACTGGTGAGCTGCTCGTTGCGAGAGGCCCTCTCATGTTGCAAAGCAAGGCGCATTTGTGAGACAATGTCGCCGGAATCGTTGCTGTGGCAATCAATTCCCAAAGCGCCACATCTTGGTGCAGCCCTCTCGGAAACAAACGATATTTCCGTGACTCATTTGCAGCTCAGTTTCTGGCGTCGTGGATATCCACTATTTTGCTTGAGTAAGCTTTGAGATATCAGTCTCTGTGAGATTGGTGGCATGGGATAGGAGAATATCTGGTCCCAGAAGATCATACGAGTCGAGGATGTCAACAACTGAGTCGTCATCTGTTGCACAGCTAGCATTGATTAGAAGAATGAGTTCTATCATTGTCACTCACTAAAAAGTCCTTTTACATAATGAGTGGTGATGAGCTTCACTCCGAGTCTGCGTGCTTCTGCATAGAGAGAGACAACCCGACCCTTCGATAGCATGAAACCATCAAAAGCCAATCCCAGGTGGATCCTTCCATCCCCAAATGGAGCGTTCGCACCCAGGTACCTCAAAGAATCAATGACCCATTCATCCAGTAGGCCACCCTCAAGGGCAAGATCGGGTTTGAAGGTTTTGACACGCATAGTCGGTGCGTAGCAGAAAACGGATCTGATTCCAGATGACGCTGTCGCCTCGACTGCATTTGAAGCTAGAAAAAATCTTAGGAACTGACAATACATGACAAGACAATAACTTACTATGAGCCGCTGACACATTCACATGGGCATGATCTACAACCGTCGTGGTACCTCCATCCAAGGCTTCGAGGCAGCCTCCAAGCTCACCCCAGAAAACAACCTCGGGTTCATAGTTGGAATTTTGCATGTAGCCTATTCTTCATTAGCCTCTCAAAATCATCAACCCCAGACTTGAGAGCTTGAAACGGGCCATTCGGCATATATTCCGACAGGGTCTGGTTGGCATGGCGCCCTTTCAATTGCGTCTGCCATAGATGGTGATGCGTATCGATGAAGCCAGGAGAGATGAACTTGTCGTTGCAGTCAATGATCTCCGCTCCAGTGGGAGGAGTGAAATCTTGTCCAATTTGCGCGATTTTATTGTGCGTGATCAATAACGAATGGCCCCACAGAGGCACCACGTAGTCATTTGATTCATGAAATGGGACTAGCATGGTTGCGTTTCGAAGGAGGATATGAGAAGACATCTTTATTGGAAAGATGTGTAACCCATACGAGAATACAGAGTTGCGGGGATTCAGTATTATAGCCAAAACATATTCGTGTGGGGTTCCAGATTTCTCGATCTCCGGCTTAAGTATATAAACGAGCGGGTGTTCGAACGGCCGAACAGGCGAGATGATCAACAGCAGACAGAACGAGTAAGAAGTCTAGAACGTCATCAAATGACTAATTTTCAATTGCAATCTTTTCCATTTGATTGCATGCATCGAGTTTGTTCGTTTTGTACAGGACTATTGAAGTCTGGCCCTCATATTGTAATACCTCGTGACGTCGTCTTGTTTTCCCCGATTATGTCCGGTGAAGAAACAAAGCTTTTGGCATCTCCTTCTTAACTCGAATAGCACAGTATCTTGGGAAGATCTTAGGAGGATGGACCGGGCTATCGCAGACTGCGGCGTCGGCATGAATAGTGTAAAACAAAGGTATTTCTGATGCCGACACTGAGCCCCCGGCAAATCATTATCATTGTTCGTGTCCGGATTCAGATTGGGGCATCCGGAGGTGAATGGACGTGAAAACGTCGATCTCACTGGCCATATGGACATCTGATGGCGACGCTCAATAAACGGGAGTCGACATTCGATTTTTTGGCGCAAAATTAAATCAAAAATTGAGATTGTTTCAACCAAACCAAAGCAGACCACTACTTGCTTTCTGAACAACACAAAACACAGAGGTTTCCAAAGAGAATGGAGCCTGTTACGATGGCCCACAGGTTGATCGCGCGTTTCAAATTGTGAAATGAGATGTCTAATTTCTTAAAATGCATTATAATTTTGGACTACATGAACCTTGATCTTGACTCAATGAATATATCTCGCCCGGATAGTATAGTGGTATTATGCCTCGTTTGGGTACTACGGTATTACTACTGTAATCTTGAATCGAGGAGGTCCCGCGTTCGAATCGCGGTTCGGGCCCTTTCTTTTTCTTTTTCATTTTCCTCTTTTTTTGTTTTGTGTCTTCTTCTGTGTCTTGGTTGATTTATTATATTCTAATCTTGCCTTTTCAATGATTCATTATCTCTTCGCGAGCAAATGTATGGGACGGCTTGGCTATATCTGGGGATGACCAGACGGTTGTATCCGGCCGCGGCGTCAGCAATCGGTACGAGCAAAGCGGCAAGTGCAAATTCAAATGATCAGCTTCGATGGATGACGTTGCCATGTTCGAGTGGCTTTCGTGCCTTGTCTTCTCTGGACAAAGTTTGGGCTTTGAAGGAAGCGCCGGCTCGAATGTTGATACTATGCCCCTCGCCAGAATAGGCATCTTCGCTGGACCGTGTGCTTGGGGGATCTTCCAACACCATGTGCTCCTTATGGATACTTCATTCCAGAATGGGCTGGAAGCTTTGTGAGGATCCAATCTTTCTCCATAGTGGAAAGAAACATTGGCGGTGAGGTTATTCCAATCTTTTGCCAATCCTTCCGCATCGTGTTTAAGGTAGCCCAAAAATGACTTACTTCGAAAGCCGTCTCCACACCGCTTTCCATCGAACGGCATTATAGTTCACCGCTCATTCACATCCACAAAGCATCTCACGCGCTTCTTTTCTTTCATCCTCGACAACACCTTGACCTTCGGCGAAAATGGCGACTCCGGTGGACCAGAAGCTGCTGAAGTCCACGAAGTTCCCTCCCGAGTTTTCTCGGAAGGTCGACATGACCAAGGTGAACATAGAAGTGATGAAAAAGTACCCGCGCCTTCCCCAGATACCGATTGCGACACGTTTCATTGACTAATTGCTTTCTGTGACAGATGGATTGCTAGTCGTATCTCTGAAATCCTTGGAGATGAAGACGACATTGTGATTGAGCTGTGCTTCAACCTCTTGGAAGGCTCTCGCTATGTACATCTCTCCAAGCGCCAACACCTCTCAACTCATTAGCTTCGTGTTTCGCCTGCTAATGTATTGCGCCCTGACTTTTAGCCGAACGTGAAAGAACTACAAATCCAACTCACTGGTTTCCTCGACAAAGATACCTCCAAATTCTGCAAGGAACTGTGGTCATTGTGCCTGAGCGGCCAAGAGAACCCACAGGGCGTTCCAAAGGAGCTTTTGGAAGCCAAGAAGCTTGAGCTCATGCAAGAAAAGGCAGGTTTTTCCGACTCTCGAACATACAAGCTCATCTGACTTACCGGGTGTACAGGTCGAAGCTGAAAAGGCAGCTGAGGCCAGCCGAAGACAAAGGGAGCAAGAGCGAACACGCGAACGCGAGATGGAGGATCTGAGGAGAAGAGAGCGGTCAGACCGCGGATCAGGCAGGCGCGGTGGTCGTGGAGGCCGTGATTTTGGCCGACGGGACTTCTCAAGGTCACCACCGCCCCGAAACCGAAGCCGAAGCCGAAGCCGTGATCGATACCGTGAACCCCCACCTCGCCGCGACTTCGATTCTTACGTTCCGTCTAGCACAAACAGAGGCCGACCAGTCCGTTCTCCCTCCTACTCACGTTCTCCAAACCGCTCACGATCCCGCTCCCCTCGTCGACCCCGGCATGACCGTCGCAGATCCCGCTCTAGGTCCCCACGGCGAGGCCGCAGAGAAGAAAAGAGACGCAGCCCGGACTACGGTGATCGCAATCGATCCAATTCCCGTGATTTACCACGCTCACCTACTTCCAGACGAGACCGAAGCAGACCGCGTTCCGTCTCCCGCAGCGTGACCCCTCCACCACGACACCATCGGCGTAGAAGATATTCTTCTCACTCCAGATCACCTTCACGTTCTCGATCCCAGTCCCGCGATAGGGGCCGGAAAATTAAGGGCCATGAAAGTGGTCGTTTGAGCCGCAGTAACTCTCGCGGTCATCGTCGTCACAGCATGAGTCCCCGGAGAAAAACATCGGCGGGACTCTAGAGACAGATACGATAGCTCTACTCGCAAACGGCGTGAAAATTCATTGTCTGCGCCTGAAAAACGACAAAAGTTGACTGATCAGAAAGAAGGCTCTGCTCAGCTAGAAGATCCTCCTGGCAAGAAGCCTGCGGATTCGGATGACAAACAGATGGAGAATGCCAGTGAAATGGCCTAGTGAATTGACGTTCGTCTCCCCGTAATATTCAATTGCATTGATCATCTCAATATTGACAATCTAAGCAGTCAAACTTTGCTCGGCGCCAATTTACCAAGCTAGTCATAGGGGCAATTAGTCAGAACAGCTGATTGCAATTCCTCTTTTGTCCAACTGGAAGGTAGGTGCAGCGTTCCCTGACCAATTATAAACGCCAATGGTCATAGGGCCGTCCATGGAAGAAATAAGCCATGGAAAGGAAAAAGGCCTGTCAAATGTATATCTAGCGTGCTAGCAATTTAAGCAATTTGTTGGAAGAAGATTGAGACAGAATGCGCCGTTTTCGATTGTGAACATAACTATACATTTGCAAGATGAAAAGACCTCCAGGGCTTTACTTTCAAAGACAAGTATCAACATTTCAATGGACAAGGATTAAGGAAAGTACTTCATTGAATGAACGAAAGCAACATGAAGGCTTCATAATACAACAAGCGATTCAATGTCAGAACGGGCTGGAAGACTTCAGAGCAGATTTGATCTAGGATTAGATAAATACAGACAGGACAAGGCGGAGCTCCATTGATGAGCTCCGCGATTACATACCACCGGGATTAGTATGAGCGACCTGAGTCTGGAGATGTGAAGATCTGCAGGCAAGGCCATTCCACGGGGTTGGAGGTCGTCTTGTCATGAGATTAAAACAATAATAGAGTTGGTGTATATTGCAGGAAATAGGATAGTGATTTGGCTGAGACGCTTACTCGCAGCCGCAGACGGTGGCGGTGACAGTAACAGTCTGGGTCTCAGTGGTAGTGACAGAGCCGCTGAAGGGAACAGCAGGGGCGCTGGTCACAGCGGGGGCGGGGGCAGAGCTGGTGTCGACGGGGGACACACCGTTGCCGGGGGTACCGGTAGGGGCGACAGTGACGGGAATGGTGGTGCCGGAGATGACAGTGGAGGTCACGTAGGGCACAGTCATGGTCTCACAGGGGCGGCCGGACTCGACAGGAGATGAGCCGGAGGGAACCACACCAGAGCCAGAGCCGGAGCCAGAGCCAGAGCCAGTAGATCCAGAGGAGCCAGAGCCGGAGCCAGCAGATCCAGAGGAGCCGGAGCCGGAGCCAGTAGATCCAGAGGAGCCGGAGCCGGAGCCAGTAGATCCAGAGGAGCCGGAGCCAGTAGATCCAGAGGAGCCGGAGCCAGTAGATCCAGAGGAGCCAGAGCCGGAGCCAGTAGATCCAGAGGAGCCAGAGCCGGAGCCAGTAGATCCAGAGGAGCCAGAGCCGGAGCCAGAGCCAGAGCCAGTGGAGCTAGAGCCAGTAGCAGCGGGGACGGAACCACCAGTGACGGTGATAGTGCTGGTGTAGCCAGAGATGACAGTGGAAGTCACCCAGACGCTCTCAGTCTCCCAGAAGGTAGTGGCAGCGCCAGTAGGGACCGAGCCGCCGATGATATCAGTGATAGTGATAGTGGAGGTGGTGCCAGAGACCACGGTGTGGGTAGTGTAGACGCTGGTCTCAGTGATGGTGGCCGGGGAGGAGCCGGAGCCACCAACGGTAACAGTTCCAGCGGGGACGACGCCAGTGACGGTAACGGGAGAGGGAGTACCAGAGATGACAGTAGAGGTAACCCAGGTGCTGGTTTCAGTCTCACAGGGAGTGGTAGTCTCAGCAGAGCCGGAGCCGGAGCCAGACGAGCCAGAGCCAGACGAGCCAGAGCCAGACGAGCCAGAGCCAGACGAGCCAGAGCCAGACGAGCCGGAGCCAGACGAGCCAGAGCCAGACGAGCCAGAGCCGGTAGAGCCAGAACCAGAGCCGGTAGAGCCAGAGCCAGAGCCGGTAGAGCCAGAGCCGGTAGAGCCAGAGCCGGTAGAGCCAGAGCCGGTAGAGCCAGAGCCAGAGCCGGTAGAGCCAGTAGAGCCAGAGCCAGAGCCAGTAGAGCCAGAGCCAGAGCCGGTAGAGCCAGAGCCGGTAGAGCCAGAGCCAGAGCCGGTAGAGCCAGAGCCGGTAGAGCCAGAGCCAGTAGAGCCAGAGCCGGTAGAGCCAGAGCCACCAGTGGGGACAGTGCCAGAGGGAACAGTACCAGCGGGCGAGGAGCCGGAAGGAATAGAGCCACCAGCGGGAACAGAGCCAGTAGGGCTAGTGCCGGAAGGAACAGAGCCGCCAGCGGGGACAGTGCCAGAGGGAATAGTGCCAGCGGGCGAGGATCCGGAAGGAGCAGAGCCACCAGTGGGGATAACGCCACCAGGGACGGAACCGCTGGGGACGGAGGCAGAGCCAGTAGGAGCAACACCGGAGGGCAAGGGAACGCTGGAGATAATGCTGGCAGTGGCGGAAGGCAGGCTGGGAGCGGAGCTAGAAGCAGCAGGGGCACCAGGCATGCTGCAGCCAGTGAACCACTCGAAGATGATGAGCTCAACGTCAACGCCAATGTCGATGGAGGTGCAGCCAGACAGGAAGGCAGCAAGCTCGGCACGAGCCTCGAACGACAGCAGGTCAAGGCTCTCACCGCAGGCAAGGAGAGACAGGGCACCACGGAGGTTGACGGAGAGGAGATCAATGACAGTCACGCTCAGGAACTCGGTGATATCAACGAAGAGGCCAGAAACAAGGTCAAGGGAAACATCAGCGGTGGCACCAAGAGACAGCCAGAGCAGAACAACGGCCTTGAGTTCAACACCGAGAGAGCAGCTCGAGCCAGAGAGCCAGACAGCGAGCTTAGTGCGGACGTCAAGTTCGATAGCAGTAGCGAGGTCGCCCTTGGCGCAAGCCTGAAGGCCGAGGAGGATATCAGCATCGATGTCAGCGGCGATGCTAGTGTCGAGGAAAGCGGCGAGCATAGCCTGGGCGTGAACGGAGAGAGCACCTCCCTCACCAACGAAGACACCCACGGAAGCACCGACGGAGATGGTGTTGAGAGCATCAACACCAAGCTCACCAATGGCAACAAGGTCACCACCGTGACGGCCGTGGAGCCAGGCAAGGACGGAAGCCTTGAGGCTGGCATCGAGAGAGCAGCTACCGCCAGTGATCCAGGCGAGCAGCTTCGCCTTGACACCAGCATCCAAGCTGGTGATCAGACCACCACCAGCGCAAACGCTGAGGCCAGCCTTGATGTCAGCGTCCAGGCCAACAGCAATGTCGATCCAGGCACCGAGGGAAAGCTGAGCGGAAGCACTCAGGACGAGGTCGGTAGCAAGCTCAGCAGCGGAGAAGATGCCGTCAATGGTAACGTAGAGAGACTCCTTGGCGCAAAGCTCAGCGCAGGAGGGAATGTACACAGCCAGAGCGGCGATGACATCGGTGGCAAGAACGTCAACCTCACCCTCACACCAGGCGAGAAGAGAGGTCTTGAGAGAGCCGGAGATACTCACGCTACCAGACAACCAGGTCTTCAAGTGAGCACGAGCAGAGGCGTGGATGTTAGCGTGACTGCATCCCAGAGCACCACCCTCAAGAGCCGCAGCACCCTGAGCATTTAGTCCACCGAGAAGGCTGGCGGAGCCCTTGTGGAAGGAGTGGCCACCGAGGACATCCTCAAGGATGGAGACGACATCGTGGGTAGCACCACCGAGAAGCTCAGAGACGAGTCCGAACGTCCGGCGTTCGGCAGCCACGTCTGTGGGATAAGCGAGAGCGGAGCTTGCCAAACCGGCAAGCATAACGAGGGAAGAACGCATGTTCAGCGAGTGTGTATAGCACAGAGGCTATAAGATATGTGTACAAAAAGAAAAAAGAAAAAGCGTCCTTTCAACAAGAAAGCAAAAGACAGAGAACGGGCACGATTGCCGTTAAATGGATGAACGATAGACTGGACGGAAAGAGAATGAGAAAAACGACTGATGAAGCAAACAAAAGAGGGCGAAGATCACCGAGTCTTATATACCCCTGATCTTCTTGGAGCGAGAGTGCAGACCACCCTAGAAGATCCATCGGAACAAACAGCTATACCCCGGTCTCGAAGCCTCTCAGTCCACAATCCGAGCTATACGGTGCCCCCTTAGGCTCACGGATATCGGAAGAGACCTAAACTTGCTAGGGTTGAAGTGGATCAAACTTGGCAGGAAGACTCCACCAGCTGGTTACAGCATAAGTGGAACGTCCGACTCGTGCCGTCCGGTGTGGCGATTTTGAGAGACGGTGTTAGACTATAGCCCGAGATGTATCCTCAGCGACATGGGTGCTGAAGCCCATTGAGAGAAGATTAATAAGAACCGTGTTTGCCATTTCGAATTGGAGCGGTTTAACTCCTGGAGATCACAAGCGCATATTCCAGAATTGCGCAGACAGTCAGGCACGAGTACGAAACTAGAACTGGAGCAGGAAACGACTAGGATCCCAGGGCAGAAGATGCTGTCATTGCCCACTTTGCCAGGGGTAACGATCGGCGTGACCCACACGGCCGTTGACGGGGCCAGGTCCCGAAAAACACTGTTAGCGTGCTATTTTCGACTTTCCCCTTTCTTTTCTTGGTTCCTATTTCGAGTCGTGACAAGTTGGCTGATTTGTCCGGTCCCTGCCAACTACCGCAGGAGCAATCTAGTGCCCCGTTCTGGACTGGCTCCTTCGAAGCCCGCCCAATACACGACTGCCGCAGCCCGGGGAATAGTGGAATCCGTGGCCCAGGCATGTGCAGTCCATGCACGTTACGCCATCAAGACTAGCTCAGACGCAGACTCCTGCTTCTTTCAATGTTGGTGAAAAAGGAACAAGTCGAACTATAGAAAAGGTGGCACCATTAGGTTTGGTGGCTATTCTGCCTGGTCTGAAAAATTGGTTCTCTCGAGAAAGTCACCCTTCCCCGGAGCAGGTACTGACTAGGTGCTTTGTGCCGGTAGTGGCTATCAGGTCGTGGTGAAGGACCATCCAACAACAACTCGATATATTTTTTTTTCTCCAACACAGGACTTTGTGTACTTGGGACTTTTCCCTACTCCTCCATTGATGACCATTGGCCTCCTGCGACCACGGTACGGTAGAACGTCGGGATAGATTACAACTGCGGGATCTCCAGTGACCAGGTCTACGTTTGCTGGACTGGGCGGAAAAAAAAAATCCTCAGTCCGCAGGGTCTCAATACTCGGCTCTGGAATCTAGGCTTGAGCAGATACCAGGGTAAAATGAAGCTAGACGACGCCACCAGTCAACTTTTCAACCGTGCTGTCTCCTGCAGCAAGAAGGGGCCCCCATCAAACCCGGTGTCTGGCATCGCATTTGTGCAGAAAGGCTTCCTGGAGAGGCCCCAGAGTTGGACGAGGAGTTCTTTTCCCCTGAAATTAAGCCCTGCACGCACTAAGTCCGCGGGTAAGGCTCGCATTGGCCAAAGAGGCCAGGGTACCATGTCCCATCACGGCCCCGGCGTGGGTCTTTTCTCAGCTAGACGGTATTCGGTGTAGTGCTCTGTTTCGAAGTATGTGGTGCCCATGCTTAAGCCAGTAATTCTAAAATCTGATTTTCTCATGTTTGGCTGATTAAGCTTCTTTGTGGTTAGTCCCGTCGACTACTGTGTCTAAATGAAACTAGCGCAACGCCTCATGCGCCCAGAAACATTTCGGATCAGGAACCGGTTCGTTTGACACTACCCTGAAGGAGGGGGTGGCTCAGGGACGATCATGAGGCGATCGCTGTTTCAGGCTTGTCTACACATCCGAAAATAACATCTTTAGAGTTCAGACTCATGGCGAGACAATGTGAGTTTGAAGTAGAGAGTAGAGTGGGTAAGTTTGTCTCACTCGATCTCGATGATGAGTTCGTGAGAGGGTCTCCCCCAACAGCTGTGAATGGTCCCCTTGGGTCAGAGCTCACTCGTGATGAGTCCAATTCCAAATCTCATGCAGCGGTGGGACAGATAGTGTGACCTGCTTCGGATCCCGTTGGGCTGCAGCGCAGTCGTGTCTCTCATGGCTTGTCTTTGCCCCGGCCGAGTCCCGACTCCCTTTAGGCTTCATTCTGGCACCATTTGTCCGAATCTAGTCCTTCGTCGATGTCTAGCTTCTACACTATCGTGTTGCGGAATCCTCCGCTCGTAAAGTTTCTTTTGGTCGGCTTGGTTTACTGTTCTGCCCATCGCCCTTCCAAATCACACCACTGTGTACCTCGGTCCATATCCTACACATCAAATTCTTCCAGCCTCTCGAGTAAAGATAGGGAATCTCCTTCTCAAAAATAATCCTAAGCCGAAGTACGACTACTACCACTCTTGAAAGAAAGCGTACAGTGTCGATCACCGCCTAATTCGGACTTACGCGAGCCGGGATGGTCCAGGTTGAATGGATCGCCTCTCGGCCGATGTAATGCCCATCACACGGAAATTTATGCTTGACATTGTCCAGTCCTGTCACCAATCAACTTCACATTGCATTGCACCGTACATGAAAGGGGGGTTAAAATTGAGATATTAGTTGTTAGATATTGGAGATTGGGAATCGAAAATAAGAAAAATGTCAAATGTCAATAGTAACAAAAATTCTCCGGGCGCAGTCCGAGGCCTCATGTGCTTGTGCGTGATGGAGTTGCGAGGTCTCATTCTCGGAAGCGAGAGCCGATGCAGCCCAGAGAAGTCCCGGCCAATGAACAACCTGTGCCTGGGCCCCGCCTGGAAATTACCTTCGCTTGTCTGCAAGGGCAACCTTGCAGGGCGAGCTGTAGGGTGAGATGGCAAGGTCTTTGGTTGTGCCTCGGCAGGTATCCATCGCATGCTTCGGCTGCCAGTCCTGTCAATACGCTTTTCTCCGAGGATATCGGTAAGCTGATAATCAAATTTTATCAATATAAAAGTGCTAGTATCGACAGTCTTCACCGTCGTTATATATATAAACTCAAGATTAGAAAGAGTAAACATTGCGATATTTTGAGGCGGAATGCCTGTCCCAACTATATGTGCGGATATATTTTGAGTTGTCAACCCGACCCGACTCTTCATGCTCAAGAGTTAACCGAAGCTTCATTGAATGTATTATGCGTTACCTAATGACCCTGAAATATCAGGGCCTCAATTTTACTTCAGTAGACAACCAAGTCTATTTGAGGATGGTCTGGGAGAAAACGAGTAAACGTTTGGCTATTAACTTTAGCTGTTGAAGCAACCTATTCACACATCCTAAAGATCCACCAGCCCACGAGTCGAGGTAATCATGGATCCGGGCGCAGTCACAGCTTCATAGCCTCAGGACCAACTAAGGAGTTATTCGGTAGATTCAAGAACTACACGAATTGCAGCGATCCCAGCTACACGTCTAACGAGGCATTCTTTGTTGTGGCAATCGCCATAGCAACCATAATCACGTGACAGCCCAGACCCGCGCCAAGTCGCGATGGAACCTCGAGATAGATGGACCTGCCGTTACTGAGAACAACAAACAATCGACAACACTTGGCCAGGCGCCCCATTGATCCACGACTTCAATGTAGGGTGCTGTCGCCATGGCCTCACCAAATTCCCTGTCTTCAGCGTATCATAGCGGCCTCTATCAACAATCATCTCGGCCCATGACCCGATCCGCGGTTTCACATTCGGGTTCCAGACGGTCGTCTCCGGCGCTCCACGCCGACCCCAAAACAACGTTACCACGAAACTATGCCGGCGGTGACAGCTCCGATGAAGAGGTTCCCGAACCCAAGTTCAGCGCGTCTGTGAAGGCTCTTTTGGATGGAGATGGATTGGCTTCTTCGCCGAGTCGTCGAGCCGCTTCGTACGAGCGACGATCAGCCGCCAGTGCAAGGCAACACAGTCAATCGCCACGGAACGCCTCACCCCATGATCGCTCCGACGGAAGCCCTGCCCCAAGAGTTGTGCGCATCGGCGCGATCTCCTCTGCCTCGCGATTCTCGCGCGAAGGCTCTCCACTATCAAACAGCCATAGTGCCGAGTCCGAGGCCCAAGACCGTCCCAATGATTTCATTACTCCTGCTTCTCGACCTCGAAGTGTTAGGATCAATGCTTCGCGCAGCGGTACGCGCTCCCCAACTTCCGTCTCACCATCTGTGAAACGCTCTACAGAGCGTCACTCGGGCGATGAATTTAGAAGCGCCGATCGGTCTAATAGTGATCGAAAGTCGCCACTTGATGATGACCCGATATCTCGAGTCGGATCATCCTCTGTGCTGCGTGGTCGCAACGCGGACGAGGTTGGTCCCCAGAGTTCTCTGCGAGTGAAACGAGTTGGACGACTAACTGGTTCATTTTTGAATGGACCTGCCCGCCGAGGCGTTTTGCGCCGGCAAAGTGAAGAGAACAATGAAGGAAATTACCCATTGAATGAAGATGCTCGAGAGCATGAAGATTATGATCATGCTGAATATCAGTCCCGGAAAGCATCGTCACCCAAGGTCTCATGGGCTGATCCTAGTCCACCACATGAAAGCGAGCACCGTCGCACAGAACAGCCAGCAAGCATGGCAACAGGCGAGGGTCTCTTCTCAAGATCATCGTCGCCCAAATCTTATGGGTCTCAATCAAAGTCGACACCGGGATCCTCAGACAACTCTGCAAGGTCGTCCGGCGCAAGGGAACAGCCCGCATTCAAGGTTCCTTCTTTACCACCCCTACCATCTGTCAGGGATCAAGAAAACGAACCACCGCCCACTTTCAAACGGTCAAAACCCCAGGGTTTGAACCTGTTGGACAAGCCTGAGAAGTTGTTGGTCGCGTACGATACCGATAAGAAAGATGCGGCGGAGACACCGGCAGGAAATTCACCACGTAAGATTCTTGCCATGAGGAGTAACAACACGCCTCATCGGCCGGCGCCCCCACCCCGAAAATGTCCATGCTTGAGACGGCCACAGCAAATGGCGGTGCATCTCAATCCCGAAAGAAACGAACCCAAGTTTCCATCAACCACAAGCATTTTACTCGACTCGACTGTATTGGGCGTGGTGGTAGCTCTCGTGTGTATCGTGTGATGGCCGAGAACTATAAGATCTTCGCGCTCAAGCGTGTGAATTTGGAAGATGTCGACCCAGTTACATTAACTGGATACAAAGGCGAGATTGATTTATTGAAAAAGCTCGAGAATGTTGACCGTGTTGTGCGACTGTTTGATTGGGAGCTCAACATGGACAAGCATTGTCTTAGTGTGCTGATGGAGATTGGTGAATCCGATCTGGAGAAAATCCTTGTATATCGACTCAACGCCGAAGACGCGGTTCTTGACATTAACTTTACTCGCTTCTACTGGAAAGAGATGCTTGAGTGTGTCCAAGCCGTCCACGACTACAACATCGTCCATTCGGATTTGAAACCGGCCAACTTCCTCATGGTCCAAGGACGGTTGAAACTAATCGATTTCGGTATTGCCAACGCCATTCAAGACCATACTGTGAATGTCCACCGAGAACAACAAGTTGGCACCCCGAATTACATGTCTCCCGAAGCCATGATCGACTCAAATGCATCACTCGGACTGCCGGCAAGCGTTGGCAAAGTTATGAAACTGGGTAAGCCCAGCGATGTGTGGAGTTTGGGCTGCATTCTGTACAAGATGGTGTATGGACAGCCCCCATTCGCCAAAATTGCTAAATACTACGAACGCATTATGGCCATTCCAAACCCTCGCGTCAAGATCGACTTCCCAGCCCATGGTGTTGGCGGTGTTCCTGTTCCTCCGGGACTGATCAAGACCCTTAAACGCTGCCTGCAGCGTGACCAGACCCTCCGGCCTACCATCGAAGAAATGCTCGGCCCCCGTGACCCCTTCCTGCACCCGGACGCCCAGCTTGAAGGAGCCGTGCCTGTCACTCAGGACATGCTTGGACGTATCCTGGCCAACGTTATCAATCACTGCAAAGTCCGAGGCATTCCTAAGGAAGAAGAGCTTGCCGCATGGCCTGCAGGTTTCTTCGCCAAAATCAAATCAGCCCTAGAGGAAGAAAATTCCTGATACCCTATCCGGTCGGTTTTATTTCCTTTGTTTCTCATATCAGCCTGCCTTTCCTTGTTCAAACGACTTCATGACTGGTGTTGGATGGTTTCTTTTCTACCCAAGCTTGACCCAAGCTTGACCATGCTTGATCTGTTTGACATCTTGACTACCTACTGTCTTCGATTCATTTTTCATCCCCTTGTGTATTACCCGGACGGTTTAATTGCTCGATTTGTCGAGTCGCGGTTCAGCGCAGCGTGTGAATCTTCATCTTTGTATATGACTTTCATTTCATCCTTACAGTAGAATCCGAAAACAGTTTAACCCTCGGACACACTGGCTTTCTCCACCCAGATAGCGCTAAACTAGATTCGGCCAGTAAGAGTCCCCACCATCTTTTCTTGCCGTATTTCTGGCAGATCACCAGAATTACCGTAATCACAGGTTCCGGCATGGGGCAGACCATACTTGCCGAAACACCCCGTGGCCATACACCAACTTCGAAAACGATTTACTGCCCAGACAATGACCGTCTGTTTCTCGAGTCGTAGGACTGGAGCCCTTTTATTTCCAGAACAGCTGCATGGTGTACGACACTGTATATTACAATAAAATCTGATATACAGTGGCACGACTAACGCCTCCAACCCCCTCACAACCCCCCCTTTCGTTATGTCGCTTTATCTGCCGATCCAAATTTAGCTATCATCGACTGATACTTAATACACTAACCGTTTAGTTCTGATATAAGGCCCATAGACTGTTCAAGTTTACGGATATATACATTCTCGCAATGGTCAAAACCCACGAACACCTTATCCAGTCCCTATGTGACCTCGAAATTCCAAAGACCATCCGGCTTTCCCCAGACCGCTTAAGGATCCTGTAATTAACTGAACTCACCTAGGGTTATCGTAAAGGGAAATATACCGTCTCCACCCTATGGCTAGCCTCCGCCGGCTATGCAGACTCTTCGGTATAGCTCACCCTAGGCCTCTTTCGCGACTACGCCCCAACATAGAGCCCGGATAGAAAAGCGGTCGCCTTTATATCGGATCGTGCGGGTGCCGGCGCTAAGTGGGCTATATATCTCTTACCATTGTAATAGGGGGGTGAGGCGTACCCGATAACGCCGGTGCAGAACGCAAGTCCAATCGAAGCATTCGCCTTCTTACCTGATGGCACCCACGTTGCGTTCCTCTCGGCCGACGAGGAGGTCCAATCTGCCTCGGCAGGAGACGGCGCCCATAACGTGCGGGCTTGGGGCGAGGATTGGCGATTTACGCGTCTGAGGGTCGTCGACTTGCGTACTAAGCGAGTCCTATGTGCCAAGCTCGACAGGCACGTAAAGAGCGTCTGTTAGAACCCACAGGGGACTCGCATTGGTTTCTTAAGTTGCCTATCGCCCGATATCGAAGAGTCTTACCTTACCGGGACGACTATCTCAGCTATTGATCTCGGCCTTAGCTCCGTGGAAGAGTTGTGCCACTTCCCTGAAATGGTCGTTGACCTAACATGGGCTGCTAACGGGAATATATACTTTTGCGGAGGTATTCCCGCAGACAAGATATTCGCTGGCTTCGGCGCTTATCGGATTGACCCTACCACTAAACCTCACCTGTATAAGTAGGTATGTTTTGGGGTAGAAGATAACTCTATCGGCCTTATTAAGGGCGAAAGTGGTGCAATTTTCGTTAAGGTATAATACCGGCTAGAGTCTTACGTATATCTGCTCGACGGCACGGTACTATATAGTAGGAAGGAGGAGCTCGAAGTATTCGACGCTATAATAGATATCGATAATAAGTTTGTCCTTGCCGTTGCAACTTCGGACGTTAACCACCCTGTCGAGGTCTTCACGACATTCTCCTCCGATGGCGCGATAACGCGAATGTCGAATCACGGACAAGAGTTCGCAGGCCGTCGTTTCGGGACGTGTAAGTTTTTGACGTGCACGTTAACGGACGGCGAGGTCGAGCTAGATACCCTCTATTTAATCCCGGCCTCTTCCTCAGTCGGCGACCACCGTCGCCCGCTAGCAACCGCGGTACTTATCCAGGGCGGGCCTAACACTCGTCTCACCAATGCCTTCAACACCTACTACTATATGCTTACTCTATAATTGCTGTCGCTCGGCTTCGGAATTTTGCTGCCGAACTATCGTGGAAGTAGCGGACGTAGCCAGTCTTTCGCGTTCTACTCTATCAGCGGGCATGGCGTATATGATTATTCTGATATAATAGCGCTCACGCAGTGCGCGATAGACTAGGGTTATGCGGACAAAGAAAGACTGTTAATGGGTAGATAGAGTCAAGGCGGATTTTTAATACATCTTTGTAGTGTAAGTAACGACTTATATAACGGTAGTTAGCGATTCCGAGCCGCCGTATCTGGTGCTAGCATCTGCGACATCGATACTATAGCCTTAACCTCCGACCTTAGCTCCTACTTCGAGCCTAAACTCTCGCGCGACGGTATAGCCTGGAATATAGACTACGAAGATATACGTAATCGCGCTGCGAGCGCCTTCTAGGCATTTAAAGACGCTACACAGCGAGCCTATCTTGAGAAAGCTACTATTATGCTACCTATACTAATTTTATACGGCGAGACGGACGCTCGGTGCCCTATATCGCAGGCATGGGGCCTGCGTCGCGCACTACTTAGCTACGGCTTGCCCTTCGAACTAGTCATTTACCCCTCCCATGGACACATTTTTGAGGAGCAGATGTATTGGGTAGATATAGCGCTCAGAATCAGCCGATGGTGCGAGAAGTACATCGGTGGTGCATCATCATGAAGCAATTAGCACTTATAAGCTCTATACAGTTATACTCTCTAGCTTAGCCCTAACTCCCTACTTTGGCCGTACCCCTCCAGGGGCACTAGCTGTCACACGTTGCTAACTAGTCCTGGTGAGTAGGTGCCTTGGGCAGTACGATCCCTGAGATGGTAATACAAAGGAGAAGCTTAATAGCTTACCAGGTTAGCTATCTTCAATAACACGACACTTAGTTACGCAAGGAGTAGATGGAGGACGCCTGCGGAGAACGAGTGGACAGCTGGAGTCTATCAAGCCAGATCATAAGATCTCCGGGGTAAGTTTTCTACAGCATTAACACAGCAGTAGTACAGCTTTCGTCATATAAGAGGGAGATGAAGACGAAGACTACGAAGAAGAGGAAGAAAGCGTGAGTGTCCAAAGGGGTCATCTGTTTTCGAATCCTACTGTACGCTTGCAGTTTGCGAAGCATTGAGGTCTTCGGAGGTTTCCTGTCGATACCGCATTTGATGACTCTGTTCATCCAAGTTTAGAACTTGATCTCGGCATATCGATGTTCCACCCTTTTTCTGATAGACTCAATCAAAGTCCTCTACAATTCTTTAAACATATGCTCGTACAAGGTAACCTCATCATGAACTCATCTTTGATATGCGTTTAGCTAACTAAACCCCAAAAGGGTGAAGTATGCGGGAATACTTTTTCGTCCAAAGACCAGATATTCAAATACTGCGCCAGAAACACCGAGAAAAAACGGGAGGGTCTATGTCAACCATATGAAGCACGGAACGACTCAATCACAGGAATGCCCGGGGGCATGGTGGTATCGAAGAGAGATGAGTCTGAGTCTGCCAGGAGTGTGAATCGAAAGAATGCCGGAACAGATCTAGACGAGAAGGACTGCGTTGACACAACCGTCGTTCTCGGGCCTGTGGTGGTGTTAGAATCTTTTCTTGAGTGTGGCAGCGCGACTGCTAGGACTTACACGTTGGTAATCTGGGCCCATTTACCCCATACGACCTTACCACTCGTGGTAACGAGACCAAGTTCGGAAACGTTGACTTCGACGATGGTACCCTTAGTCAAGACACCCAGCTGGGTGTACAGAGGGTTCTGGGGATTTTTCTTGACGGACAGGATGGGAAGCTGAACAGTGACACCGAGTTCGGGGCTGGAAAACCGCTGTTAGCACATTTGTTTCCCACCAGGTATTGCCCCCTACAAGAAAGGTCTTGACGTAGAGAATCATGAGAACATACTGAGTGACGTTGGCCTTCTTGTAACGCAGACCCATAGGACGAATGAATCGCTCGTACTTGACGGGACGACGAGTGAAATCGCTGCCAACGAAAGTAGGCTTGGTGATCATGCGCTTCCAGGACTTCTTGTGGGTCTTCTTTCCAGTGTTGACAACCTTGAACATCTCCTCCTCACTGATACCCTTCACCTTGGGCAGGGGAACGGCGAACTTAGCGGCCTTCTCAGCACGCTTATCCTTAATAGCACTCGACAAAGCCTTGGCGTTGGTAGCCTGCGAACGATCGAGCAGATACTGGGGCAGAGGGGTCTTGGAAGGCTCGTCGGGCGCGGCAGACTTGACATTCTTCTCCTCCTGCTCCTTGATGCGCTTCTTCATCTGAATCTTCTCTTTGTGGCGCTTCTGCTGGTACAGCTTGGCCCTCAGACCGCGCAGGTTCTGCGCGTCATAGGAAGCCTTGTGCGACTCACGAGCTGTACGCTTGCGCATACGCTCATCGTGATCCAGCCGCTTTCCATGCTGCTTTTGCCAGCGCTCGATGTACCTGATTAGGGTCAGTTTTTTGGGGGTTTGGTTATCGGGGTGGTAGGCGGGGAGGGACGAACTCGTTCTGAGGCTGTAGGCGGGAAAATCGTTAGCTTCTGTGCGACAACGAGCAGGGACACAGTGTATACTCCAGGGACGTACCATTATGAATGCAGAATGAGCAGAACTGGTGGGATGATAGAAGTTGGAGTTTGCTGCAAGATCTAATTGGCACCGAAAAAGTTGTTTCGGCGGCAGAGATAGCGGCCACGTGACTGTCTTATCGACAACAGTGGACTTTAGCTCCACTCGGACAACAACCACTTGGACAACAAACAGGTCTTACCATAAAGAAAGAGGCGTTTATCAAGTAATTGAAATTAGATGAGTTCAAAGGCTGTAGGAAATTAACTCATCAGTCCTTACGCTTCACAAATCTTCGAAAGAGACAAAATGTTCAGAGAGTATGAATTCCACGTGACTGTACGGTTGCCGGAGCGGCCACAAATGCAGTCGCTGATTTTCTCGACCAAACGGAGATCCGCTCTTGCATCTCGACAGCCCAAACACAGCTACTCCCGCAATTCGCCTTAGAGCACCCCGGAGAGTCCAGCAAAGATGTTCTCACGCTCTGTTCTGCGGAGCCTCATCTCCGACCTACGATGCACCGCCTCAGCAGGTCCCCTGCAGCAACGAGCATGCTTGCACCAGACCGCGTTGCTCCGGGCATCGCAACAAGAAGCCTCATCTCAGTCCTCGTCCCCCAACCCTGATACACCATTGAGCGCTACTCCCCGAGCGCAAACATCTCAGCCTGATGCCCACCAGGGTGTCAAGATTCGCACGCTCGACCCGACCACACTTATCACCCCCCGAACACGCCGCGACGTTCCAATTGAGAAGCAACCTGTTGCACCTTCCTTCGACTCTCCCCTCAAGGTTACCAAGTCCCTCATGTCTAGTCTTCCGCACCTGGTTGGCCAGACGCCACACTATGTTGTTGCCGAGCTGCACGCCCGTCCTTACCTCTTGACTGAGGGTGACCAAATTCGCCTGCCTTTCCTCATGCCCAAGGTCAAGACTGGCGATATCCTCCGGTTCAACCGAGCCTCCGCTCTCGGCTCGCGTGATTTTACATTGAAGGGTTCCCCCCATGTTGACGAGCGTCTGTTTGAGTGCCGGGTGCGCGTGACAGGCGTCGAGTCTGAGCCGTTGCGCATCAAGGAAAAGACAAAGCGAAGACAGCGACACACCAAGACCGCTAAGAGTAAGCACCGTTACACCCTCATGCGGGTGATGGATGTGCGAATCAAGTCTCCCGAGGAGTTGTTGCAGGAGGGTGCTGTGGTGGTTGAGGATACCGCGGAGGCCACAAAAATCGAGGCTAAGTCATGATATGATTAGGTTCTGGGGGAAGGGGAAGTTATCTCGGTGTATTGACAGTCATGATGACTGATTCCGAGATGTGATGCATTGGGTCTCTTTGCAGCATATTTTTGTACAGATAGATGGATTTTGGCTAATCTCTGTGTGCATTGTATTTTATCATCATTCAATTTATCCACGGATACTGGGATTTTCAAAACAAGGATTTTGTGAGCTTTGCTTCAATCGAGTTTGACTGAAGGATCTCGTCTGCAATTTTAGCAGAAGCTCAGATTGTTTACTGTGGGTGGCCAAGAGGGAGGAGTAGAATATTCTTGTTACTAAGTACTCGCAAGCCCTTAACTTCGAAAACAAGAGCACCGCCGAATCGCTAGGGCGATGAGGAACCTCTGCTGTCCCCTTTTGCACCTCGCCGACGCGTAGTATATCATTGTCTTACTCTAAGGATCGGGTATCACTTGACATGTCGAATCCAGGAAAGTAATCTGCACTCTTGGTGACCTCCAGCATGGCCGATTTGGCCCAAATCTCTCGTTGCCAGTTGAAAGCTTGGAAAGCCAGATCCATATCTACTGGATGCGCAAGCCGTTCTGGGTCAATAGCGGCGGGGTGTTCATATTTGAACCGGCAATAGGAATAGTGGCCCGGGAGAGAAGAGCTACAAGTAAAAGCTCGTTTTTGCATGATTGTGTTCGTCCTGATTACGTCTCTCGAATAGGAGAAGATATTTCTCTGCGCCATGCTATTCTTTCAAGACATTGGGCTGGTGCCATTCATGGAGGCCTCTTGAAAGAAACTCAAGTTACGCACTCGATCGATGAGTGTTCCGCAAAGCAATCGTGGAAGGAGTGTAGATAGAGCCAATGAGCTTACCGCCGTTGAAGCCATGGACCCCATAGCAAGAGCAACAATTGTCATCTCACACTAGGTCCCAGTGTCTTGATCATACTGCCGAATGAATTTATCAAGGGCAGGATACGCTGAATGTACCATGTATCTGTGTGTTGGTGTGATTTGCATCCAAAGCTTGGTCAGGGGGAGGGGAGGGGGGTGTATAATGAACGGAACTCTTATAGACCTTGTCAACGAAGAAGAAACCCGAACGGTTTTATTCTTGGGAATTCAGAGAGCACCACTAAATATAGTCTGACAGAAAGAACTCGAAATTTCATGCAAAGGCTACTCAAATCATCTCCGTAGTCTGATTTCATTCCTCACGATTATTGCGTGTGAAAACATTGATGTGTTCAAACGTGATCGATTCTTTTGGCATGTATGGGGTATCATGAGAATAGCAAGGCTCTATAATGCAAGACAAAGGAAACATCTCAAGTAAATGATTCAGGACGAGTCATAAGCCGCTCCTGCTCTCCACCCTCCAAGACCTGAGAAAGAGGACTCGTGTGACTCAAAGATGGCATTGGTGTCCAAGACTCGCGAGACAGGCCTTTGAAACTACCCAGCTCAAATTAAGAATGCCTACGCACGTGAACCGGTTGAACTGGAGCAACTGGCGGAACAGGCGAGACCGACTTGCTCTCCTCATCACCTTGCGACGAACGGCCCATCAAGGGGACTCTTTTGGGGAAAACGCAACCAGTTCTTTTTCTGACATGTGTGTTGTTTCTCTTTGGATTACCAGACCAACTCCGCAGAAGAGGACGAAGGGTAGGTAGACAGGCGCAGATAATTCCCACGGACTGTTCGATGGAAGACCATGTGGAAGGCATTGCGTTGACGTAGGTTGGATCGTCAAAGGTGTGAAAGTCGAAGCTTGTGACTCGAAGAATTGAGGCGACCACGACGCTATAAGAATGATTAGTTGTTGGTTCTCGAGTCTTAAAGTCAATCAGTATGAACTCACAATCCCCCCAGAAGAAACATGACGGTCAGAATTAGCTTCTGCCGGGCAGTCGCCTGCAAGCGCCAGGCCATTGGATACGGAAGGCAAAGAACCACAACATCGAGAAGCATGTTTGCGACTCCGTTGTATCGGAAGAATTCCACTTGATTGATACATCTTCCGGGCACAGATGGGTCCCAGAACTTGTTCACAGGCAAGCACCCAGCAATAGATGTGATGTCGCATGCAATATAGTATCCTATGACGAGGAACCCGGCTGTCCCGAGAGCCCAACGAAAGCCTTTGATAATACCGAAGATTCGATAGTATAGGAAAAGCAGAGAAGCTTTGGTGAACACAGCGTTGGTGAAGTAGATGATCTGAACGGCCAAGAAGCTCTTTGCGAAAGCCTCGACGGTTTCCACTGGAAGGTCATAGGCGTGTTGACCTGCACCCCATAGTAGAATCTGAGACCATCTAACAGCTACCATAGCCAAGTTGATGGCCTTTGACTATGTCAGTCATCCTTTCATTCCAAGAATCTGAATCTGAAATGAACCCAAATTGAATTTCAAGTACCTACCAGAGCTGTCAAAATGGTATAGTCATCCCACCAAAAACCCGCGCGAGATACATAGCGGGCAGCGAATCGTAGTGTCACAGCTATGATAGCAGGAACAACAGTAGTTGTAGTTCCAACCCAAATACGCCAGGAGATATTTTCATGTGGCGATGCAGTAGACTCCATGCAGACCGAATCTTGCCATTCGGTGCTCTGAAGTGGAGGCGCTCGACACTAGCACCGATGGCAGGTGCGCCATTCTCTATATATAATGTTTATTTTGATGAAAATCTCAACGCTTGAGATGAACCGCGTAGGTGATTCTGGAGAACTCGGCCCCGGCATCTGTCAATCACATGGCAACTCCGCGTCAGGATTTCTGCACGGCACAAGTTCGGCCATCAAGAGTGGGTCTAAATAGGGTAATTATGGGTCGGCTTTCCCGCTGCATCTGGCGCCACCGGTTCGGCTTGGCACGATCATAGACCGGCCGAGTTTCGCTTATCGCTCGAAAGGGCTCCTTTCACCACGGTTCTCGGTCGGTACCGTCGGGAATAGGGAATTCGGGCTACACGGATTGGTCGGGACTTTGTTGTTCGTCATAGGAACTGGATTAATGGCTTTGAAAGCAGACGGCCGCGCCAGGCGGACAGCTCCTAAGGTTATATCTAGTAGAGGCGCTTGGCAGAGCATCGGCATCTTCCGATGACCCTCAGCCCATGCCAGAAAAAAGTCAACGGTCTGGGCTGACCCCGGATTTTCGAAATTCGGTCCGTAGTCGAGTTTGCGAATCAATGTGCATTGTGAAAATTTAAAGGATATAATCTTTTCCAAGCGACATAGATGCCAAGCCTGGACCTGGTCAAGACTATTTTGGATCACCTGAATAGGAATGTGACAAACACATGTACATAAAAATGTGCGCAATCGGTGCCACCCGGGCAAGCACAGCTAGACTGAGTCAATGAATCATACTACATGTCTTCTATTCCTCTCAAGCCGTTTATATCATCAGGCCATTCAATAAGGAACGTGGGGTTTTCAGAGTCGCGCTAAACTATTACTAAATCGGGAAAATTAGACGGGGAACGAAAAAAGGACGTGGAATTTCATAATTACCATTACCGCCGGAGGAAAGGCTAAAATGAAACGCCGCCAATTGATGTAAATAATTAAACTTTGTGAGTTCTAAACAGATCATGGCATGATGCTCACTCTACGATGATATCCTCCAATCCCAAATGCAGTTTACAATGCAAGAGTGACTCCCGCTGCATCTGAGCATAGAGATGGAATTCGTCCGCAACGTGTGTTCCTAATGCGCGCTGAAACCCATCGAGATCAGGCTCTGCGCTTATAATGAGCTGCTTAGACTGAGAGACGTTGCCCAGGTTCGAGTTGAAGATGCCCCCAGCCGACAAGGGCAAAAAGTCCTCATAGGTCAGGGGTTCATATTTTAGGATGTTTTTGTCCAATAGAACTTGAAGACTGACGGAAGTAGTTCCCAATTTGGATATTGTCATGTCATCTTTTGCCATCCGCTCGCCAGCTGGCGTCAGCTGATAGCAGAAATATGCCAAGTTCTGTTCGCGTAGCTCTGACAGAGTGTCGGGGAATGCTTTGAAGTGGCTTTCTAAAGTGTTGTCGTAGTCATTGCCCTTCAAGTTGAGCTTTTCGGCTTCTGCATTGACTTGGTCCAGGATTTTGTCATAGAGCTGTCGTCCTGCCCGCGTTAAGGCGTATCCCCTTTGTTCCACCTCGCCGAATCGGGCGGTATGGGATCCTCTCACAAAGGTGTTGGATTGATCCCGGAAGTAGACTGTTTCCTCCAAAGCCTTGAAGCTAGTCTGTCGTAAAAGGATGGGGCAATTCCGCTTCGGAGGGCCCTCGATACGTTCCTTGGCGGGCATGCCATGGTCTCGCATCAACTGCTGTACTAAGTCAATATCGATGGTACGCGGAGTGAGATGGTTGATGTGAGAACTGGGAAAGGAGACAATATCGGCAATCAAGGGGTGTTCAGCTTTCAAAAGCATGTATTCATCGAGAGTGACTGTTGCTTTCGAATGCCAGCGGAAAGTCTCCAGACCATTCTCAATAAATTCGGAACATTCTGCTGGTGTCAAGGTTCCCTTCTCATCGACCATATCCAAGATCTCAAGAAGTCGCGGGGTGAAAATGTTTCTCTGTTTCAACGCCCGTTGAGCTAGCTCCCACGTCTTCTCCGTCAACAAATCCATTCGCAAGACTGTGGTGAATACACGAAAAGGATGTTGAGACAGGGCGTCTTGAGATCTCGGTCGAAATGCGGTTGCATGCATTGGGAAGCCAGCAAGACTTAGATCGTAGTAGCCCACTGGGTACATTCCCATCACGGAAAACATGCGTCGAATTGTGCTAAGCTCGTGGGCGGTGCCAAGCCGGATGGCTCCATGTCGCTCAACTCGATGTCGTGAGGGTAAGACGTCGTCTGGGTGGATGACACTTGTGCTTTGCTGACTGTTGTGTATTGCCTGTGTATCTGCTTCGAGGACTACGTCGACTAGATCTCCATATAAAGGGGACTTCGGCCTTGTACATTTCCGAAAGCGAGTGACAAAAGCGAGCCCGTAGATTATTCTGATCCCATGTTTGGGCCATTTTGATTGAAGACTGCTGGAGATTGTGTAGTAGATTATTGGTTATATCAGACTCGGATTTACTGAATGTCCAAGAGAAAAAGCCTGGTTCCCGTCGCGGTGCCTTGGAAGAAATAGTGTCTGATGGAACATGACAATGAACCTTACCCCTCATCTTCCTTGATAACGCTCACCCTCGCTCGGATATTCGGTAATAAACCCTTAGATTGTGCCGCGCTTTTCCGTTATCGGGGAAACCGTCGGAGCCACAGATAGGACGCATTGTCATGATCATTTGGACCCAATTATGTTGCTCACTTATCGTGGGTTCAATCTCAAGATCCATCCTAGACCCGTGTATCCTTGGTATCATCAACGAAAGGCGGGGAAAGCAAGGCTGTCCTGGTTTCTATTACGAACTTCTTATCCATGATTCGTGGCTATGACCACATCCCATGAGGCGTAGGGTACAGTATGTGGGGACAGGTTGCGTGTTGCCAATGGGATGCGGGTCCGATGGTAGACTACTGCCTGTTATCCGACTCCGATGATCGCCGGATCACCGGGGCCGTGCAACCGGATATTGTTTTCGTAATAATAGTCCCATAGCATACCTACACTGCTTCGGGTGTTTGTGTAAAGGATCTACGTGTTCAGGGTAGAAGGCCTATCGGTTAAGTAAGGAAGGATGTCTGGACTGGAGCCTAGTATGTTGATAGAAGTAAGACTGATTCACCCTCTCGATTTAAGTACGAATTAGGTCCGAGACGTACTTATCACACTACGGGGTAAACTTTCACCGCTCGTCCTTAGTATTCCTTCTAACTACCTCCCCTTCTAGAGACGATGGGCTCCGGAGGTAATCGTAAAAAAATTTCAATTTCAATTTCTTTTTCTTTTTCTTTTTCTTTTTCTTTTTCTTTTTCTTTTTCTTTTTCTTTTTCTTTTCTTTTTCTTTTTTTTTTTCTTTTTCTTTTTCTTTTTCTCCTTAACTTCTTAGAATTTATTTAAACGCTTCATTACAATAAAGCGCTGTATATAAAGTTAACGACCTTGGAGACGCGCCTATAGTTAAGATATAGGAATGTTAAATCTATCCGCTAGCGAGGTAATTTTCGCGTTTTTTCGAGATTTAGAGGCTTTATAGGTAGCCTAGCTACTGAAATGGGAACGGCTCGATGGCTGTCTGGCGATGCAGACTGGACAACACACACACACACACACTGCCTGTCTGGTGTAGAGGACGCTGGATGAGGCCGTACTGATGCCCTGTTGCGGCCTTGCTGGATAATCTTAATGCTGCATCATGAATAGAAGAAATTGGGTGAATCCTGAATGAATTGGGTAGATGACTTGTCTCTCTCTAAGTGTGTCTGGAGATGTACTATGCACTGCAGACATTAAATCATGCCTGAGGCCACACATAGGCTCATTATGTCACCAGTTCTCCCACTACACTACCTTATTTAATAGCTTCATACGAGGAATCTATAGCGTAGGTAGAGAAATAATACTAAATAACTTCAAGACTTATATTAGTGTGTAGGATAGTATTAAGATTTGGCGGACTAATACTCGGAGCGGTGTGGGTATACTATGTGGCTATCAGTCAGCGTTCCTGACAGTGACCCTCTCAAGGGTCGAGATATTGGACCCTCCACCCGCGGGTGAATGCTAGGTCCAATCTTAGCAATGGCTTGGTGGCTCAATATCAGTGATTGGCTTTTGACCAACGCTCGGGCCAAATCGCGGCCGCAAATGGCCTATGCCCAAATGGAAAATCTTTATCTTGACGTCAAGAGGTATATCCTTGATTCCCGACTCGTATGACGATGAAAAAACTTTAAGAGGATAGAGACCCAACCTCAAAGATGTTCGTGCCCTGTAATGCCAGGGTCGTACGCTTCTCATTATGTCATTGAGGCTTATCACGACCTACACAAGGGGCCGATTTTCAGGATTCTGTCGGTCTAGACGTTTCTTAGTCAACTGTTTCACATGCTTTCCCATGCGTCTGTCTATCAAACCTTAATCTGTTTTCTTCATCCAGCTGCGAAGGCGTTGAGGAAATGGTGAAGCAACAATTCTTACGTCATCATGGTCTGTGCTGAATGTCAAGGATAAGGGCGATTGGTGTGTTATTGTAATGTACCACCAGTTGCGTGGGGCTTAAAGGGAACCTTGAATCTTTATATAGCCTTCGGCTCAAAGCCATTTTTTTTTTCATTTGATAAAATAGTTGCATTCATTTTAGCATTGGCCTAAAACAAGGCAAACATCATGGGACTTGTGAACACTTTGATCAACTGGCTTTACCAAGTCTTTCAAGTCTTAATCGCTCAAATTTTTGCCCCAAATCCACGCCAACCACAATCGAGAGTCGGTGGACCTCGTATAGCAATTATAGGGGCCGGTATCACGGGAGTATCGTCCGCTGCTCACTGTGTGGGTCATGGCATCGATGTGACCGTTTTCGAGGCGAAAGGCCGTGAGCATTTAGGCGGAATATGGAGCGTGGGTTCAGCTTCAGTTAATTGATTATGGATGTTGCTCAATGACTAACTTTGCCCCTATGCAACAGCAAGTGAACAATACATCCAGTCTACAGATACACAGTGCTATGTATCGCTTTCATCCGTCGGTCCGATTTAGACGCGGGTACCCCGACCGTCAGGGCATCCTCAGAGAGGTTGAGAATCTATGGAAGCGTTATGGGCTGCAAGATCGGACTAGATTCAATGTCCCGGTCGAATCCGTCTGGTGTGATAAAGAAAGTGGCAAATGGTATGTCCAGGATCCATCTTATGGAGAATTCGATGGAATACTGGCAGCCACTGGCACCTGTGGTGATCCTAAGATGCCGCATGTCCCCGGTCAGGAGAAGTTTCACGGTCCGATCATTCATTCAGCCCGGTTGACTGGCCACGATGTCAAAGGCAAGCATGTGCTTGTGATCGGCGCTGGAGCCAGTGCGATTGAAGCTATCGAATTCGCAGTACCGCAACAGCCAGCAAAGATTAGTATCCTCGCTCGCGTGAGACTCCCATTTCTTATATCTCAATAAATCTAGGAATAATTCGAGACTAATTAAGCTATCAGGAAAACAAATGGATTATACCCCGCAATCCATTAGTCGATGGAATGCTGGCAATGAACATCTTTGGCCGGGAGACCAGTCTAGGGTGGGTTCCAGAATGGCTCCTGAAAAAGTTCTTTTATCGCGACCTTACCGATCTTGTACCGGCGAAAGCTGGTCTATATACCCAAACACCTATGTGCAACGACGCCATTCTGAATCAAGTTCGCGAAGGTCGGGTCAATTGGTATCGTGGGGATATCAAAGAGTTTCAAGAAAATGGCATTCTGTTCAACCACCGTCAGAAGGGCGTTCCTAAGGGTGGCCCAGGCCGCGAAGAACTAATTAAGGGCGACTTTTGCATTATGGCTACTGGGTTCCATCGACCCAGTTTGGGCTTTTTGCCAGATGAATGCTTCAACCCTACATATACTCCACCAAACTGGTTTCTCCAGTCGTTTCCCCCAGGGCATCCGGATGTGTGCGCAAACAACTGCACATATGTCAACGGCCTTGGCACCGTTGGAAACATACATATTGGACTTTATACTCGCATGCTGATAATGTTCCTTGTCGATCCCACTACAAGGCCCTCGCCGGCAAGGATGCGTCTTTGGGTTGATTGGACGCGATCGTGGAAAGAGCGTGCCCCAGGGGGTGCTCTTGAATTCTTCACATACAGCGAGCTTATTTCGTGGATAGTTCTGGCTCTCGCATGTAACCCTTACCGCTGGAAATGGGTGTTCTTCGTGTTGGCTAGCTGGGGTCATGCTCTACCGTCAACAACGGGCACTCAGAAAGGCCGTTCTGCGCAATATTCATCGGCTTCAAATGGTCCTGTAAATGAACGCCATACCTCCTAACGCAAGTCTCGGGCCGAGATGCAACATGGAGGATGATGAATCGAATACCCAAGCAGGCAAGTACGGACACAAGACTACTGATCTTCGAGCTGATTTTGAGAACAGGCGACGAAGACACACAATGTGACTGTCCTGCAAGAAACTGGCTTCAGTAAGATACAACCAGCTTCCGTCACGTCACAATGGGTTTAAGGTTTGACCGCGTTCGACAGTGCGGCAGGTAAATAAATTTCAAGGGGATTAGACGAGAAATGAAACGGGCTTTTTTAACGGACATTTTGATGTATTTGGGGAAATATATTAAGACATAAGGTGGTTATGTAATTCAGTATACAGCAAATGCAATGATTGGCATCGTTTCGAATGCTAGGCAATACGCATCGGAGACTTTCTTCCTGAACTAAAAAACAGAATATGTGTCAAATCTCTTAGCGTAATAGGTCTCACATGAAAACTGCCTCCTTGAAGGTGTGGATATCTTATTGAAGCACACGGAAGATCTGAAACATATATCGACTGGTCTTCACTAAGTGCTATTTATCAAGTTCAGAGATCTGTTGGTAATTCGGAATAAGGAAGGAAGACTGTAATCATGATTTGAAACAGTGTCAAAAACACCACTTTGACAAATGAGGCATATTGCACTGTATTGAAACATAATTCGAGGAGACGCACCGCCCAACGGCGCCTATGGTGCATGTGAAGAGAACATCATCAAAGCACCATCATTGAATGCGGCATACTGCAGTGAGTTGGGTAACCTTCCACTGTTATCTATTGGCTATGTTATGTTGATCATAAGAATGAACGTTTAAATTGAAAAATTCTTTCCAATATTCCCTCAGTAAATAAGTGTCATTATTTCCTCAAGAGTAAGCGAGCCGCGATACAAGGTTGGCAATATGCTCTGGCTTGTCCTCCGTCGGGTAATGACCTCCACCAGCCAGCCAAATGCCATTCACAGCCCAGTCTACCATAAGTCGAGCGTTGATAGTCTCTAAAAGAATATCTTTGTAGTCAATCAAAAGAGGATCATTGCTGCCGAAAGCGATCACCGTTTTCAAATAGCTCTTGTTTGCGCCGCGGCCCCAGAATTCCCGTGTCTTGTCGTCAAGCATAGCAAGACGGCTTTGAGCATCGAGGATGTCAAAATTTTTGGGACCACAGAGGCCCTCGAGAATTTTCCAGAATTTCTTGTATCGGACAGACTGCAGCACCGTCCGTGGCGTACCTGGAACTATATGGCCGAACCGGAAGACGCTGCTCTTTGCTGATATAGGCATCTCCCGGTAGGGAGCAGCATAGGCTTCAACATCACTCAACGCAATGTGAGGATACATGAAGTACATGATTGCCGGCTCAGGGATATATCGACCCAGTATGCCTCCGGTCAAGAACCAAATCACGTAGAGAAGACCACAGTGCAAGCTCATCTCGCTGACTCGAGGTGGCAGGAATGTGTCGAGCAAGAACAGACCTGTACATGTGCCATGAGGAAGTGAAGGTAGCGTACACAGGGCGATACAACTGATCCTTGTCAATCATAGATTCATAAAAGGATCTGAATAGGGACATGGTAAACTCACCCGCCCCAGTCGTGCGCAACAACCGTGGCATTCTTCAGGTCTGTGAAAGAGAAGAATTCCCTCAAAGTCCGCATATGCAGTTCAAAATTGCACAGTTCGGGAACTGCAATCTTATCACTCCGGCCATGGCCTAGCCAGTCAATAGCGTAAACTTCGTGGCCTTGATCAACTAAAGGGGGAATCACCTATGGTAGACACCGGTTAGACCCATCTGGACGCTTTACACAAATGAAGTTGTAGTTGGGAAGACTCACGTTTCTCCACATATAGGTCCAACTTGGATTACCATGGAGAAAAACAATAGGATGGCGAGGAGCAATGCCATTGCTACCAAATTCGGCATCGTGGGAAGGCTTCAGGTGAACGAAACGGACAGTTGCACCGCACACAGTAAATTCTTCTGTTTTGTCAGCCCACTGAAGTTGGTCCGTCCATTTGTTCACACCCCGATGCAAGTCAGCTTCGCTGAACACAAAGGTTCCGTCTAGCTGTTGCTTCGCAATGTGCTGTGCGTGAGCTCGGTATCGAGCTGTGTCTGTCACTAGTCGCCCCAGACCTTTGGCAGACAACAAACAACTAGCATTATTGAGAATAGTCGGCAGCACCTGAAACGAAATTTTGACAAGATATGGTGGTATGAGTACCAGAGCAAATAGAAGCCGAGAGAGCGTATAAGAGAACGCGAACACGCTAATACGGCCATATATGGACATAGCCAGGCCCAATAGAGATCGGGCTGAAGGCTTCCGCTCATCAAATGTTGATAGCATTATGTTTTTGCCGGAAAAGGGCCGGGAAAAGGAGGAGGGGGTCGGTTGGACGGGAGAAAATTGTTGAGCGAGTGAATGGACCTTTGATCGTTATTTAACCGTTGGGGAACAGATAATACCCAAATTCACATTTTACAGCTGCCCATGCTTTTCTTGTTATTGCACAGATTTCATGTCGGGGGTTAACGCAGGAGTGACATAATTTTGATAAGCCGGGCCCGACCAGTCGTCGACATGTGGCCGTAACTTGCGCTAAAAATCCTTCGCGCCAGAGAGTGAGGCATTAAATTAAGATTTTGACTTCTCGCGCCTCGTCAGTGAATCCACATTAATCCTTCACTTTATTCGATAGTTAAGTCACTATGACGGAAATGTCTGCATTTGGTTTCTTGCCCGGACAACGTCGTAAACCGGCTCATGGAATTCGGTGGACTCATCCATAAGACTGTTTTCAGAAGTCCTTTTTCGCGGCGCCAACCATAGTTTTGTATCTTGACATAGAACTCTCAATTTCCTGCTGTTCCTCTGCAACCTTCTAGATTGTTTCGCCCATATTCGTCAAGTCACAGACAGCTTGCCAATTCTGTGAGACCTTCTCTGGCTTTCCGTATTTGGTATATCTCTATTTTCCCAGAAGATCTAGCTACCTTGGTCATTACCAGGAATCGCCAATAAGTCACTTAGACATGATTCCTATACTGGAAGATAGAGAGAACGATATCCGTTCCCGACCGTTGCCCCACTTACGGCAGCCGATAGTTAAGTAATTATCAACTTCCGATTTTACTTCCTCAAGGAAGCGGAGTCGGGGTTCTCGTTGCTTATCTGTTTCCCTCATTTTTCATAGAGATAACCCGAGTCAATGTGCATAATTGATAATCATAACATCCCATTTGTCCGGATGATAATGATTCATTTTGGCAGGCTAGTTGGGGGCCCGATCCACCAAAGGGCCAAAACTGTGGTCTTTGCGCTCTTGACCGCGTAGGTATGCTGAGGCTTTCGGCGTAATATATTTGTATTTTAAGTAATTAATGAAGGTTCATCGACGGAAGGAAAAAGGTAAGAAGCACTCCTTCTGAGTGCTGCGGACCAGTGAATCAAGCTTCTTAGCAGCTTTTGATTTCCCATGACTGAAACTTGTGGCGTTCTTCAACTTCTGGCAACATTGTCCAAGCAAGACTCACAAAGTTTGCGTCACAAAGTTTGCGGCCGATACGCAATCAGTGACCTTGTTGATGGCGTCCATGCTGTGTTTTCGTAGGTTTGTTGATATTCACTAGGATGTCTCGTTCGTGTACCCGGTCTGTGAGTCTTCGCGGACGTCGTTAATCCTCATGCGGGCTGCCGCTGTTAAGCTTCCTTGTGGCTCCTTGTTTTTGACTCAATGTCGGCAACCAAGGCGTCTATACAATGACTGACAAAGGAGAAGACTGTGCGGCGTTGTCGAATGCCATCCGGATGGCTGGACATACGGCTAGGTCAGCACATCCTGAATCAAGAACTACGTGTATAGGATATTGATGTCGATACAGGACAGGGAATGCCTATGCATTTCCAGCTAGCCCCTATCACGTTGTCATCTAGCCCATATGCAGGCGATCAAATCATACACCTTTTTGGTCCTCTTGAAAAGCAGACGTCCTCTGGCTAGGTCAAGTAAGCACAAGAGTACAGCAATGAATAGCTTGTCGATAATTGCTTGATAGGTGGCTATCAAGGCTATTCAGTTGTGAGTTGGCCTACTCTGAGCTTTTATCTCGTTCATAACGCTCTCAAGCAAGCGACGTACGCATCGATATAGGCAGGGCAATTTGAAGGCATGGTTGTAAGCTGTGAAGGGCCAGGGAGTTTTAAGTCCTTGGGCACGAAAATCATGGTACATCCCTCAAAAGACATAGTCCAGACATTATCTCACTTTCTCCACAGGATATTTTTGAAGTGCCTCGTACCAAAGCAGCATGCTACCAATCAAAAAAGCGGCAGAGGCCCAGGTCAAGGTCAAGTAGCTCTGATAGGCACACCAGCTGCGGGTACAGTAACCAAACGAGGCCGCCAGGGTCCAGCCTATAGACCCGATCAGGTTCCACAACCCAATATGCCACCCTAGCAGATGTGGCGCCGGGGTGTACCAAGTTGGCTGGGTCTCCAGTATGTACAGGGCCGAGGAAATAATAAAGAAGACACCGCCCACAAGATAGGTCAGATAGTACACGCCCTCAAGAACACCCATGCTCAGGTTGTTATATATCCAAGGGAGCGTACATATACCGCAAACGTAGAATATGGTAGCGCCAACGAACATTGAAATGGAAGCCATGAATCCTATCTCGTGGAAATAGTGCGTCTTCAGCTCGTGCCAGGTAGGACACCAGGTCCATTGGCGTTCCGGCGGGGGTGATTGCTGCGGGGCGGGCAGCTGCTGCCTCACTGAATCAGGCCTGCGTCTCCGCTGGTGGTGATGTTGGCAGCTATAAACGTCGGCTTTGGCGAATATATCCCCGAGGGATCCACTATCGTCTCCTTTGAGAGCTTGGTAGAGGGCCCATCCAAAGCATCCCGTACGGTTCTCGTTGCACGCTTCAAATACAAGAAGAACCGCTCCGATCTGGAACAGCGTGGCTCCGACAAATGAAAGTATGTCTCCAGCCGTGGTCTCGGTGGAAAACTCGGAGGCTGGAGCTACGAGCGGCAGCCAATAGAACAGGCCACTGATTACGAAAAGTAGGCATCCGACGGAGAAAAAGACGCCGACTAGGTAGGAAACGTCCCAGTATGGGCATTCGGTGCACATACGCAACAGGCCACGGCTGACGACGCGGAAGCTTGCTGTTGAGTCCGGGTGGAAAGAGTCGACACCCAGCGGGTGTCGCCCTTTACGATTGTCTCGAGACCTCCAATTGATGACCACGCCAGGCAATGCGACTTGGGTTGCATAGGGATGCGGAATCTTGTCCTCGAGCAACTTGGGATGCAGCTGCGCATGTTCGTCCAGCTGAAAGCGCGCTTGCGTTGGGTTGAAAAAGGGAAGCGGTCCACGAACCGTGTCGGATTCGAGGTGGACACCAACATGTCCAGAAAAAGGCGGAGGTCGGGCTGGGGATTCAAATGAAGCATTCCGGGGCACGATAGTTTTGCTTTAAAGAATCGCGCGAGATGTATGACATATGGCAGGTAGAACGTGAAGGAAAATGTATAACGAGGGTAATTTTCGCAGGGCGATAGACCTTAAAGTATGGAAAGATGACGATGGGCAAACAGTGTATGGCCCAGAGCAACTTGGATTATGCCAAGTTCCAACGAACTTAATTGTCCCCAGAATAAATTAGCAACTCACTGTAAGTCTTATTATAGGTTACCTTAGTTCGGTAAGCCGGCTGCCGCATAACATTACAGTTTACGCTAATCTCAATTAGCCAAAAGCGCCAGCCACAAACGGCCCTCTTATTGCGTCATTTCTGGGGTTCCTCAGTAAAGATCATTGCCACGTTTGCCCCGTTCGCCCACATTTACCTCCACCCGTGCGACAGATGGTGAATACTCTAAGTGTGAACACCAGACTTTGTCAGTCCGGCTATGCTTAGCCCGGCCTAGCGTGAATTTGGATGATGTTCCGTCCAGCGCACAAACCAGACTAGTAGAACAGCGTGCCGCAAGCACAATTGAGCTCCTTAGATACTGTTAGAGCGGCCCCTGGGCTGCCCGTCTATAAGCCTGGGTCACATTTAAGATGGCTTTGTTAAGACTCTGTGGGCGTTATCCTTTTTAACTTTGACCAATGATTGGACTGTCCGCCAGCTCTTTGAGACTCAGTCGCCATTAGCTGGCGGGTTTATCACGCTCCGCTTCTTTGTATTTGGTAGCCATTCAACGTTCACTCAACAGCAAGGTTTCCAGTCACTGAAACGATACGCGTGGCAACCAGCAAAGTCCGGATGTCAAGTTTCATAATCGACCACGGGAAAGTGCCTTGTTGTATGCCGTGAAGTACGGAATAAATGCTACTGTGGAGAGCGTGTCAGAGGAGCGGCAGCTCTGCTTGAACCTCCAACGCGAATGAGGCCAGCCTGCTGCTCGATCCTGGGCTGAAAAGCGAGAAAGAGAAAGTCCCCGTCATCAAGAAACGTAGCCTGTCTTGGATCATGGGGTCACAACATGGCAGATGACTTGCTTGTAGTAAGTACCCTGTCGTGGAAGGGCTTGGGCTATAAAACTTTTGGTCAGAACAATTATTCGATTACTTAAACGCAAGACTAGGTTCTAATTGAAGACTCTTCTAGGTCACCAAGGCGTGTGTGCCGGATATTCTGGAGTAATGGAGTGTCTGTTTTCTGTTAAAAAGTTCCGAGATCAATATGGATCGTGATTCATGATGCGATCTATGTCCAGTCCTGTCTATATCCAATCCTGACTAGTCCGTAATTTCCAAAAAGGAAAAAAAAAAACCAAAAGCCTTGCAAAGGGTTGCCTGCACTTTGCAGTTACATGAGTACATGCCATCAGTTTCAATAAGTATCCATCATGTGCATCATCCTTGAGATGTGCAAAAACGCCAGTAAATCAGATCGTGAGGGGTCGTGTGCGAGAGAGGTGTGAATGGGAGGGTGGTGAACATGGGAAGAAGAGAAAAGTATGTAAAGGGTTGAGGTAGAGGGATAGAGATGATAGGTTTAAAGGGGTTGCATAGAGGTGTCCTGCTCGTCGATTTCGCTGACCGATGTAGCTGGAGATGCCAGACCCGAAATGACCGAGGACGAAGGCCCTGTGGCTTGCATATCGGTATCGGCAAGAGCGTCATCGTAGGCCGACATATGGTTCTGACGAGCGGGCTGCTTCGCCGAGGATGCCATGAGCTCGTCGATGCCGGGCTTGTCCGGGACGTGCTTGTCCAGCATCGTCTGGTTGTCGAGGCTCTCGAGTGCGAAGCTCATGAACTCAGCATTCTTGTGACTGACACTGAGAGTCCAGCGGTACTCACAGAGACGGAGACGGTAGAATTCCGCCTCTTCCATGGCCGGTGCAGTGATACGAAGTAACATACCAAAGGACCCGATCAGTGAGAAGTTCGTACGTGCGGAAGCGGGCCAGAAGGATCGCAGGTGTGCTGGTCGCAGACGGTTCACAAAGTCCATGGCCGAGATGAGACGGGTCTTGGCAGCGGAGCGACAGATGTGAGCGAGGTAGGGATCGGTGCCGTTGTCTGCTATGGAACGAACGATGCAGCGGTGGAGGGTGATCTCGGTAGCAAAGTATGCAAGATGAAGAGCGCCATTGCGGGCATGTTCGTCGGTGATAGTCTCCACGAGCTCACCGCTTGAGGACTCCATCTTGAGGGATGCCGGCAAGGAGGAGAACCATTCTTTTAAGCGAATTTGAGCCGGCTTAGCCTTCTCCAGAATGATCCGCGTGCGCTGATTTCCCGCAGCTCGGAAATCCTCCACGGCCTGGAGGGTGTAGAATCGATCCAGGATATCCGACAAGATGGTCGTAAGAGCGACCATGTGACAGAACAAGAGAGGTCCATGTCCGACAGCCGCCTCATCGTGTGCAGAGTCGGTACCGTGCAAGAACGCATCGGAAAAGTCCTGCTCCACGAGATCCTTGACGGTCCAATTAAAAGCAAAGATCTGCGAGGGGCGGCCATGGACAAGCGAGGACCACTTATCCTGCATATACAAGGCCCATGCAAGTCGCTTCCGGAGGCCTTTCTCCCAGGTCTTCATCCGCCAATTAGAGCAATCCTGGTGCAACCCAAGCTCGAAGCTTGCGGTCACCAACTGACCATTCAGTGACGCCGTGGCCAAAGTTGACTTCTGCGTCAACAATAACCCAGCCTGAATCGTCGAGATACTCGGGAACGGTAGAGAATCCAGCAGCAATTTCAACGCCGCGCTTTCCAGCCGGGCCGCATCGGGCTTCCGCGCTGTCTGTGTCGCCGCACCCACATCCACGAACTTCAAGGTCAGCACGTACACGGCCGCCAAGAGCAGTGGCGACAACTGGCGACGATCACGATATGATTGGCGGAAGGCATCTTCCATCAGGATGGGGAAGGAGGGGTGCACGTGCTCAAAGAATTTCTCGATCAGCGTGGCCCCGTAGGGAGCAACCAGGCTCTCAATGGCGTCTAGTGACACGACCTGCGAGTCACCGATGGGAACAGTGTTGACGACTCTCATGAAGGTCCCGTCGTCCGCACACCTCCGAATCCGGGAGGAATGGACCGTGAATTCATCGTACTCGTCCAGCGGCAGATGATCCAGCAAGGCAGGTTCCAATTCGGTGGTCATGCCAATGTGCTGAGTGGACTGATTGAAGAAGCCCGGGCGGATCATTGCGCCCTGGTGCAGGCGAGGAGCCTCCTTGGAAATAGAAGATGGGGTGGGACGTTTAACGGGGTCCGCATGCTCCGCCGCGTCGAGTTTTCTCTTCTTCGTAGGGTTCTCGCCGGTCAGGGTAAAAGTGCAGTCCTGGCGGTGAAATTCACACGAGTAACACTTGTTGACCATCTCATTCATGGCGCACCTGCTCTTTCGTCGAAGGCACGCGTCGCAGCTAGGCCCATTCCGGCCCTGGGCCCCAATAGAGTCGAGTGGACGGAGATGGGGGACGGAGACAGGTTCGGGGTCGAGGTCGTCGTCAGGGCTCGTCGTAAATCGGGAGAAACGGATTGAGAGTAGGTGGGAAAAGCAGCCGAACCCGCTGGAGAAGGCTGGATCGTAATGACGGTGGCCATGGGGGGCGTGAAATGATAAAGGAATAGATAGGAGATAGAGAGAATTGATAGCCGTGCGATTGAAACCGGTCACGTAACCTGACAGAGTCCGGGGCAGCAGCCAACTCCACACTCTGGGGAATCCGATTGGGGGGTTCTCTGGTGCTCACAGCGTTAGATTCGTCGTCACTCTTAACCGACTTTAGATAAGACGGTGCTCCGATGGACGGGATGGACTCACCAGATATGCCCTTATCACGGAGAGAGGGAAAAAAAAAAGGTTGCTATCTCCAGGGATGATCAGAGTATAGAACCCGAGATTTAAAAATCAAGCAGAAGCACCCGCCAAAGACTGCAAGAGAATCAAATGGCGGATCGTTCTCTCCGTCATTCCTACTCTTAAGAGAAAAGAAAAAGTGTCAACGTCCGGACAAGTGCACTGTTAGAGGTGCGAGTCATAGTAAAGAAAAGGGAAAAAGGAAAAAGACAGATGATGACATCGCAAGTATAGAGCAAGCGCGAAGCTTACCCGAAGGACCCAGACGATCAACGATTCGGTTTCGTAACGAGAATTGGCCCTGGGCCTGTGAAGGCCTTGAATTACTCGTGAATTATGAAGTCGAAATTGTCAACTCTGATAAGACCCCCCGAGCTGATTGGACACCCGGACGAGCCTCCCCGGCATTACGTACAGACAATCCGACCGTCGACGGTACTTCGCCCAACTCCAGGACACTCCGCCTTGCTGTTCCAGGGATATCTCTCACATGCGAGAGGCTACAGGACTCGGTCGATCCGGACCCCCCCCCCCCCTTTTTTTTTACCTAAGAATATATCATGGTTTCTTGGTGTAAGGGGATCCGGGATCGCATCCTGGTACATTTAGAACATTACAACGGTCCCACATTGGAACAGCCACTCGCACGAGTAAACCTACGACCAATCAGAGCACGGTGATAACATCATGGGCAGAACCAATCAAGGAACCAGATCTCCCCAAGAGGAGAGAGTTAAACATGCGAACGGCGCCCCGCCGTGGAGAACGGAGAATGTGAAGCCATCCCCGGCACATGTGCCTTCTTACTCGAAAACACTTAACCCCGACGCGGCTCCTGATTTCTGTCCCCCGACTGAACCCCGGAATTCCTCCAGAAAATGGAAATGCTAGCAAGAAAACGCCCAACTCCATGCTCCATGACCCCCATCCCCATAGTCTTATTCTGTAAAGTTCCGCAACTTGGTCAACTCGTCCAACAGCTCTTGGAGATCGGCATCCGTGATCTTGTTTTGAAGACTGGGGATCAGCGACTTCGCCTCCTCGGCATTGTCGCAGCACAAACTGCCTAATTCCGGGTTAGATGGATCATGCGATTGGAGCGGGGCCCTCCCTGACGCCACAGGGGACTTTTCGGGAAAAGAGGGAAATCTAGGGATTCAGGCATAAAGGCCATCAGGCACCAAGGCCACCAGGCACCAAGTCATTGGTACTTACCCAGCTGTGATCGCTCAAACATCTCGAGCTCCGTATGTGAGTTGAGTAGACGTTCCACCGCCTTGATGTTCTCCTCGTCCTTGAATCGCGCAAACACGTCCAAATAGTCGAGTGTCTTGGTCAAGTTCCTGTCATTTGTGAGTGGTCGGTCGGCTCCGAGCGTGGCAGTTCGACATACTCCGGCTCCTCGTACTTGTTGCCCCCGCGTCGCTTGTTCTCCAGCACCTTGTGAATGACAAGTCGGGCTTCGGAGAGTGACAGTGTGTGCGTGTGCTGGTCAGCACCGAGCTTGAGCGTAGACGCGGCTTCGAGCTCGCCTTGGGGGAGGGTACGCTTGCGGTGCGTGGGCGGGGGGAGTTGAACGCTCATGTTTGCGATCGACAAGAAGGAGAGTGCGAAAGCGCAGTGCACTCTTCGGCGATGGTTGATTGGGGGGGGATTGGGCTGCGGGCGTCGATGCGTTCGGTCGTCGAGGCTTCTGTGCGGGTTGAAAGTCTGCAGGTCGCCCGGCAGTAAATGGCGGTGAGTACACCGCCCTTTAGATTAGGAAAGAAGTCGGTTGGTTCTACCAGGCTACGGTACATGAAGACTGAAGTTCAGTCCGAAGTCTGTTCCGGGAGGGTCTGGTTAGGGTATCGAGTCTGCATTATAGCTCAGTGATAGCTCAGCTAAACCACTTAAGATCTGCAAACAATCTCTCCAAACGCCTGGTATGCAACATCGTATGTACTTGGAACTTTTAAACCTTTCGGAATGCGACCTCCGCGGGCAGGCGGAAGCTGGCGCAGAACATTTGCTTGTTCGGACTGACCAGACGGACATTGTAAATGTCAAGCTCAATAGCAGCATTGCCGCTGCCCCCAACACGGTCTTCGTGGGTGATGGTATAGCCAATGCGCTCGGAAATCCGCTGGCAAACGTCGATGTGATCATCGACCTCGTTCTCGGAGTGTCCCGAGAAACAGTAGACGTGGACCATGGGCAGGAGCTGAGAGGTTTGCGGGGCGAACAGAGCCTCCTTGCCGGTATAAAGACCCTGGAATGCGTCAAGGAACTCAATGGCGGTGGCGGGGAGATTCATGACATAGTGGTCGACAATAGATGGGCGAGTATACACCTGAGGAGGTGGCGAAGGCTTCTCCTCTTCCGGCTTCTCCTCAGTCTTTCTCCTCTTCTCTCTGCGTTTCTTACCTTCGATAGTGACAGTGACCGGCTCAGCTTCCAAAAGGGCCTTTGCCGAATGGCGAATGAACTCTCGACCGTCCATATTGAACGGAGTAACAAAGTCTTGAACGCGGTTACGCTGAATAGCATCTTGCATGACCTCATAGCCGTGCGGGTTCAAGTCATTACCCCAGACGAAGATGCGCTTACGTCCTGCAGGCACAGCAAAGGGACCGACACCCGCCATGACATCGCAGACCATCTGTCCAGGCTGGAACTTCTCCACAAGTCGGCGGTGCTCAGTCTCCAGACGACTGTTCCAGTAAACACGCGAGTAGTCGAATCGGAACTCGCAATCTTGCTCATGCTGAATGACGTTCAGGTCGTTGTCGCCGGCCAGTAGCTCGAAGGGGAAAGTACGGAACTGGCTGTGTGAGCCAACATCTTCGGTCTTGTTAATCACGGTACGGATAGCGGGGTTCTTGTCCATTAAAATCTGAGCAATGATGTGCTTGTACGGCAACCAATGCGATCGGAGGTTCAGGTGCACTAGAGAGTTAGTTCGAAAGATTCAATATCCCCCTCAGTCGGGCAGAAACGTACAGACGTGCCCCACTTGCGTGAAGCCTTGAGGGACTTCGGGCATTTCCTCATTTTGCGGTAAGATCGAAGCGGCGATCTCAGCTTGAAGGTAATCAGCACTATAGCATATATATCGCGCATATATCGAACGCATACCGTATGTCCAAGAGTCGTAGTCAAGTTCCAAATTGTAAGGCATGATAGCCACGGTGCCCTTCTCAGCCAACTCCGTAACAGTAGGCGACCATGTCGACTTGTCTGTGCATTCAAGTCAGCATCAAAGTCTCACTTCGAAAACCAAGACCAAGAGGCCTCGTGACTCACCATCATGCTTCATGTCCTCGCGCAGTAGAAGTGCCTTCTTAACACCATCCTGATCCTGTAATTCCCGCACAACATTCAACCGCGGTAGAACGAGCAGCTCCTTGTTACTTCCAAGGACCTTGCGCACGTGCGAGATTTCTGAATTCTTGAAGATTTTGGCCGCGGAGACCGGCACCGTTTTGCGGAAGAATGACCGGTCCAGTGTGCGCATTGCGCGGTTGACGGGCGGACGGAACATTTCAGGAATTTCGCGGTGAGCCTGCTGGCGCACGTCACTGTTCGACTCCATCGAGGGAAGGCGAAGGCCTGAACTTGAAGTTGAGAGGATGTAGCTGGGCAAAGGCGCATTGGGCGAATAATTTGTGTTTCTTATCGATATCGACCACGTGACGCCATTGGCGATCTATGAGCCGCATTGCACCATTCATCACTTTTGTTCTTTCGTAGACATAGGCGAAAGGGATTTACTGAAGGCTACTTTTAGGCTGCTTTGATTCTTGATACAAATAATGTCCAGATTTTCCTAGTCTTGATACCGCCTTGACGATAATTTTCCTCATCGATAAAAACATGAAGGGTTGACAAGAGAGACCAAAGTCATAAATCATTAGAGGTCGTGAGAGAACAACGAATTCTTGAGAATCAAAGATGAGGGTTCAAAGTTCAGTGTTCAACGTGAAGATTAAAAATGGTGTCAAGAGAAAAGTCTCAGCGTGATCATTCTTTGAAGGAATCAATGACAGACAGGTGCATCGCATTGTGCGCCTCGAGACTCATGTTTTGCTCTTTCAACCTCACATTCTCTTGACTCAATCGCAGGTTTTCCTCCTTGTGAAGAGTCCTTTCCTTCTCAAGTACTGTGCGCACGGCGTCCCGACCTTTGATCGCACCGTTCAACTTCAAGTCGTGAGTATTGAGTAGCTTCAGAAGCTCGTCGCGCGCTTCATTAGGCAGTACCACATCATGCTTTTCGAGGACTGCAGTAACCTGCTGTGCCAAATTCGACATATCAGACTTGGAATCTGTGCTCAGCACATCCCTGTATTTAGTTGGAGTCGGCGTCATGCTTATTTCGGCCGAGGATGGGAGATGTCGACCGGACCGTGATGTGAACGGTGTTGCGAGTGGAGATAATGTGCTGCTTGATTCGTCGTGTGAAAAGTCGAATAGCTTACGCTTTCCTGGTGACGTCGTTGACGAGGTGCGGGCTGCTTTCTGCGGCGTCTCGGGGTTGAAGTTGGGTTGAGATAATATCTTCTGCGTTGAGTTCAAGACCTCAGACAACTCTTCATTCTCCTCTGAATCAACATGCCAGCCAAATTCATCCGTATCCTCGGTCATCATCCGCGCCTTTGCACTCTGCGGTGGTGATTTGAACTGGCGGGGTGGGACACCAATCACCCTATGCTCGGTCTGAGGCGTCAAAAGGCCGTTGCCTGCACGGTATGTTTTTTTGGAAGGAGTGCAACAGCTGGCATCACGGTTGTCGAGCTCGGAGCGAGAGTTAGCAAGGATGGCCTCCTTCTCACGTATTTCAGCTTCATCAGCCCAAAGGAAGAAGCCGCACTGTTTCCCTGGGGGGTTCTGACAGGTCCAGACTGTTGGAATCAGCATAAATTACCCACAGAAAGCAATGCGTCAGACTGGCTATACTTACAGTATCGTCCTTGGTTCTTCCCGGGCTTTTTCGTCTCTCGTTTCACCGCGGGCAGCCGTTCCCGGCAGTTGCACATCCAGATGCCATCTTGGAAGAGCCCCTTCAAGGCCACCGCGTTACGCGGGCTCATTGGAGCTCTTTTGCTAGGAGAGAGCATGGTGGCATGCCCTGAATGTATGTAAAATCCAAGAGTGATTGGAGAAGGATCAGTATGTTCTCAGACCAGACAAGACGTCGCCATGGAAACTGCTTATCTTATCGCTACCCAACTATGGCCGCTTTCAACGAAATCTCTCGCTTCCATCGATGAAGTGATATGGTTTGTTTCTAATTCCCAATCACTTCGATTGCGTGCTTCAATGTCTCAAATAGACGCCCCAAAAGTCCACATGGTCTGAAACACCAGCGTCATTAAGTGAAACCAAAAAATGAGGCGCAGGCCGCACCGAGATCACCGACGTCATGTCCACCCCACGTTGAAACCCATCCCACTCAGCCCATTTCATACACTTAAAGTCACCCCATTCACCTCGATCAATCAAAGATGCTACCATGACTTCCCCCGGCCATGGTCAATCAACCTAGTTCTCTCTCCTCCTCCTCCCAACCGAGCTCCTAATCACAATATTCGAGTGCCTACCCAGCCCCAGAGACCTCTCCGCCCTCGCCCGCACTTCGACACGCTTCTACTCCCTCCTCAACTCGCGCCTCTACACACGAGATGCATCGCAAAACCGAAAAGCACTATACTGGGCCGCCACTCGCGACCAAAAAACCACAGTCCTGAAATCCATCTCTGCCGGCGCAGACGTCCAAACTTTCACCGATTTCGATCCTCGCATTAAAGGATGTACTCCTCTCATGCTCGCCGCGTATCATGGGAGTAGCGAAACGCTTCAGCTACTCCTCACAATCGAAGATATCAATCCAAATAGTCGGGATAGGAAGTACATACGGCCTCCGATATCTTGGGCGATCAAGCAGAACCACATGGCGATCGTGCGCGCGTTGTTAGATGATGAACGACTGGATGTCAATCTCGAGGATAAGTGGGGGGATACGCCACTCATGGTTGCCGTTGAACATAATCCGAGATTTATTCCAATGTTGTTGCAGCGGGGAAGGGCTGATCCGCGTGTGATGAACCGACAGGGCGCGACGCCGTTGTCTAGGGCTGCGATGCTGGATGTTGACGCGGATCTGTTGCTTGCGGCGCATGTTCAGTGTATATTAGAAGGTGATAATACAGCTGAGCATTGCCAGCATGTTTTTTTTCATGCCGCGATCGTGGGGCAGCTGGATATCGTGGAGTATTTAGTTTCATACTTCGGGAGCAAGCTTGATCCGAATGGGGAGCGCGATGGGCATGGGCGAGGCGCTTTTGCTATTGCGGCGGAGCGGAACCATCTTGATATCGTGAGGTATCTGTGCAAGTGGGAGAAAACTAATCCGAATCTCAGTGATAGCTGGGAACATGATACGCCATTGTTCCGTGCTGCGAAGCATGGCCGGAGGGAAATGGTGATTGCGCTGCTGGAATGTGAGCGTGTCAATGTCGAATTGGGTAATGTGCGCGGGACAAGGCCACTTGCCATTGCGGCGGCGAACAATCATGATGAAATTGTGAGGTATCTGTTAAAGGGGCCGTGGCGAGCGAATGTGAATGCTCAGGATGATAATTTCCATACGCCGCTGTATCAGGCTGCGATTTTTGGCAATTTGCAGGCCGTTGATGCGTTGCTTGAGGCTCAGGACATAGAGCCGACGTTAGGGGATGGTGTTGATCATACAACTCCTCTGGATGCGGCAATTCAATACGGTCATCATGATGTCGCGGAGAGACTGCGACAATACTTGGCCCAGTCCTGACATGGCTGGCAGGCGGTACTCGTTCTTAACAATGGTAGAGCTACAATTGTACACATCGCATAAATGCTGACAAAGATCAGCTCAATGAACATGAATTATGATCAATTCTTTCTATGTAGAATATAGATATAGATGCAGTTTATGATGCGTCTCAACAAATCATCTCTAGTCAAACCATCCAGAATACCCATCATGATAATCAGGACCCAGCCTGCAAGGCCATCATTGTATCGAGGGAAAAAGCAAAACGACCATGCACGGTAGTGTAGGAGCGAAAGCAACACCGTGAATTCAAACGCAGACGTCTAGTCTGCCAGCACATGCCGAAGCATGACGACGAACGGCTCCTGGAGCTTCAGGAGCTCGGCGACATCTGGCTTAACGGGTTCGCCGGCTGTGCGACGCAGTTGATCCTGCTTCTTGATGCGTCGGCGACGCTCAGACGCAATCGGGTCATCTTGTTCGTCTTCAGCCGATTCCTCATCTTCCGAGTCGGAGGCCTCGTCGGAGATTGTGAGGTCTTCCAGATCAGCCTGGTGAGAGTTTAGATTTGAGTTATTTGGGTCAACATTGCAGGAAACACTTACCTCGTCGAGACCAAAGTCGCTACCCTTGAAGGTCGTGGCGCCTGGGATCGAATCGTTCCCAGTGCCCTCGGCGGCCATCTTCTGGCGAGTCTTATTCAGATGCCAGCGCTTACGATCCTCGTGCCACTTGACCAGTGCATTTATTTCGCTGACTGCGACGTCCCTGTCAATTTGACCGACGCCTGCGGCGCCTTGGAACAGGGCGTTCATGTCGAGCTTCCCTCCTCTCGGGCCCTTGCGCAGGAAGTCAAGAATTTCTTCGATCCATGACATGAGAGATCCGAATAGTCCATTGTCGTGGAGGTGTACCTCGTGGACGAACTTGTAGAAGTTGTCCTGGTGACGAGCGCATAAGTCGATGAAGGATTGGACAGTCTGGTTGGGATCTGCAGAAGCATCCTGGCGCTGGGCGCTTTCGATGACGGCGATCGCGTCGTCGGCAAATTTGGCAAAGTCGGTGACACTATTGTAGACATTGGCAGACTTGTAGACCCTGACGAGCGGCTCGTAGAAGATGGTAAATAGGTCGCGGAATAGTTGGAGCGTAGTGGGCTCCTCAACAATGCTAAGCATCATGGCCTTGTCCCGCTGCCGGGTGTAGAGCTTCAAGAGCTGCTTCAAGTGAGCGAACCATTGGGCGCCTTGTTGCATTTCCAGGTCCACATTGTCCACGGCATTGTTCCATGCTACCCAGCCATTGAACACTTTGCCGATTTGCTCCGGGCCAAGCTCTGGCGAGACATTTTCAGAGCGAAGAATGGCCACGATGATATCAACATCCTCGGCTTCAGCTTCCTCGCGAATCTCATTCTTGACCATTTCATCCGCGTTCACGTAGTTCTTCAGCTTATCGGTCAGGACCGAGTCCTCGACCTTCGCCACCAGCGAAGTAATTGACTTCTGGAAGTCCTTGATGCTCTCATTCAAAGTCAAAGAGAAAATGCGCTGAAGCAGCGATCGCGAACCGAACGGCTGAGCCATGAAAAGATCGAGAACACCAGTCATCACAGCAGCAGGGTTGGCAATGCGAATCACATTCTTCATCAGGGTATAAGGAACAAGGCCATGAATTCTCTTGGCTTGCGCAAACATCTCAGGAGAGTTATCCTCGGCAAGGAATACGTGGTACACGGTGGCGGCAACTTCGATACGCAACCACTCGGCAAATTTCTGATACTGTGGGCTCAGCTCTGCAATAGTCTTTTTCTCCTTGATCTCAGCAAAGAGCTTTGTTAACCCGTCTGACAGAGTGTTAGCCTCTCGCAGATTGATATGCATGTTATGCGTCACTTACTGCTCTCCACGATATCTCGACGGAACTTCTCCATGTAAACGTCCAGCTCCGCAGCGCGCTGCCTAGCAATCTCATAAAAGCGCTTCTGCTCCTCAATGCGGATTGCATCCATACCCTTTCGTCGCTCAACATCGATCAATTCTTCCTCGTTCAACTTTATGGGCTTTGCAGTTAGGAACTCCTCCACCGACTTGGATTCCGCATATTTCTTATTCTGCAGGAGCGTTCGAAGGAATGCGCGTAGCGAAACGCGCTGCTCCTCTCTGTATAGGACAGTCTCTCTGGAAACATCAGACGCACGCGGTGACCTGGCTGAACGCATTGATGCCTTCGACACTGATCGATGGATAGTTCCGGGTGCCAAGTTAAGGCCGGTGGTGGTAGATGTCCTTTCATCTGAAATACTCGCGTCTTGTGTCGAGAGAGAAGAGACGGACGAAGCATCGTCGTCATGAGAACCGAACCAGCTGGAGGAAGTCGAGGACTTGTTCTTGCGAGGCAGAGGGGGCAAGTGTTTGCCAGGGAACTCGGTACGCAGCCTCCGGTGGAGCCTGACGAATTCTCCATACCGTTTGCCGACGTAGATATCATCCTTGGCGTCTCTTCGCACGCGAATGATAAACTCAGCGTGCTGATGATAACGCACTGTGCGCTTCACGGATGTAACCCGAACGGCGGCCACGTTGACATCCCAGCCATTGAGAGCATTCCCCTCGGGCATATTGACCAGCAAGCCCTTCTCATTCGCGCCACGGTCGACGACCTCCATTTCAGAGAACTGGATACGCTCCTCGTACCCCGATGCAGTCGGGACACCGGATACCATCATCAGCTCCACCAGCTTCTCGCACTTCCGTGCCAGCTTCCTACGCTTTGTCTCCTCCAACCGATCCTCCGATGACGATACATGCTTATTGGCGAACGATTCGAGAAACTAGCGGGTGTGTCAATGATCACTTTCTCCCTCGCACGAGACTGGGGCAAACCCACCACTTGTAGCTTGTCCTGCCAGAACTGTTTCTCCTGAGCTTGGTCGAGAAAGGGAAAGTTGCGAACATGATGCACGAAGATGTAGCGAAGAATAGGAAGTTCCGAGTCAACGGGCGCGACCTCACCAAAGTCGGAGCGAAATGGTGCGCCGAATCGCTGTAGCGCCGTGGGTGAGTTCAGCTCGGAGATTTCAGCGCGAACTTGTCGGCCGATCAACTCACGCTTGAGATCTAAATAAAATTCGTATTAGCAGGCTGTCGCATTTTGCCACGAGTCATACCTCCTTACAATGTTCCTGCTTGCCCGTCAGGATCTGTCCTGGCGGGGTCGCATCTTGTCCCGACACATGTCCAGCTCCACCGGAGAATGCGGGCTCTGGCGATCGCGTGGCCTCCATAGTTTATGTAGCTTCAAAGTGTCCTTAGGAAGCCGTCGGATAAGAAATCAGCCTCTTCGGGGTCTAAGAAGTTCGAAGTGAAGGAGAAATTCGTCTGCCTAGGCGCACGCTGATGCCGAGATTCGATAGCCGACCACAGCCCCGTAATGCGGGCAAGGCTCGCCTGAGGAAATTCGTTCCTTGGCGATGAAAAACGAATCCCTGTGAGAATTGCGCCGGTAGAGTATGTGACAAGATGTCAAGATGTCAAGAGGACAAGAGGACGAGATGACGAGATGACGAGATGAGGTGACACAGGGGAAGCGGGGCGATTTGATGTCGTCACCCAAGAGGAAATTAAGAGTAGCTGACCCGAAGCCAGACCCGGGGATTTCGTGCTCGTTTAAGGCGGGTTTTGCTCCGCCTTGCGTGGATCATTCACGAGGATTGTTTTTCTTTTTCTCTGTCTTTTTTCACTTCCTCATTGTTCTGGGTCAATATTGCATGTCGGTATGAGCTGACAGCGGCTGCAGCGAAAGATGGGGTGTATGTGAGACCACATATCTGGCTGCCTACTTGATAGCCCATCAATGCACGGAGATCCATCGCACTTGCATTAGTATCAGCCCTATGATGATGTGCCCAGCCCTGACGCGTCCTGTCGCCTCCCGGTGTCCGCTTGGAGGTAACGTGGGGCGCTCAGAGCAGGGCTGAATAGGCTATCGATCACCGGGGCGAACTTGGCGCCCTGGCAGCGTCAGTGGCAGGAGTTGTTTAAGTAGATCTGTACTCGAGATCGCAGGGTACTTATCGAGCTCATTATTCAGAAATCTGTGAAGTCACTTAATCATAAATGAATTTGCAAAGCAAGACTTTATACTACGAAGTTCCCAGATCAGGTCATAAGTATTGCAGATGTTCCTTGAGTCATTAAAAGCTATTAAGAAATCCCCGAGCTGCACCGTAGGGCTATTGAGACTAATCCTCGCACACTAAGACAGTCTCCCTCGAGAGATAGATGAATCTTGATTAGCCGCATCCCGATAACGCGAGAGGAGCGGCATGCAGGTCCATTCGGGATTGCCGGTTTGAGAATTACAAGCCATGAGCATCACGCCACCGTAGGCGTGATGCCTTGAAAACTTCGTACTGGCAAATATTGCAAATGAAAAAAGAAAAAGAAAAGAAGACAAACACGTCGCATCGGAGTATCGCTTGCTGAGTGGGAAATCATCGCTCGAAGAAAGAAATGGAGGGCCAGCCGCCTATTTCATGTATTCGTACTCTCCATTCGGACCCATGTAAGGGTCGTAATGGCTGCCATGTTGAGACTGTTCAGCCCACGACTTTATGTCTTGGAGAGCGGCATCGCGGTCGAGAGGCGGAAACATGGGCTGGGCAGGTTGGGGCTGCGGGGCGTATTGACCGGGAGATGCCTGCTGGGTCATCGGCGGCGTGACGTGGGAGCCGGCGTTCATGCTCATACGGTGCGTTTGATCGTAGAGGGTGAAATCATTGCCAGCAGGAGACTGGAATCGATAATCGTATTGTTCGTCAGCCTGGCCCGATCGCGGGGAGTACAGCATTAAGTTGCCCTGGGCATTGGGAGAGAGTCCGGAGACCTTGCTGGGAGCCTCGTAGCCCATATAGTTGGTGGCGCGCATGGGATTGTCAACGTAGGGCTTGAGTCCGCTGTGGTCAGAGCTGGGGGTGGGCAGTTGAATGTTGAGAGCCTGCACGTCCTCTTGCATGGAATTATAATCCAATCGGCTCCAGTCAAGGTCGAAAGTGACGCTGTTATCGGTGGTAGCCATGGGGGGATCCGTCGAAGGACATGGAGGGTCCCAAGAGGTCCGGGACTGACTCGGCTGAGGGAATAGACATAGAATTCATCGACTGGCGATGCATCTCGAGGGCCGGAATGAGACCATCCGGTTCACCCGCTTCAAACTGAGTTTGGAAAGCATCGAGGTTCATCGAAGTGGGGAAAGTAAACTCGTTACCCATGCCGACCGACGAGGTGTGATAAGGAGAATTTTCGAAAAGAGGAGGGAAATCGTCACTGCGAACCGGCACAGGAGGATCATTGAAGTTGAATGGCACGTTGTCCTGGAAGAATGGAGGTTCTTGAGGCGAGGCGCTGGGTGCCGAGAAGGGAGTGGAGAAGTCCGCGGAGCGAGAGGCAGGAGTGGACACACTTGGGGTACCAGGGGTGGCCTGGACCGACGAGCCACGCTTGCCAGTACTACCGCCACGGGCATTGTTCTTGGAGCGAACGTACACCCATCCGTGGGCCTTCTCCATGTGTTGTTTGCAGTTGCTCTCACGCTTCGAGGCATAAGTGCAGGGCTGGAATTGGCACTTGTAGAGGCTAGGGGTATCCGAGTGCTTATCATTAACATGACGATCACGCTCCTTCTCAGTCGGCCAGCCGACTTCGAAATACTTGCACGTAGACTCGCTGCACTTCCACGGGCGCGAATGAGTCTTCTCGTGCTTGCTGCGGGATGTTAGCCACTCAAGCACGATCAATGAAGAGGCAGCAATTGTGAGAACTTACGTCAAATCGCACGGGCGCTTGAAGACCTTGTCGCAGTGGTTGCACTTCTGGTTAATGTCCATAGGAGGAGCATTCTTTTTGCGTCGTGCCATGGACCGCTGGACGCCCTCGTCAACCTTCTCGTCAAAGCTGACGGCGCGCTTGAAACTCGCAGGGGTTGTCGTATCATAAGGTAGACCAGTGGCCATTGAGATAGCCTTGCCGTCCTCCTGGACGACAACAAGTTCAGCGGGCTTCCCGTTTTGAGACATTCCGCCTTCCAGAGTAGCAGTGGGGACGCTGCCTTAAATTAGTTTGACCACCCAGGGGGTTGGATTCTCAAGCGGACATTGACTTACAAGGCGGGCTCTTTCTTCTCAGCCTTCGAGTTTGGAGACTCCTGGGCCGGGGCTGCTTCAACCCGCTCACGGTTGGAACGAATCAAGGCAGCGTAGCGTCGAACCTGCGATACAAGATCAAGGAAGTAGCCGTTAGTATACGGGCGGTCGGCGGGAAGTCGCTGGTCGCGGTCGTTCAAGTGAGAAGCGGAAGTATGAAGACACTGGATCGTGAACTCGGCGAAATTGAGATAGGCGGATCGTAAGGTTGAAAGCTTCTGGACCAGCCGAAGATTTGTGAGCCCTCGAGTTCCAGATCACAGGTGACGAGAAGAAGAAGAAGAAGAGGGAGAAGGAAAAGAAGTGGAGAAATCAGAAAGGCCGAGACAATGGGAGGGTCAACATTGACACCAATGACGACCTGCATCATTGGGCTACTAGGCGACCCTTTTGTCCCAAGTTGGCAAAGCATATGGGAATTTCCAGTGAGAACACCCTTTACAAGCAGAGACAATAAAAGTGTGAAACGCATTGAGATGAAACAACGTGAGACTTACCGGCGCCAGCCACAAAAGAGTCTTTTCAAGGTCCCTGAGGCATGTGATTTGTTTGTTCACAATCCGAGCTGGAACACTCTGGACTAGTGGGTGGAAAGGCTTCAACTTAGGTTCCTTCAGTAATGGCACCAAAATAAAGCGCTCAATTTGTTTGCAGGCCGCAAGTCCAAGTTGCGGCCGCGAAGAGTCCTTGGCGGCGGGAATCGGACCGGTTATAGCCGATTGAGAACCGTCGGCATCCACAGTCACTGATGGGAGGTGAGTTTTATGCTGCGTACATAGGTCAGAGGAAAACACACCTTTGCCGTCAACGGACTCGGCACTACTAACAGATGAGCCCAAACCGCTATCAGATTCATGGGAATGCACAGGCTGTTCAGACTTCTTCTGGGAGAAGTCGTCCTGGCTGGCATTTGAATCGTCGGCGCCGTCTTCCAAAGTCAGACGTTCCAAGATAGAGGCCATGCGCTGCTCGCTGGCTGCGATACCGTCAAGCGAGGTAGGCGAGCGACGAGGCAGGGAACGGATGTTCAGAATAGGGTCACGCTCAGCAGAAGGGGGAGAAGTAGGAGTGTTGAAAGTTTCTCCCTTCTTCAAACACATCTTAGACGAAACATCTTCGGTGTCCAATGTGGGAAGAGTCGAGTTTAAGACAGGACGACGACGGGGGTGAACCCGGACCGGCTCAAGCTGAGAAGCGGTCATATTGGACGAGCTCTACATAAGCACAATATTAGCTCGGGCACTCTCGGTCTGGAATGAACAGGCTGTCATGGATGATTGGCTCAATCACCGTGACTCACCAGCACTCGTCTAGATGATTCGAGGAATGACGTACGGACGGGTCAGAGAGGATACGTCGGCGATCCTTTAAAAAACCAAGATCGCCCACGTTCTTCCAAAGTCTACCAAGGCCTTGATAGAGCTCTGCAGCAGCAGGAACAAAAGGGCCCTGGGAAGAGAGGTATCCCGACGGATCAGGATAGCAGCAGAGTTTGCGCAAGTTTCGCAAAGTGGTAGCGCCCAGACCAATCGATGTCGCACTCGAAGAGGCTCGAGGAGCGAAGGTGGGATAGTGAAGGCAATTTGCGAGAGGGTACACGACTAGTGACGATGTTGCGCGATAGGATTATCTTAAGCCCCGATATGTACGGTGAAAGAGGGGTCAAATGGCAAGCAGCAATTCACGGGCGAAAGGACGGGCGAAATCTGGCATACAGCGGACAACGGAATATGATATGGAGAAGCTGGAAGATCCCAAAATCGCAAATCGAACAGATATCACCGGTAAAGGGAGAAAGATGACGGCGACGTCGCGTTGGTGTCTGCCTGATAGACGAATGACGCTACGCCCAAATAGGTATCAGCCGCGATGGCTGAGTCGTTGGCCGTTTTTGACCTTTTCGTTTTTCGTTTCACGTATTTCGTACCTTGTTCCTTTAGGTAACTTCACCTGCCTTAGACGCAGTGTGATTGGCTCGGATGACGGCAGTGCGGTAACCGCCCGGAACCCCCCTTCGTGAGGGTAATCCCAAATTACGGTAATTACCGGACTCTTAAAATGGAAGCAATCGGGGCCCGCGGAGTTTCTGATCGCTCCGTGGGAATCCGTAAACGAGAGCCTCAAAGCTGAACTAAGTTCTCTGTCGACCAGGGGTCGTCTTGTTCTCACCATAAACATGACTGCCTGCGTCGTCAGCTCCTTTACTGCAAGTTGACATCACCATAGCCCCGTCACCCGTCTTCTACCGTCTACAATGTGTTATGATTGCCTCAACACTCTCCACGATGTTTCCAGAATTTTCAACTTTCAGCCTTAAACGGGGTCAGAGGACATCCGGGGGGAACCTCAAGTCCGATCCACATTTCGGGGCGGTTCTGGATTCAGATGTGGGCCCATTTCCACACGTGAATTGAGCCTCCCGGGTGGTTCGGCCCAGAAAAAAAAAATAATGCAATGCGCGCTTTTCTCTAATCAGCCTCGCACGCCCATGTCTGCCTGAATCTTGGCCGCCGAGGCTGGCGCGTTTCTGCCGCCAGGTGTCACTGTGGCATTTCACCACTGCTTCGCCACCTTCGGCCCCATCTCGCAAGCCCAAGTGGAGACCGCACAGGGTCAAGGCCTGAACCTTAGTAGGCTTAGCGCCTGGGTTAGGGAAGTGAAGAAGAGGCAAATGCATTAAATTCTATGAGACGCCTTTCGGGATTCTCATAATCTCGATCTAGATCCTCGATACCCCGGGCCATTTGTTATCGTCAGCCGCCATCACGATTGCATGCCAGTAATGAATCTGCCTAGATACCGTATCCGGGGGCCGACGTGGCCTTTTCCTTGGATGGTACTAGGGCCGTGGTAACGCGATCGAAGCTCCTTGAATATTCAATACCACCATTTTCATTGACCTTAGTGTACCAGGCATCGTTCATTTGTGATCATCGCCTACTGTGAGCTGCTTAGGCGTATTTCTATCACGTGACACTCCCGGGCATGTGCTGAGCGGTTGGTGATCAAATTACGCTCAGACCCTTAATGGTCTGTACTGAACAGAGTCATCAAAAGCTCTTATTGACCATTGCTAGATCATACTTAGATACCCAGATTGACGGCTGGAGCGATGGTCGCCCGACATTGCCCAAATCCAAACTTGGACCCGGTTGGCCCACTCACGCACCAGCCTTCCATGATAACCTCATCGCCATCCTCGAACCACTCGATCCCATCTTGTTTCAAAGTCGATATAGTGGTATGCGGGAGCGAGCGCTCCAGAAGGCACGCTAGGCCCCTTTTTTCTCCGTTCTCATCTGTGCGCTAAAGTCGTCAAAACATGTCAGCAAGAATCTTCACAAGAGTGAGAGAAACAATAGATCAATGGCTGACATACAGCACTAGAAATAGTTCCCGTTCCAAATATATCACCTGTCTTTAAACCCTCACCGGCACTTGCTAGGTGTGTCAGCTGTTGATACGGGGTCCAATATAGCTCATTAAGGTTCGTGTCCGTAAGATCATAGGATTTCCCATTTCCTAGTTTCTCTTAGTTCAGACCTTCACCGGCATGTACGATGAATTGACTCACTTATCACCCGAGCGGAGAGACTAACATTGAAGGTAGCACCTCCACTATCTCCTTGCCAAGTAAGATGAGGCATTGGCGCGGGCTCTTGTTGAACCTTAACAGCACTCCGCACCGAGTCAAGTGCGTCCATAGTGACGATCCACGGTGAGATGGAAGTCCCAAATCCCTTACTGTGAAACGGACCGAGAGGAGCCATCTCAAACGCTTGAATATCTCGAGCGGACCAATCATTCAGAATCACGAACCCAAAGATATGATCTTTGACGTCCTTAATATTGAGAATCTGGCCAGTATTCAGAGGTTTGGAAATGAAAACGCCCATTTCAAGTTCCATGTCCAGCTTTCTGGTTGGCATGAACGCATATTTCCCAGCTTCATCTTTGAAAACACCGTGCGGACGAGTCAAAGCAGGGCCTACGTTTAGGCTAGATGTGCGGCCATTGTAGACGGTCGGAATGACGCGCCAGTTGGGTGACTCGGAAAGACCGAAGATTGCAGAGCACTTTGTAAACGGTCAGCTCAGTTGGCCTTGTTTGATATGGTGACAAAAGAGATTGGGCGATGGCACATTCTGGGCGTGCTCTAGCGAGCAGTAGAAGTCAGAGAAGTTGGACGTCTGCATCGGGTAGTGATTTTGAACAAGACCCAGCGGAATGAAGTATTGATTCGCCCTGGCTTTATCTTCTCGGAGACGAGGCAAGCTGTCACGCAGGATTTGACGTGCTTGTCGACGGCTTTCAATGGGAAGAGATGCAAAATCGTTCAAGTAAGGCTGTGATGTTTGAGTCAGTCAAGCTGTAACTGGACTTTCAAAGAAGGATCGGAAGGATGGTCGAAATCAGTAGCCTTCTCGGGGGGTAATTGGTGATTACCTTGGAGAAAATTGACTTCTCGCCAAAGCCTTGGATAGATCCAAACAACCCATCGCATTCCAAAGCGCTCAGATCAATGACATCGTGATCAAGTGCTGTTGCACATCTTGGGGCGGGGTTGTCGGCCGTCGAAATCACCCCAAAGGGAATGTTGTCGATAGGAAACGGAGTTGAGATAGAATCAGACATATTGTGGGCCTAAGTGATCTAGCAAGCCTCACGAGTGAATCTAGGCTTAAGTTGGGAATCAATGGATTGCAAACGCACTGTCATGATATTTGGGATGTCTACCAGGGTAGGATCAGCTCCGTTGAGCGGTGAATTAATGCGGTACATGCAGGTGAAGCAGGGTCGGCCAACAATGCATCATTGGCCAGTCCTGGAGACTGGACTATGCTTTTACGTATCCAAATTCCGTATATCTGACGCTGGAGATTGCCCTATGTGAACATGATGATGACTGGGCAAAAATTTGGGTATAAGGATATCTGACCACTCTCCACTTTGTGGCCTCGCTGAGAAGATATTTTCATTCTCGCCCCATAGCTGACCCCTGAGAATTGACCCGCGTCATATGGTAAGCTTTTTCAAATTGTGCAGGCACTGAACAGAGATCGAATCTTATCCTATTGCTGCCGAATGTAGTGAAAGGATGTGTCGATTTCGTGGAGGATGTCATTGTGGACACTCTGAGGACGACCTCCCGGTCTTCATCTCCAGGGACTCGACTTTGCCAAACCCCAAAAACAGACTCAAAAGCCTGAAGATTCCTTGTCCGGTGTAAACATGAGGTGTATTTTGAGCTACTGCTGGTTGTGAAGCCCGAGAGCCCCAAGTATAAGTGACCGTGATGATCGTGCAAACAGCTACCACGTCCGTAGAATTGGAAAGAAAGTATTTGAAACGAAGAACCATCTTTTAGAAAATCATCTGTATCTCCATCAGTGACTCGGACGTTGTTGACTTGCAAGAGCATGCCCACTCGGGAAGTGGGCGTGGTGGGTACTCAAGCGAATCGGTAGCCAGCGGGTCCTGAAGCGGGAGTGAACTTTACATGCAGATACGTTTATTGGCTAATATCAACGATTTCGTGGAATTTAATTGACTTGAATCTGAGAATGAAGGTTCATAGCCGGGGGGGTTTGTTTGTGGGCAGGATGTGGACGGTTTGGCTGATCATCGTTGGTGGCGGTATTGCTGGTCTCACGGCCGCAATCGCGCTGCGCGCCTCCAACCGGAGAATCACAGTCCTGGAGCAGTCGCGATTGAACCGCGAAATCGGTGCATTGATTTCCCTACAGCCAAATGCTTCCCTGATCATGCGCAAGACGTGGAAGTTCGACAAAGAGATGGAAGAAGCGCGTGGCTTAATCGACTAGGGCTTCTCGTATTTATGATGTGGACGGAGCGCTCGTCAAAGAAGTCCCACTCTTAACAAAGACTGAATATGGCGGTGACCGCATCCTTTGGCACCGAAATGACTTACACATAGCTTTGAAGTCGGCTGCGACTAGTCCTACTAGAAGAGGAGACCCGGCAACCATTCGGGTGGCATCAAAGAGTAGTCATTTGCGACCCGGTCGAGGGAAATGTGACTCTCGAGAGTAGTGAAGTATTGACGGCCGATGTAATAATTGGCGCAGACGGAATGTGAGAACTTCTTCACAAATATTTGAGTTAATCCAAGGCTAAACAAGGTGGCGACAATAGACATAGCGTGTTGCGAAAATATGTGCTCAGCGGTGAACCTGCAGTTATGCCGACAGGAACCTCTGGTATACTCTCACACGCCCCTTTCATTAAGAATCTTACTGATAGCCCAATACAGCTTACCACCTAATGGTTAGCACTTGCACACCCATTTGAAGATGCAAAAAGGCTGATCAACAGCAATCTAGATACCGACGGAAGTGCTCGAAGAAAAGGAACCCCAATTCTATTGCAGAATCAAACCCCGCGAGCCATTCACTTCAATGATTGTAGCACACAACTGCCGGGTGCCGGCTTGTCATGGGCCCAGGTAGGCAAGGTGATGTGTACGGCGTTACGGCGTTGGTACCAGACGGTAGAGTATACTTACCTGCCCGTCTTGACAATCTGCTGACAAGAATTACAGAGAGGATGAACGAGGACCCAAATTCTGGAAAATCGTGGGTCTCGGAAGGAAGTTTGGAAAAGATGATTGAGATATTTGCAGAGTTTCCTAGCTGGATCACCAACATTTTCAAGTAAGACAGCTCATCTGACTTAGAGGCCAGAATACTGGTTCCATTTGAAGGCACTCAGCGGATATTGGACTATGGCAATTACGTGACATGGTGAGCACAATTGACCCATAATTTTGCTTGGTACAAGTCTGACGACACACAGGATCCCTTAGTGACTTGGTATCAGGGCCGTGTCATTCTTATTGGAGATGCCGCCCATCCCATGCTGCCTACCCAAGGACAAGGTGCAAGCCAGTCTATCGAGGACGCAGAGGCTTTGGGTGCTTTCTTTGAGGATGTTCACCAGGCACCGTCTCTTGTGCAGCTGGACAATGTATTCAAGGTAACTCACTATCCCATCGCCCAAATTTATCGTGCTGATTTATTTGCTAACACCTATGTAACTATAGCAGATTTTCCAGTCCCGCTATGAAAGGGTCAGCCTTATTCAGTGGGGCAGTCGACAAGCCGCCAAACTCGGCACTGTGAAAGGAGAAAAAACAGTTACGATGTATGTACCTGGGAACTGAATCTATAGTGATCTCGCTAATTGAGTCTGCAATCAGGAGCCCAGCCGAGTCCATGGATTACAATTGCACATACCGAGGAGCGAAGCAATGGGTACAAGTCAAGCTGTATCCGCGATGTAGTCCAGACCTCTAAGTTTTCAAGTACCAGCTGTTCGTTTCTTGTGCGAAAAAGTCTCATGCACCGATATTTCCTACCTGAATTTTAGTAAGGCTATGAGGCCTTCAGACACACCTAGTGTTATGAACTTGTAAAAGCGACTTACAAGCACTAAGCCTCTCATGGGGGAGATCCTAAGGAAATATATAATATATATATGGATCCAAAATACATCAATATTGAAACTAGAGCCTTACTCAAATTGAACTATTTCACAAGAAGGATGTGAGTAGGTGAAGTTTATGGCAAATTGCGGATCAAGTTACATGGGAAGGCCCGGATCACAGAGCAACCCCGATAGCGGCCAATGGTGTTGCGGCGTGGACGACGGCGAGCATTGAGTCAACCCATCCTTGCAGCCCTTGAATCAAATGCAATGTAATGTCTGACCTTGTATGAAGCTTCTAATCCCTATCTGCTAGAAAGTGCGTCCGTCTCAACGGTGCTTTACCTGATTGACACCGTCACAGCCATTTGGACCTCGGCTTCGGAAGTGGCAGAATGTCGGGCGGTGCCGAAATGCCCGCGTGTTGACTTCCCCCGGATTCTCCAACCGCCGCTCATCTTCTCCTCTTTGTCCGACGAAGCTGGTTTTTGAAGCTGCCTGAATGTGATCGGGCTATCTAGAGATCTAGATCCTGTACACCATAACTTTCCCTTTTCCCGACATTCCTCCTTTCCATCTTCTCCGACGGCAATTGAGTCCCTCGCGCAATGGACCTCGATCACTACGGGCAGAGCTCCCAACAGCTCAGACAACGTCGCAAAAGGACCGGGAAGAAGCGCATGCGCAATAAGGTCCCGGTCGCCGCTCGCATTGCTCTAGATCCTCAGCTTCGTGGCAACGTCGGTGTGCTTTCCGAAGACTTGGCCAACGACCTGTTCGCGGAACCAATCCTCCAAGGTAGATTTGACCAAGCAATAAACAATTACCTATTTCGATCGGATTTAGCTGACTGAATTGGGTTTTGTGGTGTAGGTGTTGCGACCGGCGATGGCATTCTCTATGTTGCGATTTCCCCACAAACTCCGACATCGTCATCTGTGGAGGACCAAGCATGGACTATTCTCCCGGTCCGAGTGCAGACGTCCCATACTCAGATAGCGCATTCGACTGTTCTATTCCCCGATTCAGCCGACTCTCTCCAGCCGTTCCTCCAAGCGCTAGGAAAAATTGACTCATCGCGGAATTCTTTGCAAACACACCGCTCTGTGGATATTCAGATCTTGGATGTTGCTCCACTGCATCTGGATACCATCTTCGTCACAGTGGAGCGGGATCTTCTTCGTAATCATGATGATGTACAAAGTAAATTTGGAGGTGGTTTCACGTCTAACGCACATGGCGCGAACGGAGCCTGGCCTAAAGCCGGAAAAGGTGCAGACTCGAGACGATATTCAAAGAAGGCAGTGGCGGATGCTGAAGTGCGATTGACGGCAGCTGTACGTGAAGCTTTGGCTAGTCAGCGCATCGTTCACATGGGAGATGTACTCCCACTTCCCCTTCCACCTCATCCTATCACCTATGCGCCAGCTCCGCCGGCGAGGATCTCATTCTGTGAACCCGTTTCGCAAGGTCTTTTGATGCCGGCAACAAAAGTCGTTCTTGTACAAGCTCGTTCACAAGGTCACCGCGCACCTCAATCGCTTCCTCCGCGACATGCACTTCTCAAACAAGTTGCAGAAGATGAAGCCGATGATACTTCCAATGAACAGTTCTACTCCGCCGCGGAAGAGAAGCCCGGCGAGAGCGGGACCGAGATGGAAAATCCATCTGCGGCAGAAGACTCTGAAACAGATGTCTCCGCTGGTTCCGCTAGTGATTCAGACGATTCCCTTGAAGATATGATCTCCCTTTCAGCCCCCGAACTTCCTCAAGCCCCCTCTGGCGTTATGTCATCTATAACGTCAGCTACCCCTCGCGCAGGTGGCCGTCGAGTCGATGGCGTACATACCCCTGGTTCTGTCGCTTCGAATTTTACTTCGGCGACTATGCGCCCAGGCCGAAGCGGCGGCAAGACTTTCAAAGTCGAAGGCCTTTTGCAACAAGTCCCTAACGAGGTGCTTCACCCTCGACCTCGTGATGACGAGGACGTCGATGCCTTTATCTTTGTCGATATAAGCACTCTCGCAAAGATCGGCTGCTTCTCCGGTGACTGGGTCAGAATTGAAGCGACCGAGGAGCCCCAGCTGAACATGTTTGCGTCGCTCAAGTTTGGTAGCTTCCGTGATTCTCCGGAGGATGCTGGCGACTGGCGGCCAGCTAAAGTGTTCGGCTTGCCAGGCCTTCCATCCCCAAAGCCTCGATATGCTATTAACCATTCAGGCGACCGCAGATCAAGCTTCTCACAACGTCCACAGACACGTTTGACGCCTTCTGTTTTTGTGCCGCCTCTGCTGTTGAGCAACATCGACAATCCTAAGTACCTTCGAATCTCCCCCATGACATTTACGTCGGCCAGTAGCGCCTCGAAATCAGGCTTGTTGCACCATATGAAGAACAGTTCGGCCAAGAATCCTCCTCTGGCCAAGGAGGTAAACCTTATGAAGGTCTCGACACCGCTATCCATGGACCGGGTTCTCCAACCGGCTCTTTTCGCTGGACTCAAACAATACTTCGAGTCTCGCCGCCGTATACTGAAGAGTGGCGACCTTGTCGGCATCAGTGTTGATGAAGGGCTTGGCAGGGCAGTGTTCTCCGGTACTGCTGGCGGGAACAACGCAAACCAGGAAGACGAAATTACTATCAGATTGGGGCAATGTTCCGGCACTGATAACACTGTTGCTCGTAAGGTTGGTGTCGCTTGGTTCCGTGTCGGACAAGTGACTCCCATTGCCGTTGAAGAAATGGAGGAGACTGGCGAGGATCAATGGGGTGGTGTCGCAGTTATCGACCCGACAAGTACTCGTATGGTTCAGGCTGGTAGCGATATCTCCAGGGTCCCCGGTATTCTGGGTAATGGTTGGGAGTACTGGCTGGGTGTTAAGACCATTCCTAAAGCTATCAGCAATGGACCAGCGCCGCATGGGATCTTTGCGGAGTCACCTCAGCCATTCGTTGCACCCCTGCAACAACGAATTCGGGATTTGATGGCTGCAGCGACAAGCCCTCGTGCAATTCAGTTGGGGATGAAGCCTGTGGTCATTCTCATCAAGTCACAACAGCGACACATTGGCAAGGCGACTGTCGCAACTCGAGCCTGTGCGGATATCGGTCTGCACACTTTCCCCATTGACGCTTATGATATCCTTACCGAGGGTGGCGCTAATGGCGGCGATGTCAAGACCGAGGCCTACCTAAAAGCTCGTGCTGAAAGGGCGTTCCACTGCGGCGCAAACTGTACCGCCCTGCTTATTCGGCATATTGAGGTATTGACCGCTGACCGGATGGTCACGGCCATGACAGAGATTGTCAACGAAGCTAGAGTCATCATTGCTACGACAAGCGACGTTGAAGAGATCCCTGAAGGCATCCGAAGCATGTTCACCCATGAGTTTGAAATGGGAGCTCCCGAAGAAAAGGAGCGTGAAGGTATTCTACAGAATGCGGTCACGGAACGTGGTATCAAGCTTGCTGCCGATGTTGAGCTAGGAACGGTGGCGCTGAAGACTGCTGCGCTGGTTGCCGGCGACCTAGTTGATGTCGTGGAGCGTGCCGCTGCCGCTAGGACGGCCCGTCTTGAGAAGCTTGCCGAGGATGCCAGCAAACAAGTACCAGACTCACAGGTGTTTCTCCGGGATGTTCTGCTCGCCGGAGGCGATAATGCTCGCGGTGTGACGAAGGCGGACTTTGATACTGCTGTCGAGGCAGCCCGCAAGAACTTCGCCGACTCGATCGGTGCTCCCAAGATTCCCAATGTTGGCTGGGATGATGTCGGTGGATTGAATAATGTCAAGGATGCTCTGATTGAGACTATCCAGCTACCGCTTGAGCGTCCGGAGCTCTTCGCAAAGGGTATGAAGAAGCGCAGCGGCATTCTCTTCTACGGCCCCCCCTGGTACCGGCAAAACCTTGCTTGCCAAGGCCATTGCTACTGAGTTCTCTCTCAACTTCTTCTCCGTAAAGGGCCCGGAGCTGCTCAACATGTATATCGGTGAATCCGAAGCCAACGTCCGTCGTGTCTTCCAGCGTGCTCGGGATGCTCGCCCGTGTGTTGTGTTCTTTGACGAGCTGGACTCCGTTGCGCCTAAGCGTGGCAATCAGGGTGATAGCGGTGGCGTTATGGATCGTATTGTCAGTCAGCTTCTCGCTGAGCTGGACGGAATGAACGGTGGAGAGGAGAACAGTGGCGGGGTGTTCGTCATTGGCGCCACTAATCGTCCGGATCTATTGGACACGGCCTTGCTTCGGCCTGGCCGTTTCGACAAAATGTTGTACTTGGGCGTGTCAGATACGCACAGGAAGCAGGCGACCATTCTGGAGGCGCTTACCAGGAAATTTGCGCTTCATCCAGACGTGTCTTTGGATCGGGTGGCCGAGAAGCTTCCACTGACGTACACTGGTGCTGATTTGTACGCTCTTTGTGGAGATGCCATGCTGAAAGCCATCACGCGAAAGTCTACCGCTGTTGATGAAAAGATCAAGCAGCTGCCTGGTGGACCTGTTACCACTGCGTACTTCTTTGACCACCTGGCCACTCCGGAGGACGTTTCGGTAACAGTCATGGAGGAGGACTTTATGGAGGCACAGGGGGAGCTGGTTCCCAGTGTTAGGTACGTCGTTAACAGGACCTGAAGAGAAGAAAATAGTCTCACATCTAGCAGTGCCAAGGAATTGGAACACTTCGAGCGAATTCGGCAAACATTTGAGTCTGTCGACAAGCAGAAACAGGATCCTGCAGCCGCTGCTCCTCAAACGATTGCAGAGGCCATGGAGGCATTCAGCTTGGGCGATTCAAGTTTCTCCGAAATCCCGACGACCAATGGTGAAAACGGCTTTCCAGGAAGTATTCACGACCGTATCAAAGGCTTGAAGCAATGGCCTGGAGGTATTGTCCGGAGTGCATCGGGCCAGTCCAACACAAGCAGCAAAGGCAAAGGCAAGAGCATCAAGAAGGGCAAAGACTCGCGAGCTGGAGCAGAGTCTGATGGCTCGGTTGATGGCGATGAAGATATGGCAAATGGTCTGGTAGATGATGACGAAGATGACTACATCGTAAGAACAGACCATCTGGCAAATCCTATGGAGGAAGTGGAGTAGAGAAGTCCTAGGATATGAATGAAGGGCTTTTTTCCTAATTGCACGACCTCGATCGTCACATCTCCTTTGCCTTTCTACTGTTAGCCGACTGGAGCCTCTTTCATCTCAAACCCATGTTTGATCGAGAGATCTACTTCGTTTGTGGTTGATTGTGGACAGAAAGCGCGCATCTGTACGTGTTCACGTTTGTCTGCTTCGCGTTTACTCGCAATCTTCCCCATTCGCTTTCTCAATCGCTATCTTTTGTCCCTGGCCATTTCATTTGCCCTCGCGTCTCCATTTTTCGGTCTTCTTACTTCCACTGTTTCCCGCCTGCTCTACGCAATCCGTTGCGTACATCATCGCCGCGAGCTCACCATCTCCTATTGCATCACTGAATCCATTCGACTTTCCCGATTGTCCAGAGTTCTTCACGTGTCTCGTTTCAAGTTTCATGTCATGATCTCTTCTCATATTAGCAAGCTGATGAGAGCCGCCATAGTCTCGCTGTTGATCGGGCTCCCTGACTGGGCTGAACGAACCAACCCCGACCAATGGGACCGAGTTGAGTTCATGGATCTCGTCTCCCAAGAGGTTCGGGCCCCTCTTGAAGAGATCTCCGTGCCCCCCGAACAGTGCCCTCACGATACTTTCACCGTGCCTATTCATGTCGAGCGACTTCCCGAGGATCGCGCCAAGCTGGGCAACCTTGCGAGCTTGCCGAATGATGTCTTGGCTGGAATTGTCCTGCCCCTGATGGACTACGTTTCTGTTTCTCGATTCTGCCAGACGTGCTCGTTTGCTTACCGTCTCGTGGCTGGGAACAACGACTATCGGGCCCTGGTGACTCAGGTGCCGAAAATCTTTCCCGTGCTGCGTGCCTTGCGTCTTCATTTACGGGTATCCCTCAAAGATCTTTCACTTGAACTTCATCAGAGCAAGTGTCGGGGGTGTGGCGAAAATGGAACTCATTTATTTTTGCCTACCGTTGAGCGGGTCTGCTCGAACTGCCTCCGTTACAACCAAGGGTTTTGGTCGATTTATCTTCAGGAAGCTCAGCGGTGTTTCAACCTCGAGAACCACGATCTCGCTCGGCTTCCTCGGTTCCGGGACCTCTTCAATTTATTTGATCTCCATGCCGTGCCATATTTCGCACTTGAACCAGCCCAACACCGAGTCTTCGTAGCAGTGAGATCCGCCCTGCGGCAGGCACTCAAGGTCCACGGCTCAGTCAAGGCGATCGATGTCATTGCTGAAGCGCAATCGTTGGACTCCACGAACCCGTCATCGACTTTGCAGCGGGTTGAAACCCACTTGTACGCTCATCTGCGCCATGCCACGCTTGGCACGCTCCCGCATGATCCAACCCAACCGCCCCCAACTGAGCCGCCCAAGGATGTTAGGTATAACACCATAGTTGCTGAGATCACCGACAGGGTCTACCATAACGCCGCCAATGTCAGCTTTCCTTTTGTTCCCCGCGGCCAGTCAAAGGCCGTTCAGCTATACACCTGTAAAGGCTGTGCGGGGATTGTGGATCGCTTCAAGGTGATGCCGGATCACCGAGAGTATATGCGGATCCCGAGCTGGTGCGGCGAGGCGGAGGTTCGGCGAGCAATGGTGGGCGCAACCTTGATCACCTACACCGAAGCGGAGCTGGTTGAGCATGCACGCTCCTGTCTAGGTGCGGGGCTACGGATGTACCGCTACCAGGTGCTAGAGAACCACCCGGGTGGCCTGGGCTCCGAATTCTGAGAAAAAGACTTGGACTCGCGCTCACTGAAAGACCTCTTGACGAGTGATATTTCAACCTTCTATTACTCGCATTTCCGTGATATCTGAGCGGCAGGTCAAGAGATTCCCGTTTGTGGCTACAAGTCTACTAAGGGCTGAGCCTGTGCAGGAACCGAAGGAAAGCTTCCAGCTCCATTCAGAGATCTTTTGTGTATTATAGTATCCCCTTCTCTTCTTTTGTATGAATATTTCATGCACATTTACATTTGGGGTCTACATTTGGGGGTTTTGGAGTAATTTGGTTTCATATATATCTTCGAGTCTTCCTTTTACTGTTCACAATGTAATTTGTACGCTATTATCCCAGAATCAACAAAACGCATACGCTGGCCTCGTAGCCAGCATGAACGTATCGCTTACCTTTAAGCGTTCATAGTTACCATTCTATCCTAGTCTACAGGTGTTGCCCTGCGCTGAAACACGGGGCTCGTGAGTTCATGCCGAAGCCGCAGTAGTGATGAGCGTCGCGACTTCCGAACTTGGCCCCACCATTGTGTGTATGACTCTTCCCATACGCGTCAACAACCCCAAGATACACACAACTCCACAAAGACTCGGGACATTGCTGCTAACCACTTGAGACCGCAAGGCATCGCGCTAAGCGCAGTGAAAAAGGTACAGCGTTCGCCTCCAATCCGCACTTGCCACGCTGTGCACAGGGATGAACCCGCATATCTCGGATTGATAGCTATTTACGTGGACTTTCACCACGCTGTCTTCAGGATAATGCTCATACTTTGACCAGAGTCTCATCATTCCTCAAGTGACCTGAATTACCCGTCGATATGGCGTCAAACTCTTACCCAGCAGAGGCAGAGACTTGGGCATGTCCGAAATGCCCGAAGAGTGGGTTCAAGTCCCAGGGCGCTGTCAGCGCGCACTTCATGGCCAAGGGCCACGATCTCCATTGCACAATTTGCAACAGAGGTTTTCAAACCGCTAAGGGCTTCATTAAGCACCATAAACAACATCTGAATTCCGACAGATCTTCGTTTTCGCCCACACGGGCCAGTGTGACGACTGCGGCTTCACTTCCTAGAAAGCCCAAAATCACAGAGAACTCTCTTCAGCCGTCGGATTCAAAACATCAAACTGCGTCGCCTATTATTCTTAGGCGGCCGGCTACAAAAAAGCACCAGGCTCCTCAACATGAGCGTGATGAACTTCTTAAGCGCTCTGCCACGAAGCCTCAAGTTGAAGACGTGCCTAAGCAAAATCTCAAATCTCGGCAGAACAGTTCCAAATCCCCGGCTTCAAAAACCGAGCTGTTTCTGCATTCAATCCCTGAACGCCCGGCAATGGATCAAGCCCGCCAGGACATGGTCCATCTTATAGACCAAGCTGTCCAAAAACGTTCAAATCCACTGCCAAGGGCTTCAACTCCGATGACTTTAGGATTTTCAGGTCTCGCAATTCGTCTCCCGACATTGGGCTCTGTCGCCGAGGTCCAAGACACCTGTATGTGGCCAAGTCATTTTTGTAAATTCTTTACTGACGAGGTGCTCGTAGGTACGGATCTCTCTCAAGCTCAATCGATACATCGCCATGTCATGCTTCAAGTTCAGGAGCAAGACGTGTTGTTTCAAGAGCTGTCGACAAGATGTCACTCAGACCGAGTCCTCATCACCGAGGGTTATAGACTTGGCACTTTCTCTGTGCCCAAGAAGATGGCCGAGCAAAAGCCTCATTTTAAGAATACCAAAAGGACGAATGTCAAGACGGGTCCTTCTCCAGCACCCGTAATTCCGTCAATAAGCTTCGTGCCCACGCCTCAGCATCTGCCAAATCGGTCCCAGAAAAATAGAAGAGCTGTCGTGCTTGATTGCGAAATGGTGCAGGTAGAGGGAAATTACAGGGAACTGGCATACCTGACTGCAGTTGACTTCCTCACTAGCGAGATTCTTATCGACAACTACGTGCAGCCGACAAAGCGAGTCAGGAGCTGGAACACACGATACAGTGGAATCTCCTGCGCCGAAATGAATCGTGCCCGTGCAGAAGGGCGAGCCTTGAATGGATGGCAACATGCCCGACAAGTTTTGTGGGAGTATGTGGATGCAGACACCGTGCTCATCGGCCATGCTCTCCAAAATGATCTCAAGGTCCTTGGCTTCTACCATTCAAAGATTGTGGATTCTCAAGTCCTCACCTCGGAGGCTGTCAGCATTCTTCTCCCGTTAAACATGTCCCTGACCCGTAGATGGGGATTGAAGACCCTGGTCAAAGAACTTCTGAAAGATGACATTCAAGTCGGCAAAAAGGGACACAGTGCCTTGGAAGATACCCTTGCCACAAGAGACCTTGTCATTTGGTGCCTTAGAAATCAAGAGCTCCTCGACGTATGGGCGCAGAAAAACCGAGACGAAGAGGTGCGCAAGATCCTGGAGGCGAGACAGAAGGCCGAAGAGAACAGGAAGAAGAGGTTGGAGAAGGAGAAGCAAATGGAAGAGCAGGCCGAAAGGATCCTCCATGCTATATATTATTAGCTGCCGGAGTCTACTGCAGACGGTTCATGATGGTGACCGACTTATCCTTGGCTGGGTTAGATGTTTACCGAGTACTGTCCTTTCCTAAGTCTGTCTTCACTGCTCGAGCTGACGACTGACACAACCAAGTCCGAAGAAATGACTCTGTAATACATTTAATAAGATAAGATCCTTTTGCGTTTTCCGTACGCTGAAAAGGAATAGGTCTAGGGGACTCCACAGGATGCATTGATCGATGATGCTTTAGGCATAATCTAAAGCTCCCAGGTCAGTCAGCTCGGGGCTCCGATATTGATAACACAGAGAGTAGATCAGCTAGACGCACCTGAATTGCTCCTGAATAACTGCATGTTCCCCCATCCTCTTTTCTCTCGGAACCTTCGATCTTGATTGAGGGTTCTCAATCAACACGCCGCCTGATCTTTCCTCTGCCCTCTCCTCTTCTGCATATCATCAACTGTTTTGCCTCCAGTTTATCGTCCCAATTTGACGGGTTGTCATGCCCTTTCCATTTTTTGAACCACGAGATGCCAGGCATGAAGATCCTATCCAATCAGCAAGGAAACTTCAAGAATGTACTGGGAGTCTTACGGTGTTGTTCTGTCGATCTGCCAAATAGACCTGACGCGGAAGTTGCAGAACAACTCTGGCTCGAGCATCTTCAATATTGAGTGATCGCGTGACACCCGAATCAAGCGTACACGAGCTTCTATGCACAAGCGATGGCCAAGAAACCCTGTCACGGATCATAGGAAACCCCCAGTACTGTATGGGCCATTGTCCTTGACCAGAATTCAAAGTTAGAGAATGCCTCTTATCAAATGGACTACTCTTGATGATCATCCTCCTGGTAATTATCCCATGAAAAGCACTGTTCTTGTTCCCTGTAGGATTCATCAAAATCCCGAGGGTCATCTTCCCAATGAGGTGCTCTGCCGTGGAAACCCAAGTTCTAGGAATTCAATGTGGTCAGCGAGATCACACAGATGTTGAGCTCAGAAAGTCATGGTAATCCACCAACCTCAATGGTAGCCCCGCAATGCCCATGGCTCTTTGCTACCTCATTCCAGGTCTCACGGACTTCATTTGAGGGATGGAATTCACTGGTACTAATCCATGTGGCCTTGCCTTCAGACCGTTGATAGTGAAGCCAGTGTTCGGCCGTCTCGTCGAAAAGGTATTCCAGGCCGTTCTCCTCCACTGTAAAGGCAAGAGACACGACCTTCATCGACTTGAGTTGAGGCATACGCCGCGCAGCCTGCCCAGCAGCAACATACAATGTATTGATAGCTTTAGTGGGCTTGATGCGGAACACATCAGGGAGCATGTAATCGGGGGGCGGAACGTCATCTGGTTCGATTTCACCAGTGAATGGATTGACCATCTGGGTTCGCCATCTTGGGTCTTTTTCGAGCAGCCATTCTCCCGAACAAGTAGCACTTGCGAAAGACAAATGGAAAGTCTCCAGCTTGGGCCAGATTGTTGTACTACCAGCTGACCAAAAAAGCTCTGGACTAATCATGATATTCAGCAATTCAAGGTACACCAGCTGCTGGCTCATCTTGTGTAGAGCCAGACTTAGACTGTCACGCCCAGGGGGGGGACCTCTGCAACGCGGGGCGTTTCTCGTAGAGGGGCATCGCAGCGTAGTCAAGCCTAAAGGTCTCCACGGATTGAGGCAGGTCGGGAATGCTCTCAGAGAACTCTAGATCTCGAGTCAGTGACACCACATGCACATGTGGGGTTATGTGGACAGCATAGGACATCCTAGTGCCTTGAATGACAAACCCTGACGTAGCCGATCTCGGAATGCCTCTTCCTTGTCACCGTTCAACTCAGGATCATTGATCTGAAGATTGACTGTTTTCAGTCGAGGTAGGCGAGATATGATATGGAATGCAGCAACTGGGGTGATCTGCCGATAGATGATTGTTTCGATGATAAATTCATCGATGATTTTGATCGGTCGTCTCAGGTCCTCCTTCAGTTCCAGGAAGGAATTTTCGTATCTGTCGCCAAGTATGTCCCCAGTCTCGAATCTTTTTCGAAATCGAGCGAGCATTGCATCGCTATCATGCCGTGCTAGATGATCGCTAGGGGATTGAGCACATAAATTCAAGGAGAGCGGACGCTGATTGTTCTCAGGCCATGTGCTTAGAACTTCCCAGAGGGCTTTTACGCCGTCCGTGAAGATCTGGCTATTTTGGTCCCGATCTGTTTTGCTCTCAACTCGCGCACAGGCCTCCACATCATACTCTGGAAGCACCACCTTATAAGTCAGACTGTTGAGTAGGCGGCGTCGATATTTGGACAAACTTGAGGGCCCAGGGCTCAAAAGACCGAATATTCGGCAAAATTCCGGGAGCCGTGCAGGGGTGAGATGTATGTCCATGAAATTTTTTCGCTCCACAAAAGCTTGCCATTGTCTGCAGACACTTGCGTAAATATGCCACTTGAATTGTTGTACATTGAACAATCCAGCTGAAGCCAGGGATTCTTCCTGCCACTCGGATGTTAGGTAAGAGAAGATGTGGTCGAGGATTTCGGGAGGCAGAGAGAGCGCCATATCGAAACATTCCACTGATGAGGACTATCAGTTTTCGAGAGACAGAGAATATTGAACATGGAAGATCGATATAGATGAATAGACAAAGTGATCCCTATCACAGTGGCCCCACTACGCGGTAGCCGACAGAGGCGATCGCGAGTCGGTGGTCTATGGGCAGAATGGGTTCACCGCCTGTGTAGCTGCTCCCAGCGCAGGCAAAACATTCGCATGTCAACAACTAGGTGCCTTGATTTGATGAAAGATGTCCAGACAAGGTATAAAGATAGGCTTCAAATCTTCTTGTATACACAATCTGGCTCTGTGGTGGCCATTGATTGGTTCATGACGAACATTCTTAGAATATGAGATAACGAAACTCAAAACATCGGAAGACTTCTCGGGTCACGTTACATGCCTTTTGCATGAACTTTCTGCTGCAATACGAACTTACTCAAACTGTTAGAATCAATGAAAGTACTGTGGCCTCATCAGATGTGCAGGTGAGTGAAGAGTCTAGGCCCGGACGGAGGCAGGGTAGCTGAACTGGTAAGGGAGACAGGGAGAAGAGGTTGAAGCTTATGATATACAGCTGGACTCTGGACTCAATGCTTTTCTTTCAAGTGGTTCACAGATGTTCAATCGAAAGATGTAGGCTTCAAAGTCCGAAGAAGCCCTCTTGAGGAGTTCAGCAATGCCAAGAACAAGACATCCTGAGGAAGTTCTTCATGGTATCAATTTTTTCTTTTTCTTTCTTCTTCCTGTGCAGTCCGTGAAGTCGATTCTCGGCTATTTGTAATCCGAGTATGTGACTGTTAGACTTCCCGCCGGGTACAATTCTTTGGGCATGTTGGCAATGAATCTGACATTCACCGTCTGCTTGAAAATTAGAAAGAATATCGAGAAAGAAGCCAGGGGATTGTCATAAACCATGATGAACACGTTCAATTGCAATTCGAAGACTTGTGGGCCGAAGAGGAGTCGTTTTCAGATAGGCGACACGTTTGAAGTCTTTGTCCCGTAAAGTGATAGTCCAATCGTCGACGTGGGCGCCAGACTCGATCCAAGGGACTGTTGCTGCATAATATTCATCAAGGCTGGCCGGTAGGTACTAGAAGTGCTAACATAATCTGAGTGAGACGACTCAACGATAGCAGTAAGCTTGCCAAGCACAGCAAACTCGAACTTGAGTTTAATACTGTAAATGGTGCATTTTAGAAGCACCTGCAAGTAGTAGAGCCCGAGGAACTCGATGGACACTATGGCAACGTCCATCAAAATGATGACGATGTTGATCGCGATTAGTTCGTACATGATTCTTCTGCGGCGAATGTTTCGCTCCGGATTGAGTCGGAGTAACTTGACTGTCTCGTGGATGTATAGCGAGGATATGGTAAACTCTTGCACGCAGAACCATACCACTTGTAATCGTTCCACAATAGTATAGGCTCTATTCCAGGGATAGGTCTGCACGAATGCAGATCCGAATGTGGTTATGGTGGTTGGCACCGCAATGAACACGATGCTGAAGATGATCGCGCACAGCACTAATCGAAGAGTTTTTTGGTTGTACAACACCAAGTGGAGTCGCGAGTATAGAACCACCGATTGTGCAGGAATCAAGAAGTAAAAACCGACAGTCGAGATCGTGAGTGCCAGCCATAAGGGCCCGATGCTGAAGAAGTGCAAAATATTTCCGATTCCGTCCGGTATTAGTCCAAGGACTGTGGATAACGTGAGAGACCAGAAGTATAGTCCACGATAGTGATGGAAGGTCATGAGGATTAGTAGGATGAGCTCGGCTGCATTGTAGAGAACAATGGCCATGAGCGCTCCCATGATCACTTTGACGGCCGTGCTATCTCCCTGGTAGCCTCCAACAAGCCCTTCGGGACCATCGCCCGTGGGGGATAATGCCGGCATTGAAGGGTGTTATGTGTCTCATGGCACGCACTTTTTTTCTAGGCGGTCTCTGCGTCAACAAAGGAAGCGAGAAAAAGAATGAGGAAGCGGCGGAAATGTCCCGGTGTTTAATAGTTGAGCTTGGGAGCCTTCCATGGTTCTCGCGAAACTTTGAATCCCCGGACTTGTGGAGATGCCGATCGGCCGAGACACAACTTGAATCGTCAATTTCCACTTTTGTTCATTCCGTGGGAGCATAGAAATGGAGAAATAACCGGCTCATACTCCAAGGGCGAGGAATGATCCCTTTTGCAATTGGAGCATGGGGTTCACGAGTAGGTTCCTTGCTAGAACGGCTCAGGGCATACAGATTACGTGGGGGACATTGCATTTGCCACCTTCCATATTCAGGGTCTTTTCTCATTCAGAATGTTTTGGTCATTCGGTTATTGATGCGCTGATCTCACAATGTACAGCGAGGCTCCAATAATTAACCAGGATTCCATTGCGGCCTTTCTCCGAATCCGTGGGGAACCCTGGCCTATGGGGGGATTTGACGCTATTAACAGCCAACTATACCATTGGACTCGGGAGGGCACAGACAAGAACAATCGGCGTGCTGCCAAATTTGACACATCTCTGTTGAAGAACTCGAAATCTCCAAGGAAGCTATGAGACTGATCGTGAGATCTGTCCCAGAAACACTTTTCTTCATACAGTTATCATCAACTATGAGTCTTGACAAGAAGTCCAACCTTACAAACAGTCCTATCTAAGATAATATACAATATATATTGAATAAATCCATGCTAATAAGCGTACTTTCCGTCGAAAATACCAAGAGCGAGTTGGATAACATGTAAAATCCCTCGCATTTTCTTAACTTGTTGACTGATCAGTCTCGCTAATGCGTGAGTACCGCTTCTCTATACATACGTAGTCCACGCGTTACTAAACAATTGTCAGGCTCATATATATCCAAACCCAAACAGAGGTCCAAGAATAGCCTCCCCGGGGTAACCAAGAGAACGCTACGCCATAATCAATTAGCTAACAAAGCCAGCGTGGACCCAGATAATTAAATGGTGGTCGCCAAAACCTTAAGCTCGCGGCTACTGCCAGTGATCAAGTACCAAATACGCCATAAACCCACCACTCGGTCAACGGATCAACCCCACGTGATCTCGCGACCGGAAAACTCTACCCGTCGAGCACTTCGTTTTTTTTCTCTTCTTGTTTGTCGTGTAAAATCATTGATTTCCCGTTTATGAGAATTCTGTTTTATCTCGGATTTCTCGCGTCGAAGGTCAAAGAATCCAATCCCGCGATGTCCGCCGATACCGTTGCCGCAACTGCTGCCGCGGATGTAGCCAAGAACGACCAAGGCATGCCGAGCCACAGAGACGATGCTTCGTCTTTCATGAACGAGGATGACCGTGATCTGCTGAAGCTTGGATACAAATCCGTTCTACAACGTGGATGGGGCTCGTTTGATAACTTCGCCTGCTCATTCTCCGCGCTCTACTGCGTTGGTGGAATTCGCGTGCTGTTCTACATCGCATTGAGTGGTGGTGGACCCGCTGCTATGTAAGTGCACACGTCTGGCCTGCCGACAGTTCCATTTTAACAATTTCTTACAGGTGGAGCTCTTGGGTCTCCGGTAGTGTCTTGTCCATCATCACCGCTGCTTGTCTCGCTGAAGCTTGTTCTGCGTACCCGGCTGCGGGGTCAATCTACTACTGGGCTTTCCGATCATGGGGCGGTGGACGGGTCGGTCGCTTTGTCTCGTTTCTGGTTGCTGCTTGGACACTTGTTGCTTGGACAGCCTTCCTTGCCAGTGACTCGTTCGGTGTTGCAAATTACCTAATCTCGGAGATCGTTGTATTCAACCCGGACACATCCTTCCCTATTGCCAACTCGGATGTCAAGGCGCGTGCTATCGCTTGGGCGTTCTCACTGGTATTCCTCGGTATTGCAACTTCGCTGAACTTCCTTCCGTCGCGATGGTACTCTTGGGTGTTCCGTGCTGGTGTCATTGTCATCATCATCGACATGCTTCTCAATTTCATCTGGCTCCCAATCGGTGTGTCCAAGACATACGGATTCCAATCGGCTGAGTTCGTCTTCACATCAACATATAACGGTGGCGGTACGAGCCCTAGCCTCAACTGGGTCTTGTCATGGTTCTTGGTTGGCAGCTGTCTCGTGGGTGAGGATGCTTCGGGTCACGTCGCGGAAGAGACTGTCTCTGCCAAGAAGGCTGCTGCCAAGGGTGTTTTCTGGGCGACTGTTGCTTCCGCCATGTGCGGGTTCCCGATCATTATCCTGTTCCTGTTCTGCATGCCGCCTATCGAGACCTTCTACAACACGAGTGCTCCTCAGCCGTTCATCAACATGTATGCCATGGCCCTGGGACCTCGTGCGCACGTTGTCATGACGATTATCTCCATGATTGGCGCTATTCTCAACACCTCGATTTCTCTGGTAGCAGTGTCTCGCCTTGTCTTTGCCGTGGCTCGTGATGGTGTATTCCCGTTCAGTAATGTTCTCTCACGGGTCTCAAAGTCGAAGCAGCCCCATAACGCGGTCATTTTCATCTCAGTCATTGCGGCACTTCTTCTTTGCACACAGCTGCCATCGCAGGTGGCCTTTTCCAGTCTGATCTCAACGTCTGCTGCAGGCTCCATCGCAGCCTACGGCCTTGTCGGCGTTGGTCGAGCGTTTATCACGCGCAAGAATTTCCGTGCCGGTTTCTGGGACATGGGGAAATTTGGTGTCGTGGCAGCTGTCGTTACTTTCATCTGGAACGGGTTCGTATTTTCGGTGCTCTGTGCTCCAGAGTACTCGAACAGTTCGATCGACAAAGACCCCGGCTTGTTCAACTACGCCATTGTCATCATGGGTGGTGTCACGATCATTGCGCTCGCAGAGTGGTGGCGCAAGTCCTCGAGTGATTGGTTCGGGCATCTGAAGTTTACCGATTCGGCTTCTGAAACCGATGCCTCGTTTCAACCGCAGGAGAAGATTGAAACGTCTGCGGAAGCGAACGCAGTTTAAACGAAGGTGAGCTTGGGGGATGTTGGGTCGACAGAGATCTTGAGCCAAAGTTTATAGCTACGTGATGATGCGGGTACTCAGTTCCCCGACTGGGGAGCGGGTAAGTATACTTCTTTCGAGAAGCGCGCATGACGGGTGTTCGAGGCTTCGCTGTAAAGTGAGCCTCGTTCTGAGAATTACCGTTAGAACTTGATCTGGACAATACCAGCGAAAGGACATGCTTGCTTTATTCCCTCCACCGTGCTCGGTGTCTCGCTTTTTGGATTTTGTCCGTGGGCGGACACCACTGACCGTTTCCCTTGTATAGGTCCGCGATTTGCTGTCAGTCAACTGGTCTGATCCTTGACAATAGCTCCTAAAAGCTTGATCTCATCCTGTGGTGAGTCCTTGGGGCGCATGCTGGTCTTTCGATATTGCCGCAAGGCTATCAAACCCTACACGTCACCCAAACGTGCCAAAGAATCCCGTGAACGACACCATTCGCTCCGGGTTCTGCGCTGAAGGGTCTCCCACAGGATGGATGTCATGTCCCCGGAGTCTACGTCATATCCTCATTAACCCCCCCGGGTTGATGGGATTTGAGACTCGGTAGGATAAGCAACGAATCGCGGACTGTAGTCTGTAGTTGTAGATGTAGACGTAGTATTTGCGACGACTTCATGTCGCGACCTCGATCTGGCGAGGAAGCGGTATCTGAGAACGACATCTGGGTGATAGTGATGCCTTCCTATCTTGGCCCAGAAAGCGGCATTCCCCGTTACCAACCGGCAATTGGATGTAAGCCCAAAAAACACGGACTCGAAGTTTGCGGTTCAGGTCCGCCTTGCGTAATCTTCTATATGATTTGATGCTTTCAAGCTTTAAAACTAACAACTCAGAGAAAGTAATCTTAGATCGGGGAACCTGAGCCTAACCCTGATCAGGCGAAGCTTTGGACTTCCCCGACAGGAGAATCAACTGCATGTGCCTCTCTCTTCCTCTTCAATGTCTCGTATCCTCGGTAGATCTTCTCTATAATGGTTTTGCTTGGCTGGGCAGATGAACTTCTGCTAGCCGTATAATCCTACCTGTAGTCATCGAAAGACGTCATTCTTTTCTCGTGAACGCACACCGCTGCTGTTTGCCCTGCAGTCAACCGATACCTCTATTTCCAATCCTTCTTAGGACGTATATTCATGGGCTTTCCCATGGGCTGCCAGAATAGACCGATTCGGGGTAATTCTGCATGTCAGTGCAAGCGCAAAGCTTTCAGTCAAGAAAGCAAAGGTTGAACAGAACCTACTCGTCAAGGCCATAGCTCATGGCCTTAACGGGTCTTGCCCATTTATTCCGACTTGGCATATTTGCTGCTCTTTAAAATGACAGAAGACTCAGGATGCAATAAGAAGTGCTATATGATATGGTCACATGGACGTGATCAAGGATCTCATCAACATTGAAATGAATCCGAACTTTGAGAACGTCGATAACAACGATACGAGACTGCACATTACGGATCAAGTAGACCAGATGGAAACGATCCATTTGTCTTTATTTGCCCGGTGTCAATCTTGATCGGCGAGGGTCATTGGGACGAATCAGCATTATATACGGCAGTTCGTGGCGGGTGTGAGAATGGTGTGAAAATGGTGCTCGGAATAATCACCAAAATGATCCAAGGACTCCAATGTGAAGGACCTGACACTCTCAAAGGTACTATGGTGACTCCCTTTCAATCGTTAACTTTGAGGCTAGTCTGTCTCCTCGTTTCCAAGTTGACATGATGCTAGGGAGGAGGACGGCCAAGTGTCACCACTCAAACGTCATGAATAAACCACCATCCCTTTTCTTCAAATCCGTGTTATGTTTTTGTTGCATCTATCAAACGGGGTTTGACATGTTCATAGTGTATGAACTTTCACCTATGCCGATGTTGAGCGGGTGCAAACTAAATTGACCACATGGCTTGCACTATCGGTATAGGCTCATCACGCCACAGCAAGCCACAGCAAGCCACAGCAGTCCAGCAAAGAAAAAAAATGGAGATCTGAAATGAATAAAGGTATCTCACTACCATTTCCTCTTTCCTTACCCTCGTGAATGAGATAGGTGGAGATGCTTGACGTCAGACGCCAGCTACCCCGGCGAGAACACCGATCCTTGCCTGAAGCGGGCGCATGTCCCCCTCGAATTTGAGGGGTCTGGGGTCTGGCCCCGTGCTGACACCATTATTGCTCGAATTATCCCCTTGCGCATTCAACTTCTCGGAATTACGACTGTCCATCATTGAGTGATCTACCGAGACAATGGCCTTTGGTCGCAGACTCGCGATCCTCCCCGGAGGTCTAGGTAGGGATGAGAAGTGATAGCCACCGAAACCTGGGGAAACCAGAGTTAACTTCGATCATACGCCAGGTGGACTTGGCTCAAGTATCGGCAAAAAACTGCAACAGCAAGGTGCTCGTGTTGCGATTTTGTATGCTCCCTTTGAGGCCGCTCGACGAGATGAGCTACTTGAGCAGGGTTACGGTGGAGGCTCTGATATCAATGATATCCGAACATATGAATGCGATATCACGTTCCCCGGACTCTGTTCAGTCAGCTTTTACAAGCCTTGAACAGGACATGGTCTCTCCTGATTTCTCACCTGTTAATGAGAGGGCGTTTCCAAGCATCCTAATCAACACCGCTGGGTATGTGTCTCTGAGTGACATGGAGATCACCCCTCCGGAGGAGACCATGAAGCATTTGACAACCAATGTCTTCGGACCGATGCTTTGCTCCCAGGCTTTTGCACGTCTCTACTTCGCTGCCTCGAAGGCTGCGGAATCTTCGCCTAGTCCTCCGCCGCCAGGAAGAATCGTCAGCATCTCGTCGCAGGCGGCGCACGTAGCACTGCATCGTCATGGTGCGTATTGTGCTTCTAAGGCTGCACTCCAGGGTTTGACACGCAGCATGGCTTCGGAATGGGGAGGTCGTGGTATCACTTCCAACACTGTCTCACCTACTGTAGCATGGACGGCTCTAGGTCAGAAAGCTTGGGGAGAAGACTTTGTAAGGGAGGCTTTCCTTAAAAATATCCCGACTGGGAAGTTTGCACTTCCCGAGGAAGTTGCTGAATCGGTACTATTCCTTTGTCAGGTATGTCATGTTTGTCTATTGTGATGTCATCTGCTCATTCTTTCCTTTTTAGGACTCCAGCGGCATGATCAATGGTGCTGACATTCGAGTTGATGGAGGCTTTACCATCCGTTAAAGCTCAGGAAATTTGTTTGCACCTTTGACTTGGGATTCTCTGGGGTAGCCTGTGGAATTATTATCGCGATTGAGCATGATGTCTCCTTAGTAAAATGTTGGAATAGAAGCTTTTAAAAGACGAATTTGGTTTGAGAAGCGATTTATGCACCTTGTCTAGTGTATCCAGGCATCTAGTTTTGTCACCAAAGACCAAGAGAGCAAGTATGGAAGAGACGGTCTGAGGCACGACCCGAAGCACTAGGGATGATTCAACACCGCTTCCTTTCTAAATCGGGTGACTAGACTCCTTCCCACTTCTCATTTAGTTAGACTGGTCTCATTCAGAAAGTGAGCAGGGGTCCGATCTGGCGATGATCACTATGCTGCACAATACGCATCCTTTGGGCGGTCACTGCGCAGAAGAGATGTCTCTCGGGCTTTCCATGTCTCTTGAATTGGTGATTCTACAGAAAACTTTTCATGAAAATGATGGCATGTTTGTATTACATAAATGTATAAAAGCCGCCGCCGAGAATGCAACAATGATCAACAATGATACACTTCCACCCTTACCACGAACACCACCGTTCTTCTTGGATGAAGTCGTCATCATATTAGACTCTTCTTTGGAACCATATCTTGTGCAAAGTAATCTCAGAACTGGATGTATGTAGAATGCCAGGAAGATACTCACTTCAAGTACACAAGGACCGCCTCCGTGTCAGGCACAGTCACCTCAATCTTACCATCACTCACACTCACAAGTTCCTCGATCAATGAACCGTTTGTGTAATGCCCTTTGCCTAGGTCTATGGCATATGTCCACTGCTCTCCTGCGTAGGATACATTATTATTGGGGCCGCCCCAATCATATCCTACGGCTGTAGATCCTCTATCGGCGTGCATTCGCCGCATGGTCGCAGTGGTCACATTCTCACCAATTTCAAGCGTGACGGTCGCACTCCCTCTCACAGAGTTGGAATTCTCATTCCACTCTTTCATGTTCACCAGTGCAACTCGCTCCGCCAGACCGGAGTTCAGCCCATGCATCACATACGCCGTGAAATGGTCTTGATCTGACAGGCTAATTTCGCTTGCTCTGCCCAGATTGGATGATCCGATAAAATCAACAATGAATGCCGCCGCTGGGAAGATACCCTGCACGATTGGACGCTTCGTGGCCGGCCCTGTATCGTCGGGAACCCAAAACGCATGTGTAGCTTCGGGACGTTGAGTATTCGTTACCCGTTTTATACCGCGGCACATAGCCGCGAGGTGAAAGTCCACGGCCCAGATGGCGGCACCGAAGCCGCCAGCGAAGTCGATGGGGACGGCACGGAGAGTTGATCCGACCTCTGACAGGACAAAGGCTGTTTCTGGGTCGTTCTTTTCGACGTAATCTATGCTTGGTTGGTAGGAGGAAAGCCGCGATTGGATAACAGCGTGGTTCATCAGTGTGTCTGGGGTCTGTCAGTCTACCTCACTAATAAGAGAGACTGATACTCTTACCTTGCAACGTCTCTACGGAGTAGGAATGTTCTCGATTGATGGTGTAGAAATGCTCAGCTGCAAACTTCCCCCGGCCATTCTTGTTAAGGCCATTCTTGAAAATAGCATCTCTGCAATGAGAGTCAGATAACGAGACGGTCGAAAAGGGGCAATGAAAGAAGACTCACAGGCCAAAAGGGATGTTTGAAGACGAGGCATGGTCGGAAATATCGCCCAATTCAAATATAGCTGCGGCATCACCGCTCAGGTTGAATTCTTCCGTGATTGCATCCTCGACCTCTAATGCACGAGTCACATACAGTTCTGCTGTCCAGTTATAGAAGCCCGGCTCGTTCCCGAGCGCAATTCCCGCGACGCGGTTCTGTCCAAGTGCATTCCACGCATTCTTGACGTAGGCCATGGTATGCCGCATGTCCATATTACGACCCATCGGTGCTTGAAAGGTCATGGTCGCGTTTTGAAATCGCTTGAATCCATCAAAATAGCTTGGTCCGATGTCAAAGCTGTCCTTGCTGTTGTCCGGGCATCCCGGCCCAGCAAAGCAGTGTGTAGCCATAGTGAGATCCTCCTTTATGCGGACGAGGTCCCCGCTGGTGCCGCCGACGCGGATGATGAGCGGCTTGCTCATGCGGGAACCTATACTGTTGACGACGTTTTCTGAGAAATCATTGTCGTATTTAGGCAGGAACGCTGTTTCGAACCCAAAACTGAGAAAGTCTGCCGGGACGGCGACCGCTTTAGATGGGCTCGAGGTCGGGATGGAGAGTGTGGGAGTGTTTGCGCACACAAGGGTGCCAAATCCCAGCGGTACTAGGAGCAAAGGGCGCATGCTGAGGGAGAGGCGTGGATAATTTGCTTCTTATGTCATGGTTCCGGCGATCATGTTGTTCCACGTGTACGGATTGTCGAAAAATTGCAAGTTGCAGTTTGCAAGTCATCCCTTGAAGGAATTGGCGAGATTTGGGTTTCGAGGACAACCCGGATGAACCAGGATTGCTCGAACCAGGGCCACCCAGCACCCAAATTTACCCATCGATTGTCTAACGAGATTTATTTCGTGGCCTATTCTTCGGCAGAGATAGACCCAATATCATCATACTTTCGTATCCACGTATTTGAATTCGGAATAATCCATGGTTTCCTGCAGTATACTATTTTTGTCTTGCGGTCCCCCACGAGCTCAAGTGGTCCAATTATCTTGCCTAGGTCGGCCTTGATAGTCTCCTGGACTTTAATATCTTGCCATCGACTATTGGAAGCCTAGGAATGAAAATCCGGGACTTAGACATCATCATCCGCGAGATGATCCCTTTCCGGAACTGCTTATTAGTTACGACATTCGCAGCAACCAACTCATCCATAGGGTTCCGAGCCAACGAAAGCCAACCCAAGCCACCCTCCGCTCAGTACAAGCAAGCACTGTACCTAACAAGGAGTCCACGGGATGTCACTAGAATCTCGCCGGCGTCCCATGCATATACTATGATAGACTTCAGAGTATGCAATACTACACAAAGGTACAATTTGGCAGTGTCCGACTCACAGTAACATGTATTTGTGGCACGGCATGAACGTCCACTTACAAACCAGGTTGGCAGCACGGTGTCAATGCGGGGCAAGGCGGAACCCGCCGATCTTGAGAAGCTCACTTACACTCCACAACTTCCTTAGACTACTCATCTTCCTCAACTTCCTAAGGTTTGAGATTAAGCACATATCATGACCGCCCAGACTCTGCGAGAGATCTCGGCGCATAATCTGCGAACCTTCAAGCGCCACTATGTTTCTGAAATCTCAGGCTCTTTGGGCGACCTTGGTACCTTTTTGCCCATCGCCATTGCACTCGCGGTGAATGGCACGGTATCGCTGGCGAGTACTTTGATGTTCTCTGGGGTTTATAATATTTTAACGGGTCTTTTCTTTGGAATACCACTGCCGGTTCAGCCTATGAAGGCGATTGCAGCTGTAGCTATTGCCCGCAATTTCTCGAACGGGTCGATCGCGGCAGCAGGTATTTTTGTCGGTGCTTGTATCTTGCTTTTCAGTATCACTGGTCTCCTTCGCTGGTTTGCAAATGCGATCCCTGTCCCTGTGATTAAGGGTATCCAGGTCGGCGCGGGTCTGTCACTGATCATTTCAGCCTGTGGCGCTATGCTCAAGCCGTTGGGCTGGATCAGCCCATCATGGGCCGACAATCGCATCTGGGCCATTGCTGCATTTGTCGCCTTGATCGTCACCAACGTTTATCGGAAAGTACCATATGCACTGGCACTGTTTGCAGTGGGCCTCGTGTTTGCCATCATTCGTACTGTGCTGGCTGGCCACATGCCCGGTTTCGAAATCTGGCATCCATACATTGTGATCCCAACTCCTCATCAGTGGCAAGTTGGTGCATTGGATGCTGGTGTTGGCCAGATCCCTCTAACAACTCTCAACTCGATTGTAGCTGTCGTGCACTTGTCCCATGATCTGCTGCCGAATGTGCGGACTCCGTCGATCACACACATAGGTCTTAGTGTGGCTGCTATGAACCTTCTCGGCTGCTGGTTTGGTGCCATGCCTGTCTGCCACGGATCCGGTGGTCTCGCAGCTCAATACCGCTTTGGCGCACGCTCAGGCGCCAGTGTTGTTTTCCTCGGCGTACTGAAGCTCATCATCGGCTTGCTCTTCGGCGAAACTCTGGTTGATCTTCTGAAGCGCTTCCCTGCTGCCTTCTTGGGCGTCATGGTCGTTGCAGCGGGTCTGGAATTGGTCGGGGTCGGTGAGAGTCTCAACACCACTGGCGCTCGGGATCTGGACCAAGCGGAAAGTACTCTTGGGTCTGCGGGCCAACATCTTGGTCCTGTGCTTACAGATGAAGAGCGCAAGCGTCGCTGGACGGTCATGATGATTACGGTCGGACTTCTGGTCGGGTTCAAGAATGATGCCGTTGGTTTCATTGCCGGTATGCTGTGCCATTGGGCATATGAGATTCCAAGCTGGTGGGAGAAGGGTCGCAATCGCTGGTCGGAGGGACGTCTTCGTCTACGCTAGTCTGTTTTCCATCCAACATATTTTCGGTTTAGATATCTATACGACACCCACATCATGAAGCTCATTGCGTGCTGCTCATTCAATATTTATCTTCTTAATTCTAGCCCATAGCATTTTCAAATTCGATACCACTAAACCACATCCGAGACATCAACATCCTCATTCCTCACGAGCCTGACTCCAGTGTTTGGATTTTCGTATTCGCGATGCTCCCTCGCCACGGTCCCATCGATATCAAGATCTCGCTTGAACATGCGTCCACCCGCATCCCTCACTTCCCGATGATGGCTGGCTCCACCAGCAGTATCGTAATCCATATGCTCATCATAAGCCCCAGAATCTCGACCGATGATTCTTCGTCCCAAACGGAGTCGTATTCAGGTCATACGAGGTAGCTTCATCTATAAGCTGCGCAGGCCCACCATAGGCATTTGTGATATCCAGACCTGAGGGGTCTTCGTCGAGATCAGTGATGCGCCTGACACCGCCGGCTGATGTTCCATAATCTGGATGTTTTACTTGGAGTTGTTCCTGCCCTGTGCGGTCATAGCGGCGCTCTTCAACAACGGCAGGTTGGCCGAGGTCCTGGGTTGCTGTGCGGACGACGGTGCTTCCGTCAGTGTCGGTATATGAAGTTGTTGCATGTCGGTGCCCGGTTGTGGTGCTTCCATCGTTTGTGTTGGTTGTGGAGCTGAAGTAGTAGGAAGAACTACTGTAGGAATTAAACATCTCGGCGGGGATTGAGTAGTAGGCGAACTACACCAGGGTATAAGCTGATTGTTTTGGAATTAATTCATTCAAGGGCGCTCTCAACCTTAAATAAAATGTATTCAGTCCATCCTATATATTGATTTGGAGAGACAACAGTATTTATAAAAGGGATTTGGCGTGGCGATTCGTGCTGCAATTTGCCATCCTCGCCTCCTGCGGCGCGTCTGGACAAACGTGGGGCTTCGGGGGTGGCTTATGAGCTGGGGTAAGAGACCAGTCAAACATCAACCAAAGGGCAGTGCGTCAAAGAGATCCATGGGTAGCATGTCGAATTCCAGAACGTGCTCAATAGTGGGGCGTATGACGAAGGCTGTGTATGGCAACGAGACATATGTTTGTCCGCACTTGGGAGCCCCGTGTGTGCAAGTGGAACTTGCAGAAGCTTCACCCAGCTATTGGTGATTTCCATAATCAAATCGTTCCTGGCTAGAGCATCCTTAATCAAAGCCGTCGTTTGGTTAAATAGAACAGGGTTGGTCCACTCAAGGACCGCCAGACCCAAAGTGGCAACTGAATCAAAAGACCGCCAAAACCCGATTGTTGGCCCATATAACACGAAGTGAGAGGATTGGACGATAGATTGCTTTTATGAGCTTGGAAATCTCCAAATTCCCAAGTCCTACAGATCATCCAATTTTGAGATTGATAAGAGTCGGTTGCACTGAACAAGCAAGACATGAAACGCAACATAGAAAATAGATTACATTGCAGACCTTCGCACGATTCTAGAATTAATCAAAATCCAAGATTTCCGCCTCTTCTACAAACAAGTTAATCGATCATCAGAGTGCTTCATGTAATGCGCGACGAGGTATATCTGACCGAACGATGGCGTCATACTTGGTGATTAAGCTCCCAACAACCAATTGACTAGAAGCACCTCTCCCAGCATTCGACAGCATTGGCTTTGGCAAATCGAACGAAAACGAACAACTTACTCCCTTCTATTAGGGTGATTATCTCGGCACTCCTTCTCAGAACAAGAATTTCTCTGCTGCGAGATGACGTCCAATATCAATCATCCAGCCTCTGCTCTGCCATAGCTTCAAAGTCCCATAGAACATATTTAATGTAGGATCCGAATTCCACCAAAGTCCCTCCATCGAACCTAGTCTTCTCAGTCTCCATATCACACATCCAATCATGGCAGACCAAATCCCCGAAACCATGAAGGCAGCCGTCGTCAAAGACTTCAACAAAGGCTACGAGGTCCGCGACATCGATGTCCCATCCGACCTCGGTCCAAATGATATCCTAGTCAAAATCGCCGCGGCTGGTTACTGCCACACAGATCTCCAAGTAATGCAAGGCGTCTACGAATCCGCAGGCGCGAAGCCCGGTCTCGTCGGATCCCATGAACCGGCCGGAACGGTCGTCAAAGTTGGATCCGACGCAGAGAAATCAAACATTCACGTCGGTGATCGTGTCGGGTCAATTAATACATATGCATTCTGCGGAGAATGTAACGCGTGCAAGCATCAGGGTGAACAGCTTTGTGAGAAGCTGGTTGGTATGCTTGGCTTGACGATCAATGGTGGATTCGCGGAGTATATGAAGGCCGACGCCCGAGTGGTGTCGAAGATTCCCGAGTCTATCCCGTGGGATGAAGCTGCACCGCTATTCTGCGCCGGTGCTACCGTTTACGGTGCGCTTCTTGCCTCCGGTGTCAAGAAGGGCCAGTGGTTGGCGATGGTTGGGATCGGTGGACTGGGCCACCTGGGCGTGCAATATGCAAAGGCGCTAGGTGCTAATGTCATTGCGATCGATAATCGAAAGGAAGGTATCGAGACGGCTCTGTCGGTTCCGGAACACCTTCGACCGGATAAGACGTTCGTGATTGATTCGGAGGATGCGCAGAAGCGAGTGATTGAGGAATTGCAGTCTTCATTCTATGAGACTAATGCCGGTGTGGACCGTGTGGTTATCAATGCCGAGGCGCGTCACCTCATCCGATTCTCGCAGCAGTTCTTGCGCAAAGGTGGTGTATTGGTTGATGTTGGCTTGCCGTCGGACACGATGCTGGAAGTCGATCCGTTTGCATTGAGCTTTAAGGAGCAGACGGTAAGGGGACGGTTGATCTGTACGCCTAAGCAAAGTCAGGATATGATTAATCTGCATGCCGAAAATCGGTGCAGATCTCATATCGAGAAGACCTATGGCGTGGAGCAGATCAATGAGATGTTTGAGCATTATCAGGGGAAGGACTTGAAGGGTCGACTTTGCATGGTGTTTTAGACAAAGATCGACGAGAAAAGAAGCAAAGGACTGGGAAGGTATCTCTATAGATGTTCTCTACATTACAGTCGGACTATAAATGTATGACAAGAAGCTCAGGATTCGGGATCATCTTCAATATTCATTCAGCTTGGTATTCATCAAGAGAGGCTTAATTGCCTGAGAGCATATAGACAGAGACCCAATAGCGCCGGTCCAGAATGTAGGAAACCCAATATGCATGACTTTTTGATACCCACTACTCATCTCTTTGGTCATCAGACTCGCCAGTGAGCAGACCATCATCGATCTCCATCTTCTGCATGACCTTGTCGCCGTTGCGCCCCTGCTTCTCAGCGGCGAACCAAGCTTCACGTCTCTTCGCTTCCTGCTCCTCTTTCCTTGCATGGCGCTGCACCTTGGCATGCTGACCTGCTTCCAGTTTCCCGTGCATTTCGTTGATGTAATCCTGCAGCTGGGCCAAATCAGAGCGCAATTGAACAACTTCATCGGCGGTAGCGTGACGAGCTGTGTCATTAGCCGCTGCCTTCTTTTTCAAAATGGCGATTTCGGCTTGTAATTCTGTGACGTGGTTGTCTCGGGCGGCTGCGTCCGAATCATCGGCAAGGGCTGGAGTTGCGGAGGTAACGTGGGAGACCTGCGCCCCACCACCTTGACGGAGCGCCGCTAATTCTGCAAGGCCTTCTTCAATCATAGATTCGGGGAAGGAGGTGTGTGTGAGTGCTTGGGTAAATTCGGCTGTCGTGCGAGGGCGCGGTTGCGACGGAGCAACCAGGTGTGTGTGAAACACGTAGTCCACTGGTACGGCGCCGGGGGCGTGAGCCGGATCGGCGAAAGCATTGTCATGGCGAGGTTTAACCACGGTGTGCGATATGCGCTTCAATTGTTGTGTTGTGGGAAGTCCGCTAGGAGGCAGCACAACCAAATTGGTCACAGGGTGTGTATAGTCGGCAACTGTGGTCGCAAACTTGCGTCGCGCAATGTTCCACGATAGAACCCTTCCATTTTCATGTGCAGATAGTAATGTTGTTCCGTCGTACGACAGGGAAACGGCCCTGACGGTGCCTGACTCGGCCGAAGGTGGGAGCCATCGGTCTTCGGCAGACGCCTGCGCCGGGGTCGATTGGAGAGAGGGATCATGGAGCGGGTTTTGCACGGATTCACTGCGGTAGAAACCAACCGACTGGACACTTCCATCCTCGTAACCCACGTAGAAAGCACGGTCGACTGGGTCCAATGCTACACAAGTGGCGGAGAAAGGAAGAAGGAAGGTTCGCATGACACGTCCAGTCTGGTAGTCCCACGCAATCGCTGTATTATCTTTCGCCGTTGAAACGACGATATTGTGCCGTCCATTACTGTGCCCGAAAGCTAGAGATGTGATAGCGGCGCGGTGATTCGAGAAAGTGCGAATCGGGGCATTGGGGGGCTGACGGTCCCCGCTTGGGGCGAGTCGTGAGAAAGATAGAATGGATGACAAGGACCAGACGTGTATACTGGCGTCGGAAGAGCCAGAGAGGATGAAGTTGGAGGTGGGGTCGACGGTGAGAGAAGTAACGGGCTGAAGATGGGAGGCGGTGGTGGCCACAACACGACCGGTACAAGTCTATAGGAGCAAATAAGCAGTGTGATACATCGAGAATCTCCTTGTCAACAAGTCATACCTCCCACAGGATCAGTCCACCACCCTCGGTTCCCAGAACCAGCACATCGCCGTACTTGCCTCCGGCCACTGCAATGCTGTGGATGCGCTGCGGGAACGGCACCAGAGCCTCTTGGTTTCCTTTCTCCCGACTATACACATGCACCACCGCCTTCTCCGCCTGGGCAGCGAAGATATGCGACGGGCTCACGGCAAGACAATTGGGGTTGGTGGAGCTCTTCTTCAAAGTTGATCGCAATTGGGGAGAGGGCAGGTATTCCTGCACGCAAATGCCGACATCGCGCAGAGTGGCGCTGGCAGTTTTAGCGGAGGCCAGGGTAGCCGCGACGAACGACTCGGAGAGCATCCTGGGGCCTGCAAGTCGAGTTATGCGACTAAGAAGAATGGAGCCCAAGCTCCCAATTTTTTTCCTTTCCGGTGACAAAGTCGATAAGAATGGTGTTTGCAGTGTTTGCAGGCGGCTCGCCCCGTCCACCGGGAAATGCACAGCATCGTTCAATGTGATAAGTGACAAACTCTACGAGGTTTCGATCGGGCACTTTGATTCTAGACTTTAATCTTCTTTAATCTTAAAATCCTACAGAGCACGTCCAGAAATGACATATCAAACCACTACGCGAACCCATTTTCAAGTTAAAAGGAACCCCGTTCGACCTGTCCAAGCAGATCCCGAAGGCCCGATGAGGTGGAATCTGCACCATCTATACAAAATGGACGAGGGTTGCACGATGAGCCCAATCCACGTCATTCACAATGAATTGGTGGAGAGACAGATTCTTTCAGCCATGGCGGAGCATTTGGACTATATAGTCACGATTCAGGCGAAGCGCCAGGCATGAGCTAGACGGATGCAAGGGATGGCACCCCCGTACGAACAGGGAGACTCATCATCGATTGTTGCTGTTGCAACGAGACACAACGCCAATGAAGATCCACTCACATACACCCTACCGTCGACCTTGTTGCCCTTCTCAAGGGTTTCTGTCCCTATGATTCGTTCGGATCGCCATGATTGCCCTGTTCCCCCTCGCCCCATCCCGGTTGTCTCATTCCGCGAGTCCACACAATGTTCCATCCCCAGTGAACTATGACGCTTACGGCGCGACAGGCCGACGGTCCTTCCACGTTGACGGCCTGCATCTGCTTGGATTGCCGGATCTAGGGCCAATCGTCACCCTCACTGTCCAGGATCTCACCCCATCTCGCGGAATGCAAGGACGACGCGAGCTCCATTCTCCTTATTACTATGTTGGCCCGTGCCTGGTGCAGCTGAGATCAGTTCGTGCCTAAGGAAACGTTAAAATACCTTGAAGGGGCGATTTTCCTCTCTACATACCCGGGTTTCTTCATGGCAGGAGTCTTCTTCCTTGACAAGGGATGTTCTCTGCCCCGGTGACCCTGATCCCACCTGGAAACCCTGTGCGCTCTTGTTGTATAAGGAAGAGTTGAGCCCCTGCATAGACAGAGGTTGCTTTGTTTTGGTCCGGTTCCTGCTGCATTTCGTTCTCATCCGGCACTTGTGCTACATCCTCATTGCTTTTTTCCCCGTCGTCATTCAAATCGGGCTTAGCATTGAGATTCTCCCTAATAACGCGCTATGTCCACCATGGACTGCGCCGCTTCTACAATGCCGACTAACGCATGTTTTCCGGCTCGAATCGAAACACATATCAAATACCAGAGCTCTCATTCGTCGGCGTTGAGCCACGACACTATCACTACTGAGGACCGCATGCCATCGCCACGCCGATGGTCGCCCACATATCAGCCCCGGAACAGGAGCAGGCAATTTCCGAGCTCTTTGTCATTCTTGCCTTCCTCGGCTCTCGCCCGGCCAGAGCAGGAGTATACCACAAGTTTAACAAGGCGGCCCGCTACTCGCAGCCCCGTCTGTATCTCACCTTTTCGTTCTGTGCGCAGAATGAAAGAGCCTTTCCAGCTAGTTCTACCGAAATCTCCGGCCTCCACGGGAGCATCGCCGGCGACAGCTTCATGTGATGGTTCATTTCCCACTTTCTTGAAAGACCCTCCTCCGCCAGCCGGTCGTAGGTTACGAACATGGCGATCAGATCAGAACTTGACCGTCGCCAATATGTCAGCATTTGGTCTCCTTCCGAGTCCCCCGATCTCAGACTCGCGGCCCGCCAGTGCGGGTGTGGACTCTTCATCGTCCTTTGAATGCAAGAGCAACACCAACAGTGATGAGGATACCCCGACGCAGGGGCTTCCCGAGCAGCCTGCCAGCGAGCCTCTGAATGAGCCTATTCCGGTGCCTGTTGAGAATACGGAACAAGGATCTGTGGGACAGCTTGTCGATGACACTTCAGACGAGCCTATGGAGGAGCTCATGAAAGAGCCAGAGCAGGGACCATCGGGGGAGCCTACGCTGCCATTCGAAATGGAGGAAAAAATCCATTACAAAGCCTACCGTCCGCCTGGTTGGACACGAGCATTGGAAGAGAGGCGAAGGACGGACGTGACAAATGTTCACGAAGCTCACTCCAATCTCATTCGACAATGTGAGGAAGCCAGTCTCAATCATGACAAACCGCGCGCTGCCTCTAACAGTCCTGTCAATGGCGCCAAGAGCTCCATCGCATCACCACTGTCCGTGCTCAGTGCCAACGTAATCGTCCCAGGCACCTCTCCGAGACCTCAACGGCCGCGGACGGCCACTGTCTCAAGCGAAGCCAGTTGGATCCCCACCAACTTCTCGTATTGTCAGACGTGGCTGCAGGGCGTACCATTTGAAGCAGGGGAAGATAAGGACCAGGCACCCAAAGAATTCAATCGTCGCAAATTTCAGATTGTTGAAACAGATCCGCCAATGCCAAAATTGGATTTCATTCCTGGGTCCAAGGCCTTGGAGGAGCCTGTGGTAAGTTCTTCAGCCTGGGTTGGATCTAAGACCAACCATGCTCACGTGCAACTGCAGCGCTTCGCGGTCGCTTCAAAGCCCAAGCTTGTTGAAGTAACGCGGCAGTCCTCGCCCTCCATGCCTCCGTCTACGGCTACACCCATCCCACCACCACCACCTCTTCCATCATTGTTACCTCACCCTCTTCCAATGACGCCTGATCATCGACAGGAAGAGGTGTCTGCTTTCAGCCCAGACACACCGCTTGACATGTCTGACAGCGGCTATGGTACCCGTGAATCCAGCTACTCCATGGATATCTATTCAGACAGCAAAGATGACGATGCTTACACAGATCCGGGGTCATTGACCTCGGACAGTGTCACGTCTACCGTCGTATGCGAGAGGCCTGAATCTGCGCAGGGAGAGCGCGACAGGTCACCCCAACCGGAAATCCGATCGGGCAGTGTCAGCCCCAAAGCATCATCATCCCCGAAGACTGCTTCCTCTGGCAACACATCAAATCCTTCAGAGAAAGAAGGGAAACGGCGACTATTGGACCAAGAATGGACTCTCGATGACCACGAGTGGACCCTTGGTGAACTTAACCATTCAGTCAAAGACTTCCCTCGCCATATGCTGCGATTAACGTCTCCTGTGATTGTTTATCTTCGCCGAAATGATGAAAAGGTACTACTTCGGCCATTTCGAACTATTTTTCCTCAAGTTGCAGAGAATCTTCTCGACGGTCTCTGTGCTGCGCTTATTGCTCGCAACTATCTTGTTTCCTTATCTACGCTTCACCGTCGGAAACCATCTATCTCGACACGCGGCGAACCTTACACGGTTGATGCCATTCCTGCCAAGGCTTACAGCACGCTCGGTATCCGAATACCCACCGGGTCCCCAGGCCGGATGAAAGACCGCGCCCTCGGTGTTCGCAGCATGGACCTGCGCCGGCAAGTTGAAAGCATCATCGACAATCTCTTATTCGCCATCTGCGGTCGAGCAGATGATACCCTCAAATCTGCTGTCGAGGTACTCACTCAAGTATTTGAAAGTAATATTCATCACTGAGTCTTTCTTTATACGTTATTTCCTTGCACGTCCAAATCTACAACATACTCTCCTTGACCTTCTGCTCTCTGCGCTCATCATCCAAAGGACGGCCCTAATATCGTTCACGCGCCGTTTCCCTCGACACTGAAATCGGTTAACTACTCTCCTTGATTCTCTTTCTAGGTGCTCCTCCGAAGACGACCCTCATATTGTCTAAGCATTGTTTCTTTAAACCTCCACGTCGCCTTCATCATCTCCTTGGTCCTCTACTATCTGCAGTCATCCAGAGGATGACTTTAATATCCTTTCAGCATCAATGATTCCCTATTTTCGATTGACTCGAACTTTTCTTTCCTGTTTGTTCCTGATGTTTACCTTCATACCCTTGCATTGCGATTCGCTCTTTGGATATTTTGTTTTTTGGGTGCATGGAATCTGTACAATTAGAGTGATATTACCCTGGCAAAGTGTAATCAAGATTGTCTGACTACAACTTTTCCAGCGTAGCAACCATTAGAACCATAAAAGCATGTGGAGACTCACCAAAAGAGCCGTTCGACTCGGAGTTGCGATTGCCGCGGACGATCAGATTAGTCATTGGTTGCCTCAGGTTTCCCGCGGAAATAGATTCGACCTACTATCTCATCCGCCATCCTCCAACCGTGACTTCCCAACCACATACACAACAATGGCCGCACCAGCAAGAAGCCTACGGCATTTATCCTCTGTGAGCTCTGTGAGAGCGACCATTGCTCCGGTCTCATCCACCATCCCGCCATTCCACCGAACCTACGCCACCACCGATGCCTCTTCCGCCACCTCCAACACAGCTGCAGGAACCACACGGCGGCGAGCCACAACCTTTCGCGATAAGTTGAATGCCGGTCCCTCGTTTTCCGAATTTGTCTCCGGCAAGGAAGAGCCCCTTGATACCTCGGAAGCATATGCCTTGAAGACCGCCATGGTCGGCCCGGCCGGCCGCAAGAAGGAAATGACTCGTCTGCCCTCTTGGCTCAAGACACCCATCCCGGACTCAAAGAACTATCAGCGCCTTAAGAAGGATCTTCGTGGATTAAATCTCAGCACTGTTTGTGAGGAGGCTCGTTGCCCAAATATCTCCGACTGCTGGGGTGGCGGCGATAAGCAAGCTGCGACGGCTACCATCATGCTGATGGGCGATACCTGCACGCGTGGATGCCGCTTCTGCAGTGTCAAGACCAACCGTGCTCCCGCCCCGCTGGACCCTCATGAGCCCGAGAACACAGCCGAGGCCATTTCGCGCTGGGGCCTCGGATACGTTGTTCTGACGAGCGTAGACCGAGACGACCTGGCAGATGGCGGTGCTCACCACTTCGCCGAAACGGTTATCAAAATCAAGCAGAAAGCACCCAACGTCCTGGTAGAGTGCCTGACGGGTGACCACCGCGGTGATTTAGAAATGGTCAAGTTAGTCGCGCGTTCTGGGTTGGATGTCTACGCCCACAACGTCGAGACTGTCGAGGCTCTCACCCCCTTTATTCGCGATCGCCGCGCCACTTTCCAGCAATCCATTGGCGTTCTGAAGGCTGCCAAGGAAGCCCGTCCCGACCTCATTACCAAGACCTCTCTCATGCTCGGATTTGGCGAGACGGACGAGCAGCTCTGGGATGCCCTCCGCCAGCTCCGCGCTGTAGATGTCGATGTTGTCACTTTCGGCCAATACATGCGTCCTACGAAGCGGCACATGGCTGTCGAGGAATACGTCACCCCCGACCGTTTCGAGACCTGGCGTCAGCGTGCCCTCGACATGGGCTTCTTGTACTGCGCCTCCGGTCCCCTGGTCCGAAGCAGTTACAAGGCCGGCGAAGCTTTCATCGAAAACGTGTTGAAGAAGCGTCGCGGTGGCTCCGGCACTGCTGAGGGTACCGTTGATCAATCGACCATCGCCACGGCGGAAGCCACCCGCTAAGACTTTGCTACACAACACAAATAATAGACATGGCAGATTGCCTCATTTCGAATTCATGTTTTGGCGCCGAGTTTTGCATTGGTCTGGTTCGGGTCGGGTTTAAAATTTCTTCTTTTTCTCCATTTCGATCTTTCAACACATTAACATTAACACTGAAGTGTCTTGTACCACCATCAACGGGTTTCTGTACATTCGGGTATCGAATGACTGCAAGCTCATGGTCTCGTGTGCTCTTTGAATACAGTCATATACCATGAAAAATTTCATTGTGTTCATTCGTAACCATTGACGATGTATCAGTAAGCTATGTACTATTGGCAGGAGACTCATCCCGAGTATATGACTTCCCCTCGTCAATTGCGCACGCCCGGGAAGCTATTGAACACCTCATTTCCAATGAACTCCACGCTACTCAACTTCCCGATCACGAACCACAAAAACCGGGCCTAGGAAAAGAGGAAAGATAGTGAAGAACTACTGTATGTCGAACACTCTCGAGCAGTGTTCGAAAGTACAACCGACGAACTGGATATCAAAGCCCGAAGGCATAAAAAGTGGGTATTGTGTTTGGCACATCTGTTCAAAAAAGCAAACCTTCACTCGCACATGAGAAGTAGGCGAAATGCATCTCAGAACGGTTATTTATTTGCAGCAGCCAGCTCGATGATGTCCTCGTTATCCAGACCAATTAGGTGGAGAATGTCGACGAGGCTTTCTCCGTTCAGACGGGTCGGAGCTTCGAGCTGGACCTTGGACTTGGCGCGCCAGGCGACGCCCAGGCCTGCTGCGTGAAGCATGAGGAGATCATTGGCCCCGTCGCCGACAGCCAGTGTCTGGGAGATGGGGATGTTGTTCTCGGCCGCAATGGAAGTGAGCAGAGCACGCTTCTGGGTGGCATCGATGATGGGCTTGGAGTCGACTAGTCGTCCGGTGAGGGTTTGGGTGGTTTCGTCGATTTCGAGCTAGAAAGGTCTTAGGGAGGCTTGTTTGAGGGGTGATTCTCATCAGGGACTTACATGGTTGGCAACGGCATAATCGATTCCAAGCTGCTCAGCGAGCCACTCGGCCAAGGGCTGGAAACCTCCACTCAGGACGGCTATCTTGTAACCCAAAATCTTCAATGCACGGCAGAGCTCTCTGGGCGCCAGGGGCGATGGTAATGACGGACTTGAGCTTGTCAAAAACGTCAGCGGGGACTCCCTTGAGAAGTCCAACACGCTCCTTCAAGGATGCGGTGAAGTCCAGCTCGCCGTTCATGGCACGCGCGGTGATTTCCTGAAATGTTAGTTGTTGCCAGCATTGTCTACATGAATCTAGAACACCTACAGAGACCTCCTTCTCCACACCGATAAACTTGGCGATCTCGTCGATCACCTCGTTCTGAATCAATGTGCTATCCATGTCAAATACGGCCAAGCGCTTATGCCGGCGGAAGACATTCTCATTTTGCAGAACAACTTCGACGTTCCACTCTCGCTCGAAGCGCCAAATGCTTTCGTGCTTACGCAGATCTGCGAAGGAGAGGTATTCAGGGTCCGGCGGCGGGGAAAATGTGACCTCAACTACGCGAGGCTGGTCCTCGCGGTCTAAGCAACGGTGTGAAGTGTTGGTGCGCTGGTATGGTGTCGGGAGTTGCTCAAGAGTTTGGAGGAAGTTAGTCAAGCAGAGCTGCGACACGTACGGTCCATACAGGTGGTCCAGCGGTTCAGATTCCGGCGCTGGGGGTTCGCGCGGAATCTTCTCCATATCGTCCGTCGGGGCGGATCCTTCAGGAACTCTGGGTGCCTGTAGTGTCTGGCCGGTTGCGGCATTGAACGACGCGGCGGGGTGGAAATGGGGGTGGACGGGTTTGGAAGATTTGTAGAAGAGCGTCGCGACAATGCGCGCAGTGCCTTGCGGAAGGGGGTTGGCATGGTTGTGGAAGATGCTGTGAATGATACCACTGTCCTGAACTCTCTGCGGATCAGGGTGAATCGGGTTGGTCAAGGTAGCCAAGCTCTCATCCAGCTGAGTTCCCAGCACTTCACCGATGTTTTGGCTGATCGGAAGGGGCGGTTTATACTGCTGGTGATCCTGAATGAAAGAATTGCTACGCATTTGACCCAGAGAGGGTCGCTGGCGGGAGGCGTTAGAATCCATGGTGTACGAGTAAACAAGATATGCCCGCGACACGAAACATTAATGCCCCTCACAAAAACCCGTTCGTGATCGGCACGTGGCTCGTGCACGATGGCGGTCACCTGACTTCGGTCACGCCTCGTCACGGGATCGAGTTCGTTCACCGCTAGGCAGAATAAGCCCCGGTCAGCGGCAGTCCTGATCACATCATGGCCGTTCGATGCGGGCAGGGAGCACGTTAGGGATGTTGAGCCTGTATAGGGCAACTCTACACTCCAGCGATGACACGTCGACGTCAATCAAGCTACGGGGATCGGGGTAAAATCCAGTTTCGATCGATCTTCTCGAACACCGCTAAACATCATGCTTAGGCAGCAGGGTGACCCAACCTAACCCCGGGACCAATGTTGGTCAGCGACGGGGATAGGGATAGGCTCGTGGAGGGGAGGTGCGCCCTTTGGGGTGATTTATCATCTCGAGGCACCTCTACTAAACCCATTTGGGAGACCACAGAACCGGATATGTCTGGAAGCAAGAGCTATTGAGCTGCCTTGTATATGGTTCGGGGATCCACACGGACCAGTTGCGCAGTTATTGCGTGATTCCTCAGAACCTGCCCGAATCGAATTTTTCAGCCGTATCGCCGAATCGAGCAGGCGGTAACTCAGAATGATGTGATTGGAATCCGGCAAAACAGACGGCAAAGGCCGTCCGTCGGATGAGTTGCCAGGCACGAACATCCGAAATGATGTCGTGATTGCCCCGGTTCTTCTTATATTCTTGCCATTGTCATCTCTGAAATTCCATCTTCGAGCTCTCTTTGGTGTCCCCCGTCCCTGCAGTGTGGTACAATTCATTCCATCCCGCTTGTCTACATTTATACTTCCTATACAACACTGCATACCTCACCATGCCGGCCAAGATGCCAATCAGCTACCCCTCCGATGTCGAGGGTGCCATCGACTCGAGAGACAACATGACCGAGTCTGGTTATGTTAGCGGTGGCTCTTCTAGTGAAGAATATGTTCCTGAAATCGTTTTCACTAAGCCCCATCTCCAATTTCTGAACCGCCAGTTGCAGTTCCTCGAGCCTCAGGGTATGTCGTCTCTATGGTTTCATTCCATGTTTAACCCCGCTTTCAATGATCTAAATCTGACTCGTGTGATACTATAGAAATCTTGAAATGGTGCATTACATCTCTCCCCCACCTTTTCCAGACTACTGCCTTTGGCCTGACGGGTCTTGTCACTCTGGACATGCTCTCTAAGCTCCAGGTGCCTCGGCCTCAGATGGTCGACCTCATCTTCCTCGACACTCTTCATCACTTCGAAGAGACTTTGAACCTAGTCGACCGTGTCCGGAAGCGCTATCCTAACAACACCGTGCATGTGTACAAACCCGCCGGTGCTGAGAACGCCAAGGAATTCGAGTCCAAGTATGGCTCTCGCCTTTGGGAGGCCGACGACCAGCTCTACGACTGGGTCGCCAAGGTCGAGCCTGCACAGCGTGCCTACCGTGAATTGAACGTTCACGCCGTTCTCACTGGTCGTCGTCGTAGCCAGGGTGGCAAGCGTGGTGACCTCGACGTCATCGAGGTTGATGAGGCTGGCCTGATCAAGATCAATCCCATGGCCAACTGGTCCTTTGATCAGGTCAAGCAGTACGTCAAGGAGAACAATGTTCCCTACAACGAACTCCTCGATCGTGGCTACAAGAGCGTCGGTGACTGGCATTCGACCCAGCCCGTCGCTGCCGACGAGGACGAACGCTCCGGTCGCTGGAAGGGCCAGCAGAAGACCGAGTGCGGTATTCACAACCCTCGCTCCAAGTACGCCCAGTATTTGATGGAAATGGAACGCAAACGCCAGGAGGAGGCTCTCACTCAGGCATTGCACAACCAGTTGTCCACTGCTGCCCAGTGATCGTGTCTCCTCCCATTGCCTTCCTTCCATTGCATACCCTTGGCGTTTTGTGAATGATACCTCCCTCTGCTTTGTTATTTCAGCGAAAAGAACCTGCCTTCTCTCACCTTGATGATTTGATGTTACTACAAAATTGATGGTACAAAAAGTGATTTGTGTACTGTCTGTTTGCATATCCCCTCCCCATCCCTTTTGTTGGGATGCTCCTGTACATAGGGAGCGGGACTACGCTCCCGGCCTTTTACGGCTTCGATGAGCATGATAATGACCCCTGCATATTAGACGCAAGATTATTCAATTGCATCTCTTTACCATACTCTCTTCATATAACGTAGATTTTTTTCATAAGTTGCTCATCAATTTACAATGGTTGCTTTGTAATTGTTATGTACTCGATCAAGGGGAGAAAGAGGGGATCACGTGCAGTGCCAAGCCCTAAGTGAGGGGTGCTTTGCGGCAATTCATCGGGCATCGGAGAGTCAATATGCTCAGTGTAGAAGCGGTTCTTATATTTCATTATACGTTGTAGGGCAAGCCTACTATTCAACTGATGGGAATTGGCTGACAGCTCTGGAGGGAGAATCAAAAGTTCGCGTACGTCTGGTGGTATTACGAATGGTGATCGTCATTTCCTGGAACTATGGGGCTTGAAGTCTTATAAACACAGTTGCCTCTTTTCATTGACCCACAACGTCCCTTTTAACTGGACGCCGGAAGCACCCAGGTAGTGACCGATTCACTGGGGATATTACCACTCCACTCCTGGCCACCCTTGGTGGTGAGAGTCACATATACGTCGTTGCTGAACGTGTTCTCGATGACAACAGAACGTGTTCCATCCGGGTTCAGCGAGGCTACGGACTGAATACCTCCACCATTGGAGTAGGTGTAGCTACCGGTACCGCTCAAGACAATGGCGCGGGGGGCATGAACTTGCTGAATTGCGCCATCATGTAGTAAGCCGGTTGGTAAATGACAGCTCCATTGTTGATAGTCACTAAGCCCTGGCAGGTAGCGCACCCACCGCTGGAGAGATGCGGGCCGTCACTGGAATCGGTGCCGAGAGTCCATGCTGTTACGCCGACAGCCCAGTTCTGCAATGGTCCCATGGTGAAGTCGGCTGCTTGGTTCCAGGTTCCCGAGGGGGTCCAGCACTCGGTCATGTACTGCTTCACAGATGGGTTGCTGTTGTGGAAGGTGGTAAGGACTGTCCAGTCCACTGGGTTGGCGTAGCAGTGCCAGGCGACTGAGTCGACGAATTCGCTGGCACCGTTGATGACCGTCTGGGGGTAGCTAGGGACATCGGTGTTATGGTCGTACGCCCAGATGTCCGTATTGAGGCCGGCTTTGGAGATAGCAGGACCAATGTAGTTCTGAATGAGCTGTGCAGATTCGTCGGCATAGACATACATTGTTGGGTATCCTGACTGACTGTTCAGAGGCTCGTTTTGGATAGTGATTGCGTCGATAGGGGCGCCAAGGTTCTTGAAGGCCTGGATATACTTAACAAAGTACTGCGCGAACGCACTGGCATATCCCGAGGTTCCGGTACCACCACTCAAATAGCCGTCATTCAGGTTGTTGTTCGTTGTGGTGCCGTCGATGACACCGTTCAGCTTCATCCAACCGGGGGCACTCCAGGGAGAGCCGAAGATCTTGAGGTTGGGTTGCAATGACTTCATTTTGGCCAACATCTTAGCCATCGCGTTTCCACGGTCGCCAAGGTTAAAGCCCGAAAGCGATGTGTCTACCGAGCCTCCGTTGTCATCGTAGGTGTATGCTGGATCACCGGACAAGTCTGAAGCTCCGATGGTGTGGCGCATCAAAGAGAAGTCAGCCCCTGACCCGGTCATGAGCTGGTTCAGCAGTGTCTGTAGACTCGAGCTGGATAGCGAGTTGAACGAAGTCACGGTTGCATCAGTCACAGCAGCACCAAATCCCACGATTGTCTGTTTGTGACCAGAACTTGTATCATCAATGGTGAGCTTCCAGGTGGACTCGGAGCCAGGACTACCCGCACCTTGAACGGGTGCAGCGATGGCAGATAACTTGTAGTTTCCGGCAGAATTGGAGCTGAAGGCGGATGCTGTACCTGCTCGCTTCTCAGCAGGTGAAGCCTGGCTGGCAGCAGCTAGGCCAAGAAGTGTATAGACGCTAGGCTTCATGCTGAGAGGGAAGAGATGAATCCACTTATCAAGAATTAGCAGGATTTTCGTTCTAGTCAAGATCAGTTTGTGCAGAGACTCCTCTCCATTTATAGCATTGCTTCAGGCCTTCCGTTAGCGTCCACAGAACTGCCAGTAAGCCTGTGCGGCGAATCTGACTCGATCCCAGTGTCAGACTCACAATTTCAGGCAAATGGTTGGCTTCCGGTGCCAGGTGAGACTACTGAGATTGAATGTAACTCTGACCGAAGTGGAGCTGAGATGCTTAATTCCAGGCTCGTTCCTGCAATCGCAGCGGGCGCATAGCCCATCGAGGATTAGTTTCAGGGTATCCAGGGCCTGGCTTCACCCCGCAATTTCCACCCAGCCACCACACTACCTAACAATACTACCGCAATCAGATCCTGCAGGCTTTTGCAGTCGTTGAATCGGACTTCAGTTGCCGGCATTTTCGGACGCCCATTACTCGATTGGGAAATTGGTGAAGAAACACCTCGTTTTCGTATTCACCGCCGTCCCCAAATCATGAAACCGAGGACTTGCCCTTAAGGGTGAAGATTAACGTACTAGGCAGAGATACCCCGCTCCGGACGGCAACCTTCGATTTCCAGGATCTTTGGACCGCAAATACTGATGACTATTCTCCTACGTTGGAAAGCCAAGATAGACACTTGCTGCCTGCAATAAATACCTTGTCATTTTATCTTGTTTATGGTGGCCTAAAGGGCGCCTGTCACCGATAAAGCCAAAACTCAGGTGCCTGTCCACTTATGAATACTTTAATCTTGATTCTTGATCCCCATAATGCAACATCGAAAAGCTGCATCTTAGGAACATAAGCCTTGACCCTTGACTTTTCACTTGTGAAGAATACAATGGCGGCTCCAAAATTACACTATCGCCCCTGTTTCGGAATCAGACCTCCCCTTGTTAGCCAGTTTCATTCACTCCGCTAAACTGTGTCTAAGTATCAATCGTCTCATCTTTGATGACTGGCCAAATGACGCGGTCCAAACGCAGATGTATACTAGTGCTGTCAGGGGTGGATATGCCGATCCATCGATGGAGTCCTTCAAAGCAGTTGATTCCGATTCCGACGAGATCATTGGCTACTTTGTTCTCGCACGGAAGCAACCGGCGAAGGATACATCAGCCGACGCAGAGAAGGGAGAGTCCTATCCAGTAGTTCCAGATGGATTGAATCCCGGTCTTTTCGGAGAGGTGATGAATGCGACCAGACAAATTTCCCGGGAAACGGAAGGGATCGATCGATTTGGTATGTGCATCAATTGATGATACAGCGGAATCATGCTCATTTGCAATGCAGAGATTGTCTACATGTGTGTCAAGCCATCTTGCCAGCGTAAGGGAATCGGCTCCAAGCTGGTCCAGTTAGGCTTGGAGCGGGCCGAGGCTGAAGGCGTCCCATTGGCCATCTGTGCTGAAGCACCAGCATATGAATTGTGTGTCAAGCTAGACTTCCGAGACACGAATCACTGTGATATCGATCTCAGAAACTATGCACCTGCTCACAGTGGCTTTAGTATTTTCCGACTGAGTGGAATGGTGTGGCGGCCTTGATTTGGTGGACTCAACCATGGAAACTCGATCTAGATCGAGCAGATGGAGCCGATCATGCAAATTTAACGAAAGAATTGCTGGGGATGTCAAATTTTGAATTGCCCTTTGAAGATGCGTCCATTTTCATTGCGAGAAAATTGAATCGCTACCTCGAGTTAAAGCAACATCTCTTTAAAGCCAAGGCAAGGCCATCATGACCTTAGCCCTACAACCTTGAAAATTAGCTGTGGGAATTGTGTTCGCTGGTGATCAGCGACGATTGAACTTGACTCTTAATGTTAGAATCGGAAGTACCCTGAACATAATAATTGAACAAGTCCTGAGAATATTCGGAAGCGAAAGGGTTTTTTGAACGCATTTATTTGCATCCTAATTGGAGCTGGCTGAGGATGCTATCCAACGATGAGCAGTTATAATCATTATGTCATTGCGGGCAACATCTACCCTAGGCATCCCATATGGGGTAACGGCTAGCCTAACCGTCTTTCACACGGTAGACCCGGGTTCGACTCCCGGTATGGGAAAACTCATACAGTTGCTTTTTTTCTTTTTCTTTTTTTCGTTTTGATCTACCTGCATCTAATCCTGGTTCAGCTTGGAGTAATTCCCAATTGATTAAGAAAAGTAGCCTCATGTCGAGGCTCAGATACCACAGGTCATTACTTTGGTTGCCATCTAGCAGTTCAACCCAGACAAATATACAGAACAGGCCTATCGATAGCAATGATGCGGATGCAACGAATGCATCCACTCTCAAAGACCCTGTTGTGCTCCATCATAGCAAGGGCCTATCAAAAGACCTGTAAAAAGGACTTCTCGAAGCGCAACTACCTCTGTCCACAAGGGCACACTGTTCATTGTATCGCTCAAGGTATCATTTTCAAGTGGCAGACTTTTCGCCAGTGTAGTTGTCGTGTTCCTTGCATGTCCAAAGACTGGTGAGATTGTGTTTTGCGTACAGAGAGACCGTGAGAACGGGATTTTGACATCTCTCTGAACCTTTGATTCTGCTGTCAAGTCTGCAGCTGTTGACCTGACATGCATTTGTTCGAGCGTGGGTATCGACCTATTCATTATTTTCTTTCAGCCCCAAGATAGACGCACATGCCTTGGATTGATATAGGGAATAATAGAAGATGGAAGAGGGAAGGGCAGCAAGCAGGTGTGCTCATGCCTGGGCTTCGAAGGTCAAAAAAATTGTTTGGGAAAGATGATCGACGACAGGAATGGGTGTCTTGAGAGAGTGCTGTATCGCGAAGCTGGAAACCACTCACTCACTTTGCAAATCCGCGACTTGGCAATGCGTAGGTTGGCCTTGATGAATTTTATTGATGCATTGACTTCCATCGTCATGGCGAGGACTCGAACTTTGAGGGAAGTTTCCGCAAAGTAAAAGGGAGTATAAACCTCACAAGCTGTTCTCCATCTCTTTCCTATAACTCCTCATCCCGCCTGTCACTTTTAGTTTCTTCATCCTTAATCCTTCGTCATTCATCAAATATTATCTCTAGACCGTCCACCTCTACCACTCACCGTCAACAACACCAGCATCTTCTTCTGTCATCTCCGACGAGATGGGCCCACACACTCCTAGTAAAGCTCTTCCTAGGCCTGAGGATAACCTTCCATCCACCCCAAGCCCTCCCAAGCCTGCGTCGATCCAGGAAGCATTGACCCCCGTTGAATATGAACCGGAATATCACGATGCCTACCTCTCCTCTCCCCTCATGCGAAGACCACTCAACAACAACATTCTTGATCCAAATGAGGCCAGCCGAGCGGAGAGAAGAAGAGTGATCCGGGATTCAAATACGTTTGTCAACAGTCCGAGACCTCATTCGAATGGTACCTTCTCATCGCCAACTCTCGTAGCTCCAGATCTCGTCCTTCCACCAATCGATGAATCTCGCTGTGATCATGGCCTTTCTCCAGATGCCAACGGAAGCAGACAATCTCTCCGCCTGCCGAGCCTATCCTTCGACTTCGACCCCAATGGCTTAGGTCGATCCATGTTGCCCCCAGATAGTCCTCAGGAGGAAGTAGATAGGGTGAGTGAGGGCGGCACAGATGGCTCCAACGCACAGCCTCCACACGAGTTCGAGGTCCCCCAGGACACAAAGTGCGAGTTCATCACTCCATGTAAGATGAAACCTTCCCCGGACGGTATGCACTACCGCAAGGTCATCTCGCATATTTTCGGCCGCAACAAAGCCACAACGAAGCTCTTTCCTTGCTGGGTTTGGACCCATTACTGCCGGAAACACTACCAGCGTGCCAGATATCGCGCCGATCAGTGGCCCTTCACCCAGTGCGAGCTCCTTCTGGAATCACTGAGCCGCATGGAATCCTGGGGTGGTGTTCGTAGCTTCCAACTTGTCCTTCGTCGCCGTGAACAGCTTCGAATAACCAATGCAAACGCCGGGGGTCAGACACCTGGACGTGCTGATCGTCTCTCAACTGGACGCAAGCACCCCACGGCAGTCACCTCGCCTGCCCCGGACTGGCTTCACCGTCGCACAAATCGCGAGATGAATTTCGCCGACACCCGGCAGTTGATCTTGAGGATTCGCGCGTGGATGGCTGAGGTGCGGGAGAAGGAGAAGAGCCGGCAAGCTGCATCTTCTGGAATTGGACAGCATGGATCTGGTGAACAGACTCGGGAGCGCCAGCAGCAAAGTCGTGTTCGCTTCCCGGATGTTGAGATTATTCCTGTATTTGAGCATTGGGTCGTTGATGAGGCCACTCATCCAAGAAATGATCAAGGTCACGCTGATAACGCTCGCAATAGACATGACCATGCTGGTGAGGACAACGAGGAGGTTACTAATGACCAGGATGATGCTCCTACTCCCGCTCCAGCACCTGCTCGTGAGATCGGTAGGACTGGCACGGACAGTGGTCGATCAGCCAGCCAGCGCCGCCGATCCGAGCGCACTTTTACCAACCAGGTCTCTGGCGGGGTTTCCCGTGTCGACAACCATGGTGCAGTGAAGAAGCCAAATGTTGCGAAGCCAAAGAAGTGAAGGGGCTTTCTTGGTAAGCTCTCATATCATGGCGTTTATGGCTCTTGGAGGGCGACGCTAGATACGGCTCTCGAATTTGCCCTTCATTAGCTGCCCTGGATCGACTTCATAATGCCATTTGAATGGTATTTCACATTGAATGACATTAGACATGTATCTGACCAATCCCGTCTTCACTTTGGCGTCATTTCGACCTTGTTTCCTCAGGCATGCCGATCCAATTCCCGGCTTTTCTTACCTAGATAGTGCATAACGAATCGATCTTTCCGTTGATGGCTCCTCCGTAGACATGTAAGCAACTATGCCCAATCAAGGCAAACACTAAACGCAAAACAGGACTACAGAATATATATATGCAACCATAGAAGGAGTAAGCATTTTCTTATGAGGCAAATAACTCCAGGAGATGTGCAAGATCAACGAAAAGATACGCTTGCTATGACACCAAATGCGAACAGACCCAATATACAAACATGCCACGCCCCCAGCAAGAATGAAAGGTTAACAAGATTAAAGCATTATTATGATGATCATCATGGTCGTCGGTGTCAAGACTAACTAGCCACAGCCAGCTGGGCGACAAGATCGGAGGCCACATCGAGGAACGGGTACGGGCTGGTGACCTCCTTCTCCTTATTCTTGAGGCGCTTGCTGATTGGGTGCCACTCAGTGTCGCTCTGGGCGCGGATCACATTTTGGTAGCCGTCGCACTTGAAATCGACCATGTAGTTGTTCTCCTCCAATTGATACAGCTGGATGTCTAGGAAGACCCAAACGCCGTGGGAGATGCTTGGTAGACCACCGGGTTGGTTCGCAGAGGAAGGGGCTGAGGGTGTGCTGGTCTCGGGTGTAGAGGTCTTCCCATCCTTGTCCTTGTCCTCGAATGGGACGGAAATACCAGAGATGTGGAAGCGACGACGAAGCTCTTCCAGGTCACTGCGGCTATTGTAAACGCTAGTCGAGGCACCTGGGGCCTTAACACCCTCCTTCAGAAGGCGCGCACGAATGAACCAGGGGTCGTTGGGAATATAATAGTCTGAGGGTAGATCTGGGTATTTGCTCTGCAGAGGTTTTGGCTTAGCAGGGTCCGGGGTTGCATCGGGTCCAATATTTGTGCCTTCATCTAATTAGCATGGTTATGTTGTATACGGGAGCAGGGAACATACCGGACTCCACCGGCTTGATATCCCACATCCCGCCCTGGGCAGCGATGGCCCTGTACAAGTACAACATCGCCTCATAAGGCTGATTTCGGGAACGAATGCCAAACTGCCACTTCCGAGACCTCTTAGGCTGCTGGGTGATAGGATGGCCAATCGGCGGCTCAAACCGCAACTTATCCAGATCGACAACACTGCGCGAGTGAGGCTTCAGTGCCCGGGCCGAGAGGGCCTGATCATCTTGTGATAACTCTTGCTGAGGGGCGCTGGGGTCAGCCCGAGCAGCTTCTTGCCGGGCTCTTTGTTCACGATCCCGTTGTTCCATGAGCTGGTCATGAACATACGGCAGACTTGTAGGTAAAATTCGGACATGGCTCACACGAGGTGGCTCAAAGTCTTCAGTATCGCCTGATTGATAGTCTTCCGGATGCGCACGCCGCGTGCTGGGGGTTCTGGCAACTGGTGGAGCGCGCGCTGGCGCCGGGGCTGGAGGGGTTTGAGCTTTCGGCGCGAGGACCCGCTCAGCGACTGGGGAAGCATTTGTTGGCTGAGAAACACTCTGGACCATCAAGTTATCTTCTGTTGGGGCTGTGATGATGATTAGCATGTCTCACGTAGCAAGATCTCAAATACCTACAGTTCGTCTGCATCATCTCGTTCTCAACAACAATGGAAAATGCGTCTTTGATAGCACTAGGCTCCGGGTGCCGCAACGCGTCTTCAATATCGTCTTTGTCATATCCCATGCTTCGCTCAAGTTTTGAGACGGCGATCTGATGGATTTTGAGCTGTACGGGAAGTGGCTTGCCCGGAACAACTTTGCCGGCATCGATGGGCTTATTCGTATCCACTCCTGTAGCGATGTATTCCTCCGGCGGGGGCTCCAGATACTTGGGAATATTTTTGGTAAACCATGGGTCTTCCCGGATCTCCGCAATGGTAATTCTGTGCACCGGGTGGACCTGTAGCATAGCTCGGATCAGGCGGGCAGCCCCGGGAGAGATATATCCAGGGATGTGAAAGTTACCCGCAGCGATCTTCTTGAACAGAGCCGGGATATAGTCATCGTCAAAGGGTAATCTGCCCACCAGCAGCACGTAGAGGATCACACCGCAACTCCAAACATCCACCTCAGGTCCCGCATAGAGCTTTCCAGAGATCACCTCGGGGGCCGCATAGTTCGGGCTACCACAGCTGGTTTTGAGGAAGTTTCCGTCTGTCATAATGTTACTCAATCCAAAATCGGCGATCTTGACGTTCTTCTGGCTATCGATAAGCAGATTCTCGGGCTTCAAATCACGGTGAACGATCTTGTGTCGGTGGCAGTACTCGACGGCGCAGATGATCTGCTGGAAGAATTTGCGGGCCTCGTCGTCGTTACATTTTCCTTTGCGGACGAGATAGTCGAATAATTCTCGTTCGGCGTACTCGAGGACCATGACAATGTCGGTCTTGGTGGCAATGACGGTGTATCTACGGGAAGGTGGGGCATGAGTCAGTGGGAACGCACAACGTTGGAAAAGAAGGAAGGAGCAATGCGCACAGTTTAATAATATGAGGATGTCTTAGCAATTGCAAGTACTGAATCTCTCGCTCTACACGACCGACCATATCCCGAGAGAGGAGCTTGCGGCGAGAGATGATTTTTAGGGCGACCTGCCGGCCACTGGGCTGGTGAATGGCCAGCTTCACTTTTCCAAAGGAACCCTCTCCGAGTATCTTGATCGTCTGATACTGATCAAGACGCTGCATGTCTCGCGTGGTCGCGGGGGACTGCGTCGAGGGCTCGCTCGCCCGGTCGGGCGAGGCGGCGGCATTGCCATGGCGGAGGGGTTAATGGGCTTAGTGGCACGTTCACGAGGAGTAGCAGAGGAAGGTAGAGGGATCGAGAGGTCTTCCTCGTCGAAGGCGGACGCCATGATGAAGATGGCAACGTGACGTGATTGATTTTCTGGGTCCGGACGTGCTGACTGTGCCGTGGTTCTCTGACTGCTTTGGGATAATTTTCTTTCATCAGGACATTGCCAATCAATCGGTCTCGACCATCCCCACAATAGAGCCGAGGGTGGAGATGGGACAGCTGGTGCTCAGGAGAAGAGGGGCGGGGCAGCTACCGAATCCTCTTTTTTTCTGCCAAGCGTCGTAGCCGAAAGGATATCCGGTGTGGAATGTCTTGTGTTTCGGATCTTGCTAGATCTCGAGGTAAGGCGATAAAAATGAAGGACTTGGGGATGCAACGTTGTAAGATCGAAAGAGATCTCTCTCGCTTGGACCTTGCCTCAAGTTAGGTAAGGTTAGGTCAGGTCAGGATAGGTTGGGTTGGAGTCTCTCCCGGTGCTTTGGCTGAGGGTCTTGATTACTCGGATACTTCTCCGAGCTCGACACCGGAGCACGCCATGCACACCTAGGTATCCATTACCGGAAATCGGGGCTAGTATATGAGGATTAACTTCATGTATCCAGTCAGACTTTTATTTCTATGCAATTCTGTACAAATGATCAATGCCCGCCATGTGCACCAATGGTAAATCCCAGACACCTGCCCAAAAACTCCAAGCCGTACAGGACTCACGTTTAGCTCGCTTTCAACATGTCCAGCATTCCTTTTGTCTGGCAGGCGTGCTGCGCCATCTCCACTTCATCACGCACTCGGCGGTGTAGCCGCTCAATCTGCTTGTCGATCTGAGCGGACTGGCCCAGGTTGCCCGAGTAGATATCGAGCAAGTTCAGGGCGACCTCCACGCTGAGATCCACTAGGCGGGGTTCACGGATGTGCTTGTAGATCCATTGCAGCACGGGCTGCAGAGTAACCTCGTCGCGGCCTTTGAGCGAGGTCCGCAAAGCCGAGCGGTGGCGCAGGGCTGTGAGGAGAGTGAGTTGGGCGGTCTTGTCACTCGTTGACAGAACCTGATCTAGGGCGACCGAGTACCGTCCCTTGCGGAGATCGTTCTCCCACTGCTGCTCCTTTTTGCGTCGCTTGCTGTCCTGACCCTCGATCACAATGTCCACTCCCTCTCCAATGAAGTCACGACCACGGAGACGCTTGTCCCATCCAGAGCCGCGGAGCTTCTGCTTCTTTGCGACTTGTCGGTCGTGTTCCTCCAGCTTTCCTTCCAAAAGTGCGGTCATTTCCTTACGGCGCTCACGCTCCTTGATCTTTTGTTGACCTGACAGGCGGGTCTTGATCGAGAGAAGACCAGACTGCATACCAACAGCAATGTGCTTGTCCTCGTGTGCCATGCCGGATGTGATGACTTGGAGCGACAGAATGGGGGAAGGATACTTAGATCCAGAAACTGCATTCCACCCTGTAGTCTCGAAGACCTTCATGTGTCCATCAAGAGCACCACTGAGCAGGCGCTCGCCGTTGGATGCCAGTGCAAGCGAAGTGACTGTCTTCTGGTGGTTCTGAATCATGTGCAGGGGCTTTCCAGCCACGATGTCGAGGACCGCGATCTTGTTGTCGGCGGCAGCCAGAACCGTTGTGCCGGCAGGCATAGGCAGGACGCTCTCGATGGGTGCAGCCATCTTGAAAGTCATGGCAGCACGGCTCTCCACACGTGGATCCCAAATGCGCACGGTACGATCGTAGGAACCAGATACCAAAAGTCCAGATGAAGCCATTGAACCAGGCATGAAAGCACCAGTGCGCACGTAATCGGTGTGGCCGACAAAGGTTCGCGCACTAGATTCCGAGGGAAGATCCCACAACCGAACAGTACGATCATCACTGGCGGAGAAAACGGAGGTTGGGTCGCTGGGTGAGAATTTGGTCACCCAGACCGGCTGCTTGTGCTCCTTCCACGTCTTCAAGATTGCGCGCGAGCCGACGTCGAAAACCTGCACGACACCAGTATCGTCACCAGTCACCACCACCCGGCCATCTGGTCGGACATCCGTGCCCGAACTATATCATCGAAGCGAGTGATTGTCCTCAGTAGCTTGCGCGTGCGAATGGAATAGATCTGGACTCGGGCACCAGTGGTCACTGTGAAGACATCCGGAGGTTGTGTGAGGGAGGGGAACGCTGAAGCGGAAGAAGGAACTGAGGGCTGAGTGATGAGATTGACAGGTCCATTGGCCGGAGAAGGAATCAGGAGGGGGTTCTTGAAGGTGCGCCAATACTGCTGCTCTGGCGTCAAGCGGGTTGAGGGCAGCGAGGCGAGCTTCACCTGCTGCAGAGGCAGGACGGGCGCCGCCATAATGATATATTAAGTTTGGTCGCGGATCGCAATCTACGGCCAAGAAATGAAAAAGAAATGAGCCAAAACCTCGTGGTTCGCAAAAGCGTTTTGATCGTGAAAGATGAGGATCTTTTTCTGCCGATCAAAAAAGTTCGGCCTGCCCAATTGGGCATGGCGGCGGTAGCTTTTGTTGCCTGAGGCATTAATCAGCTGTCGGAATAAAATAACGATTATCTAAGCACTAAAAGTGTCATTGGCATTTTTGGTCGAGTGGTCTTCGTTTTGACAGTTATGAGCCCGGTTCGCACTACCTAAGTCAGGCGTGGTTATTGGTTTGAGCTAGAGGGAGAGTATTAGTTATACGGTTAGCTAGTGAAGCTATAGCCCCTACCTATAAATATTTATTAGGACGCCTTTTTTAGTAGTTAGGTCTAGCTAAGAGAGCTAGATAAACTACCCTAATATAGCTAGAAGCAAAAAATCTACTTAAGATACCCTCAGAAATAAGGCCGAATTCATAGCAAAAATCTATAAAGGAGACTTCTATATAGTAGGATACCGCTAAAGCATAGGCGGCATCCTAAGGGGGGGTATCGGAATAAAATAACGATTATCTAAGCACTAAAAGTGTCATTGGCATTTTTGGTCGAGTGGTCTTCGTTTTGACATCAGCTCATGTCTTCAAGACATCAAGGCATCAGAGTCTGACGCTCAAACTCTCAATTTACATGGTTCTTTCTGCGCTGAACAGGGTATCTACAGAACCCGCATGCCTCTGCAATTTCTTGCGGATTCAGCGGCATCGGTTCCTAATTTTGTTAGCTTTTGACCAGTCACATCCTCATGCAATGCCCTACTCTCACCCACCGATTTCTTGCGAAATTGTTCCAATTGGCCTCTGAAAGTCCCCAAAGACAGCCTCGCATCGTCTCTTCCAGACCTTTTCAACTCTGGGAGAAAGACCAAGGCGGCTTTAGAGATGAAGGGAGGCCTGGGATGAAGGGAGGCCTGGGATGAAGGGAGGCCTGGGATGAAGGGAGGCCTGGGGTGAAGGGTGACGCGGAATCTCCATTTAGTAGCACGAGTCTATTTACTAATGGTCGGGCGATGACAGGGCTATCTAGTAATACGGACGAGACCCGTGAACGGAGTGGTCCATATGCTTGCTATGATGGTCATACGACGCCAGATTATAGGTTTGCGCCAAGAAGAGTGTTCCGGATCAGAATTGGAACCCAGTGACTGTCAATATATTCGATTGGGGGGGGGGGGTTAAAGTTGAAGAAGGTATTTGACCTGGACGCTGCTTTCCATTGGCATCCTAGGCCAGGCGGCCTATTGGGAGAGCTATTAAGAATATTTACAGGATGTGGATTGTGAGCTCTTGGGAACTTCCAAGGACTAAGACTGATCCAGTGGAGTGAGAGATTTCAGGGCTCGTTCTGCTCCGAAATAGCTGCCATTGCTTATTTGAGCCCTGGGCGGAATCTCAAGCATGCAGTACCTGGGGGTCATATAGATTCCTTGAGTCAGCCACACATGCCTTCTTATCCACATCGGAGAAAATTGCATATCCACAGGTACATGTGTCCATCTTCATGGGACTGAACTATCTTCCAATCTTTCAGAGCAAAAACATCTGAGCGTACCTTCCCCCCTAAATTTTGGCATGCGTGAATTGCAAACAGCACGTCAGTAAAGTTCATGTTGATGGTTGAAAAATGAGAGGGCGTAGAATGCCTTGCTGAGCCGTAAAGTGATCAGGTCGAGACTGGTGAATGCGTCGCTTTGAAGTACCTTATCTTGACTGCATCGGTTTGACTGACGTGAAGCGCTGTAGCGACTCGACACGTACTCCTTGGTGGTCGGACATCAGTATCTTAGCAATGGGACCGGTCGAAGACCTTCCCCGGAGGTAATGTAAATGGCCCAGGCATATATAAGGAACGCTGCTGGATAACTTTACCGGAGCATTCTTTTAATAGCACGTTGCCTGGCGCATACGAAGGCTATCAAGATCAGTGGGTCTCAGGAACCGCCTTGGGTTAATGTATCGATTAAAGTGCTGATTGTACTTTCCAGGGAATCGGGGGTGAGAATCCCCGTGGGAATGTACCCGTATTGTTCCCGGGAAAGTAGTGAATAGGCCGTCCGCCAGCATGGACGCTATCTGATCCAGTAATAGGCGAATCGATAAGCCAGACAGTCTCACCGAAACCGGACTCTGAGACCCATTCCCTCTCCCTAGAAGATAGATCTCTCCTACCAAGATCATATCCGTTCGAACCCAGTTTGGGACCTTCATCTTCGTATCCTTGGTCATCTTCGTGTCCTTGGGACTTTCGTCGGGGTCGGGCTTTTTCCGCGGCATAGTGAAAGAAATAGAGGATGAATCAAGGTCAGTGTAATGTAAGGAAGGTGTAATGTGAAAGGTGAATGTGAGAGTATGAAAGTGTGAAAGTAAGAGTTAAAAAAAAGAAAAGAGGACTGAGGTTTAAGTAATATTGGATATGAATAATGTTGCTCCCTCTTTTTTTTATATTTATCTTAGACCTATGGATCAACATACCTGGTACAAGCCGGATTGTAAATGGATCATTTGCAGTTTCACACTGAGCAAAGTCCTGGTCGCTAAAGGCCATTAGTTATGGTCGATCTAATATTTGCATTGATACTGACCCCCGATAGGAGGGGAATAGTCGTCATGATAGCGCCTGAGAAAACACACTTTCTTAGTCCCTTCGTGTTCGGAGTAACTGTTTCGAGGCCTGTATGAAAGCAGCAGATTACTATTTGGTAACTGGGCCGCTCGCTCCAATGAAACTGTTCTCGCCACTGTGGGTAAGTGGTCTCTCCCATGAACTATTGGAAGATATTGCAGGAGAAGATCCGTTCACAAAACGGAGGCGACGGCAGTTGCAGAAGGAGATTGAGGATTTGGAGGCCGGCAGGAAGATTATTCTATAGCCAGGCAGGTGATGCATGTCCTCTCTCACCAGGTGATTTCAAACGACGCCACCGGAAGGACCTCGCTGGGAGTCGCGACTCGTCCAGACTCGCTCCGATCCTGAACCTGAGGATTGTGTCGCAGAAGCAGTAACCTAGCGTGGAGCACCCTCGGAGGAGGAACATCTAAATGGCCGAATATTTGTATTAGTCGGATTCGGCCGCCTTATTAATTGGCAGATACGAGAATTCAGACCTTTTGCGATTCGATTGGTTGAGCCACTATATCCACTATTCCGTATCAGAGCAGATTGGCGATGCTAAGCCCGACAAACATTGCTGACAAAGTCTCGTGTCTGCATACTCTGCAGTTTTGTATCGTACTCTGTGCATCTGGACTACCGTTTACGTAGAAGGCTGGATCGAAAGGACTACCTACCGAAGTTGGAAAATGCTCAAAGGGCAGTCTGATAAAGCGGGCAGGTCGAAGCGTACTGGAGGAAGAGACTCAACGACACATCAAAGACCTAGGGGACAAAAACAAACGAAAGAAGGTGCTATATGAAATTAATGGACGTGTCTCATATGTGTTCACAAAGTTGAAGGATGTAAAGTACAGAAATGCTCCTACAAGGAGGGGAACGGCATGGAAAGGAGACAGAACAAATATCAACCCCGCCAGATGTTCTTTAATAGAGTTACGTGGGAGGATAAAACGAGATTTAAGAGATTGATTTTGTCTCTACCCTTTGTGACACACGAATTGATCTTCGCCTTTGGAGCTCTTCCCCACCGCCTCTGGTATTCGCCTACCGTTTAAATATCGCCATGTAGACCACAATTACCGGATAGGAGGATACTCATCCTCCTTTGGATCGGTCGTACGTCCAGGTTCCTCTGTGGCATCGGTTCTTGGTCTTTTTGCCAAGTGCGGCGGGTACCAAATCCAGCGGGCGTACAGACTTGCCTCGAAGGTATTGAAGGGCCTAGTTGGTAGGCGAGGAACGACTCGAATCGCAGGGGCAAGGACGTCGAAGGCAGCATGCAAACGGCATCGTCCTCAACGACACAGTTTTGGCCGAAGGAGATTTATTCCAGCCATATCTTCGCATTGCGTTCTGTTTCAGGAGCATATGCCTATCCGCAGATCAGTATATCGGTAATCTGCAAACACGGTATGTGCTGTCGGCACCAGACAAGACTAGAAGTTGACTGATTGGTACAGACGTAACACAATGACCAGCATTGACGCAAGCGAACTGGCGCTGACCGTTCATAAAGGCTTTATAAATGCTCTCCTTAGTGACAGTTACTAGGCGCAGTCGTTTGACACCCATTGTTGCCTTCCGCAAGTATCCATAATGCCAATAATTTGGTAAATCTTAGTGCCGAGGGCCTTCGGGTGGACAAATTTGGCCTCTAGAATTTTCACGCTAATACATAATGTTCACGACCAAGCACCATGCCGTTCATCTCCGTGATGACCCATTTGGCATAATGGCCTCAGCGTAGAACAGTACGGGCAGGAGTATACTTCACAGCCGGCGCTTCTTTTTTTTCAAGTCTGGTTCTACCACCTGAATCAGACGTTTGGTACCCCGGGAACAATAGCAAGTTCTCCTAGGTGGCCAACTAGCAACGCGGTGGTCTGCACGACCAAAATGAGCGTACACTTGTTGTACAAGATGCGCTACCACGGGGATGTCTCGTAGAGCTTAATGACGTTTCGCTTATCCGGGACAAGATTAAGGATAAGCTTTGCAGACTATAGAGTCAGCTCTGCTATATCGTGGCTGAAGGTCGATCTATCCGCTAGATTTTCCCTTTGCGTATCGCGCCAGCAGAGACATAGACGCCTAAGCGTGATACGTGCACTTAAGTAGTAGAGGTTTAAAGCTAGCTTATAGCGGACTAAATTAGGGCTATTATTTTTCTTCTCCGGTAAGTTAAGATATTCTAGGAGACTATAGTACTATAGGTCAACCCAAACCCTTAATTCTCCAATGCGTTTCATAATATAAGCCTACGGCACTATTATAGAGTCTACTGAATACACCTCGTTCACAATTTCCTAGAATATAAGCGCTAGGTCGCAGTAGTAAAGGTGGCAGAGACTAAAGCTAAAAGGGAGGCTTTTCGCCTACGAGTTATTGGCGACGCGTGCTAAGGCGTGGCTTCCGCGCCCCTAGTTGCGTTAAGAGGTATATATCGGACTGGAGCGCTCTCTATAACGTTATTAATACGCTTATCTCTAAGGTGTGTATCATTGAGGGTTTCCGCGGCTATTAGTTCTAATAGCTCACCTTCTTTAAAGGGAAGTAGCAGAGGCGTAGTGTGGATTTCACCTAGGATACAAGTAGCCCGACCGGTCTTTATACCTAGAAGATGCTCAAGTATATAGAGACACCACCAGACTCGGTAGCGAGCCTCTCTAGCGATATCAGGTGTTATAGCTAATCATTAATAGAAGTATTTGGCTAACCGATTGATCTAGTCCGAGGATAGTAGGTAAAATGCAACTAATCCTTCCACTTGAACCTATTAAAGATCAGGATAGCTAAATAAGTCATGGCCACTTATACTCAGGGTTCTGGCCCGGGTTAGATATGTTAGATAGTCTCTATCCTCTCCGCGCCATAGAGCCCTAATGAGATAGGCATGCTGAGCCCCAATAGCAAATATCATATTTAGGATAGCAAGCCAATTATCACCTGGCCGCGCACTGCTGTCGAAAAAAGCCCGATACTATGCGGCGAAGAGAGGGCGGTTGACAATGGGGAAGAACGGGTGAACAGTCCTCAGATAATCATCAGAGAGTCCGGAAAGACACTGTAGAGCTGTTTTCGCACAATTTGTCCATGCTTTCACAAAGATGAGCCCGAAAAAATTGGCTGCAGCCGTCATGGCCCACAGTCTGGCACGCTTCTATCGTCGTTGGGGTGGTTTGCACTCGACCAAAGCATGCTTTTTCTGCATGTGCCGGCAACCGGAGCATATGATGCCTGCAAACATGCAATCTGTGATACATGCGTGGTGATTTTTGGAACCGCAGGGTCTTGCGCAGAGTATCATACAGACCTGCTTCGATGTCCTATATGTGCAAAAAGCTTCAACTTGACAATGTGCCGGCTGCCTCCGACCAAAGGCCCTGTCATATTTAGTCTCGATGGCGGCGAAGTCCGGGGAATTATACAGCTTGCCCTGATTCAGGGCAATGGAAAAGCGTCTTGGGGGTATCTCGATAGCTGATGTCCCTGACCTGTGCACAGGGACAAGCGTCGGTAAGTGACCTCCCCTGTTGTCTGTTCGGACCAGGCTTGCAGAGGTTTAAGGAGCCTCAGGCTAACCACGAACAGGGGCGCTGATGGCAATGGATATTACTCTCAATGGGTCTTCAGCCGAAGAAAGTCTCGCCAAATTTCCTGACTTCGCTCGGATAATCTTCGAACCCTACTACCAACCCACAACTCCCTCCACCCTCGCCCGCCACCACTCCCACGCGGCTCCACAAGGATCCCAGCCCGTCTCAAACGAGCTCTGGGATTCACTTCAGGAAGACCTCTCTTTGGCTACCTTGCAGCATCCGACCCAGTACCCCTACCGGGCTTATCCCAATGTGCCCACGACGGATCCCACGGTCGAATTCCACGTGTCTGGCGATTAAAGGGACGTTATGAAACAGGATAATAAAGTCAGCGATAATCAATCTAAGGTTTATGAAGCCGCTCACGGCGCATCCATGTCGATGGCTGGGGGCTTACACATACAGCGGAGCTAGTCAGTTGACTCTATTATATCACGGACCTCAATGTCTGTGACTATCCGCCAGATAAAGCCATCCGCCAAAGTTCTTTGATCGTAGGGGTTCCCCGAAAGCACTACATGCCTGGGTTAGGTCTGCGGAATACGCGCGATTGAGGCAATAGGGATTGCGTGGACCGGGCAAAAATATACGTTATTTGCTTACTTGGGTAGCAGCTGGGCGCTGGTGTACAGCTTGAATCAGATGCCACATCGGTATAGCACTATAGCATTAAGCACATCATAACGGTAATGAATTGTGGCCAAATTGGAAGACTAGCGCAGAATCTCAGCAACAAATACTGTGCTCTTTGAGCTTACTTGCAAGCGGAAATCCTACAGACAACGGTCCAGTACAGTATCCTCCGATGAAACACCACGCATCACTCAGAACGCATGCACGGTCACCTTACTTGGAATGTATGGAATATAATGTCCGTCATTTCCGAGCGAGCCAACAACCTCATACCAGACCCTCTTCAATGGCTCCGCGCTCGCAGTCCCCTTCGAAGGGCTGAACACAGTCTTGCTGGAAACGGCCCTCTTATCCTTCTTGATCTCGTCATCTGTGATCTCATATCGTTTGTCCAAAAGTATATCCTGCACGTACCCCAGCGCACGAGAGGCAGCTGTGAGTTTGATTGAGCTCGGCCAGGCGAGCAGGCCTGTGTAGCAACCTTCCGGGGTACTGTTCGTCATAGGAGCGTTGGGATCTCCGTTAAGAGCACCGGTCAGCATTTTCTCTGGCTCGGCCTCGAAAATGCCACCGAAAAAGCCCCCAATCGCGGAGAGCGCACCGCTGACGGCATCCTTGACTGCATTGTATGCGTCGGTGACACTGCTAAAAATGCCACCGATGAAATCAGCGAGCTTGCCCAGAACGCTCTTGACGGCGCTCATAAACGTATTAAGAACTCCAGCGACGTAGCTCGCGCCCGTGACGTAGACATCAGCCGCGGCGGGCCGAACGGCATCCGGAAGCTTGTCAATTTCCAACTTAGCCCTGTTGGTGGCATCATCAATGGCGGCGATGACCTGAGCCTTTTGCGCAGCGGCCTGATCGTCCATTTTCTTCTCCCAGTCGGCCTTCGCGTTTGCGGCGTTGGGTCACTAGTAATGCCCATAATGGTGGTTTGAAGGGCGTTGAACGCCGTTTGGTGTGCTTCACAGGCGCCAATGTTCAATTAACAGAGTGTTTTGTTGACATCGTCACCGGCTTGAGGCGCGGCAGCGGCAAGAACGGCAGAATGGTCGACTTGGCTCAGGGCATGTTGGAGGCGGAGTGAATTGAAGTAGCTGTGGTCCCCGCTGCTCATACTGAGCTTGAATTCCGACATGTGCATGTCGACGCGTTGTTCCCATCGTCGCTTTGGGGCTGACTCGGCCCCTTCTGGGTTGATTGTGAGAGTGGCGATAACCATATTGATCAGTTTGAATAAATGAGCTCAGGAAGTTCGGACAGACGTGGACTGTTGCCGGATATGGTGGGATGGCTAGAGATCGGCAATTTATAAATTGGCAAGTTATAATGCACTTGTGCTTATCGATGAAGGACTGAGGTCGGTCCCAACTATACGATATGCGATGTAGAAGTCGAGAAGACGGACAATCCGACGGAAAAAGCGTGGGCCTTTACAGACTTCTTGGCTTAGGGGGTTTCGCTGAACATTTCTCGCAATCGCCTGAACCACTTCAGCTAACGATTGCCACTCTCAGCTTCATCGAGCGCCGCCTCATGATGACGTGTGGATAGCGCATCTTAATTGTTTTCCATAGAAGCGAGGTTACATGCTATACAGCTAGTATGATCTAGACCATATCGCATATCTGGAAATCCAGCCGCTGTTGACATGCCTGCGCCAGCAACCCTGGTAGTATTGGTGAGAGCGATGGACATTCAGCAGCTGGTCAGACACTCTGGCTGAGGCGGGAGAGAAACATTGGCGCACTAGGAAGGGGGGAAGAGAGAGCAGCAGCCAGAAGCAGGCTGATCAACCAGCTGCGGATGGGATGATGAGACACAAGAGACAATGACAAGAACGTGCAGCGGATGCTATGAGTGATCTAGACCAAACCAGGTGCATCACTGAGCGGGTCTCCGTAGGCATCGTCTGGGTTGTCTCCGACGCAGTGATGGCACCAGAAATGGTCGCCCGGGTCGTGCGCTTTCTTGATGGCCAGCAGCTGTTCGTACAATGCCTGGCCCCAATAGCGGGATGTCCAGTTATGCATGACATAGGAGCTCTCAGAGAAATAGCTGTTCTGGCCAATGCCATACAAAGTGTCCACCGATTGTTGGGTGGACAAGGTACGCGCATTCCACATCATCACGGCTGAGCGGAAGCCAGGTGAGATGGCCGTATCGTCTGGCCGTGGGCTCCCCAAATTGCCAGTCAACGAAGTGTAAAGGTAGTGAAAGCCACAGCGATGCCCTGCTGCATCCGGCGAAGTTGGGTCAGGATTCATCAAGGATGCCACGCAAATATCCAGCACCTCCATCATCGTTGGGGCGAATTTGGTTTTCATGGCTTGTCGCGAGACAAAGACTGAGTTTTGGGAGCCGGTAGCAGCATCAGAAGGCTGGTGTGGAGCAGGGAGGGGGTTACCGACGGCGAGCAGAAATTTGTCGGACGGCATGGTGAGCACGTATTCAAAGACCGAGTTGAATTTACGCTCCACCATGGTCGTCACCTCCAGCACCGCCTTGAGTCGGTCGCGGAATAGACGGTAGTCCGGCTCTGCTTGGCCCCCCGCGTAGAAATATTCGAAATTGAATTGCCATGTGACTGCGCATAGACCGCCCGTCGTATACTTGGAGGTGTCGATGAAGAATGCTGCCTGCGTGCTGACCTTGTGGTTCAGCATCAGCGTCCAAACGGAGAATCGACTCCACATGGCCCTCAGCCACTCATAGCCAAACGGACTCGAATCGGGACAGAAGGTGCCGCTTTGAATCATCAAGACGTGACTGAGGCCACCGTCAGGGACGGCGTGTGCCCTGATGGTCATGGAGAGAATCACACCCCACACGCCTCCACCGCCGCCGCGCATGGCCCAGAAGAGCTGCGGGTTGTGCCGTCGGCTGGCCACCTTCTTGTGGACTAACGGTTGACCGTTCGCGGCCTGACCGATCTGCATGACTTCGATCTCCAGCAGATTGTCCACACCGAGTCCCATGGTGGGGGCAAAGGGGCCGTGGCCGCCCCCGAGATGAAAGCCGACCATGCCGACCGTGGAGCACCAGCCCGACGCGATGACGCGGTTGTACTGCGCGGAGAAGGCGTGCATCTCGGCGAAGACTGCGCCTGCACCAAACTTGAATGCACCGCTCGGAGCAAGGACTGGGTCTTTCCTCCCAGCTGGGGATGAAAGTTTTGTCTTTGAGCAGAATGGTCCGAATGAGCATTCCGCCGGTCGGGCAGGAGTTGCGGCTGTTGTACTCGTGACCTGCACCGGAGGTGGAGATGCACAACCGGTGACGGACGGCGAACCTCAAGGCGCTAGCAACATGTCGCTCGTTGAGAGGGAACACCACAATGAATGGATTCCAATCTCGGTACTCATTCTGGCGGAGAGCCGCCTTGCACATGTACGACGCGTCGTTCCATGCTGTGAAGTCGCTGGATGGCTTGAAGCATGGGCGCTTCATCTCATCCACATCCTCGTAATAATACAAGGCTTTGAACCCCATAGGCATATCTCCCAGGCCATAAAAGGATTGGTTGTTGATGGAGCCGGCCGGCACCGGTGCCGGCTGCGGCTGGGGTAGCTAGTCCATTGGAGACCGAGCCGTGCTTCATTGGGACCTAACTCTTGCTCCAGCTCTTGGATGGCTGCCTTGGTGGGCCAGCAGCTGGAGTCAGCAGGCGTGCACCAATTGTGGCGTAGCCTGGGCAGGTTTGTTACATCGCGTGGCTGTGAGGGATGAGTGGATAGCACCGAGTTGGCCGGGTCGCATGATCCGGCTCCGCAGTAGTCGTTCTCAGGGCCACAGGAGTAGGTACAGTGGAAGTTGCATGGGTTGCATCGACCCATGGCCCATTGCGTGTGCGGCGGCAGGAAGCTTTCCGCCAAATCATCTGGCGCCAGTCGATTCGTCGCACCGCAACCAAGCACAGCGTAGGAATATACCGGATGGTATTGAATTTGGAAGAGGCAGGTGGTGATGCTGCCACTGGCGCTGGCGAGGAATATCATATTGTGGCCATCTTCTGAATGGGTGACTGCGTAGCGCTGCACTCCGCGACTGGGTAATTCGGCCATTCCAGCGATGCCTGGCCGTCAGCAGTGAAGTTCCATCGAGCCAGACCCACTTGATAGTGGTTGGATACTTGGAGCGAGCGCCATGAGCCCAGCAGCGCCGGAGGCACTCCGGCAATGCCCGGTTGATAGGGGCTCAGAGGGCAGGGCTCATACGCCTTGCTGGCCGCTGGCCAGTGCTGCAGTGGAGCGGCGGCAGGGGTGATGACGGGCGAGAAGGCACACCCGCGGCCGAGGATGGCTTGCAGCGAAACATGAGGAAGTTGCCACAGTTGGGAGTGTCCATTGCAGCGTAGAAGTCGACAGGTGCCGGGGCACCGGTGTGATTACACGCCAAGAAGGCCACCTCGAGGCCACCGATGTCTGGCAGTCGCTGCACCAGGCAGTCTTCCAAGTGACGATTCGCACCACATTTCTGCAAGACAATTTCTCGGTGGGATCGACGCTCATAAGCGCACGTTTCTGGGTAAGGGCTGTCGGTGGTGACTGTCAGAGTGTCCTCCGTGAAAGTCTGAGCGAATTCGAACTTGCCAGACCCGTGCTGCTCAGCTCCAAACGAACGCCATATGCCTTGCCATGGGGAGATTATGTCACCTGACAGGGCTGGCATCCCAAACCCCACAGGAGGAACATTCTGGGGTGGCGTGGGTGCGTTGGTGGGGCCAAGCAAGACTGTGCTGTCGAGATTGGCGGGAGGGCAGGTGGTCCAGGAGTCACCGCATGCAAAGCATTGATCAATGCAATCGTCGGACATCCTCGGGACGCTATTCACCGTGTTGTCCGTCCAGCCGATTGTGGCGAGATATCCACATTGCACGCAGCTGGCACTGATGAGCGGTTCCATATTCTGCAACCGTTCCTGCAGAGCCGGGTTGGCGTTATACTCATTGGCCAGCACGAAAGCTGTGCGGTAGTATGCCTCCTGTGGCAGGCGAAACGCACTCCCATCAGCACCAGGTATGACAGCGCATGTGCCGTGTTTCATCCACTCGGACAGGATGAAACACTCCATGGTGTTGTTGAATTTCGAGTCGGTCGGCCAAAAGTAACTCAACAGGGTTCCAAAGGTCGTGAGGTACGATTCGTCAAATTCTTCACCATGCTCACAGCCATAGGGCTGATTCTTCGATCCGCGCCCACCTTGGGAGCTGGGCCACAGTCCGTGCAGCGTGACGTTAGGTGAGGCCGGGGCGAAGTCATTCTGCTGCAACGCCAGCGTGTAGGCGTCGGTAGGCAGCCGCCCTGCAGGTCTGTGCAATGCATCGCATAGAGAGAAGGGCGGTGGTTTCTGCTGCAGGTTGTCGTTTTTGTCCAAGGTGGTGCATCCTCGCCTCCACTTAAAGTTGCACGTATCGACGTGATAGTTGACGGGACTGAAGCGCCAAAGGGGGTTCGGGTTGGAGGCACAACTGTCCGACTGACCGGTGCATGAGGCGGCAGCCCCAGCGACGAGACACGCCAATGCCACCAACACAAAGGCAAGACGTGCGTGACATGGCCATAGCATTGGCACTGCGTCTGGATGTGGCCAACTCATCTCTGCTCGTCGCACACCACTGTTTGTGGCGTGCGTTATCGATGCTGCGGTGAGGCAGTGGGTCTCCCGCCCGCCACGCCGACTGTACTTTGTTATAGGTCTGTCCGGACAGAGCAGAGACACCTTCAGTGAAGAGTTAGTGACTCAGTGGAATGCCCAGATCCTCCAACCCCTGTAGTCTCATGCACCTTCCGCCAGTGGCTAACTGTGTGGGCGCTGCAGCAAATGGCTCCGAATCACGGACTTCAAAGTGGTGGTGGTGGTTGTTGTTGTTGTGTTGCTGTTTTATTCAACAGGACGGCTAAATCCAGGTGCCCGCTGAACGGTCATTCATTGACAGCAGCGGCGGCCTCTGACAGCCTGCGTGACGTTGGTGGGGGAGCTAGAGGAGATGGAAATAACGGGAAACGAGCGGTAATCATACGGACGGACATAATAAGCCTATTTATACATTTCATATGTTCAGCGGGTGTAATCGCCAGCTCACACAGCGGGGAATGGCTTGCAGCCAAGCTTCCTGTTCGCGCCAGGGTAGCCAGTGGGCAATATGTGTACGCTTCCACCGGAAGAAGCTGAGGTAGCCGAGTGTCCCTCCCCTGTTTACTTCCCGTATTCATCCAGATATGGTTGGTCCGATAATCTAGGGGCTTTCCGCGCAGAATAGTCGGGAGGTGAAAGGGTCCCATGTGCCCTTACTGAAGAACGTGGAGGGAAAAATCTTGCGAGCCGACACCCAATCAGCAGGGATATTGTCCTCAGCTGGGGCCCTTCCATCCGCGCTTGTCCATGATAATTTTGACATGTAGGCTTCAAACGTGGGAAATCTGGCTGTGAATGCCTATTATGATGTCAAAGTACCATTCGGTCAAATTAAGCTTCACGACATCAATGAATCCGCGCAACTACTTTAGCGTTATGAGGTCTAGACCAGATCAACGTTTGTATGCAAACAGCTAGACTGCACAGTCTTAGCCAAACGTGAGTTTCTAGCAGACGTGGATTTCATAAATCTAGGCTAAGTTCTAGACACTATCTACCGCAAACAGTTTCTGGATGCAGACTATCTTGGATATTGTTGATCCAAGGTGCAATCACGTCATTCTGATGATTATAGGTTTGGCATTGATTGTGCGAGAATACAAGTACATTAAATCTCTTCCACTACATAATATCCATACCTACGTTAAAGACTCGCCAGTAGCGTATTCCAAAAATGATATAGATGAGAGCTAGAGCGCTTGGTCATTCTATGCCTCTATCCCTTAAATGGGACAACATCTTCAATAATATCTTCTAATATTCTATCCTGCACCAATGGCGTACCGACTGCGAATCTATGAAGATACTCGAAAGATTTAGCGGGCCGAGGTAGCAACGACCCCACAACCAACGGTCTATTACTTCGAAGATAAAGACACGGTCATCGATCTTGCGAACAGCATGATGCAAGATACGCCCGTCACCATAATGAACAAGTTTCCTGGCATTCTTCAAAACGTACAGCCCGAGAATGTGGCAGATGTCTGGGACACAATTTTCGGCAAATGTGGCTCATTAGTCTGGGAAAACAAAAGTCCCTTTCCCGCAAAACCTGAAGTAAGCATAGCGGGCAATCTCATCAAGGTTGGGGCCTATCTCCTTCAACGCGCTACTGCCTAATTGGTAAGTTGAGTTATCTAACTTGATTCACATAATTTATCTCAATAAGACTTTTGCTAATACTTGACGAAGGATTTTAGGTGCTTGGACGCTGAGAGATGCCTGTATCAAATCACTTGATTTTATTGCCCTAACTTTCGGGAGTGTTTGGGATGAGGCGCATCCCAATTTAGTCAGTATTCTTAAGTAACGGAATATGTTGAACTGATAATGTGGTATTTTACCTCCGGAGACCGTAGGTCTCATAGGTAGCATCCAAGCCTTGTTTTTTTATGGTCAAGAGGGATATCATCCGTTAGGCATTGATACGGCCCATGGGCCGGCCCAGCCCATCCATGGACGGGCCGATTTCTTCTGTCCATGGACGGGCCGGCCCATGGGCGTCTTGGCGGCCCATGATACGAAGAGATAGATTTAATGTAATTCATACAGTATTAAAGGTGTTAGTGGTAAAATTTTATTAAGAGGTATTTAAAGTGTGATTAAATTGAGCTTAAAGTAAAGATCAGATGAACAATACCTAAATGAATACATTTTCAAACGTAATTTATATATATAACGTAATCCACACCAAGCTCGCCACCCCATCCAATTTATTGTCTCTTCGCGTCCCCCACCACTTTAAATCGCCTACCATGCCACCAAATCGATCTAAAAATAAGCAAGATTCTATCCAGCAAGAGGGTAGAATCGAGCTTGCAATTAAGGCTATTCAGAATAAAGATATTCCCTCTATTACGGCTGCTGCACGCGTCTTTGATGTCCCGCGGTCTACACTACGCGACCGTATTAATGGCCGCAATTCTATCGCTACCACACGCGCCTATACCTATAAAATGACCCCTTTAGACGAGGATACGCTTACCCAGTAGATTCTATCTATAGACGATCGCGGTGCAGCCCTAAGGCATGCTATGGTACGCACTACGGCCAATATCCTTCTTGCGGCGATCGGATCCGATGCGGTTGGCGTGAATTGGGTCGGAAACTATATTAAGCGGACACCGGCTATTTAAATAAGGTTCTCGCGTCGGTATAATTATTCGCGTGTAGAATAAGAGGATCCGGGGGGATTAAATGCTTGGTTTCAGCTAGTCGAAGAGACTATTAAACGCTATAGCATCCTACCTAATAATATCTATAATTTCGATGAAACAGGCTTCGTAATAGGCCTAGTCTCTACTGTAAGGGTAGTTATAAGAGCTAAATACTATAGCCGTCGCTCTGTCTTACAGCCAGGCAATCGTGAATAGGTAACTGCGGTAGAAATAGTTAATACCTTAGGCTAGGCACTGCCGCTATTAATTATCTTTAAAGGCAAGCGTTTTATTAAATTATAGTTCTGTAATACACTAAAGGACTAGCGCTTCGAAATTAGCCCTAATAGGTGGACATCTGATACTATTAGGCTTCGATAGCTTAAGACTTTATTTATCCCTTTAACCGTAAGTAGGTGGCGTGGTCGGTATAGGCTATTAATCCTTAATAGATATAGAAGCTATCTTACGCCTGAATTCGACTGTTTGTGCACTGAGCATAATATTATACCTATATATATGCCACCGCATAGCTCGTATCTATTATAACCGCTAGATATAGGCTGTTTCGCAGTCCTTAAGCGATTATACGGTCGCCTAGTAGACTAACAGACGCGTATAGGGATAAATTATATCGATAAGCTTGATTTCCTTGTAGCCTACCCACACGCACGCGAAGACGCATTTCAGGCTAGAAGCATTCAAAATATATTCAAAGCGACCGGTTTAATACCTTTAAATGCGGCAGAAGTCCTTAATAAGCTTAATATTTAGCTTCGTGCGCCTACACTATCAGACCGACTATTAAGCCGATCAAGCATCTATTGCCCTGAAACACTAAGCAATATTAAATAGCTTTCAAAACATAAGGTATTAGCTAAGCGCCTTATAAAGTATCGGTCTGATAGCCCACCTACGCCTACGAAAGCGGTCTTTAATCAGGCTTATAAGGCATGCGAACAAGTCATAAAGCGTATCCTTCTATTAGAGTAAGAAGTGGTCGATTTACGGGCTGAAAACTATAAAAAAAAGAGAAAGAAGGCATTGCCTAAAAGGCAAATACAGCGCGATGAGGGCTTATTCGTTCATAAAGCCTATGAGCAAGGCATTAGTCTACCAGGTGGTATAGAAGGTGGTGGGGTGGTGTCTGCAACACCCACCCGGAGGGCTTCAGCGACCGATAATCAGACCAGTAGACGTCAATACGCATGTAGTCTATGTAGAAGGCCTGGTCATAGGGCTTATGCATGCCCGGATAAGGTCTGAAATTGAATATAAAGGCGTTGTGGTATTATAAAAGCTTCATGAATAAAGAATTGGTGGATGGGGTGGCGAGCTTGGTGTGGTGGCGAGCTTGGTGTGGATTACGTTATGTTGATTATTCTTTTGAATGCATGATACAGTCACCATTAGTCAATACGAGGCATTCACTGTCATTAGCTAGATCGGCTGTCTGTCCTGCTACCCCACCTAGATAGAAAGAATCCAGGAGAATATGCTCGGGAAGCTGTTTTTACACTTGACTGTATATATGAACGATTTCAAAGTCGCGCGCCAGAAGAGCATGGAAGTAGCCTCACAGCCCGGGCTTGGCGGGCCCGAGCTTCGAGGCAGAGGCAGGCAGCACAATTTGGGTTGACAAAGGCTGCAGGGGGAGGTTATCGGTAGACCTGTCTCAGCTCAAGGCTATCTCGATGCGAATCAAAGCTATGCTTCTCGGCAATTCGGCTGGCGGTGGGATGTCTGAAGTGCTTTGGCTGTCGCCATGGCAATGGGCAGATCAAGTGGGGGAGAGGGGCGCGACGCAGCAGCTTTAACCTTGCAAGTGAAGAGATGTCTTAACAGTTTCGAGGCCTCGACTGACTGAAACCGGATTCAGATACAGCGGCATTGATCAATGACGATCACTGCTCTGGACCAGTCGCCAATCGTTGCTCTCACGCTCCCTGTCTCCTGTCGGAAATGTTTCGATCGGGTGGATCGGGGTGGCTGGGGTGATCGAAGCTGACGCTGCGGCTCCACCATTTCGAATTCTCAGGTCAAAGATAGCTTTCACGAGTCATTTCATGGAGACTTAATATACATCAGCTGGGCCGCAAGTGTGTTAGAGGCTGGAAAATGGTGGAGAAGCGTAGCTTTTGACCAGAACTTGAAGCAAACGAAGTGAATAGTGACTGGTCAAGCGTCATTGTTTATCGATAATGTGTATTGTCACGTATAGTCAGACAGCCCCATGTCCAGACACTTGCTCAGGGGAACCAGCCAATCGCAACCCATATCCAACCGACCCCAGCCACCTCGAATACTGTGATTACCGTCACAAACATTCCGTCAGGCACCTTTATCTTTCTTTTCTCCCCTCGTTTCTTCCTTTCCAAGACATCGCCGATGCTGTTCACGCACATATCTCTCGTTTGCTTCACAGGTTGAGAGTATTTGCGCCATAATGTCTAAAATCTCCAAGACTAACGTGAACCATGCTGCGGGTATCTTCGCCGACATGTCGGTCGATGGGCCTGCCATTGGTACCCTCGTCGCCATTGTCGACCGAGCGAAGAACCTACCCAACCGCAAAACGATGGGCAAGCAAAACCCATATTGTGCCGCTCGCTTGGGTAAAGAGGCGAAAAAGACTCCTACAGATCTGCGAGGTGGGCAAACGCCTCGATGGTACGTGACCACGCCCGAATTCATTCAGTGGAGCTGACAGGTCATGTTGTAGGGATCACGAGCTTCGATTTACAGTACACGAGTCTCCTGATTACTTCAGAATGAAACTCTCAATATTCAACGATGACAAGAAGTCAGATTTAATTGGCGAGACCTGGGTCGACCTGCAGAACTTGATCATTCCCGGCGGCAGCCAAAACGACCATTGGCACGTCCTTCAGAGCCGAGGCAAATACGCCGGTGAAGTCCGCCTCGAGATGACATATTACGATACCCGTGAGCAGGACGAGACGGTGATTGAACGACGCAAAGGCGCAGCCGAAAGAGCACAAGGCAAAGTTGCAAGTCCGTCGACAAGCTCCGCGCTATCTGGAGCATCTACAGCTTCAGCCGCGTCTGGACTGTCTGGTCCTCGTCAGTTGGAAAAGGTCAAGAGACGCCCTCTGCCTACAGGCCTGTCTGGGGCCACTCCTGCCAGACCTCCAGCTCCAGAACACGTCCAGTCAGCACCTTCATTGCACCACCCCATGCCTGCCATGCCGGCCAGGCCAGCCGTCCGTGACATTGCCCAGACTATGCCATTAGCTGCTGCACCCGAGCCTCTCTCCTATATTCCCAGACAACCCGAACCCTCTTACGATACCCAATCATATGCTCCGTCTTCTGACATGCAACCTAGAGGGGGTTACGACGGCTCCGATGATTACCAACGGGAATGGAGTGCTCCTCCGTCCCTCCCTGCTGCGGGTATGGTGAGAAGCAACACCCAGGAAACCCCTTACCATACCCCCGAGGCCCCTAACCACGTATACGACTCGCGTCCTCAGCAACCACGCAGTCACCCTGACTACGATCGTCCTCCCTCGCGTGACTACCGGTCGGCATCAGAGCCACCTTTCGACTCTGAAATGGATGCAAGGATGCAGTATGATGCTGTTCCACAAGTTCAGGATGCTTATAGTCAAATGGCCTCACCCCAGTATAATGTGAATCCCGTGACGTTTGGGCAAGTCTCAACCTTTTCACCACACCTAGCGGACAACATGCCTGCGCCGTCAAACTATGGCCGTCCTGGTTCATCATCTGGGCCGGCGGATGATCTTCGATACCAGCCGCGCTTCAAAGCTTTGCCACCCGCCCATGTTGACGAATATCATCCAGAGTATGCTGGAATGCAGCCCAGTGTGGAAGATGAAGAAGATTTTGACAGGCCGCCGCCCCCGCCGCCTGTTCACCGTTCTCGGATGGCACAGCATGCATCGGCGGCACCATCAGCACAATCTCCAAATATCACCCAGTTGCCGTCTTCATATAGACCGTATAATCCTTCCGTGCCTGCGAGTCTGGTCGCCGGTTTCGAGGCCCACAGTCACGCCGATCATGCGGTGTATGAAGATCGAAGCGGCCGGAGACGCAGTGCACTTTTCGACGATGAAATGATGCTAGCTCAGCAACCTGAAGTAGCACCGGCACCGGCGCCCTCACACTACGAGGCTCCCATCTACCCTCTCCGCACATCTCCCAGGCCCATGGACGATTATTCAGGCATTATTGTAAGCCGAGCAGGCCAAGCTAGGTCGGTGAGCCCAGATACGCGGATGATTACCCGCAAATCGGTCAGCCCTCGACCTTCATCCTCGGATAGCCGTGCAGGCTCCTCTGTCCCTTTCTCCCCGACTCCTACAACTCCTTCAATCACCATTCCCGGCCTGCAAGCTCTCGGGGGGTTTCCCCTGCACATGAGATGCCATCGCAAGTCAGAACTGTGTCGTCTCGGTCCGAGTTTGAATCCATTCGAGACCCGAATGAGCCTATCATCGGTGATGATGGTCGCGAAATTGATCCCTCGGACCACCTGCCCACAGAAACATGGGCCCCTGAGCCGGAGAAAAAAAACCGCAAGCCGGAGGTCATTATTCGATTCAAAAATTCACCCCGGCCGACATCCCGTGGCAACGACACGCCTGTTCGAAGCACACCGCCGCGCGTGGGATTCCGCACTACTCCCGACACTTCAAGCGATTACAGGCGATACAATCCGTCTGTGCACTCTGATTTCGTGGAGCGCACTCCTCCTCGGGCTGATCGGGGACAAGAAAGTTATAGCAGTGTCACACATAGTCGTGGCTACAGCACCCCGACATCTGCTGACCGACCTCGCTCCTCCCATCGAGGCTCGGTTTCTCCCACGCCCAGCGCTCGCTCGCCGCTATATGACTACAGCCCTGGACCGCCTATTCCTTCCAAGGTACCGGTCTCCCAAGGAGCACCAGCCTACCCGGTTGCATCCAGCAACGTGAGGGGAGGTCGACCGGGAATGGATGCACTAAGCCGCGAGCTCAGCACAATCGACATCGGTTCCGCGAGCTGCAGTCCAAGTCGAGCTGTGCGGAGATACGCACCACCTCGGCCTTCGGCGTCAATGGGCTATGCCAGTTAAAAATCTTTTATGATTCATGTATTACGTGCTCCACGGTGGTCAACTTCTCATTTTCGGCATCTTCTGGCTACACTTCAGACTGTAATTGACTACCTCTTTTCGATATCCAGCACAGGCGGCGTTAGTGGTTTCAGGTTCATTTCGAATTTCAGTTATCCATGTACACATGAAGACTTGACCTGTGATGGTCATGAGAAACGATACCATTCTTCTGTTTTTGAATCAGCAATTAGCGGAGCAACCTCAAGCCGAGCAGTAAATTCATTCCATTGTAACTCGACAACACATAGTTATTCGGGTGGCGTTAATACACGCTAGTTGGCAGTTCGTAGCCAATCCGGCCGCTGATACATATCGCTTATCTCTCGACGTTTCCCCGCGCCTTCAAATCTCCGATCTCCAACACATCTCGAACATCTTCTCTTCACCACCATGGCCGGCCTCACTCCTGAACAGCTCGCTACCTTCCAGGAGAATGGCTTCCTCGTCATTCCAGACTATCTCAGCCAGTCTGAAATTGAGTCTGCACTAAAAGAAACCGAGACTCTGCTTGATGATTTCGACCTCGAGACGCACCCACTGACTCAATTCACCACCGGCGATGGCGACGACACCGCCGACCACGTCGGCGACGACTACTTCCTGAACTCCGGCGACAAGATCCGCTTCTTCTTCGAGCCGGAAGCGTTCACCACAGAGCCCGATCCTCTGACCGGCCGCGCGGCCCTGATCAAGCCTAAGCATCTCGCCGTGAACAAGATCGGCCATTCTCTGCACACCCTTTCTCCGCCTTTCAAAGCCATCTCTTTGACCGAGCGCAATGCCGCCGTCGCACGCTCCCTGGGCTTCTCGGACCCTCGCGTTCTGCAGAGCATGGTCATCTGCAAGCAACCCTCCATCGGCGGCGCCGTCCCCCCGCACCGTGATTCCGAGTTCCTTTACACCGACCCTCCATCCGCTGTAGGCTGGTGGTATGCCCTTCAGGGATGCAACACCAGGTAACGCAACCCTAGGGTTCTGGAAAGGATCTCACAAAGGTCGCAAAGGCGGGCACATCACGCGGAGATTCGTGAGAAAGGCCGATGACAAGGGACGGAATTTATTGAGAATCGGGGATCCATGTTGCCGAGAGGAATGGATGAGGAGAAGGTCTCTGGGCCTGCGGATGAGGATTTGGAGATTTTGAACGTCAAGGCTGGGTCGTTAGTGCTGATTCATGGCAATGTGCTGCACAAGAGTGAGAAGAACACTAGTCCGCACAGTCGGTTTGCGTATACATTCCATGTTATTGAAGGAGCTGAGGGGTGGGATTATGATAAGCGGAATTGGCTGCAGCCGCCGGAGGGTGGCTTTTCGAAGTTGACTTGATGATGTTGAAGCTTCGTTGAATAAAAACGTGATCACCTAATTTCAAGACACGCTTGGGATATCTTCAAGTTATACGGTGACAAAACCGGACAACCAAACGCTCGGTCGGGGTGACGCTACTCTCCAGACAGAAAGAGGCGAGTGCTGGATTTCTTTCGACAGCACGCTGGAATAAGTCACGGCGCTCGGTATTCAGAGATATAGAACTCAGCTTTGACCGAATTGCCTCCAAGTTAGATGGCGCTGTTAGCTCCATCAATTCCAGTAAATTGAGAGTAAAGAGTCTTTCAGGGTTCTCTCCTGCCAATCATTCTGATCCGGTCCCTCGCTTATGGTAAATTCAACATCCGGATCAGTACCCCAATCCAGGAAGGTCTGGAGTATCAGAGGCTGGATCTCACTTTGGGGGAATCCCCGGACGAGATCAGCGGCATATTGGTGTATGAAGAGCAGTCCCACGGACGCAAGTCTCGCTGGAGTTGCGCTGATCTCGGATACCTCGCTGGCGATACTCGAGTCTATCTGCTCCAAAACCACCATCTCCTGAGGGGACCGACCCTCACGCAAGAGCTCCTCCACAAAGTCCTTTCGATTATTTAATGCTGCCACCAGGAGCACATTTGGCCCGGATGACAAATTCTCTTTCTTTAGACGGGCGAGGAGGCGAGGAGGCAGGTATGAGTGAAGACCCAGCTTCACGGTCGCGCAAAGAAAGCAAGAGTGGATAGTTTACCTCCATCACATTAAGATAGTCGTTGCGATCAAGTGTTCCAAAGACTTGACCCCGCAAATACAATGATTTCTTATATTGCTTTCCATCGAAAAGCTTCGCAGGTTGAGTATGGACTGTCGTAACATCGTAAGCTTGCTCAAGAAATCCGGGCAACATGTCGATTTGGCCTGACCCCTTGGCTCCTACTATAAATCGGAATAAGGCGTCGAGCTGCCTCCGAATGGGCGGGCTATAAAGATACCTCTGAGGATGTATGTCTTCCCACGTTGGACAAGCAAACTGGTAATCAGCCAGCAATAGGCGGAAAATACCGACTCGGACATCGAATTCTGGAACACGTCTTTGCATCTGGTCCCGTCGTGTGTTCACAAGATAATCTCGTACGGTACGATGAAGAAAATCCACATCATGTCCAAAGTATTGGTGACCGTGTATTGCCTGGTTTCCATTCGACTTCATCTCTAGCAAGCCGCGAGAAAACCGGTCCAGGATACATGATACTCGAGATACCTGCTCGTCGATCTCTGATATCGGACAGAATTGCATGGGCCTGTTCTCGGGAAATCCTGGATCATCCAAATCCTCTAGCCTTGAGTATGCCATGGCATTACCAATGATTGGCCTGTTCCCGGGAAGCCCAAAATCTCCGGTGCTCATGAGAAACAGTTTGTCAGAGAGTGGTCGATCATCTCGATCTATTGAGTTCAACATCTGGTCAAAAAGCTCATCAAGCCCTTTCGGCATTGAAGTGAGCAGCTTCTCTAAACCTTTAGCCATGGTTTGATACCCGATACTCTTCAAAAGAGATCGAACGACTAGTCTCGCCCAGAGAAATACGCCGTTGGCATCTTCGACGACTTTCGAGATCAGCTCTCGATATGAACCTTGAACACGGGGGAAGTTTGGGTCCTTCTCGAACATTGCCAAGCTGAACTGACGAATGTCCTCTCTAGTCAGCTCGTGTATGCTGATTTGATGGTTCATATCGATTGCGAAAGTCTGCATGAAGGGGATATGGGGTCGGCTGCTCACGCAGAGCTTGATATGCTTCGACTCGGTCCAGCGTAGGAGGTCCCGAGCCAAATGCCATTGATCGACTTCATCGCCCTCGAACTCATCAAGACCGTCGATCCAGAAACATATATAAGCGTCGAATGACTGACTCTCTTGAACTAACCGTCCAAATGCTGCTTTGATCTCCTTGAAGTGCAGCGGTGTTTGTTGCGGAGGCGCAACACCGGTAGACAATCCTTCCCATAGAGTGGGAAAAACTCGTGGTATCAAATCAGGACATTGGATGAATGTCTCGAACAGGAGGCTTCGATACAGTCCTTCAAGAGACATTTGAAGTTTATCTCCGGAGTTCCAGAAGAAGAACCTGGAGAGAACCAACTTTTTGTCCCGGCCCAGTGTTCAAGCTCCCGTTGGACTCGAGGAGACTCGGCAAGGAACTTCATCAACGTCGATTTTCCAGAACCGGCTTTGCCAGATATATGAAAGACTTGACTTCCGGAGTTAAGCCAAGTCAAGAATTGTTGTCGCGTGTTGTTTCGCATCTTCTCTTGCTCTTTGACTCGCTTTTCCCAAATCGAATCCCGCCCCGACAGCGAGTCAAATTTCTCTTTGACCATCCAGGCAAACGTTCCGTTTTCAGGGTCCTCGATGCTGTCTCCTCGCCTATACATTGATGGGAAGATAAGTCGGCTCAAGATGTGGTTTTGCCAGCTTATTGATCGTGTCGTAGACTGGAGATTTGACAAGGCTTCCCCTAATTTGACGAGTGGCTCATCCTCAGGGTCTTTATTAATCGTATTGGATCCATTCCGGGGTACTTCTAAGGACATCGCTTGTATGAGAGTTGCAATGTCTTGATGCAAAGTGTCCAGTCGCCTTGTCGTCTCACTTCTTAGTAATTTCCCCTCGCTTCGAAGATTTTCCAGCTGGATCTTGACCATCGAGCTCTGACTGTCGCTCTTTTGGCTATCTGCATATTAGTAGGTTCCATTTACAGACATGAATGGAGTTGATTTCGATTTACAAACCTGAACATGACGTGCAATCGGATCAAGATCTCTGACTGATAACCGTGTAGCCGTCGTTCAATAGCTCCGATATCTTTCTCCTTGCGCATACTCCTAATTTTCACCATCATGCCCTGCCGTTTCGATTTCTTGTCGCCAATTTTAAGCTTTTTCAAAGTCTGAGAGATTTCTCCTGACAAAGCATGGCAATCAGTGGCTAAGATACAGAGCTTCTTTTCGTTCTCGGTTCTTGCGGGAACATCAGAGATAAGGTCGTTGGCGACGCTGTTCAAATCCTCCACCAGAGCACTGAGGTTGGCATTCTCTGGTGTCATCCCACTCGAGGACTCCAGAACTTTGCTCATCCCAGAAAGTAGCTTGAACGAGAAGTCGATAAAGCAGATGATGTTCCCTGCCAGGCCGATGGCCGTCAGAGGGTCCATTTTATCGCTGCGCTAGATCTTTGCCTTTTGAATTGAGAATGCAGATGCGATGATCATTCTGTCACGAGTGGCACCTTCAGGGTATATATTTACAGTTGATAAGAAAAGGGGCGAACAGCGAACTAGGTGCTGACGTGTCTAACGCACCGCGTGGGGGCGGTTTAAACTGAGCCTCAAGGATCATGTCAATCCCGCGGCTAGCGATTGGCTCTTAAAGCTGCCCCTTTAACTTTTGCACTATTGTACGAGGTCTCTGCGCTATCACCTTTACGGGAAGAGAGTTTGGAAAAGTTTTGAGTCGATACAAGGACTTTTCCTTGATAGTCATTAACTTGGTACGTCCGTTCAATCATTGTAATATCCATCCCCAATCTGCCTCCCCTACCAAATCACCATTATGATATTTCCCTTCTCATGCCTTCGAGGGCTCAACTTGAGAGAGTCTCCGAGCCTCATCGGCCTCCTTGGCAGTCGCAATGATCTGCGGCGGCCTAGGGATGTTCTGTCGGAAAATGTATCGCTTGATGAACCAAGGCAGCCAAACTGTCAACTCGTAGCTGATGAACTTCTTCGTTGGGACCGAGAAAACCTCTGCAAGATGTTAGTAGGTGGTCATTACGGAGTGCTAGGAGAGTATGATTTACGGTCAATTTCCTCCAGGGTGAGCTGCTTAGTCTCTCTGACGAAGCAGAAGATCATGAACCAGGCTATGAGGTTGAGGCCAGCGTAGAATCCGACTAAGTTCATTGTTAGCTATTGGCAGGAGGCAAGATACCAAGACATGACTTACAGGCTCCAGTGGGAGTCATCACAGTCTTCATTCGAGGGAATGTCAAACTCAGAATACCGGCTTTGTAATGTATTAGTAAAAGTTACGGTTTTTTCAAGCATGGAAGTACTCACCGAAAGTGTTGTTGATGCAGACAGCCCAAGCCATACCTTGCTCACGCTGGATAGTGGGAAACACCTCGGCTGAATATTGGAAAGCTACTGGACCTTCACCCAAAGAGTAACAGATGGTGAAGAGATAGACGAACCTAGTATGGAGTAATTAGCCAAGTATCGGTCAAAATATGATGCTAGAACTTACAAGACGACTGGCCCAATTTGCGCACCCTGACTGCCGCTATGGTTCAGAAGAGAGAGACCGGCTGCCAACAGGAAAATGCACATCAGGGGGAAGGTCTATAGCACGTTTAGTCACGGTCAATTGTGGCGGCCTTAATTACTCACAATCAAGGTCAGAGTCCTTCGGCCTTTGGTATCAATGAGGAACAGAGTGGGAATGGTCGACACTACTTGAACAGCACCATAGCCGAGCGACGCATACAAGGCCTGAGTAGCCGAATAGCCAACATTCTCAAAGATGGTGGAGCTGTAGAAAGAGATGACTAGGAGGAGTCAGCGATAGTGACCGATGCAAGAAGAGAGGCAACTTACTGTTGATACCGCACATCTGCTGAGCAATCATAACAGTCGAGGCACCGTAATTGGCACGTCTAATTCTTGGCACAGCGAAACAGTCCCAAAGACGAGAGAAGTAGCCCGAACCGCGAGCCTCCTTCAACTCCTCCTGATAGATGATGTTCGAGTAGTAGAAGTCTCTCGCCGCAATGATCGGATGAGCTCTCAGGCGGTTCATGGATTGGAATCCTTTAGCATATTTGTTATGCTTCATGAGCCAGCGAGGGGATTCTGGGCAGAACCAGATACCACACATGAGGATGAAGGAGGGAATGAAGGCCGAACCCAGCTGAAGACGCCACGCGATATCGCCGGTATTCTTGACAATCACGTTGGCCGCGAATCCCAAGAAGATACCTGCAACCACCCAAAGCTGCCAGAACATGACAAGAGCACCTCGAGTCCGAGCCGGAGCCATCTCGGCGGAGTAGATGGGGACTGTGGCGTTCTTCGCACCAATACCAATACCCATCACAAATCGTGCAGCAAACAGCCCTTGCCATGACTGCGCGAAACCGGAACCAATTGGTGTGGCAGTAAGACAGCAAGCCGTGAGAAAAATTTCGCCTCTTCGACCCAGGTAGTGGTTCAGCGGATCGACGATAAAAGCACCACTATAAAGCATGTCAGTCAAGGGAATTCAGAGAAAGAGAATGCCACCGGGAACTTACATGAGTCCAGCCGTTAAGAAAATAATGGCATTGACAACGCCCACAATCCACTCGTCTTTTCCCTGGCCATCGATACCAAATTCCTTGGGGAAAGACAAGTTGGCTCCGTTCGATCCCGTCTGGTCCCAACCTTGTGTAGCAGCTCCAATAGCACATAGACCAATAGAATACCAGAGCATGACGGGGCCGTGCCATTTATGATCTCGCTCATACACGAGTGCAGCGCGCTCCTCCTCGTCAAGTTCACCGAGGGTCTCAAACATATCAGGGTCTCGTGCAACCAAAGCGGCCCGGCCAAACAGCGCCGCATGCTCGGGCATACCGTGCGCTTCAGCAAAAGCGTGAGCATCGATGACAGCTTGTTCCTTTGTCACCGTCTTGAAATCTCTTGTCAGTAACATATCTCATCGCGCGGCTTCACGAAGCTCACCGTCAAAGGATTCTGAACAATATTCAGAGCGCCAGCTTGACGAGGACCTCCCGCATCGGCGCGGTCCGACTTTGCAGACTGAGAAATGAACTCATCGTGAGCTAGAACACCAGAAGTGGGCTTTTCAGACATGGCGATGGAGCACTCGCAGCTTGGAGCAGATCTGAAGTTATCTTGTAAAGGAACCCTGTGGGGAGGACATGGCTACTCCACCGAATTTAAAGAAAATCCCCGTGGGGTAAGTCACAAACTCAGAAACGCCCCGGGGGTAATCTTGAGGGTTTGGAAACTTGGCACCTAGTCCAAAAATTGCCCAGCGGCAAGCCTCTAAGCACTAAGGGGGGGCCAAAGAAAGGTCATAGCCCCGCAGGTATGACGGTCACGGCCGGATCATGCGTTTGTCCAGCAATTTAGGAGACTTCCCGTCAAACGACGCGGCAAAGCTGGCAGAGAACATGGTTCGATACGGTTCTAGGGGCTTGGCGGTCGACTCGCAACCAGCGCAGACTGACTTTGAAGTCAAGCGATAGAGCTCATCCCTGTTCTTTCTTGTCGGTCGTGTGATGAGGGATTGGCTCTCGGAGCCCCGCCGACGGTGCTCAAGCCGTCCAAGCGTAGACGGGGAAAGGGTTTCCCTGTTCTCAGCTAGTGCCGATAGGTCATCGCTTTTGGCTTGAGCGGGCCAGCACCCGGACGCCTTCCCGTGAGCCTGTTTCATCCTGTGTGGTGTCGGCCCATATCTATAGAGAGATGTCGGCATGGCCGAGATGGCGAGCAATGGCACCTCCCGAGCGTAGAACAGGGTGACACGGTATACTTCGGATCGGCAAAACGTGGAGACCCGCACTGGTCTTTCCCCCACGCGACGCTCGTAACTTATCCTCGGCACGTCTAGCCTCTCAGGATCCTGGACGCCGAACCCCGGGCACAAAGTTTTCAACCCTTGCAGCATGGATCACATTGCCGGGCATCGGTCTTGCCTCATCGTGGTTTGCTGCCACGGGATCTATCTGGGAGGCCCCAACCGGGGCCATTCCGACAATGAATGGTCCGCTCTATATCCCCCGGATCGACCCCTGGTCGAATGTCAATTGATGAGGTGCAGGTTAATAGAGTCCTTCCAAAAGGGAGAAACCGACACTTTCATGAAACATGCCAAGGCCGCAGTGGAATTACTGGTTGATTCTCCCGGTGGATGGCTGGTGTTTTCGGGGTGGGCTTTCCGAATTACTACCGTTAGGGTCTAGATGCAACGCTAAAACTACAGACAGCGGTCCCACTAAACGACCCCGGACAGAACTCTCCGAGGCACAGTCATACTTCGTAAGATACCATGGATGGCACAGATGGAGCCTGGGTGTACTGACTTGACGGACAGAACCTGGTCAGAGACAATGATTTCTTCAACATGGCTCACCAGATCGACACCGAGAGGATCATCATAGAGCCTCGTGCGACAGACTCTTATCAGAATGTCTTATTCTCGCTGCTGGAATTTCGCTTGTGCACAGGATATTACCCAGACTCTGTCGCCGTCTTCACGCACAAGTTCAAGTCGACGCGGTTCTTGGAATACCATTTCCCTGCCATTGGATTACTGTCTAACTTACCAGCTGCTGTGACGGATGGAAGCCGAGACGCTGAGGTGTGGGGCTTCGATCCTCCAGAGCATGTCACATCGCAAGAATCATTAATCAAGGGTGAGGCCTTGAGAGGAATTGGACTGTGGAAGAAAGATCTATACGGAGTCGGGGATGAACTCGCCAGTAAACGGAAGGTCAGAGGTTGGAAGCCTGGTATGGAGCGCGTCTTCCTCAACCGAGGGTTGGAGAAAGTCGTGGAGCAACTGGTTTGCTGGAATGGCGGGGCAGGAAACGAGTGGTTCCCGCGGATTACGGAATTGCCCTGGTTTTACAGAAACAAAGAACAATCGTGACAACCATGACTGTAGATATCATGCAGTATTCATTAGACATCATATCTCGGGTGATAAAATTGACAATCGCCATCCCCTCAGAACGCCAATGCATAGAATAATTTCTCATATCCGATCATAACAAGCACCATGTGCTTAGTCTGCCAGTCGGTAGCTGACGAGGGTACCGACACGGTGGTTGTTGGTGCTGAAGCTGCGCAGCTGAACCTTCTCCGCGTTCTTGATCTCCTTTGCGTCACTGTCGCCCCATTCGACCGGCACTTCTGAATCGGCATCGGCGTAGACGAGGACGTTGAAGGTGCAGTCTCCATCGAGAACGGGGAGGAAGGTAACGGAGGCGGTAATTTGACGGAAGATGGCTTGGATTTCTTCTTGGATCTCCTTTTCAGTCTTTTCAGTGAGCTCTTCCGCTTGCGAGGCCGCGTCTCTGAGCATTGCAAATAGTCGGTCAGCCAAGTCTTTGTGCATCAAACCCTCTGGGAATCTGGGTACTCACCCAGGAGCTGCATTCTCCTTATCACCAGCTTTGCGAGCACTTGAGCTCTTGGAAGATTTGAATATCTCAACCTATACGGCAACCACTGTCAGAAAAGCGCGACCTTAGAACGAGAAGACAGAACATACATCGAACTGCCAGCGCTCCACGTGCTCGCCAGTCTCTTTATCGGTGATCACGACCACAAGCTTTGAGATCTTCCCGCCAACCATCCACCTGTTCAATTGTGACATGATCTTCTTGATGTAGGCTTTCACCTGGTCATCGGCCGACACTATTGTGGGTCAGATGGGTGATACGCGGCAGAAGCAGAGGGTCGGGGCCGAGGAACGAACCGAGCATGTTGAGACCATACTTCTTGACACTGGTAATTGTCAGTCTTCCTCTCAATATCATCTGCCAAATGCCGAGTGGGGTGCCGGGCTGGACTTACGTTGTGAAATCATCGGGAGGGTAAACACCACGTTGGAAGCTAAGTAGTAATTGCGATGAGCCCCAGTCTTTGGAAATGTTCCAGGGTAAACTCACAGGATGGAATTGATCGAGTATTCAAACTGCGTCTCCATTAGCACACAAGCTCAACATTTCAATGTGGGGGGTGGGGGGGGACGACTCACGAACTCAGACACAAGCTTAGCCGATCCTGGTAGCCTGTAAGCTTGGGATATCACGAGAAAAGCAATTGTCACTGACCTCTGATGGCAAGCTTGTGCACCTTGGATTTATCTTTGGTGTCCGGCATTGGGTGTGGTTGAAGAAAAAAGAGGGAGGCCGAGGTTTGTTTATGTCGATAGTCGCCGCAGCGATCGGAGTCACCGCCCGCGAGCCCGTTTTTTTTCTCCGCAGGCCCCGTTCGGAGCGAAGTCAAGTCACCTTCTCGAATTGCTCGTGCTCGTAGAACAACCACAGGGACTACCCTTGTCCATGTCACCGCGAGAATCCTGATGCGGGGATGTCTGCATTTAGCCCGATGGCTGAGCGCAGCGCCGTATTCCCCGGCTGCGAGCCTCAAGTCGTCGGCTGGCTTCCCTTCCCAATTTAATTACCTCCGATCCTTCACAACCTCTACAGCATGGAGCGCAGCTCGGTCCAAAGCAAGCGCGCCTGACAAAGATCTCGAATCACGAATTGCAGCCATTCCCATTGAACGGTACCGCAACTTCTGCATTGTCGCACATGTCGACCATGGCAAGAGCACATTATCCGATCGGCTGCTCGAGCTTACTGGCACGATCAAGCCCGGAATGAATAAGCAGGTGTTGGACAAGCTTGATGTTGAGCGAGAGCGAGGGATTACAGTCAAGGCGCAGACGTGTACGATGATATACAACCATGAGGGCGAAGACTATTTGTTACATTTGGTGGATACCCCAGGGCACGTTGATTTCCGTGCGGAGGTGTCGCGCAGTTATGCAAGCTGTGGAGGAGCCTTGCTCTTGGTTGATGCCAGTCAGGGTATTCAGGCGCAGACGGTCGCCAACTTCTACTTGGCCTTCGCACAGGGTCTCGAATTGATACCCGTCATTAACAAGGTGGACTTGCCTTCAGCAGATCCGGAGCGGGCTCTGGAACAGATGAAAAGCACATTCGAGTTGGAATCCGAGAATGCGGTCTTAGTCTCGGCCAAAACTGGCCTGAACGTTGCGGCTATTCTTCCAACAGTTGTTGAGAAGATTCCTGCGTACGTGGATTGTATCTCCTTTGGTACTTTGGACCTTTGCTAACATCTAAACAGTCCCATTGGTGACACTCAGAAGCCCCTCCGTATGTTGCTCGTCGATTCATGGTATGATTCCTACAAAGGTGTCATTCTTCTGGTGCGCGTTTTCGATGGCGAGGTGCGCGCAGGTCAGCAGCTCATCTCGTTTGCCACGGGTCTCAAGTACTACGTGGGCGAGGTCGGAATCATGTATCCACTCGAAACCGCTCAAACCGTTCTGCGTGCAGGCCAGGTCGGTTACATCTACTTCAACCCCGGTATGAAACGAAGCAAGGAAGCCAAGATCGGAGACACTTTCGCCAGGGTTGGCCAGGAAAAGGATGTCGAGCCACTCCCTGGGTTCATCGAGCCCAAGTCCATGGTCTTCGTGGCAGTGTACCCGGTGAATGCTGACCATTTCGAGCATCTGGAAGATAGTATCAACCAGCTCATGCTGAACGATCGAAGTATCACGGTTCAAAAGGAGTCTTCTGAGGCTTTGGGTGCAGGGTTCCGAATGGGTTTCTTGGGCACTCTTCACTGTTCAGTGTTTGAAGATCGCCTGAAGCAGGAGCATGGCGCCAGTATTATCATCACCCCGCCCTCCGTTCCGGTCAAGGTTGTGTGGAAAGACGGAACCGAGGAAATCATAACCAATCCAGCCAAATTTCCCGATGACGATAGTGTGCGTCTCAAGGTCCAAGAGGTTCAGGAGCCTTATGTGTTGGCCACGTTGACCTTCCCTGACGAGTATCTCGGGAAGGTTATTGAGCTTTGTGAAGCTAACCGGGGTGAGCAAGAAAGTATTGAATACTTTACCTCCAGTCAGGTTATTATGAAGTATCAGCTACCCTTGGCGCATCTGGTTGATGACTTCTTCGGCAAGCTCAAAGGAGGCACCAAAGGCTACGCCAGTCTTGATTATGAAGAGTCGGCCTGGCGAGCGGGCAATATTGTCAAGCTGCAGCTCCTGGTCAACAAAGTGCCAGTGGACGCTGTGTCACGACTGATGCACATGAGCCAGGTCGCTCGGCAGGGCAGAATATGGGTCACCAAATTCAAAGAGCACGTCGATCGACAGCTATTTGAGATCATCATCCAGGCTGCTGTTGGCAAAAAGATTATTGCCCGTGAAACCATCAAGCCATACCGCAAGGACGTTCTGGCTAAGCTGCACGCCGCTGATGTGAGTCGGCGACGAAAGCTGCTGGAGAAGCAGAAAGAAGGCCGCAAGAAGCTCAAGGCCGTCGGAAATGTGGTGATTGAACACAAGGCATTCCAGGCCTTCCTAGCCAAATAATTGTATCATAAACAAAATATACTATTCTGTACAATACCGAGACTTGCAGCTACTTCGAACTTCACCTTACACCTATACATGTCCTCCAAGCGGTGAGAGCTTCGCCGGCAGAAAAAAAAGTTCGTGGCCGACCCCGCCGTTTATTCTTCTTCTCTTTCTCGTCTCATCGCCAAACGTTACCTCATTACTTGTCACGGAGAAAATTCAGGTTTTTGGAGGATTCGTCTACAGACAAGGACCACGGTCCTCAATCTTTGATCGTCCCTCATCTCCCGAATCGCGGTAATTTGGCAGCTCGACAGCCGCCCGTGCCGATCGCGTTAGCTTGAGTCACCTTGCCATGTTCTGCACTTGACAACGGCGCGATGCAGCCTCCAGAGGGAGCACAGACTGATCTGGGCAAGGCCCAGGTCATCGATCGTGTTCCTAAAGTCATAAAGGAACTGAAGTTCGGTGTACTGTAAGGGCGTCTTTTGTTCCATTTCCATGACTCACCTGCAATGTCGTGGCGCAAAGTCAGTCGCTAACTCGCGTTTGCTTTTTTTAGGACAAACGATGATATTGTTGGTCAAGCTGTGGTGGAGGTCTCCGACAGGAAATTTTTCGACCTCGAACATGACCGCGCTGTAGTTGCTCATGGTCCTCTCGATGCGCGCATGGGTATCTCGAACAAGACTTCTGAATGCAAAACGTGTGGACTCCATTTGAAAGAGTGTAACGGCCATTTTGGGCATGTCAGATTGGTTCTACCCGCTTTCCACGTCGGTTATTTCAAGCGCGTTATTGGTATCCTCCAGGAAATTTGCAAAGAATGCTCGCACATTCTCCTTCCGGAGGCAGAGCGGCGGTCCTTCCTGCGTGAAATGCGCCGCCCAGGTCTGGACAACTTAAGACGGACACAAATCGCCAAGCGGATCAACGAACGTTGCCGGAAAACTCGAGTATGCGACCACTGTGGTGCGATCAACGGAGTGGTGAAAAAGGCCGGTACGAGCGCTCTCAAAATCACCCACGATAAGTTCCGCGCCTTCAACGCTTCGACTTCTGTCAAGAAGATTCCTCCGCTCAGCAAAACAGCTTTCGACGACACCTTTGCCGAGGCTAGGCACTCCAACTCCGAGGTTGAGAAGCATTTCAAGAAAGCACAGGACGACATGAATGCCTTGCGTGTGCTCAAGCTCTTCAAGAAGATCTCTGATACCGACTGTGAACTTATGGCTTTGGATCCGAAAGAAGCGCGCCCGGAGATGTTCCTTTGGCAATTCATCCCTGCCCCTCCCGTCTGTATTCGCCCATCTGTAGGACAAGACGCCGCTTCAACAGAAGATGATCTTACTGCGAAGCTGGGTGATATCGTTCAGAGTAACATTAACCTCAAGAACGCTCTGCTGAAGGGTGCCCCCGTTCAAACAATCATGGAATGCTGGGACTACATGCAGCTTCAGATTGCCGTTTACATCAACAGCGACGTACCAGGTCTGAACAAAGCAGATCTGGGAAAGCCTATTCGAGGCTTCGTTCAGCGACTCAAGGGTAAACAGGGTCGATTCCGTGGTAACTTGTCTGGAAAGCGTGTCGACTTCTCTGGCCGTACAGTCATTTCCCCGACCCGAACTTGAGGGTCGATGAGGTTGCAGTTCCAGAGCTGGTTGCAAAGAACATGACCTATCCTGAGCGCGTGACCCGATATAATAAGGAAAAGTTGCAGGAGCGTGTGCGGAATGGACAGAAGAAATGGCCGGGAGCGAACTACCTATACAAGAAGGGTTCCAACTTCAGGACCATGTTGAAGTATGGTAACTTGAAGCACATTGCCAACGACCTGCAAGAGGGCGACTTGGTTGAGCGTCATATTGAGGACGGCGATATTGTGCTCTTCAACCGACAACCTTCTCTTCACAAGCTCAGTATTCTATCTCATTTTGCCAGAGTCCGACCTCACCGAACTTTCCGGCTCAATGAATGTGTTTGCAACCCTTACAATGCTGATTTCGATGGAGATGAGATGAACCTGCACGTCCCGCAGACAGAAGAAGCCAGAGCCGAGGCCATGGAGTTGATGGGAGTAAAGAACAACTTGGCCACTCCCAAGAACGGAGAGCCCATTATTTCCGCTATTCAGGATTTCATCAGTGCTGCTTTCCTGTTAAGTAGCAAAGATAACTTCTTTGACCGTGCCTCCTTCTGTCAGATTTGTCTCTACATGCTGGGTCCTGAAACACCGTTTGATCTTCCTCCCCCTTCAGTCGTCAAGCCACAGATGCTCTGGACAGGCAAGCAGGTTTTCAACATCATGATGCACCCCAACAAGAGCGACCCTGTCTTGGTCAACCTCGATGCTCAATGTCGTCAATTCAAGATGCCCAAGGACGGCCGACCCAAAGACCTGGATCCACATGATGCTTGGCTGGTCATTCGCAACTCGGAGATCATGTGTGGTGTGATGGATAAGTCTACTATTGGTTCCGGAAAGAAAGACAATGTGTTCTACATTATGCTTCGTGATTACGGGCCTGCAGCGGCCGCCGAGGGCATGAACCGTCTTTCTAAGCTGTCTGCTAGATGGTTTACCAACATGGGCTTCTCTATTGGTATTGGAGATGTCTATCCTAGTGAAAGGCTGGTTCAGTCCAAGAATGACCTGGTGGAAAGCGCTTACGCAGCTTGTGACGAAGTCATCGCCAAATACAAGGCTGGTACTTTGGAGAAGTACCCTGGCTGTGACGAATTGCAGACGATGGAGAACCAGCTTTCTGGAATTCTCAGTAAAGTTCGTCAGCAAGCTGGTGACGAGTGCATTGACCAGCTCAGCAAATACAACTCGCCTTTGATCATGGCCACGTCCGGATCCAAGGGCTCCAGCATCAACGTGTCCCAGATGGTTGCTCTTGTCGGTCAACAAATTATTGGTGGTCAGCGTGTTCAGGACGGTTTCCAGGATCGTACCTTGCCTCATTTCCCCAAGAACGCCCGTCAGCCTCCTTCGAAGGGTTTCGTTAGAAACAGTTTCTTTTCTGGTCTCGAGCCCACTGAATTTATTTTCCACGCCATGTCTGGTCGTGAAGGTCTGGTCGATACCGCGGTGAAGACTGCCGAAACCGGTTACATGTCTCGTCGGTTGATGAAGTCTCTTGAAGATTTGTCTACGCAGTATGACGACACCGTGCGCAACTCATCGTCTGCAATTGTGCAATTCCAGTATGGTGATGATAAGTTGGACCCGGTCGACATGGAAGGCAAAGCCAAGCCGGTCCACTTCGACCGCACCTTCATCCACTGTGAGGCTACCACCTACAACAACGACGAGCGAAGCTTGTTGCCTGCTGAAATCATGGAGGTCTGTCAGGAGATGCTCGGAAAAGAACGTGCCAAGTTGGCCCGCAAGGACCTGCTGGGCAACGAGCTTGGCTACATGGACCGGAGCGATCATGGCATTGACCAATTCGAGAGTGCCCGTGACTTCCTGGACTCGATTGAACACTACGTGTCTACCAAAGCCGACAAGCTTGTCTCTCGTGGTGGTGACATTGACCCATCGGACCAGAGAAGCCGGCAGGGCTTGGACCACACTGGAAAGCTGACAGAAAAGACCCTGAGGGCGTTCATTCTTGAGTGCTTGCTGAAGTACAAGAAGGCACAGGTTGAACCGGGCCATGCCGTCGGTGCGGTCGGTGCTCAGTCTATCGGTGAGCCCGGTACGCAGATGACACTCAAAACTTTCCATTTCGCTGGTGTCGCCGGTATGAGTATCACCCAAGGTGTGCCCCGTATCAAGGAAATTATCAACGCTTCACGAGAGATTAGTACGCCTGTCGTTGCTTGTGATCTTGTCACCAAGGACAGCATCGTTGCGGCGCGTATTGTGAAGGGACGTATCGAAAAAGACCTATCTTCGTGATGTGATCAAGTACATCAATGAGAGGTGGTCTGGCGATGAGGCATCCCTCAAAGTCCGGATCAACTGGGATACGATCAACCAACTGCAGCTTGAGCTCGATATGCAAAAGATCCTTGCCGCTATCAAGAGCCACAAGCGCTTCAAGGGCGAGGATCTGAAATTCCGAACCACGCGGCGCTCGATTGAGGTCATCATCGATCTCGATCCGACCAGCAAGCAAGGCCTGTCCAAGACGGAGATTGCCGCTACCAGCATCGATCCCTTCCTGCGTCTCAAGCACTTGAAGCGCATGCTGCCCAACATTCAGATTTTGGGTCACCCTCTGGCCCACCGGGCCATTATCCGGACGGATGAAACCTCTACTACCAACACCCTGCTTGTGGAAGGCTACGGTCTGCGCGCCTGCATGAACACGATGGGTGTCAACGGTCTTCAGACCACGACCAACAATGTCATGGAGGCACGCGAAGTTCTCGGCATCGAAGCCGCCCGCAGCACGATTGTCACCGAAATCAGTGAAGTCATGAAGGACATGGACATTGATCCTCGCCACATGCAGCTTCTCGCTGACGTGATGACCTACAAGGGTGAGGTGCTTGGTATCACTCGATTCGGTCTGGCCAAGATGCGTGACAGTGTGCTCCAACTGGCCTCCTTCGAGAAGACGGCCGATCACCTGTTCGACGCCGGTGGTGCCGGCCGCACTGATCTGATCGAGGGTGTCTCCGAGTGCATTATTATGGGCAAAACCGTGGGCCTGGGAACCGGTGCCATGGAGGTCGCGCGCAAACTGAACTTTTACGAAGGACAGATTGGCCCACGCAAGACTACCTTTGAGGACGCCTGGTCGGAGTTATGCGAAGCTCCCGTGACGAGGCGGACCAAGAGAAAGGTCCGGCAAGATTAATCCTTTTCCCGATCTTCCCTCTGCATTTCCCTCGGCGTTTTGACTTCTCTTGTGTCTTTTCTATTTTGTGCTTGACCGTGACCGTTTCGGGGCACCCATTTTCTGTACATGTACTCCACCGGAGCTTGTGACTTTCCGTGCACGTTAGCGATCGTGATGATTGAATGGACGAGTTCTATCTCTTTCCGCACAGTTTCTTTTTCGTAGATGTGTATCGTACCATTCACCGTCAGATTTCACACCTCCACCTCGACTCTTGACGCGGTGAATTGATCTCTCAGGTGTCTCCCGACGATGGGGGTTGTCTTACGGGGATTCTCTGTCGATCTGGACCATAGCACCTCCAGAGTCACTAGTCAAGTTAAATTCAGATTCATGCATAGGTCTCGGATCACATCCCCACTTATCCCTAGAAATCGGGCCGACAACCTTCGTCCAAGTCTTTAGATGCTCATATGTAGCATGAGCCACGAAGATGTCCCCGACACACTCTCCCTCCTCTCGAGCCGCTCCCCGGCTGCTTCCAGTGCAGTCACACCTCTCCACGATCGGGGAGAAAGAATCCGCCCTTGCGCGCACCGCCAAGGTCCAACACACCCGGGGGGCAAGAGTCAACGCTCAGACCCGTTCCATCACGGTGCCTCCACGCCGTTTTCTTTGTTTCGAGAGTTTTCCCTTAACCCGATCGAGGCACGCCACCGTTGAGCCAGATGAAGTTGGCCGGTTTGGGAAAACGAGGCAATGGGGTTTCTTTGTTCTTAGTCCCGGGGCACACTCGAGGGACTGTCCCCTCTAAGTACAGGCCCGTCTGCGCTCTTGAAACCTCCCATATCCTCTCCCCGATGCTCCCCGGTGATCCCCGACTGAACTATGGATTGCAAGTCCCGACCTTTCAAGCGCGACAGTCGCACGAGGGCTCCGACCGCATGTCAAACATGCCGCCTACGCAAGACGCGGTGCAACAATGGACGTCCCATCTGTAGCTACTGTGCGCTGCAGGGGTGGACTGCATCTATCCCGACACTTCATCACGAGTAGCGTAAGTGGTGGGCTTGTTTTTTCTCCGTGTTTGTCTAAATCAGCGTGAGACTGAGACTAAGACTAAGACTAAGACTGAGACTGAGACTGAAACCATGTTCCATTAGACCCGGTCTAGAATCAGCCAACGCCGAGATTCTTCAGCGCCTGCACCAGATTACGTCTATGCTCGAGGAAATCAAACAAGACAATGAATCCACCATCTCGTCCAGTCGATCTCTTCAAGGCTCCTTTTTCGACTCGACCATGCCCCATTCGAGCCCCGTCGCCGACTCCGTCCAAGGAAAACAGACACTTCGGGGACACAATGCCGAGCAAGTCTACAGCCACGATCCACTGACTTTGTATGCAGCCAATTCTCCGGAATGTATGCTTCGCTGGCCCGTTTTTCAAATGGTGGTCACTGATGCAGAGAAGCACATTCGGTCGTTTCTCCTCGACTCCTTGGATAGCCAAGCTCAGTCCAAATTCTCATTGCTGCGTCCGGCAGGCACTGGGTCATTCCTGGAGGATATCCAGATTCTCGTTCGAAAGTATCTTCATTTGGTCCATCGCCGGAATCCCGTAGTTGATGCCGAGAAACTCGAGCGCTATGCCCGCGAGGTGACAGTGCAGGGGCTTGGATGGGACGGACCGTCGTGCCAAGTGGTGCGTGTTCTAATACACTGCCAATCCGTCAATTAGTTGTCGCACGCTAACTGTGCCACTAGTTGCTTGCATGCGCTCTGGGCTGTTGCACATCCGACTACGTGCCACATAATACCCCGGAAGATCTAGATCGGCTTCAGAAGCCGCCGTCGTGCGATGCTAGTATCGAACTCGCCGAAGCTTACTTCCATGCTGCCAAGCAGAGGCTAGGCTTTTTACATACGTCTCCCACCGACATACAATGTTTCTTGCTTGCAGGTTTCTATCATAGACATGCCATGCGCCCTTTACAGGCCTGGTTCTGCTTTCAGCAAGCCTCCTGCCGACTAGAAGTGAGATTGCGGTCCTTGTGTCGAGAACAGTGGACTGCCGACGTCAACTATCACAACCTCGAATCCCGACTTTACTGGTCGTGCATTCAAGCTGAACAGTGAGTGCTTAATTTTCTCATTTGCTCAAACTCTTTTCATTCATCAACGGATCCTAAGACTTACAGTGAAATGCAATCTGAGCTCCCTCTCTGGAGCAGTGGTCTCGAAAACCTGGGATACGCAGACCCGTTCCCCAAATTCCCAAAGACTACCAGCAACTCACCAGATAGCATGGTAGACGATGTGATCTCAACAATGCCATCGCCCGAAATTAGCAGTACCGATGAGGAAAAGGGATGGCGATTCTATATCGGCTCGATCTGCAATCGCCGAACAGTCAACGACATGCTGGAGGATATGTGGCGGTCCGGCGAGCAGGCCTGGATCACCAATATCACCAGCATTGTCGAAAAGACAAGACAAGCTGAGAGTGTAGTATTCAACTGGTACGTCTAGTCATTTTCCATTTTCCATTTTCCATTTTTTCAAAATCTGGTCCAATTAGACTATTTCACTCACCAGCATCCAGGTACCAAATGTCAAAAGCCGGACTCCCTAATCCAGAACAACAGAACCAAGACCTCGAGTCGCTAATGCGAGGCCGTCTGTACTTCTGTCTCGAGAAAATTTACCGTCCCATCTTCTACCTCGCCCTGCACTATCCATCCCTACCGGCCTACATCCAGAACGACGAAATCTTTAGCACGATTTTCGACCAAGCCCAAAAAGCCCTGGATAATTGCGTCCGCCTCATTCCACGACTATGGTACAATTGGCGCCATGAGTGGATCTGGAACTGCATGCGCATTACCTTTAGCGCTGCAATCCAGATCATGGCTGCGGTTTTGAGTAAAAAGCAGAGTGCTCCGAATCCGTCCCGGTGGACTCTCAATCTGCCTTATAATTGGCCGGCGCTGGTCAGATTGTCAATTCGAACGTTGAAGCTTTGGGAGAAGGAGTCCATTGATTTGGAGATCATGCGGTCTACGCTCGAGAGGATGTATCAGGGAACTTGTCGCTTGGCTGCCGTGAGATCAGAGTTGTATTCATTGTGATGTCCACTGGGTTTTGAAAATGATTCCTTAGTTTTTTGGGGGGGGTGGAAATTCGGGCTCCTTGACTTATGTCTAGTCGATTTAAGGGAAGCGTTTTGCGTCCGTTGCTCCGTCCCCGTCCAGGAGAAGCGACTGGAAAATCTTACGTCGATCGAATCGAATCCGAGTAAATCAGGTGATGATCTTCAGCATTGAGACTCCATTGCAAGAAGATAAAATATCCTAATGTACATTTCTCATCCCACTCATGCGCCATCAGATGATCACCACGTCCCAAAATGCAAGCCTGGATACGCCAAACCGACGAAGGCAACCAGATCATTTCTAGACGTCAGGATGGAAGAGGTTTGAAAGAAAAATGCAGGGAGAGAGGAAACGCCCTTGTCCACAGGGTAATGATGCAATGTTGAGGTCTTGAGTTGCACAGGTACCTTCTCAACGCCATGTAATCTCCGCCCAGAAGTATGCGATGCATCGCCATGACAAGATATGAAAAGTAAAGAACAAGATACAAGAATTAATGGGTGCAAAAAACAGGGAGGGGGGAAAGGTAAGGGTGTCGTGGCGCATATTAGAGTAAGGAGTCCAGTGGAAGATGTTTCTTTGTCTTCCAGAAAGTGAATTAGCTGTCGTGGCGAAAGGTGCAGTTTTCACCTTTTCTGCACTTGCCTTCGGCCCAAAACCTGCACGGGACCAATCCGACTTTATACGGTTTGGAGTCGCCTTGTTTGGTGCGCTTGCCTCGGCTCCAGGAGTCTTCGTACTGGCTGGTCTCGCGCATTCGCTTGCGCTCTGGATCTTCGAAGCTGTTGAGGTCTTGAGGACCACCTGCTTGCTGCTGGTTTTGTCCAGCGAACTGAGTGAACATGGCGCCGAGGTTTGGCGCCATACTTGCTTGTGTTTGTTGAGGTTGGGCAAATGCTGCTGCAGGGTTCTGGAACTGTTTCATGACGTTAAGAATCTGGGCGAAGTCTACACCGCCAGCGACCGGCGCTTGGGGTGCCGTCTGGGTGATTGGAATTTGGGGAGGCTGCATAACAGGCTGAGTCTGCTGTTGACGGAACATGCTGATCGTTCGTTCCAAGTCAGACATCGGGGGTTGCTGAGGCTGCGGGGGAGGAGTAGACTGCGACTGCTGTCCAGTGTGGATCATCTTGAGCAGATTGGAAATGTCGAAGGTGCCAGCCGGAGCGGCGTTCGGCTGCCCAGGGGCCGCTGCAGGAGTGGCAGGTTTCGGGTTCATGTAAGAGAAGTACCGCTCCTGTCGAGCTTTGATGTGGTCTGGGACTTCTCCGAACGGAACCTCCTCCAGAACGATCTCTTCGGCTTCCGGGGCAGGAGGTTCTTTGGGCGAGGGTGGAACATCCGCGGGAGAAGTATAGAATACCATGAGGGTAGTTGACTCACGGTGCTCTTGGGCCGCTTTCTCTGGACTGGAAGGTTGTTGTTCACCTCCGCGCTTGATGAAATTCGCACTCTTTTGCTCCTCAGATTCGATGATGACCTCGGAAAGACCACTGTACTCATTGAGAGTGGTCTCTCGAATTCCGCCGAGATCTTCTTCTTCAAGCTCATCCATGTCTTTGTGAAGCTTAAGAACACTTCCCTCTCCCTTGACATCCCCCATGCCACGCATGGAGCCATCACCAGGCCCGAGCTCTTCGTCCGGGTCGTGAGTAAAGAGTCGCACTTCGGTGAGCGAGTCGTCGGACTTCCAGGTAACGCGCAATTTGCGTCGCGCCTCCTTTCGCAGTCTCTTTTCACGCTCTTCTTCTGTCTCCGGTGGCCTGTCTTCAGCAGGTTTCGCAACGACGACCTCCTTGGGTTTGCTGAGATCGGCCATAATGTCACCGAAGGAGAATGCAGGCTTGGGGGGCGGAGGTGCCGGTTTCTCCTGGTTATCTGCAGGCTTCGCAGCCGCTTGCGCAGCCGCTCTCTCTGCATTTGTAGTTCCCGGTCTCTTGGAGGCAGAACTCAAGGCACCAAAGAGACTTGATGGCTTGGGAGCGACAATATTGGCTCTCGGCCGCGGAGCTGCTGCGTTGACTGGTTTTCCATTTAAAGCGCCCGCTTTAGTCAACCCATTGGCGGCTGTAGAAGGCTTCCCTGCATTGGAGCCAACAACCATTCTCTTCGTAGCAGGTGGGTGGTTACTTTCGCCTTCACGGGGACGCTTGGCCCCCGCGAGTTCTGCTGAAGGAGAATCTGCACCAGACCCTTTGGACGAAGGATCTTCTTTACCAGACTGCTGTTTCCGCTTTGTGGAGGCTACGGCATTTTCCTGAATCTTTTGTGCAAGTTCCTTGACTGATGGTCCGCCTTTCTTAATAAATCTGGGAAGCAACTTGGCAATGTTTGTCTTTTGAAGGAGTTCTTCGTCGACAGTAACGAATCGTACAAGAAGCTTAATGATGTCAGTTGGACTGAGAACTTCGAGGAATGGGGTTGCTTACTTTCAAGATGTTGACCGTCAAAGAGCCCTCAAAGTCTGCGGCCTGGAAACGGTCTACTAGAAACGAGTAGAAGATCGACAAAGCCAATGGATGCTCACCCAACCTAGGAGAGACAAGAGTTAGCAATTGGATAGGATATACGTGGAATGAAGGGATCACATGAAGTGACTGGGATTCATGGAGCAGGGACGAGTTGATCTTAAACGCCTTGGTAGTCTGATAGATGGCTTTTCACGGCACATCGGGAATGATCTAATAGTTGAAGGCTTTAGGCTATGCCAGAAGTTACCCTTATGGCTCTGGTTCAGACATCAATTGTGTTGAACCTAGAGCCATGAAGAGTGCTCTTGATTCAGCCAAGATTAAGACTCATTTCATGATCACAGAGGCTTTACACTGGTGAAGTTCTCATTTGGTTCCGACATCTATGGCCACGATAACCACGTAGAAAGGGAGTAAAAGGGGTGTGGAAAGGGTTTCAAAAGAGGGGATTCATACTTCTCAACGATGGTGGGATGCCCAACGGTCAGGGCAGTATCCACAATTTTATCCATAATGCGGCGTTGCAAAGCCACTGACTCCTTCAGCTGGGCTGCCTTGGCGTTATCCCCTTGATTTTCTGCCAGCTTCATAGCCTGTACTTGATCCTTCCAGGCGTCTCGTAGCACTTTGATGACGTCTTTGAACGCGACCAGGGCTCCTTTCACTTTATCCGCGGAGGGCCACTTGTTCCGCGGTGACCACACGGCCTTCATAGAATCATATATACCTGCTTCGACTGGGTCACTTGGGCGATTGGGTGGGAGAGGGGATGCTTCGTCAGGAGCTTCGATCTCAAGCTTCGAATCATCGGAGCTGTCACTGTCCGCCTGATTTTGGACTTTCTTCTGTGTCTTGGGTCCTGTCTTTTTGGCTGCCGGTTTCTTGGTCGACTTCTTCGCTGTGATGACCACTTCGGGTTGAGGGAGCCCAGTGGCCCTATTATATCCTGTGGACTTTGTAAGCATGATATCAAACAATTATGGGGTGAGCATACCAGAAGTTGGTCCTGCATTTACGGGTGTTGTGCCGAACTGTGGCTGTTGCAAAGAGAGCCCATTTTGATAGAAATCGAACGCCTCTCGCTCGGCGTGTTGAAACTCAGGAGCTCCGTACAGACTGCTGGGTTGGATGTGGGATGGTGGGCGGGATATTTGTGGATCGGGGTTTGGAAAGACGGCTCCCGGGTCGATGTGCTGCTGCACACGGGGTTGAAGGTTGGAGAAATCGTCGGTGAGATCAATGGAATAGGAAGCCTGGGGAAACCCGGAAGAAATTGGGAATTGAGAGATGGTGTGTTGCGACTGTTGTTGGGGCGGACGTCCCGAGAAGGAATCCTGGGGGTAGTATTGTTGGTAGTTTAATGAGGGAAAAGTCGAGCTCTCCGTAGCGTTCGTCATAGCCCGCGAGTCGAAAGTCATCTGATCTTGATGGTACTGTGGTGTGTGCTGAGAGTGAGAGACCGGGGCTTGTTGGTGAGACTGGTATTGTGAGGAAACTGAATAACCTCGCGCCGGAGCCTGTAGCGGGTTGGCCTGCCAAGATTCAGGGATGTATAAGGCATGATTGGATTCGGTCGGGGCCAAATGACTTTGCTGCCGCTGCTGCTGCTGCTGCGACTGAGACTGCTGAGGATTTTGGAAAATATGGTGATCCCAAGTCATCCCCATGGGAGCTTGTGTGGACTGCCCTTGTGGTTGCTGGAGCTGGAGCTGCGGGTCGTAGATCGGATCCAGGCTATTCCAATAATCAGGCGGTATTGATTCATGGCCTGTACCATGTGGAAGACCCTGCAAAGGGTTTTGAGCGGAGGATTGCTCCATGCCTGGTCTCACCCCCCCAACAATCAACAATCAACAAGCAAGATCACTCGATCACTCTCGACGCGTTTAAGCTACTGTCTGGTCACGTGCGCTTCTCACCGCCTGCTGTTTGTGGATCGGAGATCGGAGTTTGAAATTCGACCGGATCCGGGTGGGGTAGAGAGTTCTGATTGGCTGGGGACCTTGAAGCTGAAGAAAATCGATTTTGAATAAGAATCACGCAAATCAAGTACAGCTAGGCAGAGGATGGAGACGTCTATTGACGATGAATGCTCCCGTACCTGACGAATATGAAAATTCTTCCTGCGAGATGCACGGATGTTTTAATAGGTTGCCTCAGGCACCAATCTGGGATGCGAGTGACGCGAGTTGGCGTCTCCCTGATCGTGTAGACCTTTTAATATGCCGGCTTTGCTGCAAGCGTAATACGCCGCAAATTTGATATCAATCACAGAGCCGGGATCTTCGTGGATCTTCCTGGTCTCCAGTCTTTCCTCACTTGTATTCTCTCTCTGACTTCAAAGTGTCCCTGCAGAAGCTTTCTGGCTTCTCTCTGTGCTTTAAGCTTTAAGCCTCCTGAGAAAGAGAAGAGAAACAGCTCCTATACAAAGAGCCACTCTAGCATAATAGCCATTCGCTTTACGAAGAAACGAGGGGATGGAAGATGGGGGATGGGGGATGGGGGAAAGGGGGAAAGGGGGAAAGTGATGTTGGATGGAAGATGGAGGGAGAGAGGTGAGGTGGAAGGAGGAAAAGCTGTTGGCGCTGGGCGGTTGCCTGTATCCGTTGTAACAGATGTAACGTCTCCGTACCGCTGTTGGTTGTGAGAAGGAAGCGATAAATGACAGTACGGTGGTAACAGAAACACTGCCTTGGATTGCATGTGATCTTCCGCCTTTGAACGGTTTGCATACCTTACGTCAGCCGCAGTGCGAGAGACGGTGTCAACACTGAGCATCCTAGTCTCCCCGTACTTCCTTGTGGGCAGGTACATGTGCTGAAGCTGCTGCGAAAAAAAGAGTGTATCCTCGAATTATATCTGAGGCGTCTGCTCTGTCATGGCGCATCCGATGTCCCTCCGAGACCGCCAGGTCGGTACGTGAATGCCATGCTCCCCCGCGGCGATTGCCCCGGACTGACCGATCACTATAGCTTCCATTCAGAAGCTTCTTAATTTGAACCATGACCCTCGTCCCGCCGATGAGGCTTCTCACGATTCGTCCATCCATGGTGGTCTGGTCTCTCACTTTACCCCAATCTTGAATGAAGATGGCGACCCCATCTGGAAGGTCCTGGTCTTTGATGGCATGGGCCGCGATGTCATCAGCAGTGTCCTTCGAGTCAATGACCTCCGCGCCTGGGGTATCACGATTCATCTGTAAGGTTCAAAGCTCTGGTCTTCACATTGATTCGAGGAGACCGCTAACAGTATCCCGGTGTATAGAAGCCTTCATTCTCAAAGATATCCCATTCCTGACGTTCCCGTTGTCTACTTGGTGGAGCCGAATGCTGCGAATATCCAGGCGATCACGCGCGATCTCTCCCAGGGCCTTTACTCTCCAGCCTACATCAACTTCCTCTCCTCCGTCCCCGCCCCCTTCTCGAGGACTTTGCTTCTCAAATTGCCATTTCTGGCGCATCAGAAAATATTGCTCAAGTGTTTGATCAATATCTCAACTTCATTGTGGCCGAGCCGGATCTTTTCAGCTTAGGCCTTGGAAATGATGCATACTACAAGATCAACAGCCCGAAAACGAACGATGAGGATCTGGACGCAATCGTGGATAAGGTGGTGAGTGGTCTGTTCAGCGTGAGCGTCACAATGGGTTAGTTGGTTCCTCTGTGCAATGTATCAAGATCTAACGAGAGCGCAGGTGCCATTCCTATCATTCGATGCCCGAAGGGTGGAGCCGCGGAGTTGATTGCAACCAAGCTGGACCGGAAACTGCGTGACCACATTCTCAACTCCAAAGACAACTTGTTCTCAGGCAGCCAGAAGGCCTTGCCTGGGGTTCCCTCGGCTCGTCCTGTTTTGATCATCATGGACCGGAACGTCGACTTGGTTCCCATGCTTTCACACTCCTGGACATACCAGTCCCTCGTACAGGACGTACTTCAAATGCGCTTGAATCGTATTACTTTGGACACGGACGAGCAGGACTCGGGCAAGGTCACCAAGAAGTCATACGATTTGAACAGCAGCGACTTCTTTTGGCAGCGAAATGCCGGAGCGCCCTTCCCTCAGGTGGCCGAGGATATCGATGCTGAGTTGACACGGTACAAGGAGGACGCAAACGAAATTACGAAGAAGACAGGCGCTTCCTCGATTGAAGATCTCCAAAATGATACCAGTGCCTCCGCACAGCATTTGAAGGCTGCCATCACCCTGCTTCCGGAGCTGCGTGAGCGCAAATCCGTTCTCGATATGCACATGAATATCGCCACTGCCCTTCTCAAGGGCATCAAAGACCGTCAGCTGGACAACTTCTTCGAGCTGGAGGAGAATATTGTCAAGCAGTCCAAGGCACAGCTACTTGAGCTGATCAATGATCCTACCAAGGGTAGCAACCCGCAGGACAAGCTGCGCCTTTTCATCATCTGGTTCCTTAGCACAGAATCTGAGCTGAGCCGCACTGAGATGACTCAATTCGAAGAGGCGCTGACCAAGGCCGGCGTCACAGACGTCTCTCCTCTATTTTATGTGCGCCAGGTCCGCGAGATCACCCGCATGACCATGATGACCACGGCAGCTCCCGAACAGCAATCCAACGACATCTTCCGTGGGTTCTCCTCACTCTCCAACCGTCTTACGGACAGGATCGCCTCCGGCGCCCTCGGTGCCAATTTCGACTCACTCATTTCCGGGGTCAAGAACTTTTTGCCTGCGAATAAGGATCTTACCGTGACCAAGATCACTGAATCTATCATGGATCCCTCTGCTGCATCCAGCTCCGCCATCGCGAAGACAGAAAATTACCTATACTTCGACCCTCGCAGCGCCAATGCCCGCGGCGCCATGCCTCCCGCCTCTGCATCAAGAAACCAGCAGATGCCCGGCACCATGGGTAGTGTAGGCCCCGGCACCGGCGCCAGCTTCGGCCAGCGCCGCCAGGCCTTCAACGAAGCGATTGTCTTCACAGTCGGTGGTGGCAGCATGGACGAGTATGGTAACTTGCAGGATTGGGTGCACCGAACAAGCGGCCAGACTGGACCCGACGGCAACCCATCGGCCAACCGCGCATCGGCTGGTGGCCGCCGCCGCGTTGTCTACGGAAGTACAGACTTGATGAATGCTAGTGAATTCCTGTCGGACTCTTTGGCCCCGCTGGGTCGGGAGAGTTGAATATGAATAACCAGTTTGCAGATGGGCAAGATTGGATGAGCTAAACTTTGTGGCTGTAAAACATATTTATAATTCAAGCACTTTGCACATCTCGAATGTGTTCTTCAGGTCTCGTACTGCCTCAAAAATCTCATTGAGATCCGACATGCGAGGAGCAGATTTGCAGTGAGAAATTATAGGCTTTCCCGAAATGGTCTTGTTGTTCTCCTAATCTCTGTTACATGGCACCATTCTGGACCCAAGAATGAACGTACGATTAAGTCCGGTACGCCATCATTGTTGAGCATTGTCTGTAGCATTTGGTCGCATGTGTTGGACCTCCGCGAAACAATTGGTTGGCTTTCGAAGAGCGTGGCAAGATCAAGCTGCACTCAATCTCTCTCTTGCCACATTGAGCACTTTTCGCGAAAGCTCCAAGGTACGCTCATTTGCATCCTTGACGTTCTCGATCTATTGTCTCGGTTTTGTAAGTGAGTGGGGCCTCATCTCTTCATAACATTAAATGCAAACATGTAAAAGTCGCTGATGACAATAGAGCGATCGGTACTTGCTTTCTTGATGAATATTTCAATCCTGTTCAAACAATGATGACATTTAAGTATCTGGAATAGTCTCTATCCTCTCTTTCTCAATTGTAGATGTATATGAGAGTTGCTGATGTGGATCCCCCAACCTTCAGCTTGGCATCATCCGCCTCCCGAGAAGATGGTCTGGAACTCGTTCCCCGAAAGTCGATTTATTAAGGGTCCAACCGTGTTTCGAGGTCACCTTTTTCTTCGTCATTCTAATTATCCACTTTGCCTCATAGTTCACAATTCGATATCTTGTAATGTGATGTCAGACAAAGTCATACTCGTGATATCAACGCCACACAAACTAATATAAGACTCGACATGCGGTGCTCGTCTCCTACATTCATGATCAGACTTTCCGTATTTCCAACAAATTCTTCTTGACAACATTCTTCATTATTATTAGCTTCATCGGAAGTGATCACGCCAACAAGATGAGCAGCCGCTACGTCGACGACGATTCCTACAACCACCCATACGACTACAGTGGGGTCGGAACCACCTATGATAATACCGGCACAACATATGGTACTACGGACTACGACACCGGTTATGGTGTAACAACCTACGATCCAGACACCGGCGCCTACGACCAGCACCTCGACTACCGAACCGATTCCTCGCGACGACACCATCGGGAGCGACTTAATGACAAAGGCGTCTACCGACACAGAGATGTTGACCGCCGTGATGACGGAACCACTCACGTTCATCGGGAGTACGACAATCCCATTACGGGTACCAGCTATCACCGCGATGTTGAGCGGTAAATAGGGTGCATTATAAATATGAGGAAGTTGTGGGCCTTAATCCACACTTGTGTATCACGATTTTACGACTTTCAACAGCCAAGAAACCATAAATTCTCCCAGAACTAGAAAAGACGAGGCAATGGGACGAACACAAAGGAATAAAAAAAAAAAGGTGAAAAGATCAAAAAATTAAAAAAAAAAAATATATAACAAGGCATCACTCTTTTGGCCTGAAGCGAGCTGAACACGATCGTTACCAATTACAATTCATTCGTTTAACTGTTGATTTGCAAGAAGTTTGTAGATCCCCAGAGGGTACCTCAAAAGGCTAGTCTGAGTCCCAAGTTCAAATGTAGATGTATTTTGCGACCGTTTATAGAGTCGATCCAATCGACCGAGGTAGAGACTAGAGATCCAGGCGGACGACCCGAAGGAGAATACATCCCAACGCTAGGTGACGGTAAATTGGGCATACAGGTTCTCGTGCTCCGATTAGACAACAAGCCCTTCACACAGGGGGGAGCCGACCCAGTCGTCGTTTTCGGAGGTTATGGAGCAAGTGCTCGTGGGAAACATTATCGTATGCTCCTGATACATCTAGCATCAGCAGTGACACCACCAGCTTGCCCTTTTCCTAGGCCTTTTGTTCTCGGTCAATCATGTTGCGAATCGCGTGGTCTGTGAAGGTCCCCTGTCGACCCCCCAAGATGGGTCTTTGGTAACAATCCTATGGCCTCTACCACGTAGCTGATCCGCCGTGCGACCACTGCCCCCAGGAACATGCTATGGGTATTGAGCAATGCCACAGGTCGGTAGGACTTTGCAATTGATAATCGCTTTTGCCCTGCTTTCTAAGGAAGGGGGTCGGGAATTTTTTTTACTAATGGATTCTAGCGATGATTAACGGAAAACACTTCAATTTACGGGACTCGGTCAAAATGAAATTACTCTGTGTTGCAATAATAAATGATTGGCTACTCAATAAGCCCCTCTCGGGATAGCAAAGGACAGGCATTAGTATTTTGAGCCAGGGAACTGTGAACCATTGAAGAGTAGCAGGTTCGAGTTCTCCGGTCTACCCCGAGATCTCGGAATGGGTCAGACTCTGTCCTTTCACAGAAGTTGAAATAAGTTTTCGTCGCGGACCTGAGGAATGTGAAACTATTGGGATAAACACGGACCTAGGCTTTAGGTGGAGAAGGGCTTGTCGGTTAGCCAATAATTTCTGTCCTACTCACTTTAACCAAGTTGCGCATCACTCACTTAGGGTTATGATTGGAAGGTCCCAATCACAAATTAGGTGAGGAAGTTTACTTTAAATGATCACTCAAAACGTCTAAGTATTTGGATGAGGGCTAGTTAAAAAGGGCCAAGATTAATGGACAAAATACGACGAGACCGGCACGTACTGTATCGCACGTTTCATTGGACGCCACATCTCGTTAACATAACGATCCTGCAAACCGCAGAATCATCTTGGCGGAACCTGCTGACTTGTTTGTTGGCTTGTGAATCACTGAGAAGCTGCAATCATGTCTGCCTAAACTTTACGCTACTTCTTGGTTGAGGGCACACGTCTCTCTATATTCCGGATCCCTGATATTGTCCCCTCTGACTTATTTGTCTCTGAAACTGGAAAATGCTGAACTGGTGGACTGTGATCGTATTGCTTATATCAGTTACAGTTGGTTGGCTAGGCTATCAAACTAAGTCGGAGAGCTCCGCCCCTCAAAAACCACCCACTATGCACTCGGACGTGCTTCAGGAAGTGAGCAGTGACCATACTACCCCTCAGAATTGGTTTCCATACTACCCCTCAGAATTGGTTTCCACGACAGCCGCAGTTCTGGGCATATTATTCGTCTGGGCCTGGCACGACAGTCCAAGGATGGCCCTCCCAAGGCGAAATCTATACGCTTGATATCTCTAGCCGAGTGGCGATAGAGTTCCTGGAATTGGACCCATTTAACAATACGCGGCGTCCAACAAATTCCGATCCCGAATGGCAGCAAAAGGAGAATGCGCATTGCGATCGTAGTGAGTGATAAGAAAGCTTTCATTGAAACGCTGTATATTTCTAACTTCTGACAGTGCGACGTCTTGGCCCAACATGGTGGCCAAGCGAATTGGCATGGTTTGAAAGCGAAATCTTCGGCATGCTCAATAACAGGTCTAATGATTATGTTCGGGTCGGTTGGACCCCGGATGGTGGGACGTGGGTTTGGAAGACAACAAAAGAGGGCGCGAGTGAGAAAGGTGGAGCAAAGCTGCAAAACGCCCGTACCATGGAGGAGCGTTGCTTAGTGATTAAAAGGCTAAAAGGAACTTTCTACGCCGATCCAGAAGATTGCCCTTTTCTTGACCTTCTTTGACGGGTAGTTGGTTGATTCTCTGTGAGAGTGTATGCTGCATCGTGCGTCTTCTATGAAAGACGTATCACTAGTGTTGATCTGTTAGTTGAGATTGTTTTGAATCCAGATGTTCTAACATGACTTTGAGCGCTTCGATCCTTTAGCTTCTAAATTCCGGCTCGACCACAAGGGTCTTTGTATTATTCAATAATATTGGTAGCTACATGACATTTCACTTATGACTCGGACATGTTATGGGACTCTACTTGCAGCATACTGTACCCGCTTGAGATCAGAATCAGGGTCATTTGCCGCTTCTTATGTGGCGTTTTTAGTATCGAAGTCAACTGTCCGTTTGCCACTACTTGACTGTTCGTTCGCCCTTCACTGTTTGTTAACTGCTTGACGGTTCGTTCCCTAAAGAACCTTCTCGAATCGCGCCATAATATGGCCAAGTGAATTGAACAGGTTGTAAAGACCATGTGTATGGGTGTAGTGGCAATTCGACCACTAGACCGCTCCCACCGCTCGGTGATCAGCATCGGCAGTTTCTTCACATGAACTGAGACCATCAACCGTTAAAATCCTCTATCAATAGTCACTATTAACAGTCACCATCAGCACTCCTTATTATCATTGCTATCAACGCTCACTTTAACACTCACTAAAATGCTCATCAACACACGTTTATGTTCGTTCTAGGCCTCTATGGTATACGTATTTTTTTTGCGCTGAGAGGGCTATCGTACCGCAAACTATTAAAGAGGGTCGATAACACGGCACCCGATAATGAAAAAGATTCAGTCCGGAATTGTACGATTCTAGTGATTGGTTTATATCTATCTTGGGTCGTCCTAACCTTCGGATTATAAAGAAGATGAATATATTACGTAGGTCTTTGCTTCTTTGAATACTTTCGAAATACTCGAATACTAGTCCCTAACAGCACAGAGAGGCGCCTGCGCGTCGCTAGAAGCCTTGTTATCGTAGTAACCCCTACGAGATAAAGTTATTATCGCAGAGCCTATTCGGCAAGGCATAGTTAATATCGTAGGGCCTATCTTACGAGACACACTTGATATTGTAGAGCCTATTCTACGAGATACGGTTAACATCGCAGAGCTTATTCTACGAGGTATAGTCAATATCGCAGAGCCTATTCTGCGAAGTATAGTTAATAACGCAGAGCTTGTCCTACCAGGAGCGCCAATTTTATATCGCTGGGCTCATTGTAGCGATAGCCATGGCCACGGAGACTCTCAAGCCTGTAGATGAGAGAGGGATACTAAAATGCATCAGAGTGTGAGGACAGTGTGAGGACAAGTCCTGACTTTTTCTGGACGAGGAATACGGCTCCTTTTATATTAACTCGGCTCCGTCTCCGTACAGCGACCGCTGATGTATATATGAGTCACGATCAGTACTTATCGATGCGTATTGAGATGTTTTAGCGAACGTTGAAATAGTGTTTTCGAAAGTTTGTAGCCGTAAGATACACGCCTTAGCTAACCCGCGTTCGGCCTCAATTCGCTAAGAGGCACTGCCCCTTGATTCTAGGAAAATAACCTATTTAGAACTATTTAGATTGCTGCGGTAAGATACTTTTGGAATCCTATACGAGGTGGCTTGCTGAGCCTCCTTGAGTTCTTTGTGAAGCTTATTGACTTCGTGTTTAAGTGTCTCGATCCGTCCAGCATGCAGGTCTTCACGGACTTGCTGCTCAGCTCTCCAGCTTTGTAGCACTTCTGTTAGCTGCGCCTGTATCTGTTGCAGACGGCTCTGATAAGCGTCTTGCACTTGGATCAGGAGACCTGCGAGTGCTTTGCCGGTATCAAGAATGCCCGCGTCTAGGATCGGTCGGCCTAGGACCTGGGAGGCCTTCCGTCTGATTCCGTTATGGGTCTCGGTGACCCGATCAGTGGTTCGATTGTGTTCTGGCTCTGCCTGGGGTGTTTCAAGGTCGATCGATGGGTCCGCGAGTGCCTCAGAGAGCCAGTGGTGCGGTGTTGGGGTGTTCGGCGTTCCCCCTAAGGAGGGAGCTGGGTAATGGGACGAGAGGTGACACGTGTAAATCACCACCACGAGGTTCAAGAACCTCCATGGTGGGTTTTTGGGGCCAAGAGGCCCATCTGCTGATTTACGTGTGAAAAATTACGTGCTTTCGGTAGGTGCTGATTTTGGTGTTTGGCTCCGTCCCTGAAGTGCCTTTTGCTTGGCACTAGTTATGGTTCAATGTATAAAGCATGTAATGAAGCTACGATAATGACAAGATTTGAAGGATAGGACCTAAGACTGAAAGTGCTAAGCTCTTGCAAGCATGAAATCTGAGTCAAAATCATAGAAACTAGCACAAGTGCGTAAGAGGATAGGTACTAAAAGTTTGATCTGGGCAGTGGAAATCAGGGTTTTCTCATTCAATTCAACAGTAATCTCACAGTACTTGGTCTTTGGTTTCTTTTTCAGGTTTCCTGTGAGTTCAGTCTTGCCAAGGCCAGATGTTACCCTGATATCCCGGCTCCACCAGAGCTAACCAACGACATTGAAGTGGCCCCTCTACGTACCGCTTCACTGTCTCCACTGCGACCCTGTCCATCATTTTCACTCCCCCGCTCGCTTGGCTGGGCCGTCGGTTGGCCCGAAAGAACGTACTTCTGGCCGCGGAAGGCTGCTCAGTGGTGAAAACGTAGTAAAAATAGAGGATTCTATACCTGCATCATGGAACTAGACACAAGTAGTATAGCCTATTCTAACAAACCGCGCATGATCCGTCTGTTTATGTTCGCCCAAGAACGACTTGTGCTGGAGCGACAATGGCGTTGCCTTCGTCCCAATTCCCTGCTCTTCCGGGGTCTGGATACCCTCAAACAGCGACTCCATCAGCGACGCCAGTCCCTAGTCAAATGTCCAAGGAAGACCAACGAGGGGCACGCAATCGACAGGCCAGCGAAACCATCGTGAGTTGTACTTCTTTCTCCCTAAAGTTCACCTTGAGGGGACAACCCTTATCGTTATCTGCAGGCAATTCCGTGAAACAGCAATTAGAGAAGTATAATCAGCTGCGACAGAGTCTTGAAGATTCAGAGGATGAATCCAATGCCTCGAAGCATCTGGTGAATCCGCAGTCGAGGCAAGGGGGCTTTCTCCTCTCTCCGACCAATCCATCCGGGTTGGAAGTTGATACGCTCATAGACTCATGCTCCACGAATCGTAATGATCTTTTCTCCGGCCCATTTCTTGGCTCAACTGAACATGCCAAGGGGCTGTGCAGCCCCCCGTCAACAGCACATGATGATAAATTCCGCTCACTGACCTGTGAAGTCGAAGATCACCTTTCAATTGTGAACCCCTCGCTTTCCTTTTTCGTCTTGGTCTTCCTCCAAACGACTAATTCGTTCACAGTTGGCCTTCCCTCCATCAGATACATCGTTTCTGCTCGAACCGAACCTCCTCTCCCATAAGCCTACTGGTGAATTGACCACCAACTCTTGTGATCGACGGGCCCCCGGTCGAACATTGTTGCATGAGGGGGTGATTCTGGATGATGAAGAGATGATTTCGGTTTTGCTGGCTCATGTCGCCGATGTGAAAGCTCGGGATAATGATGGACGGACGCCTCTTCATCTGGCTGCGGCCCTAGGACACGAAAGGGCAGGACGCCTATTGCTTATGCACGGGGCTGCGGCGACTCTGTTGATGGTAGATGGACATGGAATGACTGCCATGCACCTTGCGGTTCAGAATGGACAAACTAGGATGGTCAAGGCTTTGCTGGAGTTCGGCGCGGATGTTAACTTGCGATTTTGATTCGATGAAGTGATATTTAGAATGGGAAATAGAAACCATTCCCAAGACCCAAAGGCTGGGGGAAAAAACGCGAAAAGCGGTCAGGGTTGTAATATATTCTAGATTTAGTGGGGTCAACTTTCCTTTTATTTCCGCTGTCTCGCTGTCCAAATGAATCACAAAGAAAAAGGGTTATTGTACTCCGAACTGCGCCACTGGCCGGACAGCCTTTTGCCACAATTTCAGTGCATACTTACTGCATCCAGTTCCGCTTCCTTGAAAATATCCATGTCGTGGCTGGCGTGTCCGACGGAGTATATTTGTTCTTGCGGGGCCGACAAATAGCCTATTCCGAAGATTGCATTTCAGCGGAGTTGAACCCCGATATTCCGAAGCCCTAGAGGGAAAGAACCTTCACTGTCGAATTGACCTGAAGTGAACAAAATAATTGACCCGACTCTCCTGGTGCCGCATAACATCGTCGATATGATTTGAGTTCTACCTGGAAGCAAAGGAATGAGATAGAGAAAAGAAAGATAAGAAATTGATGGATTGTAGCTATGATTAAGAGTAAGAGAAGAAGCTACAATACATGAAGTGAGAGAGAAAGCCAGAGGGAAAAGGCGGTGAGACTTAACACAAAGACAGAGAAACAAGCAAGATTCCCTACTTGGATTCGATCATCCCACGCAAGATGTCAGTTGTGGCCTCGCAGCTCTTAGACTTTGTTGACTGAATGGTTGGATAATCCTCTCCTAGGAACTCCCGCCGTCGAAATGGCAAATTGGCATCCTGTGAGCCTTGTCGCACACGTAAAGTCCGATGCGATCATGCACTGCCCGTGTGCAATCGCTGTCAGCAACGAGGCGCCGCCGATCGGTGTTTCTACCATCCGGAACCTATGACCAATGCCAATAGGAGACGACGGGATGATTATAGTCCGCTTGACCTGTAGGTATCTTCAAGCAGGTCGGTCTAACATCAAATGCTGATGCGCAAGGGGCGAGAAGGCCTTGTTCCCGTTCATCAGACTCCCTGGTGAATCCCCAGTCCCGCTCCGAAACGCTGGGCTCAGAGGCAGACATTCCGTCTATCATCCACTCCACTCCTCGGACGGGGGAGTCGCTACCCACGGGTTATTTGGGCCCTACAAGCTTTGTACTTGGACCGGAAGATGATGGCGACTTGATTTCTAATGCAGGCGAACACTCTGCCCAAGGTGGGCGTGGGGGCCTTGTAATCGCCCCAAGCCCTTTGTGGATGAAAAGGGTCTCCGAAGTCCTTCACAGTCTGACAAACTTCCTTACCATCAAACACCTCATCCACGAGTATTACGAAGTCACGCAAACTGCGGTGATTGCGTCTCCTTTGATCCTCAATGCCCTCGCGGAGATTGAGATCACCTTCGAAAGCCTATCCGACAACGGGACCAGCGAGCACCTCTCTGCACTTAGTGCATCTATTATCCAAAACACGGCAAAGACGTTCCAAATTCCCAAAGATGCCACTGGGAAAATGTTTCACAAATGCTTCACTGGTTCATCGCTTCGCTTAGAGATTATCGGGATCATCTGTGCTCTTGCGGGTCGCGCCAGTTACTTCGGTCTGTCCCGTAGCAGTACCTCCAATGCCGAGTCGCAAGCTCATTTTTTTCGCAAAATGCTCGCCGCTTGTGATGTTGCTTTGCATGTATGCAGGCATTTGACTATTTTGAATGACCTGACCTTATGGCTCGTGCACGAGAATCTCCTCCTATCGAGTTTATTGTTCAGTGATTCTAGTGGGTCCCCATTTTCGGATTCTGCTCAAAGGCAGCCAGCACTGACGGGGAGCTTATTCTAGGTTCGATCACCTGGCAGCGCCTTGGCGAGCTTGCAACGAATATATTTGAATTGGGCGTGCATAGAGACACGGCTAGCTCGACGGCACTGCCGCTCTTCATTCTAGAATCTCGACGGAGGCTCTTCGCAGCCGCCTATCAACTCGATAAAGGTATTGCGACCTTTCTTGGACGTCCACCACGAATTTCATGGCGACACTCAGATTGTTGTCTCCCGCTCGACATTAGCGACCATGTACTAACAGAAGACTTCGAAAACCTGGAGGCTGTTCAGACCTCCCTGGATCCCCAGGGGTGGAGCATGAAAAAGGCTTACCAAAGAGCGACCTGGATACGATTGCGATTCATCGTCAGCACATTTCGAGAAGAAATCTTGGAGCTTTCTTTGCAGAAATCAAGCCCAGAAAGGACCGATCAATTGATGTAAGTTTACCATCGATGTCCGAGCATAAGCGGTTGTCTTGTCATACTCATCGACTGCCTGTTAGGTCTGTATCTCGTCGCTGCAATGAAGCCTGGAATTCGCTGCCCAAGCATCTTCATTACACACTGGAGTGCTGGGGAACAGATCTGCCTACCAGTGTGAAATTGATGCTTCTCATTTCTTACTTAGCCTATCTGTATAATGAGTTTCTGGTCCAGAGCCTTTTGACCAAGGACTCAGGCGAAACGAGTGCCTCCCAGCTTGACGTGAGTGCAACGATAATCTCCACCGTCTTGACCTTGGGCCGACAGTGGGAGCGATCGGTTGCAATTCAGCGCGATTTTACCTGGATAGTGAGCGTCTCTTTCAGATTCATCGAAATTTACTTATACTAACCTTCGAGTCTGGCTAGATTCTTCTTTATGGGGTTCCAGGCGCCAGCGTGCTTATTCGAGCATTGCAAAAACAGGCCCGGACAGGCCAGCCGATGCTTTACTCGGGATCGCAAGCCTCTCTCATTCGCAACCTGAGTGTGTTCATCTCGCATCTGGAGCCCATGGCCCGTCCCGACCAGACAAGCTCTACTTACTTTAACCGGACTGCGGCTATTTTCACTCGTATTCTAGATGAAATCCTAGAGCCGCGATTGGAGATTCCCGCATCTGATAGAGATACTGAGCACAACTTCGACGTCGACTTCGATAGTCTTTTCTCCATGGATCTGGAAGGGATTCAATTGCTCGAGAATACAGATTTTGGGGCCTCTTTTGGCCAAATGCTGTGATGAAAGAAATGAAGATCACCTCGTTCAAGAAGATTCAAGACTTTCGAGGAACTTGGTTTTGCTTTGGAGGGTTCGCAATGGAAGGGCGCAAATAAGCAGGGCTCAGTCTATCTAAACAAACTTACACTCAAACTCCCCCTTAACCTGTGAACATAATCTCAATGCGTCCGCACGATTCTTTAGTGAGTATGCAGTAAACGCTGAAAGCCATGGCGTAGTGTCTAACCGCGGATTCTCGATCCGATCACCCTTGCCAAAACTCATGACATGATGCACCACATTGCGCATCAACGTGGGATTCTTCTGGGCAAGATCTTTCCAAGGATCTTCCGACGCGACAATCCCGGCCTTTGTTGCTTGGATCGCCGAGACCACAACGTGTGGACGAGAATGGAATGGCTGGGACAAGGCTCGTGACCTGTATCGTCTCCAAGTGCGATCAGGATTTGGAGCGCAAATAGATCAACCCCATTTGCATAGTAACTGGCGCAGGTATCCACATAGCCTGGAGGCCTGGCGTTGATCTCGATCAGGAAGACTGTCGCACGGTGTGCCGCAGGCTTCGGGCTGGGACGTAAGTCTAGCGTCTCGTCGTCTTTTGCGGCTCGGTACCGAAACTCGAATCACGCACCCGAGCCTCGACATGGAAGACCCCGGAGCGGAAGCCCAGACGCGAAATAGTGTCGTGAAGAGAGGATTTCAGCGTTTCCAGCTCCGATGGTGGCAGGGCCGAGAGAAACACTAGCTGTGATTCTTTGAAATTCTCCGTGGTTTGCATGCTCTCTGCTACGGTGTCACCGGCACACGGAAAGTTGTCAACCACCTCAAAGAAGAGGATCTGACCCTCCCACAAGACGAAATTACAGTCGACTTCCGGTCCATCGCAGTACTCCTCAATCAACACGTTGGTCTGCCATTGAGGATCTTCTGTATTTGCCATATCTCGGCTGTAGGCGGCATATTTGGCGACTCTCTCCACGGCCGCCACTAGATCCTCCTTGGTGGTCACCTTGGCGACCCCTAGACTATGCCAGCCATTGCAGGGCTTGACAATCCACGGCGGGCCCGGAGGAGGAAGTATTCCTTCCTCCTCAGATGCTAGCTGAGATTGGAAAGCATCCAGACTCGAGACCAGACGGCAGGAACTTGGACTGTCCACCAAGCGGGTCTGGTATTTATTGACGGACTGAATGAACGACGTGGATGGTGAGGTGGGGAGACCCAGTCGCTCGGCGGCTTGCGCGACGGGTATCAGAAGATATTCAGTCACTGTAATTATTCCATCGACTTCGGCAGCGTGGTCTTGAATCGCGGCCACAATCTGATCCGGAAGGCCAGCATCCACCGTCAGATCCAATTCGATGAAGACTTCTCGGTCTGGGTCGTTTCGCGATTCTGGATCCTGTAGCCAATGACCACGGGGGCCCTAGGGCTACTACCTCGACTTCCAGGGCTCGAGCGGCCTGGAAGAATCGCGAAGAGAGATGAGCTGGGCGGACTTCACCGACCACAGCAAGCCTGCGTAGGGGAATTGGCGTCGGTGACAGCCACTGCAATGAGAGCCTCTCTCGCAGCCGCAATTGCATGTGATCTGACAGCTGTCTATGGGAGCCTTCGTCCACACTATCGACCAGGATGCAGCAAACGGCCAACTCGATGGGTTTTGCCAAACAATGTGCCGTGGCTGGAAGGGGACCGACGAATTGCCGGGGGTTGACGAGGCTGACCACCTTTTGGATCCCTGGGCAACCGCGCAGTCGATCCTGGAATAGATCACTGCGAACCACATACCCTTCTCGGTTGGGGATGATAAAAAGGACGGTTTGCTGGCCTTTCTGATCGCCCAGACATGTGCAGATGGAGCTAATATTGGCTGGGTCCAGGGTGGCCTTGGTGGGGGTGTCCGAGCCGGCATCCATTACCAGCATTGATCGGGTCCCTGGAAACAAGGCTCGGATTTTATCGAGTACCTCCTGTCTCAAAGGCTGCACCAAAGCCGTTAACACACTGCATTCAGTTATGTCTCCCCCTTGCAGCGGCTCAAGGCTGGTGGCTACAATCTCCACGTGGACTGTGAAATGTCAGGCACAGAGTTCTAGTGGCTCATCGGGAGAAGAATCTATATTACCATTTTGAGTGTCATCGATCAGTATACACACTTCAGGCGGCATTGTCGCTGAGATATGATGCTGATACATTACGGCTTCCCTCTCCTTGAATAAATACCATTCTGGGTGTCTGGAAGTCAGATCCCTCATCGTCATCTTACGGAGACCTCTCGGCATCGATGATGTGTCAATACTCCGAACTCCGGCTTCGACTCCGATCTCATGCCGATAAACCTGCCTCGAGCAAGCACCGATCTTGCTCTGTTGCCTAGATTTGAATTTTGAGTCTTCTGAATCCCTAAAACAAACTCACGTCCAGGTGTTCTAAAACAAAAGAACCTCCGCCATGGATGAGCCCCTAGAAAAGGTTGAAGCCAAAATTGAGTCTGGGATTATGGCCCCCACGCGAGAGGGTAGTCTGGCATCCGACGACGAGATTCGTAACTTACGCCATGTGTCGGCGCCTCTTCCCATGCGAGTCTGGTAGGCGGCCACTATAGGAATGGCCGAGCGATTCTCGTACTATGGAACGCAAACTCTTTTTCGTTAGTATACGCTCTCCAAGTCTCTACGCCATGGGCACTGCCTCTACTAACACAAGCCCGAAAAACTATCTGCAGAATGGACCGAATGACTTAGTCCCGGGAGCAATGGATCTGGGCAAATCTCGAGCCACTACGGTTAATCTGGCGTTCACCGTGCTGGTGAATATTCTCCCGCTACCGACCTCTATCCTCGTCGATGGATGCCTAGGTCGGTATAGGGCTCTTCAGATATTCACGGGGTATGTACATGGGTGCCTCGTAGTTTCTTGAGATTCATGTGTCGCACCATGGGCTGATTCTTTCCTTCTGCTCTCCTCCAGTATCTATGCCATAGGGTCGACGATCCTCTTCGCAACCTCATTTCCCTCCGAGATTTCGTCCGGGATCGTAATTCCTGGCTTCGTCGCGGGTGCTCTACTCATTGTTGTCGGTCTCGGAGGGGTCCAAGCTTCCGTTCAGCCATTCATCGGTATGCGCAACTATACTACGGACGTACCTTGAGGCTGATCAAACAACAGCGGATCAGTACACGGAGCATGAAATGCGAATCAGAGTCACCAAGCGGGGCGAACGGGTTGTGGAAGACCGTGAACTCACAATTCAGTATATCTATAATCTCTACTACTGGTAGGTTGCCATGTGCCCTATGCAGAGACCGGGAGACTTCAGCTAAAGGCGGTGGCCGGCTAGGATGGTCAATGTCGGCTCCTTGGGCAGCATCGCCACTACGCTGATGGAAAAACACATCGGGTTCTGGTCGGCTTATCTGCTGGATCTCTGTGCGGTGATCCTTTGCGTGTTTATCGTCCATGTGGCGAAATCCAGATTCGGTGCGTCTTGCAAATCTTTCTCATAGAGCTGTGTCAATAGGTCTAATGATGCTTGGGCCAGTCCATCCCCCCGTCCAAGGCTCTAAGCTGCCTCGTGCTGCTCGGTGCTTGTGGTATGCCGTCCGAGGGGGCTTTAAGCTCAACGCCGCTCTGCCGCAATATCAACTAGAGACGCATGGACGAGTGGTCCCCTGGGATAAGGAGTTTATTGTAGAGCTGCGGGATGCCCTGTCAGCTTTTAAAATCTGGTGCGTTGACTACCCTCCCCATCCAACCACCGGGATTCGCGTTACGAAGTGTAGAGCTCGACTAACCCCAAAAGCATCGGATGGCCAATCTTCTGGGTCTGCATGGCAGAAGGAGCCCAGGTGTCCATCTCGCAGGCGGGGCAGATGGAAACTCACGGAATCCCTAACGATCTGATCAAATCCGCCAATCCGATAGCCTATGTGATTTTCGGACTCATCGTCCACAAACAGCTGTATCCGTTCTTGCAGAAGCGCAAATTTATCTTTCGTGCAGTGGACTGGATCACACTGGGCTTTGTCATTATGTCTGTGGCCATGGCATACTCGGCCACGGTGCAGGCATTTATCTATCGTACGGGGCCCTGCTACTCGCACCCCCTTGAGTGCGAGGCCTCAGACAGCGGAAAGATCCCGAACCGCATCCATGTGCTGTGGCAGCTCCCCACCTTCATCATCATCGCACTAGCGGAAGTGTTCTGCTGGCCCACGGGCTCTGAGTATACTTATTCCCACGCCCCAAAAAGCATGAAATCGATCCTGCAGGCGTGCTATATCGGGACAGCAGGGCTAGGTTACTTGTTAGGCATGGCACTATCACCCCTTGCGAGAGACCCTTTGCTGGTCGTGCTGTGGTCAGTAGTTGCCGGGCTGATGTTCATTACGGCCTGTGCGTTTCGTGTTGCCTTTCGCAAGTACTAGATCAACAAAGACTTCGATACATACCTGTCAAAGGAGACTGTTCCAGGCTCTCTCAACGATGGGCTTAGAGATTAATCTGGTCAAGGCTTTGATGTCTCCCTTTTTCCCGATGAAATGGCCGGAGGACTCCACTGTCATGGGCGCTACCGCTCCATAGACATCGGGCCCGCTCTTACATAATAGGCTTACCGGGCCTTGCTTGTGGTGAGATGTGGTGAATCTTGAAGAAGCTCTGTCTATACGGTGGTTGAGGGTAGCTGGACAGAAAGTTCGGTAGTTGAAGTTGAGACAAACCATAAATGAGGGAAGAATATTTTTTTTGCCCTGCTTGGGCTTGACTCTCTATATATCAAATACTGCCCGGTAGTACAAAATAACGCTTCTCGTGTGATACATGGAGCTATAGTGTCACCTAAGCTTTTCATCGACTCGGGTGGTACTTACTACTACATCCGATACCGCTTCTGCTCACCGTATAGATTAGTAGAAACACACGAGGGTCTGGTCATGGAGTGGACGTCATTCCGCAATGCCTCATTCAGAGGTGGACTATTATGTTTCGTTCTTCCAAATTACATCAGCTCCATAAGGGAATGAACCACGGATACAAGTTGCTTCGTTGCTCGTTCATATGTGGCAGACATAGGGAGAAATTCAGACCATTTGATTGTGTGTATCTATGGCGCGTTACTACTATCCAGGAGAGGATCATGCTCTGATAGCCCTGGCTTCCTCTCCGCCGGTTGTTCCAGATACAACACAAAGTGCTGGAAGATAAAGATGAAATCGAATAGGACGGTCATGTTTCCCAGCAGGAATTTGGCAATATTTCCGGTGGTCCCCGACCAGTCCGCCTGCAACGAAGAGTCCAGCGCCAGCTGCATCAACGACAGCGCAGCGCCCACCAGGTCAAGCAGGATCGCGACAATGGAAAGCCCTGTCGTGGACTTCCTTAAATAGTTCATTACGGCCTGGGGAGTGTACTTGACGGCGGTTAGGAACACCTTGATCATGCCGACCACATAGACCTTATGTGAATATGAGAGTCAGCACAAATCGAACTATTTAGAGATTTGATCGGCCGGATGCCTTCTTACCACGTCAATCCATTCCCACGACGGCGAAACCCAAACGTACAGAATGGCCAAGGCCACCACCCCCACGCATGCCCCAATGATCACGAGAGCCAAGATACTCACCCGTTGTGACTTAGATTGAAAGTTCCAGAACCTCGCACAGAGGAAGTGGCTGCCAATCAGACAACAAATCAGGGTTCCATGGAGGGCGTAGACGAAATCATTCCATTGGACGGTCGGTTCGGCGCCCTGGGGATGCCTTTGAGTATACTGGGCCCGCACAACCGGCGAAAAGAGGAAGCAGGCATTGAAAATTGTGTATGCGGTCAAGCCGAGGATGTTAAGCACTGCAAAGTCGACAGAGAAGCCATCCGTTGAACGGCGGCGGTGATTGTGCAGGACTTGCGGGTAGAAGGACAGCGACCACAGGATGAAATAAGTCCAGCCCAGGATTTGGGAGATTATGTGCGTCCATGTGTCGTTCAACATGAGGGCTCAATATGGACAGAATTGTTCCTCGACATTGACTATGACCGGAGAGGGAAAAACGCCGCAAGTCGGGGGAAAGGGAGAATGATGCGCATTCCCGCCTTCGGAATAGACCTGGAGTTCGGAATAAGCGGAGTTCAGCATATCGAACCCCTTCGCCCCCACGTTACGGATGTTACCATGTGTTAGAGCTAGACGAGGGGCCTGATCTTGCCATTGAGATTAACCTTGGCTGCGCTAGATCTGCACAGTCATGTCTCTTAGTTCCCTCTTCCGGATGATCTCCCTAGGAAGTCACTTATCATGGTGCTCTCAAGACGACACTTTCCCCGTAAGGGCCATTGCAGTTGAAATTGTTTAGCTTGAATCAACAGGCCGTAGATCTACCGACCACAACTTCTCACGGTTGACTTCTTCATCATGCTGGAAAAACCTGCATCTCAGCGGTTTGAAACTTCAACTTCATGCTGGGTCCGTCTAATGCAGCAAGCCTTGGCTGAAGCTAAATGCTGATGTGGTACGCCATAGGGCCTTTCCCGATGCATTGAATAGCTGTGCGGTGCCCATCTACACCACTGCTGCATTTGCATTCAATAATGTTGAGCATGGAGTGCGTCTCTTGAATATCAGAGAACTCGGCATCTACAGCCGGATAACCAATGTAAGGACAAGTCACGCCGGCCGGGCCGGCGATGAAATGCAGCTGGCTGACAAAGCTTCTCGTGCTTATCTTAGCCTACTGTGAGCCTGTTCCAGAACCGTATGGCGGCACTGGAAGGGGGAGTGGCCGCATGTGCAGTTGCATCGGGAACGGCCGCTGTCTCGATGACCTTGATGGCATTGGCTGGTGTCGGAGACAACATCGTCGCGACGTCAACGATCCATGGGGGGCACATACTACCAGTTCAAGGTCCTCGCGCCGCAATTGGGAATTGAATGTCGTTTTGTCCCTTCAAATGATCCAGAAGACTTCCGAGCTTTGATTGATGAAAAGATCAAGTTCCTTTTCGTGGAGAGTATTAGCAATCCGAAGTATACTGTCCCCGATTTTGAAGCCCTAGCGGAGATTGCTCATGCCAATGGCATTCCATTGATTGTCCGTACCTGATCCTGGTGTCTCTTACTACTTTTCAAATGCTAATAGAGATCTTAGTGCGATAATACATTCGGTTGTGCTGGCTACTACTGTCGACCGATCGACTACGGAGTCGATATTGCCCTGCACTCCGCCACGAAATGGATCGGAGGCCATGGAACCACCCTGGGAGGCGTCATTGTCGACGCCGGGACCTTTGACTGGGGCTCTCATGCTGACAAGTTCCCTCAGTTCCATGCCAACAGCGCTGACGATGGCAGTGGCGAGGTCAGTTTGTGGAACATGTTTGGCTCTCGCGCCTTCGCCATGCGCTGCCAATTTGAGGTCCTCCGAGACATCGGCAGTACTATGAGTCCCCAAGCGGCTCAGCAACTTATTATTGGGCTGGAGTCTCTGGCCGTTCGATGTGACCGTCATGCCAGCAACATCGAGGCACTAGCGGTGTGGCTCGCGCAACAGCCACAAGTCGCTTGGGTTCGGTATCTGGGTAACGAAGACCACCCGTGTCATCAGCATGCCAAAAAATATCTGCAACGGGGATATGGTGCAGTCTTTTCGTTTGGCATCAAGGGTGGCAAAGCAGCAGGATTCAGGCTATGTGATGAGCTTCAGATGATCATCAACACTACCAAGGATGTTTCTTCTTTCAAGTTACTTCAAAGGCTACTTGGCTAATAGGAATGCGCTATGTCTTAGTCTCGGAGACTCGAAGACCCTAGTTGTGCACCCCTGGACCACGACTCACCAGCAGCTCACGGATTCAGAGAGATTCGACGCGGGCGTCACGGAAGACCACATGCGTCTGTCAGTCGGGATCGAGCATATTGAGGATATCAAAGATGATTTCCGGCGCGTTTTTCAACGTATGAATTCGTCCAGACTCTCCATAGCTAATGTTCGGGAGAATTTGGTCCATCAACAAGAGCAAAAGCGCATAATTCAGGCCTTGTTCGGGTTACCGGAGCCCCTGCCGCTGTCTCAGTCCGCCGTTTGATACATTTATGATAGTATAGGGCAATGCTAGTTGCTTCAAGCAAGTACTGAACTACTCGCTTTCATGGATTCATGGAGACACTGGTAGATTTCTAAGACGCGTAACACCTTTGTGGGCATCATCGAGTAGAGATGCATTGTAGTTACTTCATTTGAGTTGGTCATTATACGGATTGTTGGTCATGCTACCTCTACACAAGAGAGACTGTCAAATTTCTCCGAGTCCAGACCTGGCTATGCGTACTGCACTGTTTCTCGAAGGCCTAGAGCATCTGTGCTATTCTATAAGCAGAACGCTAAAACAACACCTTTTTGAGATCCTCAAAGTCAACTTCAGCGCTTGAAATGACTGCAACCCCGCGATGGCTCTTTGGAGGCCTTTGAAGCATATCTCATCATACCCGCTACTGCCAATGCTCCATTGATGTCAACAATGCCCCGCGTTTCTCGGAACGTGTCCTTGACGGCGGCTTGTATTTCCAGTGGCTCTACCATGATCATTTCATCAACGACCCCTGCATTGGCATCCATCGCTTCTGTCATGAAATCCTTATCTCCGTAATCATGATCGCTGACATGCCGGTTTTCATGCACGGCCGCCAGTGAGCTCAACAATTTGATTTGCTGGTCTGCGATTGAGGAACGACATAGAAAACCACTTGTTTCGGAGCTTTCCGCAGCACGAATAATGTCCACACCAATGACCTTCACCTGGGGTGCGAATTGTTTGACGGAAAGCCCGATGGCCTCCGGAGCTTGAAGTTCAATCATGCATTTCTCAAGTTTTGGAGTTTGAGACGTTCGGTTTACAGCAAATCCGAAAGCTTTCGCCGTCGACAGCATGGGCATGTGACTTCCAAACAATTTTTGTGGTCCAACCAGCCATTCCTTCTGTGTCGGAATGGGTATTCAAAGAAGACAGCCTCGTTCTTTCGGAGGAGGTTATTGTGGGCCGCACGTTAACGGTTGAGGCTCAGCTGATCGAGGAGAAAAGAGTGGATGTTCGCGCCCACTTCGACTCTTCTATCGTGTCTATTCATCAGGTGGACCGCATGCTGCAACAATGGGATTTCATTCTTCATCATTTGACAGAAGGCGATCTCAATCGGTCTCTTGGATTGATATCTGAGCTGAGTGCACAGGACCGGCTACAGGCCACCCTATGGAACTCGAATGCACCTGAATCTCAGGAAAAAACCGTTCATGATCTGATAAGCTGTTGGGCGCTTCGATGTCCGCTGAAGTCTGCATTGTGCGGATGGGATGCCAGTCTGACGTACTTTGAGATGTCAACAATCACCGACCAATTGGCGCAAAGATTTCGTGCATTGGGCATTTCTAACGGTTATATGATACCTTTATGCTTGAAGAAGTCATCATACGCCGTTATATGTATGATCTCACTGCTGAAGCTTGGGACTGCATTTGTGCCATTGGATGTTCGCCACCCTCCCGAGCGGCTGGCCGAGATTGTCACAAACACATGCAAGACTCGTCCTTACATCTGTCCAATATCGCCACGTCTGGGCAGATATTGAACACGTGGTCATGGATGAGGAGTTCTTTACCAATGTTTCCAGTGCCACCGTTGAGACATTGCTGTCACCCATCTCTCCTCGGAATGTTGCCTATGTCATCTTCACCTCGGGCTCTTCAGGAAAACCAAAGGGGGTTATGATTCAGCATCAGACTATTTGTACAAGTTTGATAAGCTCGGCGAAGACCTTGAGACTTCATGATTCAGATCGCGCTCTACAATTTGCGTCATACTCATTTGATGCGTCCATTCTTGAGATTTTCGGAACACTCCTGGCTGGGGGTACAGTCTGTACTCCCTCGCAGGAAGAGTGTTTAGATTCCCTTCAGCAGGCAATGTGTAAGTATGAGCCCACTTGGGCGATTCTCACACCGTCGGTCGTACAAATACTTAGTCCCAAGGACGTCAATTCTCTCAAGACTCTTGTTCTGGGAGGAGAACAAATCACCATCGCAGCGATTGTGGCTTGGAAAGATGAGGTTCAACTCGTCAATGCTTACGGCCCGACTGAGTGCTCCATCCTCTGCGCTGCCATTCACGTCCAGGGGTTACAAGATATCGGGGTAATTGGGCACCCCCTGGGAAGTGCACATTGGCTCGTGGATCCAGATGACCATAATAGATTGGTACCTCTCGGAACGGTGGGTGACTTGCTTGTCGAAGGGCCCATTGTCGCCAAGGGATATTTGAACGATCCAGACCGAACTGCAGCTGCGTTCATTGACCACCCATCCTGGCGACAGTCGATTGATCTGGTGCCTCGATCTGCGTACATGTACAAGACAGGAGATCTCGTGCGGTGGAACGAGAACGGGACTCTTTCATATCTTGGCCGCAAAGACCAGCAACTGAAGGTTCGTGGTCAAAGACTTGAGCTTGAGGAAATCGAGTCTAAAATTTCTCATGACGGACTCGACCGAAAAGCTATCATACAACCGACAAAGGGGCCGTTCGCAAAGAAATTGGTGGCTCTATTCACTCTGCGCAACCTTCCGGCTAGAGAAGAGGCTAAAACCGAGGAGATAGTGCTGGATCTGTGCAAAGAAGCTGCAAATATAATAACCCGCCTCAGAACCGTGCTCTCCGAGCGGCTGCCCGACTACATGGTGCCGGACAAATGGATTCCCGTGGCAGGGATGCCGTTGTCATCTGCAGCAAAGATGAATCGCAAACACCTTGTCGAATGTGTGGAGACGATGTCGGAAACCACCTGAGATCAAATCAACCATTTCAACGAAGAGTCCCACTTTCTACCTCAGGACAAGACTACTACTCTTACACCGATGCAGCAGACTCTCCGAACGATATGGTCCGAACTTCTGAATGTGCCTGTGTCGTGCATACATGGGAGAACGTCCTTCCTCCTGATTGGTGGGGACAGCGTATCGGCCATGCAGTTGGTGTCCCAATGCCGCAACCACGGGCTGTCCCTAAGTGTTCAAGACGTCCTACAATTCAAGATGCTCTCAAAAGTTGCACAACGGACGCGTCCCGACATACAAACAAGCCAGGAGAGCCAGGCAATTACCACTCAACGACCTTACTCGCTTTCGCCTATTCAGCAGATGTTCCTAGATACCATCACTACTAAGCGCATCCCAGGCTTCAGCCATTCATTTTTACTACAAGTTAAATGCGATATTGAACCTGAGGAATTGGATAGTGCAATCCAGACGGTCGTCAGCAGACATCACATGCTCCGGGCCAGATTCAGCAGGGACCGTGAAAGGGAAATGGTCTCAGTACATCTCTGGGGATGTAAAAAGCTCCTACAACCTTCGGCTACATGAAGTTCCGGTCGATGAGGACGTTGTTCCGACATTGACGAAGGCTTGCCGGGAGAGGCTTAACCCCGGTAAAGGACCTGCCATTGCTTGTGAAGTCTTCAAATGTGCAGGCAAAAAGTATCTTTTTCTTGCTGCTCATCACCTTGTCATCGATCTTGTCTCCTGGCGGATAATCCTCAAAGACCTAGAGCTTCTCCTTCGGTTGAAGGATTTACCACCGTTTTTCTCACTTTCTTTCCCCGAATGGTGTTTCCAACAGAAGAAATGGTCCTCTGCTAACCTCCAACCTGACCGGGTTCTCTTTGCCCAGCTGCCTGTGCCACGGTATGACTACTGGGGAATGGCTGACGAGGCGAACACCTACGGAATGGCCAAAATATACACAGCAAGTATCAACTCAGCTAGCTCAACCAAGATTCTGGCTCTCTGTGCCAATAACGGACGGCTCGAACTCCAGGATATTCTCATCGTGGCGCTGGTGATTACATTCAAGCGGGTTTTTTCTGACCGCGAGCTACCCCCAATCTTTCTGGAGCATCATGGAAGAGAGCCTTGGCTCCCGGAGATCGACATTACGCAGACTGTTGGGTAGTTCACGACTCTAATACCCGTCCTTGGCTTAGTACTGGGAGACCTGACTAGCCCAGACATTGCGGATATCCTCCGACGTGCCCGAGACTGTCGCCGGCGGGTTCCCTCTAACGGTTTGGGAATTCTTCTCCTCCACCTTCCTTCACCCCCAGGGAAGAGATGCATTCCACAAATTGTTACGACCAGAGATCATGTTGAACTTTGAGGGATTCTTTCAGCAATTAGAGCGGGCTGATGGCATGTTCGAGATTGCTCAGGTTGATGGTGAACTAGCCGATATGTCACCGGAGGCGCCAAGACTAGCCCTTCTTGAATTTGCTGTCCAGGTACAAAACGGACGCATTGGACTTTCATGCATTTACAATCAGAAGATGCGTCATACCGACCGGGTTGAGCAATGCATGAGGGAATTCGCTCAGTTTCTGACGGAACTACCGGACATGCTCTCTGGGTCGACTCCAGCGACTTTCCCCGAGTCTCGTTGACCTACCAAGATCTCGACAGCTTAGTGAAATCAGCCATGGGAAACGAAATAGAGGACATATATCCTATCTTGCCCATCCAATCTCTGATGCTCACCGAGCAAGCCTTTCATCCGATGCTCTATGCCCCGAGGTTGGCATTCCGGGTCAAGAGTCGCGCACGCACTATATGCCATGCGGATATAAGTAGGGCATGGAGTGAGGTCGTGAAATGCCACTCTACCCTACGGACTATCTTCGTGAACGATACGACTGGCCGCGTGAAATATCAGGTGGTGTTCACAGAGCTGGAATCCAGAATTCTTCATGTCGAAGGAAATGAGGAGGTAGCTCCAATACGTCCACGCCCTATTGCATGGTCGCCGGACAAAGCGACCCACCAACTTACGATCTACAGCCAGAGTGGTGGAGATCTACTGTTGTTGCTGGAGATCACTCATGCGTTGGTAGATGTGGCAACGGTGAAAATTTTACTTGAAGATCTTGTGAAGGGTATAGAAGGCGGGTTCATGGAAAATACTTCCCCGGGAGTTGGTTATGGTGACTTGATTGACCATGTTTTTGCTTCACAAGTTGTGGCTAGCTCAACGGCGTTTTGGAGAGACAACTTTCCAACGGGCCCAGATGCCCTGGTGGTTTCAGGACCTTCAACTAGTCAGCGACATGGTGAGCTCCGTACCTGTGTGGTTCCCATCGGTGACACTATCGTTTCTATGCGTGAGGCCCTTCAGAGCCGAGAGATTTCCTTGCCCAGTGTTTTTCGCCTTGCTTGGGCGCGGGTCATTCAACGTCATCTGGGTGTTGATGATGTTACGTTTGGTTTGGTTTTGTTCTGAGTGGACGAGACATTGACATTCCTCACATTCACGAAATGACAGGGCCTTTGTTAAACTTCACCCCTCGTCGAGTGAATCTGAATCAAAGCCTTGAGGAAGCTTCGGTTGCGGAATCGCTGCTGAAGCGACTTGACTATGACTACATCCAGTCTCTGGCCCATCAATCTCACGCCTCGACTGTGTCCACTCGATCGTTTGACACAATTGCCTATTTCTGAAAGCACAAGATCGATCAGTCCAGTATCGGCGGTCATGAAAATATTTAGCTGGAGATGGTGAGAAGTGTTGATCCTCATCATGTAAGCTTGACTTAATGAGGCTGGAAATCAGCTCTCATCCCACCCCTATCTAGCATTCTGTCGTTCTCGAAGTAGACGACTGGGACACTCAGCTTGAAGCAAGCCTTACTTTTTGGGAAGGTCTTGTGACTTCTGACTTAGCTGCCAAGTATGCCAGCGCATTGGCTGATGAAATCACGTCCCTTTGCGCCCTATTGAGAGCGTATCCCTCCTACTGAGAGAGCCCGACGCCCATGGATTTTCTTGGGCCCGCCTGCTCTCAGCAGCTGATTGATATCTGCACATTTTTTCAATAGATAGGGCCCCCGGTCACCAGACAGAAGCTAGATCTCCTTACCTAGGCTAGCAATCTAACATCCTACCCACTCATCATTCTTGCCATTGCGTATCCTGCGTCGACGTATCACCGGTTGAATCATCTTTCACAAAAGCTCATTAGGCGCCAGACAGAACATTCGGGCGTGTCCCGAAGTTCTAACTATATAGCGAAGATTCCAGAGGTGGCACTTACAAGAGAGCAAACTAATCGCCTAGTGTATAATCCCATGTGCGCAGTGTGTGTCAATCCTTGGCACTTGCTGAGCGAGTGCTTCGAGCCATACAGGCAGGCCAACTATTTCGATAACCCGTCGGACCCTGCGGCTCATAAGTCGATCACATACATACTATTTAGCGCATGATCACATCCTTTACTGTATTGCTTGTCCCCAGGTAAGACATGTCGGCTGCAAAATTCGGAGAGCGATTAGGCTACTTACGGAGTAACTCAGGGTCGATTAGGGAGTAGCTCTTACTCAGTGAGCAGCTCAGGGCGCCAGGGTGACTAACTCACTCTGTGCTCCGGGAAGCTGATCACTTTCCGAGGCGAGAGTTTCCACTGTCGCCATTATTACAGCGAAAATAGCCAATGTCTAAGTATCATAGCCAAAGGGGCAGATAGAGTTCCCAAAGAGGCTAAACACTATAAGATCACCTGACAAGCAACGTCTTCGGCATTTTTCAGACTCCTGCCAAGTTGAGACTGTCAAATTTGTTCAGAACTAAGCTTGTTATGACCTATCGCAATCATACTTGACCAAGAATCCCTTACTTCTGCCTACGTTGGCTTTGTTATGCTGCTAGTTGCGGGAGTATTGCCTCAGGCATTCGGCCAGGCTCCACCGCATCGTCACGGCGGACAACCCATTCGGCTTCAACCTAACCTAACCGCCGCGGCGCTCTGAATCTGGCCAACTTGATGTTCGGTCAAGCAACCAACGTTTCCTAGCTTTCATGTCCTCGTGACCATGTCCCGGAGGACGCTGGGCGGAGGACGTGTTTTGGGCACTCCGGGCGCGCTCTCATCTGCCCCGTCCCCGCAGCCGAAGCCAAGGGTGCTGTCGCCGACCGCCAGCAGTGTTTCCCTCAGCTCGCAGACTTCTGTGTCTCAGTTTTCATCGGCGACCCAAGATCTCACGTCGCGTATATCTCTTGAGAATGGCGATACCTCCATTTCTGCAGCCCCGGCTGCTCCCGGAGCTCTGCTCACCTGTCCGATCTGCAATGAGGAGATGGTATGTTTGTCCTCACTTATGCGTTCTTGCTGATGCACAGGAAATAATGCTGACTGACTTCAGGTAACTCTACTTCAACTTAACAGGTACCTTCCACCTCTCGCTCGATCCCATGCATCTCTGCAGCGTCATCTAACAACCCGGCAGGCACCTCGACGACATCCACCAAAACCTAGAGGACGACAGACAAGATGAGGTCAAGGACTGGTTCAAGGTCCAGATGGAGAAAGCGAGGAAATTCCAGCCTCTCGCTGTGCTCAATCAGAAGCTAAAGGGCTTGGACGTCTTCGAATCGAACGAGAATCAATCGACCTCGGTTTCAAGCCGCCCATTTGGGGCCCATGCTGGACTCTCTGAAGCTTCAAACCTGACTACGAATCCGACCCCGAAAGTTCTTGATCCCGAAGACCTCATTACGAAGGAACACTGGCAAGCCGGTTGTTTATATGACATGTGTCTGGAACCCTCCTGCGGCAAACGACTAAATTCCACCAATGGGTGCGTCAATTGCCGGAAATGTGGTAAGCTCTTCTGCGAGGAGCATACTATGTACCAAATGAAATTATCGCGGTCTGCGCACCACGAACCCGTGAGGGGTATCTGGGCGCGAGTTTGCGAGACCTGTTACAAGTCAAGGGAGGGCTACAATGATCATAACGGTAAGGGGTTCCGACCTTTGGGATTGCAAATCATGCTGATGGACATCAGGCACGACAAGGGATCAAACTTTGGCTTTCAAATCCATTCGCAAGCAGACGGTCGACAAGGATTTCCTGGAAGTCTCCCGACTTGAGAAGCGATTGACCCGACTCACGCAATTGTTGGCTAGTCTACCGCCAGATCAAGTACATAATAGTGCAACTAAGTTGTTCTCTATGGCGTGGCAGAGTGATCAGCGGAAGACTTTAGAACAAAGTATCGTGACTTGGCAGGACGATGCAAGTGTTTCTCGGTGTCCGTTTTGTCAACAAGACTTCTCTGGTTACTCCTTCCGGAGACATCATTGTAGGACTTGCGGGCGCGTTGTCTGTGGTGATCCAAACACTGGCTGCTCTAGTGAGGTGGAGTTGAGCATTGCCCCTCGTACGTTTCTAGATGACCCTTTCATAAAATGATATCTGACATCTTGAAAGCCTCCGAGAAATCCGCAACTGCAAACTTGATCAATGTCGATGTCAGGCTTTGCAAAGATTGCAAGACTACATTGTTCGACCGACGAGACTTCCAGGCGGATATCTCACGGAAACCTGCTGAAGTCAGAGCGTACGAAAATCTGATGCAATTCGAGAGAGGCATCCGTCTACACCTTCCCAGATTTCAGAAACTTCTCTCTGCACTACAGTATGTTTACCCGCCAGGGTTTTTGTGTAATTACTAATGTGGTAACAGAGATCCAAGACGGCCACCAACTTCTACCCATATAGCAGAAGCGTCCAAAGTCCGCAAGCGACTCATGGACTCATTTGCCAAGTACGATGTCGCAGCTCGACGTATTCGCGACCTACCCACTCAGTCACCAACTCAGCAGCGCTTACAGAAAGCTATATACCAACAAGCCAGCAATTTCCTCCACCTTCACATGCTACCCTTAAAATCCCTCCCCAAGGTTCTCAAGCATGCTTCTCCCGCTACGGACCGTATCCCCAGTCGCGCATCCTCTCCAGCGACCACAGTCAACGGGTCACCGGCTCCTCGACCGCAAGAGTCGGCTCTGGCATCGATCAAATATAACAACCGCGTTGCCACCAGCGGCAGCAACAGCAGCCTAGCTAGCGAATCAAGCAGTGCCGTCTCCGCCCTCGAAGCGGAAGAGAAATCTCTTCGCGAGCGTCTAATTGTGCTAGAAGAGCAGAAATTCTTTGTCTCCGAAATGATCGCCGATGCGAACCGACGACGCAAATTCGACGAAGTGAGCAGTCTCGCCGTGAATGTCGAGGATCTTAGCCGGGAAATCGACAAAGTGAACAGAATGCTCTCCGGATTAGATTTTGAGGGCGTCTACACTGGCACTTTGCCGGCCAGCACCTAATTTAATTTAAGCTACCAGTCGATTCATTCATCCTGCACAGAAGCATGACGCGTTATCTTTTAGCTCTCTATTTTCCAATTTTTTTTGGTTTGTGTGCGTTTTGTGTCTATCATCCTTGCTATTCTCCGGGCGTTCTTGAGCTTCTTCGATGACATATGCATAGCATCGGGCGTTGGTGTTTGTTCGGGATATATGATCAAATGAAATAGCTATAACATTGAACTGGACTGTGGATATTCGCGTAATTTACCTCATGTTCAGTCCCTGGAGGAAACAACATAGCGAATCCCGGAAGGCTTCCACAATTTTCTCTCTACATGTGTGTACAGATAGAGGTTTCTCTTGGACGGAATGTAGCTTCTGACACAGTTTTGGCCAGGGTTATATCGGCACGAGGTCTTTCTGATGCACGTTTCTCATGTTCTTGATCAAACATTTCTTGATCACCTACAGAAGAAGACATCTAAATAGAAGGATCTAGTAACTATGCCCGACAAGTTAACCCCAATTCAAGCTCCTCTTCCGCTTTTAGCTGCCTCTTGCAATTGTTGAGAGTAACCATGGAAGAATTCCTGCCTTTTTTTTTTATAGAAAAAAAAAGCAAGGAAAATTAGAAGGTAATACGAAGCAGAGAGAAAAAGGGTACTGTTCCTCGTTCCATTGTGGATTGGAGGCAAAAAAGAAATATCTCAGGTTGTTCTGTAGGAATAGCCGAACGCGGGGGTCGAACCCGCAACCTTGAGATTAAGAGTCTCACGCTCTACCGATTGAGCTAGCCCGGCAGGGCTTGGTGGAAGGTGATGTGTTAAACGAGATTATGAAGCATTAAGCTCGGAAATGGTAGAAGTGTGCGTCACATGGTCGAGTATGGGAGGGTCCACACTATATATGCAAGGAGTCGATGCAGTCTATTTTGGAAGTCGCTCCTTAATCTCGCATCGATCTATATGCCTATCTGATAATCCTTAACATTGGAATGTTATTCTAGCGTTCGAGAGAAAAGTGGAAGGTGAACGATGCGGGCTTGATGTACCTGGGTCGATTTAATGTGGCTTAACAGAAATTCTTATTTGGCTGTATTAGGTATTTGCAATTGCTGATGTTGTTTTAACTTCAAATTAATTGGTATAATATACAAACCCCCGTCTCATCAATGAGAATCATCCTCAGAAACAAAGAACGTCTTCTGCACGTTCACGCCAGAAAAGAAGGTCCCGTTATTATGTTTGGGATTCAGATCTTCCTGGCTACTCGTGCGACTTCCACGATTCGAGGTATGAATGGTGGTAATTACGGCCTGAGTATCTTCCGGATCCAAGTCCGGGCGCCAATACTGCGGTCCAGAAGGGTCCCCTGACCGTCCAGCATTCACACTGGATAGTGGTAGGCTGGCTCCAGTCCGCTTGCTTTTGGTTCGAGTGCCGCCGCCGTAGCTGGAATCGCGAAACCAGCGGAAGAGTGGCCGGAGAGTGACCAGACTACCGGCAGCAATACCGAGACTAGCTTCGACATTAGACCAGATGGAGATCTGAGCGGTCGCATCTATTGAGATTGTTAGTATCGGTTCAGTTTCCCTCCTGCCTCCTTGCCTCCTGAGGCGATCCAGAATGATCCAGAGATGAGACTCACATAGGAAATCAGGGTCCTTGTAGTCATGTAAGAATGGAATGCGAATGATGACGGCTGCGCTAGCACTAAATTTAAGATGAATCAGCATGGAACGATGATACCAGATAAGTGGAGGGAACGTACATGCAACCCATACCCAAAATGCCTGCCAGCGCGGCCTTGGTCCGTACGTTCATTTGCAGACTCCATACGAGGAATACTGGCAAGAGTCCAAGCGTCATATCGCACAATGTGGCGGTGACACTGTAGACGTAGGCGATGCTGATGATACTATCGAGGCTCATGCAATGACCGGTAACATCGGCTGTCGGGTCAAGTTTCAGTCGTACTTGCTGCCAAAAAAACGACACGGGCGTGCATTGCAGGGTCAACATGAAAAAGAAGACGAGACCAATGACGGTGGTCACGCCGATGACGACCCATAGGATAATGGTATGGGTTTTCGCAATGGTGAGACGGAGAAGCGCCACGGCGATCGAGATCTTTGCGACGGCGACGACCCAGACATAGGTGGTTTGACCGAGCCACCACCACTGATGAATGTTAGATGCGGTCCATGACCCCATATGATCCCGTCCATGGGAAATTGATCAAAGACATACAAACATGGCCGTTTCCATCGAATTTCGGTCCCTAAGTACGTCGGTTTTCTGGCCGATTCCATATAGCGCACCAGTGATACCGGCGAGTGCGAACAAAATGTTTAAGAGCTAATGATCATGTTAGCAGGGGCGCGCATGCAGCCAAGACATCGAAAGTACCATGGCAAAAACCATCAGCGCATCATCCCAGCCAAAGGCCTTGACAAGTTTGATCCGGACAAAGCATCGCAAGCACACCGCAATGAATGAGATACCCAAAAAGATAGTAGTGACGATGAAGATGGTCTCGCTGCGACCCTCCAGCGGTAACATAGTGATGGTTTAAGAAGACGTGGTCAGTCCCAATTCATGATTTCCACCTCAACCTGCAGACCTGTGAGCCAGCGACAGGGGTCGGGAGGGTTAGATGTCGATGTCAACCGAGTACGAGAAGAAAAGGAGGGAAAAGGGACAGAAAAGACTGTCACAAGCCAAGCATAGGCCCTTTCCAAGTGGCAACGGGGTCAAGCCGTAACGCGGGTCCGCCCTTCTCCGTGCTAGACGCAAACCTCTTGTGAGGCTCGCGGGAGGTATTCACAGTGGGCGAGTGGGACGGAATAAGGTGGGATCGAAGTATCTGCCAATGTTCACCTCGTGCTATTGAGCTACGAGCCGTGGAGGTATCCGTGTGTCAAGTTCCATCCACGCTCAAGTTTTTTGACTCCATAGATGCATCTGGCTGCTCTTTACGATCTGTGCAAAAAGGCTCTCGGAGGCTGCCTAAATCCCGTCCCAATGTAGATGTCACTTCTCCAGAATTTTCCCAAAGTATAATTGCGTAAACGAGGAAGGGTCGAGGTCCATCCATGGACGCTATGTGGGGAAGAAAGTCTAAGTTTGCTGATCCAACTCTCGTATGAAACACTTTCCACCTTGCGTGCAACTTGACTCTTCTTAAAGCTTGACATATTTCCATGCATGTCGGTTTCATTGCCAACGAGGCCCGGCGACATGACTCGAATAAGTTTTTCCTGCCAAAACGCTGCCGATTTCACCCGCAAAAGAGAATCGGCTAACATACGCCCAAGTGGGACCGCGCTCTTGGCGATGCGCCCCCAGACGCAGCCGAGCAGAGCTAGGCTGCGTTCGGGTGCTTCTAGTCCAGGAAAGAGGTCGTAGCCCACCTTAGCGTGAACACAACGTGCACACAACGTTGGTAGGGAAATTTGGACCCGGCCCGGCACGCGCTGTTATGTCCTCAGGGGCTGTCGGAACCGCGGCAGGTGAGCTTAATACGCCCGCCAGAGTGTCGTTGTCCATGGGTACGGGCGACCCATCCGGCAGCATGATTTCTCAAAAGGGCTAGACTAGGTCAGTGGTCCGGTAAATTGATGAACGACTGGTACTTGCGATCTCTGGGCTTTCGATGCATCGTACCGAGATCGCCAATAGATATTGCCCGGCAATCACTGTTGAGATCCATCCCGAGCACTACTGGGGGAGCAAGGCTGAGAGAAAACAACGCCAGCATAGATCGTCAGGGAGACGACTCCGCCGCACCATCAACGAGGCACGATCGGCATCTTTGCGGACAGACCGGAAATTACCTGACCATTCTGTCGTCCCCACCCCTCCAGTGGCCCGTTTAGGCGGGGCGATCGTCCTGATACCCTGATTCTTGCACGGTCCAAGACAGTGGTGTCTGGATCTAGGCCTTTTAAGCCGTCCATCATGCAATGTGACAATAGCATTGTCTTGGCTGGTTCTTAGTGGAACAACCATGGTAGCTTCAATAGACAAATCACCGCGGCACTTGGAAATTAAATGAGACCTGGGAGTTTGCTGAAGATCGAACGTTTCATTTACCAGATGCGCATCGCGACGATCCACTCAAACCTTCCCATGTTGTTCGGGATTCTATCTTTAGTAATTGCCGGGGATCCATTGGCCTTTCGCGACGAGCAATGCCCAAGAATGGAGAAACTCATTCAGCAATCTTGAATCGGCGTCATTCTGAACGCAGGGTTCCTAGTGGCCCCTGCTAACCCCCTTCAGGTGAGTTTGTAATTGGCTACCCGTGAGGAGCCGTGTTCAGAATACAGTAGGCTATTAAGAACTACCGAACGCCGCCTATATGATCCATGGACTCGGGATTGATAGCTGATTGATGAACTCGACTGGCGAGCATACCAACTGGTCCAAAGATGCCCACTTAGCGAAGTACCAGTGGCCTGTGCGTAGCATTGGAAGAATTGAGCTCATTCTTTACACTATTCATACGTGCAAAAGATCTCTTAGTTTTCAATAACAGAGAACAGTGATCGCAGCCAAAGTTAAAGTGGATTCGCTATATCGCGCTATGTCGAAGAATTTCACGTGCTCTCAGAGACACAGATCCAGGCCAATATGTACACATCAGATTTACACTGCAGACGTTTCTGACAATCAGACCAGAAGCTCTATTCCGCGCAGTTTACTTCCACTGGGTGTCCTTGCGCGCCAAAAAGGTCTTCAGGATGGTCACAACCTTCTCCAAAGCCGCAACCTCCTTCTCCATAGAGGTGTTGACCTTGGACTGGTCGCTACCCAGCTTCTTGTAGAAGTCGGCACGGTACGGTGTGGCGGACATGGCAGCGCTGAAGATGGGCTTAACCATGAAGCTGTGATGGGGCTTGAGCGTGCCGCCGTAGGCATGGCGGAAGGAAGTAGACAACTCGTCCTTGGGGTTCTGAAGGTTGTGGCGGAGAGCCTGGGCGGTGAAATCGAGACCGCTGTTGATATCAAAGAGGTCAGTGACATATTCCAGTGGTGGATCTCCAAGTGTCCGAAGGGTGCAAAAGTACGTAGGAAAACTCACCGGACCAGCCAGACCAGACCCTCAGTGGCAGTGTGCTTGCCAGTCTTCAATTCATTCAGGACAAGTTCCTGCAGAGTCTGAGACTCAGCAGGAGCAGCCAGCATGCGATCTCTGACTTTCTATGTAGATATCAGCACCTGTCCGTATCGCGGAGGGGAACAGGGAGACTTGGGACCTTGATGTTGCCCGTCAGGTCGCTCTTGACGGGGCTGAAAGCTGCAGAGCCGATAACATCTGGGGTACACCTTGCATTAGTATCAAGTCAGCTTGCAGCAAGCTCAATAGTACTCACCAAATAGGGACACTAGGGCCTCAGCGGCCTCTAGGAACTCGGCAGTGGAGATGGCATCGTCGTTGGCGGCGTCAATGGGGACGTCCGCGAAGGACTTCTTGAGGGTGTCGAACCAGGTACCGTCAGCGGGAACAGCAGCCATGATGAAAATCAATTGAATTAACTGGAGAGGAAAACAAGAAACAGAAGTGACAGGTGTAGGTGTATCAACAACTGTCCCGCACTTCTCTCACCGCTGCATGCCACGCAAGCCAATCACTCGCTGCGGGGCCCGCGGACTGTCAACAAATGTTGCAAACACAGCAATCTCTCACGTGACATGGCCCGATGTTTGCACCCACGACGTCATCGGACCAGGTTGCACCGCGATTTGATCGATCGCGCTATGCAGTTCCTCTTGTGCCTGGTAGAGCTCCCCACTCTTGGATTCATCCCTTGATGTGCAGCCCGCTGCTGTCCAATTCCACCGCTCGGTTGGTATCACGTTGGTGTCATGAGTGCTTCCAATCAGGCCAACAGCTCGGCCCAGGAAGCTCCCCATGCAGCGGAGCCTGAGCGATATCATGGTCTACTGCCTGGGTCTTATACCGATCTGAAGCTGGTAGGTCAATCCCAACCCCACAAGACTGATGTCCGCCCGAAGACTGATCGATATACTACAGCGCCATGCTTCCGCTCATCATTTACACCTGACAAGCAGGCGGTTCTTCATCGGACCGATACCTGAAGGCTGGATCCATGGACACCGCAAATCCTGGTACAAATCTCGGCTGCGATATAAAAACTACACCTCCCACACATTGTCGTTCAATGCAAATCCAGTTTCTACTCACTACAGTCAACTTGGCGAGAACCAGAGCCAAGATCAAAATCAGGCTGCTCTCTCGCCGCCTACGTTGGAGGAGGTCGCTCTTACATTCACTCATACCAATGAAGATTCTGGAACCGAACCGGATGACACAGAAGCCGAGTTAGAATACGAGCAAGAGTCAAGCGATGGGCCTACGGGCGAGCTTCGCACTCTTACTCACCCTGAAGAAACACAGGAAACAGAGCCTACAGGGATCGAGACGGAGGCAGCGGAGCAAATCGAAGATGAAGGGCCTTCAGACCATGATATCTCAGATGAAGATTCCAATGCTACGCCGAGAGCAACATCAAGAGGACAGGAGCAGGTGTACGACAATACGATTGGATCTTCGTCTTTTGTGACCGCCAGAGAATTTGAATCTAGTTCCGCAGAAACAGATCAAACGTCATCTACGATACATGCTCCAGGATTGCAGATTCCTAACCAGCGACCTCAATCGCAAGCATCGCAGGCCGTGAGCTTTGCAGGCCAACACGGCCAGAGTCCGTTGATAACTACCAATTCTGCCGCAATAAGCGACACCGAATCTACTACGCCGTTGTTCAAATCGAAAGTCAAAGAGCAGCAGAAGTTGAAGAACAAATCCAGCAAGATTTCTGGCACAACCCGGTTCACGCTGGAGCACCAAGAGCCCCAGAATGAGGATGAAGCGCGCCAAGAAAGTTTTGAGCCTGGAAGGAACGTGCCCCAGCGATTGACCAGGAAAGTTGCGAAATACAACGCGAAACATATGAAAGACAAACAGCAAAGGCTTCGCTCTCGTATCGCCAAGACCGGAGATACCATTGCCGCGAACCGTCCTCGTCGACGAAAACTACAGGATGGGGAGATTGTCAAAGCTGAGAGAATGCTTGTTAGCGTTCAAGAGACGCCCAAAGAGGATTTGCCTTCCGATTACAGTGAGAATGACAGCTTCCGGATGGACACTCGCAATGTGGATAAGTGGCGAGAGTATTTGGTTGTCTGTCGGAAGAGTTCGGCGGAGCACGCACCCTTTGCTCTGCAAATGTATCGCACACGCGTAATTCCTGACGCACAGAGGATCAATAACAAAACCCGCCCTTACTACGAGATCCAGTTAAATCACAGGAACACTAATGTCAACCTCTACTCTGCTCTTGATAAGACCCTCGTGGTCTGGCATCCTCGCATACGCGGCACCAAAATCTACATCATCCGTCCTAAGTCAACTGCTCATGCTTCTGAATGGTACACTTTTATTCGACAAGTGCTAGGCTGGCAGCGGCCAACCAAGCTACCTATCAACGTACCTGATCTTGGGATTTCTTTGGTATTCAAACATCCGTTTGAACGACTCGAGGCTCATCTCGGAGCAACACATGATGACAATCGCCACACTACGCTCGTGACTCGATCTACGGCGGACGTGAGGTACGCCGCCAAATCCATTATCCGCGGCTGTATGGAACTTCTCGAGGGCCGCCCTGAATGGGCAGATGTTCTGCGCGCTTGGTCTAAGACGGAGAAAATGGGTCTTGCCTGGAAACGGTATGATCGTTTAGAGTGGATCTTCGGGTCTAATGAGGAAAACATGTACGGGACGATGGCAATGGAATCGTCGCATGAGCTTGAACTGCGCCCTCGCCATCATTATTCTACCACGATAAAGCAGGCAGGCAAGAAGGAAGAGGAGCCATCGCCGGTCGAGGGATTCTTGATCCGACTTACCTCTCAGAAGGGTGTGCATCAAAGAAAGAACAAGATGTTTTTCAAGCGATTGTACTTCTTCACGCAGGATCATTACTTGTTGTTCTGTAGGCCAGCCAAGGCTTGGCCGCCAACTCCGCCGAAGCTTATTCCGACAGGCGAGGATGAGAGTGTACCAACCTATCGCCAACTCATGGATGAGATGCCGAATTCTTGGGAGATCAATCCATACCCAATCCTGGATGGTGACATTGCGTGGTTGTCAAGCGGAAACCCCGATTTTGTTCAAAGGCATGACGAGGAAGCTTATGCCCAATTGCAAAGAAACGTGCACAATACCAGTCGTGCAGATGGTTATATCGATCTTTGTCGAGTGAAAGAGGTGCGCCGTATTCAGCGCGGGAGTAGTCCCGCGGACCCTAATATCTCAGAAGGTCCCGCTGTGGACTTCCAGCCGGAAGCAGCAGACTCCAGACGAGACGACGGTTCCACGAAGCAGTTCGACGACGACAGAATACTCGAACTGGAGTTGGACAATGGCCTAGTGGTTCGCTTGCAGGCGTACGACACTGCCTCTCGAGATGAGTGGGTCAAGCGGCTGGATGCATTGGTGAAATATTGGACCATACGCAACGCGGACGATTTTCACGAGCTCCAGGCCGTGCGACAACGGAACCTCAAGTTGCTGGACATCGATGAGGAAATGGAGTCAATCGTCGGGCAATTCGCGAAGAAGTGGGAGGTGAAGAAGGCCGAGGCCTCGCCTCACCTCCACAACATTTGCTCGTTAGTGGGCTGTCGCACGATCAAGATGTCTGGCCATCTGTATCGCAAACCGCGTCGGCATGCTACTTTTACCCGATGCAATGTGCTCCTTACTGCCGGGCAACTTCTTGTCTTCCGGAGCACGCTGCGCAAAGGGAATGGCGTTCAGATCCCACACATCCACCAAGAGCACGAAACGACTATCGACCTTCGAGACTGCTACATTTACTCTGGACTCGCCACTGAGTCTGATTTGCTGTACGCCAACCAGACATTCGATAGCAATAACCCAGGTCTCCACGCTCTGCCGCGAGTGTATCTCACTTCGGGCACCTACACCAGCCGCGACGAGGATACGTCTATCACTTTTGTTATCTGGCAACCTCTCAGCAAAAGCTTTTTCCGCGCCCAGGAGAAAGGAGCAAAGGGCGAAGCCAAGCGCTCTCTCCACCATGTCTCCACATTGGGCAAGCACGGTCGTACCATCGTGTTCAAGGCACGCAGCCGCGTCGAGAAAGACCGCTGGGTGCTGAGTATCTCGTCAGAGATCGACAGACTTCAAGAAGAGAGACAGGAAGACATCCGCATTGTTTCTCTATAATGTCATTTATTCTCTCGTTTCCCTTGCACGAACACGCATAGCATTGGGTTTACATGTTTTTTGTATCGCGGAGGTTCTATATTTTATACATCAGAGCTCGCCATTGAAGATAATACTATGACATGTTCACAAATCTATCCACGCATCGCATATTCCAAACTCAATGTAATTGGCTCTTTTCACTCAAATGCAGGCTCCTCCATTCGGACGGCTTCCTTCAAGACCCGGTCACGCACATTCTGTCGGTAGTTCTCCTCGTCGTCTAGCTTCCCTGCCTCCCAATCCTGCCACTTCAACCACCGGAAGCGTGGGGATATCACACCGACCACTCGGCCTGTGATCAAACTGATACTCACCGGACCGTAAGTATTACTATCAAGCGTCCTCTTCGGATCCTCCGCATCGCCCTCCAACCAAACATGGTTAAAGGGAACAATCTGAGTGCGTTTCATGCACGGTTCCCGAGTCGTAATCCGGTCTCCAGGAAGTCCAACAACGCGCTTGATAGCGACATGCGAAGAATTGGCCGGTGACCTGCAAAAACACTATTAGTCTCGCTGTCTGTTCGCGCGGAATCCAGAGTCTCATACCGGAAAGTCACCACCATTCCCCGCTCAAGGCGTCTCTTTATCTGTCTTTGCCACGGCCATGTCGCGCCATACGGCCACATACTGACTAGTATCATATCGCTCTTGGTCTGTGTCTGCTCGTAGTCTTCGTTTAGGTATGGTGTCATTGACGGCCCGCGCACCCACATCAGTCGCGCCACGTGTTCGGAGAAGAAAAGGCCAATTGGGACGAGGGTTCCGAATATTCGGAGCGCGCGACACGTTCGTCGGACTGGTGTTGGGAGGGCGGCATAGCGCTCGCGTATGCTGGATATGAAAGTTGGGAGGAAGCGTTTGCGCACGAGGCTTGGGCCTGCAGTGGTGTGCGCGGCTAATGAGGGATATTTTTGTAGTTCTGGACCGGTGTTTGCTGTGGCGGGTTTCTTGGAGAGTCTCTTGGCCTCGTATGGATCGAGGATGCGCATGGGCTTTGAGGGTTGTTGGTTTGGGGGTGGCATGTTGGTGGTGTTGTGCGGAGCTGTTGGCGCGGAATTTGGGTTGGTGAGGATAACTCAAGTGAGATGCAGATCATATGACCATTCTTTAAAGCTTTTGGGGAGCAATTAGCGGAGGATGCGACGATTTCGAGGGGATTTTGAAGCTCGCGCGATCTTCGGAGTCGATAATTGATAGCGGAGCTGTTGTTTGCATTGTGTTTGCACCGGCTACCAGGCAGCTGACGCTGCTTAGTCTTGGTAAGTGATTTCTTCTACGATTGTGCAAAGGGTATGGAATGACAATTATTATTTTCCTTTACTGGAATTCCTCGAACAGGCTGGTAATGGGAGATCCTGGAGTAACGATAGCCCAATGGTGGAACCCCAGCCCTCCGTCAAGGCTCTGTTAAACCCTCTGTCAATTCTCCATCAGTCATTCAAATCGTTACGCATACAGGGCGGGGAGTCCAAGATGCATGTCCCCAGGAATTGCCAGAAAGAAGCAAAAGCTCTGACATAGTATGAATTTTTTGCGTATTGTGCCAATGCAGTCATGGTGTGCGCTCGCGCAGCCTTCTTGTCATCACGGGAAGACTCACTGACATCTTTGGCTGAGACGTTCGTAGCTTGAACGGCAGGTTTTTGGGCAGCTTCGAAGTGATCTTTGGCAGTATCTGCCCCAGTGACCTTATTGGAGGCTTTATCGGCAACCCTTTTTTCTTTTCAAATCTTTCCCCGAATTTTGTCAGCTGCCTTGGTGAGTTAGTCGTTGACAGGCAGATCCTGTTCAGTAGGAGGAAAAATTTGGCTGTCAAAGATTAGCTTCTACTCTTGATCCCAGAAGCGAACATGGAGGTGACTTACGGAATCGCATCCTCGTATGCATTCTCATCCTTCTGTTCGAAATTGCAAAAGATGACCCGCTCAAGCTTGCCCTCGTTTCCAGGTGCCTCCAGAAACTTACGCACTTCATCAGCAGCAGCCAGTGCAGCCTTACCACTGGGGTAACCATAGACTCCTGTGCTGATAGCTGCAAATGCGATGCTCTTCACATTGTACTCGACCGCCTCCTCTAGACTACGTCGATAGCACGAACGAAGCAGAATCTCCGGACGGGCTGGGTCACCGCGCTTCTCTTTTTGGTAGACGGGGCCCACAGTATGAATTACGTTCTTGCAGGGGAGATGGTAACCTGCAGTGGTTTTGGCATCCCCGATGTCACAACCGTCCAGGTCCTTGCATTCATCAAGCAGCTCGGGACCAGCAGCTCGATGAATTGCACCATCGACACCACCACCGCCGAGCAAAGATTGATTAGCAGCATTGACGATACCGTCGACTTGCAGCTTCGTGATGTCGGAGCGGATGAGCGAGATGATGTCATTGATGGTCTGAGATGGGATGTTGCTGGATGAAGATGCCGGGACTAGCTTCTTCAGCCGGTACAGGCGTGAGACAGTGGGGATCTCTGCCAAGGAAATGAGAGATGCCATTCTTGGCGAACGTGATTGGTGATTATAGAGAGGTGACAGGTCAGAGAGTCAACGAGGCTAGGTCAGTGACCTCAACACGGTCACTTTTCGATTTGTACATATTTGGTCACGTGCCAAGGCAACCACAAGGCAAGACTTGCAGTTCTTGTCGATCAATTGTCTCAAGGAGAGTTTAATCCTTGCAGAAATCAGGATGCCCTGTTTTTTTGTCTTCGGTGAATTGATTCCACGTCGGTGTGGCGAGAGACCTCAGATGAGATGTATATGTAGAGATCTCCGCTCCCAGCACGGAACACTTGAATAGCCAAACCACTAGATCCATATTTAGAACCCTAGTAACAATGAGACCTTCGTATTCAATAAAGATGTTCACGATCAATCGATCGACTAGCTGGCCACGCATCTCGCAATCAACGAAGAGACACGACCAAAGACTACTCTCATTCCGGTATGGACTGTCATAGCGCGTTGCATCTACACCTGCCTCCTGCGACTAACGCAGATCGAGCCCCAGTAAGATAACTGCATATGATACTATTGATCAAAAACAAAGCCCAGAAACAAGGCATGGCGCCAACCGTAGGCGAAGCTTAAACAACGGAAATCATACGATTGCTGCAGCAGATGCCAACTCTGGGCACAGCGTCCGCGGGCTTGTCCTCATCGATGGGGACAGCGAGATGTCATATTGGGAATGGACTCGATCGCCTTCTACATTCGGCAACTTGCATTGCATGAGCTGCACGCTGGCCAAAGGAACTTCGCCCATGCACTTCGCTTCTTGACTAGCCCTTCCGCCCTGCCGCATCTCACTGGTCTCCTGCCCACAAAGGTACCAGGCATGGGCATCGGGGTCTGGTCCAAGGATTCCCCGCTTGAAGATGGATAGTGGCGGGTTCTTCCAGCGGGGAACACATTCTGGTTTCTCCAAGACCAAGACCTCGGTAACACATGAACCCCCAGATCGATCCTATCGTGACCTGTGTCTTCAGAATTTTTTTCTTTTCCCCGTTTCCTTTCCTTGGTTGAGAACCGAACAACACAAAGTACGGACCCAAATGGGGACATAAGCGTTGGCTCGACTGAGAGGCAAACGTACGGTCCATCAGGGTCAAGGCCAGATCGCCGCTCTAAGGACCTCTTTGGCCCCGATGCGCAGATACAGTGTCTTTCCCAGTTGGCACTAGGACGATTTCCACATCCGCCATCGGCCAGCCACCACGGACACTCTGGTAAATAAGGCAGATTGGACCCATCAGGTCGGGACAGTTCTCCCTGTTTGTTCCAGACCTTGTCAGGTCCCCGGCCGGCCACCCCAATCCCTCCCCTTCCCATGGACGAGAGTCGAGAAACCCGGGAATCAAAAAGAAAAAAAAAGGGGGAGTAGGAGTGGGTTTTTGCCCTCGAACTCGAATCTGAAGTGGAGCCCGCGAACCTTTACCGATGACGAAGCGGTGCGGTGGAGAAAAAAAGTCCCCGAGAGAAAGACACCGTTTAGCTGTCATGGCCCTCATGCCCAGATTCGAACGTGGATCGGGTGCGGGGCCTCCATTGCCATGTGTCTGGTCGATAGTCGCGCTGGTTGATTTGATTGAAGATTGCCGATCCTTCGGCTTTTCGCTGCAAATCCCGCGGGACCGGAGAATTCCCTTCTGGAGCAGAGTGATCGGGATGTCTTTGAGCCGCTTGCTTCTGAATGTCTCCGTATGATGTGGCCTAAATCTAAGAAATCTCTTTTCCTATCCCTATCTCCAACTTTAGATCGTCTATTTGTTGATTTCCTCGTCAAGGGTGCAGATCAACCACCGTCGAGCCTAGAGCTTCACGGTTAACACTTTCCGCTTTACCGTGGAGCTCGGATCTTCCATATCGTTCATACATGTGCCCTCACATACATCATCCTTCAGATCATCTTCCACGGAGATTAGACATCGAACACCGGCGAGAATCGTCGATTACCAGCCACTAGTCAGTGAGGCGCACAAACTTTCCCAATTTCTTAGTGAGATCCGCCAAGGGGGGGGGGGCGAAGAGTGGATGCGACTATTTGCTCCATGTTTCCCATGGCCCGCCCGTCTTCGAGAACATCAATATCTGAACCTGGGAAAAAAAATCCGGCTACTCCAGCTCCAACGGCGAGTAGAGTTTTTATCGCGAAGCATCGGGTATATATCCATCGTGGAAAGAAAGATCGAAAGGAGAGCATCCTTTATTGTTATCCGTTTTGCTCGATTCGTCTCCGGTGGGCCTCTGCTGTGGCGATTACTGAACCCTCAGTCATCTTGAACAGTGCGCAGTGGGTGCGCGTCACATAATGCTCAGTACAGTAGAGACATGCTCGGCATGCCTCAGGCCGCTGGGCCCTGGTCTACACCGGGGCCAAGAAATTGACAGGAGACATGTCACAACTTTGCCATCAGCCTAGCTTCCTCATTCCGATGGTAGACAAAGGCCCTACTGTATCAAAACAAGTTGCCACGAACGAGTTTTTGTCGATAGTCGATCGGTCTCGCACGAGCACTAAACATCGGGATGTCTGCTTTTCCCTGTCGAGGGAGCTTGTGAGCTCTTGGGTACTTGTTGTGATTCAGCGATCGAAAGGTTCTGTGTCAGTTACACTAGACATACATCTGCAGGATCCCACGCCTGCATATGATAGGCTTCGATCTTCGTGCTTGATACGTACTAGTCCTCAGTTGCCTCGTAGTGCCGGCCGAAACTATATTGAGACGGCGATCTGTCTCGACTTGGGACATGACAGTCTATGGCGCCGGGAACATTCCGCGTACTTTGTTCATCTTCCTCAGGGTCTGAGCAGCCTCGCGCGTGTTCATGCATCACAAACACCCGGGATAGTTTCGAAAGTTGAGTCCTTCGTACTTCTGTTGGAACAAGGGGGGTGATCCTAATCAAGGTTGTGTCCGACGCCCCTGGTTTGCGACAAACCCTGGTGGCTTGAGGGCCAACTTTCCTAAACACTTATGGACTCTAATCTATCTAAGCGCTCACCATGCTATAATTATCCGGACTTTGAAACAGCCCAGAACGTCAAAGTGCAGGGGACATTCAGACCCCGCAAACTATAAAGTATTTATGCTCCTGGGCTTATGGACAGGGATTTGTTCCAAATACGCCAAAGACTCCAATAATGGTGCCAAGTACGAGAACGTGTCCCATCACTTCATCCCAATCAAGCCAAAACTAATCATCAAATTAATATGAACGAAGCCCCGCGCTCTTCAGTCTTCTGCAGTTCTCACTGAGCATGTCATGTTAAGGCCATATCACACGCACGCTGCAGACGCAAGTTCCCGCTTGCGTATTTTGGCAGCTGCCGGTAAATGGATCTTTGCATTAGCCGTCCAGACCGCCTTGACCGCCTTCCAGAGCCGCCAGATGAAGAGTTCAATGACAGCGGAGCTACCTAACGGCAAACTTGATGGTGATTCCCAACAGGAAATATATCGCCGTATCATCCGTAACGTCACATATTTCTATCCATCTTATGTGTACTTCGAAGTTTTCACGTTCCTAAGTTTCTGCAAACTTAAAAATGGAAGTGTTCAAGCAGCCAATGGCCAGCGCAAGTCCGTCTCCACTGAAGGGTTCCCCCTCCCTCTCGAACCAAGGACGACTTCTGTCTCCACGAGAACTGGCACGAGGAAAAAATAGGGAACAGGTTCGGTTCAAGTACCACAGCCCCCCCCCAATCGGCCCCCCTCCTCCTTAGCTGCAGGAGCTACGAGGAAAGAAGCTCATCGCATGAACCTGCCCAGCTTCTTAGCCAATAGCTAGCTCAACTCATGGGTATGGAAATGCTTCAAGGGGAAGGAGACAAGAGTCACTAGTGGACACCCGCGAAATGAGCAGATTTGTGCGATCGACGAGAAACACGACAGGAGTAGAAAAGGTGCAGGGGGTGGATCAAAAACGGAGACAACCTCCGGGCCCATTGTTCGAATGGCGGGAAAACGGCTCAGGGAATCTCGGCAGCGAGCGTCAATCTTACCCATTACTCATCGGATCGACTCTGGCGCTCTCATCTCCTCTGCTCTATTGCTCCTCTCCTCCTGATCCGGTCAAGCCGAAATCTTGTCCTCCCCGCCGATCGAAGCGGTCTGTTGCGGTGGGTCTGGAAACGGTCCGGCTTGTTATAGTCCTTTAGTACTGCGCCTCTCCCCCGTTATGGGGAATTGCCCTAAACGTCTCACGCATCCAATGCATCAGACACCATAGCGTCACCCCATGACTCGAGTAAGCCCACCAGTTGATCGGAGAGACTGACTTTTCTTCGGGAGATGGCCGAACCAACCCAACGGGACGGACTATAGGCTGAAGAGGGATACAGTCTCTTTTCGGCCTTGACCTTTCCCGGGTCTGCTGAGGTGTTAGGTGGCTGTGCTAGGACTTCAAACTGGAACGTGCAGAAGCTGCCGTTGAATCACAGTGCTGTGGTGGCTCTCCCCCCCCCCCTTGCCGTTTTTCCTCCACTTGACGAAAATCCTGTTCTGTGTCCACCTGCTTTTTGGCAGCCCTGAGATGACTGACTCGTGGATGAGGCTACTGGGAAGCTAGATGAGATGGCGGTGGCGGGTCAACAAACCTTTCTAAGTGCCTTCACGCCTCACGATGAGGAGCCAAGCCGTTGGCAATTAGTTCGGAGCTAGTATCAAGGCATGTTACCCGTGTACCAATGTATACCAATGTATACATTACATGCCAGATCTAACACACAGCCTAGCCGGTCCCGATGAGCAGTTCGGGGTCATTCACCCTGGTCCTAGTCGAGAAATATCGAGATTGAATTTCCCAATAGCGCTCCTTGGGGGCTGGCAGGGATATTAACACCGTCAAGTCGTAAGATCGTACTACCATGACCTCTGATGTGACTTGCGAGCCCGTTCTGGCCTGCTGCAGGACTGCCCTGGTGGTCTCCTTGGTCCTTCTTGACTCCAGTCTGTCATTCTTAGAGACCTGCAGATGGGCCATTCATTCGCAACCCGGGCACAGCTGTCAAGTTTCCTGTTCGAGTTTAGAGATTCGCGCGGGATTACTGGATGAGTCCCCACAGCTCGGAGAATTCCAGCAACCCCCTTATCCCTTGGCTCTGGCATGAATGATCGATTTTCGGCTCTGATTCTGGTTGGCACACACACGTGAAAATCAAGATCCCTGACGATCCATGGCGTCAGCCCGGACATTTGACTATGTCGAGCTCGTTGGGCTGGTGGCAGGACTTTGGCTTCTTGCAGCTGCACAACGGCTGAAACCGCCATCCCAGGCGGGTCGACCATGCATCGATGGATCCCTGATTCATGTAGGTGTCGACAGAGTCTAGTGTGTCGTGGCACCCCTTTTTTTTCCATTTCTTATTTTTTTTTCTCCTCTTCCATTTGGGGGTGTCATTTTTTCCACGCCTGTCAATGGGTGCAATCCGACGTGAGGCCAACATACTGGCAGGTTGGAGAATGTGGGATTCCGCAGTGATCAGCTATCGCTTTTTGGTCCAGCTTAGCAGAGTCCATCTGAAAAGTGAACTCCCCCCCAAAAGGTCTCAAATTGGGATCGGATCTTAATCTCTTTCCTGAAGAAGCAAAGGCGTTGTCGCTCCCATTCCCATACGGTCAGGATTATCTGATCGGCCTGCTAGCCATGGACTCCATGGACTCCTTGGTCCCACTCTCCCAACTGTCTCCCCATCTTATAGGTGAATTTCGCAGAGCTCCCAGCCTTTTTACTCAGCTCAAGTCATGCGTCCAACGGTCCTAACGGTGTGCCCCTCTCGGCAGCCCCCCCTATGGTCGATCATACTAGAAGCTTTGGTAGTCGGGAATACGGACTAGCCTTGATGATATTTGTTACCCAGACCCTTGCTAGCTTCGTTTCTCGGGCGAGTTCAGTGTGTATACTCCTAAATGACACGGTAGCTGGAAGGATTTGAAGGTTTTGGCTATGCTTATAGTTTTTTTGTTTTTGTTCAACTTTTTTTTTTTTTGGGGGGGGGGGGTTTACGGCGCGTTCACGGTGGCCCAACTAAGAACCGATTCCCACCACCCACCCCACAGCTAAGTTGCGCCCAGCACGAAGTCTGCTAGCGTGCAAAACTATTCAGCTTCTGGATGCGTTGGTGGGCGGATGCATGGCTGCCTCTGAAAAACAAGGCAACCAAGGCCTTGGAGCCGGCGGCTCCGGCGTGCATTTCCGTGTCGAAACCGCCACCGTTCAACCAATCGCGCGACCGGATCCCTCAGTACAGCGTATTGCATCTGCGACCGGCCACGATTGCGATAGTTCAGATCGAAAGCATCTCTCGACTCTGCGCACCTGCGGCGGAAGCCGGGCCAACATGCAAAGAGATTTTGGAGACAGTTCAAACTCTGCGCACATGCAGTGGAGCAGATTCCAACGAGGTGACCTACCGTGCATGCACCGGATCCGAATCTCAAATCTCAGGCGCACAGAACGCATCGCTCGGTGGCTGAAACGCTGCGATCTGGGTGGTGCGCTGGCTCGGCTGCGATGCAGTCATGTAGATCGATTCTTCGCGTTGGATCGAGCCCCCGTGTTTCGACGATCCGATCCGAACAGGAGGTCGCCTCATTTGCATACCGACTGCAGATACAATACGTGCCACGAACCATTGGATCGAATCGAGTCATCGTACTGAGATCAAAGTTAGAGAGCGGATGTCCAGGGTCGAACCAAGATCCAGGAAGATCTTGAGAGAAAGTTTGTAACGTTTGGGCCCTGCGACTAGTCGGTTCAGGGCCGACCGTTAGGAGCCATGAACCCGCTATGGGTCCCGTCTGTGCGCAGACGCCCCCCCTCTCTCAACTAACGTGTGATGAGATTCTCATGCGAGGCTGGCGGAGGTACCGTAGACCCGGTATCTTCCCAGATCATTCAGACTGGGATCAAGGGTGAAGGGGGCAAAGGGGTGGGGGGGGCGGGGAAAACTCGCGGAAAAATAGCACGAATCGCATGGGAGGTGACATAGTGGTCAGAAAGTCTGGAAGGGGGCCAAAGCGAAAGAAGATGGCCATGAATTGTCCGGTCAGCTTCAGGGAACAACAAAGGAACAAATCCATGTTTTCATATTTCCATATTTTGCCTATTGTTTGCCATGTGCTAGAGACGGCACAGAAGGTACGCGAAACCCGAACCGGCAAGGACAGACGGACGATGACCTTCAATCATGCTACGTCACCGGGCTCTTCCCCATTTACCTTCGCAAGAGCCGAGATGGCGTTGCGATCAAGCCAATAGCCTTTTTGGTGTAGTCCGATCTCGATCCAAAGCTTGTGCCATGCGAGGTGGGCTGAATGTCGGAGTCTCTGCTGTAGGGGGGAAGTGTGCGCCGTCCATTCGATGCCCTGGTGTTTGGTGACGTCGGGTGCCTCAGTGGGCGATCGATGGTGGTTGATCGCGACAGTAAAACATGTTCAGCCACGGGAGATCGGAAAGCTGTACCAATAATTCTTTCATTGGATTCCCGGCATTGATCCAGTTGCGGTTCTAATACGGATGGGTTGTGTGACAGTGGCTTCTTTACCCCCCCCCCCCCTCCATTCCTCAGATCTTGAGGGCATGTCGTGGCTAGATCTGCTTATCCAGGCACCCGAGTCGGTATGGTGTACACGTACTATAGGTACTATGCTCCTGACACCGAGCCCTCAGTCGGGAGCCCTGGAACAGTACCCGCAACATCGATCCGTGGGAAACGAGATCTGAACACACTTGGCGCCCGAGGCCGGAATCGAGATCTCCACGTGACAGCTATGGAGCGAGTGAGGAATCAGTGATTGCGCGTGGTAGCCTGAGAGAATCGATTTGACCGTCGAGTCCAGGAGTATCGTTGCACCGGTGTACCTGTACGCCGGTGTTCCTGCGCAAGGTCGTACTAAGGTGAAGAGACACCTACAATAAGTAGGATAGGATGGGAGTAGGCCAGGCTGCCTACACACACCTACCCCTACACCTACATCTACATCTACATCTACACCTGTACCTACACCTAGGCTACTCCGTAGCCTAGGAAGGCACCTTGGCAACTAGGGACGAGTCAACACGATAGGTACTATTGCCATCTCCACCGATCCGCAGTTCGCCAGTATTGTAATTTGCCTCTCCAAGAAAAACGGGGTCATGACCGATCTCGAATTTCTTGGTATCTGACCTCCCGAGTCACCTTGACCTGAGTGACTTGGCCTTTGAAGTTACCCAGTGGCCTCCCTATACCGATGGTTACTAAGTTACCGTAGGTCTCTCCCTTTCCCACTTGGGACTTCCACTGCCCTTCTACTCGGGGTACCCGCTTCTCATCGATCCACTTGATTCCTCCGATATTTTGGATTTTATTTTTTTTTTATTTCTATTTTCAATTTTAGATTATCCTCTATTTTCCATTTTTCCCGTTTGGTATTTTTTTTACTTTTTCTAATATTCCTTTATAATTCTCTTTATTTTAAACTTCCTTTTACTGTATGATACCTTACCCACTCGTTCATTCCAATCTGAGGCCCGAAACGAAGTAGCCTCGATCCCCTGTCCTTTTGGCTTTCCTTCCCCCCCCTCTTTCTGTCTCGCTCATATATCGATCGCTGGATCGAAATCTGACTTTATTTAACTCTCCATTCCACCTCGTGCATCTTTTTTGGCGCCTCATATTTGGATTTGCATTCCCTGGACATTCCCCCCTCCACGTTACAATTCGACCCGTCCAACATCCCTTGCATCACTTGCCCATCACGATCTATCTAGGATCCTTTGGACTGATTTTTGATTTTTATTATTTTTTTATCTGTCATTATCATTGTTTCCTGACACTTCGGACCCGACTTAGAAGACTCGCTACCTCCCGATAGAAAACAGTGGTAGAGAAAAAGGAGTAGTATACTTTTTCTCTCTCTCGCCCGATCGCAGACCCGCGCCACACTCAACTTCGGTTCACGAGGATCTCGGTTCCCTCCTACGTGAACTTCGCATCTCTCCGATCTTTCCGGCACTCGCACGAACTGGGGAAATCTCGCTGCTTGGCTTTTCTTTTTGAGATCGGATCGCTGCCAACGCGACTATTTCTTCACTCGCTTTCCCCCCCTCCACCTGACATCCTTCCCACCGACCCAGATTCCCAAGTTCCAAGGCACTGCATACTCGGTCGATGAGGACTGCTCTGTTGTGACACGCAACCCAATCTTCTAGCAAAGTACGTGATGGGGTCTTTGGAAGCCGCACCAAGGCACAGGTTGGTTTGGCTTGCTCATCGGTCTGAACGACAATGCTGACTTTCGCGACAGAGACCCTTTGCCCGCCCTCGGTGGTTTCAGAGGCAAGGACTCGGGATTCAAACACCCCATCTCATCGCCCATCATCCCCCTCCACTCCTCCAGCATGTATTCCGGTCAACAATCACCCTACTCCTACGCGCCCGCGACCAACGCCGCACCCCAACCCGGTTACATTTCACCGCCAGAGTCGCGCCGGGTCATCGAGGATGAAAAAGACAAGGCCACACCCCGCCAATCCCTCCCATCCATTCACGAGGCCCTCGACCTTCCTTATCCCGCTCCCACCTCCGCTCCTCAATCACAACCTGGTCACGCTGCACCGCCATCACATCTGGTCGGGCGCTCCGCGGAAGGCCCGTCAGGGCCCCCCAACCCTTTCTCTAATGGTCCTGCTTCGGGCTCCCTGCTGCGGGAAGCGGGCTACCCCCACCAGAATCAACTCCAGACTGAGGCCTCGCGCAACAGTCTAGCCTCGATCAACACGACCGATTCACGGAACCCGTCGCTCCACTCCCTCAGCACCGGCAAGTCACCGACCCAGAGCGCCAAAACCGGCATTACCTCGGTGACAGGCTCCCAAAATTCCTCCGGTTATGAGTACAGCGCGCCGCCATCCGCCGGCAGCGTCGCCTCCCCCAATGGCTACACACATTTCCCTCCCAACTATTCCTACCCTCAGCCGCCGAACGGCACGTCATACTCCTCCGGCACCCTATGATAACCGATACATGGGTGCACCACGCGTGGAAGAGGTCAAGGGTGGATTCGTGGGTCGCTCGATTCCTGGTCAGCCACATAGCGATTCGGTAAAACGACATTTGGACGTGTACGATGTGGAGACATCTCTGAATGAGGTATGAATTTTCCTCGGTTGCTTTTCTTTTTTTTCCTTTCCTTTCCCCACGTCAGCCAGCGGGCGAGAAACATGGAAAATTGCTTTCTGTCGATCAACTGAGTGTGATTTTGGTGTCAAGACCTGTGAAATTTGAGAACGGGTGGGCTGACAGCTTTTTCTACATCATTGGCACAGATCTCGGAGATGAGCACCCGAACACTTGACTTTTCACGGCACTACGCTGCTCGTGCACACCAGACACAACGGTCTGGCCCGGTCTTAGGGTCTCTGCCCTCTCTCGGGGAAGTGGAGGACATGCTCCATATGCAGCGTCGGAACCAAGATGCACTCATCCGGATACGGACGGCGGTCGTCAACCAAGAACAAGCTCTAGCGGAACAGCTGGCACAACGCAAGGCCTACAAGCCCGGAGAAGACGAGCACATGGCCATGTATCAAGAAGAATTCAAAGGTACAGGTGGATTTGCCGGGGCGGACTCGAAAAAACGGCGTGGAGTAAGTGACCATTGCCCCTGTTCTAATTTGATCTTTTGCTTCTTTTTGCCCGTTTACTCCCCGAAGCTGTCACTTGTCACCATGGTTGACTTCAGTCCTATACTCCACGTCTTCTTCATTTTTTGAGCTGTCAGTGGCTGACCACATGTTCTTCTTTGCAGAAGGCGGCCCCTCCTGGTCGTTGCCACAGCTGTAACCGAGCCGAAACACCGGAATGGCGTCGGGGTCCAGATGGTGCCCGAACGCTGTGTAACGCGTGCGGGCTTCACTACGCCAAGCTAACACGAAAAATGGGCGCGAACAAAGCGGCGACCCTGGGATCGAATCTAAAGCCCAAGAACCTTGACTCCGCATCGCCAACCAGTCATTGAAATTGGTTTTCTCTGCTACTTTATTTTCTCATGTGGCGTTGGAACAAGGCGGGAAATAGAACCAGGAGGCAAAAAGGAGTTCAGTGGCCATTATTCTTTGATCATTTCCGGATAACGTGTGTGTTCCGTTCATTCACTCGTTGGGCCCGGGCATCTCTGTTTCTTCTTCCATTTTTCTTTTCGTTGATCTTGTGTCTTTTTTTGGACCTTCCTAATTGGTGCCCTTATATAATACCCTCGCAGCGTTGGGAGCCCGGCTTCAAAGCATAGATTTTACCCTCATTTTATTTTGTCTCGGACCGGATGAGCCTGATTTTTTTTTTTTTCAAGACTGTTTTTTTATACCCTGCATGTGTCTCCGAGCCTCTCTCTGCGCGTGTTTGAGTATTTTGCGTTGTGATGTGTGTACGATCTTGGTTCTCCCAGCATACGACCTACATTGGATGAATGTTGCTTTTTTCTTTACCGTTGTACGAAGAGAATCAAATCACGATCTAACATCTGACATCTGACATCTGGAAATCTTTGTGCCGGTGGCAATATGAATCTGGATTGCATGTTACCGATCCAACAAGAATGAAAATCGAGATAAGGTCCGATGTTCGCCCAAAGGAGCAAGTATGGTTGCCACGAGGGATTTGAGTTGATTCGGCCTAGCTTTTCGTCCGGTTATGAAGTCATCTGGCGGCCGAGCTTGAATGTTTGGTTCACCCGAACTATGAGCGAGGCACTGCAACTATACCGCCTGTCAAAATATGGATTCTCGAATGTTCGCTTACCGTCGACTTTCGACTATTGTAGAAGTGGCCTCGCCATGACAGCTTTGAAAGTAAATTCCTTTAGGCGGCGATCATCTGTTTCCGTTTATGTGATAGACTGCACGGCTCGCGGAAGGGCGGAGTACAGAGTACGGGAGTTGTGCTATGTCCTATGAGGAAGGCGGCCTACTCTAAACCCCAGAGAACAGACATCGGAGATACATAAACTCAAAACCTTGGAGTGTCAAATAGTTTTCACGGCCTCCTCGCATAGCCGATAGACGCATACTAGACTCGGGTGCTGGAAAAGTGAAGATCTCCGTAAGGAAGAGATCGCAGGGAGGCCCCGGCCACCCGCGATCGATCTACGGACAGAATCTCAAATACTTCCAACGCCTCCACCAGACCCCAACGCCAAAATTACAGAATTCAGAATTAATGGAAAAAAAAAATAATGAGAAAAATCAAAGAAAGATATTCCAGACCGCCTGAGGAACGGGAGCCACCCCGCTAATCCAAATTATGGGCGTGTGGCGCGTCTCAGGATTTGTCATGGGGATGACAGCAAGCCTACTGTAGTCCCCAGAAAGAACCCCCTGCCCGGAGAGATCGGTGTCCATTCATTGGGTAATCGATCTGCGAGGTTTATTTTTTTTATTTTTTATTTTTTTTTCTTACATTACCTCCAGTTGAAAGAACGGTGAACGACAAGCGGAGTACGGGATACAGGGGAACTGAAGGATCGCCCAAGTGCCGCTAGCAGGGATATATGCAGCGATCGCGATCCATTGCAGTATTTGTAATGTTTGAAATTACCGAGGTGGTTTTTTTGAGCCTTCGCGACAGCGCATAGATACTCGGAGTTCACGCGTGGGTATTTTTCACGTTGACTTTCTGTACCTCGGCTCCCGCAAGGCTCGGATTGAGTACCAACACAGAAGACATACTTCCTTAGGCGTCCACGGAGTCGGGTACATGACCATTTTCATACCGTGTACCATAACAGGATCGAGTCCAATGGTTTCGATCACACGATTCGTGTAACCAATATGACTGCCAGATCAGATCCAGTACCCCAATCAGGGCGGACAATTCTCTAGCCTCACATCCCTGTGGAGATCATAACACCCTACTGTAGGTCATGTGTTGACCGTACACCGTTCAAACCCCGACCGGGCTTGTGCTGTAAGCTTTCCAATAAGAATTGTGAACACCCATCATGTCATAGCCTCTTGTCTAATTACTAATTATTCACTCGCCTGAAGGAATGATTTGGCAGCGAATAAGAAAAGAAGAGGCAAAAAAAAAAAATGCCAAGGAACGAATAGATGAGAACCCGCATGCACGATCAGCGTAAGCCAAAAATCGTTACTCCTCGTCAGATACTACAAGATAGGATTCTGGTCCTGGCTATGAAATTTGACTCCCAGTCGAGGTTGGTAGATCTTTCTAGTCAGATCGCGCATCGCGTTCCAACATCCGGGCGCCGGCCGAGATCGCGATTTGAACGCCACCTAACCCGATACCCGCCCCCCGAACGGTAGTCCTTCCGAAGAAAAAAAAAAACTCGACATTGCGGCCCAAGAAAGAATCAGAGACAACGGCGAAGTCCGATCGTGTCTCGTTGCGACCGTGAAGGCGAAACGGGGCCAGTGGCGTCTAAGCTCCGGTAGTATGTTCCTGGACGCGGGCGCAAATCAAAGAGCAGGGGACTACTGAACTCTCATTCGATGCCCGGTGTCAGTGGCTCGCGAGCATTGCCGAAGAACTTACGCTCCAATCTCCACTGGCGTGGTTCTCGCATGTCCGATCATCCCCTGTGGCGCACCACCGGTCTTCCCAAAACAGGATCGAGAATCGACTATACTGTGACTAGGAACCCGAAAGAGGAACCCGAGGGGTCCCCTGGATATCCTGTATAGTTCATTTTCAAATTTGGCTCAGATCGGGGATCGGGGAACGTCCCGGGTTCGGGCTACAGGAGTCTTGGTGGCTGTGGCTTCATACTTGGTAAATTGGTAAATTGGTAAAGCTTACCAAACACCGAGGTCTACCTATGAAAAGGCCACGGCCACGATCGGTCGATCAGTATTTTACCGCGCTCTCGGGCCTTCCGCACTATTCCGTAGGTGTGGATCTTCTCTATGTGTTCTGTGGCCCTTCTCTGCGTTATCTGTGTGGTGTGTTCTATTGCTTCGATCTCGTCGAACTACTTTAGGGTTCGGCAGCAGCTCTATCCGCAACCATACCGGACCTCATTCTACTTCATGGGGAATCACAAATGCCTCCCGATCAGAACTGTGTGACCTTTTTCTCCCCCTTTTGTTCCTCAAGAAGGAATAGTCGCTTTTTCTTTTCCTCCCTAGCATTCCTGATCATCTTCACTAGCGGCGGCTGAGGACGGTGGGTCGTCATTGAACCAAAGACCTGAAGACTGGGGCCCGATGTCCGCGGGAATCGGTGTGGAGGAGCCGCTGGCTTGGGTCGACTATTTGAGTTGAGATTTTCAGTATTCTCAGGGATTGTACGAGCCCCGTTGGACGTATGGGTAACGGGGTGCCTCTGGTAAGATTGGTACGTGCACATGTTACACTCGGTCACAGAGGCACAAGAGGCACAGAGTCAGAAAGGGGGCATGGAGGATACTCCCCTTGTACACTCTCAATACTCACCGTCTCTTAGGCGTCCCATGGTACCAGCTCGCTCTAGACCTGCAAGATCGCGGGAAGATGCACCGAGATCTTCTTCCCCCATGGCATGCGTCATGCATGATTTCCCCCCTTATACCACTGTGATCTTCGATTTCACGGTTACACGGCCTATTCTCGTGATCTGATCTGCCCTCTGCATGATTTCGAGTTGATCCTTACTCCTTCCAGCCCTCATTAGGTGACGTGGGATTTCAGGTGCACCTGTGTTGCCTTTTGCAACCCAGACGCACCGGTTGCCTGTTCGAGCGGTGAGACTTTTCTTAGCCTTCTGAGAATCAGATTGGGCTTTTCATTTCCATTGTAAAGGCCACGTCACTTCCCGAGCCCCCGGATGTCTGCGAGTCAGGTTCCTTCGGGCGCTGCATAGAATCGATTGCCCGCGGAGAAAACAACCGAAAGCAGTTCGTGACTTTTATGCCCCACTCAATAAGCGCCTTTGTTTTAACGAGGAACTTCGATCCATCCACTCATCGCGTTCATCTTTCCTAAGAGGGACCGGGGGGGTGTCCACCTTCTGCGCGTGCACGAGTTGCGTTTCGAGGTGGATGTACACACTCAAAGGTGGAATTCCAGGCTACTGGATTTCTAATATCCGAATATAGGTTGTGCGGGTAGATTCAATGGTCGACAAAGTGGGACAGTCTGAGAAAGTATTATTGAATTTACTGCCTCGGGAATGGGGCTCTCCCACGGGAGCAACTTGTGCGCGACCGCCCCACGCGCACGATCTTGATCGCTAGGCTTCCGATCGAGTATCCGCAAGAAGCTCAACACGGTAACTTCTCGAGCTTCGTCATAATTTGGGTCCGATTTACAAGTCCATGGCTCAGGAGAAGTCATCGCCGAGATTCTTCCACGAGCCTAAGTCTAGAACGTCCTCTCGGAGCCGTCGGAGCCGATATCGGGATTTGGTGGCGTCATCTGAATTGGGCTCTAAACCGGAACTAGCCTTAATTATGTTTTAGATTAGTTTCCTACATCGTTTCTGCTAAATCATATCTCGATATTAGGGTCTCAGATGGCTGGTGTGAGATGCTGTGGGTCGACTAGCGAACTTTGGGAATTATCGATACACTTAGCGGGATCGAAAGTCCCAAGATTGAGACAATAGATTAACAATCGCTTATCGAGCACGTTGGTCTCCGCTTTCTAAATTAATCATCATGGATTGTCGGGCCTGGAAACTGTAATCTATGGATGGTGGCCACATGGGCAGACCGCTGGTAAACATTCAAAAGGCTCGTATATTAAAAAAAAAAAAATTAGACAAGCAGCTTCGTGTACATAGTTTCCAAGTATATTGCGAAAGTCTGCTTATCTCCAGAAGGCCTTTGCGTTATTCATGATGTAATCAATGCCTTCTTTGCGCCAGGTATCCGCCTCCATGTGGCTAGTCGTATTGGCATCCAAGAACAGGTCGACGGGCATATTCGTTCCGTATGCCTCCCAGTGCACCGACTTATTCACCACCCCCGTGTTCGGGTCAAGGTCGTGGATGAAGGATGCCCACATGCTGGTCATCATAGTGCTGATATCAATGTATGACTGCGTCACGCCGGCGAAGGGTTTCCCGTAGTGATAACCTTGCCCAGCAATATTGTGAAATACAAAGGAAACTTCCTCAAAGTGGGTTGCTCCCACGAGGAGTGGCACGTCGGCTGCGTGTACATTGAATCTGTAGCAGTATGCCGGTGTAGATGTTTCCGACCAGGCTTCACACTGGCGTCGGCGGTTCGCGTGCATGGTAAAGTCTCCTGCGAACGCGGATGTCCGTCGCCATTCGTAGCCCTGTGATGGGATACGCTCGTCGCCGAGGAATTCTGGGATCCCCAGAGCCGGATCGTCGGGATATAATTTGAGGATCTCCTTTGCAACAGATGGGGGTGTCTGGAAGTCGAATCCACCATCTAGGAAATACTCCTGTGATTAGCCGTTGCGGTGCTTTTATCGTTGCACTGACCTTACCAGTCAAGTATTCATACCACTGCTCCGTAGTATTAATTCCGGTTGGTCCAAAGGCAGTGCCTTCATCTGTGTTCGTGCCAGCGAGAATAGGAACCTTGACGAACTCGTGCCTGTTCAGTTGGATACTGCCCCAATTCCGAATAAAGTCCCCATCTACCACCGGCATGAAGTTATAGTCGGAGGAGCCATCGGTGCCATTTAAAACCGAATTAAGAGTCTCGAAAGGAACTTCACGCAGACATTGCAGTGTATCCACTTCGTCAGCACAATCCACTTTTGATACCAATTCATCGTAGGTGGCCTGGAACGTAGTATAGTTGGAGGGAATAGCAGCGATAGACCCGCCCGATTCCATGATTGCCCCTCGGAATAGCTTGTCATCTCGGCCTCCATATGCTGTCAGATGATAGCCAACTGACATGGCTCCGGCAGATTCACCCCAGATGGTAACCTTAGTAGGATCACCACCAAAAGCAGCGATATTCTCCTGCACCCATTCAAGGGCCAGTCTCTGATCTCTCAGTCCAAGGTTCGTGTTTCCACTACCCCAGACCTGGCTCGAACTAATGAAGCCCCAGGCTGAGAGTCTATAGTTGAGACTGACGGCGATAAAGGGTTTACCTGAATGGTTCAGAATCACTATACACAAGAGTTGCACTCACATCTGTACATACCAATTTTCTCGGCATTCTCCACTATCGCCGACATGTTATATCGCTCGTCCGATCCTGAGCCTTCGTAGAAACCACCTCCATGGATCCAAACTCCCACTGGGAGCTTTGATTTCTTGGAGACAGACGAGCTGCGGATGACATTGATAGTCAAGCAAGCCTCAGACTGGGGATACCAGATAGAATCCGTCTACTCCAATTAGAATTGTGAAGATGGAAGATGAATGATGAGAGATATGATAGATGATTGATTCTAGAGATGAAGCTATGGATCTAGATATCATGGAGGCTGAGGCAAGGATGCGGTGAAGTGGGGCAGCATCCCAATTCAATGCGAACACCCCCCTCGCGCCGAGCGGGCTCCATGAGAGACAAGAAGCTTCCTGGGGCTATTTTCAATAGAAATGCGCCTCTCCCATTGGTCGAATCAAAATGTGGTTGGAATATTAATGTTGAAGCGTGTGTAAGCATGTAAAAGTGTCAGGTATGCTGTGGAATAGATGCCAAACCCAATTGCTTCACAAACCGCTGAAAAAGGGTCATTGGAAGTGGTTTGGTGAGGCTATCAGCAGCCTGCTCTGCGGTGGGGACGTACTGAAAGAGGCAATCATTGGATGCAGCCTTCTCCCGCACATAATGATATTTGACATCGATGTGCTTGGAGCGGGTGGTGAATTTGTCCGAAGATACGAGGGCAATGGTGCCCTGATTATCCTTATAAATGACAGTCGGCCTTGGAACGAGGGCTTGATGGCCCAGTTCGGTAAGCATGAGCTGAATCCAGGATAGATCTTGGTAACAAAGGCATGCCGCAACGTATTCAGCCTCCGTGGAAGAGAGGGTGATAAGGGTTTGCCTCTTTGATTGCCAGATGATTGCGGCGCCGGCTAGTATGAAGACGTAGCCGGTGGTCGAGAGCCGATTATCGTCGTGCGGGCTTGCCCATGAGGCATCCACGTAGGCGAATAAGGCTAGACCAACCGCAGGATGGTGGGAAAAATGAAGGCATAGACTTTTGGTGCCTTTCAGATAACGGTAGACTCGTTTGACAGCCTGGAAGTGCAGAGAAGACGGATTATGTGAATATTTCGTAAGCTTACAGACTGCCCAAGAGACGTCAGGCCTAGTGGACACCACCACCCACACGAGCGAGCCGACTTGCTCCTGGTAAAGCTGTACCATCTGTGGGGTAGCCTGAGCACCGGAATCGTAAGGGGAAAGAACCTCTTTATCGTTGAAAGGCGTCTGAATAGGTTTGACAGAAGAAAAGGTGAAGCGAGACAGAATCTTGTCGATGTAGGCTTCCTGCGAGAGATAGACGTCGCCGGCGAGGTGCACGATATCTATTGCCAGGAAACGTTTCACAATACCATTGTCCGTGAGCTGGAAGTGCTTCGAAAGGACAACCTTGAGTAGCTCAATGGAACCAGTCCCCTTTGGGGACAGAAGAAGCATATCGTCCACATGGACGAGGATATGTATGCGTTTGCCCGTATGGGTGAAAACAGAATAGTCAGCATGGGTGCGCGTGAAGCCAAGAGATAGAAGAACGCCTTTGAGGGTGTTATACCACTCAAGAGGAGCCTGGCGCAGGCCGTAAAGGCTACGCATAAGAAGACCAACTTTGCCTGGGTGGTCGTCCTTCACAATCTCAGGAAGTTCAATTTGAATAGACTCCTTCAGGTCTGCATTGAGAAATGCAGCCACGATATCAACATGATGGCAATCCCATGAATAAGCTGCATACAAAGCCATGAAGACCTTGAAGCTCATAGGACGGGCAGTGACGGCGTAGACATCGAGGAAATCCCGGCCTGGAACTTGTTGGAAGCCACGAACCACCAACCTAGCCTTGTATGTGCCGTCATCCTTGATGCGGAAGACCCAGCGTAAGGTGAGGGGCTTTCTGTTGCGTTCGCGGTCGATGATGCGCCATGTTCCATTGTCTGTATGATTTTTTAATTCCTTGTGTGTAGCCTGAAGCCATTTAGCCTTGTCGGGGCAAGCCATGGCCTCAGTCCAGGTGTCCGGGGTGTAAGGGTCGCCGGGGCGAGAGGGCAATAACTCATCGACCGCAGGAAGGACGGTATGCGCTATGAGGATAGAAGATTCTTCTACCTAAAGCTCATGAGTTTTAAGGGTATGCTTCGCTGCAAGGCGTTCCGACCGTCGAATAAAAACATCCGGATGGGGTGGAACGACTGGTGAAATGGCCTGTGGAATCAGGGTCCGACGGGTGCAAAGACACTTTATCCTGATCATGAAGGGTCGATGTAGGACTAAAGGATACAGTATCTAAGGCCTTATCATTCACATCTAAGCCCACCCGTACGGGAATAGGTGGTGGTGCCTGCAAATCCCGTACACCCCCCCCCTTCAATTTGTGCCTCCACTCCTTTATGTCTGTGTTGAAGGTGTCTGAAAAGACTATCGCTGATTGGTGGGAGGTAAGGATTAAGCTCGGGAGCACTAGAAGGACGGTCGCGAGGGCTTGCGGGAGGGGAATATCTAGCCTTATTTCGGCGAAAAGTGTCAGCATAGTCAATGAATTCATCGTCCTAGTGTTCCGCGAAGCCTTCAATTTGGTCGATATCGAAGGTTTGGTCAGTATGATAATCGTCGGCAAATGGAAGAAACTCAGCAGGGGCGAAGCGACGTCGCTGGCGCTCCATCTCGTCCATATTCATAGCCTGATCAGGCGAGGGCTTGTGGATTGCATCCAGATCATACGACGGCTTCGGCAGATCAGTGGGTGGCAATTCCTGGAAGATGACATCGCGAGAGATGACGATCTTCTTGGTTTTGATGTCATACAGACGGTAAATACCATCGGTCTGGTAAGCAAGCAGGCGGGCTTCGGCCATGTGTGGATGAAGCTTGGTTTCACGGCGCTGCGAGGGAATGAGATACCAGGCTTGATAGCCTAAGGCACGAAGGTTGGAAACGTTGGGTTAACGTCCATGCAGTGCCTCGTACGGAGTCATTTCTATCTTGGAATGCCATAGACGGTTAAGGGTGTAGTTGACGCCCTGAATGAGTTCTCCCCATAGATATCGCGGCAGCTGGTGCTCGGTGAGCACCGCAACAAGTGGTTCGACGAGCCAGCGGTTTTTGATCTCGGAGATGCCATTCAATTGATAGGCATACGGCGGTGAGGCATCCCAGGTAGTCCCCTTGGACTTAAGATAGGCTTGCAATGGACCGATAAATTCCTTGGCCCAATCTCCATGCACTGACTTAACTTGGTAGCCAAACTGGGTAAGAAGGTAGCTTTCGACGACCTGGTAGCATTTGACGACGTCCGTACGGGCCTTCATAAGGAAGATCCAGCAGAAACGGGACGCCTCATCGGTGATAGACATAAAATAGGTCTCGCCTTCCTTGGTGGCAATGGAAATAGGTCCCCAGACGTCAATATGCAGAGAGTCGCCTGGACGGACGCGGATGGATTTGTTGTCGCCATACGGAAGTTGGTGACCTTTGCCAGCGAGGCATGGAGGACATGGAGTCTTCAGGGCGGAGCCTTTGATCAATTTGATGCCTTCCGCGAAGGCAGGCATGCGGCGAACGCGCTGCTCGCCTGCATGACAGAAACGTCGATGTGCGAGGTCCATAGAGATAGGTTTAACCTCCATAGGCATGGCTCGCACCACTGAAGCCGTGGCGGACGTCGTGAAGGTTGCGGAAGCATAGAAGGTCTCCAATTGGTGCTTCGAATCAGTTCGCAACCAGTAAAGATCATTGTCGGCGTCTCCATAGCCCACGACCTCACCGGAGCTAACCTTTGTAAGGGTTGCATAGTCAGAGAGCGTGCAGGCAATGCCATCGTCGCGGAACATGGTGCGACACGATATGAGGGAATTCTCGAGGTCCTCGGCGTGCCAGACGTTCTTCAAGATAATAGAACTGATGATCTGGCCGTCCTTGCCGAGCGTGGTCAGATTGACGGTGCCTAGGCCCTGAGTATAGAAGCGTTTCCCATTTGCAGCCTTCACGGGGACTCTGCATAGGGAATATTCGATGAAAGCGTGACGGTTTGGCGTTATATAGTGTGAAGCGCCCGAATCTAGCATCTAACGAAGTGGATTGAGACTAGCATTCGCCGTGGAGATTGTGGAGATATCGATAGAATCGATCTGGACATTGGCAGTGTTAATAAACATATCCTCAGGGCTTATTAGAAGCTCCACAGTCGCCTTGGCCGTGGTGGTGCCCTTATTGAAGGACTTGCCAGCGTTTACGGGATTAAGGAAGCATTGCTCGGAGGAATATGCCGACTTTCTGTTATGGAAGGTGCAAAACCACTTACTTCGGCTACCCCCCCTAATTGTTGGAAGTCTGCGAAGCTTGATAACCTTGCTGTCGGCCCGAATAGTCTTTCTGTTGGTGACCAGACTGCTAAGAGGACTGCCGAGAAGTCTATTACTGTGAGGACTGCTGCTAAGCACCTTTCTTCGTAGTGTTAGAAGAAAGGGTAAGATGTTGCTTAGTGCTATTATAGCGCTGGTCCTCAGCAGTGCCGAAGTCAGCGAAGACGTTCTCCATGAGTCTGTCGTCCTTGAGGTCGAATTTCTGGGTGCCCTGAAGCCAAACCGTAGTATCAGGGTGAAAGCCCACGGCACGGACGAACATAGAGAATTGAATAGCGACAGGAAGATACTCGTCGCCCAGTGCTTGGTCCACTTCCACGTAGGCACGCTGCCAGTTTGCCATAAACTGTGCGCTTTGCAGGCCTAGTTTATAGACGGTAGACTCAAGCTTTGCCCACTTAGTGGCAATAGTCTGTTGTGTGGGGCGGCCGTACAGCTTTTCAATAATTCTGAAGGCTTCAGAAGTATCTTTAGTCTGTTTGACATGCTGCATTGGGTCGTAATCGAGGCAAGAGACGAAGATGTCAAGGACTGTGAACATAAGAGCTTCCCACTCTTGAAATTCCTTGTTTGGCTCATCGTAATGCTCATGAATGAAGTCCTCAAGCTCCTGAACAGACAGTATGTCAGGGAAGATGGTGGCCGGCGGCTCATCATCCTTATGAGAGCCTGAAAGAGAGCGTGGTCGTCGTCGATGCTCACGCAACGCCCTGTCATTGTGTTCCTTTGCGATATGCTCACGAAGCGTGCGCTCGCTGGGGACAGTGCGATGAGAAGTGAATTGGGGACGATCCTCACCGATAAGGATCTCCCAGTGGCGTACACCGCGAGACTTAAGAGCTCGCTTGAGTTTGAATAGCCAGTTGGAATAGTTTTGGGAGCCTTTTAGCTTCCCCACACGGTCGGTGATCTTGCCGTAGTCGTCCGTAGCCATGGTGGCGACAGAGAGATGCAAGAGAGACCGGAGAAGGTGCCTGAATGAAGGTCTTTGATGGAAAATGCCTCTGGTCGAGGTCGTTAAATGACAAAAGGCCTTCGCACGACACTCGCGGCGGCGAGGTCGGCGACGGCGAGGTGAAAAGCACTGGTGAGGGGTGTTGGACTGTGGTTAAACAGCCTCAACAGAGCAGAGGGCTCATAACCTGTGAAGATGGAAGATGAATGATGAGAGATATGATAGATGATTGATTCTAGAGATGAAGCTATGGATCTAGATATCATGGAGGCTGAGGCAAGGATGCGGTGAAGTGGGGCAGCATCCCAATTCAATGCGAACAAGAATAAACAGAGAAAGACAATGATGAGGTACGCACTCCATAGCCCACGCAGATATCAGAATATTGTTTCGCATCACGCGCCCCGCTCCAGCTCTCGTTCAATGACTGTGGCACTGTAAAGCGCAGGTTTCCGACAGGCTGCTGGGCATAAGGCATACCCAGGAAGAAGTCCTGATCGTACCCGGGGCTATAGACACCAGTGTAGGTGCCATTGCGAATCGTGACGGTGGGAGGCGATTGCCTAGGAGCGGCATATGCCACTCCCCATATAGCGAGGAATCCGACAGCAGATGCAAGCATGGTGTTCTCAGTAGAGACATTCAATGGAGAAGCTACTCTAGTCCGCCCTCCTCTGAGTCCACGGGAAGCATATATACACGTTTCGGGGGCAGATCCGGGGAAATTATTCGTGTTTACGGGGCAGATCCGGGGATACTACACATGTGGGGAAGGACAGGGCCCCTCGCGGTGACCAGGGGACGATCAGCACTCGTTTTGGGAGGAAGTTGCTGCAGCCCGGAGACGGAGTGTCCCGAGTAGACAACAAAGGATACACGATATGCCGTTGACGATTGCCGTACGTCGTAATTAGCCTTTGGAAACAGGATATGTCTGATGAGGCGATGTCAAAATCTGGATAAAAACACTGCGTATCACGGGGAAGCGGAGATCAGAGCCAATCGTCTTACTCTAGGGGGGCTTCCCGTCCAGCGCCGCCGGCCTGGAATGTGGAGAAGTAACATCACAGCCCGTGAAGGATGGCGGATGAATGCCTGGATCGGTGGAGGTGGCGGTTGTCTTCACCGAGGATTATCCGGCCGTGGGGGTCGCCAAGGCATCTAGGTAAGATGGACTGGTTCTGAGACTCATAGTATGTCTCTATTTGAGCTATGAGAGGCCCACACATGTGTAGAGGTAAAACCAAGTAGTTGAGTCAGAGGACTTTGGAGCTCGTTGACTTCGTATGTTTCACTTTGAAACACCGCATTGAAGAACAAGCAGCCAAGAGCGCGCAAATTTGTCAATTTCTATTCTAGGTGGACACTGCGATACTGAAATATGGAAAAAGCAAACAATCAAGTGCGTAGATCAAAGCTAACACTGGCGTGGAAGGTACAAAACAGATGGGCGAAAAAAAGAAATGTTCCCTCGAACCGGAATCGAGCCGGTGACCTTTCGGTTATATGTATCCATTACAGCCGAACGTGATATCCAACTACACCATCGAGGGTTTAGATGTCGAATTTGACAATATGTTAAGTTATGAACTCTCATGATTTAGTCCTAACATTCTCGTAAGACGCTCCTGCCACCAGTCATAAATCAGTCTTCCAGTTATTTGACATCCCCCATGATATTCATGGATCTTAGTTTTGGCTATGTGGATACTGACATGTATCCTGTTTTATCATCCACGTAGCAGACCCTGGTGAATTGCAACGAGTAGGCTCTCGTCAAAAGTCTCGTTGGGCAAAGCTGAGCTTTGCTTTCCGTTTATAATTAGCACTCGACTTGCATTGGCCTGGATACTCCCGAGAGGTTTCTACTGAAGTTCCACTTTTTCCATCTGAAGCACAATGGTAATGAGGTAGTTGTACTCACTCCCTCTGTATATGTTAGGTCTCGTATAACCTTGTTCATCTCGATCTCGGCTCTCGCCGTAGTGGTACACGTTTACTATATATCGGTACACCTGACATAACCAATGAAACGAGAAATTTGGATTTAGGACAAACAAATGCAAGGATATATATGCGTAAAACAATCGACTCCGGAATTCAACTAAACACGCTATGGGGAGCACAACTGTGAGCAGATTCATTTACGGTCTCAAAGAATGGATGTTGCATCTCCCGGTCTACATGTCCCCAGATGCGGATGCAAAACTAAATTCTATCTAGTTCTTTTTGCCCCGTAGGAGCTCCCACCCGACACTGCCATTACGACCTTCTTTGGCGGTCATCTCTTCAACGGCTTTGACGAGGTCGTAGGTAATCTCCTCGGAAACCACGCTATCATGCTTGTAGCTAGGGTGTTTGGCAACAAATTCGCGGATCCAGCGCGCGCCGGTCCAGAGAGTGCCATCGGCGCGCTTTCGGATGAGGTCGAGGTAGCTGGCGAGGAAGCATCGTGTCTCGACGTCCACGTTGACGCTGTCAAGGTACGACTCCACAAGTGGAACAAGGCCCGGGAATAAGCCGTCAGGACAGCCATTGATAATATCCGAGATGCTCATCAGTTCGTACTCGGTCTCGACAGGGCCAAGGGGAGGAGAAGGTGGCGGGGTGTTGACGGCCGAAGAGGTGTTTGACGAGAAGGTACTGCCGTTGGCTGATTGCTGAGGAGTCTTGGGCACTCGTCGTGGGAACGGATCCTTACGGAAGTAGAACTTCTTGTCAAGAACTGCGTTGCGAGCATGGGCCGTCTCCATGTTCTCGGTGGTCAGGGGAATAGGGATGTAGAAGTTGAGGTCGAAGCTGAGAATTGCGCGGGTGATGAGCACAATGAAGATGCTGAACGCGGCATTTTCAAAGTCTGTGATTTGGATCTCCATGGGCCGGAATTCGACACGCCAGCCAATGTCGCTCCCAGAAGGCGGGGGCTTGAACCGCATATGCTGCCAATTGGTGGACTGGAGGTTCTCGAAATGATCTCCTTTCTCGAGGTCGAGTTCTTCCAAGTCTTCAGAGAAGATGACTAGCGGGTCGCGGATGAAGAGGTGTGCGAAGTGTGTGGCAAGTACGTCGTCCATGCCACCCTCAATTAATCGTTTCTTAATATCCTCATCGACAACCAGATCCGGATCAAGATACTCCTTCCGCAGCCGAGGATCTTGAGAGATATAAGTCGAGTTTGAAGCATACCGAGACTTGGGAATCCTCCACCGATCATTTTTAAGGGGCTACCACGATGTAAGTAAGCATGCATTAAGGATCACTTGACTCGACAAGACTCACGATTTCACCAAGTTCTTCGGGGGGTTCTATCATCCACAGCTCTGCTGATCTGATTCCATCGCACGTCGGTATCCACAAGAAATCCCTTGTAGATTGGCGTGGCGGCAGTGAGAGCCAAAAGAACCGGCCCCAGAGGACTCAATTGGTCATAAAGCTTCCTGCCTTCGGTCATATTCTTTGCCTGGAAAGTAATCTGCAAGCAACAACTGCCCATGCCAAAGGCCATGGCATCCATATAAACGTGATCGTCCTTAGCCGCACCGTTGCGAACATCGTCATCCTCGGGCCATATGTGAAGGTCGTAGTTCACAGAAGGATCCTTGAATGGCGAGGGAGTATTCACATCCTTAAACACGGGCACATTCAACTCCACCTTGCGACCTCTCCGAGACCGGATGTTCGCTGCCAATGTCGGGAATCGAATATGAGGATTGGCAATCTCATCAGGTACGAACTGCGAACGAAGCGCTGGTCCCGAAGGAGGGTAGTATGGCTGAATATAATCATCCTTTGTTCCCAACCGCGGGAATGTGGTTAGGGTCAAGGGAGACTCATTCGGCGCCATATGTGCCTTGGCAATTTCTCGTCTAAGAAAGCATCAGTATTGTGTAGCGGCCAAGACAAATCAAAATGAGCGATTGACCTCCACTTCATGTTGGACTCCACCTTCAATAGATCTTTAAAACCAATACCCCACGGGCTCCCCGGTGTGGCCTCGAGCATAAAACGCCCGAACTCGGGGTGGAAGTGCGGAGGTTCCTCTCTCCTCGCTAATAGAAGTCAGAAACTGGCAAGCATACTTGTCGGAAAGCCCAACTTACTGCTCCCCATTGTCACCATTCTTGCTGCCTCCCGACTTCCACAGGGCCTCGTCCCGCGCAAGGGACTTGAGAATATCGGCTTGGGCCAGAGATAACCGTGATTTCTTGGCTGTGTCATCGAACGCTACCACAAGATATTCGACCTACACGCATGATGAAGTGTGAGCTTGAGGTATCTCTGGCGGCGAGTAGTTCCACATACCTCATCACCCCAGAGCAGAGCATCTCTTTCCTTGCCTCTGGCTCGTCGCCAATTTGCCAGTAGTTGCTGCGCCGCTGTCAATTGTATGCCCCACCGATGTGCTCTTGAGGCGATCCGCAACGGTGCCCCTCCATGCACATACCTCAATGCCCCACTGGCGAACCTGGTCGGCCTTCTTCTTGGCCTCGGGCCATTCCAAGGCAGTTCCAAGGGCCCTGAATAACAAGATTAGTACTTTGAATGGGCTAACCCGTGAACAGAAGGAAGTACACACAGAAGACCCATTGTGCTTGTGCTTGAGCCGTGCCGACCAACTCCGCAATGTGCTCCGAGGGAGGTAGATGGGGCGGGGTTGTCGAGAGGACCAACTGCAAATCGCGGGGCAGAGAGAGTTATGAGCCAAAGGACCAAGTGTTAAACAGAAGAAAGTGCGCGCCCGGACATCTCGTTCCGCGTGATTCTCTTCAATTCTTGTCTGAAGTTTTCAGAGGCCGTAACACTGCGGGGCAGGCGATAGGGAAAAGTATCGGTTCCCACTCGATTTCTAAGCAAATCCGCAATCCCGCCCGAAGAGTTCGTTGCTTACTTTTACCTTGTTTTATACCACTACACGTCGAAACACCGGGATTCGGTTATATTTCCCCCGCGCCATGTAAACCTGGCTTGTTGCGATGATATTCGGCATATCTGTAGAGTCACGGGCGCATACCGTGCTCCAAACCCGATCCCTCCGTTGAACACGCCACATCTCTAGCAATGCGACAATGCGTCCCTGCACGATAGGTTATGATCTACGCATGCCGCCCATTCTATCGACACGAGTACACATTTCGCTACAGGGATCACGTCAGAATTGAATGCTGACACATCCATTGGTACCTACTTGAGCAGAGCAGCTCCAAAGCTCCGTTGTGTAATTGGTTGTACCTTTCACTCGGATGAAGGGTGAAGAGCCAAGATGATACACCGTCTGCAGGATCAGATTGATAGTCAGGAGTCAGCTGTCACGAGGTAAGAAGGCAACGAATATCCTAGCTTGTCCATGTCGGCGGAAAATGCAAAAAAATGAAAAGTAAAAGATCCCAACGCCAAAAGGCAGTCCATGAGCAGTCTCGATATATCGACTATGTACATAACCTGCTGCTGGCTCAGCAGTCCTGACTGCGCAAACACATACGCAAAGAGCAGCTTCAGTTGCTACGGGCACCATCCTTGGCAGCCCGAAGCTCGTCCATCTTAGCCACGCGCTTCTTAAACTCGTCGTACTGGCACTTCTCGTAGGAGTGTCTCTCATCCTGAATAGAACTTAAATTAGCTGGTATCAGCCAAGGGTCGCACCGATGGAGTGGTCTAAGACGCATCGAGTGACCGGATGATCGGGATATTCAATTGCGTACCTCGCACTTCCACGGAAGGTAGTACTCTGCTTGTCGGCACCGGTTCAAAGGGATCAAAAGGTGCGCGCACGAGTCTCTGTATTGCAGGGGGAGGCGGGCCTCGGACATTTCCTGGCGGGTTGCTAGACTAGGGTTTAGCTTCGTGTCACAGGCGTTGAGGGTATCCAATGGCTGGAAAGCTTACCAGTGGTCTCCCCGAGACCGACGGCATTCTTGACCGACTCGACAACAGTCATTCTGGCGGGAATTGAGGGGGGTAATGGCGCGGGGAAGAGAGGAGCGACGAGCAGAACTTCGAGGTTAGCGTTTCCGCCTACGTTTGATCGGATCGCACATGGCACGTGACCTGGCCCAAATGAGGACTAGCGTATCATAATCCACTTTACGCGGCATCGCGTCTCTCTGCGCGTCCCTGAGATGTCACCCAAGTTGCACCTCAAATTGTGTCCCTTCTATTTCAGTCGTGCAATGTATCAGGCATTGAAGCATTTGTCACTCAATTGACTTGTGAATCCAAGAGGGATTTACGGGCGCCAACGGCGTGTAACATCGCTGGTTCAAGTAGCCAGCGCCGAATCATCGACTCCCGGCGATATTCATCATGGCGGGAATGGAGAATATTTACTCGGCTACCTACAGCAGTGTATGTCTATCACCCTATTGTTCCATCATCTAGTGTCCCAAGGGGTCCGACTTTCAATTGTTGTCTCCAATTCGCGATGTTCTAATAGTGCCTTTCTAGGTTCCGGTGTACGAATTTAAGATTGATGGTGATAGTGTGATGCGACGGAGAGGCGATGACTGGGTCAATGCAACACACATTCTGAAGGCAGCCGGTTTTGATAAGCCTGCCAGAACTCGTATTCTCGAACGAGAGGTGCAGAAGGGGGTGCATGAAAAAGTGCAAGGAGGTTACGGCAAATATCAGGGTATGAAGCTCGAAGATGACGGTGGATGAAGTGAAAATTTGCTCACAGCCATGATTCTCAGGAACATGGATTCCTTTACCAGAGGGCCGGATGCTTGCGGAGCGCAACAGCATCTTCCACAAGCTAGCTCCCATCTTCGAATACGTTGCTGGAGATCGCAGCCCCCCGCCAGCCCCGAAACACTCGTCGGCTGCTTCGAAGCCGAGGGCTCCACGCAAATCTACTAATCGTTCTGCTGCGACAGAAATATTCAATGTGGTTCAACCGCAGCGAAGTATGGGCCCCCCGGCCACTCTTTCCGCACGAGCAGTACGAAATGACTGCGGGATTTGATGACAACGAATCCCTCGAACAAGCGACGATCGAGTCGTCGTCCATGGTTGCTGATGAAGATATGCTGCAGATGTCTCAGCACGGAGGACGTAAGCGCAAACGTGGTATGAATGAGGCAAACGTTATGTCTATCAGTGAGCAGGAGCACATCATATATGGTGATCAGCTTCTAGACTATTTCATGACTGTGGGCGATGCTCCACAGGCTACACGCATTCAACCTCCAGAGCCCCCGGCCCATTTTCAAATTGACCGACCCATCGATGATTCTGGGAACACGGCCTTGCATTGGGCATGTGCGATGGGTGACTTGGACATTGTTCAGAACCTCCTTCGTAGGGGCGCCAATGTGAAGGCACTGTCAGTCCACGAAGAGACTCCGCTTGTTCGAGCTGTTCTGTTCACCAACAACTACGAGAAGCGAACTTTCCCTGCTCTGTTGGATGTTCTGCTGGACACCATTTCTTTCCGAGATTGGTTTGGGGCGACTCTGTTCCATCATATTGCCGAAACTACTCGCAGCAAAGGAAAGTGGAAGAGTTCCAAGTACTACTGCGAGGTTCTTTTGGACAAATTGTGCAAGACATGTTCTCAGGAGGAGATGGATCTTTTGCTTTCCTGTCAAGATGACAATGGCGACACTGCGGCTCTGGTGGCTGCTCGCAACGGTGCATTCCGTCTAGTACACATGTTGCTCAATCATTGCCCTCGGGCTGGCGACCTGATGAACAAGAAAGGGGAGACCGCCAACAGCATGCTTCAACGCTCTCACAATATCGACCAAGATATCCCGCCGGCCCCGTCGTCTGTCACCATGGCCAACGACCATCTGGATGGTGCAGGCGGCGATCTCATACCGGGTCGTCAGTCTATGGCCCCGCCAGTAGATTCTGCTGCAACGTCCGATCTACTGTCAAAGATTGGCTCCATCATGGCCGAGGCCAACAAGAAGCTTGCGGCAACTTATGGTAACTCCAAATTAGAACAGCAAGATTCAAACGATATTGCCAATCCCGAAGCACTGTTCGAACAGCTTGAATTGGATCGTCAGAAGATCCAGAAGCAAGTCTCAGTCCTCGCCGCCAAAGAGGCAGAGTGTGAGCCTAGTGAAAGCCAAATGGGGCGATATGAGAAGCTGCGGGCCAGCTACGAGTCTCTACTCGAGCAAACACACCAACGTGCTCTTTCCCCTCAACTGGCTGCTTCAGGCCCAGTCTCCTCCACCTCGGATGCGTCCGCAATTGGACCAGAGGAGCTCCTACATCGCTATCAACTCGCACGCGAGCTGTGTGCTGCCCAGAAGACGCGCCGCGACACGGTGAGAGCTCTGGCTCAGCAAACAGCCGACGCAGGTGTGAGTACGAAGTTCGACGTGCACCGCAAACTCGTGGCTCTAGCTACGGGTTTGAAGGAAGAAGAGCTTGACCCAATGGCGGCCGAGCTGGCAGAGACCCTCGAATTCGACCGAATGAACGGTAAGGGTGCGTCTCCGGACCCAGAGCGACAGCTACAGAATGAAGCACATACCCTCCCCTCAGGTACCGGTGTGCCCGTGGATATCTGTATGTCGGCGGCGCCCGTCCCCGACAAGTAGATATCCAGGGGCCCCAGGGACTCTCACCTGATGCTGTATCTCTAACGACTTTCATTCTGCTCTGCTTCTCCATCTGGCACGCCTCTTTTTGCAGTGTTTGACCAGCAGATACCCTTATTGAGTTCATTAATTTGTGCATTATCTGTCTTACTTTTGTTTCGCACTCGAACCGAGGGAACTTGTGCAAGTCCTGGGATGGCTGTACAGGCTCAGAGGGCCATTGTCCCCTTTTCAACGGGGCATCTGTATCAGCATGTACATACGGCAATGAATCCAAGCTTTCAGAAGTCTCGGCGGCCCAGAGGGGGGTCTAGTCTAAGCGATTTGACGTCAATAATCTATTCTGAATGCCAGTAAATCGAAGCGCGGTGATTGTGCAAGCCTCCGAGTAACGCGCGCGACACGATTTGACTGACACGCAGGATCAGCTGCACCCATCGTAGATCCCAATCACGCTGAACTACAATGGTTGTGCTCTGCCACGAACACCGATCTGACCGATGGTCACGCTCCCTCATTGATGACATGCGGATCCCCAGTGTGTTTCCGAGTATGCCTTGTAGAGCCTCAGCGAGAAAGTGGTCATTGGCTGTACCTGCGCTCTGGGCAGCGGCTCTAGGGGCGATGTGAGACGCCGATGTGAGGACGATGGCGACGATGGCAGCCACGTTGGGGCGGCGCTAGCGGCCCCCAACCAATTGAATGGACGGAGATGTGACGAGCCCAGAACCCTTGTCACATAGGGCGCTTGATTGGATGGTGACGGGCACTCAGCTCACTCGAAGTCTCTTGTTTTGATCAATTTAGCGCAGGGCTTTGCCACAGTCCGAGCTCCCTTAGCTTTGAAGTTTTGAAAGAAATAGGCAGAATAAAGGAATCGACGAGACGACAAAGAGAAGGGCAAAGCCATTGTCCAAACCCATGACCTGCACTAGTCCGGAACAAGAATAGTGTTGTTCCTGGATGCCTGGTTGATAAGGCACCAATTGATTCCCCACACCATTCTCTCATCCCAAACTCTCGCTCTCTCTCTTTCACACCTTCATCCTTTTTCTTCCCTCCTCTAATCTTCACTTCTTTCTTTTATTTCCTTTCCCGTCTGCATTCTTTTATTCGCAGCTCTCACCGTTTGGGAAAAGACTAAATTTAAAAAAATTCCGCTCTTGCAAATAGTTCTCCGATTCGTTCCGCCCCTGAAGACCTCGCGTCTAGCCCCGAGTCTCCAACCTTCGATTCCTCGTGCCTCAGGTACGGCCTATTCACGCTCGCGACTGGATCTGATCTCGACGTTCCATCGCTTCGTTTCGTTCTGGCTCGTTTGTGACGTGCTCTTGCCCGCGTTGCTGCTCTCGCCGAGTCTTCACCCTCGCGTCAACTCTTTTTTCTCTCTTTTTCTTCGTCTGGGACGTGCAGAGCATCTCCCACCATCGCCCGCCTTCGTCTAGTCTTCTAGAGAAACCCCCTTTCTATATTTCCATAATTCCCGTTCGGGTGCTTTTCACCTTCCTATCGCCTGTTTTTTTCACCCCAATCGCACCCTCGGCTACTGTTACCGAATCACTTCCGAAAAATCAACTCTGCTGTACAGTTTGATAATATTGGCATCCTGCATCGGCATTCTCCATCACTGAGCCAGTCATTCGCTATCACTGCATATCTTCACCTGTGGTAAGCAAGCCCATCTGCCTAATCCCGGGATCTTATTCACTGACGGGTGCCTTAGAATTGGCGACTTCCGTCATCACAATCCACCCCCTCGAATAATATCTCTGATATTCGACTGTTCGACCGTTTTGCCATTAACCTCATAATCACTTAATCATTCGGGAATCAAAAGCTCGAAGCTTCGTGGTTGATCCCGAGCGCTTGCGGATCTGTAACGGAAACTGAATACGCAATCCCATCCGCTACAGCCTTTGCACATACCCACTTTCCGCCTATTCTTCGACGAATATGAGTATCGACGCTGGCGGTCTTGCTCAAATGACTTACAACAACAACTTCAATAATGGCACTTCCCTCGGGGTGCCGGGCTCCGGCTTCGCCTCGAGAGGAAAGGGCTCTCACATCAAACGCCTGAGTATGCCTCCTCAGGTGGCCACTATCGACGAATCGCAACAGTCCGCTTCGGTTTCGACCCCGCGCACCAGCCGCTCGCATCTCCTAGCTGGCCTACGAACCGCCCCTAGGTCCGCCACCATTCCCTCGCATCACCAGCAGCAAGCCGGTATGGACACTGGACGTTTCCATGGATCCAATCGAGGGATGGATCGGGTTCCTCAGACTGCTACGGGAGCTGGATTTCCGCAGCACCGGTACTCTTCGAACCATGGGATGAACACGCAGCAGCAGCAGAATCAAATTCGTCCGATGTACACGATGCCGGAGCAGGTGCTCGCTCCTCCCACGTTTGATGACTCGGGTATCGATGAGAACATGTACGCAGAACTTATGTCGACCAATCTCTTCCTGGCCGCACAGCAGCAGCGTCTGCAACAGCAACTGATCAGCGTCACCGCTGCCGCCCAGCAATTCCAGGGTCTCACCCTCGGAGGCATGGGAGGCATGTCGCTTCATCAGCAGCAGGCCATGCAACAGGCCATGCCCTCGCTGAACACAAACATCCCTGGCCTGGGATTATACCAGCAGCAGCTCCAGCAGGGTGTGCAACCGATTGTGCAGCCAGTTCCTAGCCAGCCCGGCTTGTACTGCGTCTACAATCCTCTTACCGGCCAGCAGAGCTACATCATGGACAATAGCACTCAGGAGGATCTTACACCTCAGCCATATGAACACCACTCGTCAACCCAGCAGGCGCCTCAGTTCCGTGCTGAGATCTCCCCTCCCGTCGAGTCGCATCCCTCTCAATTGTACTATTCGCAGTCAGCCTCTCCTCCTAGTGGAACACCTTCGCCGCCAGTCGAGTCTGCAAATGGTTTCCGCCGGAATCACAGGAAAAGCCCCTCATTCAACCCTACGCTGAAGACAAACATCGACACTACCAAGGCCAATGTCGGTAACGGCCCTCGTTCAGCGGCTCTGCCGCCTACGCCTGCCACTGGAACCTTTGCCCCCGGTCATTCCCGTGCTGGTGAGCACCCGATCCGTCAGCCCCGTGGACCTCCGTCCCTTGAGGATCTCGTGGCGAAGCCTACTTCCAAGTACGAGGGCAGCAAAAACTTCGCTACCCGCCAGCGACGCCGCGCCGTCCACAACTTGGTTCGTGCTGGAATTGAGCGTCGAGGCGACACTCGTAGCTACGGATACAACAGCAGTGGCGGTACCAACACACCAGCCAGCGAGAAGGAATTCACCTTCTCCGACGGTGATGACGCGACTGTTCGCAGTGGTAGCCTCTCCAGCAAGCCCAGCCTGGGTAGCCTCCGCGCTGCAGCTAATGGTGCTATTGGATCTGAACGCAAGGAGAAGACTGGTCGTGACCGGAATTCTCTTGACAGCCCTTACTCTAGTGCCACTCCAACCAGCGAGGATGGCTACTTTGGATCGAAGTTTACCGATGCTCACGTTGATCATGTTTCTTCGCCGACAGGCACCTCTTCACCCTCCGTGGCGTCGGTCGTTGCAGGCCAGGGGCAACAGCAGGCTCAAGCACCAGAGCGCCGCAAGACACCTATGCTTGTGTTGTCCAGCGCTGAAAAGCGCAAGACCCCTATCATGTAATGCCGAACATCATGTGACAGCGACGTATGACTTTATTCTTCCCAGGCGGACTTTTTTACTCGTTTCCTCGTTTTTTCCCCTTCTGTTGCCCAGCCTACATTTCTTACATAGGGGGGACGCTGTGGCCCCTTCCACTCCTTCGTTCACTCCTCCTATTCTGACCATTTGTCAGTGATACGTGCGTGCGTGTATGACGACCTGCATCAGTCTGCAATGAATCTTCTGATTCTTGATTGAACTATTTTCATAAATCTCTTCTTTTCCCTGGCGTCGTATCCACACCCTTCCTGGGCGTTGCTACGGTCGAACTCTTACTGGTCTTTTCAACTCGGGCTGCGATAGCTTTACTTCTGGAATGCCTGCTTCGGGCAAGGCCGCCGTCTCTCTTTTCGTGGTTCTCGGGTTTCTCGTGCATCCGGTTATGTACCAGCTTACCCTATGGCCGCTGCTCTTCAGGGGCCTTTGCAATAAATAGCTTCGCAGCTGATTCTCTGGTGCTGTGTAGTCTGTAATGAGTGCTGCTCTGTAGATCGTAGGTTCTATCCGCATGTCAATGTTATTGGTTGCGTCTGCTCCCAAATCCATCTGGGATGGCTTGACAAAGTTATCGACCTGCTGAGTCCTGATGCATCATCGATAAGGTATTATTTTACAGCTGAACAATTTTTGTGAAGGACATTACACTGTGCATCAAATGATGGAGTCAAAAACAAGCTACTATAGACTATGTTGGCTCGTAAAGAGCAAGCGTGTATACAGCAAAAGATCCAACGTTCGAGAATGAAGAACAGCAACATGATTAAACCGAATCAAACAAATTGTTACTCAAATGCAAATTCCGCTGAAACACCCACCGCAAATAATCATGCCGGAAACCTAAACTCGTGCCAGAGAAAAATCAAAATCAAAAGGAAACTTCGCAGAACGGGGGCCTCGATGATTTTCAGAATTTCGTGGACTCGTGTATTCGTGGCTTCTATGTATGTCCGGACGTGCGCCCGTGTGTCCGTGACTCGGTACAGACTTCTTCGGCGAAGGACGAAAGAAGTGACATAGACGATTTTCTAGACTCCCAGCACGGTATAAAGGAATAAGACAAGGGTGTCTCCGTTGAGGTCGAGGGTATAAATGATAGGGCGAGCCTGTGGTGGCTTGTGGGCTTGCTCGGGATGCGAAATGTTCAAGAGTCTCGTTATGGCCGAGACACTAGAAAACGGGTATAGGTGGAGAACGTGGACGTGAGTATAGAGATTGGATATCAAGTCTGAGAGAAACCCGAAGACCGGAGGGGTGCTAGAAGCTGAATAGACCACTTCGTTTCTTGCCCAATGGGTAGACGACTAGTGCAGCTAGGAACAGACCAACTGTAGTCCCGATGGCGACTTGGACCATGCCGTAGCCGATGTCGAAGACGACGCCGTAGCTCTGATTGCGTGCTTCGTCGGCTGAGAGATTCTTCGCTGCGTCGACAAAGCCCTGTGTTCCATTGGCTACGACTGCGTATGGGTTCCGAGTCATCTCCTCTGCTGACGTGATGCCTGAAATAAGAGATCCGCTAGCAGCCAGACCAGAGGGTACCAGGACAAATATTGCGGGAAGCATGGCTGCTGCTGCAAGTCCATGGCGGAGACGGCTGTAGCAGTTGCCCATGACTCCAATGACGAACGCGCCGAGGGCGTTCGAGACTTGTGTGTTAGAGTAGAATCGCTTAGAGCTGAAATAAGTGACGACGTAGCCGGCCAGAGAGATGACCAGCATAATGGGAATTTGTTTCCATTTGGCCTGGTTGACAATGGCGAGACACGCCGTGAAGATCAATACGAAGGGGATTCGCTGAAGGTATTCGTTTGTGATCGGGCTTGCGGGGCACGTATAGGCTGTTGAGGCTTCGGGGTCTAGCAGGCCATAAACAGCAGTGCCAATGGTGATGCCGAATCCAAGGAAGAGGGAGTAAATGATGGCGTACACCATGCGTACTGAGCCTGCCACAATGCTTCGTGACTGTAATTCCAGGCTAGCACAGAGAACGGTATAACCGGGCAGGATGAGAGCGATGGAAGATTGTGCCAAAGCAGAGAAGCAGAACAAAGACTCCCCTTGGAATCGAATACTTCCAAATGCCCGAGCCAAGAAGGAGGTCAGCACTGCAGCCGAGATCTCGAAGACATTCGAGTACAAGCTCGACTTGGGCGATAAAATCAGCTGCAGCACACCGAGTAAACAGCCCAGCAAAAAGGCAACGGGCATGTCCACTGGCCGAGCATTGAAGGCAAACGGTCCCACTGATGCGCTTGCACAGCCGTGGGCAAAGATGAGGAACAGAATATGATACTTGCTCCGCCTCTTCATCGTCTCATCCAATCGCTGGATGGCTTCTTCGACCCCGATCACGTCGTGAATCACTTCCTTGTAGATTTCGTGGACGTCGGCCAGCTTGCCCAAGTCGATTCCCTGACTGGATCGGACGACTTTGACTTCGGTCGTGTGCGTGGTGGCGTCGTCGAAGGAGATAATCATACAGCCTGGGATATATAGGAATTGGCCATCAATCTCCAGGACTCGTGCAGTCATTCGCATGTATTCTTCCAGACGATGAGTCGGAGCACCATATTTCATCAAGGCTCGGCAGAGCCTGATCAGATACCGCTGGCGTTGAAGGAGCTCAGCGATGTGAATGGTGATTCGTATTTCATCTTCAAGCTGGGGCTTTGGGTAACGACGTCCGCCTCCCTCAACAGCATTGCTGCTGCGAGACCGCTTGAGGATACCAACAGGAGAGATATTCTTGATCGAAGAGCCGGCAAGGGAAGTGCTGGATCGGCTAGATGATTTCTCATACCACTTTTTGGGGCGATTGGCCTTCCAGACCGAGTCGTCATCAGGGGAAGAACCACGTCTGCTGTAGTCGGTGGAGGCACTTCCCCGTCGGGATTCGCCATACTGGCCCTGGCCCGAATAGTATGCCTGACCGGACTGGTCGTATAGCTTGAGTATTGAAGAAAGAATTCCTCCGCGGTTATGTCTCGGCCGTTCGAGGGAGTCCCGATCTTCAGACGGGGTACCTCGGCCGGACAGTGAACCGGGAGAGGAAGGACGAAAACGAGTCAAAAAGTGAAGGTCGGGACGTGACATTTGGCGCAGAGTACTTTTGACTTCGTAGCTGTGCGGTGTAGATCTCCCGTCTATGAAGCCAGCTTCATCGTCGATCAGGGTAAGCTCGTCAAAGAGTTGATGCTTCTCAAAGTAACTGATCAAAGAAAGCTCATCCCCATCCTCAGAAAGAAATAGGGCCTCTGGAGGAGTGGATGCAGTCGATAGTGCAAGGCTGGAGCGGGGACTTTGCTTCGGAGATTTTCGAGAGAGAAGGGATGCAAGCCGCTGGGCCCGTTCCTGTGCATAGGTTATAGCACGCCCCTTGTCGTAGGGACTGGGACTGATTTCATAGTCTCCTGGCTCCGTCGAGGTGGTCTTGCTGTCGATCGTCAAGCCGGTGACATCGGCTGACGCGGTAGAGCTCCGCTGCTCTGCTGATCTCCCTCTTTGCGGATCTCCACTGCTCCAATCCTGGACACGAGGAATGTTGGCGGTGGGCAGAGGCCTTCGAGGGAGCAAAGAGTAGCCCCTACGGTCCTGTCGGGATTGGTCCGAGTGGCCACTTGGGGGCTCCTTGAGCTCAAGCTCGTTCACAGTGAACTTGACGCGATTGGTATTTTTGAGAATGCTTGCATTCCAATGCGCGCCCTGGGCTCCGCCACCCAGCGTGAGCTTCTGATACGCTTGCTGGGCCTGTGAGCCATCTCTCGACGCGTTCAACGGCGAGTTTTCGAATAATGGGAAGGGTTTGTTGGATCCCAGTCGATCAGTCGCCGGATGGCAAGATACTGGAAGGTGGAAGTAAGGCCCCGCCATGAGTTCTGCTTTCTTTCTTTTTTTCCTTCCCTATATTTCCTTCTGGTTTCTTATTGTTTTTTTGGGCACCTCCTGGTCTTTCATGCCACTACAATCTTGTCCAACACACTCTGCAATTCTGAATGTCAATCAATTCGAAGACCAATAGCAGAACAAATCGTATATCTCGAGCTCGAGCTTGAGTGGTCGACTGTAGCCTGGCAACAAGGTCAGCTATGTGAGGTCACGTCGCCAGCTCTCCTATCCAAAAGCTCTTGTGGAGCTCTATAGGCAAGGGCAAGCCTCCCAACACTCACTTCAACAAGGCAGCAAATGGAAGGTAGTCTTGGGCCACAAGGGTTGATGCGATCCCGTACACTGGAGGGCGCTTGTCACGGCAGGGAGAGGTATGAATAAGTCCTGCTGCCAAGAATGACGATTGTGTCACCAAGACATAATAAGAAATATTTGCATCGAGGTAAATCAAAATCGGGGACGGGAGTAGAAGGATTGCAAGACTTAGGGACAGACTGATATAGAAGATCTTTGGGTACCAAGACTGCGGGTGCATCTTCTATTTACGCGGCTAGAGACAGGCTAAAAACAGCTGCCGTTTAGCTGAGAATTACACGGACCACATGAGCCTGAATCTTCAAAGACTGCCTAGTTTGAGGGCATGCAGCCGTTGAGGGGAGGGGGGGGAAGATGGCTCTCCCGTGCCGGTTTCCTACACGCCCATCTGGGAAGGTTTTATGTCGCCACGATGATAAATCACCCGGGATTCGGTGCATGGTATGGGCTCGGTGTCCAGTCATAATCTTCAAAGTCAAAGAAATTAGTTCTCTAGTCTCCGCCAGGAGAGGCGTCGCGCCGAAGCTAAGACCCAGGACCCGTGGGTCTTGGACGGCACCAGGATCGACCGGCCTGTAGCTTATCGAGGAAGGGATCGAAGCTTTCCGGATCAGCAGTATGGCGCGATGGGACAGGAATTCAAAAATCCAATTCACCCCTAGTAGGTCAGGGAGGAAAGCCAAGGGGGAATTGAGTCCGAGCTGCATTGTCAAAGGAACCAGCAGACAGTTCCGGTTCCACGGAGGCCATGAGGTACCACAAGTCACCGTGAAGTGAACGACCCAGGTCAGAGTTTGGCATCCTTTGAAGAGCTGTTTATGAACAGGGCGGACTTCCTGCAAGGTAAGTGGAGTCTGGGATGATCCTCGACCTGCGACAGGATATAGCGACACAGTGCCAGATGATATTTGGTGTGGCGGTTGTGCTGGCTTTCCCTGACCAAACATCAATCATACTAGACATCTGGAATGATGCGACTTATTTGATGGATAGATAGGAAGACGTATCAGATTGCCAACCTGTCCAGATCAGCCTCCACCCCCCCCTTCTTTGGACATCAGGGGTTATGCAAGATGCCTCGTTCCTGAGACAGATCTACCGAGTGGACCTGTTAGGGGGTCAGTGGATAGCATACGTAACTCAGGACTCCGAATCGAGACGCCATCGGAAGGAATCTGACTCGGAGGCAAGTACCCTGTTCAAACATAGGAATCAATCTGTGCCTCTCTGCCCGGTACAACGCAGCAAGTCTGGCCTGTTTGCTCCATAGACAGCTCGGCGAGACCAAAGTCCGTAACGGACTCATGCACATGCCCTAGACGATGCTCGCATGATGTCAACGGGTGTCTCCTGAAAATGGCATTGCGCGTCATTGTACCACCCAGGTTGGCCCCTCGAGCGAGCAAAGTCGAAGTTGGGATCTGCTTGCGATGAGATTTGAAGCTTCCCGTGGCCCTGGATCCCCCTCTAATCGGTCTGACCCGGGCCAGAACCTTGGATGTTGCTCGGCTCCTGCTTATGCCTATCCTAAGGTCCGAGCCGTCATAGTTTTCGGTATCACTGCAGATTTGACGCCATTCGCAAGCCTAGATGAGTAGATTTGTGCGAGAACTAAATTGCACCTCTCCACCTCGGTGGCCTCGTTGCGGCGATGCGACCGCAACGTCCTCTGTATCACAGTTCGCTCCCTCCTTCGGGGTCGCACAGCTCCTCCTTCCACGGCTCGCCTGGATTTACCGAGGATGGCGGTCCTACCTGAACGCAGGGACCAATTCTGACTTTCTTCGTGCTGGTATGGTCTTTCCGTCACAGTGACACGCATCTTCTTACCTGTAAGGCCGCGTAAGAAAGAGTATTGAGGCCCAGGCTGGGGATGTCCTGAAGAAAATAGACCCATGCATTGGTAAGTCTTCTTCATTGGCTGCCAGTGGCTGCAAAATCAGAATGGTGGTGGGTTGCAGTTAGCAATGCGCAGTGAATAGGCCTTATATCCGACTAGGCCGAGGTTGAGATGAAGTTTACACGTCTCGGTCCCGACGATCTAATGAATCAATCTAGAGTGCGAATCTCGCATCCTGGCTCGTGGTTCCTCTTGGGTACGGTATGTCCCACTCGGTGGAGCATACACGACTATCGGACATGCCTGAGATATGGCACGTTTTGATCCACAGTTTATGCATGGGACTTTGAACTAGTGCCCCGCCTGATTGATCTTCTCACTCCTCTGGACCCGCCAACGCATCAGCTCACTTGCATTCCGATGAGATTGACCGGCTGAGACATACTGTTGATGTCTTTCCGATCCACCCATACTTTCACATATCTTACAACGCCTGGGAGATAACTCTCTGTCAGAAAATCATTCATCACCTAATAATGAAATGACGCCAATGCGGGCCGCAATAAAGTGCACCGGGATCTTCTTATGAGTGTCTCCATCCTATCCTTCATTCTCGGGCTGCAGTCTGAGCCACCTCCCAGTGATATCGGGACCTCGTGCTAGCCTATAGCTTCAATTTCACTGACCAGATAGCTAGCACGAGAGTTTTGCAGCAACACTATATGGCATGCATACCATTTCGTATATATAATCTAGCTCGCGAGGCAACAAGCTGAGAAGACGAATGACAAGACATTCTCCGAACCCTTGAAATAAATTCAAATAATGCATCCAATACCATTCCCTCGGTAAGGTGTCCAGCTAGTCACCGACCAGGATAAGTCCCGGGAAAAGAGTCCTTCCTAACACGGACACGAAGACCGGAAGACCAGCCTAGCCATGACCAACCAATTCACGTTCCAAGATCTCGCGTTGTGCATCTGTCGTTCAACCTGATTCCATCCGTAGCTTTTGCGAACCGTCCTCGCGGGTCCATTGATCTAGCCATGCTGCTGCATGCGATCGCGTCCAGAGGGAGATGGTGCATAGGCCAGATTGAATATTCCACGTGGAATATATTGTAGGACGCGACATCGTTATATGCGGCTATTGGACGATATTTCCGATAAACTTACTTTACCCATCTTGATAGGATATATGTCATCCTGTGTCTTCTATCTGCTGCCGTCTTGCTTTGTCAAAATATGGATGTTGTCATGCAGATGCAGCCGCAGCCGCAGCCGCAGCTGCAGCTGCAAGGGATATCTAGATATCCATCCATGGATGAGACATCTGGACCAATAGAGCTTTGTTTGAAACACTGCTTGCAGCAGGCTCCGAAGCGCAAGGGGACGTTAATATCTTTGGAAGGGTTGATCATTTTGTCCAAGTCTAAGTCTTCGAGGAACATCTGGAGATGGTAGAAGTGGAGACCTTGGGGAAGTGTATAGTTGCTGATGTGTCCCAGGCAAAATGGGAATACGCAGTCAGTAATATGCCCCTTGTAAGTCGTGTGATTATGCCTTTATACCCAAGAGCATATGCTGCTATCTCGAAAGAATGAATCATTCCGGCGAATGGCTAAGTGTGATCGAGAAAAATTCCCTGAGCCTTGCGGTGTCGCTATGCCCGCTCCTCCCGATGTACGAGCCAGCGCTGGCCCAAGGTTGCAAAAGTACGCGTCGACGCAGCATCCACAACATTAACGTAACTTTCAAGATTACCAGAACTGTATGTATAAAACTGTAGGAGGGATAGAAGGGCTCACGAATTTGGAAACTGTCTGCTTATTTCGCCACCACTTATCTAGGTTCTGTCTAGTTGTGGAAACCAACGGAGACCGGTACCTTGGTAGTCCTAGATTGGCCCTAGGACGGCGATGTATCTTCAAGTGTCCATTCAATGCTAGTAGAATTGCTAATAGCCCGCTTTCCAGGGCAATGCCGACCCAAAAGAAAACAAATCCAGATCCAGTCCCCCGCGCGGTATATTAAACATCACACAACACCTGAAACTCCAAAGCTTGCGAAAAGATTGCAATGCATTCCCATCCCGACCCTCGTTGCGCCATACCACCCACCCGAACAGGTGAGTTCGTCAAGATCATCGTCAAAAAGTCAATCCGTGGCCGCCCCTAGCGCTAATTCCAGAAGAAAATGGTAAACGGGGAGAATATAAGACTCGCTGAAAAAGGTAAGAGAATTGGAATATTTGCAGATCACCGTCTTTCGATTCGACTGAGTGCCCCTAGGATGAGGCCGATGTCCCGAGGCCGCTCGCCTCGCTGAGAAGGTGGCTGCCGTTCGTCGTCATCGCCTTCAATTGCGAGGCGTTGCTGGGTGTTGAATGCGTCACGCTCTTCGAGACGCTGTGCACATGTGCGCAGGATACGAGACGAGACTGCATCTGCGGTCGTCCTGTACATCTCGATATCATGAATGCCGGCCGCAAAGGTATCCAGTGTTGGCGCAAGACCAGTACTAATGCGGGAAAGACGGGCAGAGACGGCTGATGGAGACATAGGTGCTCGGGTCGTAGATGAAGACGCCTCTTCTGGTTGGGGTCGGGGGTTTTGTGGAGGGTTCAATGATGCGAGTATAGCCTGTTGTGCAGGGTCGAGGAGAGAGGGGTTGATCTGATCGGAAGCTTGCTTGGGATGTTGTTTTGATGTCGGTTGGTCGGATGAATCAGGGATCTTTGCACTGATGCGGCGCATAGGGGGTTTCATAGAAAGTGCATTGAGAGCCTGTCCCTCCTTTCGAAGCCTGTTGAATCAATTAGCCCTGGTTTTCCCTGTACAGCATAATGGATTGCCTACCTTTGAATCTGCTCTTCTAGATCCTTGATCTTCTCTGCATTTTGCACGTTCCTCGGATTCGGCTTTTTAACAACCACTGTTGGGGGATTCACATCTTCACGACTAAACCAGTTTGAGAGCTCCGAGTTCGTCGAGAAGTCCTTAAGTAACTCGTCTTGGATCCAACGGGCTATTGACTTGTCAGCTTTACTTCCTCTGCGCGGACACATATCGGAAGAAATTACCAGCTAACCGTGCACTCTGATCGTCAGAGTGAGGGCCAGAGCGCTTATCCCCTAGCGCACGTGTTGCACACCAGACCAGAAGCTGTCGCATCCTGCGTGGCTCAGGAAGACCCCCGTCGGCGATATGTTTATAGAAATCAGCCGTGCTGACCTCTCGATGAGGCAAGGCTGTTCAAATCTATTAGCTTTCATTTCTTAATGGATTCACGAGAAAGCTCCTACCGTTAGAAGCACCCGAATCGATCAAGTCACTGGCTCTCCGACCCCGCAAATCTAAGCTGCTTCGCCGCCGGCCCTTGCCCGCCTTATCCCCTCTCAGCTCCTTATTTCGCTGAATGACCGGAGTGTCAGCCAGGGGTAGAGCAATTTTGGTACCGGCAGGAGGTGGGTCAGGAGACTGAAAGCCGTTCTGTTCAGCATTTCTGGGTTTTGCAGGTCGCCCCCTTTTGCGCTGTTTCTTGGGCTGGTCCTCGTGTGGTTCACGTGTCTGTGATGGACCTGTCGCATTGTCTTGTTGAGGTTCTTGCTCGGTGTCTGCCGCGTTGACCGCTCCCCTCGTAATTTTTCTTGACGGGAGTTCGGTCGTTTGTCCCTTGACCGGCACGGTGCCTCCATTTGCTTTCTCCACGTTTCTCTTCTTCGGAGGTCGTCCCCTGCGTGGTGTTGACTTTGGAGGCGCATTTTCCACGTCTGAATGTGCAACTTCGGGAACGGCTTCGAGCGATGGCCGAGACTTCTTGGTTGGAACGATAGAGAATTGAAATCCGTCTGCGTCCTCCACATAATCTGTCGCCACACAAAGGGGGGTCAGTATTCGGTCCATGATCCCCACAGACTCCCCTGTCAGTATTATAGCACTTACCAGCTTTGCGTTTACCGTCATTCGTGATCTCCTCCAGGCCCTGTTTACTCGTGCTGTTCCGCGTAGTCCGTCGTGCCCTTTTGTCCCCGCCGGCTCCATCAGACGCGGGCGCGGGACGCGATTGCGCCTGAGAAGCCGCCATTCCTATCGTCCCCAGCGGTTCGCGGCGCTTTGTTTTGGTCAAGGTAGGCGCCAGGACCGCGATGCTCATGTCAAGAGCGGTTCACGTTGGGTCGTTGGTTGAGGTGGATGTTGGGTTGAAGGATCTCTGAAGACTGTGATCCCCGAAGACTTGAATTGCGCGTCTCTCGGATGAGAATTAAGAGCCAAGCCTCCTCCGATTAAAAGCTGTCGCGACGTAGTACAGCTTGTCGCGTGGGCGCAGGTCAGCACTTGACATCCGTTGTCCGGTTCAACGAGATGGATGCTCGGTTGGGATTGAGTCGGATACGTGAGAGGAACGGAGGGAGAGTCGAGTCGAATTTGCGCAAACGTCAGCAGCACAATGCCCGCAATGCGCAAGAAGTGTAGCTGCGGGCGGCAAGGGTAGAGGTTAAGGTGGGTTGGAGGGATTCGAGCACGCGGTTGTTTTGGTCGGCGTGGGGCGCTAGTCCGTTTTGGGCCGCCCCCTCTATAGTTGCATTTCATCTCGACAAAATACAACGAAGCAAGTGCCGGATTTCAGGCAATTTTACATCTACTGGATTCATAATGAATTGGGACAAACGACTTGAAATGCGATAGTTTTAACTGATTTCCAATAGAATGATCGTAATGTACCATGGCAAATATGCGCGGATGCTGCTAGATGATCGCTGTGTCCAAATCTACAAACGCCTGTTCTGCAAAACATTCATATGTCCAACGAAGGAATGGCAACCGATGCGGACGGGAGTTGAGCCCAGTCCAGTTGATGATGAACATAAATTAAGGGACGGCGCTGAAGGTGGCCCGACCGCTCTGAGGCGCCAGGCTACCTTCGATGCGCCGCTTGGCCTCTTGCATTTCTTCCTCAGTGACGTTCTCTGCCTTCTTCGGCATATCCGGCTCATGGGGAGACATGTTGGGACTATGGCCAACAGACATGCCTACTCGGATCTGTGATCAAAAGTAATTAGCACCAATAAATGGGAAACGCATGTCATTCTCTCTTACCAAGGTCTCCAAGGGACCTTTGGAGTTATCCACAAGGTCTTTGTCAAAATTGATCACTCCCTCCTCAAACAAGACAAGGAGTGTACTGCCACCAAACTTAAAGTACCCAAGCTCTTCCGCTCGGCTGACCTTTTCGCCCGCCTTGCGAGTGATCACCGTGCTACCAACCATCATGGCTCCCACACAGACGACCATGACGCGGCCATGCGCAACCGAGTCAATTGGAACCAAAACTCGTACATTTTCACCATAAACGTCCAGTGCAGAGCGGATAGCCATCGGATTCACTGTATAATACTCGCCCTCAATGGTCTTGGGCTCTCCCATGACTCCGTCCACAGGAACGTGGAATCGGTGGTAATCCTGAGGAGCTAGGCGGAATACACCGAGTGCGCCGTTGCGGTACCGATCCGCGTCCTCAGGATAGGCATCGCCTAGCAATCTTTCGACTGAGAATTCTCGGCCCTTCACCCAGATGCTGGTCGCTTCATCCATTCGGTCGAAGACCACGGAGCGGCAGTCGGCAGGGGACACAACTATTCTAGGTTCATTAGGAGCAGAGCATGGGCGAGCACCCGGTTTCAATGCGCGGTAGAAGAACTCGTTGAAGTTGCGGAACTCCTCTATAGGCAGGAGGACCTCTGACATGTCCAATTGATGGAAATTGATGAAGTCCCGGATCTGACTGGTCGACGCCGGATCGTCGTATTTCCGACCTTGTTTGATACTGAGGGAGCGCAGAACACGGCGAACTGAGAAGTCTCGTGTTAGATGACAAGCTTTCTTCGACAACATTGAATCGAAGTTACTTACTCCTCTTTTTCTCCATGTCCCTACTCTTGAGGCCCTTGTAGAGCAAGCGGATTCCGAGACGTACATAAACACTCATGCGCTCCTCGTTGATTTGGCCTGTGATCCGGTCCTGGACAAGAATATTGGCGGAGTTGGCCCCGAGCTTGTATCCGCCGTAGGAGATCTTGGTAATGACCTTAGAATACCATTTCCGCTGGGCTTGACTGGATGTCACAAAGCCGCCCATAACGAGATTGTCGACCTGGCGCCAGTCATGGCTGGCACAAGTGGCAATGTGAGTGATGATATCCGCATCTGATCGTTTTCCAAGGCGAGGCTGGTGACACAGGGGGCATTCCCGGATTTCTACAACATGTTCTTCTCCTCTTTCATCTCCGAGGTCATCGGGCCGTAGTTCGTCATCGTTCGAGCTGGGCTGTTCGTCGCTGGATACCGTTGGAACAGCTGTGTCGTGCGGGTCAGTATTTAATGGCAAGACGGTGCTGGAATCTAAAGCGAGCTCATCGCTGCTGCTGGATGGCTCCTCACTTTCTTGGCTTCCGACAGACGATGTAAGACCAGGTCTTCCGGGAAGGGGTGGTAAGACGGAATTCCGTTTTTGCAGGATCCGCAGGGTGTCTTCCAGACAGATGACAGCCTGATCAAAAGTCAAGTCGGCAGTGTCGCTGGGCTCGTTCTCAGCCCCGAATCGGTGGAAAAAGTTATCGATGGTCGACTCCTTTAAAGTGGATCCAAGGGTATCAAGCATCGTGGTCATCTCAACCTTATCAATGCGGCCGCTGTCATCCGCGTCATATTGCTTCAGCATCAGTCTCCAGAACTGCTGTCGGAGTGCGCTATATGGTAGATACTTTGCTCTCACGTGCAGCTCGGGGGAATGCTTGTCTTCCCATCTGTCTCGGTTCTTGAGGGTCAGGGGAATCAGGTAGGGCCGGAAGCCTTCCTCATCTGTCGGGGAGCAGGGTCGTTAGTGTCAATGGGGTGTGTTGCGGGAATTTGGAGAGTGGTGCTGCTATCCACATTCAAGCTCGGTTCCTCTGGAACAGATGTAGGAGGAGCCTTGGGAGGAATCGACAACATGGATTGGCTAGAGACCGAGCTTCCCGAGTTACCTGTCTTCAATGTAGGTCGGCCCATCTTGGAGAGACTCTTAGAAGATGGTGACGGGCTGACGGCGAACCCAGAAGTACTTTTGGGCAAGGGGCTTGGCTCGTCAGTCTCAACAAAATGATACAAACCAGACTCAGGATCTGCCTCTGGGGCCGACTGGATGAGTTTCTGCAGAGGGAAATTGGCAGAGGCGACAAAGTCATTGCCTGAGAACTTGTCTCGATCCATCACGGTAAAACTGATGGTGTATGTCTGTTCATGTTTCATAACTTGGAAAACCATCTTTTCGTTGTAGATAGGGTTCAGGTTGTGGCGCACAACGGGTGTTCTGAGCGTCTTTCTCCCCAGAGATGTGACGACGAAGGGGTCCATGTCAAATGACGTTCGCGTTACTGAGTATTCAAGTCAACCACCAGTGCTCAGTATCGATGGAGAATCCACTTACCATTCCGTTCCGGAGGAAGGTCAGTCACCCGTATTATTTCTATAAATACAATACCTTGAACGCCACTTCCAGAGCCCGAGAATTGATACGCCCTGGCAGCCAAGGAATTGCGTCTCAAACGTGCCAAGCGGAGGCGCCGTCGGCGCTTCTCAACAATCTCCGGCTTCGTTAAATCATCCGTCTCATCGGAAGTCTCCTGTTCGTCCAAATCGTCCAGGTCCTCGGTAGTCGGAATCTGGTCAAGCTGATCATCCTCCTCGCCAGTACACACCAGGCCTCTAAATTTGCGATATGTGTCCGAGGGTGCTGCAGTAGGATTCGCAGAGTCGACGAGCGAAAATTGCAAGAGAATTTCTCCCGAGACATCGCTGTCCTTCTTCTTCTTCTTTCGATTCGAGCGTTGCGATAGTCGTTTCGATTTGAGGGTGTACCATTTGGGCTTCGTCCAGTTAGCCATTTTCAAGTTCATTGCTTCCCAGCCGGGGTGTAATCTTTCCACTGACCTCTTGGCTAATTTGCCCCTCCTCAAAAATGTCCTCCAATGCGATGTCGAACTCGCCCAGATAGTCCTTGCCAAACCGGTCATGATCCCAGCAGATACATTCCAACAGGGGCACCCCCACCACGGGCATCTCGAACGACACGTTCCATTCCGGGTTAAGGGTCTTCGTTATCGTTGGTGTTGATTGCCTCGCGTCTCCTAATGTCACCACTAGATACTGTTCCCGCACATCAGCACGTCGGATACTCCGGGAAAGTCCTTGATGGTGATGGCTTACCGGATCACTTGTCCCACCTCGATCTTTGGCCGCAAGATTTCGTCCCTACGCGAATCGCGACGCTCCAATTAGCTGGTGTTTGAATGGCGCGGGGCCGGAGCGTTAGCTCGCTTACCTTAATCACGGACACTTTGATGAGGAGAGGCTTGCTTTCCACGGAGCGCATCGGACTCGTACTTCTGCTCTGTCCAGGCGTCGAGCTCGAGCTTCTAACTGATAAGTGCGAGCTGAGCCTCTGTGGCAGCGGTAAGCGGACCATGGCGGATGGGTAGGCAGCAGCGGAAGTGCCGAAGAGTCGCGGGAGACGCAGCAGAAAAGAGGCTGAGAGGGAGACAGGATCAATCGGGTGTTCTGGCCCTGTTCAAACAATCCCTGGAAGATGTGGCTTGAGTCCCAGTTGAGCGATCTGCAATCTGCTCGGGTCGATCCCAGCACGAAGCCAAGACAACTGTCACCCAGGTACTAAACAAAGCTAAACACTTGCGGTCGGATCGAATTGGAAGGCAATTGAGAGGATTTAGGATATCAGGGGATGGAAAAGGCCGAATTTACCAAGAAAGGCTCGAGAGCGACCGAGCGAAGGGGAAAGAAGTGGGTGCAAGAAACAATAGTAATTGATGTTCTCCCACACAACGTCAAGTTGAGGGCCGATCCACTTCCCCACTCGACTGCCTTGTTGTGCACCGCCATTCCGTGGGTCCGAGGTGTTCATTTCCGTCCGGGTTTTATCTGGATTCTCCGTGTCTATAACAATCCGTAGGCAATATGCTATATCAATCTATCGCGTCAAGCGTCGAAGCATTGTCGAGGGATCCACTCGTCACGAAATGTGCTGCCACGACTACCCCGCATCCTCAACGCTTGCATGGTCTACGGTTGGAATCGGAATTGATTAATTGCTGATATGCGATCTACCAAGACTTGGGACAGCCTTGTCTAATCACTCTAGTCCTGGCGTCGATCCACGCGGCCCCATACCTCGTCTGCATTGGCCTTGCCCTTAGTTTCCGGCACCCACCGGTAGATGAAGCAGCCTAGAATCCCCGCCATGATTGCGAAAATCCAGTAGACCTTTCCATGCCCCCCGAGAGAGTCGTTGAGCACGGGGAAGAACTGGGCCACGATAAAGGTCGCCGTCCAGTTGGCCGCCAGTGCGCAGCTTTGCGCTGTACCAACCGCCTCAGGTCCCACAAGCTCGGACGCCAGAATAAAAGGAACGGGGCCAAGTCCCACAGCAAAACAAGCCACGAACATGAGTGCCGCGATTGCGGATGCGATCTTCTGATCGAATTGCATCCCTAGGGCCAGAAGAATGGAGCTGCAGCCCATGCCCCCAATACTGAGCAGTAAGCAGGTCTTTCGACCGATACGATCGGGCAAAGGCGAACATGCCAGTGTAATGACAAGATTAATCGCCGAGATGCCCACGGTAAGTAGTGCCGCAGTAGTTGGTAAAATACTCTGCAGCAGGGAAACGCTATACATAATTATGCTGTTGACCCCGGTAAATTGCTGGGCAATCATCACACCCACGACCGCGATGATAGCGGGCCGATAGTACGGATCCCGAATGGCCTGCATAAATGTGACGGACTGTTTGGGAGCCTGATTGCCTGTTGGAGCCAGCAGGGATTCTTCTTCGTCTGATGCAGGACCAGCGCCCGAGGTTCTCAAGCCTTCGATCTCCGGGCCGATGTCAGCATCTCGGCCACGGATCCGCTGCAATACCTTGCGGGCCTGGCTCATTTGATGATTCTCAATAAGCCATGCTGGGCTCTCAGGAACCATGAGCAGCCCTAGGAGCTCTAATGCTCCAATCACGCCAGCCACGGCAAGAATAATTCGCCATAGGCTGTCTCGACTCCAGAAGTACCCCAGTGTCTGAGTTAACAATATGCCCACGTTGGTCATGACTTGTGTAAAAGCACCGAACAAGCCACGTGATTCTGGAGGCGAGATCTCTGAGACATAGATAGGACCAACTACAATAGCTGCGCCCGATCCAACTCCCGAGAGAAACCTGCCGAGGGCCAGGAGCGGAAGGGCCGGTGCTAGGGTCTCAGCCACAGGCCCTAGAATGAAAAAGACTGTTGTTGCTTGCAGCGCCAAGCGGCGTCCATATTTCGTTGACACGGGTCCTGCCAGCAGAGCCCCAGCGAGTCCCCCAAGTGTATAGATTGAGGAGACCAGACCAAATTCTGAAGGTGTCATGGGGAGACATTGCGGTAGGCCATAAGAGGAAGATGGACGTATGGATTTCTTTTCACAAGTCACGACTGCCTGAGGGGCATTGAGCTCGGCCTATTCACGGGAGTTAGTGTGAGCTGGACCTGTAGGGACGCATTGCGTACCAGATGGTAACCAAATTGCAGAGGGCCTAAGGTCGTGACAAATACGAGATAGATCAAGTATGGCGTGACCCTGGATTGACTTGAGTCACTCGCCATGATGCCAGTTAATGGTCATTTGAAAGTAGATGGGAAGTGGGAGATTCAAGGGGGACTAAAGAAGGAGATGACGTTAGACACCGCCCCCCCCCCCTCTTCAAATATGTCACGGTGATAGCGATAAGCGCCCGAACTCAGCGGACCTGCGATAAAATCACCTGTGAAATTGCTTCATCTCTAGCCAATTTCCCCCCTCACTATCCCCAATTCCTCCACTCCTCTCATTCGCCTCCATCATATCCGGTCGCATTCCCTGCCACCCACTGACAAGCCACTGAAACTCCGCACTTACCTTCTCCAAAACAACTCCAAACGTGTGGAGAGCCCCCTTCCTCCCCCGAGATGCCGATGGACCGAACGACCCAATGAGCCTGACGAACCCGCCTTCCTCCGGTTCGATCTCTGCTCGAGCCAGAACCAATTTGAAGCGGAACCTGCAGTCCTTCGATGGTAAATACTTGATTTTTGGTTACTGTGTTGCTTGCTCTCTTTGCTAGCGTGACCTTATCTTCTCTTTTCACTATGTTTGGGAAAGGCTTTCCTCTTCTTAATAATGCTGGAAGCTTCTATCCTCGGGGTAATTTGTCCCCTTGACTCTGCGGTGGTTGGCCTGCATCTTTGGTTTTGCGATCTTCATCTGCATGGTTCTTATGATTCGCCTCAAATGACGCTTGTATCCTTTGATTGATGGTGGCTGGCAACACCGCGATCTGTCACAAGTGCTGACGCTCGAGACTGTTTTTAGAGATGCTTGAACCCCGAAGACCTGCAGGATATACTAGCAAAGTCCGAGTTCGAGACCGATATCACATTGTGGGTTTCATTAGCAGCGGTACCTACGGACGAGTATACAAAGCGATTGGCAAAAATGGCCACAAAGGCGAGTTTGCGATCAAGAAGTACGTCTTCCAATCATCCTACCGAGTATTGCCAGCTCTGACTCGTCACCAGGTTCAAGCCCGACAAGGAAGGCGAAACCATCCAGTATACCGGCCTGTCGCAGTCGGCGATTCGAGAGATGGCGCTCTGTACCGAGCTGTCGCATGCCAACGTTGTCCAGCTGGAGGAGATCATCCTAGAAGACAAATGTATCTTCATGGTATTCGAATACACGGAACACGACTTGCTCCAAATCATTCACCACCACACACAGCCCCAAAGACACGCCATACCCGCCAAGATGGTCCGGTCAATCTTATTTCAATTACTGAACGGGCTCCTTTATTTACACACAAATTGGGTCTTGCATCGTGATCTCAAGCCAGCCAATATCCTGGTCACCTCAAGCGGTGCCATTCGGATCGGTGATTTAGGTCTGGCGCGTCTCTTCTACAAACCCCTGAACTCTTTGTTCACTGGTGACAAAGTGGTTGTCACCATATGGTATCGAGCCCCGGAGCTTCTTCTCGGTAGCCGGCACTATACCCCTGCTGTTGATATGTGGGCCGTAGGATGCATTTTCGCAGAGCTCCTCTCTCTCCGACCCATTTTCAAGGGCGAGGAAGCTAAGATGGACAGCAAAAAGACAGTTCCTTTCCAACGCAATCAAATGATGAAGATTGTCGAGATTCTCGGACTTCCCCGCAAGGAGACCTGGCCAGGTCTTGTGTCTATGCCGGAATATACGCAATTGCAATCTCTGGTCCTCCACAGGCAGCCTGCTCACTTCCACCGAGGCCCAAATCTCGAAGGCTGGTATCAGAGCTGTTTAAAGAATGGCGGCTACTCGGCGAATTCCAGTGCTGGTACACCCGGTGCCGATGGGTTTGATCTGATATCTCGTATGCTGGAATATGATCCGACGAAGCGAATAACTGCGGAAGAAGCTCTGGAGCACCCCTACTTTTCAAACGGAGGATCTGTCAGTGCAAACTGCTTCGATGGCATCGAAAGCAAATACCCACATCGCCGGGTAACACAGGACGACAATGACATGCGCACCGGTAGTCTGCCCGGCACCAAGCGCAGTGGCCTACCAGATGACTCTTTGTTGAGGGCGGCGAAGCGACTCAAAGAATGATCTCCATCTGTTGTATAGACATATCCCATCTTTTGTTACTATTGGAAATGCATAGGCCAAGCTAGATCTTGTCTTCATAGCATTCTGCTTCTCTCTGGCTTTGGCGTTAACCAAGGGTATCGGTTCCCCCAGATACCTCGATGAATATGCATTTGGTTTTTTTTTCCGTGAATTCATTGCCCGTAGTATAATGATGCGCCTAACATTACAGCCAGCCCAATAGAGTCCGTCCCTTAGATCCCATCCGTTAGCACCTTATTTCCCATTTGCTTCGCTTTTAAGAGAAAAACATATCTCTCGCGATCTTCGCATTTCAAAAACCTAGAAGCATCGAGTAAGCCAACAGCAATATTTGCCATAGGAGGACCTATCACATACCGCTCTGCTCACGTCGGCTGTCACTGGCATCGCCGTCACCACCGCCGGCTCGTCCTCCCATCGTCTCGGCCTGACCAGCAGCGTCTTTGATACCCTGCTCATCACCGCGCAGTTTCTCAAAGTAACCCTTGATATCATCTGCGCTAACAGCCTGGCCACTTTCAGCAAATGGCTTGAGAAAATCCTTTACTTTGTCACGAAGATGATTGTAAATCATGGCACCCTCGATGGCACGCACACGGTCCACATTGCTTAGGGCTGCTTCGCCGCGTTCCAGAAGACTGCCGGTGCCGGTGCTTGCGGCGGCATTGTCCTCGCCATCGTCAGATAGAGGAGGTTCATAGGTGTCCTCTTCTTCACGAAGCTGCGGATACGGCGCAAGCTTAGGAAAGCATTCTGCACATCGGCAGAGATGATCGTAGAAGTCTTGTTCCACAAAGAGTGAGAATGATCCCAGCGGACCGGAGGTAGGAAGAGAAGCATGTTTGGGTTGCGGGGAGAGGGTCTTCGGTGTATCGGCATTGGGAGCTTCGGTTGAGTCTTCGGGTTTCGTGGATGGTTCTTCTTTGATAGGAGCCAATGTTGATGATTGCGACTCATCCTTGATGCGCTTTGTGGAGGGTTCTGGGGATATTTCGCCCTCGTCTGCCTTCCGTTTCTTTGAATTCTGGTCATCTGTCGTCTTCGCGGTACAGGAATCCTTCATTCCACCATGCTGGTACACGGGGGAAGAAACCCGGGAGTACCCGCGTACGGCTTCAGCCACGGATTGGAGTCCATGCACTTGAAGCAGATGAGCTGCCAGAAATCATCCTCGGCAGGGAACCCAGGAGGGAGGGGAGTTTCATCATCATCATCGTCTACTGGCTGGACGTGGTCTTTCACCACTGCGACATTGCCTTCGGAAGGCGTTTGCTTCTCACTCACTTTGCTCTTGTACCAGTCCCGGGGAAGGCCAATAAGACATTCCGGATGCCACCAGTCCTCACCACAGCCACCAGTCTCGACCGCCCCGAGACCGAGGCATTGGAACATTGTTCCTTTCTCTTGATGCGCATCATACTGTTCACCGCAACCACAGAACTGATTGCGGAAGTTGTGGTTGTACTTGTTACCAGGAGCCGCCTCTTGCGACTGGACGGGCTTTTGACCAGTCTTTGGATCCTCGCGCAAAGTACATGGGGATGGCAGGCGAGTAGTACCGCAGTCACAAACGAAATTTCGCTTATTGAACAGCTCTACTAGCTCGTGCTCACTGTGGCAGGATATTTGACAAGAATAACAAACGGCCGCAGGTGTGTAAGGATCTTCGGGGTTCGAGGGAGGAGGATTGCACGTTAGGCAGGCAAATAGATTCTGTCGTAATGGACCTAGAGCATACGTGCATGAATCAAAAGACTAATGAAATGTCAGTCTCGCGTGCGCTTTCTATTTATTTAGAAACCGCTCACATATGGCAGGACTTCGCGCGCATCAGCTTCAAGCCGAATCTGTGACTCGATAAACCTGTTCATCGTTAGATACGTGTCTTTCCATAGAAGCGTAGGAAGCGCGTACTCTTTTGCTGTCTGAGAGTTCTGAGAACCGAGGCTTTCACGTCGTGCGAGGTTGGAAGTCACATTGCCGTCCGTGGTATTTGAAGCATCCATTGCAGCTATCTTCAGATGGTAGCTATACGTGGAAGTGTGTCGAGATTGTGTCAGGACGAAGAAACGGGCCGTTGCTGCCATGCGGCAAGTCCAGTGTTTGGGCTGTTTGCAATGGTGTTTATTTGCAGCCAGAACGAAGTGCTACAGCGCGCGTCGTCTCCGAGGAGTGAATTCGAATCGAATGATGGACCGATTTTCGAATTCTCCTAATTCGACACTTCTATCACATCGCCGACAAATGCGCGCTTTTGGCGTCACTTCAGACTAGTGACACTAAACAGTCACATGACTTTAATTGAAACGCGGTCGGACGCGTTACGCGTTTTCAAACTTGTCCTTAGGCGCATTCGAGCGAGAAAATCAGCACATTCCCAACCCCCATTCTTTCTCTGTATTTCCCCATCTAGAATTGCTCAATCAGTCCCAAATTTGACGATTGAGCCACGCACTCACACACATCATGGAGTGAGTATTCCAAGTGTCAACATTGAGGGTTTTCAGCACGGCTAATGTATTGCAGTCCCCTCCGACCGAGTGACTCGGCCGCAAATCGCGGCCCGAGAGGCAACACTCGAAAGCGCGAAAGAGAGGAGGATATGTCTTCACCAGCGCCGTTGCCTCCTTCCAGTCGTATGTGGAATTCCTCATCCTGGCAGAATTTGCATGGGCACATACTGACAATGTGATCAGCGATGGCCCTAGCCTCATCCCCGCCTGCGCTGCCATTTGACGATGATGAAGATGATGATGAAGAGGCCGAGCTTGTTCCTGATATTGACGACGTGGATGAATTGGCCGAGGATGAGGACGGGATTGATCTGTTCGGCGATAACTTCGAGCGGGACTACCACGATGCCGCACAGGATCAGTACCAGAACGAGGCCTACATTGACGATGACGGAGACCATGATGAACTCGATGCTGCCGCTCGTCGGCAACTTGATGCTCGTCTGAACAAGAGAGATCGGGAACTTCAGCGCCGGCGCCGTATGCCCGCTGCTTTCCTGCAAGATGAAGATGATGTGGAGATGGATCTGTCTCGCCAACCTCGCCGCCGCCGCCATCACTACGACGAAGACCGTGAGGACATCGACATGGCAGATGAGGGTATGGAAGAATTGTCTCTCGAGGAATTGGCAGATGTCAAGGCTGCCAACATCACCGATTGGGTCACTCAGCCTCAGGTTCTCCGCTCCATTTATCGGGAATTCAAGGCTTTCCTCACCGAGTTCATCGACCCCAGTGGTCAGTCTGTATACGGAAACCGTATTAAGACCCTTGGTGAGGTTAACTCCGCCTCACTGGAGGTATCTTACGCCCATTTGAGCGAGACCAAAGCTGCTCTTTCTTACTTCCTCGCCAACGAGCCAACCGAAGTTCTGAAGGTCTTCGATCAAGTCGCCCTCGATGTGACCCTCTTCCATTACCCACAGTACCACGACATTCACAACGAGATCCACGTGCGCATCACAGATGTGCCTATCATCTACACCCTCCGGCAGCTGCGTCAGTCTCACTTGAACTGTTTGGTTCGTGTCAGCGGTGTTGTCACTCGTCGCACCGGTGTCTTCCCGCAATTGAAGTATGTGATGTTCCTCTGCCAAAAGTGTGGCATCACTTTGGGTCCCTTCCAGCAAGAGGCCAGCCAGGAGGTGAAGATTTCGTTTTGCCAGAACTGCCAGTCCCGTGGTCCCTTCACCGTCAATTCGGAGAAGACTGTCTACCGCAACTACCAGAAGTTGACTCTGCAGGAGTCTCCTGGGTCCGTTCCCGCTGGTCGTCTGCCTCGTCAGCGTGAGGTCGTCCTTCTGGCCGATCTCATTGATCTGGCGAAGCCGGGTGATGAGATCGAAATCACTGGCATTTATCGCAACAGCTATGACGCGCAGCTGAACAACAAGAACGGATTCCCCGTTTTCGCTACTATCATCGAGGCCAATCATGTCGTGAAGTCTCACGACCAGCTTGCTGGCTTCAACTTGACTGAAGAGGATGAGCGCGAGATTCGGGCTCTCTCTCGTGAGCCTGATATTGTGGATAGAATTGTCCGCTCCATGGCACCCAGTATTTATGGCCACTACGACGTCAAGACTGCCGTCGCGCTTTCGCTCTTCGGTGGTGTTAGCAAGCAGGCGCAAGGCAAGATGTCGATTCGTGGTGATATTAACGTTCTTCTTCTTGGTGACCCTGGTACTGCCAAGTCGCAGGTTCTCAAATACGTTGAGAAGACTGCTCACCGTGCCGTCTTCGCCACCGGTCAGGGTGCCAGTGCCGTCGGTTTGACGGCCAGTGTTCGCCGTGATCCCCTGACCAGCGAATGGACCCTGGAAGGTGGTGCGCTGGTGTTGGCCGATCGTGGTACCTGTCTTATTGATGAATTCGACAAAATGAACGACCAGGACCGCACATCCATTCACGAAGCCATGGAACAACAAACCATTTCTATCTCCAAGGCTGGTATCGTAACAACCCTGCAAGCTCGCTGTGCTGTCGTCGCTGCTGCCAATCCGACAGGTGGTCGCTACAACAGTACCAAACCCTTCTCCGAGAACGTCGAACTGACCGAGCCTATTTTGTCTCGATTCGACATTCTCTGCGTGGTGCGTGATCTGGTCGAGCCCACCGAGGATGAGCGTCTGGCCAACTTCGTGATCGAGTCTCACCACCGTGCCAACCCGCTCCGTCCTCTGCGAAATGAGAATGGTGATATGGTCGACAACGACGGTCAGCTCATTGATGCAGAAGGTTACCGTATCGACAGGGAGGGTCGTCGTATGCCCCCCTCTCAGGAGGAAATCTCCCGACGTGCGGCAGAGCAGAAGCAGGCCGAGGAAGAGAAGGAGGGTGAGATCCCTCAGGAGCTGCTACGGAAGTACATTCTCTACGCCCGCGAGCACTGCCACCCGAAGCTGTACCAGATCGACCAGGACAAGGTCGCCCGTCTTTTTGCAGACATGCGCCGCGAGTCGCTGGCCACTGGCGCCTATCCCATCACGGTATGTTTTTTTTCTTTGGTTAATCTTGATTGTCGCCCTTACTCATTTCATACTATCATAGGTTCGTCACTTGGAAGCCATTATGCGTATTGCGGAATCTTTCTGCAAGATGCGTCTGTCCGAGTACTGCTCTGCCCAGGACATTGACCGCGCGATCGCCGTGACTGTGGAGTCCTTCATTGGCAGCCAAAAGGTCAGCGCCAAGAAGGCGCTTTCCCGTGCATTTGCCAAGTATGTTATACTCTCCGTCCAGGGAGATACGTTCGTTTGCTGATATCTATCTTCCTTCCAGGTACACACTCTCCAGGCCTAAGCCGCAGTCCAAGCGCCGTGCTGGCGTTGCCCAACCCAACCTGCGAGTGCCCCGAAATGTATCTGCGGCGCGGTAAACATTTCGATGTCCAGGTTGCGGTTTATTCGATTAAAATACCACTTTGTTTGCATCTGGTGCACATGGCGTTGATTTTGATGCTACTGCAAGGGCCTCGCTAGTTAGGCCATGATTTAATGAATGAACATGATATCTCTCATATCTCTCAAACCCACGACATCCTCGAAGCTCCCCTTAGTCTAAGCATACTAGCATCATCGTAAATTGTTCTATTGACTCATCAAGCAAAAAGGCTCTGCGTCAACAAGCCAGCCTTCTCCAACGCCGCAATCGCGCAACCTCCTACGTAGTAATATTCAATCCGTGCCTACACCTTCATAGATCCAGCCATTTCCGGCGACGGAAAACAGGTTCGAAAACTAATTATAGAAGTATCAGTCGAACTTGTCGCGTGTTTATGTCTCGGCACTGGCCACGGCGCTTCCCAGAAGTTCCCCAACTATGATAGGACGCCGCTGGCGTGTAACCAATCTCCTTGCGAGGGTGAGAAAATTGTCAGCTCTTCTGCTCAATTGTGGAATTTGAGGTGGTGATAAAGCTCGCTGTGAAGGCCAGAGTGCATGTCACTTATTGTGTCGCCGCCGTGGTCGGTTGTCTTAATTCGTAGGCGGAGAGCTATCTCATAACGCTGGCAAGGGCTGTTGGGGGTTAAACCTCCCCAATTCGGAGTTGACGATGAAATTATCGAAATCATCCATTTGGTAGCCAGGATTGGGCGTTGGAGGGATGTTATGGCACTCCAAGTTGCACCTAGAATTTTGAGGCAAATAAGACGTAGCAGGACTCGATGCTAGGGAAACATGCCGCTATATATTTACTCGATGATCCATTACCAAGAATAGTCACATTGGCTATTTAATTTGAACTACTTAAAGTTGTCGCAGATCTAATCCTGGACAGCACACAGGCGCTGGATCAAAACAGCCTCAGACTCTTTGGTGACTCGTTGATGTCGGATGTGCTTTGCTTGCCTGAATGCCACAGTAAGATTGTGATCCAGAAGCTCGGCCTGTAGATTTTTGAGGTAAACGATGTACTTCATATTACTCAGCTTAGTTCAGTCGGAGGGACCACAGGTATCCCAATATTACAGCGAAGCATTTGAACGATTCAATGCGAATGAAATGTAGTTTGTTACCGTTTGTTACCGAACGCCATTATACCAAGGTCATGCTATGAGACACAAAAATGTGCTCAGATAATACATTCCTGGAAGCAAAGCGGCTGAGACGTACAAGGAGTTTCGCTGCAAACACGGTGGCACACCACGGCTTCGTGTTTTTTTGCCTCAGATGGAACAGGAGATAAAAATAAAAGAAGCAAAACAGTTTAGATCAATCAGACCGACTCCAGGGAATATCAACGCCATCTCGAGGCGCCAGAATGCTGACGGCGCGCATGTTGGGTATTACACAAAGAAAAATCATCAGTCTCCCAAGGGGAGATGGGGACGGAGGCAGGGTTGGACGGCGCCGGTGTTGAACAACTCGGAGATGCAAAGTTGATGCTATACCCAGCAGACACCTTAATCGCTAGTACGGCGTGCAGGGCGCTCCGGGCGCGGCTTGCGCAGACTCTTCATCCGATTCAAAAAACCACCACCGGGAGAACTGAGCTTGGAATCGTCGTAACGATCGTTGGTGGTTTTCCGCTCTAGACCAGTAGGCTGCTTGGGGCTACTGGACGAGCGCATCCGGCCACCTTCAGATTCCAAACGCGACTCTTGGATACGGGAACCCTTCTTGTCCCACTCCTCGTCATAGTCCTGGAAAAATGGGTTTTTCTCATTGCCTCGCGAGGAGGCGGAGTGGCTGGAGCCCATTGCGGGGGCTGCTGGGTAGGAATAGCCACCACCTTCACGAGCACTACTCTTGCCTCGTAGTCGCTGCGCCAAACTCTTCTTACGCTGAAGACCTCCACCCTGTGCAAGCTGTTGCTCGTTTTCACTCTGGCGACGCGCCATAGCGGCACGGCTGGCGGGTGCACCATCCAAGAAGGTGCTGGTACCTAGTCCGTGACTCTCGGCTCCATGAACGGGCTCCACGCGCTGGAGGGGATCGAAGCTGACCGTGCCACTTCGCTGCACCCCGGAACTGGCGAAGTCGTTGTAGCCCTCCTCCATTCTACCGTGGAATAAATTCAAGTCAATATTGGAGTTGTTCGGACCGGCACCGCCCAATGCCATGTTACTGGAGTTCTTGGGGAATGCCTGCATAGGAGCGATTTTTGAGCCTTTGCGGTTACGATGAGGGTTGCAAGCATCGAAGGGACCATCGTGGTGGAACACTGTGTTGGCGGTCAATATATAGATGACCTCAGATTGCGATATCAGGAAGACTTACTGCCAGTACCGTAGATGCTTGTCACATCCAACTTGTCAATGATGTCCAGTCGGCGGTCCTTGCGAGAGGATCGAGACTTGCCATCACGGTGACGGGCCTCGCGCTCGCGGCGTCGCTCGCGGCGACGCTTGTCGTCGTCATCATCAAACAGCTTTGAAGACCGGTCCATCACCGACGACTCGGAATTTCGGCGCGGTCGGCGAGAAGTGGCCTCACGAGGACCCGACTTGGGAGGGTCTGCGAAGATATCAAAAGGATCCTTTGATTTGGACTCCGCAGGGCGCCCAGACGAACGCTCTCTCGAAGTGCGAGTACGGTCGGAGCGGTCAGGACGATCAAGGCGATCTGTTCGTGCGGGGCGCATCTTCGAGGCATCTGGAGCTGGCCGGGCGCTATTCATAGTCTGAGCGGGAACGGGAGCGGGGGCGGGCTTCATTGAGAGATTCTCCTGCGACAAGTCAGTGGCCATGGAACCCCCAGATTCTCTGCAAAAAACATACGAAGAGCTCTCGAGTGTGGCTAGTCATATCCTGTTTCTCGACCGGGGAGAACAAGGCGGCACCTGTGGACATTCCAGGGGCTGATTGCGGTGAGAGCGCGTCGGTCTCGTCCAGGAAAGGATTGGTGGATCGGGGACGTTCTGGACGAGCACTGGTGGTCGATCCGTTGGCCGGCGAGAGAGCACGGTTTCTGAAAGGGTTGTTTGAGCCAAAGTTGGCTGCTGTGGGCGAATCTTGACTGCCTGCGATGGAATCTGGTCAATTTTGGATTCCCGATGTCGTGCAACGAGGCATAAGGGGGCGATTTAAAAAGCAAATAGAACCAAAGTCAGGGGGCCGCAGCACAACGCAACAAGCAACCGGGTTATCAAAGCAATCGCAGCAATCAGAGGTCGTTCTCGCGAGCATTACGCACCTGTCGGCGCCAGCGACACGCCGGGCGGGTACCCAAACCCTGGAGGGGCATTCATCCTGAGATGAAACGGAGGCAAGTGGAGGAGGGTGATTTGTCGGAAGATGCGTTAGGGTGTCGCACGAGGAGGAGTTGAAACAGGAAGGGAACAAGAAAATAAAGAGAGAAGAGAGCGGAGGAAGATGAATGGGGGCAAAAAGAGACACGGGATCAACGGGGGGAAGTTGAGTACGTAAAGGTGCTCTCCCACTTTATTCTCTCCTCACTCCTCTTCTCGACTCTTTCCTTGTCACTTCTCCCCTACCTTCAACATCCCTGTGAAAACCTTACACACTCTTCTGGTACCGGATTGTCCAGGATCTTGATTTCTATCTAGACTACTGTGGTGACTGACTTGCAGACCACACCTCCCCAGACCCCCCCCAAATCCAGGGGCGGCAACCCTCGCGATCGACACGTCTCCACACTGTGGCGTGGACTTCCGAATTTCCCCTGTCACACTCATTTAACGCTACCCTGAGATGGACGATGGTCCTGATTGTTTTCTGGGAGGATTCCTTCATCCAGCCATTCGGAATGACGTTCGCATTCCTTATGCCTGTGTTGTCTCATCTCTGATGTCATCTCTTGGTAGGAATGTGGATTCATCTCACGCGAGGTACCGGCACCTGTGCCTCTCGCCTCGTATTGCGCGATCTCGCACGGTCCTGAGATATCTCATTGATGACGGGACGTTCAGACGCTCACGCCCTGACCCTCGGTTATGCCCGAGAAACTACCGTACCCGCTTGAGTAGAAGACCCCCTTCGTAGCATCTGACATGTATAGACGCCTGGGTTCAATAGCGCCGGCTGTTGGCAGCGAGATTGATGACCGCATCGCCCAAGGATTCATTTGCGCTTTGTTTGCCAATTCTCACATGGTTCTACCCGGTTCCTGAGTCATGAAGAGGATGACTTCGGTTGCTTGACACTGCTTTACATGGCTGCATTGCCCAAGTCGGCTGTAGACATGTTTAAAGGCTAGGACGATATGCAGCCCATGCAGTTTCAATGCGACTAGATGGTCTGTGAGTAGCCAGGAAACCTGGTGCTGGTTGCCGCGTACTGACAACATCGATCCCGGTCATGCTGGCAGGCCGAGCTCGACTAGACACCAACATGCAAGGGCATCGGCCTAGGAATCCGTGGCTCCTAGTCTGGATCTTGCGAATGCCTTATCAGACATTGGGAACCTTGAAATCTTCGAAGTGGGCAAAAGATAAGAATAACTAGCGTGCCAGCCAAAACTTACGCCCAGATCCATAGAAGTATGAAACCTATTTTTAGAACCCGAGATATCCATGGATCCAGTTTTCCCGGCCTTGGGATGTTGACATCAGAATTATACCCCCGATCTATGGTCACTATTAAGATAGGAGCCCAATTGAACCTGACATCAGGCGCTTCAAATTACAGTGTCAGAGGTCGACTGACGGTCGACTCGCACAGAAGGGACCAATATCGGGCCAATTGATTCTCAGGATTGACCTGTATTCCTGTATCTTCACCATATCACAAGAAAGTAAGAATATTGTTTGAGGGCTTCTAAAGTCAGCTTGATACGCCTTAGTCGTAAAAGATGTTGCCTTGATATCGCTGCTGGGGTCAATGAAGTCGGAAATTTCTGCGAAGTTGGAAAGCACCATATTATATGGAACCATGTATGAATAAGATCCAAGTAAGAAATAGGAAGAGATGACGTGAGATACGAAAGCTGACGTGTCAAGAAAGAGGCAACATCTATACTGAAGGCTTGGACTTGACTTCTTAGTGTGGGCCGAACCGACGCGACCTAGCACTTCTAATGCACGATGTCCGTATGAATTCGCAAGAGGGAGCTGAACCTGAGAAGCCTAATGGACGGGCTCTACTCACTTATCTACATACAAGCACGGGAATATAATGTGCAAGAGTTCGCCCTGTGTGTTGACGGGTTGAAGACAGTTGGAGAAAGTCATAAGAGATGTCGAGGATTGGCCATTCTTTCCTCTGGAGCTTGTCCAGAAATACAATGACCAGTAAGAGCTTTGACCCGACACGCAAGCACAATTTGGTGTTGAGTGTGACCTTACAATAGATCTCTACAAATCGCCTGCAACTCTTCGAGTACTCAAATAGCGAGGTACGGTGACTTACGATGTATTCAAAAAATTTAAAGACACGAAAGCGCAAAGTGAGATGGGATATCAGAGAGATCCTCCCGGCTTCCCTTGTCGAAGACGTGCTCAAGCGACCGTGCATTTGCCAAATCCAAGCATATCGCCTTCGATCTGGCAAGTACTCCATCATATGAAGAAGCCCACCGATCCTACAGGACTTGGTTGATCGGCCATTCGATAGAGAAGAAATGAGAGTGATCCAGTTGTTTGCTACCATAGCACTAAAGGAATTGATATAATTCCCTTGTTTCTGTCTGTGCGCCAGATGTCTCGGATCGAAGAAGGGCAGGAAGATTCCAGTCAGTGCAGCTTGTCGGATCATGCTCAAGAGTTGCTCGAATGGTTCATTCAGACAGCGGCGCATAATTCCATAGATTCATTGGAGGTAGTTTCTCGATTTGTACTTGTGATTATTTTCAACCCGTTGCTGGTGCGTCGTTGCTGTTTTAGCTAGCACGCCCCTCCATGCGTGGCACTATGGCATTACATCCTTCTCGGTGTTCTCTCGTTAGTTATATTCTGATCTAAATTCCAATGTTGCAACGTACTCTGTCTCGTTGGATCCATCATCGTGACATGATCAATATTCGGAATCGGAAGTGTATCTTTCATCTAGTCATGGAGAATTCCATCCTTCACTTGGAATGTTCTAGCGCTGCTACCGTTCTTGTTGCAACGCCCAAAACCTCGAAATAGCTTTATATCTATAATCGTGGGGTTTCAGTACATTCACGTGTTCTTCTCGACACCAGTCATTCCTCCATCGGAGATCTGTTTTGCTGGAATTCGAAAGTGGTGTGATGGGTGAGGGGTAAATAGATGTCCATAAGACTGGGGGGCGCTAGCCCGGTGACTTGATTCCATCACATCATCTCCAACCTCGAGAACGAACGTGTCACATTTCATGGTGTGGAAGATTCTCTGAAATGCTCAGATGAAGCCGTTTCTAGAGAAAGTGTTCAGCGGTAAGATACAGATTAAGCTCTAGTATTGATTCATACACAGCCTCTAAGGACGCCAGCATGGGGCGTGAGAGGTGGACATAAGTACAAGGCCTTTTTTCAAGTACCCACCTAGACGTAAACCGTTCGCCAGAATTGCCCCCTGCAGAGACTATCCACTTTTACCTGGATGAGAAAGCAAGGGACGACGTGGACTATGATTCCAAACAAAAAGGGTGATATTCAATGTCTCTCAAGTATATCGGTGGTATAAGGTCTGTCAAGCACGGATGTGGAAATGCAAGCCAACCGAACGCCTGAGCTTGTAAACGCCAAGACCCAAGGGGATTATTCTCCCGGATAACAGGACTGAGAACCCTTCCAAAATGGCTATATCCGCGGAGACCCGTAAGTCAACCCCCCTCAAAAAGCTCCGGAAAAGACGCCGGAGGCACACACACAAAAAGCAAAAGTTTATAGAACATGAATCCTGTCCAGGCTCGTTGGGGTGTAGAGGTCACTCTGACACCCTCCTCTAGGGGCCCACCCTCGCCTTGATCTCTTACCTACAAGGTAACGCTTTCGAGATCACGCATGACGATACCCATCTGCGCTCGCTTGGCAGCTTCGGCCACAAGACTAAAGTCTTGCAGAAATGGCGCAGTGGCTGTTGGACCCCCCAGGCCCTCGACTTGGTGTGGATAGCATCCGGTAGTGGCGTGATTTGCGGGCACTGTCTCCGATAAAGGAATCGCCCCGGCAAGGTCGCTCTGGGTAGCGACTGGTAGGCCGGCACAACGAGACGAGTCATTCAGAGCCTGGGACAGAGGCTGCGTCTGGGACATGGCGGCTTGTGAAATACCGGCCGAGGCAGGTTGAAGGGGGGCAGCGAAGCCCTGAGTAGACGATTTGGAGGTGAGATTAAAAGGGCTCGACGACTGCACTAGGTTGTTGGTGAGGTTGGAGGACGCGAGGGTCGAGGTGGTGGAGAAGGGCCGAGCGGGGTCTTGAGGAGCATGGGTTGATCGTAACGTCGAGTCCATGGTGCGACGGAAACTATTTAATGCTGAGTGGCGCTGGTAAGTCTGGTGCAAGTGATAGTTGTCTGGATCTGGGGATCCGCAGAGATCAAAGTGAAGCCACAGTTAAAAAAATGTAGCGTTCACGGCACCCCCGGATGACAGCAGTAATGTCGGCAAGAGACCGGAAATCTGGGGCAAGATGTAAGGTCTCGAAGTGGTGGAAGTAAGGGAATTTCCCAGATCGCTTAGGGAATGACGTCTGGGAAGTCAGAAGTGGGAAGTGGGAAGTGGGAAGTTGGTGGTATGAATGGAAAGGAGACCGGAAGTTTAGGCTTGAGAGTAGATGGCTTTTCCCCCCGAGTGGAAAATCATCAGAATCCTATCGCGGCGTCGATCCGAAGATTACCCATTACAATACATGTATCTCCGCGCATCTCCACACGGCGGGAGTTATCTGTCATGGCAAATTACCGTATAGGATTACCGACACCTCGGTCAGAGTCACATGACGGGCACATGTAGCGTTCATGATTCGTGTCGTAGGTTTTGCCTAGGCTATTTGACTAGATCCTAGCTTGGTTCGCATGGGCCAGACACAGCACGTACGCCAAGTTCGCGGCATTTGAGCAGGGATCCCCGTATTCCCTAATTGGTCGCCCCGGGACTACATTCCAGGATCGATCCTTGGGAGATCCCAAAATTCCTGATCTACCTATAGGTCAATGAGATCCGCGCTTTCATACCAATCATGGGAAAATATCCCGTCGTACAATAGACAGATCTTGATCCCACCTAGACCACACCAAACTTTGGGAGATGCCACCTAGATGTTACGGTGCTCAATCAACGTCATGATGCTTTCGGAGATACACCGTTCCTGCCTTAGGCAGAACATGCCCCGCCTCCGATAAGAAATTTGATAAACGATATTTTTCTTCTTGCGGGCAATAAAGGAGAAAACAGCCACCATGGCCGAAGAAGATTTGAGCACAGGGGATTTGTTCCAGGATCCCGAGGGATTTTATCCCGAGGAGGCTCAGCATACATTTGCAGAGCACACGATGCTGTCGGGGAGACAGTGCGTGTGCGTCTCGTGGGCAGTCACCCACTCTATGTATGGCTTCACTACATGCGAGAAACTTGCCCATCACCCTCAATGGCAAAGCTTGCGGATCTTGATAGATAAATCTAACCTCCTAACAGGGCAATCTTCTCTGGAATGCCGGCCGGACAAGTTCACACTACATTGAGGAGCATACCGACCAATTGATCCGAGACAAGGACGTGCTCGAGATCGGTGCGGCGGCCGGTGTTCCAAGTATCGTGAGCGCCATACAAGGCGCTCGTACTGTGGTGATGACCGACTATCATGACCCGGACTTGGTGCAGAATATGCAGTACAATGCTGATCTGTCCGCCCACCTGATTCCCGAAGCCCCAGAGTCTCGAAAGCGGCTCTATGTCGAAGGCTACAAATGGGGCAACCCAGTAGAACCCCTTCTTGCCTATCTTCCCCCTACCACAGATGGAACGCAAGCCAAATTCGACGTTCTGATCATGGCCGATGTGATTTATGCTCACCGTGAGCATGGAAACCTCGTCAAGATCATGCAACAGACCTTGAAGAAAAACTCGACCTCTGTTGCCCTGGTCATTTTCACAGCCTATCAGCCGTGGCTGTTGCCCCAAACGGAGCGTTTCTTTCCATTGGCTGAAGCGGGCGGATTTACTGTGACCAAAATTTTTGAAAAGCTAATGGGGGAAGTCCTCTTCGAGAATGATCCCGGTGTAAGTGACAACCCATACTGACGCTGCAGTAGGTGGACTAACTGTCTCTTAGGATGAGAAAATCCGACGCACCGTGTTTGGGTACGAGCTTCGATGGGCACCAGATCAATTAGAGGAGACAGCTTTCAAGACCACTTAAATAGTTTGAAATGATACCCTTGCATCTACAAATAGTTGTATAGACACGAGTTGTGGATTATCCACACTCGCATGGATTGATGATAATGCAGCATTGGAGGCTTCCATAAAAAAAAAAAAGAAAAAATTTACATTGTTCTTTCAACCACTTCTAGCGGTGAGGCGTGTAGAAAGACGGTCGAGAAGGCCAACGTGCGTGACCATTAAAATCTTCCCGCCATGACTGGGCTTGCTTTAGTGTCCCACCAACGCCTGGTGAGTTTCATTATATCTGTTACCATGGGGCTTGGCAGAATCGACTATCTTGCGCATTTCCTGCTTCTCCTCATCGGTCAAGTCAATGTCTCGAGATGCCCAGTTTTCTTCCAAGCGCTTCGCCTTGGTGGTGCCGGGAATGGCAATCATTCCTGGGCAGCAACCCAGGCGAGGGCAACCTGACTGACGGAGCAGCCTCTCCGAGAGGAGATCTTCTTGATCTCCTCCACGATTGCCTTGTTCTTGTAAAAGTTGTCGCCTTGGAATTTTGGGGCTGAATATCGCCAGTCAGTATCCATCTTGACAAGCAAAGGAGGGAACTACTGACAGTTTCGACGGAAATCGTCCTGTGCAAAGTCATCAGGGGACTTGTAGTCAAAGCTGTCGACGAGCCAGCCGTGTCCCAGCGGGCTGTAGGCGACATAGGCCACTCCGAGCTCCTTGCAAGCTTCAATTAGACCGTCCGTCTCGTGAACGGTCTCGAAGGCGGAGTACTCAGCCTGGACGGCATCGATCTTGGCGACTGTGGATGTTAGCAGAAGAGAGGTTAAAGCTGAGCAGCAAGGTGACCTACTCGAATTGGCCTTGCGCAGTGTCTTAGCTGAGCATTCCGAAAGGCCGATGTACTTGGTCTTTCCTGCCTTACGAATCTCATCCAGTGCGGGGATAGATTCCTCGAGAGGCGTTTCTGGAACTAGTCAGTAAAGCATGTGACCGGCCATATCATTCGTACAACATACTGGGATCGATCCGATGCAAATAGTAGAGATCCGGAGCAAAGCCTAGTCGTTCGATGGTACCATCGATGTACTCCTTAATGTGAGAGGCGGAGTTGGTGACCGAGCGGTCTCCAAAAACATCAAAGCCACACTTGGAGGCAACTATGGAAGAGTCAGTCTCCATCTACTATCGCAAGAATTATCGCCGTACTGAAAATCTTATCGCGGACGTTGTGCTTCCTGATGAACTCTCCCAGGAGCTTCTCGTTCACACCAGCCTGATAAACAACCTATCTCCATATTAGCAGTGATCTCTTTATCTTTGATCTTCGCGACATAGCCAGTGACTCACGGCGGTATCCCAGAAGGTGCATCCCAGTTCGATTGCCTTCAAGAGCACGGGTTCGGCTTCCTCGAGGCTCAGGTTGCTACCCAGACCAAAGCTGAGGCCCATCGCGCCGAAGCCTGGCGAAGGGACCTGAATACTACCAAAGGGGAGTGTTTTGACCATTTTGGCTGTGGAAAATGTGTTTCTCGATCGGTGATGAATTGGTGGGTAGATGTACCATGGCAAGAGGCGAGCTTTAAATATGATCCCGATTTGAACCCAGGGTCGGTGTTAAGCCTTCAGACCTGGGGATCTCCACCCTCGATTCCATGGCGTTTGCCCCGCCTCACTTGATGCAGAACTCCCGTTGATTCCGGGGCTCTCCGCTTCTTCGATTGGGATGCTTAGAGAGATGATGCCTTTTATTTGGTATTTGGTGACTCTCCAACCTGTGACTATCCTGTTTACTGTTACTAATATATAAAAATAATAAAAATCTTCTATACAACACAATGATCTAGTACAGAATGATGAGAGCAGCATTTGCCGAGCATCGCCTGTTGAAGTCTGAGCAGCTAAAATCCGGATGACACATTCGGCGGGTAAACCCCGGCCTAACTCCGCACGAGGGACAATGTGCTGAAGGCCCTCGTCTGGATGAACGAGCCATTCCTGGACTCTTCGACTGCAATTTAGGTGGGACCGAGTTGGACTTGATGATAATGTCTCCGTCATTGGGTCCGTCTTTACAGTAGGTCCAGGCTCGGAATCTCTCCGCGATTCAACATCCGAACTCTGGAAAGAGGTCTATACATCGATCGATGCATCGGCCCACACTACCATTGCCGACCCGATCCTCACGCGGCATGTTGACACACCGTATTGACCTACATAGGTAGCTAGGGGAGATTCAACACAATGATCTACATTTGACAAGACCAAATAACTCTGAGGCCAAAAAAGCTCGAAGTTCGACAAAGTGGAGTCACATGTCTGAACCCCGCCAAAAAAAAAAAAGTTCCCGCCCGCTTTCAACATCGCAACAACCCCACGATGCCGGTAGGTCTAGCTAGCCACAGTCGTCAACACACAGCCATCACTGACGAGAGGAAAAAAAAATACTAGCTTGTGATACTCACCGGATATCCCTGCTCCGGTCTCACATACCGTGCAAACCAGCTCGCCTCCCTGATCGAGAAAGTGCAGGATGAGATCTTCGCGTCATCCGAGTCTACATCGCCGGTCACATTAAAGGCGCGGTACAAAGTTCACATTGTCCCTTCGCATGACAGGTCGCACCCGCGGACTGTATATGACCATGCACGGACGGAGAAGGAGGCGCGTGGTGTCGCGTATGCGCGCGCGAAGCGGGCTTTGACAAAGGACAGTATTGTTCTCCTTGATGGGATGAATTATATCAAGGGATGGAGATATCAGCTTTGGTGTGAGACCAAGGCTGCGGGGACAACATGCTGTGTGGTATGGGCTTTGGAATTGCATCCATGGAATACGAGCAATTGAATGGCTAACCCGCAATGCTTAGGTCCATGTGGGAACACCAATCGACCAGTGCGTCGCCAACAATGACGCTCGATTGAAGCGACTGGCACAGAATAGCGATTCACAGGCATCCGAGAAAACGTCCGTGTCTGGCGAAGCTCAGTCCATCGATGATGAGGAGCCGTACCCGCCAGACTTGCTCAACAACCTCATCTTCCGTTACGAAGAACCTAGCACTCACAGCCGCTGGGACAAACCGTTATTCACCGTTCCGTGGGAAGACAAGGAACCTCCAGCGGCAGATATCTTCCAAGCTCTCACAGGGGTGGTCCTGACATCCGCCGAGGCACCTCTGGATCCCTCTGTGACCAGTCTCACCGAATCACTCGCATCATCCACGATTTCTGAAGTCGCCAGCACGACTACCACGGGCAGAGCCTTTGGTCGCGGGCAGTCACTGCGACCCAAGGTTATCCCTCACCAGGCCACGGTCCAAGCCGTCGCAACGGACTCGGGCGCTCTGTATGCGATGGAAAAGCGCACGTCTGCTATTGTAACAGCCATCCGCACTTTCACGCAATCTTCTCCGTCCGCCGAGGCTGCCCTGGCGCAGAGTAAAGATTACAACGGCATCACGATCGACGTGCCTGGTGCATCTATTCCGATTATTGTCCCGGCACATATTGCGACCACTGGTACAACCGACGAGCTCGCCGGCGCAGGTGGTATTTTGGCCCTGCCGAAGCTTCAAAGACTGCGGAGGCAGTGGATAACTCTGAACCGACAATATATTGGGCATGGCCATGGGGCGGGAATTGGAGGATTGTCAGAGGAACAGATCCCAGATGCATTTGTTCGATTCTTGAACTCGAATATAAGTGGCGAGGATGCGGACGCGTAGTCGTGATTTAGACCAGTGCTGGGATGAACCAGAGAGAGGGGTCATCCTGATTCGGATAAAACTGTATAGACTAGCCATGATTTGACGAGGTTATGAAACAATTTTTTTTTTTTTACTCTGACTTCCATTTCACTATGACAGGCTTTCCTTTTCTGGGTTCGTTACACTCCAAGGGTCAAGTTGTGCAAATATCAACAATCAATTCAACTCAGTAATCAACTCCAAAAGAAACAAAACTGATCTATCAATCCAAACATCAATGCTGAAACAAAAATCTACTGTCGTTCGCGCTAGTCGTCCCCCTTTCTGTCTTCCCCTTTTCCGAGGATTCTAGTGGCTGTTTGACCACCTATCTTCAATTTATTCTTTTCCGTCTCACTTGAGTGATGCCTTGCCCCAGGTTTAGCCAGATAGGCTTGCTGATGGGAATCGAGGTCGAGGACTTCATGTGCTTGGAGTGCCCGGCTCCAGATCCTGTGGATCTTCTCTATGGGTCCATTGATCACGACTCTGGTGGGCTCCTTGTGCCCTCGGCTGTAGGATCAAACCGTGGCTGCTCCTTGTGTAAAGGGCAATGTCACCAGCTCTCCAATGTGGTCAAAAAATTACTTTCCGTGGAAAGAAGCGTAGGAATGTGTATTCACTCTGTGGAGTCATAGAGTTTGAAACGATGGATCCCTCGCGAGGTATGAGTATTCCCTACTGCATTCCGCTCCGGTTGGAGGAGATGACAGTGCTCCGGATCTTCTTCACACGGGCATACCATTGGGCATCTGGGAAACAGCCTGGCTGGCATCGATGTGGCGGTAGTTTAGGCCTAGGGTGAACAGCTCCTGAAGGCTGGCATTGACCTTCTCATGCATGGAAGTATCCTGCGGGGAGATGTTGCGAAGCTCCTCAACAAGACGCTCACGGCACTTGTAGTAGTTGCGCTCCGCATTTTGCAGCCGCTGGCCGTGCTGCGCACTAGTAGCCTTGGCCGAGTTCGATTGAGAGTGCACGGAGCGGGTGCGCTTCATGATTGGCGCCGGAGTGGGACCAGTGACCTTTCTCTTGCGGCTGGTCTCCTTCTTCTTTGGCCGGAGTCCCAATGGGCGAGGACTCTGGTGAGCTGTGGCGCTCAGAAGAGGTGTAGTCATGCACGCGGCGCATGTGGTCGTACAGGTTCCATCTACGCGGGAATCCGAATCCGGGAATGGAACGATCACATCCCTCCCACAGGCACAGGTGAGGGTTGTCTCCATGGCCATGCAGTCCGTGGGCTTCACGCTCGTGACGGAACAGGCATGCGTTTGAGGAGAAACGCAATTGGGCTTCCAGGCAAGTGGGGACCTTGCAGCGGTAGGGCTTCAGGTGAGAATCCAGGTACTTGCTAAAATGGACACTTAGCTTTTAATTACAGAGCGGATGGGGTCATGTCAAGGAGAACTTACTGATAAGCGCATTTTTGAGTGGTGGGCTGATGGTTACAGGCCTTGTCTCCAACGGCAAACGGGCAGTAGTACTTTCCATCACTCTGGGTAGGCATGGAATAGTATTGGTGCTCTCGCGGGTTGCGAGACTCCGCACCATCCTTGGACTTCTGGCGGTGTGGCTCTCTGGAAGGTAGAGGGGGAAGAATTCCGATTCAGCCTTGACCTGTGGTTGGGAAGAAGCTGACAGAGGTCCACGACGAGACTGCTTGGTAGGCCTAATGGTCCTGTGGGTAGGCGATTAGATACACATGCCTCACACGTGGATAGCTTTGAACCTACCTGTTGGGGTCCTTGTCACTCAGAGGAGCACTAGGGAACATAGGATCTGCTGGGTTAATGCCGTGGCTGCCCATGGGCGAGTTTGTGAAGTCTCCGAGGAATGTGTCATCAGCGGCCATGTATGAAGGAAACCCAGGATGGGAACAAGAAGAAGTAACAGAGATGTCGTTGCTAGCCTCCGTCAGAGGAGGCGAGACTGGGACGGTCTGGAAGAGGCTTGACGAGAGTTGGTCCAGGGTGGTGCCAGGATATTGGCCATCAGGCATCATAGCATTCCACGGCTCGTGAGAGACAATGTAGTGACCATCATCGGTGTGAGAACTATGCGCGACAGAAAGAGCATCATCTGGAGAGCTCGCTTGCCCGCAAACATCATTATCCACGGAAGATAGGTCCACGAAAGAGTAAAAGTCTCGCTGATCATGCAAGTCTTGGACTGCTGGGAAGTCCACTCCTGTGTACATCACATCATTTGGTCCAACAGTAGGAGTCATCAAGTGCTGAGACAGCGAGAAAGAAAGCATTTGCACCTGAGGAGATTCCTTGGAAGACATGGCCTGATCGAGAGATTCTGTAGTATTCATATTCCATTCTTTCATGTCCTGGGGGTTTCCATGGGCTGTGGGAATGGAGCACAAAAGCGAAGTGTCTTGGCTTGACAAGTCATCATCCTGGATAGATCTGGAGGCCATATTTGTGAGTCCTTGAGCCATGGAGGCATGTCTGGATTGAGAGAAAGAGACCCGTTCAGGCTCGTTACTGGCCCTAGGAGACATTGTGGGCGGCTTTTCGCTAAACACTGAAAGGCATCGTTCAAGTCAGTCATCTACACTCAAAGAGTTGAAAACGAGAATCAAAAAAAAAAAACAAAAAGAAAAAAAAACGAGAAAGCTCCGAGGTCCAGCAGAGGTTGGAAACCTGTGGGCTGTTAGCAATCTTTATCTGCGGTCGAGGACTGTGACTGGACGCACCGAAGCCGTTCAAAGAACAGGAATGATCCAGGTTCGGGGTCAAAAGAGGCCTAAGAGTACAGTGGTCGGAGCATGAGTCGGTTCCAGTGAGGTGTCCCGGGAAAGCCGATTCCCAGGATTCATGTCGAATAGGGCCAGTTCATATCATAGCGAGGGCTACAGAGTGTATCGCATTGTCCAGTGATTCCGGGGTAAAATATTTGCGTCAGTTCAAGGTAAGTCAGCACGGGAGTGCATGACGGATCCTTATTATCAGTGGCCAGAGTAGTCATTTCCAGAAGCGGGTGCTTCAAAGTCCGTATAGATGGAGAGCAAACATAAATGCTCGAGTGATTCCATGGGTAGTATGTCCTTATATCGACATTGCAGAAGAGCAAATGGCCACGGTAAGATGATTCCAGGGATAGTTCATTCATTTGTAAGGGCCAGATAGGCAGGCATATATCCAGGTAAGGTTCCAAGGGCAAGTCCAGGGCAGTATAGTAGTCATCCGTCCACTTCGCACCAGGCTTGGCGAAAGGGATTCCAGGGTCAGAATAAAACGGGTCCAGGCAAAGTCATCCAGTGGTAGTATCGATTTAAGTGTATGCAGCATTAAGCAACACTCAATAAAGAGTCCAGTCACTCAGCGGATGCTGAGGACAATGCCCGGGGGCAGTCATCATTCTTTTGAACTGCAACGAGGCAGTGGCAGCAGCAAGGTGGAAGTCAGGGGTTCTAGGGTCCACGGAAATCCAGGGGCTTGAGTTGCAATGTCGAAATCCACGTGAGAAAACATGAGGCGACGGTACAGGTCCAGTAGCAAGAATAGAACAGACAAGAACGCATAGGAGAAGCACGAAAGAAAAGTGTGACGGGGACTACCTGTTGTGTTTTGTCGAATATATGCAGACTAATCAAAAGCCTGGGGAAAATAAAAGCAAATCCTTTTTTTTGTTCCAGGGATGATGGATAAAAGAAGTCCTTGGGCAGCAGTAACAACCAGGGAGATGCAAGCAAATAGTTGTCCAAGATCCAGGGGTTGAGTAGGCGATCAGGGGTTGTATGATGGTTGGGTGTAAGTGTAGTAGAAGAGTCCAAGGTTCATTCAGGTCAATAAGAGTTAGAGAAGAAAGGAGAAAAGCAACGGAGGCCGGGAAGGGTGGGGGGAAGCGGCCTTTTTCAAAGAGAAAAAGCACGGTGCGCTGTCTCGAAGTGGGACTATCCAACATGGCGTGTGCCCGCGACGCATAGTGCAGGCTGGCAGAGCGCTGGCAGCATCGAGGACCAGTGGATCAGGGCCGGAGAAACTAGCGGTGATGGCATCTGCAGACTCCTGCGTGTGGTCGCTCCCGAGTGGTGGAGACGCTCTGCCGTCGCAGCGGTGAGACGAGGTCGGCGGTTCTCTTCCTTGGCAAGGGTACTTGTGCGGTGATGATTGGCGCAGAAGCAGGGCTGACGCTGCATGATGATGACCGAATTGGACGATCGGCAGGTTCGTCGTCGCGTGTTGACCGGGATTGGAAGAGATGGCTGGTGGAGAGACCTCCACGTTGGATCCTGGCGGGTTTTTGCGGAACGGACGAGAGGAGGTGTCGAGAAAAAAACATAGGTCTACGGAGATATCCCCGACCGAGAAAGAGAGAAGAGAGGGAGAATGAGGCCGAGGGCCAGTCTTGACCGAGAGCAGGAAGATTACGTCGACATGACCAGGTCCTGCTGAAACAAAGGGAACAGGGACTACGGTACTTTTGCGCATTAGGATATTGAGAATTAGAATAGGAATATGCGATGTGTTCTATCTGACTAACAACTAAAGGCGGATGACACCAGATTCAAGGCTTGGTCCATGGATTCCAGACACGGGCCGGGGCGAGCCTGTGACCCACGTTGGGCAGCAATGCAGATTGACCTCATCTCCTAATCCTAGGGCTTCGGCCCAAATCCCCCCATGTGGAGTGCCTGTGGAGTTGCGTTAGCGACTATCGAACTCCTCACATTCCAGAAAACACAAAGTGGAAAAATTTGAATATCAGATAAAAAAAAAGATGGATAAAGGTTGTCGTTCAGCAATCCGAAGATTTCAGGTGAACTATGCTTGGGTAGGTTTGTTCATCATCTAGGTCCCGCGGGGCCGATGTGCATGAGAGACTCGAAAATGAGGCGGCTTACCTGTGGAGACCCCTGGAGAGTGCAGGGTGATGGTCGCAAGACCTCCCAAGGGAGATGCGTGGGATGAGACGAGAATGCGAATTTCGAGGGCGGTTTTGTGTGTCGTGCACGTGACCTGTTTGCCTGGTTTGCTACGGATCCACCATCGATCGTCTTATCGTCTTATCGTCTTATCGCCTTATCGCCTTATCATTTATCACTTATCGTCTGATCGTCTGATCGGGTCTAGCTACCATCGGCGTCCCTGATCTGTGAACTTTGTAGCTCCACCATGAATTGGACAGGAGGCCAGTTGCATCGCTCGGCACGGCAGGGTGCTCTGTCAAAAATCCAGCTCCAAAACTTCGCAAAGTCCCGCCAGGTTGCCCTCGGCAGGTCGTCTCGCCATCTATCTCCCTTTCCGGGATGTCCAGAGTTTCCCAGCACTGGAGACTGTGGAAGAGCCGCCGGCAAAGAAATTCAAGACGTGGCAACAGATGGCAGGTCACAGTCAGTGGAGTAACTGCCAAATTTGAACATCCTGCACTGCCGCCATGCCTGTTTGTCCCGGGTATTCTCCGTGCTAACTACTGGTCCTTGAACACTCAGGAAACAAGCCTCACCTCCGCCTCGATTGCCCGCCGTGTCGATCAAATCTGGATCCCATCTAGATTCAGTGAAGCGTCAGCTCCTCCTAGATCCCGACTGGGCTACTGTCTCTGCAGCTCGTCCATTGGAGATAGCATTCACCTCGGCGGAAGAGATCGAGCAATTTGGGAAGCGGCGCAAATTGAATGACCACGACAGGCAACGCCTGTCTGCTGCAGAGAGCTACCATGCCCTCTCGGGTTCTACCAGGTTATGCCGGAGTGGTAGAGAGATTCATCCGAGAGAAGTCAGACCGGACCAAATCGATATCTGGATCGACGGGCGTCCCGCCGGCCTCCACGCAAGCAGCCAAAGACAGAGCACGAATGTCCCTTCGTCACAGTCAATGCTTCTGGATCATGAGACCTATCCATCCGCCCGAAAATCGGAAAGATCCCCGCCCGAGTATACGCGGTTGGTCAAATCTAGCCAACCTATACATAGAAAATTCCTGGATGGCAGTGATCGCACACCAGCGTGCGCTATGACCGAGCCGCTCGACAAAACCATCTCTGGGGCTCCTCACAAGGAGAGATTCTTGACCAGCTCGTCAAATCCTTCCGAAAGGAATTTTAATCGGATGGAACCCAAAATGCAGCATCAGTCAACTACTGACCAGCTCCTCCAGGCACGACATTTCACATTTGATGACCAAGCACTTGCTGAGAGACGAGGGCAAGTTACCGCTCTAGGTCACCGCGCTCTTTCTTGCAGCCCAACGACAACACTGGTGGCATCACCTGCGCCATCGAATCCTCAATTTTTGTCGCCTCGTGAAACATTCAGCTGGCTGCCATGTCCACGCCATGTCAACGATTTGAGCAGCCCTAACTCAGGTCGTCTTCATACTTCGAGCCTCCGGGAGTCTATTGCTGACCGGTCCCCGTATCCTAACTCCCCGGCACACATCTTTCGAGACGTTCCAACATGCAACAGTCCCCGGAACCCGTCTGGCTATTTGGACAGCTCATCGATGTTCGTAATGACCCCATGGTCGAGACTCTATGAACGCCGAAGCATGTATGGCCGCTTCCGGAGATGAGGTATCTATCCACCCTGTCGTTAATGACAACTTGCTATCACGATTCATCAAATAATCTTAATTTACATGATATTATTCTTCGCAAGTTGAGTAATGAAAATCAATCCGAAACTATATACATTTAACGCTGCACACGTAATAGCTCAGGTACCGCCTGCATTACAGTCACGTGCTGATAAACATCCCCGGGTCCACCAGGCGTCATCCTATGCCCCAAACTTGGAATCTGAGAAACTTCCTTTTTCAATTCTCACGCTCCAGCCGCTATGTTGCGAGTTCTTCCGATCTTGGCAACTCTTGTCCCGCAGGCCCTGTCTGCCGCCGTTCCCTGGCTCCCAGCCTCCGACGACACCCTAACCCAGCTCCCTCTCGTCATCTGGCACGGGCTCGGCGACGACTTTGAACGCAAGGAACTCCACGAAGTAGCTTCGCTCGCAGACTCGGTCAACCCCGGTACCTACGTTCACATCATCCGGCTTGCCGAAGATGGAAGTGGTGATCGCCAAGCAACCTTCTTCGGAAACGTCACCGAGCAGATCGAGACAGTCTGCAGCCAACTCGCGTCAGATCCGATCCTGAGCACTGCGCCTGCTGTCAATGCTCTTGGTTTCTCGCAAGGGGGTCAGTTCCTACGCGGGTACATCGAGCGATGCAACCACCCCCCCAGTGCACAACCTCGTCACGTTTGGTAGCCAGCACAACGGCATTTCTGAGTTCCAGACCTGCAAGCTGGGCGACTGGCTCTGTAACGGAATCGAGTCCCTGCTTCGCTCAGGTCGATGGGCTGATTTCGCACAGTCGCATGTCGTTCCGGCTCAATACTTCCGTGATCCTGAAGAAATGGAAGCTTACCTCGAGCACAGCAACTTCCTGGCTGATATCAACAACGAGCGCGAGCTGAAGAGCGTCGAATACAAGAAACGCTTGGAGACAGTCAACACATTTGCCATGTTCATGTTTGATGAAGATACTGTCGTCGTTCCCAAGGAGAGTGCCCTATTTGCTGAGTTCAATGCTACCGATGGTACCGTGACTCCCCTTCAGGAAAGACAGATCTACAAGGAGGACTGGCTCGGTCTGAAGAAGCTGGATGAACAGGGCAAGCTCCACTTTAAGTCTGTACCGGGTCAGCATATGCAATTGACCGAGCAGGTCCTGAAGAAAACCTTTGGAGATTATTTCGGTCCCATTGAGACCTCGCAGCCGGATATCGCCTTGCCTGGACTGGTCGCACAGCCTATTTGATTAATTGAAGATTCGATTTGATTCGATTCTTTGGCGACGTTGCACTTTCTCATTGATATCCCAGCTGCTCAACTGTATCTTAAGACCCAGTGGTCCCATGCGATGACTATAATATTTATTTACTTATGAATCAACATATCTCCATCAAATTCAAAAGATTGGCAAATTCAATATCACGACTTCACTGTCAGGTCGTGGAAAGGTAGATCTCGGATAATGGCAACAGCCGGATTGATTTAATGTGGTGAAGGGAGGGTTAGAGGCTCGAGACCATAGTATGGTCGACTTCCTGACACGAGAGGTGTACTCATTGGAGAGCAAGCCCATACGACGTACGGCCAATGACATTTTCGCTGCGGCCGTGGCCAGAGAAAGAGACTTTTTATATGGCAAATGAAGTCTCTTTTCTACCGCCTAGCAGTCTCCAATGGATCTGATTTCAAAGGACAGACCTGGTATAGATTGTAAGTCACCGAGATCGCTGGATCAGGGTCGCTTGGTCGAATGGCGAGATATAGCAGTATTGCAACTGATGGCGAGGTCGTCTTCGATCCTGACTGGGCCAACGCTTTACACTGGGCGGAAATGTTGGATGTACAGATAATATCAATTGAGCTACATAGATTCACGGTATTGCTTTGCACATCAAGCGTGGGAAGAATGACCATGCTGGGTCTTGGTATTGGGTGAAAGCCGTATGTCTATTTTGAGTTTACCAACAACGTAGATGCAGCACCGGCAGCAAGACCAAATCAACAAGCTGCAATGAGATATAGGAATGGCGGAGAAGAAGGTTCGCGTGTGGCCGGATAATAACTATATGCAAAATAGAAAAGGATCAAGAAGATGGAAGATCAAGTGGGAAAAAAAAAAGGAATATAAAAAAGACAAAGAATGGAAAAGGCAGATATACCACCCGGACTCTGCCAAAGGATAGAATGGCGCAGAATCCAAGAGCAATTATTCCCGCGGGACAGAAGACCAAAAGGAAATATGAACAGGTGCAAATATGAGCAACGGAGCTGCTAAGCCGAGGTCCACAGGGACCTTGGTGCTCGCTAGGACTGACTGTACAGGATGCAAGGAAATTGAAGATTAGTATGGAGGTCGTCCGATGCCGCCACCACTGACTGGGCGTTGGCTGGAATAATTTTGGGCCTGAGAAGACTCCAATCCGCTGGATGAGCGGTCCTCGTGGGCCAAGATGCTATTTTCGGGGAGAGGAATCCGTCCAATAGTTTTCTCAGCTGATCCCTGTGGTTGTTGTCGAAAGCATGATCATTTCCATTGCTTGGCGCACCCCGGGAATCATCCAAGATCCCGGCAGAGAGGCTGGCGTTAGAGCGACTCAAGTTACGATTTAGGGATTTGTTTCGAGACTGTAGGTAATCTGCCTTTCCATTGGCCTGTTGCGAATTGTCCGGAGCGGTGGAAGGGCGATCAACGAGCAAAGACCGCTGCGAGTCATTTGGAAACTCGCCTGGAATATGGAGGTTGGAAGGAATGGGCGGGACGGGGAGGAATCTCCTCAGAGTTCGTCCGAGTAAGCGTTGATTGAGGGTCAATAGAAGTCTTGTCTTCCGGAAGAGCGACAGCAGATGCCGATGCACGAGGCGTTGCTTGTCCTTCCTGGTCGGGGGTGCCTTGCCCATAGTAGTGAACAGACGCATCGTCACCTTCCATCTCCGAGGCAGAGAAGGCACCACTGACCATACTTTCACTGCCTGACGAGATGACGCTGATATTCGATCTGTCTACACCATGCAGTGGGCTTGGATTCCGAGGAGTGGGCTCATCCTTGACAGAAAGCACACGACGTAGCTGTGTTACACGGACTGGAGACCCTCGGTGAGGGCTGTGATCTGGAGTTCGCATGTCTTCGCAGGACGTGTCGGGGACCTTCGAAAGGCGATACTTCTGGGACGCCGAGCCAGCTGGTGAACCGTTTGTAGCACCGTTGAATTGGCTATTGCGAGTCATAGTGCCAACGCGCGAGCCGTTGATCGATAGTGCTTTGATACTTTCCTTCTCGACGGCAGCCATACATGATTCTCGAGACCAAGCTGAGAATATCTCCTCCCGGACAGATGGCGGAAGAACGTTCTCGACCTGCGACTGAACAGCCTGAGCGTGGTTGAGGACAGGAAAATTGAATCCCCGCGCTGGCAAACTTGACGGGCTTTGTGGGGGCGACGAGATTGTTTCGCGATAGGACTTGTCCATGCCATCGATGAGGCCGTCAAGATCTTGGAAAGGGGTGAGCGCGATGGACGAATCCGAATCACCATTCGAGGTTTTTTCATCGTCTGTCGCAATGTCGTTCAGGCCTGTCGGAGGCACCTTGACCCTAGAGAGCCACTGGCCCTGGCTCTGTCGCTTCCCAATCTCATTCCGAATTTCAATGCCAGCACGGGTGGACTCGAGGTTGAACTTTTCACAGATGGCCAAAAGATACCCGTGAACCAGGCTTCCAATGTTGATGCGAGCCCTAGAAGTGCCCAGATCGACTGAAGTAAATAGATCCTCTTGAAGTTTCAGGACCATGGGGAGACCAAATTGCACCGCGTTGAGGCCTAGATTCTCGACAAGGCTAGCAAGTAACAGATGTAGGACAAGTACCTCAGACTCCACGGTGGCCTCTTCTAAGGCGGAATCGTAGATGGCAAGATGCAGGAGGCGAAGGAAGCTCGACTGCGCTGCAAGAGCTACGATCTCCCTTTGATTTCTAGGTGCTGACGTGCTGCGTCGGTTCGGTTTGTCCGACTCTGAATCACGCTTCGATGTCTGCTTAATATACCTCGGGGTATCTACTCGCACCTTGAGATCCCGTTTGTTCGTTTCGAGTCGCAGCCAAGTCAGGAAGGCCTCGGCATAGGCATGGCGAACCTCATGATCGGGGTCTCGGAGGAGTCCCTGTGTCCCTTCCCATACATGAATTCCGACTGGATTCCTTGATTCGGAGGCTGCAGCAACAGTAGGCGCGCGTAGGTTTGCCACGATAAGGATGGCCTTGATGGCTCGGAGAGCAGTTTGTTTAGCCGCAGTGTGCGAAAATGTGTCGCCGTGGGCCTTCTCTCCATTGCTCTCGGAGTTGGAATCAGTGTGGACAACGGGCGGGGTTGAAGTCTCATGCACTGTGGCCAAGGAAGACTGCATAGCATTCTCCTGGGTTGGTGTGGGCTTGAAGCGCCGCAAGATAGCTCGCATCATATCAGCAACCTGATCGCCATAGTAGATATGAGTTGCTAAGTTGCCAATGCATTGTTCCACAAGAGCAAGCAGGCCCTTTCTCCGAGCAGAGAGGAAGATAGCAGAGTCAGGGGTCTGCTCGTGCTTCTCCCTAGCCTCAGCGTTGTCGTGGGGAGATAAAATGCGCGAGACGTAAAGCATGAGGCCAAATAGGATATCCATCACGCTCAAACCAATCATGTTCACGGAGGACTTCAGAAGCCAGTTCACCACGGAAAGAATGGTGAATGCCGAGTCTAGGGCATCCTCCTTCGGTAGTGTCTCCTGTAAGGTTTCCAAGGCCATCACTAGAATCACAAATCGAATTTGCACAGGGCACCATGTCGCAATGAGCTCAATTAGGGAGGTTGCCCAGTTACCCGCTTGGTCAATGGCGCTTGTCTCGTCTCTAGTGACAGTTCGCGGGAATTGCTTGCTGGCGATAAATTGTAGAATGACCGTTGCCGCAACGCGGATTTGACCACGGTTACTACCTGAGACGATGATTTGTTCAAGGCAACGCAGAGCCAACAGCCGCGCATCCAGCTCTGCTTGTCGGTCAACATCAGCGGTCGATTGGGCTGCCAATGCAGGGTCTCCGTTGGCCGTCTCGATTGTATTCACCGTGTTGACACTCATGCGCCGGTTTCGGTTCTCATCACGCTCGGTCTTGTCGGCTTGCTTGGTTTCTTCCAGTCTCGCCTTTAATGGCACAAGTAAATTTTCATTTGAAGAATAAAGGTTCTCCAAGATGACGGGCAGAATGATCCGGAGGGAAGTGCCACCATCTGCGGCAAGACTCTCGGAGCTCACAACACCCTTGATCGCACGTAGGCCGGCATTCCTCCAGCGAATGGCGACCGCGGGGCTGAGGGTGGCGGAAGAATAGGAGGGAGAGGACGGATCAGCAAAGCCGGCGTACGTACGCACGACTGCTTGGTACTTCTGAGCAAGACCTTGGTCTGCGGCAATGGTCGCGATGTCCTGGTGGTAACAAAATGTTTCGAATGTAGCGATCGAATCCTCTACCAGGGAAACGTCATGCGATTTCAGAACAGTTTCGAGGACAGTCAGTACTGAACTCGCGTAAATTGGGAGGTCGCGAGGAAGTTTCTCGATGAGCGCAGTCAATATATGGAGGGCGACCTGGACATTGCTGCATGGTGAATGGTCAGCGAATTCCATCTCTAGCATGCAAGAATGACAAGGGCGATGGTTTCCCGATTCATCCACGATACTCACCCTAATCTGCGCCTCCAAACATCTTTGGCCACTCGTTTCTCAAGAAAAGCGCCGACCTTGGTCAACTTGCTGCGACGCGTGCTCGCATAATAGAGCAGGTATGACAGTTCACTGGGGTTGGGCTTGACCTCAGGCACACCCTTTTGGTATTTGGGATAGCACTTGAGCGTTAAAAGCTGGTGCCTCGGCCGGCACGACTGGCGTACAGACTCCATGAAAATGGTATGGGCGCGCTCGGCGCGATATCTGTAGAGAGCGAGTCGATGAAGCCGTAATGCAGTGATGAAGAGAGTCAAGTTCGTGGGGTGGCCATGGGCGGAAACGTTGACGGTCGTGGACGGGAACGGGGCGTTGCTGTCCGATGAGGTAGTTGGCGGCCGATCCCCAGGGGGGTGGGGCTCAATTTCGTATTGCCGAAGGTAGTAGGTGGAAGACGAGAGGAGGAAGCTTTCAAGAGATGATAGATTCAATGGGAATAGAAGTACCGATAACTTGACGTTGGTCTTCTCGAGTTTAGGTCCGGGACAGTTGTCGAAAGAGGACCAAGGGCAGCTTGGAGCACTCGGCCGCAGACGGCCAATTTACTACGTTCCGGCCTCCAATTCCTTATATCACTACGGAGGACTTCATTACTAGAATTTTGAGACTGCGAATTGAGACTAGATTTTGTCTCACGTCATATCAATTGCCTCGGAGAAGAAAAAAGTGTCACCAAAACAGACTCAAGTCCTGAGCGCTTGGTCCTGCCTAACCCCGCAAACCTTGGTCGCCGGCGGAGCCCATGAACGTGCGCTCAAGTGCGTCTAACATGGAACTTCCCTGGATCCCGAGCGGTTCCTGGTGTGTTCGATCGACAAACCCTCCCCGGTCGGCCTGCCTCGGTCGCACATGAAGCTACGCAGATAAGCCTTTGCTCAACTACCGACCCAACGACTGGCACTTTCGTTGATTCGAGAAGCGATGTAGATCCTTCTAAGTTCGGATCCCCGGAGCTGGTTTCAGTGGACGAAATGGTGATGTAAAAGTGAAGAGAGAGCCAAGACCTTGCACTAGCCTCACGTCTTTGTCCCATTCTGCTCGTCTTGCGTCTCGGCGTTCTGCATTGAAGCGTCCGCTTCTCCTTTCTGTGTATTTTCGATGGGCATGGCAACACCGGCCAGACCTTCGATGACTTGGGGCAAAATGATATCGCGGCGGAAAGTGTCTTCCTGCAGCAGTCGTAGAGCTCGCAATGTTGGGCCGGGATGGGTCAAAAATTGAGAGTATTCAGGTGTCTTCCAGTAGGAGTAGAGGTAGGCCAGGTATGCGGCGAAGGCTTGGGCATCTGGGGAAGAGGCAGAATCGTCGTCGTTCTCATCGGCTTGTGAGATGCCCAGGAGGCCCGGATAGGTGACCGCGAGATGCGAAAGGTAGTACGGATTGGCGAGAGACGATACAAACTCCAATTCAAATGTGAACCGAGGGTTCGTGAGCGTCGGGGGAGGCTGCGTAGACTCCATGATGGGAGAAGGGGTGGTCGATTCGGTCAAAGTTTTGGGCACAGCTGAAGCTTCGAAGGCGGAGTGCCCAGGCCCACTTCGCGCAAGGAGGAAATTCTACCGGACTACAGCCACTCGCATACTTAAGCAAGCTCAAAGCTCATATGCAAGTCACTTGTTCTAGACTTTGTTTCATGACAGCTTGAAAACTGTTCTTCGCAAGCACGCATGCGGGGTCTGCAAGTCTCACCGCTTGTACTACTAGCTCTGCCGTCTGGCCAAAAAGAAATGACATTTGATTGGTAAGTTACTTTAGACATATTGGATTCAATTTCAGCGAGACACATATCTAGGAAAAGGCGAAACAATAGGTTCAGAAGGCTAGCTATACCTACATCCTGTTGAACGAATTTCAGCTCATGCAAACTGTGATCTTCGAAAATGAACGGGAACACAGTTTTACGGGCTCTTCGAAAACCGAGTATGTGAGGTGTGATCCAGAAGCGTTTCGATGTTCGATCTTTCACAGTCTTCCCGAATTAAATATTCCGGTCGTTTTGGTACGAATGAGCACAAAGTGAGCAGCCAAAGCGGAAGACAGAATAACGAAATGAACGAAATCAAGCACGCAACAAGGATAGAATGATAAAGTCTTTAAATGTATCATAAGCTAGGACTATGACGAAGCAGGCACCCGAGTATTTTGCGCTATCATGTAGCGTGGGATACTTCAGAGATATCTAGAGTGTCCATTTGATGTCTATGGAGGTTCGGTCTGAGCTCGAGTAGATGGGAAAAGGACTCGCATTCATAATTCAGTCCAGAAAATCCATTTGAAAAATTATTTCCCATAAAGGTATACCGAGAATCATGCCGATGTGCCACTGCAAAGGTATCCCAATTCCGGAGCCTCAAGCCGGGCCCGACCCTTGCAGAAGTCTTCAGACGAGGCATTCCACCCGATCAACCCATTAAAAAGCTTAAAGCCGGCCCGTAGACCAGTTCTAGACCAGGCTAACTAAGATTGTCACTGACAACTTCGTCGAGGTTCCCAAGATGAGTAGCAAATGGTTCCGTTGACAACCAGGCCTGACCATTGCTATAGAAACTATTTAGGCTCGAGATCCTAACCAGATCCTCTGAATCCAAGTCCAAGATACTCGAATCAACATCACCACGGAGATGGCCGAGCCGAAAGATAACGAAAGCCGAACCAGGGGGGGGGGGAAAATCGTGCGTGGCGTTGCCCCTTGAAGTGGCGTAGATGCCGAGTTCCAGATGTCCCAAATCAAGGAGGACGAAAGTTCAAACGTCAAATTTGACAAGGGAAACAACAGAGTCGAGTCATTTAATCCCACCATTTTGACGCTTTTATGGTCGAGAAAATAGTGTAATATGCAAAAAGAAAGATAGGATTGACCCCAGATCCTCCCCCAGATCCACGCATGACGCAACTCCACGTTTGCGCGGCCCGCGCAGATCTCTGGGGAAGCCAATCTTGCGCCATTCCCACCCGATCTGCTCTTTTGGGGGTTCCGATTTCCTTTCTATCAGCCACTGGCTTCCATTCTATGGGGCTCGCTCCAATTACCTCCGGGTTTCCCCTCCTCCTGGACTTGGGGCAAAGCCGAGAAGCATCTGGCCAGGACGTGGAATGGTCCTAGTCGTACTCCTTACATTTACTTTTTCGGATTACTAGACCAGGACTGATCCAGGACGTATATAACGGGTATTAGTATCCCCACGGTAGGTTCCCTTCTACCCAGTGGTACTGGGCCATTGTCATCAACCTTCTTTTGGACCAGACCTACATATCTATTGCATCTTACCCATGATGACAGTTGCAGCGGAAAAGAGAAGGCCCTTTTTTGGGCTGACGGGAGGATGGCTCACTTTTTGGGTTACAGTATGCTCTCTGCAATAGCTGCATTGGTGATTTCCATTGACAAAGTGGTAATAGGTTGCATGCGCAACCGACATGTCTCTGTTTGGCTACGATCAGGGAGTCTTCAGTTAGTGCATCGTGGGAAGCTCTTGATAATGGCTTTCGAGCTAAAAACACATCGCAGGTGGTGTCGTGATTTCGAAGGACTTCCTCCAAGTCCATGACCTCGTCGGTCCGACCAAGACCAAGACGCTATCCACGGTGACTGCCATCTACGATATCGGATGTTTCTTCGGGGCCATCTTTGCCTTTACAATCGGCGAAAACCTAGGCCGAAAGAAGGCAATTTTGCTGGGAACGACAATTATGGCTGTGGGAACCATCCTTCAATTCACTTCGTTCAGCCTGGGGCAGATGTTCATAGGTCGTATCATTCTAGGGTAACCACGACTTCTGAGAACAGACATGCAAGAAGCTAATTTGGAGTCTCTCCAGTGTCGGGAATGGTATCAACACCGCGACAGCTCCTGTGTGGCAGACTGGTAAGTTTGTCTGCTCGATATTTAAGAGATCTATTGAACAAGTCACTTAGCATTGTTTCATTCCTAGAAACCTCACAATTGAAATGGCGTGGAAAGCTGGTGATTATAGAGATGATGATGAACATCGCAGGTTACTGCCTTGTCAACTGGATCAACTACGGCCTTTCCTTCGCCGGTGGTGCCGTTGCCTGGCGATTCCCCCTCGCATTCCAGTTCAGTTTTCTTTTGATTTTGTGGACTACTACTCCCTGGCTTCCGGAGTCTCCTCGGTAAGTAGGACCTATCTTCTTTATCCAACAAATGGCGGCTAAGGACATCTAGATGGCTTCTTGCTCATGGCAGAGGAGAGGAAGCCGTGGAGGTCATCGCTTGCCTCGAAGCTAAGTCACTAGACGATCCATTCGTCATTGCTCAGCGCAACGAAATCGAGTTCACTATTCAATACGAGCGCGAGAATGCAATGCGGTGGAGAGATCTTTTTAAGAGGAAGAGCACGAATGATACCAAGACTCTTCGCCGACTGCTTCTCGGTGCTGGCAGTCAGTTCATGCAGCAAATGGGTGGTATCAACATCATGTCCTACTATCTGCCAACGGTCCTGGAGACGGCGGTGGGAATGGAGGAGAGCATGGCCCGTCTCTTGACTGCCTGCAACGCCATCTCATACTTGATGTTTTCCGGCCTCGCTATACTATTGGTTGAGAGAATGGGTCGTCGTGGTTTGATGCTTTTGTCGACAGCCGGCCAATTCTTCTGCTTTCTCATTATTACGATCCTCCTCTACCTCGTGGAGACCCGCAGCAATGGGGCTGTGTTTGGCAAGGCCTCGATTGTGTTCTTCTTCCTCGTGAGCCCCCCTTCCGCGTCAATCACAGAGATAGCCAGCCTGCTGACAAGCTTTTAGTTCCACGGTAGCTTCGGAATTGGCATGCTTGGGGTTCCATGGTTATATCCAACGGAGATCAATTCTTTGCCCATGAGAACCAAAGGCGCTGCCATCGCGACTGCAATTGATTGGATCACGAACTTTGTCATTGTCCAGATCACGCCCATTGGTATCCAGAACATTGGCTGGAAATTTTGTGAGACAGTCAACTGCCTGGGCTGTGCTTTGCCTCTGCTGACAACTTATCAAGGGATCGTGTGGACAGCGACCAATGCGGCATTCCTGCCTATTCTCTACCTCTTCTATCCAGAGACAGGTCAGTATCGAGACAGAGACTTCATATGCATTAACTAACATTTACCGGCAGCCAACCGAAGTCTCGAGGATATCGATGACTACTACCGCAGCAACCCGTCCCTCATTGTGGTCAAAGAGCCGGATGCGATTTGCAGACGTCGCCCTCAAAAGTACATCGACCGTGAAGACGAGCAAATTGAGAAGTCTGCCATCAACAAGAGTCTTGTGCCAGTGAGTGCAAAGCACATCGAGTTCAGCTGATATCTCGATCAGACTGGAGCGGAGCTTCACCTGGAAAGAAATATGTATGACATTCTAGCATGTAGAGCTGGGCTCTGATATACCTACATACACGGCGATTTCGAATATTGGCTCAAGAATATATTCACTATCAAACTTTCACTTCCACAGAGGGATGTGTATTGCAGCGTCATAATGAACAAAGGAATTAGTTGCATTGGGAGTGGATGACCCATGAATGTCAAGTCTATACATGGAGTGATATCATGAGGGTGTCGTACATATCATCTCGCTAATAGATGGTGGCCCGATCCAAAGTACCCCGCACCTGCAGCATTCCCACAATCGCTTGGCCCTTTCATCAGGATGATCAGTCACAGATTCCAGAAACACTGGCCAAAGTGGTATACAATCCATATATTTTGATGCAGCCCCTGAATAGTGTTACAGATTTACTCAGTGAGATCAGATTACCGCCTTCCGACCTGGTGTTTTCGCATCCTCGCATCCTCGCATCACCTGTGGGGTGAGCGGCAGAAGCAAGGACCCGCAGCTAGGTGACACCCGATACTAGGAATAGCTACAATAACCACACAATCGGAAAGCTGCTGCCTGATGTTTTACATCGTCTCGGGCCTCTTCCGTCAGCCTCGGGGAACTGTGATCCAAGGACCACCGGTACCATAGTCCCCGGCCCGGCATCTCGAGACACAATAATCACGAGATTGGAAAGAATCCAAAGGCAGGCCATGGGCCAGTGGCAGTCTAGCTGGTGGAGTGTATGGAGTGCATGGAGTAGAGTGGGGAGACGAAGTAGCCTTGATCGACAAGACGGGCCGTAGGTAGTATACACAGAGTCTTTTGAGGGAGATCAGGGCATTGGTATCTTTCCTCAGTCCTGAGAACAAGTGAAATTGACGGAGATCTCCTGTTTCTCTTGGACTGCTCGGATAAGAGGCTATCGGGCATTTATTTTTAGAGCCGATTGCTGACGCACGTCGGTCCACCAATCTTCCAAGTGCCGCATGTGGCGCTCGTTATGGCGTTTTTTCAGACCTAATTTGTGATCCGATGACGACCCCTAGCTCAAGGTTGATGTGAGATATGCAGTCAAGAGTTCAATGAATGAAACCAAAATTTAAATTTCCCAAACACCCAAGCTATGCGCAGATCAATGATAGTAAATACAGTGGCAGATATCCCCAGGCCAACAGATTATAGTAGTCGCATATATAGAAATCCCCTGAAAGTCGATCCGCCCAATCCAATATAGAACAAAATTAAAACTCCCCAGTAGACCGGAACACCTCTAATCTTCGCGTGTTCTTCCATGTGGTTTTAAGACATGTGTGATCGTCTCCCGTCAGCTGCATGTGTCGCCGATCATGTCGGATGCCATTTTTCGCCATTTGGGGGTTGCAACAACCGTCTCCCAATTCGACTTGACCTTCTTTGGCCGCGCCTAGGCATTTGGGTTCAAGGACCCGATCAGATTAGGCGAGGAGATGCTAGCCATTGGGGAACCCCCAGGCGTCTTGCGCCCGAAGATTGACAGGCGCCGAGACAGGCGGCGACTCAGTCCGCGCTGGGGTGCAGTCCAAGCTTCAACGGACATGATAGACATAGGGCGGGACCGCGATGTTCCGACGGAAGTCTCGGGACGATTCTCCTCGGCGATGTTGAAGCTGGGATCCAGGAAGAAAGTCGAGCGGCGCTTAATCTTGGCGGATTCGCGCGCATCCAGCTGGGAGGCCAAATCCTCCTTGATGTCGTCTAGGGCGTGTGAAACTCGACGCAGTAGTCTCGGCCGTTCGTAAATTGAAGGCTCGCGCTGCTCAAGTCCATAGGCCTGAATTGGGCTCTCAGAGCCGTCGTCCATGGGCGAGGCGTAAAATCGCGGGTACTTGGGACGCATCGAGGCTTTCCGAGGATGTTGTGAGCCCAGCGAGAGTGTGGAGAGAGGCTGCTGGTGTTGGTAGGGGAGGTGAGGGTCGGAAGAGCAGTTGCTGGAGGAGTATGAGCTGTTGGTGGACGACAACATCTTCATTATGCAGAACACAAAATCACACAGGGGGAATTGAGGGGGTAAAAGAATCGAAATTGGACAAAGGAAAGAAAAAAGAAACATCCCATAGCTCAGATCCATCGTATTCCGAGAGAGACTAGGTAAGAGTGGATCAAGACATTGCTTTAGTTCGCGGACTACGAGGCGCCAGTTTCGTGTAACAAATAGATGACTGTAATTTCATGTTTCAATCTCTTCTTCTCTATTGAGCATTTGCGCGGGACGATGCGCCTTCTGGGGATGTCATCGTGTCGGTAAACCTACGTGGTACGCTCGAAGGGTCGTCTTTCTCTAAGCTTCTACGACTGCAAAACATTTGCCGAAAGCGAGAGGTGTACGGTGGGGATCTTCACTTCCAATTTTCGGGTAACTCCTGTTTCAAGGTCCGAGCGGAGCTCTGTCTCGGAGGTAATCAGATCAACTCAACCTTGGTGTCTTGCATTTCTGACGCATCCCTGCATATCCTTGGAGGACCTGAAGGGCTGACGCGGCACACAGCCTCTCCTCCATATAATCACCAACACTGCCCGTCAAAACGCGTTTAAAAGACGTGTTCGCATGTGTCAACTCTGGATACCAACACCCAGAGATTCCGTAGGTTTCTAAAAGCAGCAAAAGAAACAAACAGAAAAAACCAGGAATGGAGTGGGACTCGTCCACAGTTTCCACCGGGATCTTCTGCCGCCCCAATCTGGCGACGCTACAGGGTGACCAAGGAATAAATATAGGTTTTCTCACCGCCTTCTTCTCATAATTACATACCGCCTTACGAAATTACTATATGTGACGAAATCAGTATCTTCATTGTACAGCGTTGGCTGGCAATGAGTGGTATTAACACAAACTCAATACATTGGTTATTTACAAACTGCCAGCAGAATAATAGTGGAGACGTACATTTGTTTCTTGGTCACCCCTGTATTGGTCCGGTGCCGGCCTCAGGGGGCATCGTGCAAATGGAGGGACCTTCGGATCCTTAAGTTTACCACAAACGTGATGGAGCTTATACATTCAGCGTGAGCCATTGGATGGATGAGATCTTCATCTCAGCCCTGCTTTCCTACTCTCAATTAACCTGCGTTTGGTTATTCTGTAGCTACTCGCTCTGACTCTGCGAAATCCGTTGTGGGTATTCTACCAGCGCTGGGACTGGGGAATCGACAAACCAAAACCGAGCATCGGAGCACACGAAGCCCCGGAGCTTTTGAATCGTATGGGTGAGCCGTGATCCGCCCCATGGTGTATGAATCAGGTAACACCTGGGCTCCACTCCCCGCAGAGATTCGTTAGGGGTTGTGCGCAAGCTGAGGCGCAAGAAGCCACGAAGGATGATTTCGTCCCCGAAGGTTTCTATGCGCCATGGCGTTATTCATCTCCATGCGATCGACGCCTCTACATCACAAAGCGGAGATTGACGTCTGCCGAACGAGTCAATCGAGTCCCTTCATGGTGCCACCGCAGATCAACTTACCGAGTGGATGGCTGCAGCTCAGCTGCGGCTTTTGCGTATACTTCCCTTCGAGCTCCGCCCGGATTGTGTTTAAAAGTTGCAGGTAGCTCTGTTGAGGCCACCGTTGCAAAGATTTGATGAACGCCCAACTCAAGGCACCACGTGCCTGTCCGTCCTGGAACGTATCCGCTCTATGGTGGGGGGGGACATGGTTAGTCGGGTTCGCAATATACGGCAGGGTAACTCACGATGTCTGTGTATCCTTGGATCCGGAGAACATAACCACATCGGCTGGTGAGGTTTTGGTCATGATGGTGCGCTCACGCGCTTGGCCCCCGTTGGCCGCTTTCTTCAAGAAGCCTATGGCAGTCGACGCGACACTAGACAGGTCGCCTTGTCCATACGAGGTGATCACACTGAATAAGTCTTGAGCTGCTTCCTTGGCCAGGTTTGGCTCCTTCAGCACACCCTGGGTGGAATAGATGTATGGCAAGTCGAGGGCGGTACCGGAGTGGCAGGAGTCAAAAATGGCGGTTAATCGCACACCTGGCCGTAGCGGTCGAACCATGATGGCGTGCATGTCATCGTCGACAATGTGGCCTGCCACACGATAGTCGAGCGGGTAGATGACATCGTCGAATCCGTCGTCCTCATCACCATCCAAGTCTGGCGTGCGGCCGCCGTGGCCAGAGAAATGGATAAAGAGTGAGTCGTCAGGCTGTGCATCCCTGACCAGCCAGTGCATAGCACGAATGATGTTGGCCTTGGTTGGAATACTCATCGGGTTGCGCTGATCATCGGTGAGGATGACCATGTCTTCGCGACGATAACCGAACTTATCATGGAGGAATGACGACATGTTTGTGACATCGTTGATGCAGCCGCGTAGTGCATTCGGCTGTCCGGTATAGTTGATACCGATCAGTAGGGCCTTTCGTCTTCCTGTACATGCGGAGTACTGGAAGTTGTAATTGGACGGTGCGCCAGCGCCGAAGTGCTGGTAGCCTTGCGGCGGCGCGGGGGCACATTCATGGGGCTTGGAATGGGCCCTACGATGATTAGCATAGATACTTCGGAGCATTCTTGTTTCAGTTTTCTCTTTAGTAACGCTTACCATTCCAATAGGCACCGGGTCCATTTCCCGGCTGTGGTGACGGGGCATGTCTATATGGGCCAGGAGAGGGCGTGTGAGCGTAAGGTTGAGGCGACGGAGAATGGCCGTATGGCCGAGGCGAAGGAGTATGCGCATAGGGTGGATGTGAAGGCGGACCAAGCTGCTGAGGATAGGGAGCAGGCCCCGAGTAAGAGGGCCGTTGATAGTGCCCTTGATAGGGCGCGTGGTAGGGCTGAGGCGGGGGAGGCGGACGCTGCCAATTAGCACCCGAATGCTGGCCACTAGGAGGCCAGGGAGGTGGAGGTCCCGGGGGAGGTCCAGGAGGTGGATAGTACATAGTACTGAGATTTTTAAGAAGCTCAGAAAATCTCGGAGAGAAAGAGATCGTATGAAAAGATCAAAGAGGGGAAGAAAAGGCGAAGACGTGGGGTGGCTTTCATTTTCTTGTTAAGCATCGGGCTGGCTGACTGGTGGGTCGCGCAGATCGGATTGCTGAGAGCGCCAAACTGGGACGCTAATGATTAAAGGGTGATTGTGACCGAGTCAAATATATACAGATACAGATAAAGGAAACTGGGCGAGGAACTGCCCTGGGGGACCTGACGCCCAAGGCCAAAAACAATGGGCAACCATGGACCCAATGCCGATTCCCGAACATTGCAACTCCACTCCTCTCGTAGGGCTGCAGGCAGCACCGTTTGTCACGTGGCTTCACTCTGTATCATCTCCCGTGTATCCCGGGCTCAGATCACGGAGAAGATTCGTAAGGGTTCTCATTTAATGTATGTTTCAGGTCATGGCTATGGGTGGTTAGTTCGCAGTTGTGAATAACACGAGAAAATTGCCGGCAACCGGTACCTGTGGCATATCTTCTGCAACGCGGAACGAAATCGGAGCTTCGGAGATACAAATTTCCATTTGAATTGTCCGGCGAGATGCAGAGTACCTCACCTACTGCCCTGATCGAGCAAAGTCCGAATCCTGTTGGCGCGGACACGTGGACTCACCTGACCTACGCCTGTGCACGCAGTTATTCTTAGATAATTCCTCAACCAGCAATGAGGCTCCAATGGGATTCGTATGCTCCAGAGTAAGTGGCGTGGCCCAAAATGAGGCAAATGAGCCAGCGCCCTTACAGAATTGCGGGGACGTGACGGTGAAGAGGACGGGATACCCAAATCAGAAAATATAGCGAGAGCCACAGCAAATAGATCAACGAACTGCACTCACTCCAAGGCCCCACAGGAAACGCACCGGCGATCTCTTTGAGACACTGGGTTTCCATTTGAGCCGCACAGTCAGACGAGAACTTCGGAGACTCGCGGAGTTCAGTGGAGCCCCAAGCTCTGTTAAAAGGGGCCAGATACGCAGAGCCTCACTGATGGGCAAGGTGAGCCGGTCAGGTTCCACCACTCCGAGCTGGCGGAGAATGTATTGCGTGCTAGTGCGAGTCGTGGTGTCGACCGATCCATCGATGGGGAGGGGGGGCTGTGTGATCGATTTGAGCCTCCACTTGAGCCTCCAACACACACTCCTTTGCTTTATAGCTTGCACCCGGGCATCATCCCCATACTTGCGAGATGCGTCATTAATCCCTTCCATTAATTTTTTTTTATTTCCCTGAGCCATGTCGGCATCTAGGAGTCTGGACTCCCTTCCCTTCGATGTCTTTTACCAGATCGCCACGTCGCTGGACGACCGCGATTGTATTAACCTGAGCCGCACTAATCGCGCTCTCCATGATTTCATGGACAGTGACCTCATTGCCCGCAAAACAGTCCAGGTGAGCTCCAAGTCTGAGATGCGGGCCTAAGAGCCTGAGAGTCTCCAGAGATCCACAGCTCTAGAGCCCCACGGCTCAGAGCCTCTTCCCCCTCCCGCTTGGCCCCGAAAGGCCACCCAACCACATTAAAAACAAACCCAATGACTAACCCGCGTCACAGAACACTCTGCTTCACAGTAAAGAGGGCCAGTCTGCCTGGGCCGCTCAGGCCGGGTTCCGAAAGGCGGTTGGGCTTCGCTTTGACATCCATGAGGCGATTGCCACCGCCGCCCCATATGCTGTTTCCATCTTAGCTTACGGGGCCGACTTTCTCTATAATCAAGGCGTTCTGTGCTACCGCGTTGGAGATGAAATTCGCCTGCTGGATGTGCATCGTGTAGCTCGCCAGGAACGAGTGGTGAACCTCGGCGAACTGATCTCTCGCTTGGGATTTGGCTCGGCGGGCCTGGGTCTCGTTGATCAGGTCACTCTGCTCCACTATAATGATGGCATTGTCTCCTTCCGCTTAGCACGCCAAGATGCTCAGGAGGATGTCCTGCTGGCGATCGATATGGATCGCCGCTCGGGTCAGCCTCGAAGGAAGCGCCTGCTGCTTCAAAAGGCTATTCCCGCGGACTCCCCTATCTTTGTCCGCCATAGCCGCGCCTACATTTGGTATGGCACCTTCACATCTGCCCACGGCTCGAGCGGAGTCTGGTCGGTATGCGGAAAGGATTTCGCTACGTCCGAGGAGATCGAATTCCCTCTGGACCGGGTGGTCGATGGGGAACTAGGTCAAACGCTCTGTTTTGACATGTATCGGGAGCATCTCTATGCCGTCTCGACCCAAGTCGCTTCAGACGACGATGAGCGGTTTTCTTCATTTTATCACTGGTTCTGCTATTCACCCCGTGAAAAGGGGTGCAAATGGAAGGGGAGGCTCTGGCGCCGTGAGCATTGCGAGGGCCCTATCAACGAGATGTGGACAGACTTGTCGATTCGTATAGATGAGACGACCGGTCGGCCCGTAATTCTTGAATGTCGTCGAGAATGGCGCGGTGGCAAGAGTGAAAACCATCGCACAAACTACATTGAACCGCTACCCACACCAGAAGAGGCGGAAACGTGGGCGGATGATGACCCGAATGATCTTACCGGGAATCACCAGCCTTATAACCAAAGACCTGAAAAGCGGCTACGCAGGACTTATCACGCTGAGTACGAGCATCACCATGATCCAGCGAAGCGATTGGAATTTATTGCCGCTCGTACCAAACACCGCAGCTATCACCTCGCATCTGCAACCTTTGTCGATCTCGTCAACGATCCTGCTCCTCAGGCCGACGGGGTACGATCCCAAGACCGGCTCCGCCTCAGAACAGTATCACGAAAGCGCAAAAATCCCATTGATGACGGAGGAACTGAGGGTGCTCCGAAGATGCTCTTCCGTCCCATGCAAGTTAACGGCCAACCCATCAAAGGCTCCGAGGACCGATTCGTCTCTTGCGGCGTGCACATGTGGCCCCGCGACGACACACCGTCTGAGATCTATAATCTCCTCTGTCCCGACTCTCGTGTCAGCTCTGTGCGCGCGGTCTCCGACGAGCGATCCATAATCTACTCTGTCTCATCTGCCGGTCTGCCGTCCAACCACCAGGCTCTCGTTCTGATCAGCTTTGATCCCACGATTCGCTTTCCCAACCTTACATCTCTTCGCACAATGAAGATTCCCATGGTTTCAGAGAACATCTTCCCGGTTCAGGTGCCCCAACCACGGTCACCCAATCCTTCCCTCGTGCAAGAGGCATCACCTCTTTATCAGGCAATCCGTCGTGGCTACTGGCTACGATGAGCCCAAGCATGGTAGTTTTATTGAGAAGACCTGTATACTGAGCAGACCATGTAGATGGGTCATTGGTAATATTAAAAGAAACATGATAGCAATCTAATCAAGAATTCACGTTCAAGTGTTTCTTTCTTCCTGTCAAACCTTGAGCAGCCTCAGTAGTTAGAAGAACTTCCACGGTTGTTACTCAAGATCTTTTCAAGGCCTCTTTGAAATGCCCTCATAGATTCTTTAAGTTCCTGTGCCAGAGGCGTTCTGCTAGACAGGTTCGCATACGCACCGATGTCTAATGGCAACTTGAGGCGGCCTAACGAATGACCGTGGTGGCCTTACATATCAGGCACACAACACCCTCCCTGAAAACATCCGGGACTTTCCTAGCACAATGAGGGGAAGCCTTTCGTACGGTCGCTCTCTCACTCCGGAAAATAATTATTCTATTCGGCAGTTCCTCCATCTAGAGTCATGTGTCGTCTTGGAGGGTTTTCCCCAGCTCGAGTCAAGCTTCCCAGATGACGTTTGGCGGCCGGAACCTGGGGATCGCCACAGTCTTCCACCTTGGAGAAGCGTGGGTGCTCGCGAACACTCACGAGTTCTCGCTTAACTCACCGATAGCGCACCGGGAGGCCACTAAAAGCCCCCTTGCCCGCACCAAAATGCCGCAAAACGCGGCGTGAGCAGGGCCTCCGGATCATTCTCTAGCACTCAAGCTAGTGCACTAGCGCGAACGAAATGTGGAACCTCAATCGCTTGCACTCAATTTCCCGCTCGATGCAGCGGACCGGGGCCCGTTGGAGGCGGGTGGGTCGATATAAACTCATCTAAAATGAACCTAGAGCATCTTCTCTGTCTCCTGTTCCTCCTCACCGGGTGGTCCACTTTGCCCCGAAAAAAAAAAAGAGAATGGCCCGGACATGGTGGTCGCTCGAGAATGGCCTACAAAGGGCGTCCTACATCGGGCTTGGCCCGCCAGTACCCGGGTAGATCCAGGAGGGGTCTTTGGATGCCTTTCGGCCGGTGCTTAGAAATGATGCTTACGGGGAATTACGTGCTCTCGGTGAATCCACCGATTCCAGGAATTGATAAATCTCGGTTCATCCGATCAAATTCATCGAGCTGATCAGACGATCATCATTGCCATAATCCTGAACACTGAAGACTGATTCCACTCAGAGAGGTTGGTTCCCGCGTGTGCCACTTCTCCCGTTCGCATCCGGTCAATAGCCTTTCCGCCAGAGACTGTTGCGTTCTGGAACCGCCACCCACTTCCGTTTCTTCCCTGTCCCTCTAAGCACAAGGACCTTGTTCCTGGCTTCGACGGGGCCCTTTTATTTTCCCTAGCAATCACCTAGCTTCTGTTCTGATTTATTACCGTCAAGAGACATTCGTGGAGTTGACGTGATTTTGGTCTGAACAACGGAAACTCGAGACGAGCATCTACGGAATTAAGATCCGCATGAGAGTGACTCTTGTCTGCGTCACACGATACTAGGGACTTGTGCCCGCCATCTTTCTCCTTGACTATCGATCAATTTGATCAGTTGTCACCGATATGCTACCTCCAGTACCATCTCTTGAAGACTACGGCATCTCGCCGGAACATGGGTTCCTCTCTCCGGAGTCTCCGCTGGAGGTCCTGCCAGATCCATACTACGCAAAGTGGGAGGCAATTGCCGCGAACCTGCAGCCTTTGCTCCTGAGCAAGCGGTTACGAGGCTTGGTTGATCGTCTGCCCGTTCTTTCAACAGCACATCTGCAGACAGATGCCGAGTGGCGGCGAGCATATGTCGTACTGGTCTTTATGCTTCACGGCTATGTCTGGGGTGGTGACCGTCCTGCCGAGGTATGTGACTTACCATACAAGCCATCGAGCCTTTTTATCAAGTACTGATTCATCCGTGAACAGAGGATCCCTCCGCAATTGACAGTCCCATTATTCCAAGTCTGCGAACGACTCGAGGTGCCACCCGTGGCAACTTACGCCGGAGTCTGTCTCTGGAACTACAAGCCGATCTTCCCGGATGAGCCGGCCGACGATCTGGACAATCTTGCTTGTCTACAGACATTTACTGGGTCACTAGATGAACAATGGTTCTATTTGGTATCGGTAGCCATAGAAGCCCGGGGTGCCCCGACCATCCCTCTCATGCTTCAGGCTATGACTGCCGCTCGGGTTGGCAAAATCCGAGTGGTGACAGAGTGCCTGCAGCAAATGGCAGAGATTCTCAGACGAAATCACTGCGCTCCTGCAGCGCATGTACGACAACTGTGATCCGTACATCTTCTACAACCGCATTCGCCCGTACCTGGCCGGCAGCAAGAATATGGCCGATGCCGGGCTTCCCAAGGGTCTCTTGTACGACGATGGCCGGAATCCCCCGGTATACCGCCAGTACGGTGGCGGTAGTAATGCTCAGAGTTCTTTGATCCAATTCTTCGACATTGTGCTAGGCATTGAGCATAGACCGACGGGCGTGGGCCGCAATGCCTCCGACGAATCTAAGTCTCGGAACTCTTTCATTCATGATATGCGAGGCTACATGCCCGGTCCTCACCGTCGGTTCCTGGAGGACATTGACTCGATCGCCAACATCCGCGCGTTTGTAGAGGCACACCGCGCCGATCCTGCGCTGCGACTTGCATATGATGCATGTCTCTCGATGCTACGTGACATGCGTGACAAGCACATCCAAATTGTGTCACGGTACATCATTATACAGTCTCGCGGGGCCCGTGCCAGCTCTCACTCCGCTGGCTCGGATCATTTATCTCCTACGAACCTGGCTACTGCCGTCCCGAAAGATAAGAAGAAGTTACGTGGTACAGGTGGCACCGCGCTGATCCCGTTCCTGAAACAAGCGCGCGATGAGACTGGGGAACCAGCTATTGACGCATGGGCGCGAAGGTTACTCAGTAACAGTCCCGGGCTAGCAGCTTCTGCGTCCTTGAGTAAAGTAGGAGAGCATCCGGATGGTCATCTCGAAGTTGTCGGTCTATGCGGGACATGGACAGCGGACGACAGCGAGGGCGGAATCTGCCACTGGTGAAAGAGACGGGGTCTCAAAACATAATTAGAGCGCCTGATTTTTTGCATTTGAATTTCCGATCTGCCATTTGCAGCGAGCGACAGGTCTGGCGTCATTAGATTTGGACATATTACACCACAAATATAGGATTAGCCGATCGGCTGTATCATTTCATCATCAATATTGAACCACCGTTGACGAGAACCGCCACGAGGTGTCACCTGGGCTGAAGATGTCAAGCCCGTGATCCACCGTAGAATATTCCAGGTCCACTTCTTTGGGCTGCATGACGCACTTTGACACTTGAGGCTTGTATCATGTGATGTGACATCACGGATGATGTCACTGTTGATGGCCTCGGGAATCAGGTACGCGTTGCTTTGTTGATCTATAAGAGGGGAGAAGGTGTCTTTGGGGGTAAACACAACCAAACATTTCCAAAATCACCTTCAAAGATTCCTCCATACCTTCAATACTGCACTACAACACCATCGTCATGTCTTCTGATAACAGCAACTCTTCTACTCTCGGTTCCTATGTGAACGCCGCCACTGGCGCCGCTCAGCGTGCCTTCGGTGCTGTCACTGGTGACTCCTCATATCAGGTATGCATCGAGTCTTGTGTCTTCTCTTCATCGACCATAAACACTAACAACCACCAGAACAAGGGTGAAGCTGCCCAGGCCAAGGCCCAAGCCCAGGACGTGAACTCCCACACCACCGCCAAACTGGGTCCTTTCACTGCCGACCCTAACACCGGCGCGGCCGCCAAGGACAACGAGAAGCGCTCGGACGGTTCCTGGGACCAGACCATTGGCTCCACCAAGGAGGCCATTGGCAACATGATCGGCAATGAGAACTTGCGCCGCACTGGCGCCGAGCAGAACGCCGCTGGCAAGGAGCAGGAGGCCAAGGGCCAGCTCCAGGACTGGGGTGAGGGTATCCAGAACCGTGCTCAGGGTGCTATCGGTTCCGTCGGTGCTGCCATCAGTGGTGACCGCACGGAGGAGGAGAAGTTCCGCGAGATGCACGATGAGGGCAAGGTCCGCCAACGCGGTGCTGAGGCCGATATGGCCAAGAAGCAGGGCGTCTAAGCTCAGTTCATGATGATGGATTCAGCGTCGTTGGATTTGATTGTCAGCCTTGTTTTATTATTACGACTATCATGATGATTTTGAGATATCCAATTTGAGATTCATTTTTTATTACATCTTGTCTTATACTGTAGACTTTGACTCACGGCTGTAGAATCTTTAGATCCGCCAAGCCTTTTGAGCGTGAATGGTTCCAATCACCATGTCATGGTGATCCACAGTTGAGAGCTAATGAAAAGGACCCATTCACTTTCTAGCGCTGTGCAAAGGTCACACTCATGACTGAGAGCGTGAAGGAAAGTGGGGACGCAAACTTCCAAAGCACTCGTGCATCGAAAACTTAAGACAAGAATTTACGCACCGAAATTTCAAAGAAACGAAAGACTCAGACACTTGGGGAGACTTGATATTCGAAGGTTCAAAGAAAGAACAATGCTAGTGCCGCGAGGAACTATCAAGAATTCCAAGTTTACTTGAAAGTGAAAGATTTGACATGAAATCAAAGGTCGAGCGAAGCAAAGCTATCTCGCTTCTCATCTCCCGACACTACCATGTTACGATGGGTGTTCAACCATCTCGTCGTCCAGCTTACCGCAAGCCAGTAAAGGGAGGGTATAGACAGAACACGTCTTACAAAATTCAAGCTCCCCACCATCGTATTGAATTGGGTCGTGGGTGGAGTATCCACAAAAACCACTTCGTCGCCGTCGCGGCTATCGTGGCTCTCGTTATCCTCGTCATCGTCGCTATATTCGATCTTCATACCACACTCCATTCCATGCAACCATCGACGGCATAAGAGGGCTAAGAGAGTTCCAATCTTGTCACCCAAATACGCTGATTCATTGTCAATTGAGCATTCTTTAAGGCTACTAAACTTTATTCTCGTCATGAGCAGATCCCGGAAAGGATACTAGGTTGGTGTTTAGACCATACCGTTCGATGTTCTACATGAAATGTTTTCACCTCTTGCCTCCTGAAGCCGTTAGAACTATGTAAGCCCCTCATCACCCATAGTCACTTTCGGGACGCGCAAAAGAAATGCCACTTTATGTGGTAGTCTCGGGTACATAGCTTATAAGTCGCTTATTCGATCGAAATTGAAATCGCTTGTTTGGGTAACGGTTTAGGTGAGTTTTGAAGAGCTACTATGAGAGTTTTTCCCATCAATGCGGTCATTTCGCTTAGGTCTTCTTTAGTATATGAAGAGGCATTATGAATCTCGTGAAGTATCCACTCTGAATGATAAAAATTTTAGCAGTGAATGTCTTATATCCACTTCTCAACTGTCAATTTCAAATTGGCGGTTGTCTCGTTGACAAGGGATCTTCCTCTCCAGACGAAGAACTATTTCGATCCTGAAACATGCTCAAACGGGAAACACTGAAATTTCAAGAATCACATTTTTCGTCTAACGAGGAATAGTCACAGAACTGTTCAATGGCCTTGCCACAATTTTGAGTCTAACTGATTCATCACGAATGTAGACTCAGAAACCACTGACGCATGTGTTGCTGTCTTATCAAGCAAGCCTATCCTGTCCGCCTTCCTGACGAGATAAGTTCTTTAGTTGCACACACCTCATGTCTTAGTAGGAAGATAACTCCAGGGGTTCAGTCGATCAATACCTTAAGGCCTGGTCCTTCCTGCTCATTCCCATATTTGACCAGAGATGTGGCTCGGCTCCTTCTCCACAGATCCCTCGACTCTGCTTACCACCTGTATCACGAGAACGTTGCGATCCTCGGCCACACCGGAATGGCAAAGCAAGGAAATGGGTCTAGATGCAACGGATCCAAGTCTCCGCCCGATCAAGCCATTGGGCCAAACTAGGCTACCTCGCTACGTTCGGCGGAGAATATGGCACCGAGGAAGGCCGGATCGGCAGCCAAGAGGGGTCAAGCATTTGATATACGCTGTTGGCCTCCAATTCCCGCTCACTCTCTTGATCATTTTCTTACCGTCGCAATGAGATTTACATCAATACTGCTGTGGTTTGCGGCGACAGCACGGGGAGCTGAGCCCCAACGACGAGATACCACTGCCACCGAGAGCGGCTTCAATATGGTCTCGTTGTCTAGTGCACTGTCTGTGGATCCTCCATACCTTTTGCACTATCCATTGACATGAGCTACAGAGCCCAAATCACGTCGAATGCCACGGCCACGGCTCGTTTCGAGAACATCTCGGCACCGCCCAAATCCCTCATTCCCGAAATTGTGTCGGTCGTGCCTATGACCGTGATCTGGGAACTGATCGACCCGCAGTCGCGCAGTATACTCGCGAGCCAATTCAGCGCTGGGACCACCCCGGCCTGGTACAGCAGTCTTCCCACGGACGTGAAGAGCTACATGTCCGTGGTGAAATCGCAGATCTCGGCGGGTGCTCTGACGGCGACGGCGACCACGACGGCGACCGGGCCCGTGAGCGCCACCAAGACCGGGGCGACTTCAACCTCGAGCGGGATGGCGGCACAGCCTACGGCGCTCACCGCGTCGATGATCGGGGCCTTGAGTTTTCTCGGGTTGGCCCTAGCGTTGTAGGCGGGTCTGGGGGTCTGGGGGTGAGGTGTCCATGCGATTGAGCTGCGACGGTTGTCACAAGTGGGGAGAGGGGTTCAATTCGTGTAGTTCCAATGATTCACATGAATCTATGATAAGAAAATGACATGACATCAATGGCACACTCTTGTTTTCTTTTTACTGTTTTTTTTTTTTTTAAATCTTCCCCTCTTCTCCAATTTCCGGTTCCTGGCCCCTATTTTTTTCAAGGGTTCTGTGGCGCACGAACGCTCCACACCACACCACATGCTCCTCGGTATTCCCCTTCATCCTCTCCTTCGATTCCTGGAATTCCCCCAGGTGTCGATGAGGAGTTCCAGACCCTTGATATTGTGTCCAAGGGTGCAATTAATCTATTCATGGAGATTGGTCGATCCACCATCGGCAGGCTAGCATGCTAGACACATCCTGTCCTGTACAGTACAGTATATCAATGGAGAGACGTCGATCCTTACCGAACCAAAGAGCAACGCCGAAGATCACACGGACGTCTGGACTGCCTCAGCTCGTGCGGACCGAGGGGCTTGAACTTTTGACAGGTCCCACTGGGCTACCAATGACCAGGTCTCAATCACCAAGTTGCAGCAAAGCGAACGGCACCGAAAAGGGTTGTAAGTCTCCGCTAGCTTCGCACTAAGTGTGTAGTTCCTCCACATGTCTCCACAGGCCGCCTCCCCAAAGTGCCTGAGCACCTGCAGATCCCCTTCCCCGGGAATACAGCGTCCTCCGGGATGAGATTCAGGATGCGGGGAGGTGACCTTGAGCCAGGTTCCGTGGGACGTCGCCTCTCTCACATGAGAAATTGGATGGTCGCGGTCACAAATTCGGGCGATCCACCTCGGCGTTGAATCCTAATCCGCGATCGCGAATCCATGCTAATCCGGCTGGAGCCGTGCACCTGTGATGGGCTGCACTTCCCCTCAGCCTCGGGGCTTTTGTCGTCGGGTCCAATGTGGACTAACGTTTGGTGGAAGACTGACCGATCAGGTCAAACGCAACGGAGAGTCTAGATGGTTCAGGATCGAGTGGGGAGAACCCTTGGAAAAAAGGTCGATTCTCGCTTATAAGCTTGGACGGGGAGGGTGAGCTTTTCTTTTCGGGGCATTTTTCTTCTCTTCTTGGGTCTATACCGGTTCCTTCCCTAACTAGTTCCCAATGCATTTCAATCGCATCCTTCTTCTTGCTGCGGCCTCGTTTGCCGTGGCGGCCCCCGAGCCCAGACCGGACCCCGTTGCAATGCCAGCTCCCCAGTCGACAGGCCTTCTCTCGGAACTGCCAGGCATTCTCAGTGGTGCTGAGGACCTGCTCAGTCAGACCAACATCAACAATCTTCAAATCATCATTGGCAACGCGGCCAAGCTGCTATCCGACTCCAATCTCGTGGTTCTGCAAGATATCCTCACCAATGCGCACAGTCTCTTGACGAAGGAGTTCGTTGACAACACTACCACTCTGATTGGGGATGCCACACCGGTATGTCACCCTTTTCGCTCAGACCGCGACTGTAATACTCGACTGACCCAAGATCTAGCTCGTGGAGGATGTGTCAAAGCTGCTGGGCGGAGTGCTGGGAACCTTGTAGAGGGACACGAATTTATGACTTTCATTCAATTAACGATGATGATACGAGATCAAGCAAGGAAATATGATATATTTACAATTTTGCACTCTTTCACAGAACCCTCAATCGGTGCACCGAGCGTATCTTCGTGAGATGGGTATATACACGGATGCAAAAGAAAAGAAGAAAATAACATAAACAATAACAAAGAACAAAAAGAAATCAACCCAGAACGAAGAAGGAAAGAAACCGAGAAAAAAACGGGAATAAAAGTCCTACGAACAATCAAACCACATTCAGTTTGTCACGCAGACGATCCTTATAGTAGCGTAGCGGGTAGGAACGCATTTTATTCGGCATGGCCGGGTACACAGCCACCGAGAAGCCCATCCAGGTGCGGTAGAGAGCGCGCGTGGTGGCCGTAAAACGCAGCCCGTAAGCATCGCGTAAGTTCGGGGGTAGCATTTCAATCGTGACAGACCGCAGGAAGGGCTTGATCCTCTGGACCCAGCCGGGCATCTCTTTACTCTCCCGTAAATCCTTTGCAAACGCAGCTGCATCGGATGAAACGGTTAGCTGCGAGACCTGATGGTCCCAGAAGGACCAGAAAGCCTGTCGCGTTTCGGGCCAGGTGCCTGCGGGCATTCCCAGGCAGTTCATGAGTAACGTGAACTCGCTGTATCCGCGCTGGGCGGTCTCGTAGTCCACGCGGCCATAGACTCGCTGGTAGAAATCGGTGGAGGTGGCATAGAGAGTGGCCGCCATCCACAGCTGGAGGGGTGGGTGATGGGCAAACCGGTTGTTACGACCCCCTCCCAGGCCTGGGGCTTCCCCACGGGCCAGTAGGTCGAGCAACGTCTTGCGCTCCGCGCGAGTGCCAAACACTAGATTGGAGATATAGCTGATATTGGCCTGGAGGGCATCCACCAGCTCTGTGGCGAGCTCTTTGTGACCACCAGTGGTTTCCTCATGACGGATCCCAGGCAGAGCCGCCTGGAGCAGGAGAGCGGCGCCCGATCCAGCAAAGAGAATGCCTTCCTGGAGAATCTGGGGTAGGATCTCCAGTTGCTCGAGGGCATGAAGCCGACCTGCGTCACTGGTTGTCGCAGGCACTGCCTCGTGCAAAGCAGCCTCGGGCTTTTCATCCATGGGGGATTGAGATGAAGACGACATCATGGTCGGTTGGTAGTATATGGGAGACAGAAAGAGTATATATCCCAAAAATCTCCAGCAAGGCTCAGGAAAGCCCGTTAAAACCAGGCCCCAAGACTCGAATCCCCGCAACCCCAGGAAAGTCGTGGACCGGGAATCGTCAAGCGTGAACCTAACTTGGAATCGACGGAAGACAGAACTCGGTTCCATGTGAAGCTTCCCCCTTTTCCCCCATGACGAAAAGACCGCGGTTGTGATCGCCATCCGTGCTGATCGTTACTGGAGTTGCACCAAGTGCCCACCTCCACTCGTGGAACTATTCCACCTTGGGCAAGCTTGCTCCGACTCTCGTTCAGCGAGGACCCCCCCTTCTCCGGTCCACTTGGGTTCATTGTTTTGTTGCTTTTGCGACTAGTGGAATCCACATCGATGGGACCCTCAGTCCGGGGCCGTCTGGGCTTATTGCCCTTCGCCTGGAGAGGGCCCCGAGGTGATCTCAGACTAGCGAGAAACATAATAACGCGAGCCTGCCCCAGGTTTGGGCCTAAGATCTGGATCTGGATCTGTGACTTGAACCTGACGTGACTGGATTCGCTCTCTTTCTCTCTTTCTCTCTCTCTCATATACACACCATGGGCAAGAATACAGACGACCGGCCAGCCTACTTGAGCTCCGATGACGCCAAGTACTCTCTAGGTGTGCATCGTGGACCATTGGCCCCCACGAGCGAGGACCCGAAATTGGAGCAGGTTCAGTCCGCGGGTGGCATCTCATTAGCTACCAATCGATCCAGGAAGGAGAGGTTGGCCCGTCATTGGAAGCGATTCTGGTGCTGCTATCTCATTGGAAATGTCATCTTCCTCGCCATCTTCCTCCCCGTCTTGTAAGTCCAGCATTCGGTACCTCACGCAACTATACTGACCCAGGCGCATGTAGCTTCCTTGTCGCAATCCCGGCCATCTCTCAATTGGTGGTTAACAAGTCAGACCTGGTCCTCGTCAATGCGGCGGTCATGCAACCGCGCGCCGAGTCCATCCAGTTGACCCTAGAATCAGCGTTGAACTTGAAAATCGCCCTGCCTGTTCGCATTGAGCCCATTGTGCTGGATCTGTTCGTGCGCGATACTGGATCCAAAGCGCCATGGGGCAATGTCACCATCGCTGGCAAGACTATCAAAGGCAACACCACCCTCGGTGTTTCGGACGTGCACACACCCCTCATCAACACGACCACCTGGACCAGCTATGTGCATGACGTCGTCTTTGATAAAACTACCGCCTTGTCGCTCAGGGGCACGACTAACTCCTATTTGGGAGTGTTGAAATCGCCTGTGGTCATGGACAAGGACGTCGTCTCGCCGAGTAAGCTGCATATCCCCCTCCTCTTTCTCCTTTCGCCTCTTTCCTTGGAAGTAGTTGAGACAGCGACTTACCTGATACCTAGCTCTCGATTCGTTCAACGGGTTCAGTATCACCGATAGCGCTCTGCTGCTTCCCCCCAAAGCAGATGGCACGAACCTGGTCGGTAACGCCACGCTGCCCAACCCATCCGTGCTCACTATCGAGATCGGCACCATCACCCTCGATATCAAGTCGGGCGGTTTGGTCATTGGAAATGCCACCCTAGAGGATCTGACCATCAAGCCCGGGGACAACAAGCACCCTCTGACGGCCATTCTGGACTTTGACATCATCTTTGCGCATCTGGGCACTGTTCTCAAATCCCAGGCCAATCTTTTGAAGACCGGCAACCTGACCCTGGATACGATCACCAAGTCGGTTGTCTGGGAGAACAAGACCGTGCCTTACTACACCGAGGTCATGTCTGGGCTGACGCTTCCGGCCCAAGTGCCCCTTATGGACACCCTGAAGAACACATTACACGGCCTCAACTTGACCGAACTCGCGGATTACGCCAAGTCTAATAGCACGGGCGGTGGTCTTCTGAGTACTCTGGAAAACGACTTCAAAAATATGGATTCTGGTTCCGGCTCCGGCTCCGGCCTCTCATCCCTCTTGAAGAGAAACGTGCATATCCGCGAAGCTCTCAAGAATATCCACCCGGTTAAGCGAGACGCCGCACTGGACTCACTAGCCAATCTCTACATGAAGCTCTGAGTTTACCGTCTTTTTTTCCTTCTTCTTTTTTCCTGTTTTGGGGGGGGGGTGGGTTGGCTTAATACGGCGCTCTTATGTTTTTTGATGCCGCACCACGTCTCCTGACGCCGACACGATCGTACTTTTGATTCCCCGACGACGGCCCTCTGGCCCATGGGTTCTGGATGGAGTTTACGGATTTTCTTTCCTTGTACATATACCTGGCCAGCTCGTCTTAGAGTTCCCCGGTCAGAATGGCCGTGATAGACTATAGATGCTGGAGCTGGTTCAGAAGATAATACATAAAGTTATGACTGTATGATCGGCGGTTCACATACAAATGACGGACGGCGATGTTTTACCGTGTGTGAGAGTGTCAATCGCAATGCAAACAGCCCTTGGCCGAGGTCAAACGGTAGTTTTCCCAGACATAAACGTGGATGTCGCTTTGCAGCCGCTTGCAATTTTGCTTCGGCGGAGCTGCGTTGGGCGGGGAGTAAATACCGTGGGACAGGTACCATTTGGTCGAGAGATGGTCTAGGACATGGGTTTACGGGCGTTAGCGTCCACAAGGATATAGCATTTCAATCCCAAGTTAATATTTTCATTTCAAGTTGAACTTTGTCTCAGTGGCTACGGGCTACCTTCACGACTAGACACGAAATACTATTGCAAGACTAATGATCGGAGTAGTCTTCATTCTGTACAGAGTTGTTGTTACACCTCAAATATTCAACGCCATTTCCGAGGGAGATATTTTTTTGGCCTCCAGCGAACGTAATTAATGCCAGAAACATAGATGCAGAGAAAGTGATGGGATATCAGTGCTGGCTCCACTCGATCGTGTTCAGATCAATGCCCTCCTGTACCAACTCCCAAAGCGGGCTCAGCTCACGTAGGAAGTGAACACGATCCTGGACAGCCTTGAGGACGTAATCAATTTCGGAATCACTAGTGAAACGACCGATACCGAACCGAATACTGCTGTGAGCACTCTCATCACTGCTGCCCAGGGCGCGGAGGACGTAGCTGGGCTCCAGCGAGGCGGAGGTGCACGCACTGCCTGATGACAGAGCAATGTCGTTCAGAGCCATGAGGAGAGACTCTCCTTCCACGTAGGCGAAGGAAATGTTGACGCAGCCCGGGTAATGGGCCTTGGGGTCACCATTCAAGGTGGTGTGCTCCATGCTAAGCAAGGCTGAAGATAGACGCTTCGACAAACGCTCGACGTGCTTTGTGTCATACTAGATCGGAGGCAAGATTAGCGAACAGACTCTTATCGTCAAGGCTTCAACCATTTCAAATATCCAACAAAAACACGGTCAGTACCCCTGCACTGGTTTTCACGGATACCGGACATCATTCCTCAAGGGAATGTAGCTACCGTCCGAATACCTCCCAAAAAAATTTCAAGCAGTTGTTTAATCATCGCAAAGATCAATCATGAGCATAAAAAAAGAAGAGTTTCTTACCTCCATATCTTGAGCGGCGAGACGGCAAGCCTCGCCGAATCCGACAACCAGGTGGGGAGCGATAGTTCCACTGCGCAGACCACGCTCCTGGCCACCACCGGAGATAATGGGTTCCAGACGGACACGGGGGCGACGACGGACGAAGCAAGCTCCAATACCCTTGGGGCCGTAGATCTTGTGGCTGGAAATGGACATCAAGTCAATGTTGAGCTTGTTGACATCGAGAGGAATTTTGCCCACGGCCTGAGCACCGTCTGTGTGGAAGAAGATCTTCTTGGATCGGCAGAGCTTGCCAATCTCCTCCATGGGCTGGATGACACCGATCTCGTTGTTCACGGCCATGATACTGACGATGGCGGTATCCGGGCGCATAGCGGCCTCGAGATCCGACATACGAATCAGACCGTTGTTCTGCACGGGCAAGTAGGTCACCTCAAAGCCCTCATCCTGAAGATGGCGACAGCTGTCTAGCACACACTTGTGCTCGGTCTGGGTAGTGATAATGTGCTTCTTCTTTCCTGAGCGGCCAAAGAACCGAGCCACGCCCTTCAAACTCATATTATTGGACTCTGTTGCACCACTGGTGAAAATAATTTCTTTGGGGTCGGCTCCAATGAGGTTGGCAATGTGCTCGCGGGCTTGTTCGACAGCCTTCTCCGACTCCCAGCCGTAGGCGTGTGTGCGCGAGTGGGGATTTCCGTAGATTCCGGTGAGGTAGGGGAGCATGGCGTCCAGAACGCGGGGGTCCAGCGGAGTGGTCGCCTGCATATCAAGGTAAATTGGGCGGGTGCCCTGGTCCATGACAGTAGCCTGCTTGAGGATACCGGCGGAAGGACTCATGGCGGCGTCGCCAGAGGTCGAGGAGCCGGGCAACTCCAGACTCCCAGGCGCGACACCGGCCTTCTTCATAAATGACTTTTGTTCCTCTTTGATCGCAGTCTCAACATTGACCTGGGCGTTACTGGTCTTGGACTCGGTGACATAGGACCGACCTCCTCGGACACCGGTGGCGAGCACTCGGCGAGGCACAGCCCAAGCGCCCTGGGAAGCCAGGCGCCTGGCATAGACGCGAGAGGCCTGTCTCCAAGCAGCGGGTGCAGCGGACGACATGATGATGATGATAATTGTTCACAGAAGCGTGAAGATGGAAGGAGGAACCGGGCAGGGCGGTCGCATTTTCCGATAACTCGGGATATTCCCCGATCGGGGACTTCGGACTTAGGCTTTTCCGCGCCCGAACGCCTCGATCTCAGTGATCGTGCGAACTCTTCCTACTACGAGCAGGGGACATTACTAGGGTCTCTCTAGTAAAGATAGCACAAGGGTCTGCGCAGTCTCACAAGATCCAGGCACCCCCTTCCATCGGCCGAACCAGGGCAGCTTGGGTAATATCATCCGCGCTGTAGAGTTGAACCTAGCTGCGCCCGCAATGACGGAGTCGCGACTACATACCCAAAGGAAGAAAATGTGCTAAGAGTCTCTAGTACGGTGTAATGGGGTCTGAGATGACGTCCTGCACCGCCTCATCACATAGGGCTGCAATGGAACGTGGGAGATCGCCACGGAAGCGCCTCCGAGCGGAATTCTGGTGCCTGTGGGTGAAGTAGGGGAAACCAATGCGCCACACGATGCGGTGTTCGCAGTTTAGCGTGAAGTATTCCCAGAACGCACGTAAGAAAACCCGGTCTGTCCGAAAGTAGCTAAGGGTGGTAGCACCAGAAGTAGTGCGAATCCAAGGCACAGCCACAAGCGATCGTCTATGTCATAGCGGAGAGAGAAGCGGCCTTCGGACTCGGATTCTACCACCCCGCCATCCGCAACTCTTCCACTCTCTCTGACCTTCAGAAACCCAAGAACTTCCAGACTCCCAGGCTTCAGGCTTCAGGCTTCAGGCACATTCACAATGAGTTTCAAGGGGTTTCAAAAAAGCCTCTCGCGTGCCCCACAGCAGCTGAAATTGAAGTTCAACATCGGCGAGCACACGCAAGATGCGGTCTATAGCGATGCGGAACGCCGATTTCAAGAGCTCGAGAAGGAGACCAAGAAGCTGCACGATGAGTCCGCGAAATACTTCCAGGCCATCAACGGTGAGACTGACCCGATCGCTCCGCAGCCTGCAGCTCAAGAAGGATCGAGTTCGCTGACCGCTCCCAGGCATGTTGAACCACCAGATCGAATTCTCCAAAGCAATCGCCGAGATTTACAAGCCCATTTCGGGCCGCGCCTCCGATCCCAACTCGTTTGAAGATGAAGGCAACCATGAGGGCATCAAAGCCTGCGAGGAATATGAGGCTATCGTCAAGGATCTGCAGGAGGCCCTGGCGCCGGAGCTGGAGATGATTGAGGCGCGCGTCATCAGCCCCGCCGACCAGCTGCTGGAGGTGATCAAGGTCATCCGAAAGGTCGCCGTCAAACGTGACCACAAGAAACTTGACTACGACCGTCGCCGTGCCACACTGAAGAAGCTGGAGGAGAAGAAGGACAAGTCGATCAAGGACGAAAAGGCTCTGTACAAGGCCGAGAACGATGTTGAGCAGGCGACCCAGGAGTTCAATTATTACAACGATCTGATGAAGGAGGAGCTGCCGAAGCTCTTCACTCTCGAGGCCGAGTTCATCCGCCCGCTCTTCCAGTCCTTTTACTACATGCAGCTCAATGTCTTTTACACTCTGCACGAGAAAATGCAGGGCATGCAAATCAGCTACTTCAACCTCAACCTCGACGTGGAGGAGGCTTTTGAGCAGAAGCGAGGCAACGTACAGGAGCAGGCCGAGGCTTTGGCAATCGTCCACTTCAAGACTAAGGGACTCGGTCGATCCGGCTCTAAACTAGGCCCCAAGGGCCTCGAGGCCAAGGGCTCGATAAACCGCGGGCGGTCCAGCTCTACCTCGACCGATAATCCCCCGCCCCCATATTCATCAGCCGCCACTCCCAGTCCGACCGGCAGCTTCTCGTCGGCTGCCAAGTCCAAGCTTGCCCCTCCGCCTCCCAAGCCGAAGCCTTCCCACCTCAGCAAGCCAGTGGAGTGGGTCACCGCGTTGTACGATTACGAGGCTCAAGCCCATGGAGACCTTGGATTCTCTGCGGGTGATGTGATCGAGATCGTTCATCGTACCGAAAGTCAGAACGAGTGGTGGACTGGGCGGATTGATGGCCGAGAAGGCCAATTCCCTGGTGAGTGTCGGATCTTGAAGGTTCTCTCGCGTGCTTCTAACAATCGCTTTAGCCAATTATGTGCAGTTGCAATAACCCGGTGCTTGTCACGTCTAGCTTTGATTTTCCGTGCTCTGGCGCACACGGTGCTATTACATAGAGCGTTTTGTAAATACCTTCGTTTTCTTTTTTTCGCTCAGCTCAGCTGGGAAGACTTTGGTGTGCTGAGCTGATGCTACGTCGGATCCGACATTTAGGGAACCGAGATTCCTGCAGTATAATAAAGCCTTGACATTTGTGGTTTTGCTGATCTTCCACTTGTTCTCCTTGACTTACTTTCGTCCAGTGATCCGAGACATTGTCTTTGAGAGCTCGATTAAAGATTGTATCTGGTAATGTACACGAGTGCAAGGAACTAGCGATAGAAATGTGCCCATCTTCGAATTCGGGTGTGCTTGGCGCCAGGAATGTTTTTGAAACTTTGGTCATTCTCTATCACCCGCAGCCTTTAAACGACAGAAGTGTCCTTCCGAGAATTTCTAACAGAGTCGACAGAGATATCGTGCTCAACCGAGATTGCCAGGGGCATCTCCGAGTCGTGCGAATGTTTGCTGACTTGTTGATCTACATAGCACAAGGTCTGCCCCGTATAACCCGTGGCAGTCATCTCGGTTCTCGAACGATTTGTAGGCATCGATCGGCTCAGATTGAAGGCGAGCGCGCGCCACAGGTTGCGGGGGCTGCGAGGTGTTTCGATCCGCTGGGTGTTCTCTAGTGCCGCGCCGGCCCAGATCGAGGACAGCGGCAGAGAAAGGGTGACGAGGGTCAGAACATTGTCGGCAAGCTCAGGCACTTGTGAAAAGTATTGAATGATCGAGAACAGAGCAGGGATCGTCATGGTCTGACAACCACAGACGAAAATAATCTTCATCGGACCGAAGTCTCGCACACCCAGTCGGCGGCGTTGTTTGATCGCATGACCCAGTTTGGCGACGAAAATGGCACAGAAAAAGCAGATAGCGGCAGAAATGACAATATTGAGTGCGCTCTGGAGCCACACCCATGGCCCTGTGTTCTCGAGTGCCATGATGGCCCTGCAGTTGATCACCATCCATCCTATGCGAACTCCGATGGGTACCAATGCTACCAGCACAGACAGTACGAGCAAAGGTCTTCGGTATCGACGGCGCAGGGTTTTGCACACCACCTGCACCTGCACGACCAATGAGGCCATGATACACATGACAAGCATGGTCTCAAAGACGGTGCCTAAGATGGAGATGGCGTAGGCTCTGGACCCGACGCTCGAGTAATCGCCAGAGAAAAAGGGATAGATCTTTTCGAAAGGGGTGGAAAAATGAATGGTCTCGAAGAGCAGTCGCAAGATATTAAACAGCAATGCCAGGCCATTGAAAATGAAAACCATTGAGCCGCGCTTGTCGCTGTGTGTCAGGAGAAGTAGAAAGACCAGCAGGACGACCGACGCCCCGAGCTGAGAGCCATAATTGATGCATATCCGAACATTGTACTGGTAGAACATATCGAGTGAATAGATGTCCACGTAAACCTCTTGGCCATCGGATCTCCAGAAATGAACCACCTGAAAGTCAGGATCTCCGTCAGGAAAGGTAACGTTCATGATGTATGGGATTTTGTTCGAGTCGGTAAATTGGAGTGAGTATTCGAGGATGGCAGCAGGTCTTTGAGGAGTATAAAAGGACCCAGCATGGTGCAGGGTTTTGAGCAGCCCAGGAAAAATCACACATCGTAGACCGAGACAGACAATGTGAAAGGATCGAGTTGAAGCTGAAAATGGTGTGGTGATAGAGAACAATACTTAGCCGGAGGCGTCACAATGCCTAGACGGGAAAACAAAGACAGGCTGCGATGGCGGATGTCTGAAGGGTCGAGTCTGGATTGACCTGTATGACGACCACATTGTCTTCTTTCGGGGAATCTTGCAGCGGGTTACCATGATTGTGGTGATTGTAATGCGTGTGATATTCCTGGTGGGGTTATGTGGAATGGTGGTCGTGTGGTCGTGCACTTTCACTTTTATCCCCAATCAAGGCCCAAAAAAATGACAGTCCTATGCTGATTCTCTTGTCTTGGGAAATTAGAAAAGGGCAACCTCATGTAAAAAAAAGACTGTTACAGAATCTCAATCCCAGTGTGTCACGATGACCTAGGTGACTATGGTCTACAAGTCAATGTGTTCAAAGCTCGAAGGATCGTATTGTTCCATGGACCATAACCTATTCGTTCTTTTCTACTCAGCTAGGATCCGGATCATCTGGTTGAAGACTCTGATCTTATTTAGATCCGCAGCCGTTTGCAATGGCACTTGTTCCAGCTCCTCTCAGGGTTGAGCCTCCGCATAGCTTTGACAGGACCACGCCATGAAAACCATCGTTGTGAGTCGTATTGAAAAAGGATGGTTGATCACGGGAAGTCAGACACTCGATCCCCGCGGAGAATATCATCTCGTAATCAGAGAAACTGAAAAAATGTCCCACCGCCTCGATGCAGTCCATGCGATCATCTACGAGTGGAGAATCGGTCGATCCTTGAGCCGAACGGAGACTTTCGCCACTCAACTCGGATAGACTTCTGACAAAGCCATACCCGAAAGGTTCCTGCGAATCGGAAACTTCAATTGTTGCCCCTGGAATATATTCTACGGCTTTTACGGAATATATGGTCCGGGGGAGACTTTCAAGAATACCTGAACAGTGGTTGACAGTGGGCCGCTCATCCCGATTTATATCCGAAGACTTTTATCTAGCTTAGAAATCAGCTATGGAGAGGAGGGAGGGGGGAGTATATATAGCACCATACAGGACCTATTATGCCCAGAAGACGATCAAATTATTCCAATTCAGCACAGTTCCATCATGACTTGGCCCGACGTTCCCACTAAGCCCGCGGAGGGTATCTCTTACTACACGCCGGCCCAGAGCCCGCCGGCGGGCACTGCGCGCAATCCCCAGACCAGCGGCAAACCTATTCCGAAGCTGTTCCAGCCCCTGACCATCCGCGGTCAGAATTTTCAAAACCGCCTCGGTGTAAGTCTCATGTTGTGTCAGATCCTGATCTTCCCGAAACATGTACTCACTATATAATCTCAGGTTGCGCCCATGTGCCAATACAGTGCGGAGGATGGCCACATGACCGCGTGGCATATGGCTCACTACGGTGGCATCGCGCAGCGTGGCCCCGGAATGATCATTATCGAAGCCACCGGCGTCCTTCCCGAGGGCCGCATTACACCTGGTTGCGTAGGCTTGTGGAAGGATTCCCAGATTGCTCCACTGAAGCAGGTTGTGGAATTCGCTCATAGCCAGGGCCAGAAGATCGGTATCCAGCTGGCCCACGCCGGTCGTAAGGCCTCCACGGTTCCCCCGTGGTTGGGAGGTGTCACCGCTACGAATGCCGTTGGTGGCTGGACTGAGAATGTCAAGAGCCCTAGCGCAATTCCCTTTGCCGACGGTGATATCGTTCCCAAGGCTATGACCAAGGAGGACATTCAGGAGGTCAAGGATGCCTGGGTTGCGGCGACTCGCCGTGCTGTCGCCGCTGGCGTCGACTTCATTGAGATCCATAGCGCGCACGGCTACCTCTTGTCCTCTTTCCTGAGCACCTCGTCGAACACACGCACGGACGAGTACGGTGGTAGCTTCGAGAACCGCATTCGCCTGCCTCTCGAGATCGCTCAATTGACCCGTGATACGGTTGGTGCGGACATGCCCGTCTTCCTACGTGTCTCTGCCACCGACTGGTTGGAGAAAAGCCTGCCCGAGGAGAAGGGATGGAAGCCGGAGGACACCGTCGAATTTGCCAAGGCTCTTGCAGCTCAGGGCGCTATCGATCTGATCGATATCAGCAGTGGTGGTGTGCACGCTGCTCAGAAGGTGGAATCTGCGGTTGCCTTCCAGGTTCCCTTTGCGGCTGCCGTAAAGAAGGCTGTTGGCGACAAGCTGCTTGTGGCTGCGGTGGGTACTATCAACAACGGCCAGCTTGCCGAGAAGATTCTGAATGAGGAGGGAATCGATCTCATACTGGTTGGTCGTGCCTTCCAGCGTGACACTGGTCTGGCCTGGGCTTTCGCTAAGGACCTGGACACGGAGATCGCCATGGCTGCGCAGATTCGCTGGGGATTCACCAGCTTCCGCAATGCGTCGGAGTACATTCAGCCCAACTCCATGAAGGCCTCTATCTTTGATTAGGTTGTTTCTGCATGAACTATATACATGATTATAGACATGATTATAGACATAGACATTGATGATTTAATGACATTCCCTGAAGTCTAAACTTGAGATATGATCGAGTAGGAGGTAACAGAGGAGAGAATAGAATAGACTTCCAGAGACCTAGGATGTCGCAATATCTTCAAACAAGTCAAAGCAGCCCATAGTGTCGGAAAAGACTCGCAAATAAATTCAAAACATTCGACAGGCAATGCTATCTTCAGACCCATGATGCATGTAATGCTTGTGATGCTAGAGAGTGTAGTCAAACTTGGAACAATCGACATGTTGACCACTCGACGTCGGTAGCGGGAAGCCAAGAGCGTTGCGGGGAAGACGTGCGGAGCACCGCGACTCAACCCTTTTCACCTCCCAGCGACATGGCGGTCTCCCAGAGGACGCTGAATTGGCTATACTCCGTCCTATCCAAGGTCCGTGACTCCCTCATTCCTCGTCGTGGCCAACTGACACCCTGTTCAGGACCACTACGACCCCAAGCAGACGTACCAAGATCCCAACCGTACCTATCATGACGTCGCGAATGCGCTCGCTCAGTACCCCTCGCTGGCCCCTCGGACCGACGTATACAGTGAGTCAACAGAACTCTATGCGACTGGAAGTGACTCTGACATCCTTGCCTTTTAGCCTTCGAGAATGGCTTCTCGGCTTTGCTCCTGCACCTTGTGGGCACGCTACCTGTGACTTTCCGTGGCACGACATACCGATTCCCCCTCGCGCTATGGATCCCAAACACGTATCCTCGCGAGCCCCCCTATAGTCTATGTGACGCCAACCCAGGACATGGCAGTTCGAGTTGGACAGCATGTTACGCTTGAAGGGCGCGTGTATCATCACTACCTGGCACGTTGGGCTGAGGCGTGGGATGTGAGTGTCACAACTCTACGTGGTCGACGAAATCCATGCTAACCATTTTGCGCATTAATCAGAGATCGAATATTTCCGATCTCCTCATTATTCTCCGGGAGGTCTTTGCGAAGGAACCCCCCGTTCGAAATCGACAACAGATGCCACCTCAACCACAGACTCAACAGACGCAAACCCCGCCCCCATTACCTCCTCTGCCACCGGGCATGGGGCCTGCGCCAATACCTCATGCGCAACCGCCATCTGCAGCTCCGGGTAGCCAGACTCCTCCGCAGCTGCCACCCAAGCCTGGAGCTGCCACGATGCCTCAGCAACTGCCAGCACAGACAGCGGAGCGATATCAGTCTCCCCCACCACTGCCCCCGCTTCCTCCCAAGGACTATAACCCTAGTCGAATCAGCTCCTTAAGCCATGCTCCGATGGCCAGCCCGGGTGGTCATGTACCTCTACCATTCGCTACTTCGCCTCATCCTGTCCAACAAACCACGTCACCTTCGGTATACCAAAGTCAAACACCCTATGGCAGGAACGCCAATGGGCCAACTGGGCCTTTTACTGGGTCCCAGCATAGACCTTTCGCTCCTCAGCCTAGACCACTTGTTCCTCATGTGTCTGCACAGCAACCACCTCATTTGTCACAAGGACCACCATCACATCACGCGGGATACCGGTCTCAATCTCCGCAGTCATCGAGGCCTCCATACCCTACAGATTCGCCACATCTTTCGAGCTTACATCCACCCCCGGCAGCGCCAGCAACGAAGGAAACGCCAGACCTTCTCACGTCACCATTTGAGGTTGAGTTGCCCTCATTCGCGCCCACGGGGCCTGCGCCACCGATCCCACCGAATCCAGAGAAAGATGCTTTGTTACATGCGATATCTCAAAGTCTGTCGGAGACCTTGCGAGCTCAAGCAGCACAGTCCGACTCTGCATCACAGTCGCTTGTCTCTCAGTCGCGCTCGTTGCAGGCATCAATGGCCACACTTCAGGGTGAACTCGCTGCGCTCAATTCCCTCCACGCAACGCTCCAATCCAACACTGCAATCTTGCAGCAGTCTATCTACCGTGCAGATGCCACCATCGCGGATGCTCAAGCTCGGTCGGCCTCCGTCTCATCTTCTGCAGCATCGACCTCTGCGGCTGCTAGGTCTTCAGACTCTCCGTCGGGTCTACCTCCCATTGACGAGGTCCTGGTTGCACCTACTGTGGTAGGAAAGCAGTTGTATGATTTGGTGGCAGAGGAGCAAGGTCTCCAGCATGCGCTGTACGCGTTACAGGCAGCGCTTGTCCGTGGAGTTATTGGCGTTGACTCCTGGTCCCGACATACGCGTGGTCTTGCGCGGGAGGCTTTCCTTAAACGTGCATTGATTCGCAAGATCGGGCGTGGAATGGGCTTGGAAGAAACCCAGTCGTGATGGCTCCATTTTTTGACCGTGCATTTTCAAGCTGGATGGTAGACCATTGTAGATACCCTCATAATTATGTTTGCGCTCTAGAGCAGTTGGCAGTGGTTACATGCCTACCGAGATATAATAGAACCTTGGAGCAGTCCATGGACACGGGTGGATACTTCCGGCTCTCATGTACCGTCACACTCATCAGGCTGAACCGACTAAGACATCCCTAAACATGTACAGTGGCCTTGGATTCTCAATCTAGACAGGCCTTTCAAGACGTGGATACAAAGTATATTGGGAATCTTGATTACAAGTTAATATGGAGAGCCTAGAGGTACGATATGCATCGATGAAGTTGACTTCAATTGACTGTTCCGCTCCGAGTGCCATCTCGCTGTACAAAATCACTCGGGAAACGCAAACCGACGCCCAAAAATGTACCAAGTCTCATATTCATACAAGGAAATGAAAGATGGTTTGACAGAAATGGAGAAGAGAATCACATAAAAGAATCAGTGCGCCCATCGAACCCAGGTCGTTTATGAAACTTCATTTGCGTCTGAGAAGGGGCTTTGCACACGCGGGGGCGGTGTTTGACTGGCGTAGAGGGAGTTTTGTTGAATCTGTGCCGAGGCTATGTGGCTGGTGCTGGCCGAGTCGGAGAAGGGACTCTTAGAGTGTGAGTCTTCTTTGACCGAGGCCGACGCCTTTGCACCCGTCGAGTGGGACGGGGTGGAACGACGCGTGTCATCATCATCTTCATCCGATGAATTGTCGTCAAAAGTTGAGGTGTGATGGCCGAATTGGTTACTGCTATTTGCCGAGTTCGCAGTGCTGGGCTTGACTTCCTTCATGCTAGACTCCGTGCTAGACTGGCCATCTTTTTTCTTCATCGAGGGCCCGCGAACCATCACAGGCTTGGCAACCACCTGGCGAGCCACAATCGAGCTGCCAGGTCCAGCCTTCATGGCTTCGGCCCTGGCGAGCTGTGATGAGGTGATAGCAGGCACCGCGGGCGCATCCCTGGGAGTAATCATGACCGGAACAGGTTGTGTTGGAGTGCTGTCACCGGAGCCGCCAGGGCCGTTGTGTACGCTGACAATGTTTGCCCGAGAACGCTGGATCTGCTGAGCGGGAACAGCACTGACGATGGCGTCGTTGCGATAAATTGTAGTGGCCACACTGCTACGCAAGGTGGGCGAGATACTCTGGTGGCCGGTGGTGGCGGTCCAAGAAGAGTCTCGCAGATCACCGGGCATGAAGAAGTGCTGATCTGGGGTTGCGCCGGGCAGTGGAGGAACAGGAGGTACCAACGAGGCAGGCGTCTCCGGGGGTGATCGGTTGGTGACACCGGGAATATATGCGATTTGGATGACGTTGGAGGCACGGGTGAGGACGGTTGAGGCGATGGACTGGGTTGACTTGCGCTCCGATCGCTGGGCAGCGAACGTGTCACTCTTTTCCTGTTGAGACCGGCGCTCTTCACGGCGAGGACGGATGACGAACCACCAAATCAGGAGAAGAAGGGCGGCGAGAGCAATCACACCGCCGACCACACCACCGGCGATAGCACCGACATTGGGACCGCTAGACTTGGGCTGGGAGGCAGCGTTGCCATCCAAGACACATTTGGTGCTCGCACATCTATCACAGCTCGGGCTGGTCATAGAACAGAAGTATCCGTCGTCACAAGTGGGACAAGTCGGGGCGGAGGATGCACATGTTACACAGCGCTTGAAGAGGGAGTTAGAGGGGGAAAAGTCACTATAGGGCGAGGTGGTCGCGGAATCGAAGAGTTCGGGGGGTCATGGCGGGCGAGAAAAGATGGCGGGGATAGAGAGAGAGTAACAAGAGGATCACAGCGAGATAAGAGAAAAAAGACGTAGATGACCGGTCAACGGTGGGGGATTCAAAACGGAGAAACAGTGAACAGTTAAGAGGAAAAAGGAGTGTGGATGCTCAATCGGCGTCAAGTCGTGAGCGGGAATAGGTCATCACAAAGGAATGTGTAGAACAGATCAAGGACCTGGGACGGTCATCGTCCAGAGTCGAAAAGCGTTCAAGATCGGATGAATATGCAGGAGGAAGAGGAGAACGTTCGCTGGGAAATGAGGAGTCGGGGCCAAGTCACCGGAGGTCTGAGCGCGGGTTCCATAAGCTCTTTCGACTTGAAAAGTAGGCGATTACTGCGAGGTAAAGATGGGAACCCAAAGAGTGTCGGTTTGTTTTTTTCCTTTTTTTTTTTCTTCATATATACGACTAGAGGCTTCTGTCCAGGGCAGTTTCACGCCCTTTCTGCGGCACCTTGCAGGACGTGGTATATCGTACAGCGTTGCGTGCTGTGGGCGTATTGTGTACTGATGGGTCTAGGCTCGGATCATCATCGGCCCGGGAAATTGCCATTCCTTCGTCAGCCACCAAAATAGATTGGACCTCGTATCCGTTATACGGAGTTTAGAGTATGGACGATAGACGTGGGAGGACTGTGGGCGCCGAGGTAAATCAAATATATAGTACAGACTGTCTCTATCTGCTTGACGACCTTGATCCACGAATCCTAGTTAGCGGATCGACGCACTGTCGGAAAAAATGAAAAACATGGTCTTACAGGTGCTTGACAAGGGGCTTTCCTGAGACACGAGAGGCGTAGCTAGGTGCACAGTACACCCGCCACCAACTAGGGCTGTGAAATTGCAGATCACAACCAACTCTTAAGCAACCTCCTAGAAGATAGGGTATGCAACAGGACTAGTGGGGGGGGAAAGGAATGTTTGCTAGAAAGAGTACAAAAAAGAAGAGAAGAGAAAGGAGAAAAAAAAAAGGATATGATAGCATGTCCTGGTTTCGATCCAGGGATCTCCGGGTTATGAGCCCCTATTAATTGGTTAGTTGAATTCATAGGTTAATGAAAATCAGGTGACTTACGGCGCGTTTCCCCTACGCCAACATGCTAGGATTGGTGACCGATGGACTTTTGTTGACAATACAATTCAGAGAGCAAGACGTCTGCCTTTTTGACTCAGCCACGCGGCGACCGGCAGAAGATTTCTCCAAGGGTAACTGACACTCCTACACGCGCTGCTTTGAATTCTGATCGATGAGATTTTATTTAGCTGGTCAATTAGCGTCTCAAAGCTCGCTGTGGAAAGACTTTTTTTTTTTCTTTTCTTTGCAACTTTATGGATTTAGAAACCCACGTCGTGTTGACACACCCAGGCTATCGACCAAAACTTTCTTCCTTAGTGACATCAGCCATTTTAAGCGGCGGAAATTTTTGACTATTTCAATATCAGAGATCGTCCAATAGGGCTTAATGCCACCATCGGCACTTCGCACTGCTCATTCGCGGGAGCTTCTCATCTCGCGAACCGGGTGAAGAACGCATCAGGGATGACCAGCCGGTCATGGTCGGGCACAATTGCTTTACTGTACTTTTTTATTCTTCTACAGATGTTTTCTGGGTGCTAATACAACTATATTAGGGCTCTAGAGGGTTCAATGAAATGGTAGATATCCAAATCCATAGCTGGAGGCGATGTCGGGCGGCAGATCATTCGGTCGACGCGCACTGCGAGCGCGGTTCAAGGCAAGGGGGGCAAAACAGTGGGCAGATGAGCAGACGGCGAGACCGACATGGCGACTGATCAAAGCGCCAGAAAGGAAGGTCCTGAAGCTGTCCAAATGCCTCCCGCGCAGGTCGCCAACGACCTTGATACACGGCTGCAGCAACCACCGGGCAAGATGGAGCCGCGCGCGATGCTGTGCATCGCTGGAATGACAGTGAGTCGTACCAGCATGTGCAGCATCAGCTGCGGCAAATACCGGTCTTGTCTGAGCAAGTGTCCGCACCGGTGTCTGCTCCGTTGCGCTCGCCATCGCCACCCGCTCAACGTCTGTCGGTCAACCCACCAGTCTAGAAAGGATCGCTTTGAGAGATGAAGCTGGATGAAGCAATGGAGTGAGGGTTGTGTCCTCGTTCTGGCTATGTCCTGTTTGCATGCCTTGGATTATTTTCTTAATGTGTTGTTCTTCTTTCAAAAAGGAAATAATCGAGCACTATCAAATTCTGTCCCTTTCCATTTCGCATCACACGACAGGATATTCGAAACTTTTGGTTATAGTGATCCATGTATCATAGCCCTCTGACCCGACATATTGAGATGAGAGTGACGATTGGCTTCATATAGTTGGAGGGGTAGGGTTGCAGGTGGGCAGTTCGCTGGGCTACATATATATCCAACTTTGGTACACTCTGAACTTCTACCGCAACCTTTTCCTCTCCACGTGATCTACTATAGAATACACCTGATACAGAAATTACATCTAAGCTAGACAGAGATGTCGAGGGTGGCAAGTCCATGACAAAAAGAGGCAGTGTACAGGAGACGAACCTGACGGGGGGCGACTCTTTGAGACAGGGGCGTAGGGTCGGTGCACATGCAGAGCCTGTGACAGTGCACAGCCTGAGTCCTCGAGTCAGGTGCCAATCAGGTCAAGACCGAGCTTTTGGAGGGACTCTGGGTACTCTGGGTCAGTCTAGGCAAAACTAGGACAAGTAAACTCCGGGCTAGCATATTAGCGGGTGGTCGGAGTATTTATCGTTCCCACTCAGTGAAAATCTTCCCCAACCCAAGGTTATTTCCTTAAAGAAGAGGTCCCGCTAGCATACCGCGGGAAGGGAGAAGTCGTGAAGAATGTGGAATGAGCAGGACCAAGGATGATTATTTCACCAACTGTTTCATAAGTGGAGTCGGTTGATTGGGTTCGGCTCCTAGCGCACCGGTTCCACTCCCTAAACCAGTCAAGTGTGTGTGGAGGATCTGGAGAAAAGGGCTCAGGGAAAAAATTGAGTGTCCCTGAATCCCTGTATCCCTGACTTCGAAAAGAGAAAACGTCAAACCAAACAAAAACAAAAACAAAAACAAACAAAAGTCATCCTAGGCTGGTATAAGTACCCGCCTATATACATGGCCACCCTACGAATGTCTTCCATGCAACGACACGTAGCCTGTAGCGCATCTCTCAAATTCCAGGTAAGCACAGGGTCAAGGGACCCTGACACGCCGTGCCCCATACCGATCTTGCAGCCCTGGACGTGCCGCCCAGCGCGTCCCGGGTACCAAGGGATGGGGTATGTGCATTGTTGCATCAGAATAATCAGAATAACATTGGAGTGATCATAGTGGACAAAACCCGTAGTTCAATAATGGCAGATCAGAGCTGTCGCTCGAGACTAAGCCCCACCGGGATTAGAGATGTCTATTTTTGCAGACAGACCAAGCAATACGATCGCGCTCTAGTCTCACTCCGTCTGCTCCTTTTTTTTTTTGCCTTTGCGTCTCACGTCCCTCCCTTTCCCTCTCGCTGACCCTGTCTTGTCTTGTCTTTCTTCACCTCTTTCATTCCATCGGGTTTTGCCAGGAGTTGTATCGCCCTGAGGATCCCTTTCTCCTCCCCTTTTTGGACACCTCTCCATTTACTGTTGCCCTGGTGGCTTCACTGTCCACCACGCCTTGTTTGATACCCCTCTTCTGCGTTTGCCTCAATATCGCGCATCATCATGGCCTATCAAGGGTCTGGCGCGCATTCACCCAAGTATGAAGATGGTCATCGGCTTCAGGATGTGCCTGCCTCGCAAGTAAGAACACTGGCCCTTTTGATTTGCATAACAGACCTAAATCAGTCATGCAGTATCGCGAAGACGAGGATGCATCCCGAGGCCTGCTCTCTCACCAGCAAGGCCCTTTTGCAACGCCTTTTGACGACCCTCACTCACGAGGAGTCTCGCCCGTGCGCCCCGCATCGGGTTACAGCTTGACCGAGACCTACGCTACCGAATCATCCCCGAATTACCAGGACCCTTACGCGACGGGCTCTGTGTACTCAGGTCACTCCGAGAGCCCCGCTGCAGCATTTGGTGTCCCCGGCAGAGCCGCATCTCCGTACGCCCGAAGTGAAACTTCATCCACCGAGGCCTGGCGCCAGCGACAAGCACCTGGTGGTGGGCCAGGCGGTGGTACTGGGGGTGGCAACCTGCGCCGATATGCCACGCGAAAAGTCAAGCTGGTTCAGGGCTCGGTCCTGAGTGTCGACTACCCGGTGCCCAGTGCTATTCAAAACGCCATCCAAGCCAAGTATCGTAATGACCTCGAAGGCGGCAGCGAGGAGTTCACGCACATGCGATGTGAGTAAATTGCTGTTCACGGAAGACTGAAAATCTCACAATATGGCTAGATACCGCTGCGACGTGTGATCCCAACGAGTTTACCCTTCACAATGGTTACAATCTGCGCCCAGCGATGTATAACCGTCATACCGAGCTCTTGATCGCTATCACCTACTACAACGAGGACAAGACCCTGACCGCTCGTACACTTCATGGTGTGATGCAAAACATTCGCGATATTGTGAATATTAAGAAGTCCGAGTTCTGGAACAAAGGTGGACCTGCATGGCAGAAAATCGTCGTTGCACTCGTATTCGACGGTATCGATCCTTGCGACAAGGATACTCTCGACGTCCTGGCCACGGTGGGTATCTACCAGGATGGTGTCATGAAGCGTGATGTTGACGGCAAGGAGACTGTGGCGCATATCGTGAGTTCAATTCGCCGATAAACGGACCCCGGTGCGCTAATTTTCGATGCACAGTTCGAATACACGACCCAGCTGTCTGTCACACCTAACCAGCAGCTCATCCGTCCAACAGACGATGGGCCAAGCACTCTACCGCCGGTGCAGATGATGTTCTGCTTGAAGCAGAAGAACAGCAAGAAGATCAACTCTCACCGCTGGCTGTTCAATGCGTTTGGTCGTATTCTGAACCCTGAGATCTGTATTCTGCTAGATGCTGGAACCAAGCCTGCCCCGAAGTCTCTACTATACCTCTGGGAGGCCTTCTACAACGATAAGGATCTGGGTGGTGCATGTGGTGAGATTCACGCTATGTTAGGCAAGGGCTGGCGCAATCTGGTCAACCCGTTGGTGGCAGGGCAGAACTTCGAGTACAAGATCAGTAACATCTTGGATAAGCCCCTCGAAAGTTCCTTCGGCTACGTCAGTGTCTTGCCAGGTGCGTTCTCTGCGTACCGATTCCGCGCCATCATGGGACGACCACTGGAGCAATATTTCCATGGTGACCACACCTTGTCTAAGCAACTAGGTAAGAAGGGTATCGAGGGCATGAACATCTTCAAAAAGAACATGTTCTTGGCCGAGGACCGTATTCTCTGTTTCGAGTTGGTTGCCAAGGCCGGCTCCAAATGGCATCTGTCGTACGTGAAGGCCTCCAAGGCCGAAACTGACGTGCCCGAAGGCGCGGCAGAATTCATCTCTCAGCGTCGTCGTTGGTTGAATGGTTCCTTCGCAGCTGGTATCTATTCGCTGATGCATTTCGGCCGTATGTACAAGAGTGGACACAACATCATCCGCATGTTCTTCCTACACATTCAGATGTTGTACAACATCTTCAACACCATCCTCACCTGGTTCTCGCTTGCCTCCTACTGGCTGACGACGACCGTCATTATTGACCTGGTCGGCACCCCCAGTGACAGCAATAACCATACGGCATTCCCCTTTGGCAAGACCGCCACACCCATCGTGAACACCATCATCAAGTATATCTACCTGGCATTCCTGCTGCTTCAGTTCATTCTTGCGCTCGGCAACCGTCCCAAGGGCTCCAAGTTCTCGTATCTGGCTTCCTTTGTGGTATTCGGTATCATCCAGTTGTACATTGTCGTCGACTCCCTCTATCTGGTGATTCGCGCCTTTAGTGGGGGTGCGCCGATGGACTTCACGACTGATCAAGGTGTGGGGGCTTTCCTCAAGTCGTTCTTTGGCTCGTCTGGCGCAGGTATCATTATCATCGCTCTGGCTGCTACCTTTGGTCTCTATTTCGTCGCGTCATTCATGTATGCCGATCCATGGCATATGTTTACCTCCTTCCCCGCCTATATGGTCCTACAGTCCTCTTACATCAACATCCTCAACGTCTATGCTTTCAGCAACTGGCATGATGTGTCATGGGGTACCAAGGGTTCCGATAAAGCTGATGCGCTGCCCTCTGCCACGACGACCAAGGAAGAGGGTAGTAAAGAGGCGGTCATAGAGGAAATCGACAAGCCGCAAGCCGATATCGACAGTCAGTTCGAAACCACGGTCAAGCGTGCGCTCACTCCCTACGTTGCACCTGTTGAGCACGACGAGAAGTCCTTGGAGGACTCTTACAAGAGCTTCCGTACTCGACTCGTCACCTTCTGGATTTTCAGTAATGCTTTCCTTGCCGTCTGCATTACCAGCGAAGCGGTGGACAAGTTCGGATTCACGGTATGTCTTTGATCTATTCCTATCCATTTTGGCCATCAACTAATGTTGCTTTAGAACACTGCTACCGTTCGTACTGCCCGGTTCTTCCAAGCCCTTTTGTGGTCCAATGCCATCATGGCCCTGTTCCGCTTCATCGGTGCCTGTTGGTTCTTGGGCCGCACCGGTATCAAGTGCTGCTTCGCGCGCCGGTAGACTATGAACAGTTTTTCCTCAATCTCTCATGAACCTGTTTTCTTGGCACATGCTTCTTTTTTTTCTCTCTCTCTCTCTCTCTCTCTTTCCTGATTGCCATCTGTATTCTAGCTCAAGATGCCCATTTACTAAAGCCTTTATTGTTCTATCATCTTCTTTCTTTAGCAAGATGCCAGTATGTATTGCAAAAGGTCGGCTAGCGACCGTGATCTTTCGCCGGACCAGCGATGCAATGGGATGCATTCCGGGCGCAAATGAAATTTCCACATCGATTCAGTGCATTCAGACATATCAGAAAGTCCTTTGGTAGCGTAGGTGTAGCGACACATATTATGCCGATGAGTTCTATACTCAATGTACGTCATGCGCGAGGCGGCAAGATCGCGATAAAGGGCGGCGAGGAGACCCCGCAAAGACTCTGCCTCTCTCTCCGCCCGATCCCTCGTCACACACCCTCATTCCCGGCTTACTGGGACTCTTGCAAGACTGTGCAATTTTCGAGCTCCAGTTTTGCTATATCCATCTCCGCACAACTTTGTTCCATCCTGCTCGGCCCGTCATTTTGATCACCTGTTGTTGCACCTGGTGGGGTGGTGACTCCAGCCAACATGTTGAAGATCTGGTCGATGGTAGGTCCTTTGCCACTCGAAAGGGAGATATATCCTGACTGCTTCTATAGAAACAGCAGCAGCAGCAGGCTGAGAATGCCGAAGGCGCTGCAGGCAAGAAAAAGAAGAAGGTCACGGCGGCGCAGCTGCGAGTGCAACGAGGTCAGTTCTCCGACTTCTAGCTCAGTGGACCTTGCCTCACAGATTGTCTCTTCTTTAGACCTGCAAGAACTCACCCTTGGAAACACGATGAAAATGTCATTCCCCAATCCCGACGATATCCTCAACTTCACCCTGACCATTGAGCCGGATGAGGGCATGTACAAAGGTGGCGTGTTCAACTTCAGCTTCTCCGTGAATCAGAACTTCCCCCACGATCCGCCCAAGGTCAAGTGTACGCAGAAGATCTACCATCCTAATATCGATCTGGAGGGCAACGTCTGCCTCAATATTCTGCGCGAGGACTGGAAGCCTGTACTGAATTTGAACGCCGTCATTGTAGGCATGCAGGTATGTGACTTTTCCCTTGTCGGCGATGTCGTGCACTAATGCATCCGTGATAGTTCCTGTTTCTCGAGCCGAACGCGTCCGATCCGCTCAACAAGGAGGCCGCGGATGATCTGCGGACCAACCGTGAAGGCTTCAAACGCAATGTGCGCAACTCCATGGCCGGCGGGTCCGTCCGAGGTAACACGTTCGAGCGGGTACTACGATAGAATCGATTCCCGTCGACTTGACACTGGCTATCAAACTTCACTTCAGGGCTACTTTTCGAAATAGGTTGCGGTATAGACCTGGCGCTAGAGATCCCAGTGACTGACCTGGAGAAAGGCGAAATGGATGGCCCATGGCTTGCACGGGGCGGGAAGCAGTCATCCCAAAGCAAGGATTTCCACGTACATACGACCGGCGTAATTAGCGTTTTGATTTCATGAAAGATCCGAGTCGATCGGCGTTACTTGTGAAGTTGTCGCGTGAGGGTAGTAACCCAGCTTGTTATGCAACACAGGAACAGCGCCACTTCGGGCATACAGAATATAGATCAAGTACGAGAGAAATTTCAAATAGAGAGCCCCAAATCCAGAATCGAACCACGTTGATCACAGGCGTATATGTACAATCGGTTTCAACATCAAGAACCCACACTCAGACACGACCCGTCGGCCCAGTCTAGCCCAGAAAGAGGGATTCTCGGAAAACTTTCTTCTTTCGAAGGAGTGATTTCTGGGATTTTCATTGACCAAGGAGAACTGCGGTCGACGGGCAACAAGGGAAACAATCGAGGGAGGGCAAAATTGACCGATTTATCCGCGCTGGGCAGCACGCTCCTGCTCGAGACGGGTGTAGAAGGCATCACGCTCACGAACACGGGGAAGGTGGTAGCCTGGAAGAGATATTAGAGGTCGAGTTGCGGGTGACGGGGGCTATGAAATTCCACTTACCGTACCACCACAGGTAGCCGAAGGTGGTACCGAAACCTGTACAATGTGGTCGCTGGTTAGTAAAACCGTAGGATTGATGAAACAATTCCATTCCTCCTTCATGAATCCGGGCTGGGAGCGAGGGCATTCGAGACAACCAGCGACATCCCGCCTCATCCGTTGATCATGCCACCCGAAGAACGCAAGTCGAATTCACTCACCAAAGGCGGTGCTCAGGTCCAGGACGAGACCACGGCGGAGCATCTGCAATGAAGTCTCGAGTCAGTGTGTCATTCCATGGGCGAGAACAGGGAGCGACAAGCCCGATCGGGACGACCCGGACTGTCAAGGGACGGATCACATACGCCGGTGATAGGGGGAATAGCGGCGGCCATTGTATCGAACAGACCGTGTCAATCGGCGCTCGACAAGACAGTGATTGGGATGTAGCCAGAAATGAACCTGCCTGACGTGGTGGGGGTAATGGCAGAGAGGAGAGAAGGGAGTATCGGAGGTGAGGTGGACGGACGTCGAAGTTGAAGCTTTCGGGCGGACTAAGCGAGCCTCCGGATTGGTCGATGGCTGCAACATTAGTACTATAGAGGCTCGATAGAATGTAGAATGGAAGATGACGATGCGACCTAGACAAGTTCAAAGGGCGTAAGACATTATTTACTCTTTGATCTCTCAAGCCCCTCGCCTTTTCTCGCTTTCTTGTCTTGAACTGAATGGCTGATGGCGAACGACTGCGTCCTCAGGCACCAATACACCATCACGTGACACCCAGGCTATCCGACAACAGTTGGAGCTTTCTCCGCCCAATGCTTCGATCAACCATCATGGCCATGGCGTCGGGCCCAGTGAAGCGCCCCTCCTCCACGCTGGATTTCCACAATAGCAAGCGCCCGAAGAACTACTATCACCACCACCACCGTTTGCAGGAGCCAGTCACGCTTCCCCCATTCACCGAGCCTGCTGTCCAGGATGACGCCAATATCGACCACATGATGAATCGCTCGATCGGGCAGGCCCTGAGACATGAAGGATTTGAGATGGCCGATCCTGCGGCTTTGTCGAGCTTGCGCAGCTCCGCAGAGGAGTGTATGTGCCTGCCCAGTACCAGGAGAGGAGCTGCGGGTGTTGAGCTTTGACACTGACCTGCCATTCAGATCTCTTTAAAATATCTACATATGTGCGCCAATCGATGATGGCATCTCGCCGTATTCAGCCTATTCCGCATGATATCGAGCACGCGCTCATTCGCTGCCGCGTCTCCCTTGACGATCTTCTTCCCTCCCTCAAATCAACCCGACCCGTAGCACCCACCCCGATTCTCCCTCCATCTCCTCCACCCGAGGATGAGGTCACTCGCAAACTTCCATTCTTGAACGCATTAAAGGGCGCTGAGGGCCTGACGAACCGTTCCTACGTCCCCAAGCACTTCCCCGACTTCCCAAGCAAACACACCTACTCTACTACAGCGGTCTTCACAGAAAGAGAGAGCGACCCGCGCCAGATTCGAGAACGGGCTGCCGAAGATGGACGACATGGTGAAGAGGCGTTGCGAAAGCTGGCGAGCGCCGCGTTCCGCGATAATCCGACAAGCGCGAGCGGCAAGGACAAGAAGCTCTGGGGTCGACGAATGGAAAGCATGGAGACTATGTTTGAGAAAACGGTCAAGGGACTTGCGAAGAGATTGCCAAAGAACCCGCTCGCCTCCGCATCTGAGCCGATGGGCTTCGGATTGAGTTCGTCGATGGATCTCGATCTAGGGCCAGCCGATGGATACGGGAAGGCGCGGTCCAAGATATCGTGGAATATTGAAATGGGCCCTATTGTGAATTGCGAGCGAGATCTATGGCGGCGCACGACCGCGAGCGGACAGGGAGAAGAGAAGACGTCCAAGCCATCCACTAGTATCGAGCTTACGGATGGTGGTGGTTTCTAGAGGCACACGAGGAGATTGGCGTTTTCTTGGGTTTCAGGAGCTGGCGCTTGGTGTTTTGATCGGACTTTTTGAGGAGATACCCCATAGCAGTCGCAGCATAGTTTCAACATGATAATTTTCCTAAAACTCCACCCAATGCAAATACTGTATCACCATGCCACATTTCCTTCTCTTTACTTCACGATGTCGTGCCCGAGGACTGCAATTTGTTTGCCTCTTGTCCGAGTCGTTCCCACGATGTCGTTTCTACCGTTAATCCGCCGGCGCAGCTTGTTGAGAGTAGGTCAGTACCGGACACCCGAGATCGTATTGGATAGACTCACCGTCGAAACAAGCGCACCACCGGCTTGCACGTAATCACGCCCGGTTGTGGAATCTCTCCGGATGGCGGATTGCAGCAGTACTGCATCATCTCGAGGAGCGCGCATTCTTTGAGGTTGATCTCTGGGCCTTTGCGACGCTTGTCTTGGAAATTGCGCTGGGTGATGTTGACATGATCGGACAGGGTCTCTGCGGAGAAAACGGGGACGAGAGGGGCCATGCTGATCAAAGAGAAGGGGGCTCCGTTGCATAGATTTGGAGCTTGGTTGGGGCGAGCAGAGTTGAAGTGGGCCGAGTTCCGCGGAGGTCGAGTCTCCGTTTCCGAACTACTTTACGTGACTGTTCTTCGTCCTACTCTCCGCATTTGCATTCGCATTCGCCCATTCAATGCGCTGAATGTGCACATCTCAATTGTATCACTCAACTGGTCTGAGTAATGCATGATCCATGACGTTCCAGTTTTATCGCCCGTCATGGCCGCCAGCTTAGGCGCAACGTCGTTGGCTGATGTGCACCACCAAGGTTTAAATGAGGTACTTGACTGTATACCCTGTCTCTTTCTTCAATAGACCACAGCTAATAGTTAAGTTATTACGCGACCTGGCAAACGTCTATCCGGTACACGCGGAAGAAGAGGTGCAGCTTCTAGGCGTCCCAGTTCTTGACGCGCTACTGGAAGTTTTCATGCAGAGAGCAACGGGGTTGTGGGTTGATCCAACTCATCAGCAACTGTCGCGAGAACAGATCCTTACCGAAGATGAAGAGATGCTTCTTCTGGGCGACGAGGCAGAAGACGTGGGCGAACCCGGCGAAGGTCCAGCGACTGGTGAACTGGGTTCTAATGTCTTGTTCACGCACTCCAATCGAAGCAAAAGGCTCAGCCCTGTTGTGGAGATCGCGAGTAGCTTGTCAGCTTCTGGGAAATCCCAGTTGCTCTACTATTTGATCGCGCTTGCCATCTTGCCGCGTTCGTTCGGCGAGAGCTCCGTCGGAGGGCACGAGGCAGCCGTCGTCTTGATCGATGCCGATGACCGGTTCGACGCTGAGGTATTGCAAATTGTGGCCCGAGGGATCTTCAGGGAAGCAAAAGGCTCCAAAGACCTCTCTGACTCAAATGGAGCCAATGAAGCACAAGCTCTACCCGACGATGAGCTCGAAACAGTGATCAGCTCTGCACTGCAACACGTTCATGTATTTCGCCCACAGTCATCCTCGGCTCTACTAGCCACTTTATGCGGATTAAATGCCTATCTTTTTGATCTCTCGCGCCATCACTCGGCCTCTCGTCCGTTGCAGATGATTGCCATTGACAGTGTCACAGCATTCTTCTGGCAAGATCGACTGCGTGACGAGGTTGCGCGCACCGAGGAAATTGGGCGCCTTCGAGCAGAGATTGATCAAGAGCGTGAACAGAAGCAAAGCTTCTATCTTTCTGACTTGTATTCCCAAATAGTCACCGAATTGAAACGACTGCAAGGTCAATTCGGCTGCACCGTTGTTTATACCGCAACGGTCTCTGGCGGTCGACCCACAGTCAAGAGCAGCCATTCTGCTCCCGGCCCTTATGACCGGTGTCCATCTCGAACACCGTCACTTCGTCCTGCTCTTCCTGCACCGTGGGGAATATTTCCCACCCTTCGCCTTGTCGTACATCGTGATCTAGTGCGCTCATTCCCACCCGCAATAAGTGCACATGATGCTAGACAGGATGCACCCAAGCGTCAAGACGTTCTGCGACAGGGCAAATTCTCCGCTTGGGTCAATTCATGGGGTCGCGAAGAATGGCCTCGGCTAGTAGCGGACAGCCTTGATGCTCTCAATGGCGGATGTTTCTCTTTTTACGTACGCGAGACTGGGATGAAGATACCCCCCATCTGATGATGTGAACGTCTATGATCTGTCGATGTACAAAATATAACCTAGGTGAACAGCTTACTGATGGCCTCCACGGTGGTGTTGCCTCCGCTGAAGACGAGTGCCACGTCCCACCCTTTCTCGCCACCCTCTTGCTCGACACGTCGTCGAAGATCCTCGTCGAAAAGACAAGCTGCTAGTCCAACCACTGCACTTGGCTCCACCACAAGCTTCATCCGCTCCAAGACCAGACGCATAGCAGCCTTGATCTGCTCTTCTGTGACGGCAAAGACTCCTTCGACCTTGCGTTTGTCTGAAATCACCTCCCAATTCAAGACTCCCACTGGTGTGCGCAGACCATCCGCAATCGTCAGAGTCGACACAGATTCCACACGCTGGCCGGCTTGTAACCCACGACGACAGTCGTCTGCTCCCTCGAAGCTGGGCTCTGCCCCGAATACCTTGGTCTGGGGCTTATCAGCGAAATAAGTTGCTACACCTGCATTGAGACCACCGCCGCCGATAGGTGTGATCACTGCATCCAGAATTCCCGAGCTACGCTCAGCATACTGTTCCTCCAGCTCCAGGGCAGTTGTTCCCTGCCCACAGATAACATCAAAATAATCATATGGAGGCACCAATATTGCGTTTGTCGCAGCCTGAATTTGTGCAACCACAGCCTCTCTCTCAACACTTGTAGATCCACTGAAGATGACCGCTGCGCCGTGCGACTTGGTGCCGGAAATCTTGGACGGGGTACTAATCTCCGGCATCACGATGTAGGCCGGAATGTTGAGGGTTGACGCAGCGAGAGCGAGGGCTTGCGCATGGTTACCTATCGAGCGACGTATCAGTCCCTGTAAATTGCAAAATTTGCGTAGGAGGGTCCATCAGATACCAGAGCTATGTGTGATCACCCCGCGCCGTTTGACCTCTTCCTCCCCGCGCTCCTCCACCAGCCGAAGAATAGCATGAAATGCACCGCGGGCCTTAAAGGCGCCAATCCGCTGCAAGTTTTCGCATTTAAAATAGAATCGGAACTTGGGATGGGCGGGTGTCTGGCCCTCGAATGGTGTGCCTACTAGAGCATCGGGGGACTGCGGGGTGGAGGCGGTAGTGTCTAGGGTTTTGCAGGTCAGCAACGGCGTGCGGTGGACATACGGCTGGATCAGCTTGTATGCGGCTCGGACGGCGTCAGGCGTCAGGGACTGCGCCGTTTTGTCCGATGCCATGATGCAGGGTTGGGAAGGTGACAAACCGATAACACTGGAGACAAGACGGGGGTCCTTTCTACCCCGGACTCTTCTCCGCCGGAGAAAGACCGATGATGATTTTGGCACAGTCGACAGTGAAGATGCTACGATGAGTTCTACGAAACTTTGAGAAAAAGAAAAGTCATAAAGGAACGATGAAACGGCATAAACAAGCCGGAGGTGACATTTCTTATACCCGATGCCCAAAAACAGATTTTTCATAGTACATCATAACGTTTTGTCCAAACCCTCCCTGACGGGTATCACAATATTAATTTACTTCTGGTTCTCGGGGCGGAGAGAGCGGACGGCCTTGCCAGCACGCCAGATCTCGAGATCACGGATCTCCTGCATCTCCTTCTCGTACTTCTCACGGTAATCCTTCTGGCTATTGTAGTCGAGAGAGCGCTGGGTCTCAGTGCCGTCACGGACGCTGTCGTAGAGCTCGTTGAAGAGGGGCTTCAGGTTGTCCTTGAAGCGGCTGGACCAGTCGATGGCACCGCGGCGGGCGGTGGTGGAGCAGGCAGCGTACATCCAGTCCATACCATTGCTACCAATGAGGGGGTACAGGGACTGAGTAGCCTCCTCCACAGTCTCGTTGAAGGCCTCGGAGGGGGAGTGACCACGCTCGCGGAGAACCTCGTACTGGGCGAGGAACATTCCGTGGATACCGCCCATCAGGCAGCCACGCTCACCGTAGAGGTCGGAGTAGACCTCCTTCTCAAAGGTGGTCTCGTAGAGGTAGCCGGAGCCGACGGCAACACCCATAGCAATAGCCTTCTCCTTAGCCTGGCCGGTGACGTCCTGGAAGACGGCGATGGAGGAGTTGATACCGCGGCCCTCACGGTAGAGAGAGAACGGACGGTACGGCCGGAGCCCTTGGGGGCAACGAGAATGACGTCAATGTCGGTGGGAACGTCGACCTTGGTGAGGTCCTTGAAGACGGGAGAGAAGCCGTGGGAGAAGTAGAGAGTCTTGCCCTTGGTGAGGAGAGGCTTAATGGCGGGCCAGGTCTCCGACTGGGCGGCATCGGAGAGGAGGTTCATGATGATGGTACCCTTCTCGATGGCAGAGTTGACATCGAACAGGTTCTTGCCGGGAACCCAGCCATCCTGGATGGCCTCCTTCCAGGAAGCTCCATCCTTGCGGACACCCACGATCACGTTCAGACCCTGGTCACGGAGGTTGAGACCCTGGCCGTGACCCTGGGAGCCGTAGCCGATGAGGGCCAGGGTGTCGTTCTTGAAGAACTCGTGGAGCTTCTCACGGGGCCAATCGGCACGCTCGTAGACATCCTCCTTGACACCGGCGAAGTCAATGGTCTTGACTCCACGGACGGGAGCGACCTGGGCGACACGGGGGGACGACCTTGGCCAGAGAAGGCCGGGGGAGGGCGGCAGTGACGACGGAGCGAGGGGCGGCCACGCGGGCCATGCGGAAGGCACGGGGGATGGTACGGGAAGCCATTGTGAAGGATTTGAGTGGAGAGTGGAATGAGAAAGAGAAAAACAGAAGGGGGCAGAGGAGGAATGGGAAGGTTTTAAGTTGGAAATTCCAAAGGTGGGCGAAGCTCCGAGTGCGGTGACTCTTTTGCGGGACTTCGGAGTTGGACCTGACCTCCGCGGTGAAGAGTGGCAATTGGCCCTTCTCATTGGCGACACCCGTCTCTCCACTGCCCCAGAACATCCATTGCCTGCACAACGGACCCCCCTTCGATCTCCCCGGAAGCAGAGCAGGACTCCGTACGAAGTCACTGGCAAATGCTCGTGACCCCTCGATGACTCTGACTCTGGAGTGTTGAGGGTTTTTGTTTCTCTTCCACTTTTTTTTTAAGTCTAGCTTGCCGATCACCAGTCTAAGCCACCAACCCCCATATTCACATTCTGGGGTCTGATGGCTGGCCCAGACCAAATAGCGGCCCGAGTGACCCGATTTGATGGGAAACACTCTCGTGGCGCGCCTCTGTCCCAAACAGTGACTATTAATAATTTTTAGGGCCTCAGGGGAGTGACAGTGACCTTTTTGTCAGACAGTCAGATGGTCAGACGGTGAAACAAACATTAGTGCCTCAGGTGTCTGTCTCCGCTCTCTGCGCGCCCCCTCCTCAAAACCCCACGTCAACAAAGCCATGCAATGATCATTACCATGTCGCAATAATGAGCTCCTTCGCATTCGGGAGTCTGCCCAAAATCAAGACCCGCAAGGCACTTCTACTGCTTGACTTTCAGAACGACTTTGTCCGTTCGTCCGGCGCACTCCATGTCCCTAATACAGCCGACATCCTAGAGATTCTACCACCACTGGCCGCTGCCTTTCGTCGTGCCGGGGATGTAGTGTGGGTGCGCTCGCAGTATGAATCCCCACAGTTGCTTGCCGACTGGAACTCTGGGGATCGGGTTGTTTTGGACAGAGAGCCACCTAAGCAGAGGAGTGCCCCCGCCTCCGACGTGATTGAGGCGTCATCCGATCGCGATCCGCCCGAGCCTGTCGATGCAGAGGCATTTCTTTCGACGAGATTGGTGAAATGTTGTGAGGCACGGACGCCCGGATTCCAGTTCCCAGCACCCGTTCTCGCCGCCATCGATGCCGAGCGAGACACCGTACTGGACAAGACGAGTTACTCGGCTTTGGAATCCGAGGGGTTGGTGCTATCATTTCGCCAGCGCTTTGTGACCGACCTTTATCTCTGCGGCTCTCTGTCCAACATTTCCGTGTATGCCACTGCCTTGGATGCGGTGCGCAATGGCTTCTCGGTAACTCTGATCGAAGACTGTCTGGGCTACCGTGACTTCCAGCGCCATCAAGAGGCAATGCGTCGCATGGCAGATGTCCTGGGCGCAACCGGTAGCACTGCCCAGGAACTTGCTCAAGAGCTCGATTGGGACGAGAACGACGCCATCGCCCGGGGCACCACCCCTGCGCCCCAACACTCGGCTGTCTCGGCGGGTATCGAAAGCATCATCGATAGTTTAGGCGTCAGGGCCGATGACTCGATCCTCGAAGAGACCTCCGATCAGGGCGATGGCAGCCTTGCGAATTTCGTATCGCAGACCCAGGCCCAGCGGGCTGCGGCAGATGGAAAGAAGCATGTCCGGACTCGAGTGCGCCGCCCTAAACGTCGTGAACGAACTCCCGACCCGGAATTCAATAACAACGCCATTGGAGAAGGTGATTCCCGCCTCATTCCGGATGTTGAACTGCCTACTGACGCATTTCAGCGCATCCGGGCCGAGGTCTCTTGGCAGAAGATGTATCATCTTTCAGGACAGGTGCCTCGCCTGGTGGCGGTGCAGGGACATATTCAGCCTAACGGCGCGGTTCCGATTTACCGACATCCCGCAGATGAAGCCCCTCCACTCGATTCATTCACCCCGACTGTTAACGAAGTACGCCTGGCAGTAGAGGCGATTCTGGGTCATTCATTAAATCACGCACTTATTCAACTCTACCGTGATGGACAGGACAACATCTCCGAACATTCCGACAAAACCCTCGACATCGTTCGAGGCTCTTTCATTTGCAACGTTAGCCTTGGCGCTCAGCGTGTCATGGTTCTCCGGACCAAATCTTCTGCACGTGAACCCAAGGGAGAGGCCGACTCTGGGCGCACTATCCAACGTGTTGTACTTCCTCATCGATCGCTCTTCGTCCTAGGTGAGAAAACCAACATGCGATGGCTACATGGCATTCGGCCGGACAAGCGTTCCAATTCTATCAAATCACCGGATGAGTTAGCCTTTGGTGGTGAACGCATCTCACTGACTTTTCGCAATATTGGAACCTTCCTCGACCCGGCTTCCAACACTATCTGGGGGCAAGGGGCCGTGGGAAAAACCTTGGACCGAGCTCAACCTGTAGTCTACGGTGATTCCACCGAGACTGAACGACTGATCCGCTCATTTGGGCAGGAAAATCGTGCAAGCGAATTTGACTGGGAGGCAGTCTACGGCGGTGGGTTCGACGTCGTAAATTTCGTCACCGCATCTCCATCAAGGCTGGTCCTTAGTGGAGATCAAGTGGCCGACTTACGGGTTCTTTCGGCTCTCGGAGAGAGTGGGATTCGATACGAGGTTGTCGAAAGCCATCAACTGGACTTCTCCAATAAGAAATTCACCAGTCGTCCGCTCTACATTGATCCCCATGGGGCGGCTGTTGCCGGCTCCTTGACCATTTTGACATATTTGGTGGAACACCCCGCTGAAACGACCCGTCCCGGCGTTGATCCTTTACGAGGCGGGGAACACGTATCATGGATTGAAGACTTGCTTGCCTGTTGGCGCGAACGTCGTTCTGAGAACAGAGCCCTTGAACATGGACTGGAATATTGTGAGCGGACCCTGGAAGGACAACATTATCTCGGAGGCGCGACTTTCAGCCTCGACGATTGCTTGCTGTGGCCTGTTCTGCGTGAAATGGTGCAAATCCAAGGAGCATTTGATGCTCGATATGTCAATTTGAATCAGTACTACCAGCGAGTCGAGAAACGAAGCATCACGAGGAACATTCTGCAGACCCGCTGATATTGCCCTCATCTAGCGATTGATACCCTGTGCCTATTATACTACTACCTCTGAACATATGATGAGACCCTACGAAATCTAATCACCTTGAGCCAATTTTTCATGAATAAACAACCACCTTGCATTGTAGATACTAATGAGCGCTTACCAGGGACTAGCCTATGTATATCTCACTCGACACACATCCCCTTACAGACACTCGCCTAGGAAAGTGGTGGTGTTCAAAGCGCTTTCTAGGGCGACTTCTCCGCAGACGACCGCCTTGAAAGATGACTGGGCCACCACCAGGGCGCCTTCAGCACTGGTGTGGGTATGATCCAGGGGGAAGTATCCATTGACGATGTCTGCCCCCAGGGTCTCCAAGATATTTGCGACATAGGCTCCGTGATCGACATAGGATACGCCCGCGGCCTCGGCGGCTAGTTTGGCATACTCGACGAACCGCGACGGAGTATAGGTGAAGGTCCCCGTCTCCCAAGGATTGTTGGGTGTCTGACAAGAGATGAGCACATGGGCCCCCCTTGGCCGTGAACATACTGGCTGCGTTCTCCAGATACGCTGGGAAGGTCAGCACGGTCTCGGAGACGCCATCGTAGACAGTACTGCAGGTCTCGCTCCCTGTGCCGGAGCAATCAGTCCGGCCGTTATCCGATGTTGACAGCGATCCGCCATCGTTGTGTCCGAATTCGATGATCATCCAGTCTCCTGACTGCACTTGTTCTGCAATTGTGTTGAATTCGGCCCTCGCGTGTATAAAAACCGGGCACTGCGGCCTGCCACGGCCTGGTTGGAGACCTCCAATGTCGTATAGGGAGCTACGTATTCGCCCCATCCTGATGGGTCAGCATTTGACAGTGTTTTGGGGTCGCCTTTGGATCCTATGTAGAGTGCATACCTGCAGTACCGGAGCCCGTACCACCTTTCGCCATCGTGGAATCTCCCGCCAGGTAGATAGTAGCACCCAGTTGCACTGGGAGCGAGAGCAGCGAGGAGTACAGTGGACTTCATTATTGTGGTGATATGGAAATAGCTTGATGTTGTAGCTCTCTGTTGATTAATATTCAAAATGTTGAACGCGACAAGAGACCGTTCAGGTAGACTCCCCGCACATAGGCCGCATATATATATATATATATATATGTATATACGCATATCTGGGCCGAACCCTTCACAGACCTGGCGTCATAGCTAACCTCCAGGGTCCCGAGGTCATCCTTTCTGCCAAGTCTCTAGGTCGTGGGGATTTGTGGAAAAACAGCCCTTTCTTGCTCCGGAGACTTGACAAACATCGCCTGTCGAGTCTCATCGCGCCTTCGGGTCAACGGAGACAGCGGTCATGCTGTGCAGCGACGATCACTTTGGACCCCGTGTTTCTGATTCATGGAACCTGAGTCTCTACCACCCATTCGGCGTGTTCTAGCCCCGAGCTCGGATTTTGTCCCCGGTATTAGCGAGATATTCCTGAAAAGCTGTGAAACGCTGCGAATTTTAAGACAGTGCGGTGGACTGCCGTGGTCAAACACGGATCAATTACCGAGATCGTAACGTAGTGGTGTAAATTGGGGGAAATATGACCTTCCCGCGGGGTTTGCTACTAAGAAAAGAAGTACAGGAACAGGCTCAGAAAATGACACGGACCGATCACCTCTACAGCTTCTCGAACGTCGGAATACGCTTCTGTAACCCGGAGAGTAGTGCCGTCGACACATCCTTGGTTTGCAGGGCAGCACTATTCCACACCCCCACGTAGCGCAGACCGTCCTGCACGGAGTGGTCGCGCGAGAAATTCAAAACCTCCTTGGTACCCTGAACTGCGACCGGGCTCTTGGATGCAATAAAAGTGGCCATCTTCAAGGCTGCTGTGATGGTGGCTTGACGATTCTCATGCACAGCACTCACGAAGCCTACGCGTAGGGCCTCCTCGGCTCCGAATATGCGCGCAGTCAGCGCGACCTCCTTCACCCAGCTAGAACTACCAACCACCTTGGGCAGCCGGCTCAAGGTGCCAAGGTCTGCTGCCAGTCCAATATCGACTTCCTTCACCGAGAAGCGCACGTCCTTCGAGCAGAGACGCACATCGGCCGCGGTCGATGAGATCGATGGCTAGCCCGAATGAGAATCCGTGCATGGCGACCACGACAGGCTTCTCGCAGCGCTCGACAGCGGAAATACAATCCTGCATCTCGGCCACATGGCGACGCATTTGAGCGGCTTTCCGGGCAGGGTCAATGTCGGTGCCTTCGGATAGCAGGCCCTCGGACGCAGCCTTGACATCCAGGCCGGTAGTAAATGCCTTCTCTCCGGCTCCACTGAGAACGATGGCCCGGACAGATGAATCTTCAGAGAGTCGATTGAAGATTTGACCCAATTCGAGCCACATGCTGCCACAAATGGGTTAGTGACGCGCCTGGAGAGCTCGGAAAGCTCAGAGACACTTACGCTTCGAAGAAGGCGTTCATCTTGTCCGCTCGGTTGATCTCCACATGAGCGACATATTTATGCTCAGCCGGGAACTCGACGGTGAAGTGCTTGAAGGAGTAGGCGTGCGACATGGTTGGAGAAGCGTAGAGTTGGGGTGAGGATGGATGTGTATCTATGGTTGAAGAGGCGATGCCTCGGCAAGTCAATCACTTGGCGCAAAGAGACCACTCGGATAGTTCCGCGTCTATGATGGATTCTTGTGTCCACACGTCACGCACTGTTTTACTTTTGAAAGAATGTAATCATTGAAATGAATGCGCTGGAGGTAGATGAAGTTCTAGGCAGAGTTGATGCATCGTCATATTTCGGCTTCCGCTTACTTCACATGCCTCGGCTCAGATAAGCCGCGATAAGAGGTTAGATACGCTACTCAGCTCGATGATCGAGAGTCAGGCTTGACTATGGCTACACGTGCGATGGAGAGATTTTCTGAAAATTGGATTAAATTATCTGAACTAATTAGAGGTAGGATGAGAAGGCGTAAGAAAGAGATAAACAAAGCAAAGTCATGTGTCTCGTTTCAAGGGGCGCACGTCGATCACAACCCGCGTTTACTGCACGGTGATCTTCTTGGCGGGAGAAGCAGTAGCCTTGGGCACTGTAACAGACAGGATACCGTTCTTCAAGTTGGCCTTGACTGCATCCTGGTCCACACGAGTGGGGAAGGAGAAGGTACGCTGGAACTCGCCGGTGGCGCGCTCGCTGGCCCAGAAGCGATACTGCGACTTGGCATCGCGGTTTTGCTCAGTACCTTCGCCATCGGTCTCCGTCGGGGATTCGGTGTGATACTCGCGCTCGGTGCGACCCTTCACAGTGAGAGTTTGGGAGTCGGTGAACTCAATGTCGATGTCCTTCTGCGCGATGCCGGGCAACTCGCCATCCAGGTGATAAGCCTCACCGGTTTCGCGGACATCGAAACGAGGTGAGAAGGAGCGTAAAGAAGGCTGGCGACTGGTACGGTGGCTGTCGTAATCGTCCAGCAAACGGAATAGCGGGGACAGGTCGCCCGAAGAAGGGAAGCTTGTGCGGAACACAGACATGATGGATATTGATGTCAAATGAGACAAGTGGTGGTCAAAAGATGTTGACGTCGAGACTTTGTAGCTTTGTGATGAGTAGAGTAGATGGAGAGAACAAGTCGTGAAGAGGCAGGTGCTGGGCTTATATATGTTGACATCTGCAAGCTGCCACAGGGCGCTATATTTATAGTCAGCTCATTGTGACAGTTGGGAGCATATTCCAGCTTCCTGTTGCTGCGTGCTATAGCAGGAAGATAGGTGTTGATGCTGGATGATGCCAGATGACGCTGGAAGACGTTGGAAGCTGGTTGATGCAGGTCGCATTTTCCAGGTGCGCGAAGGAAGTTTCTCCGCGTTTCTACCGATCACGTGATGTCCTTTATCCGGAGCTGTACTGTCACACACTGTGTGCTGCATACGTGGGGATGTATGAGACCGAATTCTACGAACAAAAGGTACGGGTGATGGAACATTCGGTTCAATTCCCTTGGCTTGTGTTGCATGAAATCCGAGCACCTCACAAGGACATACTTCATGTCCATGGTAGTTGACCTTAGTTTATCCAAATTTGACCAGCTCCATTATCATCATTCCTGTCCTGCCACAAAGCAATCCAGCATATGTGATCCGTCATCAGATAAGTGAATTAGTAGAAATATGTCAGCAGAAAACCCCCGCGGCGAATTATCTGTTCGAGCGCCCTCTTGAATGCTGAAGACCGCTGGCACGATGGCTGACGGGGGAGGCCTTCGTATCGTTGTTTTGAATACGCGACGATCAAGAGCTGACGGTATCAGGAAACCGGAGGTATGACCCAGTAGAGCACTGCCTCATCAAGATGGGGAAAGTATCGTTGGTTGAGGATTCACCACGGATTTGGTGGCTGGGGGGGCACGGGATGTCAAGATTCAGAATCATAATCTCACTCAGATTCAGACTCGTCAAGCTGCATGATCTTCTCATCTAAGTCCTGTCTTTTGGTCAGTATCTCGTTCATCTACAACGGATTCGAGAAGCGGAGCAATTCGGAGAACTTCACCACAACATACCTGATCCAGTCGTGCCTTCAAGCCTTGAAGCTGACTCTCTTTGATGACAAGATGATTTTCGTCGTCCAGGTCCTCCACGATGTAGTCATGCCGTTCCTCGTCGTACTTGAGAATCATGGATTTGATCGAGGGATCACATTCGATGAGCAGACCTAGTCATACGACGGATATCTTAGCTTCCATGGGATCAAGGGCGTATGCACAGATAAGCTTACCTCGAACGGCACGCGGCATTATGAGAGTGTTGTGCTTGGGCTGGAAAGATGTTCGTGGGATGTGAAAGAAGAGAGATGTGAGCTGTCGCATGAGAAGATGACGACGGCTAGGCATCAAGGCAGACTTGAGTTAGGTAATCATTTTTCTTATCTATCGGACGAGCCTTCGGGCCTTGATGTTTTGTCTCTCTTTTTTATATCACATAGAGAATCTTGCTTAATCATGATTCCTCATCCGAAACAAGGGTATCTTGTCTCTTGTCGTCTACCCCCGGGCGCCATCCAGTTCCCGCCTGAAATGCCATGGCTGCTAGGGCTAGCGCACTACCTGCCAGGAACAGCATGCGGGTTGCATATTCGTAGCTCTGGATGGCGACCAGCCGCTCGAGGCCGCTCAAAGTCAGTACGGTGGCTGGGCTACCCAGCAAAGTACGCACCAGTTCCGGCCGAGGGGACAGCCCGTGCCGGGAAAAGCCTGTTTCCAAGGAACTTTTGAGCACCCGAGCGAAGAATCCGCCCCCAATGGCCGACCCGAAACTCCCTGCAAAACCTCGAGACATTGCCACCAGTGAAGTCACGATATAATGCGACTCGGGGTTGGTGAGGTGTAGCACGTGAGACAAAGTATAGTTCATCAGAGACCCAGCAAACAGGCCGTCTAGAAAAGTGACCAACATGTATAGCACCGCGGAGGAGGTTGGCGTAGAGAGAAAAGCGAGGGCCGCAGTGGCCGTGGCAAAAAGGAAGAATATAATCAAACAGGAGCTATATCTCACGTTAATTTGCTACCGAGATTCAGTGCATGGAAACTCACATGTAGTAGCTGTTGGCTTTGCGTATGTGCAGCCATCCGACAAGCAGGCCGCCCGTTCCGAAGCCAGCATTGGTTGGCACTAGAAGAAGCCCAGCTGATGCAGGGGACCAGCCTCGCACAGCAATCGCATATACGGGGGTGAAAAAGAGGATGGCCCAGCGGGCCATCATCATGCCCAGGGCCGCAACACATGTCATCAATACGCTGCGATTCCGCAAGAGTCGCACGGGAATGACAGGCTCACTGGTCCACTTTGATTCAATGATAAGAAAGAAACCAAATATCGCTATAGAGAGTGGAATAGGCCAAAGAGGAATTTGGGGCGAGGCCAGACTGGAAAGCATGAGAACGACCGAGAGTGTCTATCGAGTCAGCGAGATCGAGAAAACTGCTGGATCCCCTTACCAATGTTAAAGACCCCGCATAGTCGACTCTGGCAAGACCGGCCAGCCAGGAACTTCCTGGTGAAGCGCCACGATCATTTGAAGAAGTCGGAAGAGCCAAAAAGAGCAGAGGGCCCAACACCAGTGCCGCAGGAGCCTGGATCCAAAATAGGAAGCGCTAGAAAAGAATGATGGTCAGCTTATAATTCATGCAGAACACATTATGAGCTTTACCCATCCGACTCTCGGTGTTAACAGGCCTGCAAGAACAGCACCTGAAGCTACACCCGTCGTGTAACCAGCGTTGATGAGGCCAATAAACAAGCCTCGTCGTTTTGGGCTTGCCAAATCGAGAACCAAGATGATGGCTGCGCTCATCAGCCCGCCGCTAGCAACGCCCGTAATGACTCGACCGAGAAGAAAGACTGCTAAAGTCGGAGCAGCTGCAGTGACGAACAGGCCTGCGGCTAAAAGGAAGCCTGAGAAGAGAACATAGAGACGCGGGGTGAAGATCCCCGAGAGTCGTCCTGATAATGGCGTAACGCTGGACATTGCGATCTTCAAGGTGTCAGTATCGATTTATGAGCTTTTTGACACAATGCTTCGATTCATACCATGTAAGCTGATGTGAACCAAGTCGCTTCTGCGAAGGCATCCAGGTCGGCTGCGATGTAGGATTGGGCAGTGGTCATCATTGACATGTTGGTCGCTATCAGAAACCCACTCAGTTCACTGTCATCGAACATAGCAACAAAAGCAGCCTACTCTGAATAAAGATCAAGAGCCCCATGGAGGTGATAATCCCCAATCCTCGGGGAAAGCTCACACTGGTTCTTAGATCAGGACTGGTTGCCGCAATGAGCGGAGTATGCTCGGATGGCAAGGCTCGTCTTTCCACCATTGTTGAAAGGTATATCTGGATAACGAGCTAGAAGCAAATCGTCCATTGACTTGTAGGGAAGAAGTGGAGGGAGAAGCTGGAACCTGGAAGCGACCGGGGTTGCATTTCTAAGCATCGCGCGTTGATAGCGATAAGCACCCACGGGGCGTTGGGGTGTCTCCGCAGTGGAGAGCTCCATGGTCAGTGGCAACAAACATGGGGAACGCCGGGAGGTAGCTAATTTGAAGAAAGTCCATTCCGTTGCGATCCGCGGACAGTGTTGTCGTCGGGAAGAACACAGCTAGTGTTCTTTTGATAGGGACGTACCCCGTGAAGGAGGCTAGCATAAGGATCATGCCCAAATCTCCAACCATGCGTACGGTTTCTTCCTGAAGATCGAACCGCTGACTTCCCTACGTTCGAGGAACATGGACGGCCCAGAACTATTGTCGAACCGGTTCCATCCCCAGGAAAAATCGTCTATCCAAAAGGGTTGAAACCTTGGCATCAATAGGTCCAACCTATTCGAATGCATCTAGCAGAATCTTCTCTTGACCGATGCACACAAGCGGTAAATTGATCACACCAAGGGCAAGCCATTCCAGTTGAGCTTCCCATTCCGCCCAGGTCCAAAAGGCCGAGGTGTAAGAGACTTACTATGAGTTGTATCAGCAAGTAAATCAGGACCCACGCAGAGTGAATGAGTTAGCCATATCGAAGCAGTATTTGCCAAGGAACTGTACTCGAGCCAAGGATTGGCGTGTCAAGGCGATGAAGTGTTGAGGGTGCCTGGATCAGGCGGCTCCTAATGAACCATTCGATATCGACATGAGTGATACCGGTGAGATACCGAGTTGTCGAGTGCTTGTTTATGCATTGTATTGTGGAGCGAAGTGTGATTTCAGCGTACTCTGACGGGAGTGTGCTAATTGATCTCTATGCAACAGAACTGTGCCATTGTGCGCACATCGGACCCAGCAATGATCGTAGCCGTGGCTGTTGCCAAAATCAAACTATAGATTGTAGTGATATCGATTAAATAGATCTGGCATGAAATGATTCAGCGACAGTCGCGTGATGAGGCTGTAGAGGCCATCGCTCGACTGGGCCGCAGCCGTTATCAGGCAAGACCAGAGCATCGCTTTGGTCTATCGCACGCCGTGGATATGAGATTTGACCAGATGAAGTCTAATAGAGAAGTGAAGAGAACCGCGGAGAAGTGAAGAATACAAATTGTGATGTAGGTCGGAAAGTTACGGTCGCGCCCTCGTGCCTATGAGAGACGTGAAAGTTACACATCTCAGAGCCCGCACCGTCGGTACACGCACTGCATCTATCTGATCATACATGTGTAAGAGACAGACATGACTGAGAGAGAGAGTTCAATGCGCAATATAGCCTCTTTGGCCCTTGAGAGCCTCGCACAACACCTCTGGATAATATCGCTGTCCGACATCTTGATGGCTCGTCACACGGGCAATCAACGTAGCTTCCCCAATGTTCGTTCGAAACATTTCGTTAAATGTGGTTTCGGCATCCGATTTGACTTTTTCATCCTTCACTAGCTCTCGGATATGGGGTGGAATAACCAGTGAAATGTTCTCCGCAGAGAGATCCGGGCTGACCCCTTGGAATACCGGGAAAGAAAACCGCGGGCCAAGAGGGTTTCCTTCAGCATCCACAAAGTGCTCTTCCCGTAAGTTTACACGATGAGTAGTCGCCGTACAAATTCCTCCTGTCAATGCTTCAAGAGCACGGCCGATGTTGATCACCACTGTGTTAGGAATTGGAGCCGCAGGAATCCAATTTCCGGCTTTGTTTTGTACCTCAAGGCCATGATGAGATGTCGCTTGTAAAAGGAAAGTCAGAAAGCCAGAGTCTTTATGAGCACCGACGCCCTGGAAGCCAGCGGCATCGTCACCAGAAGATGGTGGAAGGGGATACTTGATTAGCTTTAACTTGTGCTGCCCTGGATCATCGAAGGCTTGATCAAAAGCCGTTGGCGGAAGATCTAGGGCTTCTGCGGTAAGGGCTGTAAAAGAAGCGGCCATTTTGCTTGCTTCAGCGATATAGTCCTCAATAGCTTTGCGGAAGCCTGGGATTGCATTTTCATCGGGCCACTAGACAAGAATGTAAGCGATAAAGACAGCGACGGGAACCGGCAAGCCAAGCACGTACCTGGTTAGGGCCGTAAATATTTCTATACAGTGGCTCATCTTTTCCAGGCGCGGGCAGTTCGGTTGCGAACTAAGCTGGGATAAGTAGGAGTTGAAGATCGGGCTCAAGTCCAAGACCTACATCAAATTGCTCCCGGTAATCCTTCTTAAGTGCAGTGATCTCTGCCCCCAGTCTTGAGTAGCCGAGAAAGTGCGGGCTGTTGACCATCTCAATCTCTAGTTTCTTCTCCAAGGGGAGGTCAAAAAGTTTCATCGCTTTTTCCAAGAACACATGCTGTACCCTGAGTGAGATAGGCGGGTTCTCAAGGTAGAAAAATCCGACATTGATGAGCGCTTCTCGAAGATGGATCAGAAAACCCGACTTGGTCGACGACATCAATGCTTGGTTAAAGTCAAGAACGGGAATGGAACTAAAAGCGGCGGGATAAGATGCCGGCCCCGACTGGTGTCGTTAGTGACATTCTCGGCTCTAGATTTCGTCTGCACGAGAGTGCCCTCCCCACGGGGTGACTAAGTACCATTTTTGATGTATAATCGAATCCCAACCCGTGGCTGAGACAAGTTCGGTGTGACATCGTAGTGGTGGCCACCACCAAGAAACAAATTTGCTTGCACGTTAGACGAACCCACGAAAAGCTCCGCCGAACTATCGAAGAGTGGTTAGATTTGTCAAATTCAATTCGAACTCGGTAGCGAGATATCGAACCGGTAACTGATTTGGTCCGCAACTGCGGTCGGTCTGCCACTAAGAAAGATCAAGTACTAAGTAGCTGGAATGATCTCGTTGACGAGACGAGTGGTATATGCGAAGACCACGAACGAAGACCACGTATGTATCTCTTCAACCATGAACCAGGGACTATCCAATTCAGGATCCGGGTTTGGTAGGTGACGATCTCGTTGCAAGGCCGGCACCCCTTCGAAGGCGCTGACAGCTAGTACCAAAAAGCCCGACTAATCCAATAAGGCCACTATTTCGGTGAGAATGGCCCTACTAGTCCGTTTGAGAGCGGTGCATCCGCGAAATGAGGCCGGCGATTGAAAGCCACAGAGCTGCGGAGGGGATTGCCTCCGTATTCCGGACGCTGGATATTCAACACGTTCGCGTCCCCGCTCCCTCATCACTGCGGGGTATCGGACATGCTTTGGCAACTTTATGTACTTCAGAACCTGCCAGCACATAATAACCACCAAATATACCGAAATACGCCGCGTGAGCACTCCGGCTCCTCAGAAAAAGCCACGACAGATCTGGGGGACAAGGTCACGTTTGGCCTTTCTATTCCGCCTGTTCTGAACCCCTTCGGACCGTGAAGGGAAAATATGGTCGAAAGAAACCTTCCTAGTTCTGATGATTGAAGATTGAATGTTGGACAAAACTCCAAGGCGGGGAACTACGGGCGCGGCCGAATCCGAGGCTATATTATTGCTTTCCATAGAATATGGAAGTCACGCAGTCCTCACGAGATTGGAGACGATTTATTGAAGCTCCCATGCTTAGCTTAATTGCTAGAAATAAGGGAAATGTGATTCTCAGGGTAATCATATTGTGTCGATCGTCGAATATACCTAGACGACCAAACTCAGAAAATACACATTAGATGAGGCCCTATTAATTCATGTGGTAATGGATTGATCATGAGTATCACCGCAGTCAAAGATGCTTCAAAGGGAACATTGCAGAATGATCAAGTGGAAGGTATGATCAAGAGTTCGCCTAAAGAAGTGCTTGGAAGATGCATTGGAAAGAGTTAGAGAACAACACGCTCGTGCCCAGTCCAAATGGAAAGGGTTACTTTCTTGTCCGCTCGTGTCCAAGAATGAGATAATCTCAGAGGACGTAAGGAAATTCACAAATTGATAAGAGATATGAGAACCAAGAACGGTAGTAGATGCAAGTCTACTTTCAATGACACAGTGCAAGTCATCTTCTGATGTCATTCTGAATCTTTTTAGGCATATGGCTGATAAGAGAAAATCGTCACTGAGGCTTTGGCATTTCATGTTCCAATGTCTCCTTGTTTCCAATCTGCTCTTGCACTGATTTGCCATATTTCTAAGACAGGTCTTATTTCTCTTGGTATAAAGCGAAGCCCGTTGGCAACAAAGGGAACGAATCTAACAAATACACTGACCATCAATGGATTGATGTAGGCTGCTCGGAGCCCCTAAATCTTACTCGGGGTACAAAGAGTTGGAAAGACCCGACATAGGATATATTGAGGGTCCATGCTAGACACGCGCGCATTTGGGAAACCTCGCTTATCCGAAGGACAGTTTGTCGCCCGAGTAATGAGCTTGTTGCCCTATCAAAACGTGGATGTAGTCTGAGCAGCTATCTGTAGAAATGGAATTGGGGACCCATCACCCGTGACTCTTGCCTTACTGCCTTACTGCCTTGCTGCCTTGCTGCCTTGCTGCCTTGCTGCCTTGACATTCTTCGTGCCCGTATTTTCAGGCCCAAGATCCGAGTCATGAGGATATGACATCACTCACACAACCCACTTGATCATCTCCACCAATAGCTTAGCCATTGTACTGTACTCTCGATCAGATCGGCGTCGATGACCTCAGATCCCGCTGTTCTAGTGGCCCTCAACTAGCCATAGAAGCAAAAAGGTGGAGAGCTTGGAGGCAAATCACTATCCTGAATTGAGCTGAGCGCAGTAATGACGATATTAAGGGCAAACCACCCAGTTGGTGATGTAGGTGATGTTGACGCTCCCTATAAAGAAGAAACTTCTCCCCCCCTCCCCAAATCAAACTTGATCATACCTCAAGGAACATTTAAATTTTTAAAATAAATTTCCGTCTACATCATGGATAAGCTTTCTGGTCTCGCTTCCAAGCTCGGTGGCAGCAAGGGCGCAAGCTCGAGCTCGAATCAGTCTTCTGGACAGGAAGACTACGTCGACAAGGGTCAGTCATTTTACTACTTTAAATGATTGTCTAATACTTCCTTAGGTCTCGATTCTGCCGAGAGTAAGCTCAGTGGCGGCAAGGTCGACCCTGCCAAGATGCGCTCCGCGAACGAGAAAATCACGGATACAGGCCGCGAGCAGTTTGAAAAGACTACTGGGTAAGATTACCCGTGATAATACCCGCGATAATCGCCGCGCCTCTTTAAACTGACTGCCATTTCCTTGTAGCAAGAACGTTCCGGACAAAGTTTCCAGCTAGGCTGCTTTAATTTGCACAGCAGGTTAGGGATGCGGTTGATGGAATACCTGTGATCATATTGAGACAATATACCATTGAGGGAATTACCGATTTAGATTCTCTTGAAGTTGCACACAATTGCAATACCTAAGACTTGACATATGTATAATGTATGATTTGCTAGTAAGGAGGTACTTTAGAATCGCTGCAAATGTGACAAGAGCCCTCCAAACCCGGAGCCCGGCTAGCGACCCGTAATCATATTTTGCATCCGACAGATTTGAAGCTGAGCGCCAATACGCTGCGTCGCCGTCGGTGCATGGGCTTCTCTATTAGAAGCTAGCGCTCGATCAGAGTATTTCTCGGCGGGCTCATACTCTTTCATAGCGATGTGCAAATTTCCTATCATCTCCAATATAGCCTGGGTTTCTGGATTATTGGGCCCTTTGCGTTGTTCAGTCTAATTGAGATATCGAAGAAGCCAGGGCAAAGCCTCAGAAGGCGGATTGGCGGCACCATAGTATTGAGGTCTTTGTGAAGCATACATCACACCGATATTGCCCACAATGTCCATGGTCAAGGCATGATCAGGCCCGAGAGACTCTTCCGAAGTTGCAAGAGCCCGACGCAGTGTTTCAGAAGCTAGCATGTGCTACTGAGCTCTTGTCAATCCTCGGCCGTGTAGTGAGAGAGCTCGGATTGTCAAAGGATATCCGCGGCCAAGAGCATCAAGTAGCTCCTGATGTACACCGGGCAGCATTTCTAGTGCTTGCTGTAGGTCTGGCTGCAAGGAAATAGACAGGTAAACAGAGCTCTCCGTGTGATTGTAAATCACATACTCAAGAGTATCTAGGGCCGCTGCGAAAATTCGGACATGGTTGTCACCGAGTAAGCGCTTGAGGCTCTCTGTGAGGTTTTGAGCCGTCACAACTGCGTTTTCCCGAGGGCTGAGACAGTTGTATGCCATACCGAGGCGACGTCTAGTGTCCAACGTATCAAAGTGCTCCTCTCCGATGTTCATCTGTTGGCGGGCGAGCACATTTGCACAAACCGACTCAGATTCTTGATACTTGCCTTGCTGGCATAGATCTCTGCCATGAGGCTCTCAGTCTTCATTGATAGGGCATGGCTGGCCCCCAGAACGCGCTGGACATTATCTGTCACCCACTGGCACCACTAACTTGCTTTATTGACATAGCCAGACTCCAGCTCAATCTCCGCCACGTCGTACCCGAAGGAGAGAGTACGGACATGGTCCGCACCTAGTGCACGCAGGTGCTCTTGGAAGATCTCATAATCGATTTTCCGTGCCTCGTCCCATTTACCACAATTTTTAGGTCTTGCCGATTGGATGGACTGTGGGTCGTTATCCACGCGATCAAAAATAGCTCCAACTCTTTCCTCGGGGGCAGCCGACCTGCCCGGAGGCGAGAAGGGTCTGCTACTATTTGAATGCATTCGCGGAGGCACTGGAGGAGGAGTCTGTCCACTTGCTGGGTGTGACTTTGGTAATGGTATGAAACCGTGTTCAGACAAAAGGGCCTGGTCGACCAGCTGTTGAGATTTCCCTTAATGAGGCGGTACATGGGACCTCGTGAACCGACCTTGCACATTTGTGAGTGATCTGCATCGAGTTTCAGTTGAGTCACACGAAGACCCGACAAGCCAAGAACGGCCGATTCTTCGTTGACAATCAGCTATTCGAGTTAGAATCTGTAGAGTCATTTCCTTCTTGCCGGGGCCACTAAGTCACCTACATGGCTGATGGACGCCGGCACCTCCAAGCTGCACCTCCTTCCCTTCCGGTGCGCATCGTCACGACAAACCTTCTAAAAAGTGCATCTTAGCGGAAAGTTCGACACACCGCAAAGGGACTGCCGGCTGCGATGGACAGGATTACGGACCCTTCGCCGCCAGCCGAAATCACATTCTAAATGCCCACTGAAGGGAATTTGATTGAAACTAATCAGTGCCATTATTCAAAGATATCTTTGGGAGTGACATTGTGATACTGCAACCACAAAAAGGCGCCGCGGAGGGATGGGTTTTGGGAAAGTTTGACCCGCATTGCGTATGTCATTGATTTTCTCAAATCAATTGCCTGTCAATTTCATTGGGCCTAAACCGTATGAAATATCCTAAGCACAAATGCTGACTGTCTAGTAAATAACAACGACACTATGAATAAATATTCCTCGCTCTACCATGCGCCAACGATACACGCTATCAGAATGTCTATGCCCTTCGTGCAGGGGCTCGCGTCACTCAGCAGATAATTATATGCCAAACTAAGTTGGTAAGGATTTGCCAGACGCGGCATAATACCATGTAATTGTATCTTCGAATCCCAATTGGGCGACTCCTCAACATGAACGTCATAGCCGTCCGCACGAAGCCTAGAGATCCCCCTATGCCATGAAAAATAACAGTCATATAAATAACAGTAGCCTGCGCCACACAGAACAATGAATGCAGATCCAGGCTTTGAGTTTCATCCAAAGTGGAAATACATCACAAAAGAACCAGTATTATTTCCAGGATGCACTAATTCGGTAGTTTGTACGACGAGCATTGACCTTCAAAGTCCATGCTTCGAGAGGGATAAATATGCCGAAGATAAGTGAGGATCTAAAGGGTCTTCAGCTCGTAGCTTAAAACCCAACGGCGTCGGAATCGATGCAGCATGAATAGAGTTTTTACCCCTCTGCCATAATACTGAGGAGGAAGATTCATCATATTAGCAAAATTTGTTGTGTTTTGGTGCGAGTCAGTAAGTGTGAGACCTAGATGCGAGGCGAGAAGTGGCTGCCATAATTCCGCTTCTTTGCCTTCAGTGGGGGAGGCAGAAATGTTATTCCTACCATATTCCATCTCGAGTTCCTTACGGAGAGAGATCAAGGGCCAGTGTACTCGTTGCTGACAAGTATCAAGCAGATCCAGGAGGCCCAAGCGTTCATGTGGAGTGTAAACACACATGCCAGCTTGTATTCATTAGCAAATGGACACCAATGATTCCTTCGCGTACTGACCTCCAACTAAGCATTGAAGGGAAACAATGCTTGCCGGATGATCATGCTGATCGATTGTTCGAGCAATTCCACATATCATATTGACGGAGGTGGTCAAAAGCCTTTGTGCAGCACGGTAATCTTCAACCCCACCGGTGGAAGGGCGGTTGAGAATTACTAAAATGCGAGCAAGGCTGTGGAGCTGTAAAGCCGCTGCGTAAGGCGAGGGATGAACCCAGATGGGGGGAAATGTGGCGGTGTGAGAAACTATGGGAAGAGGATTATACTCAGAAGGCAAATGATCGTGCCATTCCTGAAGCAAATAAAGCAGCTCACTGCCACGCCCAAGGCGTTCGGAAAAGTCTGCGGTTTTTTGCTCCTCGTTCGATGCATAATTGACACATTGCGCTAAGAGGAACGTGGCACGACTTGCGAGCTCACTGGAAGTCAGTATGGATAGAGGCTTTCTCGGCTGCCAAAAGCTGAACACCCGTCGTCGCTCACGCATCGCAACCCACACATCCTGTCGGAGCCAAGCCCACCTGACAGCTTGTCGCAGTCCGCCCGATTCTCCATGGTTGTCTCGAAACCGTTGTATCCAGAAAACACCTTTCAGATGTCGCTCCCAATCCTGATTAGAACCATCCATCATTTCGTACGTGCTGATGAGAATGGAGGTTGCTATCAATTCATGGCTGCGAGCGTAGGAGGAATATCGCATAGCTTTGTTCAAGTAATGAAGAGTTTCAAAGTAGTATTGAACGGCCAGGTTGCGATCAACAGTTGGGCCTTCATATCTCTGACATTCATCTTTGTCAAGGGACATGTGGCGCGCGGAGAGTGCGAGCTGTGCTCTCATTAATCCCATATTCCTGATAGCTAGATGTGGTACCACGGATGAGAAGTGTTCATTATGATCATAGAAATCAAGCCACTTGCTCGAAACCCGCACAAAATGCGTGAAAAGCCGATGTTCGAGGTTGGACAAGGTTATTGGAGCATCGGTGGTCCAGGATGATGGGTCATCAAAGATTGTGTGGTCTGTTGTCATTTGTGAGGCAAGCCGTTCCTCAGCTTCTGGATCCCTCTTAAATGCAGCTGCATGGAAGCTTTCACGTTCCCTTGAGTTTCGAGGTCGTAGATTAGAACTGTTGTGCGGATCATCCTCTGTTACCTGGCAATGTGGAAATTGCCGCGGTGGTGACAGTAGAAACCGATCATCGGCGCAAGCAGCGTCCATGGCCAACAGCTCGAACCAGCTAAGGGGTGCACCTCTTGTAGGAAGTGAGCTTTCGATTTCTGGCGAGGGAGTATACCCATAGGTGGATCGTGACGAAGTTAGAAAGGGTGAAGCTTCATTGGCCTTCTCTGGGTTCATTATTGCAGGGAGACACCTATGAGATGCAACTCCATCGAGAGGCTGCTCCTGGTCATAGGCATCACCTAATACACGCAAAGGCTCATAAATAGCCCCTTGATCGTGGACTAGTGATTGAAAGGCATCTTTCGAGGAGGGGCAGCTGTGTGAAGGGTCCCGAGATCCATAGACGCATAGACGCTGTCCCTTTGCACAGGGGCCACACTGGGGCTGGACCTGCAGATCTCGTTACTATCCCGTTTGTAATACCATCGAAACGGGAAGCAAGAGGCCTACCCCATCACATTTGACATGTCTCTTTTGCCCCGTGATTTCCTTTTGGATCGAACTTCTTGTGCTCTAGCCATCGTCACTCGGAAAAATAACTTGGGAGTTCCGCATGGTGAATTTGAGCGCCTCGCAAGGCGCCATGTTAGCGCATCCTTATCCACGAATGAGCGGAGTACATTCATTCTAGTGAAGCCCCGCAGCGTGTAGCCGAGAGACCGGTCGCAACGCAACGCGATCTCCGTTTCAGAAATTAATCGAAGTGCCTAGGTTGATTGGTTCATATTGTAATGGGAACATTGCACAATTTCGAAATTGTCGGTGCATCGGATAGATCAGCAGTATGCGATATACAAAACTTCTCCTCGTAGGAGGGCCACACAAACATACTTTCCCTTCTAACCTAGCCTATGTGTTCTCTTCTATAGCCCTTGAAAGCCTAGTGCCCGACATAGTCGTATGCAGATAGGCAGAGGGGCATTTCCTACGAAGTCCCCCTTCCAGTAGCTTCTTAGATTGAATAGCCTTTATTTGATAACTAAGCGAGTAAATAATTTGGAAGAATCAGAATCACACACGGATACAATCACGCCAACCGGAAGAGGCATCTACCTGACTTAAACGACTGGCCACCCACTAGAAAAATCGATCACGTTCCATCCAAAGAGTTTATCGCCGTCCGCATAGCCAACTGTTGTGTCGACGTAATGGTAGTAAAGAACCGGACCAAAACTTGGGTCTTCGTATACTCCCCTGCGTACAGTTAGCCGGTGCTACATAGGGGGTCAAAAGTCTGTTTACATATCTGAAGTTATACCCACCCCCCTTTTCCAATTAAACTTCACCACCCCATATCTCCACCACTATGAGGTCTTTCGGCATCGAAATTAGTGGTAATCGGCCGCGTGGAGCTGAGCTTTCGGAAACCACTCGTGCTACTATTGTTTATGCCCTTGAACAGGGTGGAAACCCCACCCAAATTGCAAAAGATCTATATATATCGCGTCAAACTATCTATAACACCAAAAACCACTTCCAAAAGTATACACACGTCAAAACAAACCCCCGATCAGGCCGCCTACGGAAGCTTACCCCGTCTGAGCGTCGATATATGTTCCGTCTAGTACGCCGCAGCCGTACAATAAGCTATAAAGCCCTTTTGATTAATACCGACTTTAAAGTATCAAAATCAATATTAAAACGCGTCCTAAAGCGCTATAATATCCGCAAATAGGTTAGCAAGAAGCGTATCTTTCTTAAAAAGCATAATACAAAAATTCGACGCGCCTTTTGCCAAAAATAGGGTAGTGTGCTATATTTTGATAATATAATCTTTTCCGATGAATGTTCCGTCTAACGTAAGTCAAATTCTATCCACCAATACGTATTCTTATTTAAGAATAAGCGATACAGGAAGGATCTTGTGAACCTTATGAATTATGGCAAAGATATCCGGCAGATAGTTTAGGGATCTATCTAGCTTAGTGGTCGCTCAAAGTTGATAATTATGGAACGCGATGCTTTTTCGAAAAAGAACGGCTACACCACGAATTTATATCTTAATACCCTCGAGGAAGCGCTCCTACCTATGTACGAGCCTAGCATAATATTCTTGCAAGATAATACGCGTATCCACGTGGCACAAATTGCAAAAGAATAGTTCGAAGAGTATAGGATATAGGTAATAGAATGGCCGCCGTATTCGCCTAATTTAAATCCTATTAAGAATATCTGGAACTTACTCAAATAAAAGCTATTCGAGCTTTATCCACAGCTTGCCTAGCGTGGGCGTTCTAAGATAGATTAGAATGAATCCCGCAAAGCCCTAGTCATCGTATAGGATAGCATTAATTAGGCTAAAATTAAGAATTTTATCAGATCTATGCCTCGCCGCATTGCCGCGGTACGAAAGGCAAAGGGCTGGTATACGAAATACTAGATAGTTATTATATGCATCCAGTTTGAACTGAATATCTTTTAAAATGGTAGAGAAATTAAAGAAAATAAAATGGGAAGATAGAGGCGAAATTGGTGTGTACACGGACTTTTGACCCCCTATGTATAACTGGCATCCCACAGCAACATTAAAGAGCAGGTTGACTTACTGCCCACCCGGACCATAGACCGTACCGTGGCTTGCCAATACGGCTGTGCCTCCACCAGCAGTGCAAGCAGTGCCATCAGCATCGACCTAATGAGTAGCGAGGGAAATGTGAGCATTCAAACTGTCTCAAAAGCGATAAGAGTGACTTACAAATCCGCTGGTTGCGGAGGTCGACCGACAGACCTTGATTTTATACTCCTCTCCAGTAGCAGGTCTCGATGTGTCGTAGCCACAGCAAATGCCAGAGGAAAAGAATAGATAGTAGTAACTTCCATGTTTAAACATGTAGGAACCTTCCTCAGAGTGAGTACCGGTCGCGTTGTAAGCCAGGTTGTGTGAGGAAGAGGAGGTTTTTGTCGCGGCTGAGTTCATTGGCACCTGATAGATATCATGCCAAAAAGAGCCAAAGTTCATGTAGTAGATGCCATCGACATCAATCAGATTCCCGTCAATAGCGTTGTATAACTTTGATGACGAAGAAACAACTCCTGTGGAACCATGATCAGTCCAGGACCCCAACTCCATGTTCTTCGAGGTTGCTAGGCCGATGGCAGAGGCCTGCGATCCGAATGTAGATACTGAGTAATAGACATAATAGAGATCATCGACGATGTGTGCATCTGGGGCCTATATTTTATTAATCGCCATGACTTGGAAGAACCCTCGTCTTGATACAGTAGAAAAGGGAAAACGTGTCTGAACTCACCCACAGGTCGGTTTTGCCAGCTAAGTCAATAGAAGATCCATCCGGCGACATAGACCCGATAGTTGTCCATGGTCCTTCGATGGATGACGAACTCGCGTAAGAGATCTCATTGCCTGTAGAAAACCGAAAGTAAAGGCTGTCAGACGACCTCTGGATCAACGTTGGGTCATGAACATTGCAGGCCCCAGAACAGCTGCCAGGGTATGCGTACCCGTGCACCGAGGCCGCGAAAAGTGCCACAGGTTTGAGGAAATTCCGAGAAATCATTGCCGATGAGCCGAAGGCAAAGAAATGAGGCTGAGGTAAAGACTTTATAAAGAAGAGCGGATCATATATTGCTACTGAACGGCTCTTTATTTACAAAATCTAGCTTCAAAGAGAAAAGGGTTATTCGTGGAATTTCACAAGCGTACGCTTGGCGGGATGAAGGTGGATGTCCTTGTCGCAAAAGGGTCTATCTCTCCTTAAAGTATGATATGATCGGGATAAATGGCATGTGGGATGAAATCAGCCAGGTCTCGTCAGCACCGAGGTGTCAAGTGGATAGGCATTCATGATGAAACAGGGCAAGAATTCTGCACCGACTGGTGGGATTAGCAACAAGCCCGGCGCAGCGCTCCTGGCTCTTGAGGGACCTTCCGTCGCACTGAGATTGCGGGGAAATTCCTTCAATCGGTTAATATAAAGATCAGCGCATGCGGTCGGTTCCTTAGGCGTTTTAAGCCGATACATGCATGGCTATGTGCAGAGGCGCTGAGGATATCAGCAGCAGAAAGACCGATCACAATAGACCAGCCATGACTTGAGTCAATGCCTCATCCTCAGCTTGAAACGCGCCCAGAACATTCTGTCCCCGCATGCCGTCAGACTGAGACATCTCCAGCCCCACCCCGGTCGCAATATCAGTGCCGGCTCGAGGGTCAAAGTAAAGCCCACCGGCAATCTCAAAGAAGCTACTCAGATCCTCGCACCCGTTAGTATCGGATTCCTTAGCTGTATCGGGCGAAAGTGGCCAAAATGTTGCACATGAAAGCCGATCAGTTGGCATGCCGGATGTTTGAGGGAGCCTGGGAACATTCCACGTAGAGGACGACTCCGTGACCGACGATTGTGGCGTCGAATCAAGAATATTCCGCGATGCGATCTTTTTAGTCTGAGGGGATCTTTGAGAGTGGGCGTCCGAGGCTGAAAGAGGGTCAATCGCCGCACGCGAGCCGCGACCCTCGTCAAGAGATGAATTTTGGCTTTGGTTGCTCCGCCACCGTACATTTAATTGTATTCGTTTGAGGCTGCGAATGATTTTCCGCAAACGACGAGAAGTGCGGGCGCGAGTCGCCGAGCGGCGCACCATATCAACTGCCGTAAAGAACTCAGGTCGACAGGCATGGCTAAAACGCACTGGAGCATGCAGAACGGCCAGGAATAGGGCTGCTAGCGCCGAAATCAGGAAGTAATTGAAGGGTTCAGGTCGTTGGAAGTAAATATCGGAGACACGGCTGAAGTAGTCAAGCATGTGAACGGTGCTTTTCGCCGTTTCCACGGCTGTAGAGGCACCGGTCAGATCATCTGCGATACGCTCGCTAGTAAGCAAATTCTGTCGGTAGACGAGGATTCGAAGTTGGTTTGCTTGGAGAGCCAGTAGAACCTGCAGCATCATTGCACGATCGGTTTGCTTCGACCCAGCCGGAGATTTCCAGTGTGGATCAAAGCGCAATTCAGGTGGGATGGATTGCACCCATTCCTGAACCTGTGCATCTAGATAAGCGCATTCGTCCGAGATGGCTTCGCGCGACTGATTCTGCCAACCAACAACAAGGCCCCATATCTTGGTGCTGAGACGGGCATATGAGATCATGCAACTCAGATAAGGTGTTGAGTGTCCAGGCTCGGGTAGATTGGTGTCCATGTCCGAGTCTTGAAGAGCAAAAGGCAAGCCCGTCCCAAAGGACCACTTCCTATCCAGCACATAAATGCACCAAAATAATCGACTTGCCCACATCCATTCCAAGGCCCCCGGAAACACGCCCCCTGTCTTCTGCCACGTCTCTTGGCAGTGTAGACCTAATTCCATGCTGCCGCGGGCTGCCATACCAGTCAGGCGCCAAGCTATAACTTCGTCATCACGGTAAGAGTGGAAAATCGACTAAATTCGATTGCCAATTTCGTTGTGTTAGCTGACTGTGACCAGGAATTGGGTAAAATAGACATACCAATAAGGTGAGGATGAGGATCTCCTTCATGTCAACCTCTGCAATTTTCAACCGACTGGCGAAACGATCTTCGACACTGTTAGCCAGCTGAGCCGCACGCTCACTCCGGCCATGGGTCTCAACCAGAAGAGCAGTTGCTGTAAGAATTTTGAGAACTTGAATGTCGCGCGCATGAAACCAGTCCTGATTCGAGTCGGGTCGCCTTAGATCCGAAGCATTGACAAATGATGGATTTTGAGAATGATAGAACTCGACCACATATGCACGCACGCTGACCAAATCAACGCATGGATACATAATTCCAACGGTATCCTCGTAGACCTGCACCAAGCGCAAAGTCTCCTGCAGTCCAAGGCTGCTGAGCGGGTCCCCACCATCTAGCGCCTCTTCTGTGTTTAAGGGAATAGGGCTATGAGCGGCCGTTGATAAGTCAATGTCATCATCATCCCCATCACCATGATGGCATTCGAGACTCCGCGCGCGAGATAAAGGCCTGGATCGCCGACTGAGGCCGAACTCGGCACTTGTGGGACCAACATATGTGGGGGATTTTGGAGGATTCAGAATACGATGAAGTATTTCGGGCGGCCCGCTCGCGCTCGCGGAAAATCTTGACGATGGAGCAGGGCCAGCAGATTCGAGCTCAAAGAGACGCGCGGAAAGAGACCGCATCTCCTCCCTTAGACTCTCGAGTTGAAGATCAACACTCTGAAGAGCCATCGGAAATCTAAAACAAGATTAGTCATAGACAATCTATCGGACAAGAACTTCAGGGAAACGATATCTAAGTCAATTCTTGCGTTCGCAGGACACCACATACAGGGTATGCTTGACTTCAATCTCTCGTGCTTGCCCTACAGGCCGAGAAACGGGATAAACGCATTCTACCTGATCTCGAAAACATCTCGTGCAAGTCTCTCCCCCGCTGCATTTAAGCTTGCGGCGTTTGCATTCGTTGCTAGCTCAGTTAGTATTCAAATCCGAGAGTCACGGGAAAGCCGGAAGTCGAACATACCAGGCGACTTGAGTGTATTTCCCCCTTTTTCGCGGCCTTTGGGAGGAATTATCGTCGCCTGATCTGGCACATTTACTGGACATCCTTCAGACGTAATACCTCGAGGTAAGGATCATGCCGTGATGTCGGTGTAGAAGGAAGAGGGAAAGCGGAAAGAACTTTCCGAAGACGATAAGAAGCGATAAGAACTTTCCACAGTCCACTTTCTCCACTACGGGCGGAGTATTTCCACAGTGCTCTGAATCTCTTGCATCTCTAGCTAATGGGTATTACACGGTTATGGGAGATCAAGGGTGCTGAGTCTACATCTTCATGGGATAGTATAGGAAATTGAAAAAATTACTCATTTACGATTCTGTGGAACATGAAGAATCAGACTGATTGCTTGCTTTCTCGCTAGAGGACCTCCAAAGGCAATATATGGTCTTCTCACTAAAGTAAAATTGTTGTGTCTCTCCCCATTTGTTGAAGAGGCATCGCCATCTAGATATGTGCTTGGCGGCAACATTCCGAGTCTGCTAGCCTCGACGAGCCATTCTTATTGGATGGAACATCGATCGAAGGGTTGGCAGTGAAGAAATCCGCGGGACGAATCATCAGCTGGAGGATTTCAACCGGCATCACAGGCCAGTCCTCCACTCGAGGGTTGTGAGTGATACCAAATGAATTCCAGACAACGACATCGGTATCGGCAACGGCGTCACCTCGACGAACGGCATCGGCTACTCCTTCAACCTCGTCTTGGCTTTGCAGAGTATATCGACCTCCAGCATATAGCTCACCCTCACGGTATTTAGTCACCCAGACGTGATGCTGGGCGAATTGAGCTCGTCGTGCCTGGACAGACTGAGGGTCTGCCAGCAACGTTTGAGATGCCAGCGGGATGAACTTGTACCCGACGGGATTGCCGCTAATGGGGTTTATCTTGTTCGGATTGATAATTTTGATGGTGCGGTTCAAGTGCGGAGCGGCATCGAACCAGGAAGCTTGCTCAACGGTCTCCTTTATGACCCGGTAGAAGTTTCCGTTAGGATTGGTGACGGCGTTCTTTGGGACTGGGTGGGACTCTTCCACTACAACTGAATTATTCTGACCATCAACAGCAGGATCCATGCGAACACAGAAAATGTGTTGGTGGTTCTGAGCCAGGACGCCACCACTCACGACATTGCCGTACTCACTCATCTTGCCAGCATCGATGTTTACAACGTTCAGAATGCCAGTTGCCCGACACTCCACCGTTATTCCGCCAGCTTGATCGAATTTCACCAGAAAACAGTATTCGTAATTTGCCAGCGTTATAATGAATTGGACAACCAGTTCTCGGAGGCGTGTTACCACTGCACGGCCTGTGCGCCAGTTTGAATGCTTCCAGCCAATGCCATTGTCCTGTTCGTGAAGACAAATAGCATTCGGCAGGGTTTGAGCAGTACCATCAGGTTGAGTGATCACGGCATCGAAATATTTAATGACACCTGAGACAGTCGCAGCCCAGTGAGAGATTGTTGGCCATGTTGCCACCGCCGCCATCTCCGAAATCGAAGGCCTGTTTACGGTGGAATGGGGGTCGCGGGTCGGCGTAGGGTACCGTCTAGAAGATAGTGATTAGACTGAATCCGGGCGGCTCAGAGTCCAAGAAATAGCGTGTTAAAGAGACATACCATTTCGCTGACCGCCAGACGATGCATGACACTACGACCATCATACCAGACGTCGTGAATGGTAGCACCTTCGCGAGGGTTGAATGCCACGCGAAATCGCCACTTCTGCCACTCCACAAGGGACTCGTCGGTGACACGGAAGGATGGGCCCTCTGGCTGAACGACATTCAAGGGCTTGAGGTCCTTGCGAGTACCATTTGAGAGGAGTTCAGGTACATACTCTGACGGCTTACAGTGTCCAATGATATCCGGTTTAAAGGTCTGTTCCAATAGTCCGTTACCTTTGCCGCCAGTCGCAGGCCGATCAACACGAATAATTTCCTGGGTGTGGGCATCCATCACTGGGATCACCGGCAAAGGGAAGGAGTAAAAATTGGAATCTTCATTGCCCGATCGCTTGTCCTGGGCAAAACAAAGACCCTGGAAATATCGTCGGTTCTCATCGGTGTGGTCGAGCCCGCCATACGGCCACGGCTCAATAACAACCTCGAACCCTTCTGGCAGCTGGAAATCTGCGAGTGCCTGTTGGAACAAGGGGGAACTCATGCACCGATCCACTAATACGTCGAATTCGTTCCTATCGAAAGTCATGAGTATGAAATCCCGGATGCATTGATATTTGCTCCACTTACAGTGTAAGGCTGGCATGGTGCTGCTTTCCGACGATGGTGTGTTTGACTCGTGCTCGAGAGACCACATCGACCACGGATTCGTGAAATTGAGGGATGCGGTCGGCCCCAATCACATCATACTGGCACAAAGCTAGACGAGGCGGGCGAGGAGTTGTTGGACTTAAGCGTCCGGCATGTTCGAGAGCCAGGAATTCGACGAGATGCGCCTTGGGCGGTTCTTGCAGGAAAATCTCTCGGAAATCAATAACGACATCGGGGTGAGCGTCTTTGATAACATCGCGGGCCACATTCGTCTCCGCCACCGAGAGGATAGCGAGTGGATGCGCCATTATGGTGTAGATCTGGGATGTGAGACTTTCGACCTAGGAACGAGGTCAGTTTTAAAATGAGCTAGGATTGCAAAGTCCAAGTGCTCGGAATTGATAAACCGCTCGTTCCGAGTTCCGAGCACCAGCGTGGGTCGACGAAACTGTAACTAGACGCGTTTCCGCATTTCCACTCACAATGCTTGTCGATCAGGTCCAACGGTAGCTATGTATTTCCCTGAAATTACGTAACAAGTCAGTGAGATCGATGTCCTCTTCACATAATATACTCGTGGTATCGCTCGTCCGCTGGGGAACGAGCTTCACGAGCTCGGATTGTTACGTTCTAGGGGAAGGTTGATTGTGTCACGATTTTACCAAATTCTCAACTCTCAAATATCTAGGGAGGCATTATGGTATCAATCGGAATTGACATGTTATTAGATCATGATCTTATCGTCTACTCTGATATCCACGGTTATTAATTATCATACACTGTGACCCTTCCGAGTCAAGGCGTGCGCGATAACAACGCATAAAGAAATGTCTCCACTCGATGTGCAAAAAAGATAGAAGATGATAAGAAAATGCCCACCTTGGCTGTCCGGAACGATTTCCGCGATAGAATGCGGGGAAGGACGATCTTCAGAAGGGCAAGGGCCAGTGAGCGAGCCCGTCGAGTCGTCCCAACAGTCCACCAAAATGAAATGTAGCAAATGCCTTGCGGCTTTTGTTATCTAACAGGCAGCCACTTCCCGGCTATGCTAACAAACAAGGTGCGGCCGTCCACCGTGCAGAGAAGATTGACAGCTATGAGGCCCGTCAGCCAAGTGCATTGGAATATTTAAGAGCGCTGCCCAGTTCCGTACATGTAGCTTCAGCAATTGAATCCTTCAACACTCGATTATATTCGCATTTACGTGTTTACGTGCTCTCCGTGCCCATGAATTCATTAACGTACTCAGACGTCAAGGTGGCCGCCCCGGAAAAGCTGATCAGCGACGAGGAGCAGTTGGCTTCCCTCGGCCACGTCCAGGAACTTCGTAGAGAGTTTTCCTTGTGGTCTATTGTATGCCTCCAGATATCCTTGATGGCCACCTGGGAGGCTCTCTCCTCGGTTGTGTCCACCGCCCTGACCAACGGGGGAGCACCATGTCTATTCTATAACTAGTGAGTCCTGATGCTTTGGGTCCCCCTCAAGCCTGTAAGGTTCGACGTTGACCGGTCACTGTGCTCAGTATCATTGCCTTTATCGGCACAATATTCGTTGTTCTCTCTCTCGGGGAGATTGCTTCAATATATCCAACAGCAGGAGGTATGATGACCCCGGAGCATCGCACCTCCCCCGTCGTCCGGCTAGAGGGGCTGACATGTTGTCAGGTCAATATCACTGGGTCTATTGTCTTGCGCCTGAGTCGTATCGGGCCACTGCATCTTGGTTCACTGGTTGGATCTCCGTTGGGGGTCAAATTGTGTTCACTGCATCTGCGGCGTTTGCAGCCGGTCTCCAGTTGCAGGCCTTGGTGACAATGAACCACCTTGATACCTATGTTCCAACGCGATGGCAAGGAATGCTATTCTATTGGATGATCTTAGCTTACTCGGCTGCTGTCAATATCTTTGGATCCAAAGTCCTCCCACATACAAACACTGCAGCTGGTAAAGCTTTGCGTTCATTCCTAGATCCGTGTGAAAAGACTGACAGAACCAATAGGAATACTTCATATGGTGGGGTTTATCGCGGTCGTGGGCGTGCTAGGGGCAATGTCATCCAAGCACTCTGCGACCTACGTCTTCACAGAGTTTTCGAACAGCAGTGGTTGGGAAAATGACGGGGTCTCCTGGTTAGTCGGACTGTTGAGCGCGGTGTATCCTTTTCTTGGGTATGCATGAGACCTTTCCGATGTAAAAGGTGTAACTGACCATATACACCAGCTACGATGCAGCCTGTCATCTTAGTGAAGAACTTCCCAAGCCATCACGGAATGTGCCCTTAGCTATGATGGGAAGTGTTGCCATCAACGGCCTAATGGGTTTGGCATATGCAATTGTGCTATTGTTTGGGCTAGGGGATCTCAAGACTCTTCTTGCATCTAAGATCGGTTTTCCGTTCATGCAGCTCTTCCTGAATGTCACCCATTCGCCGGCAGGGGCATCGATTCTTTCGATCATTGTTTCTCTGATTGCCATGGCGGCCAATGCCGCTGGCACGACTTCAACCAGTCGTACGGCATGGGCATTTGCACGCGACCGTGGCTTGCCGAGCTCCACATTTTTGTCGGTAGTCAACCCGACTCTGAAGGTGCCCGTTCGAATGGTGTTGGTCGTTGTATTTCTGCAGATGCTCCTAGGCCTAATCTACCTGGGTAGCTCCACAGCCTTCAATGCCGTGCTCTCCATGGCCATTCTAGGCATGTATGCGTCCTATCTCACACCTATCCTGTTCATGTTCATCTATCGTCGACGAACCTCGAACTCCATTGTGTGTGCTACAACGGGAACTGGCGCGTTTAATATGGGACCACGATGGGGGCCTACGGTGAATGTGGTAGCCATGATGTGGTTGATACTGGCGATGATATTTAGCACATTCCCGACTGTGATACCGGTGACGCCCGAAAATATGAACTACTGCGTGGTAGTGACCACGGCTTGGGTTGTTCTTGGTGCAGTGTATTATTATCTGTTCAGCGGGAAGAGGCGGTTCACTGGTCCCGTGGTCGAAGTAGTCGAAGAGTAAAACGCGAATTCGAATCTGAATGCCGGCATTGACATGTATTAACAGCGGTGCCTAGATGATTTTCTTATTTCCCCGACAGCCGGAATACTGAGATGGCCTTTGCCCCTCACTTGGCAAGTTTGCCGCTCCACCGACCCTAACTCCGCGCGAGCCTTTGGGGGAGGAAGCTAAGATTGCGCTCGAACATAAATATCTGACCAAATGCAACGACGAGACGGACAATTTGAATGAACAGAACACTCGGAATGCCTACCACCAAGACCATCCACGTCGCCCACTTGGGAGGAATCGATGTCGCCTACCAGATGGGCGGGGAGTACGATCGCAACAAGCCAACGGTAGTATTGGTGAACGCTTTCACCACATCATCTGAGCTATTTCGAGATCAGTTTGAAAGCACCCAACTGACTGGTCAATTCAACCTGATAGCTATCGAGCTACTAGGTCATGGCCAGACGCGCACTACTCGTGAACACTGGACTTACTGGGATACGGCGGAAATGAATCTGCAAGTACTAGATGCATTGAAGATTGATCGGGCATTTGTCCTTGGAACAAGCCAGGGCGGTTGGATCACCGTGCAGATGGCGCTGCTGCGGCCTGATAAAGTACCAATCCCACTTAACACCCGCGTCCAATCATATCTAACTATTCTAGATTTTGGGAATTATCCCTATTGGTACATCCATGGACAGCGAGTCAGAACGCAGCCGTCAGCTTAAATGCTGGGATGGCCAAAAAATCATTGCTGGTTTCGTGAACCAGTGGACAAGCGGCAACGCAACTCCTCATTTTGAGCCCGACAATGAATATTGTGATGCACTTATCGATATTGGCTTCAACGAGTGTTCGTCCGCGCAACGCGAATTTTGGCGAACGACAATGAAAGCCAATTACCGCGGCGATGATGGCCGTCGGCGAATTCGCATGGCGGCGATAAACCTCGCTGAGCGGGGGCCATTGCATCTTCGACTCTCCGATGTTAGATGCCCAGTGTTGTGGCTGCATGTACGATTCTCTCTCTGACCCGTTCCGCAAGCCAGATCTAACCAGGCGCAGGGCACCCAGGATGCTGTATTTTCCGTGGCCAACGCTATGGAAGAAATCAAACTCTTTACTCAATCACCCGATGCGTGTCTAGTGCCAATAGACGGAGGTGCTCATTTCCTAAATTGCACTCATCACAAAGAGGTGAATAAAGCACTTGTGGAATTCATCGACAAGTACAAATGATCATGCGTTATGGCGTGTTTGCACTGATCACCAGCGGGACATTGATGCCCTTTTTCTGTAAGGTGTCGTCAGGAAATAGTTGGTAAGGAAGACAATACATATAGGAAACAAAATAAATTCGCACTGTAGATTTCGCCGTGGTATTTCGGCACAACGACGGAAATACGGTCGCACCAATTCTCCTGGCCAACTTTCCTGAACTTTGTTTAGTACTCCTGCCAAATTTCCCTCGCTTGCTTTCAGTGGTATTTTGGATGGGATCCAACATGGACGAGACATAGGCAGTGGGATCTGATCCTATAAAGCTGCTACCATCGTACTTTGACCCTCAAAAGTCTAGTTTTCGGTCAAGTAACTTACCACTGACATAAGGCTCTGTTGGTGCCGCCTGGGAAGGTATTTGGCCCAACAATCGCGAGCCGCTTCCTCTTCATCCGCAACCACTTGGGGTAGATACAAGGAACCAAGTATTTCCATCCACAGCTCGGTTGAACTTACTGGCGGAAGTTGAGTGCGCGGAGTCGTGGAGGGAACACCTAGAAGTGACCAGGTCAGGTCGCGACCGACTTGCCCATCTTCTCAACATGAAGACAACAGATTCGATGACCTCATCTAGTCGGTTTGCCAACATCTTTCGGGTACAATTGTGCAACTGGTATCAATTACCATGCAGCTGGGTTGATCGGTTGGCTTGCGTCACCGAGGATGAAGCCTACGAAGGTTCTCGGGCATGACTGCGAGTGAAACTATTGGTGGCATCAGAACGAGAATGCTTTCCCGATCTTTCCAATTGACAGAGGGCCGCTGACCGAGAGGAATCACAGTGTGTCTAGAAGCTACGGCTTTAGAAAACCCTGGGTCGGCTGTACACTCACAACATTGGGTATGCCGCAGGCGGTTTAATGGCGATGCGAGAAGTAATGACTCCTATAGCTCGCAGTTATTCTGTCCTATATAAGAGAAGATGAGGAGACAGATCACTCATGTGACCACCGGGTATCTCAGCGAATCAATGCCTGAAGGAGAAGTAGACATTGATAGGAGCGAAGTGAATCTAGAGTCTCACACACATAGTCAGAGATAAGAGATGAAACTCGCGAGTGGTGTCTTGGTACACACAATGATTGGATTCACTTGTCATAAGCCATTGAGTTCGAGGCATGTGCCAAGGAAGGCCGCAGGAAGATCAAGACACATGATCGACAACTTTCTCTGAAGAGATCAATGATCCAAACAGGTAAAGAATCGGATCAGGTGAGAACCTCAGATGTCCATGCACGTCTAGGATCGAAGGCATCTGGGCTGACTCGTCATGTCCTGCGATAGAGTGGTTACATAATATCACGGAGGGGGTCAAAGGACGACCATTTCACAGTAATCCCTGTCTTGGCCACTCATGCCCGTCTTACCACTCCACTACGACTTCTACTATTCGTGCAGCGTGTACAAGATAAACAATCTGGTGGCGGATCGCTACTCACATCACCATATAAAGCAACTTGGCCTTTCTCCGTCATTTAAATGAACAATCCCCTCGGAAGAAGCAAAGACGAAAGCAGGTGACTTTTAAGTTGTTGGTCTACGGTCGGCGTACATGCGCCTCCATGAGAAGCACGTGCCCCCGCATCCGGAGACTGGGACATGTCGCGGGGACGTTTTGTTGAAATATTAGGAATGTCAGTGAATTCCAGATGGCGGGTGAGGTCTGAGGAGGAGACCGTGCTCCCTTGTGGCCCATACGCAATTATCGCATTGAAGACCCACTGCGGCTACCGGACACGATTTCGGCGGCTGCCACTGAGAGCCAACCACGTTGAAGTGTCGGGAAAAAGATCCTTAGGAGTTTTGGACGGCTGTGCTGATGACTACTGCTTCGATTACTACCCGGTCATATCTCCTTCAAAAGTAAGTTAGAGTTACAAGGCAAGAGGATAAGGGACGCGCATAATCGACTCGGGCTTATCAAGCCCCTTGATTTGGTTGTTCCTCGGATCAAAAAGAGATCCTTACTATCTTCGGTTAGTCCTATAGGGATCTTTCCCTGTTATTTCTGGCCAGCTCATTGGCGCCCCAAACTCGGCGCTGCCACGGGCCTCCCTGATATCCAATCAACAATCGGCGTGGCCGGCGATGTCTTCTTAGCCCGTCGTCGTGAGGATGCGAAATGCTCAAGGTCGAGGAGGAGGCCGCACGAATGAGGACAGAGGGATTTGGCGCGAGACAGACTCGCCAATCTTTCCAAGGATAAATAAATGAAGCGCGAGTTCCCCCTCTTTCCCCCTCATTCCAAACCAATTTCAGCTGTCTTGTTCGTTGCTGTACAGGCGACATCATCCACCTTGACTTGTCATCCCCAGAGCGCACGCGACCATTGCAAGCAGCATGGACCTGGAGCAGTCCGCGGGCACAATTGCGCCACCCAGGGTTCCGGACAAAAGCAAGAAGTCGATTGAGCCCTCACTGGAAGAGGAACGTTCGATTCGCCATGGAGAGAACGACCTGCTGGGCGGAGAGAATGTGGATGCAGTGTTGGCGGCAAAAATGTGCTTGGTGAATGATGTGAGTCTGGCCAGGTCCTATTTGATCCCCGCGTCAGAACAAGCTCGTCCTCGTGGATCATGAACTGACAGGGCTTCGTCGCTTCAGGCCATCGATGAGATTGGCTTCACGCCCCACCACTGGAAGCTATTCTGCTTGAACGGATTCGGCTATGCTGTTGACTCGCTCATTCTGCTGATCCAGTCGGTGATTTCTATCCAAGCACGAAAGGAGTTTCATCCCAGCTACCAGACTGGCCTGACAATTGCCGTCTATGTCGGTATGCTTGTCGGCGCCGTTTTCTGGGGATTCTCTGCCGATATCATCGGACGACGCTTTGCCTTCAATGTTTCGCTGTTCGTTTCGGGCATTTTTACCGTTGTCGCGGGCGCGTCGCCATCCTGGGTTACCCTGGGTCTCTTTACCTGCTTGAGCGCATTCGGCGCCGGAGGAAATTTGGTGCTCGATACCACGGTGTTTTTGGAGTACTTACCGAGTCAGAATCAATGGCTCCTTACTCTAATGGCTGCTTGGTGGGGTAAGACATCAGATCCGATGAAATGTTCTGAATTGCGTTGGTAACTTTGATGTAGGTCTGGGTCAACTGATCGCCGGCCTATTTGCTTGGGCCTTCCTTCCGAATTTCTCCTGCGAAGAGGCCGCCTCGTGCACACGAGCCAATAATCAAGGCTGGCGTTACGTGTGGTACACCTCTGGAGCCTTCGTCCTCGTTCTCTCCATCTTGCGTATAACTATAATCAGGTTACAGGAGACGCCCAAATTCCTCATTGCCGAAGGAAAGGATGCAGATGCGGTTCGCGTTCTTCAGAGTATTGCTACCCGATACGACCGCCCTTGTAGCCTTACTATCGAACGGCTGGAAGCCTATGGACCCTCTCAGATTCGCAAGACAAGTGCAGTTGGATTGTCCCAAAGATTGATCTCACCAAAAGAACTGGCGTTCCATTTCAAAGGGCTTTATGCGACTCGCAAGATGGGGTTGTCAACTACGTTGGTTTGGTTTTCCTGGCTTCTCATCGGACTTGCCTACCCGTTATATAACGTGTTTCTGCCCACCTATCTCGCAACACGTGGTGCTAGCTTCGGAGTATCAAGTGATTACATCACCTGGCGAAATTATGCGATCAATAACACTTGCAGTATCTTCGGTCCGGTTCTAGCGGGACTGATGTGTCGCTCTTCCTGGTTCTGGGGTCGCCGCGGAACTATGATCATAGGTGCTTTGGTGACAATGATTTTCTTTTTCTGCTACACTCAGGTACGCACGGAAAGTGAAAATGTCGGGTTTTCATGCGCAATCTCGTTTTGCCTCAACATCTACTACGGCACGCTCTACGCGTACACACCAGAGGTATAGTAATCCAAGATACTCCGTTTTCTCCCCCTAATTTGACGCCTAATGATGTTCTACTAGGTCTTTCCATCCGCCCATCGTGGGACTGGCAATGGAGTTGCCATAGGATTAAATCGAATCATGGGCATTGTCAGTGCAGTGGTAGGGGAAGCCGCGAACGTGAGTCCCCGCATCCTTTGTTTTCGAAGGCCGTCGATGATCATTTTACTCATGCTCCAAATAGACAGATACACCGGTCCCGATCTACATCTGTGCCGCTCTCTACATTGTCATGGCAATTGTATCCGCTCTACTTCCATTTGAGCCCTATGGCCGGCGAAGCAGCTAAGGCGCATCGAGCATGTTTATCGATCTATCTCGCGAACACAGATCACTTAGAGAAGATGCTATCCAGTTATCAGTTTTAGCCGGTGGCAAATGAGCCGGTGGCAAAACGAAGAATGACCTTGTTGTCACTCGATTGGAATGCATCAGCCCAAGAATTTGGCTCTGATTGACCTTTTTGGTCAAATTTGAGGGGCTCACTGTTGGGACTATGGACCAATAAAGCTTTCCAGCAAGTGAAAAAATAGCCTTTCAGAAAACACCCTTTCAGAGAAAAGGTTAAAAATGAGAGCAATAAAAAAAGGCAATTCAGGATACGAACATAGAATATGCACCCTCAAAGGTCGCTTCGAACTGAGAACCATCTGGAGATAGGGTTGCAATATAGGCTCGACTTTGATAAAGTTACGTGAGTTTTCGAATTAGCACTAATTTCAAAGAAGAAGGGGGGGGGGGGATCATCTATACAAGAATTGCTATTGTTTGAGCGCAGAGGATAGGTGGTCGGGTTTGAGACATGGACTCGGGCAATTTGATGCAGACGTACTTGGGTAACGCGAAGAACGCACTCCGCATGTAGTACCGCAGGAAAGCACGCCTAGAAGAGCCGTAAGACAGTTCCGCGCCTTCTGTATGTCTCCAGGAGCCTCGAGTTCTATGAAATGAAGTAGTAAGCTGGAATGCTGGAATGCACGAAATACATAATCAAGAGACACCCTGGACTGACGATCCATTACTCCGAAGGTTTATATCGAGGGACAACAAGTACTCTTAAGAGACGAGCTTTCGTTTCTGCAGGTGATCGATCTCCCTCGCTATGAAGACATGCAAATTTTAGGAGTTTCAAAGTACCCCACACCAAACGGGATGCTACCCAATCGACGGAATTAACCATACTATGGGCGCATATGTAGGGAATAGAATCTGCGGTTCTGCCATTCCCTGCCGTACTGGTGAAACTGCCCTCCTACACAGAGCTCGAAGAGAGGTCGCGATTCATAGTACTATCTTAGAAAGACTACGGCTCGTTAGTAGTAGAAACGCTAACAGAGCTATGTATAGGCTATAATGACGAAGACAATATCTAGAGCACTTTGGACGTAGCTGACATCTTACGCAATAAGTGGCGTCTTCTTTTTCATAAATGTCCTAGGCAAAGCCGGTTCCTCTTTGAATAACCGCAACCCTTAATATATATAAGTAAAGTTTGAACAAAGAACGAAGAACCGGGGAGAAGGTGACCGACTTGACCGAATCGCTATGACCCTCAAGAGTCTGAAGGCAGGCGCTCCAGCGTCCTCTATTGTAGACTTGCTAATTACCCATGCCGGTCTTTCTGTTTCAAATTGAATGCTCGTTATGCTCTCTGCTGGACTAGGGACTAGTTCCGAAGCGTTAACTTGGAGCGGATGATACTCAATCGCTATTTTCCAAATAGAATAAATCGGCATCTATTTTGATGAGAGACCACGCAGCAGTCTCTAGGTTTGGGTTAGGTAAGCGAGATAGAAGTCTATACCAGCAATCGTGACCTTGAGCTAACCTGCTACTTATGGGTTAAGCTTCATATTTTACTTTAAAGACTATAAATATACTCTTCAATTAATTACAGCTCCCCTAATTGTACTTAAAGCGTCTGTAAAGCTAGCGAGTTCTATTAATTCTACCGTAAGACAAGAGCTTACAAAAAGATACATGTGTAAGCAAGCCCAACACAGAACAATTGAGGCTTCCGATCCGCGAATGGCGCCAACCCAGAAGTCCCATGGAACTCGAAATAAGCGGATTCGGTGGTGGTACTTAATCCACGGACTGAATCTAGAGCACGTGATGGCATGGCACCACGATGCAGCCCTCGGGTTGTGGTTACAATAGGCTAAATGTTCAAGAATGGAGATGAGCATGTCGGGATGGACCAATTGATTCCGGAGCGTGGGGATGGGGGCTTAGTCAAGAAAATAGCCGAGCACAGACCGAACAAGTCAATAAACTAGTCTCAAACACGACCAATGATAAGGCCATTCAGGATCATGGACTACCCCAAAGAGGCATCCGCCAGGAACCCCTTTAAGACCCTGCACTACTCGATCATTGGCCCAAATCTCCTGGACCCTACCAGGCTAACGATGGTTCATTTCCGAGGTAGTACGGAGCATTCCACCAAGCTAGTTATTTATCCTCGAGTGCCCATTTCTGACTTTCAAACGGCAAAGCTTATGCTCTAACCTTCAGTCATTCTTTTTTTCTTTCATCCCAACAACTTGTTTTGGATTACCACCAGTCGCCCTTTATCATTTTGTTCAGCCGACATTCGTTTGTGTTTCTCACGCTCTCTCAACAATATCTGCCATTTCGCTCTCACTTTGCAACCATCCCTTGATTCAATAAAAAGAATCAGACCGTCATACGAGCATGATGCGTACCGTGATTCCTCTGATCGTTGCACTCGGCTCGCTGGTAAAAGCCATCCAAATTACTAGCCCTGTGGCCAACTCGACCTACGCAGCCGGGTCCACCGTCGCCATTGAATGGACCAGCGTTGACACCGATCCCACCAACTTCAGTCTCTATCTTTGGAACTTTGTGTCCTGGCCTCCGTCTTATGTTCCCCTGGCGATGGATGTTCCGACCTCGGATCTTTCACACTCAGTCCAAATCCCTTGTGACACCAACCCTGAATGGGGCTATCAGATCAGCGGTATTAACGGCACCAACGTCTACGTCATCTACGCCCAGGGAGAAAAGTTCAGTGTGTCCCAGCCCATTGAAGGCGCCGCCTGCGTCGACATTGCTCCTTCGCCGACTGCATCCACCTGCCCTAGCGCTGCGGCGTCTACCGTTTATGTCACGGTGAGCCCCACCGGCCCTAGCTCCCGTCATTTCCATTATAATTCCTCCCAAGTCCATCCCTCTCCTTCACCCAGCACCGCCAGCACCTCCTCAAGTGTGAAGCCTGGAATTGTACCTAAGACTATTGGTTGGTGCTCAGACTACTCCCACCCTGTGACATTGGACACGATTCCCACCCCGACGCCGTCAGAGCTTGTGGCCAACCATCGGGATAGACACCATGCTTCATCGATGATCACCGCCGCGCTGGCCCAGGTGACTGATGCTGGTAGTCCTCACGTCAAGACTATCACCACTACTATCACCAAGGTAGTGTGTCCGGCATGTATGTGAATTAGTCAGGGTGGAATGTTCGTCAATGGATCTGTTCAGAAGTGATTTTTCCTCGCTGATGTACTTTTCTCCTGTATTTATATCTCGAGATAGTTAGTAGAGAACACTTTTCTGAATTATTTGTAACCAACATGGCCTTCCACAATAGCCAGATAATGATCTCTCAGTGTACACACCATGTCTACATTCTTGATCATGGTTCTGTTGGAATTTACATTAATGTCCTGGGCCGAGGGATTTCATTCCAGGCTATACTACTATCCCAACATGTGTGTCGTTAGGTCTTGTGAATTTCCTATGGTTGTCCTGAATAATTTGGTGAGATGGTTCTTGCCTGGTCATGCAGGTGGAACACAAGTCGATACAGGGCCTACCGTTGTTACTTTGAGAATATTTGCAGTCCCAACCACCCAAAAGGTAAATTGAGAAATTTCAAAAAATGTATAAACAGGCTTTGGTGGGTAGTCTTAGACCTCTTGTACATGATCATATTTCTACCCCTAATATGATCAACGTCTTTCATACTTCTGTGGCAGCATTGTAAAAATCCATAAGCGGATATCGGCTTTTGTTATGTAGGTTTCTGACCAAATTCGAGAAAATCTACCCCGTGGATAGTAAACAAAGTGGAAATATAGAAGCCCGTGGGCCACAAAGTCACGAACCGAAAGTATGACATTAATTTGGGGCATCAACGTGTCCGGCCAAAGAGAACATAAATTGTAAGAGTCTAGATAGTAATAGTAGTAGTAGTAGTAGGAATCGCAAGAAATAGAACATAGATAGACTTGATATACCCTTGACGTCGAGCCTAATACAACAATCGAAGATGTCCTGAGTTGCTTAATCTTGAATGCACAATACATTCGATGAAATAGAATGTATCCGTCGTGTCATCTATTGAGAATGATTAGTATCCTTTCACGCTATTACGTGCATAACAGATTTATGCGAAACCCAACGCAGTGGATGAGGCACCTCCAGTTCTAAGGTTAACGAAAATGGCTCATAGGCATTCCAAGGAACACAGTCATGCTATTACTCCCCCAATTCCATAGCGAATGGATCTAAATCTTAGGAGTGAGTCAAAGAAGAGAATGAAGTCTAGGAATGAATATACAGAGAACGCCCCCCCCCACACATCTCTAACCCTCTAGAGAGAGTATGCCAGAGGAGGCCCATGAAGCTTGAAGTATCCCGGCTGAGGAGTCTGGTAGACTCTAGTAGGGTCGTACAGATTGGCGATGTTCTGGAGGCGAGCGTTGTTGGTCTGGCCGTGTGCGAGCGACCTTATTAAGTATAATACTTCGCAGATTACTATATAGCGGGCATTAGAGTAAGATATATCTCGGTGTATAAGATTCTTACTCGTAATAATAGCGGTCTGATTCCCTTTCTTTAATTTTATATAAGAAGTGACCTAGTCTAATATATATTAACCTTATTTAGATAAGGATAGATACGTATAGCTTCGATAGCCCCTCGTATAGCTCTAAGACCTTCCGCGTTAGCGCCTTAATAAGGCACTTTATTAGCCGGCCCGTCTTCTCCCTCTCCTATTATTTCTTCTATCTCTCCTTAATGCGCTTACGGGTGTTACGCTTCGCCGCGGAGGCTAGGCGGATAAAGTGTTTCTCCGAACCTACACCCGCACGATATTAGTGAACCCTACTAACGCAATATATAGCGGAGATAGGGTTCAAGAAAATAAGGCTCCTAATTGCTATTTATTAAATTCTATATTAAGGCGATAAAGATAGAATATAAGGAGTAGTAATCGAAAAAAAGGGAGATAGGTATAGTAAGAAATATATAGGGTTGGGTTATTCCAAAATATATATAGTCGGGTTAGTCCAAAATATATTAATAGTCGGGTTAGCCCGAAATGCATAGGGTCGGGTTGGTCTAAAATGTAGGTCTGACCTTATGTATTTTCGACTAAGCCGATCCTATGCATTTCGGACTATTTCCCCTTTAGAAATTTCGGACCAAACGCTAACCTCTTTCGGAATTTTGGACTATCCATACCCGCTTAAGGAGAGCAACTTTGAACCCCCCTATAAAATTCAATAAAATAGATAAAAATATTCTGATTTGATATATAATATCTGAAGCACTTTTACTTTCAGGCAAAAATATAATATAACTTAGTTCGCTTATATAAGCGTATCGTTTGTGCCGGTTTTTGCCTACTAGATAGAAGGTAGCTAGCGTATTATATAACCTAAATAGTAGTCTAAGCTATCTATACTTACTTTAGATAATATTAAATATAGTTTTTTGGATCGAATCCTCGCCTATATATATTTATTAATACCCTAAGGCTAGGTCTAATTTAGATAGGAATTTTAAGCGTCTTACTAGATCTAATAACTCTTAGATCTAGGGTAGTAGGTAGCTATTCTTCTTTATAAGAAAATTAAGTGCTTAGTAATTAATATATATCCTCTATTCGCCGCTAGATTTTTAGATAAAGATAATAGGGAATCCTTATAGGCTTATTAACTCTTATATAAGTCCCTTTTAGATTAGTTTTATTACCTATTGTAGTGGGAGAACTGGTGACATAATGAGCCTATGTGTGGCCTCAGGCATGATTTAATGTCTGCATTGCATAGTATATCTCCAGACACACTTAGAAAGAGACAAGATATCTACCTAATTCATTTAGGATTCACCCAATTTCTTCTATCTATAATATAGTATTAAGATTATCCCGCACGGCCGCAACAGGGCATCAGTACGGCCTTATCTAGTATCCTCTATACCAGATAGGCAGTGTGTATATATATATTATCTAGTCTGTATCGCCAGATAGCTATCGAGCCGTTCCCATTTTATATTGGCGTCCCCGGGAAGGCTCTTTTATTAAGGTATATCACTATACGAAGAAACACACACCTAAAGGGTAGGGATCGTGTTTGACCCTAAAGGCTATAAGACTATCTGAGACCTTAAGCGGGAGACTATATTTACTAATAATTGCGACGGTATATAGTCGGTGCGGATAAATAAGAGTGATTAGCCGAGATATAGTATTCTCCTAAATATACCTAGTTCCTACGAGGAATACTATCAGACTAATATATAAGAGATATAGCGATACTTTAGATATTACTAAAGATATAGCCTATCTAATTAAATATAGTAGCTAAGTAGGGGTACCTAGGTATCCGATAGCTATAGTACTCTACTATATAAATAATATTAATATAAATAATTCTATATTATAAATTATAAGAAGAGGAAGCGGCCTTAATAAGAAGAAAGGAAGAAGAAGAAGAATTATTAAAGAGATATAATTAAAAGTAAAGTGTATAGAGTTAGTATTTCTTTTTAGCCGAAAAGCTATCTATTTTCTATAAGTAAGTAATAGCGTATAATATATAAGGTATAATAGCTCCTAAGCTATCGGACCTTAAGGGTATTCTAATCTTTATAGATTACTATAAACTTATATTAGAAAGATCCGAATTAATCTTAAGTAATAATAATTATACGGATAATATAGATTATAAGTACTAGTTACTATTATCCTTAGCTAAATCGCTTAGTAGGGTATAAGTTATACCTTATCCTTATATAGTTTAAGTGCCTTATTTCTCTATATTACTAGCTCTAGGATCCCTAGGAGTACTATACTTTAATAAGACCGATATCTCTGAGTTCTTAGAGAAGCTATAGAATATATATATTAGATATAGCGTTAAAAGCGATAAAGATATTATAGGTATATTACCTTAGTATTACGCGAAGGTCACTAAGTCTTAGGTAAAGAGATAAGACTCTTAGCTAAGAAAGGACTAAGATACCTTTAAGGAAGCTTTCTTAGAGCACTTCTATAATAATAATAGCGAGTAGTAAAGGTATATAAAGATATACCTTTAATTCCTTATATAGGTTAAGCGAATAATATAAGATAATATTCGCTTATATCTTAATAAGTTCGATAATATCTCTAGCTATATTTATTCGAAAGGTAAGGTTAGCAATATAAATAGAGTAAGCCTTTTTATCTAAGGACTTTAATAGTAGCTTAAGGAGAAGATTATTAGAAGATATTCTTGTAAGTAGCTACTAAGAGGAACGCTAATTACTTATTCGGAGGTATATATAGCTATTAGATTATATATTAGAGAGAAAACTAATATTTAGAGAATTCTTTTAATTATCGAATCTTCTCTAAGTAACACTAAATATAAATAATAGCCTTAGCCCCTATAATAATTATCTATTACTATTATAAAGCCTTAGGAATATTATTAACCGACCGCTAATTAAGTTTAGCGTTAGGATAAATAAGATAAGAAGCTTAGAGAAATATAATTATAGATAAAGGCACTTACTCTTAAGCTATAGGCTAGCTAAGATATAAGGAATAATATTCGGTACGAGCCTAATAGAAAAAACCCTTTAAATAGCCTTAACGCTAATCCTTTAGTAAAATACTAAATATACAGAGATACCTACTTCTCTTAACTAGATTAATATCTATCTATCCGCGATATATAAGGCTATAATATTATATATTATAATATTATAAATTAGATAGTTTTAGGCACTATTAAATAACTAGGCCTAAGACTACGCGTAATCCTAGGATAATTAAACTAAGAAGCCTTCTAAGCGTAATATAATAATTAGAAGAAGTAGAAGTTATATAGAGTATCTATATAGCTAAGTAATAATATCGCTTATATTACTCTTTTTACTCCTATTTATCTTACGAACCTAAATATACCTATCTACTCTATTACTATTACGCTTCTTAGTATCGCGCCTATATAGGAGAAGCTCGAGGAAAGCGAGAATAAGAAAGTAATTATCCTATTTAGTATTATTAACGCTATTAAAGGCTATCCTATAAAGCGCCGCAGAGACTAAGATATTACTAGAATAAGAAACTCTTAGATTAGCAGATTCTAACTATATATTACTAATACTAATAATAATAATATAATATAAGATAGATAGCCTAAAGAGACTTAAATTATATAGCCTTAGTAGGAAGCTACTTCGCTATATAGCTAGGTTCTAAGAAGAGTCTGTGGCCTTATTAATCTAAATATTATATAGCGAAGATCTTAGCTTTTAGATATTATAATATAAAAGATATAGGAAACTAAGATTACCCTTACGATTAGTGAGCTCGCTAGGTCTGCTCCGAAGATATACACTAAAATAGGTAAAGGTATTAGTATAGATATTATTAACTAGCGTATTAATAAAGTACTCTTATAAGTATATACTTAGTCGAACTTCGCCGATATCTCTCTCTTAAAGGAAGTAAAAGGTAAGATTAACTAAATTATAAGAGATATTACTAAGTATTATTAGGAGATAGGTAGTCCTATTAATATAAAAGATTTAGCCGCGAAAGTAAGCTACTAAAATATTAGATAGCAGATATCTTACCTATATCTTCTCCCTATAAATACTCTAGAGACCTCCTATTTATAATAGTTTCCGTTAGCGGATAAGTAGTTAAGATATATATTAATATTAGATCGTTAGTTAATATTATTCGCAGAGATATCGCCTAATCTATATAGGCGTAGATATAGCTAAAGCTAAGGCTAAAGCTAAGGCTAAAGCTAAGGCTAAAGCTTATTCTTATTAATAGCGGTAAGTTCGTAGTTAGTGCTTATATTAAGAACCTACTAATTAATATCGGTAATATCGTAACTAAGTTATATATTATAGTTAGGGATAGTTACACGAATAATCTCTTACTTAGTAGGATATAGGCGAAAGATATATTATTATAAATCTCTAAGAAAGGTAATAGGAGGGTTATCTATACGATATTAAGCTAGGATAAAAAGAAGCGCGTTAGCTTTAAAGTATATTATCTATAGAATAGAGGATCCTTCTATAAAGACTAACTCTAGCCTAAAGAATATAAGACTTTTAGTTTAAAAGCCTAAGCAAATATTTAGTAGCCGCCTTAATACCTATCTCTGTCTTAGCGGTTAAGTCTACTAAGACTATTTATTTAATAGTACTATCGAATACTATAAATATAATAATTACTAAAGAAGAAATAATAAAAATATATAAAAAGTAAGAAAATATAAGAATATAGCGATAAGAGAAAAAGAATTATATAGGGGAATTAAATTATAGGGTAGATACTTTTTTGGCCGAAAAGATCTCTTCTTATCTTAGTGCCTTATAGATCTAATATCTAATAGATCTTTATTATTACTAAAAGATTATAGCTAATATTACTTATTTCGATAAAATTAAATATTATATTTCCTTTTCGGACTTTATTATATTAGAGCTAAGATTCCCTAAGATAAGACTACCTAATACCCTTTAATCGAGGAACTATATCGCCTACCGCGCGTAAGTTAATACCCTTTATAAGAGAAAGGTAGATAAGATATACCTAGTTAATTTATCTGATTCTAATAGGTTAATCCCTACTAGTAACCCTAACTAATAAAAGATATATCTTAAAAAGTACTATATAAAATATCGCGTCACTAATACTTTCTCCGAATTTAATAATTTACTATAATCTCATATAGTAACTATTATAAGAGAGGCTAAGCTTATACCTAAGAGAGAGAAAATATTACTTATTAGTATAGCTCTTCTCCTTAGAGAGAGACTATTACTATATAAGCTATTATTTAAGAGAGAAGGGGTACTTATATAGTCTTAGAAATATATAAGTTATATTTATAAAGAAATTATATTAGCCTAATATATTAAGACTATACCCTATAAAGCTTAGTAATATCTTAGCTTTAAGATTCCCTATACTCTTACGCCTATTATTAATAAGATACTCTAAGAAAGACTGTAGAAAGGTATTCTTAAGCTATATAATAATCTATATAGAAACCTATAGTTCTTAGTAAAAAAGAAATATATAGATAAATATCGGTTAATTAATATTATAATACTAATTAATAAGGTTATAAAGTGAGATATAAATATACCCCCAGATATCGATAAGTTCGCTAAAGAATTTATAGGACTTACACTAGTCTCTTTAGTTAACCTCTATTCCGGATATAATTAGATTACTCTTATAGAAGAAAATAGGGACCTTACTACTATTTAAATCTCGCTAGACCTTCTACGATAGACTACTATCCTATAAGGCGCGGCTAATTTAGTACTATAATTCTAAAGAGTAATATTATAGATCTTATATTTAATTTTTAGTATTATTACTAGGTTATTTCTAGATAATATTATAGTTAAAGGGCCGCGGTCCTAATATAACGATAAGTTCGTATTACTAAGAATATATAAGTTTATTCTTAAGTACCTTTAGAATCTTAATAAGACTTTATATCTTCTTAAGCTAGCTAGTACTATTATCTTAGCGAAAAAATCTTAATTCGCTATATTAGGTATTAAAGTTATTAGCTAGGTCTACGATATTAATAGGCGCCGCGCTATAGAGAGTAAGGTAGCGAAGCTTATTAATTAGCTAACCTTATTAATTAAAGATAAATTACGCTCTTTTATTAGACTAGCTATCTATTTTTATATTATAGTAGCTAGGTTTCAGATTATTATAGATAGCCTATATATCTACCTAAGAAAGAATACCTTATTCTAGTAAGGGGTAAAATAATAGTCCGCTTTCGATTAGGTTAAAGAAGTGCTCTCTATATTTATTACTATATTATTTATTAACTATAACTTTAAGCCTCTAATAATTAAATTTATAGTAAATATATCTAGAAAGGGTTAGGGCGCTATCCTAATATAAAAATAAGATAATATTAGGAAACCTACGCGATATAAATTAGGTATATAGATAGAGATATAGCTTACTTACGATATAGGTAAACTAGAATATCGCGTTATATTAATAGTATTAAAGAAGTTTTGATATTAGCTATATAATATCTACTTTATATTAGAAATAGACGCGAAAATATTAGTGTCCTAACTAAATCGCCTTATAGTTAACTTACTTAGTATATTAATTACTTAATAAATAATATAGATTAGACTCTTTAACTTTAATATTAAATATATATTAGGGAGGAAGAATAGCGCGATAGATAGGCTTTTAAGGCGTCTTACTACTAAAGAAAAAATTAGATAATAATAGTAAGAGATTAATATTAATAATTTTATTAATACAGAAGTATCCTACTTACGGGCGAGCTATTTCTTAGCGCGTGCCACTATTATAATAGATAAGGATAAGGATAAGAATAAGGATAATAACCCTACCGCTAACGCTATAGTCTTACCTCTTAGAGAGGGTTATTTAACCGAATTATAAGATATCGCGTGGTACCTAATTACACTAAGAAGACCGCCGGAAATATCTTATAGTTAATTTTATTACTTTAAGAAACGCTATATAAAGTTCGTTTACTAAGATAGCTACCTCTTCTATTAATAGAAGGGAAGAACAGAGATCTTATAATATATTCTTAATAATAAGGAAGACTAACAGAATATACTATATAGTATATATATAGATTTATCCTATAAAGGTCGAGAAGCTACTTATATATTATTAAAGTACTAATACTATTAGCTACGAATATTTAAAGATATCGCTATATTTATTAGAACCTATATTAAATACTAAGTACGAGACCTAGTATAGATATATAAGCCCGCTATTACCCTAAAGAACCTAAGGCTATTTAATAAGTGATTTATTAATATTATCTATATATTAGATAAGGATAGCTTTAAATCTATTATCTAAGGGCGAGAGTTAGTTAGCGACTAAGTAAAAGTATAAGTCTTTACTAATATAGATTCTAAAGTAATCTAGAGCTTTATTTATAAAGATATTATCTATTACTATAGGTATCTAAGAGAGATTATTATAGATAATAGACCTAAAAACTATAGTAAGACACTAAAATTCCTTAAAGGCCGCGATATTAAGAATATTACTATTTTAGTATATTATTTTAGCTTAAATAGCCCGATTAAGTATTCTATAAGAATATTAAAGGACGCACTCTCTAAGATAAATAATAGATATCTAATAGGAGATATTTTTACCTAAATAAACTAATAGAGACCTTATTTCTATATTATATTAATAGTAGACTAAGTAATTATTAATATTATTATCGGAATTAGCCTATATTATTTCCTATTTAGGGTATATATAGTCTTATCGGTTAAACTAAAGATACCTATATAGAGTATATTACTATAAGAAATTATCTAGGATAGACTAAGTCTTATTATAATACGCGTATAATAGATTAAAAGATAAGAGAAGGATATTAAGGAAGCTATCCTATAAATAAATTGCCTTAAGGAGAATAATATAGGATACTTTAACGATTACTATTATATTTATAACACTTCCCTTTAGAAAGATAACTATATCTTACTATATAATAGTTAAAGGTCTTTAGATATAATATCTATTTAGAAGCTCCGCTTTCGATAGCTTAGACTATATTAGATTAAGTCTGTTAAAGGAAATAGATCTTACTCTATTAGGGAACTTAATAGTACTATCCTATACTATATCGGAGATAAGAATACAGATATAATTAATAGCGACAGACTTAAAAGATTCTACCCTTATAGAATAGGAGATTCTAATAAGATATAGGATATTATATAGATTAGCTACCTTCGGAAGCGAAGACTAATTAGTCGACTAAGAGTAATATAATAACCCTTTTATCTTACTATTTAAATAATTATTCCACTAATACTACGAGATACTTTTTTGGCCGAAAAGATCCTTCGCCTAAGGTACTAAAATACTTTATGCCTTACACTTATTTATATCGCTAAGGGATAGCTCTCCTATTATAATAAGGAGAGGAAGGATACTTATTATTACTAGTTATTACCGATTAAATACTTATTACTACGATTTTCCTTTATTTATTATAATTCTATTATTAGTTTAAAAAGACTATATAGTAAATCCCCTATAAAGTATTAGAATATATGTCAGCATATTCAAGGTCTGTCAGCATTACCTTTGTCAGCATTATCAAGGACTGTCAGCATTACCTTTAGTCATCCAAGAAGACTATGATCTTTATAATTGGTCAGGTAAATACGAAAAGCCACCTAATTATAATAGGTCTATTAAAAGGTGTTCTATGGATAGACTATTAATGATGCCTTGATATAGGTCTAGACTATTGATGATACCTTGACATAGGTCTAGACTATTAATGATGCCTTGACAATAGGTCTAGACTATTAATGATGCCTTGACAACTAAAAATGATGCCTAGACTATGATTGATTTCAAAGCAAGACAGGCCTAGACTTAAAACAATGCAAGTCTAATATAGGCCTAGAATATTGTTGATTGGATATAAATATGTCCGCAATTCTCTACAAGAAAAATATAATTCTTCTTCAATCATCATATCATACCCTGAGGTTTCCTATTAAGGAAATATTCTTTTATTCATCGAAGAATAAAAGACTTGATCTCCCATTTGATCTCCCACTGGATCTCCCACAATACAAAATACTGAAAGCCCTAAACTTCACTTTAAAAATCTTACTTTATAAAATCTCTCTTTCTAACCCCCTACTATACCCTCGTATAACTCTATATACCTTTATATATGAATTCTGATCGATATAGATAATAATAATCTCCTAAGAGATATCGAGATATATAGATAGCCTATTAATAGTATTAAGAATGCCCTTTAGCTTCTTCGAAGCTATAAGTAGCTTTAGGCATACGAGCTTATATCTTAACTATTTAATAGGCTACTTATAAATTATAGTTATATAGAGCGTACTTTTAATTTACTATATTAGTACGTTAATAAGGAAGAACTATAGAGAGACTTAGAAGAGTATACGGAGTTTTAGAGAAGGTAATCTAAAGGCCAGAGGATATAAGCACGACGCGCCTAAAATAAGTAGTATCTTATTATAAATAAGCTAAAAGCTATCGAAGTATAGGGAGAATAGTAAGCGAATACCTTCTTTAGTTACTTAACTACTTATTTAATAGTAGAGCTAGCGAGTAGGTTTATCACTACTAGCCTTAGCTACGATTATGTCTGCCTCTCTATTAATAATAAAGTTCTCTCTTACTTATTATTATTAGGCAGAGGTATCCGAAACACTAAAAGAGTTATTTAAGGGGATCTTTTAAAGGCCCTCCTCCGGAAGTGTACCTTAGCCCTTAGATAAGAGGATCTTATTTAGTGTAGACTATAACTAAACTAAAATAGGTACTACTACGAAGTAGGCTTTAGCTAGGATCTACCTACTATCGAACCGGGAGGCTAGACTGCTCTTTTAGAATAGTTTATTTTTATTACTATAGTTAAGATAGAGAATAAGGCTAATACCGGTATTAAAGCGATAGATAACTATAATCCTAAGAGTATTATACCTAATAATATATAGGATATAGCGATATAGCTTAAAGAGTTAGATAAGGAATATATAGCTAACCTAATATCTATTAGCGACTTATTTAGTGTAGTCTAATCTTTTTATAGCCTAATCACTTCTTAACGACTACCTATTAGAAAGTAATAAGGAATATAATCTCTCGTAAGAGAGAAAGGAGACTACTAAATATAGTTATATCGCCTAAAGAGTAGCTATAAATAAGACTTTAGCCCTTCCTACAGACACTATAAATAAATAAAAGTTAGTAGCACTTAGGTTTATTAGAAAGCTATCCCTTCCGGAACTAGATTTTTGACCTTTACTAAGAATATAATTTATCTATCTTATACGAAGAGAGTATTTAAATTATTCGATATATATAATACTAGTAAGGACTACGCGGCACTAATAGTGCGAATTAATTTTATTTACTAATACACTAAGGACTAAGATACTATAGTAAAGGAGAACTAGATATAGTTTCTATTAGATACCGATAAGTTATAGTCAGATTTCTATCGCTTTAAGTATTAGGCTAATCCTCCTATTATCGCCAATTATCGTAAGATAATCTAGTTATTCTTCGAAAGCCTTTACCGTAGGGTATCTCTTACTCCCGACCCTATGACGCCTATACCTATTACGTTAAAGTTATAAATATAAGAGTAAGAGAGTATAGTTATTCTATAGTTATTTAGCTAGTTAAAGAAGGACTTCGATAGGTATTACCTAGGTAGCCTTCTTACTCTTATATATAAGGAGATAGATATATATAACTACCACTATCTACCTTATATAGGTAAGCCTCGCCTTAGGTAGTTAAGGAATATATAGTACGGTATTATTTAATAGCTTATTGTTGGGATATAAAGGGAAAGCTACCACGAAGCAGATCGTGGCCCCTTAAGTCCGTGGGATCAACCTTAGTCCGGCTGGGTCAGTCGGTGCCAGACAAAGGTAGAAGGTCAAAGGTCGTAGGATAGACTATAAGCAGATATAGCCTAAACGAAGACAGAACCACAGTCCTAAGGATCAAAGGAAGAAGGTAGAGATAACTTTTGGAAAGTGGAAAATGACTTCAGGAAAGTAGAACTGACTTGATTCTTTCTGCTAGAATAGAAGGACATATTTATAGGCTAAAATAGCCTAGAAATAATGTCTAGAATAACATACAAATACTAGGCAGCAACATAATAAAGGTGGCAAAGAAGGGAACCGAAGAAAAGCCAAAAGAATGATATCAAGGATCGATGGTTTCAGCCACCCCGAAAGCTTCCCCGCAGTATCAGGTTATGCATGCCCAAAGGTGGACCATTTTATCCTTAAGGGAAAGTGGTCCGCCTATCCTTGAGGGGACCGAGGGTCGAAGTCTGTTCACCGAGGTCCGAAGACTATGGTCGAAGTCCGCAGGCAAGATATGCCCGAAGGCACCTCCGAAGGAACGGACCATTCATGCCTGAAGGCGGACCATTTACCTCTGAAGGAAAATGGTCCCGCCTATCGTTCGGGGGAGGGCCGCGGACCAGAATCAGAAGTGGTCAAAATATCATTCTGATAGAAGGCCCCAAATTGGTCACGTGATCAATGCAATGCTGATCTTATATGTTGAATATAAGGATAGATCTTTCTATGTAGCATTGGTCTATATTCCAATAGTTTATATATATTAGAGATAACCACTTAACTCTAAATACTCTAGAGTCCGGTACGTAGGAAGAAGTGTCTGCGGCACACTAAGACCTCACGTAAGCTCTAAGAACTCTATTAGGGCTTACGAGTAATATATATAGCTATCTACAGTATATATTCCCTATAGCGCTACGATTCCGCGGGGAAGGTTTAATCTCTAAATACTTAGTTAGTTATAGCCGCTAGACAGACCTTAGTATATCGGCTAAGTTAGATATCCTCTTCGGACCGAATAAAGCTATAGTAACCGCCTATATTATCTTATAAAGGAAGAAGGCGTAGTAAATATACGCCTAATTATTTAGAGATATAATTAAGGCGGAAAAGTTAGTATTCGGGAAAGATTCCTTCTTCTACCGTAAGGTATTAGGACTATATATTAGTCCCCCTAATCCAGAAATTGTACCTCCGGAGGATAATAATAACGAGGAAGAGATATAATATCCGCGGCGATAGGGAATAGGTATTCTAGTCCTATCTTTCTTTACTTTTGTTAAAGTGGCTTAGGTATTCTAAATTAACTGCGCTTAACTATAGGACAGTTAATTTTATAGGGAGGGGTAATATATAGTGAGAGAACTGGTGACATAATAAGCCTATATATAGCCTTAGGCATAATTTAATATCTGTATTGCATAGTATATCTCTAGACACACTTAGAGAGAGACAAGTTATCTACCTAATTCATTCAGGATTCACCCAATTTCTTCTATCCATAATACAGTATTAAGATTATCCCGCACAGCCGCAACAGGGCATCAGTACGGCCTCATCCAGCATCCTCTACACCAGACAGGCAGTGTGTGTGTGTGTGTTGTCCAGTCTGCATCGCCAGACAGCCATCGAGCCGTTCCCATTTCACTATTTAGCTTACTTAGCTAGCTTTATATATAATATTAGGTATATATTAATATTTACTAGGTATATATTACCTATATTAATATTATATTAAATATTATATTTAGGGGATAATTACTTTTGGAGTTCCTTTCCAATCCCCGGTTCCTTTCCAACCCTCCATCCATTTCCAACCCTGCGTCCTTTTCCAACCCTGCGTCCACTTTCAACCCTCCGTCCATTTCCAACCCCCCGTCTATTTCCAACCCTCCGCCCATTTCCAACTCCCCCGTCCATACAGCTCCTTGAGCTATCTGCTCAGTCATGCTTACCGTAGGGGTCTTAGTGGGGGCAAATCATCCAAAAAGTTAAGAGAGGCCGTACTCCTGGATATCGCTTAATGATGAGCTCAAGCTTTTCCCCAACCAGTTGGTCGAGGTGGAAAATAGCTTGTTGTTTTTTCAAAAATACGTGGCCTGTGAGCGTTCCAGGGCCAATGGGCAGACGAGCACTTCTTCACAAACGGAGTGTCTTCCCAGTCGACCGCCAGCCACAGCCAGAGAGTGCGAAGAAGAAAAGAAGGCACATCAGATCGAGCAATGCCTCGTAAGTACAGTGGATAAAATAAGCTCAGGAGGCCTGGCCGCTTGGCTGGATGCTGATAAACGTCGCAAATTAAAAAAGCAAAGTTCACTTTCAAAGTTATTGTTGGAATACGTCGAGGGGGGCGCTCACGACCTGAAACCCATAACAGGTTCACAGAAGGAGCAGGCCCGCAACCGCAACGAGACGATGCTAAGGCCGGTATATGAGCACTTCGGTCTAGCGCACGCATTGCTCGTAATCTACAGCTTTTCCACACCCACACTTGAAAAATTCAAATTCAAAGACATCATACACATACTTAGATGCTTCATACATAAAAGAGGATACTTTTATTGCGGGGCTCTTGAAGCAGAAGCCGCCGGCATCCTTTCAGGTGAGTTTGCCTTGGATTGCCAAAGCACAATGGTTTGTCAAATGGTTAATATAGTACAGACTCGCATCCAAAGACACTACAGTTATCTTCAGATCCGGAATCTAGTTTGAATAACGAAGAATTTTGTATCCTTTTGTTGGAAAGCGGTTCCCCAATCATCCCCCAGATTGAACCTAACGAAAGTACTGCTATTGAGCGCACGAATGCACAATCTCGAACCACGACAGCGAGTTCAAGCAGTGTCTCTATTCTGAAGCCTGCACAGGAAGATGGCACCGCGAATGCGGGGAACACTCCAGAGACTCAAAATGTCGGATGCTCCGACTCTCCAGAATCGATCAAACTTACACGCGGCTTGACGAGCAGTACATGGACTACAAAGGATACACTTCACCTCGTAAGTGATTAACTCGTGCCGTCTTGATATTCATGTTGCTAATTTCACTCTATGAATAATAGATGCTCCTTTAGCCTCCTTAAAGCGGAAAAGAATCTCGCCCAACTGGAGATCAAGCGATGAAAGCGACTATGACAGTCCCCACGAGGCACCGGGCTGTTCTGCGGTTGAATCCAGCGCTATGTCTTTAGCGATGCCAGAAAATTCTCCGGATTCCTACAAGCTACTCCTCATCATAGCTGCGTTAGGTGGCAACATGGTCCCCTTAGATACGATTTACCGGAGGCTCCAAATCGAACAGCAAAGGTGGTCAATCTACGGGGAAATAGACGTTCTCACTGCTTCTGAAGCTGGCCTGGACATTTATTTTCAAACTGTCACCTCAACGCAAGTTCCTGATTTGATGGCCGAGCTGTCTTTCTGTATTACATACCAAACGCCTCAAAACGGTTTGAACGAGCGATGCTACTCCATAGTGTCTCCTTTTAGGGAAGAAACTATAGAACACATAGGCACAGGCCATGGCGAACTTGTCTTGCAATTCCTACTAAATATCTACTAGATATCTGCTAGATATTCCGGAAAAGGGATATTTACTAAGGCTAATAGGGGGTAATAAGGGAATAGAGTATAGAAGAAGGTAAGACCGAAAGTAACGTATATACTAAGATATTAAAGTGGATACCGCCAGTCTTAGATACCATACCCAGTCAGGAAGGCGGTCGGCCAATTCTAGAACTCAGGTTTTCCAATTCTCGAGCTCAGCTGCATCCTGGTTGCCTATATGTAAGACTAAGCGAAGTGTCTTCCCCGCCGAAGCCGGCTGGCCATGCTGCTAGAATTTCCGATGCTGTGTGCAAGGTACGGGACATGATGTCAACGAGCTGGCATAGGCGGAAACCAAGCACCGCGCTTGACGACATGGCCTTGTCCATGTTACAGGAACTCTTCGACCATGGGATCTTCCATGACCGCCAGCATACGAAATGGATCTTGGTCTAATGATAAACAGGCTTTCTGTATGACGTCATCCCCGTTTATTAGGAATACATAACCGCCCGCCCTTACTTCATCGACTTGGGTAGGCATTACCCGGATCACTCTATTACTATTATTTAAAATTATCGCAATGTCGCGCAATCTCTGTATTACCGCAGTGGATGGTCACACTGGCTTCGCTATTGCCGAGCTCATCTTAACAGATGATGGTTTCAAAAAACAAATCAAGTCGGTTGTTGGTCTCACACTTCATCCTGAGTCTGAATCCGCTAAGGAGCTGGCCAAGCTCGGCGCCAAGATCGTTCCGCACAAGCCTGGGCGAGTGAAGGATATGGTCGAGACCCTGCGCGAGGCTGATGCAGACACGTTGTGCCTTATTCCCCCAGCGCACGAATCCAAATTCGATATCACTACGGAGCTAATAGATGCTGCTAAGAAAGCTAATGTGCCTAACGTTTGCTTTATCAGCTCTGCGGGCTGTGACCTTGCCGAACGGGATCGTCAACCTAGACTACGAGAGTTCATTGACCTCGAAAGCCACGTCCTGTCTTGTAAGGGAGAGTCAAAGACTTCTACCGGACATTCTCCGGTTGTAATTCGGTAGGGTGGTCCTCACTCGCTATGGTATACTGTCGCTAATTTCTAGCATAGGGCTGGATTCTACGCCGAGAATCTCCTCCTATATTCCAAACAGGCACAGGAAGAAGGGGTCATTCCTCTCCCAATTGGAAAACAGCATAAATTTGCGCCAATTGCTCTCGGGGTGTGTTGTCTGTAATCTATAATCAGAATGTTATGTGAGCTCATACTATATAGGATGTTGCTCAGATTGCAGCACACGTTCTTTCCGGCAAAGGCAAGCACGGCTTCAGCGACAAACACCGCGGTCAATTGATCGTTTTGACAGGTAAGATACGCCTTATATACCGAGAATAAGCCCTTACATTAATAGGGCCAATGCTTGCGACTGGTGACGAGCTTGCTACTGCTGCAACTCAAGCACTAGGACAGGAAATGACTTTCGAAGACATATCTGAGTGAGTAAAGTGGGTAGGCCATCTGTAACATTACTGAGGCAGCATAGGGCTGAGGCCAAACGGGTCCTTCGCGCTCAATCAGCCAGTGATGAATCCGAGCTACAGTATCTAATTGAGTATTACTCTCTTGTTCGAGAGGGAAAGACCAACTACATCTCGACAACAGCTTTCCATGATATCACTGGTGCCCATCCTCAAGAACCTGAGGAGTTCTTCCAAGTTTACGCCGATGAGTTCAAACTCAAGGGTGATGCGGGTGGCAATAAGCGGCGGAAGCTGAATCAAAAGCGGTAGTAGTGCTCGGCATATCATTTCTAGAGGCTAAGTCAAGATCCAACCCCCCCCTAAAAAGGAATATTTGGAGCACTACATGAGTCTGCGGACATGCATGGCCAAGGCATCCGACGAGAAAGCACGTTGTTCATCGAATCCTGTTTACCTTGAACGAAATTATTATTCATTCTCAAAATAAGCTTGATCATAAGTCACCATGATACAAGAAGTTGAGGACCGTTTTCCAGATTGTGCTTTGCGATTTCAGTTAAGCAGATGCAGTGATCCCAATGAATCAGGTAGTGGAGACCAATCAACTCCAAAGCACATCGAGCCGCAAGATGCACAGGCTTCCATTGATGCGAATATATGCGTAGAAGAACTTCCTGGTAGTCTAGAGTACACCGCATGATCGGCCAGGGCTGATAGGCTTTGTAGGCTTTGTCTAATGTACCGAGGCGGGAATCCCCTCTTAAATCGAAGACTATCATCGAATTGCACTTTTCAACTGCTTGCCTATAATCACGTAGGCTAACAAATGATTGGGGCCCTTTGTAAGAGGTCGGGCTCTAACTACAACTTTGCATTGGCGTCATTTTCGTGACTGATTTGTCCGCTAAACAACCGGTCGTGTAGTTTAGTGGTCCCTGGTTGTGGATCACGGGAGGGTATCCTCAATGGTTGGTGGATTGCGACCCGCTGATCAGAAGAGCGGCCCAAATCCGAAAGAGGATTAGCGTTTGGCGACAGTAGTGTTTCAGCTAATTGAAATCCGGTGCTGTAGATGACCACATCCCATGCTAAGGAAGCGATATGCTTGTCATGACTATCCCTCTTCCTCTGTATATTATTCGCGGTTGGCCCAGTTGATATATCATTCTCCTACTTTTGCTACTTGTTGCAAGAGGTGCTCGGCGAAGATTCTCTTTGCTCCCTGCAACGTCCAGATACCGAGGGAGCCGAATCTGGCACCCACAGAATATCACTGCTAGCCGTCGAATTTGGAGCCGTCAGACGGGGGCATATAACCAAACAGAGATACGCTGGGCCCTTGGGATGGTGATGTTTCGATAGATACTACGGCTCCTTGGACTTCATCTTGGGTCTAAAGCACCTTCGGCAAATTATGCGTTGCCAACAATAATTCCAGTTGCCGTCTCTAGAATCCCGAAATGGCCCCTTACCAGGACGCGGTGGGTGCAACCGGGTACTGTTAATGTGTCCTGTTTGATCGCCGCAAAACCTGGCCCACATTCGATCTTAAAGCTAGATCCGTTGCCGGACTCTCAGAGATCTTTTGACTTTCATTAATCATGTCACGCACCTCTCGCAACGGAAAGTGTTAGTCAGGTGCTGGTGGCGAGGTGAGCTTAGGGATTACTGGTGATCGGTGACGAGGTTGGTTCAAGATGGGGTGACCGATCGTGCCCCATCAAAAAGATTCATGGATTTTAAATCATGACAACGCCTAGGACGGTATATTACCACTAAGTAGAAGCTCTCAGATTGCCTAAGGTGAATCGTCGACATGGTTCAGAATGCCATTCATACCATAAAAGAGCGCCTCGCTCTTCAAGACTGAAACATCTTCTGCCTGCTCTGAAGATGACAGCGGCAAAAGGGAAACTTGCCATCTCATATCAATATGAAGTATTCAGATCACTGGTGCCTGAGAGAGAGCTTGCATTTAAATCATAATGATTCAAATGATACGAGGTAGCCGTCTATCCCCAATTGCGGGCCTAGAGTCGTCTCTCACTCTCTATCAGCTGTCCACATGACTCCTACCTGTACTCCACCTATTCTGGCAGGAACCAGCCTCTGGGACAACGGGATCCACTCAAGTATCACATATTTTCAGCGATATCTGAAGGGTAAAGGAGCCCCGAAAGATGTGAAAGAATAACTTCTATGCAATGGAGGACAGTGGTAGGACAATGGTATTTTTTGCCGCTTCATAAAGTACAAATTGGGCTTTCACGAGGCCAAATTCTTCTTGCATATTTCCGGCCAGGCCCAATCAGACACTGTTTTGTTCATAATGGCCACAAGCAAGTCGTAACAAAACCGTGGGACTCTGTCCAACAGACTGTCTTGAAAAATCAACCCAGCAGTCTTCTCATCATCAGTTCTCAGCGTCGTAAGATTATCCATTGTGATTTTCACTGCGATATCTCGTAAGGCTCGATCGTTTGTCGGGGTTGAATTGTAGATCTCCCATGGCTTGTCCGAATGTGTTTAAGCCCAACGTCGTGTCAGCTGTTTCTCGGCTTTGTCTCTTATACTCTATGCTTAACTGGGGTGAGGTGCTCATCCCAATTCTTCGCCCGATTATTGGCCCGTCGTGCGTGCTCCCGCAGCACTGTGGGCGTGTCCGTGAGCAGTATGCCCTTTCAAAATTGGAAATTCTTAGGACGTTATGATCTTGACCTTAATTAATCATTATTCGGTGAGATAACTTTGCCCAACCCTAATTCGAATCTACCAGATTTCAAAACCCCCCCAATTGATAGAATGAAGATTAATCAAATTGCTCCCAGCGCTATAGTATATCACGATGTACACTCACGTAACTCAATCGACAGGCCTGAAACCCTGTTCACCCGGTCTTTAAATAGCAGACAGTCTTCGCAAATTTCACGTTTGGGAGAGCTTATCAGGATACATGCCCCTCGCAACTTACTTTCTGGCTCCTTTCTTGACATGCGATTGAGACGTCCCGGGCAATGATAACTTCATTTCCATTTTTGAGGCTTGAGAACGGGAGCTTGGGGCAGCTTATGGCGTGAAAATCGAACACTTTGAAGAAATGCTACTCTTTTGACTCTGCTAGATATTCATTTCCACTGTCAGAGTGGTATTCCTGCAAGTGATTCGGTTATGTCAAAATGTGTATAGGACCAATAGATGAGGCATGGATTATTCCAGAGTATAAACACCGAAGAGATATCAAGAAAGGGGTCAAGCATGACGACCTGCCACTACATTGCTCCTGCATGAAATAATAATGTGTTAGGACAAAGAAAAGAGGGAAAATAGCGAATACAAATAGGAAAAATGGCCTCCAAATCAAAAAGTCTCCTTTCTCTGCCACCATCCGTATTGCGTCTGGTTGACTTGGTTCCGTGGTTGCCTCTCTAAACATGCTTGTGAATGTGCCTGTTGATGTATGGACTTCCCCAACAGGTTTGAATCCAAACTTAGTGTACAAGCGTATACCCGCTGGAGAAAATATTAAAAAAGAATCTCGTCCATGTGAATCTGCCTCTTCACAGCCCCACTGTACTAGCATAGAGCCTATACCTTGGCGCTGATATTCCGGATCCACTGATATCATAGTGAGACCTGTAAGAGATGAATTAGAATAGACTCACATGGCTGTCCTCGCATCATCAAACTTACGCCAGATATTCTTGCGATTGCAGAGAACCCTTATCTTTTCCTTCCTTAGCAATCGCGAAACTCCCAACCAAGCTTACACGTCTAAGGTGTCTGGATGCCAATAATCGCGTTTGGGGTAATTATTTGGCTTCTTCCTCTCTTTTGAAGCAATTCGACTGTTGGAGGTACAATCCATTGGTGTAGTCTGTTCTAAGTTCCATCCAGCAAATCCAACAGGTGTGCCGTCCTCTAAGCAGATCTTGCGAAACCCTGCTGGTTGTGTTTTGAAAGTCTCTCGTAATGCCTCAACTGTCCACTTTATTTCTTCTTCTTCTGTTTCCTTACACGAGTTGGGAAACATTATGAGATGCAACGGGTTATCTTGCATCGCCGGAAAATCGCATTTTCGTACCAGGAGCTCAGCGTCATCAGCGTCAACAGTACAGAGTGTAAACCGCATGTTGGCGGCCCGAGATTAAAGGTGAAGGGGTTCTTTGACGGATAGCGAGCGTGGTGAGGATTGATAGGAGCAGCAGGAAGGGTTCAGCATTAGGCAGATCGCGCATTCGTCATTAATTTACGAGGAGTTCAAACGGCTTATGTCAGCAAAATGCGTTCCCGGAAGGTTTATTTTCCGATGAACGACTTACCATTAGCAATTTGACGACTCGACCGCGACACAACATCAATAATTGTTAACCCAAAATACACCTGCAGATAGTAGTACTAATTTTGGAACCTACATTACAGCTCCAAATATCTCAATGAGCCCGTTGTGCTGTAAAGGTGCGTCAAAGTTGACGATATCTTGCGGACTTGGACTCGCTGAACAAAGATGAAGTGGGGCGCTGGAGAAATTAGCCATTCATAATTTTCTGGACACGGGGTTTCTCCAATCACGAATTTTCTGGACATGAAGATACAGCCAATGGTAAGAACCTGTAACTCCAATGCCAGCCCCACCTTTATTGATAGATCTATTTCCCATTTAGTCCTTGTGAGCCCCTTGTAGACCAGGTCTCTGGTCGACTCCTTCATTACAGCAGGCAAGGATCCAGGTCGCGCGACCAATAATCAGATTCAACACTATCCATCAGGGATCGCAGCATGTGTACGGTCTGAATTCCAGCGCGTGCAGGCATAGTCTAAGCCCATTTTGCTCTTCCAGCGTTGCTTGACATCAGTCCACTCAAGCGTTGAAGCTTAGACGCCACCATAAATCAGCATGGTAGATGATACTAATCATCCCAAGAGACGAGGTCGACCCCGCAAGTATGCATCCACCGAGGAAAAGCGGCAGCAAGATGCGAGGCAACGGATTCAACGTCAGAAGGCGAGGGCCATCGAACAGGCTCGCAGCCGAGAGTCAGAACCGTCAGCGACTACGCCGTTCTCTGGCCCGGCAATGATTGCCGAGACTGAGCACTTCACACCCAGGGAACCCGACCTCGCTCGCCCGTCCTGCGAGAGGCAGGAACAGGTTGTGGCTTCTATTCTCCCACCGCCGCCAGAAAGCGCTGTGCTGGCTCCTGATGATGATCCCCTTCCCATTTTTGAGGATGACCCGTTGGGACTTTTCCTCCCCCTGATGAAATCCCAATGGTGGGAGGACTGACGGAAGAAGATGATGGCGCCGGGGTTCCGACTCCCGATCCTACCGAGGAGCACTGGGACCTAGGCAATATTGATACTGGGCGTGTATCCCAGACCAGGCGCTCGTCTACGCTCGGACCAGGCCGTGATGAGGGGATCACCACGTCAACCCAGATTCGTGAACTTGGTAAGCGGCTCGCTGATCAGCTGGTCAAACAACATGGCTGCTGCAGTGACTGCCACGAACAAGCTAAGAGAGATCATGAGGAACAGCATGTCGAGCACTGGGGTCTGCAGCACTATCTCCGCCAAGTGCAGGTTGGGAACCCATACCCAGACGTTTTGAGTCGAGACGAGTTGACCAAACGAGGAGACAACCTGGCTGGCCCAACAACCGCGGCCCGGAAGAGGCAGGTATACAATGGAATATCTCCCGCGCATGCATCGACGTCCAGTCCGCTTCATATCTGTCTTGCGTCCGAAGATGAGCCGACCGGGGTACCTTCCGTGACGTTTGACATCGATAGCGTTGTTGGCTTCCCCACCAGCCTGGCCGTTGCCCGACAAGGCATCCGGTGGCATCCAACCCAGATGGCCGTCTCCGATGTTCAATCCAGTCTCCATTTGAACTCGACTCCCGTCTCCTATTACGATGCCGACGGACGAGCTCATTACATACGGCGGCCGATTCACCAAGTGCCCCACTATACCTTTGGCCGGCTGGCCGGCTTTGAAGATGTGTCCCTATGTCTGTTACTCCCTCACCTGTATCGGAAAGAGCAGCAGTGTAGCCGCCTTCGCGATAACGATTTCCGGCTCTGGATGGACGAGATTCTGATCCCGGCCATCTCACGGCACTATCCAAACTCGGTCCTTCAGCACTATCGATCCAGCTACGACCACAGCCGCTCTAATGCCACTGCGCAGGGCGTGGAGTCCCGTTCCCAACGAGTGGACCCCGTCGCTCGAGAGCAGACACTGTGGTATCTCCTTCTTCCGGATGCCCTTCACGAAGTATGGAAGACGATCTTGGAAAGGATCAGCCGACCCGGTCTGCATGGGTTTCGCGATATTCGAATCCTTCTCCACGCGAAAAATCTCAAGATCATGACCAAGGACGATTCCTGGGAGCGCATGACGCAACGTTTTGAAAGAAACTGGACCCATGCGGTTGTGAGGTCCTATACATCTGGGGAATTCTATTTCGACATTGGGAAAGAGGTGTCCCTATCCCATGGGGGGTAAGTGGGATGTATACGTCCCAGTAGGCTAGGGTTTCGTTAACTATGGGAGCCCAGTTCCAGAGACCAGTAGGCTTTTTTTGATCGGATCCCTATACTCTGTTGTCAACTGTAGTGAACAATCCACTACAGTTATTCGCCCGATCATTGGCCCCCGTGCCTCCTCGTGGTCTACCCTATCAAAAATCGAAACTTATCTAGTACCTTAGAATCTCGACCTAATCGATTAAATTGGTTCAAGGTACGAAAATTGGATTCTTGATATCAGGCAAATCCAGAACTGACTATGTTTCAGTGTGCATGAGAATGAGAAAATTGGGCAACGGGCAGTCTGTCGTCTTTGGCGTTCCAGGGGAGGTCAAATCCAATATCCTGGCCTTGAGTGGCAAGGACAAGAATTCTGAAATCAATGTCTCCGGCGTGCTTCTCTGGGCCATTTCCGAGACTTGGATTGACAGCCGACAAAATATTTCCCTTCGGGCGGTCCAGGGTACTCGATTCGAGTGCCAACGGGAATTGTGGTAAGCTTACTGCGAAAATGATTGCCCCGATCTGACGCCGAGACAAGCCCATGAATTTCTCGAGCCCGAATGCAAAACTCTTGAACAGCGATACTGGCCTGGTCACCAAGCGCGGCCGTTATTTAATTGACCTTCGGATACTAGCCCGAATCTGAGGGTGATTTGGAAGCACTGCCGCAAGTTTGAAGGTCTCGACACTTTGTCCTCCCTTCAAGAGGAACAGGATCGCGAGCTCGCACCAGAGGTTGAAAGCGAGCGCCAGATTCAGAGGCCTTCAAGGGCTACACCCGAAACACACCATATCTATTCACATATATCTTCATTTGTCACCACAGGCATTCTTGTGAGGCCTTCCGAGGCCTATGAGCCAGCATACCTCTCGCTGTGCAATACCTCCGCCGCCTGCTTTCTGGACGTATCTCAATTCCCATCCAGTCTACTGGCTTCCAACGGCTTTGTTAGGACCATCAAGACTCCCCCGGGCTCACACTTTGTTGCTGATGCTTTCCAACGTCCTGTCAGATGGGTCCTGACAAGTCGAAACCGTGTTGTTGATGACGGAACACCCCAGTTGCGCATGATGATCATTAGCCCTTACGAGGCCAATGATTTCATGTTCAAGATACGAGAATCACGTGTCGTCACTCTTCATTTGTATGGCCCACGCCAAAGCCGAGGATTCCCCGCTTTGGATAGACTTACCTATACACGGTCCCAGACGATGTTGCCGAAAACGAAATACCTGATATACTCCGTATGCTGCTCAACCTGTTTTCTAAGCAGCTGTATCTTGAATCATATTCTGAGTACAAGGACCTTTGTGAATTTTTGAGAGTGGCATCTGTGAAAACGCCGCCCGGTCTTGTTGTTGCCGCGGATGGATTCATCAAACGACGTTTCCCGGAAGCGAGGAAAGGCTTCAGTCAGAGCGCGCTCAAATCCCTTGAGATTCTCATGTGACAGATTAGAAAAGATTGCCAGCGGATTGGACGGACGCATATTGGGAAAATCGTCAGTGGTCAGTTGCTTTTTCCGCTCGACTTCGAAGAATCAGCAACAGCATCCATATAAGCCGGTCTTCAAATGACTATTCTCGGTCCTCAAGCAGGTTCTCCCTACCACCAAGGCCGTGGGTCCTGGATCCCTTTTCAAATCAAAAAACTTTCGCTCCATCCATTGGATCGAAGAGAACGCATGGAGTGACAGAACCATTCAATATGTTGAAAAGGACACAATAGGACCTCCATTCTAGAACACTATAACTGAACCGTTCAAATAATTGCGCCACTTTGCTTGAGTGGTCAAGCCTCAATCAATGCCAATTGTTGCTTCTAACTGGGGGACTGTTCATAAATGGCAACAGGCCTTTCTGGGTATAGCTTGATGGAACTGGTTAAACAGCAATTCACGGCGCAGGACAATACAAGAGCTTCAAGCAAAACCAAATGATAAAACACCAAGCCCATAGAAAATTGCATATACACAGTCGATATCTGTCTATAACATATGAAAAGCCCAGTTTAAGACCAAGAGCGAAAGTTGCCGTCCTCATTCAAGTGACCTTGAAGATAAAGCGAGATTCTACAAGTAAGAGCTGTTTCAATGGCAACTTTCACATCATTGCCATATTTTGCCCGAGGGTCTTTGAAGAGACGCTTGACGACCTGTTCATATCCTTTACGAGCTGCTTTGCATAATGCGGTCTCACCAAGCTCATCACTAGCAGTGACATCCAGACCTTCTTCTTTGAGTAAGAGATCTATAATAGCCAAGTGGCCATGCCCAGCCGCCAAGGAGAGTGCAGTGTCTCCCATGTGAGTTTTGAAATTAACGTCGGGTGGCGTTGTGTGTTGAAGAAGTAGTCTCGTAATTTCAAGGTGCCCCATCTCGGATGCAACACAGAGAGCCGTAGAGTTCCAAAACGGCTGGTTGATATTGATGGTATCAAGGCGGAGCAATCGACGTACAACGTCTAGATGACCCTCTCTCGCAGCATGGAATAGAGGAGGGGCCTGTTGCACGTTCACTTGTATATCCTCTCTTGTAAGCAATAGTTCCACCATGCGTAAGTCACCCTCAGAAGCAGCATGGGTGAGGGGAATCCATTCCTCATCGTCACGAATGTTCGGATCTAGATCATGATTGTCGAGGAGGACAGCTGTGATTGGTACATTTCTTATTCTCGCCGCGGAATGAAGAGCTGTCCTGCCATTTTGGCCTTTCACGTTGATATCGACATGGTCTTCTGCGAGAATTTGTAAGGCGATGGCTGTATGCCCTGCCTGAACAGCTAAACAGAGCGCTGTTGCTCCATTATCGTCCAAGGCATTGATATCCACTGCATTACAGGTCAATAGAAGATTTGCTATTGACTTTCGGCCATGTTCTGCTGCAATGTGGAAGGCGGTGCGACCGAACCTGTCTCTCGCGTCGACGGATGTCTGTTCATAGGTAAGCAACTGTTGAAGTACCTTTTTGTCACCACTTTCTGCGGCTTGGTGCAAGAGGCTCTGGCCATTCCTATCTCTTTTATTCGGATTCGCACCATGGGTAACGAGTAGCGCGATGATATCATGGAGTCCCGCCTTTACAGCCCGGCGGAGCAGATGGTCTCTGACGTTGTCATTTCCAGTAAGCACTTTCCTGTGTCAGACTCTGGATGGTGGAGCAACATTCGGGTGATCTTCGTGCTTTTTCTGGCAATGGCCAGGCCAATAGGTGAGATATTCTTGTAGTCCGACGTTCGTATAACACTGCCCCCTTTCAGAAGGGCTTGTACCAGGCTTTCATGGCAATGTGCAACGGCATACCAGATAGCAGATCGCTTCTTGTCATCCCTTGTATTCACACATGGCTTGAGATTCAATAGAAGTGAGTCTGCAGACAAAAGGTTCCTGGCCATGGCGTATACAAGTGGAGTCTGCTTGTGTTTATCTTGCCAATTGATATCCGTTCTCGGATCGGAAAGGAGCATGCCAATGATCGTCTCATTGCTAGCGCGAAGGGCATGAAAAATGGGTGTGCGAGATTCATCATCTGTAGTGTTGACGTCTGCTTGGTAATCACGCAGCATGTTTCCCACAAATTCTGAATTTCCCTTGAGGACGGCCCAGAGCAATGCTGAGCTGCGTTGTCGTCGTACATTGAATTGATACAGATAGGGAAGGAAAGAAGCCTTTGTTGCTTGATTGAGGCACACCAGGGTAAAACTTTGTCCAGATTGTCTGCTATCCAAAGAAGAAGTTCAAGAGGAAGATCCAGGAGAGACATCTTTCCGTTGATTAGCCGATGCCCGAGGTCATGTGGTACACAGCGACACTGGGAATACTTACGTTGACTTATGTCGACGATTTAGAGAGGGAAGAAGGTAATGTGCTGGTTGGTATGTATCACCCGACAAATATGGTGATATTATGTCTACATTTCAAATTCGGGATCGCCTTGGTTCTTTATAGGCCAGATAATGTGCATCCCACGGAAGTCGGCACGGCCGTTCAGGTCAAAACTCTACTGTCAATCGAAGTCAGCCTTGGTTGCAGTTCTTTGGGCCCTTATTCGTCTCTTGCGCTTCCAGGCCCGCGCCTGCGGGGCTGTGGCCCGTAGACTGCTCGCCCATCACTCTTGTGGTCCATCGACCGTCCCTGGAATGTGCTGGTCGGTCCATCAAACGAATCAAAAGCTGGCAAATCTACTCTCGGACATTATTTTCGGATATTACGATGAAAACATACAACGCCACCGTGGGTTGGTGCGCGATTTACTCCATTCTTAGATGGCCAAATCTTCCTCTCTACTAGGGATTATATGAGACCCACAACCACTGCCCACCTGTTTCTAATATTTGGACGATGCCGGCAGACCTTCCTTTTCTGCACAGTGCGTGAAGGTTCGCTGGGTGATCATGATTGGAGAATAGCCATGTATGCGGCGAGACGAAAGTGGCGTGCTGACTTATAGGTAGGCAAATTCATATGACCAAATGAACATCTTTTTAGCCAGTTTATTTTGAGGTGGACCTAACCAGTGAAAGATGCTGTCTACACCTACGTTATGAATTCTGAGCCCCTGATAGAGGAAACCGCGGCAGGGAGTGCAACGATTTCGCAAGATTTTTGGGGAAGAGCACACGGGATTCCCTCCTGTTGATACGGGGTCTCCTCGCTGGGGGCTTGAAGACTTTTGCTCGGGTTAAAAGTAATGGCGCGTTAACTATAGGCCTAATAGAAGCCGAAACCCACCGACAAGGCTTTGTGTACTATACTGAGCTAAGAATAGCCCTTCCGTTTGTTCCGGATTTAGCTATCCCGAGGTCGTGATTATATTAATACGTTTGAATAACCACTATGCCGGACTTGGCGACGACGATTTATTTCTCGCCTTCAATTATCTGGTAGGTTAGGTTAGGCCAAGCGCTACTGTACTAGATCTATAAGTTCCACTCACCCTGATACGTAAGCCCTTTAAGAGTCTAGATAGCAGCCATAAGGCAGCCTCGTCAGTAGGGATGAAACCCGGTGTCCTCAATTACAAAGGCTATATATATTACGGTCATTCTTAGGTCTAGTTTGTTGACTCACGAGCGAGCTAACACAGTCCTTGTTTCGAATTTTAATTAATTTTAGTATATCCTTCTACCTTAAATCCCAGTTGCTGACGATTAATGACCAGTGAGTGAGAGATTTGTGAGCAAAGGAACAACGCGACAAATCATCCGCCACCTGAAAGACGTAAATTATTATATCTATGATGTTTCTGGTTATTATTTCTTAACCAGTATATTATATATTAGCGATTTCATCGATTACATTATTATCCCGTCGTCGCTTGGCTTATAGCTATAGAGTGAGGAGGATTGTGTCTATTCCTGCCTCGTCTCGGCGTCACAAGACGGGAAGCAATATCATAGAAGCAGAATCCCGTAGGCTCCAAACACAATCGTTATAAGTATTCACTGAGCCCTCCTCTTCTCGAATGATTGTCCTTAGTCAATACTTCAATTATAAAGATAACTGATGTTCCTCGAGCTAGGTGTCACTAGATCCAGAATAGTAAGTTCAAAGCTCGCTTTAGCCTTTGATGTGCAGCTAAGTACCGAGGCTTCCGCCGCGACTTATCTTGCCGAAGCTTAGTGCCCTATTGCACCTCCATCCCGTCCTCGTAGCGCGGAATCAGGATATATGCGGAATTGTCTATAAGGTCCTTTTTGAAGCAGGCGAAAGACTAGCCAGAAGGCGTAGGTGGAAGCGTGTTAGGTGGAGAGAGATAATCATAATTTGTACCCTGTTGCCGATTTGAAAAGCGCTAAAATCAACTTACGTGAGTCTGACGAGAATTTCGTTCCACAGTCTATAAAAGGTTCCAGTAATTCATAAAGGAGTGAGAATTTATATTATTACCATTTATTTTTGCGCCAACGATACAATGAGGTATAGGGAGTGTGGAGGAGATGCTTTTCTGCTATCGGAACCGTTGGTCCATCACCCCGTCTACCTGCTTGCACACCCACCCAAACTTCCCCAGAATAAGGAGGCGCTGGATCCTCTTAGGAGAAGCAGCGTTAGTCTCAATATCATCATACCCCATATCGGGCACATCTTACATTCTTCACTTGTATTCTCATCGTTCCAGGACTCCCCCAGTGGACTGACTATCTTTACAACTATTCAGAGACACCTAAATCTCAATTTTCTACTATATTGTTGCCTCCAAAATATGACATCCATTCGGGGAAAAATACTTGTTACTGATAGATGTTACTAATAGATCACGGATCACTGTATAGATTGGAAGGGCGCGGAGGCAAAGCATAAAGTTGGTGCGTTCTTACTGACCTTTTAAATCTATGTCCAGGATTATTTTTGAATTTATTCTCATTTTTCTATTTTGATTTCCTTTATTACATATTGTAGTGGGAGAATTGGTGACATAATGAGCCTATGTGTGGCCTCAGGCATGATTTAATGTCTGCAGTGCATAGTACATCTCCAGACACACTTAGAGGGAGACAAGTCATCTACCCAATTCATTCAGGATTCACCCAATTTCTTCTATCCATGATGCAGCATTAAGATTATCCCGCACGGCCGCAACAGGGCATCAGTACGGCCTCATCCAGCATCCTCTACACCAGACAGGCAGTGTGTGTGTGTGTGTGTTGTCCAGTCTGCATCGCCAGATAGCCATCGAGCCGTTCCCATTTCAATATTTCTTTTTTACTTTTTTTTTTTACGTTTTTTCTTTATTTACATTTTTTTTATTATTTCTATTCATTTTTATCATTATTTTTATTTTAGATTTTAACTTTCTATCTCTAATCTTTATTACAGTATATTATTACGTATCACGATGCGCAGACCGCCATTATATCACGTAAAGGCTGGGGCGCACTCGTAATCTTTATATATGATGTCGATATTTGAAGAAGTAGTGCGAATGTTCACGCTTTACTTCAGTCATCAATCATTCAATGATGTTCGAAGGCCGCCCCGGCCCACGATCATTTGATATTAGCACCGTAATAATGACTTATAATCTACTTTCCTTATGATAGTCACGTGATATATACGGGTCCTAATCCACAAGAGTCCGCGAGTCTGTAATGGCTAGTATGGCTATTTTTTTGCAATAATTAGGAATGCCAGAGAGCCCAGAAGCAAAGATTTAACCTCTCTGGAGATCTTACTTGTCGGTTCTGGATTAGATAGCCTTTCCCAAGAGTAACGTAATTACGTTATATAGCCACGGTGACCACCTAGGAATCATGCTTATAGGTGAAAGTGCAACTGGTCAGCAGTTTTGGCCCTTAAAATCTCAATCAAAAATGTGTCGCAAACACATAGGCGTAAGAGATAAATATTTATACGAAGCTAGGGGCGCTCCCGGAAGGTTTCATGCAGTGAGATCTTTCACGAGATCCCACCCGCTTCAAATCCAAACAATTCTAAATCTAGTATACACGACGACCTAAATTGGACCTCTCCATATATTAGGACAGTATTATATAGCGTTCGTCCTTTAAGTGAAACAAATACCACAGGCACGGTCACGGGTAACGAATCCTACTGCTAACTTGCGTTATGGAGCCGTGGTTCTTCTATCACACGTCTATATAACCATCTATCCAAGCAGTAATATACTATTATTCTGTATTTCGAAAAGCTCCGTTATGGATTAGGTTAGCTCTTTTGGCTGGCGTTCACTACGCTCTGCCTTAGGTGATACATAAGGCAACTTTCATCTTATTCGCTTACGAGATAGTTCCATTATTACTAGGAAATCTATAGCCGATACTTACCCAACTAATAAAAGCGTAGCATTAGCGTCTTCACTTATCATCTACAATAAGCACGGCATTCTGTCACAACCGCTCTCTGCCACTCACAAGCAGATTGACGGATTTAAATTCTCAGATATTAAGCTATTTTAATAATGTGACTACGTATTAAATACCTTTAGGTATGTAGACAACCGTGCATAGAGTCTCAAAATAACCAACTATAATTAATGACAATTAATACAGCGTTCGTTCCCACTCGCCTCTTTAATTAATTATAAAAATTAAATCTTATATAATAGTTGCGTTACGGATACTCCCAATTATTATTGCTATGTTTCTTATGGGCCGTTAATTACAGACAACTAGCAGTCTAATACGGGTCTGATAAGGGGGATATAGATCCGAAGAAATAGGTAGCTTGGCCACTTCTATGATCGGCCGTGAGGCGGACCCGTATTGCTCCTGTAACTAAGTCTATCCGATCCAGTGACTATGGCGGCAGAATATCCAAAGAGCATTATTTCCACACTTATATGCCTTTTACCGCTTATAGTTGCACCAATAATATATGCTGAGTGTTAACTCCCCTTTACGTAGAAATTCGTATTTATAGAGCTTTGATTAGTTATTTTTGATATAAGTTTCCTTTGCTAGGGTAAAGGCGAAATAAGATTGCCCGACTTAAGTGATAACTTGTGATAAATTAGATATGCAAACTTTATAAAAGAAAAAAAAAACATTTTCCCGGTATCCGGGAGGTTTCTAGGCCGAGGCCGACATAACCCTGCCTCAATAATATATATTGAGGTCACGTGTCACCTTTGTTGTTATTTTAGCGTAGGTAGGATTAAAAGTCTAACTTCACTTTGAATAGTCATAGTTTAAAACTTTGTACACCCGCACCGTTGCATCCATAGGGCGAATAATGCTTGCGGTAGGTGATTTACGTTAATACGATATCAATATAGCGATTTTGCTGGATAGCTACATCCGGAAAGTCTTAATAGCGGATACAAACTAGCCAAGCGATTTTGATACCTAGGACCCCGAAGGGAGGGAGTGGGGTTATTTAAAACAGAGCTAACTAGAACCGACTTCGCTATATCCAAAGAAGACCACAATCACCTTGCTATCAGAACTTATGGCGGAGCATAGCTTTCAGCATAAATTGACTGCCTGGGGAGAGCATAGATACAAGTTTAAACCCCATTATCCGATATCCCAGAACTTAAAAAATACTATGCCTCCAAGGGGTAACAGTTACATAGTGTGTAGCGACTTAATATGCTCCGAATCGGCCGCTATTATACTTCTATGCAGCCATTCGTACCATAAAGGGTACATTTTAATATAGCTTGCCTAAGATAGACGGTGCCCACTATGCCGCTAATTTCCCGATGATATCGTGAGAGAGCTTCTCACCCTAAAGACGTGTGGAAACGACTCTGCCAGACGCGGCGAATTCCAGGAAGCTATCAAGTTTTACTCTAAGTGTTTAACTCGCCTTAATAATCTTGCCGATAACCCTAAACTACGCATTGCTCTTCACTCAAATGTGGCGCTTATGTACCTTCGGCTTAAACTTTGGGATCACGCGAAATAGTCCGCCTCATAAGTATTAGAAGTACCTGCTATAACGCCGCAGCAGACAGCAAAGGCAAAGTATAGGCTCAGCCTGGCAGAGGCGGGGCTAGAAAATTGGGTCTTAGCACAATATATCTTGGAGGAAGCCAGTCTCTATGCTCTAGCTGACGTGGGAATTTTAAATGCTCTTAAAGAAGCAAAAGCAGGGCTACGAGCTATCTATAGACAATAGGTCGAGGCTGTATCTGTGCGTGAAGATTATGTTTCCCATACTATAGCCCTGCAATCTCAAGTGTATGACCTAACCGCAATGGAGCTGCTACCACTACCACCACTTCTGGCTCGCTTTGGTTTCCAAGATTCTCTTGTGTAAATGAGTATAAAGTACTTGTTAAAGCTCTATTTTTAGCTGGGCTCGGAACGACTTATAAAGCGCAAGCGGACTTACGTAAAATCCGATACAATGTCTTCTATCAATTTCCCTGTTCTAAAAGGCTGAGAAGTAAGAGGAATTTTTTTGATATATCTATAGCTTCAAGACTGATCTATCTATCTCGCTAGCACAAACTAAAACGTGAATTTAATCTAGCTTCATTAGCCAGCCCCTAGAATGGGGTGGCGGCGAGGGGGTAATGGCGGTGAAGGGGTAAAATACGTTATAAACAGATACACCTGAAAACATCTTATTCAAAATGTATACCCTATAGAAGCTGCACAAGTTCCAGCCCTCAAATTTTTGTTCCTCAGTGACATAGTTATAGTTCTCGGCCGATGATCACTCACCCGCGAAACCGGTTAGCCGTTTGATTCAAATGCTAATATGAGGGAGCATTCGGTTTTCTGAAAGAGCCTGTCGGTAGACTGTCATCGAAGAGCTCAAAGGAAATCTTGATTCCGGGAGGATTGAATTCTTTGAGCTTCTGCTGCAGGTTGCCTGGTTCTCTGCTATAGCTAAAAATGGTCTTTATGTTTGGTGGGAGGTCTTGGTAGGCGCGGTTGCCAAAAAAGGGGGCCTTTGGTTGCTTCTCAAAATCGTAAAGCATGAGATGAACCAAAGAGGCAGGGAATTTGATATTTTCGGCCAAGTCTTCGTGTACCAGCAAATTTTCGAGAACGCAAAATTTTTCAAATGACAGGGTCTTAGGATTCTCACTATCGATAAGCTGAATACCGCGAACGTCCAAAAAGAGGTTTGCGAGGGTATGGCTGGATGAGTTGAGAGCTCCGAGGATTCCCTCCACTTTTGATCTGCAGGTTGAGGCTTCAGGGTCGCATAATTTAAGGCCACAAAGCTCAAGGCACTTGAGACCCGGTGAATGCTGCAAAAGATTAATAATGCCCTAATAATCTAATTAGTATCCATTAATATTCAATTGCTGAAGCTAATAACTGCCTGTCCTCTTTCCGATACCTAGCTGATCGGAGGGAACAGGATACCGCACAAGTATTAAATTATTGAGACTGACTGGCTCGTCATATACTTCCCGCATATCTAGTCCCCTTTTAAGATAACCGACTCCTGGTTTTGGAGTAGCGCAGCTATACTAGCGTGGATCGGGAGCGATAAAAAGCGAAGATTTTTGGCTGCGGAAAGGATTGGAAGGAGTAAGTTTACGAATACTTTTATACTATATATGCTGCGCAACTTAATTGCACTAAAGACTGTTGGCATAACGGTTAGTTATTTTTGTTGTTAAACTATTCTTCAAGATACTAGGCATGAAATATGTGGTGATATAGGAGTGGGTGGATGGGTTGCAAATTTAAAACCGAGTTAAGACAAATTGCACTAACTTATCTATTCTCGTTAATTGGAACTTTATCCTAAACAATTTCTTCGGACAAAGGGTAGTTTACTAAGTAAATGAGCGATCGCCGGTTCCCAAACAGTTCTGCTTTGTCTGTGACGGATGTCCACTAAGCTGTGAATTATTGCTTATAGGAGGTTTGCTCAAACTCGTATAGCCTTCGTATTCTGCAGCCAGAGCTAGGCATTTAGAAGATGGGATATATAACTCGAGTATGTATTTAAGGTTCTGTTGAAATTCACTAATTTTGTCTTATATATTTAGTACCCGTGTTGGGTGGCTGGGAGCGGTGTGGGTGGCTATGAGACGGATAGTGAAGAGAAGGGGAAACGGAGGAAGATATGATATCACAGTTTACGCAATGATGACCACTCTATATATAAATAAATAATAATACTGCTTGTTCGGTGCTATTCCGATATTAAACTTTTGGTAAGTAATTACGAGCGTAATCTTTAGCATATTATTATCTAAAATATTACTTTTCTATATTAGTGGACTACGGTTAAAGGAACAAAAAAATGTCGTACTAGTCCCTATACTCTATGCTTAAGTAGTATGAGGTGCTTATCCTAATTCTTCGCCCGCTTATTGGCCCGTCGTGCGTGCTCCCGTAACACTATATGCGTATCCGTGAGCGGTATACCCTATTAAAAATTTAAAATTCGGAGGACTAGGACTTATTGGCTCCGAAGGGGGCTACGATAGGGGACCCTGCACTAAAACTTGTGTCGCGCTTATTGCCCCACCCAAACAGCTCCAGTGCGTCCCTACTCTCTAGTGCGTCCCTACTATCTAGTGCGTCCCTACTATCCAGTGCGTCTCTACTGGACAGTGCGTCCCTACTCTCCAGTGTGTCCCTACTCTGCCACTCCTGCGGGATCGTAGACAATCTACAGTTTCTACTCCTAAGCCTTCTATGTAATTGTGATGGCCTGGAAATTTTAAATCTCGGAAGTACCACGTTTCCCCGTTGCTCCTAGACTAACCGCACGATTATAATGATCGCTAGAAATCCTATATCCTACGAAAGACTACGTTTCCTCGTTGCTTCTAGACTAACCACGATTATAATGATTATTAGAAAGTCTATAGATAGAATCCTACGCTCAGTTGATTCGTGGGAATATCTATATGCGCTTAAACCGTGGTATTTCCTATGATAGGCTAGATCGATTGATTGATCCAGTTATGGGGGTAATCCTGCAATAGATATATCCAAATTATTGTAACGATCAGATCATATTTCTGTAATAAGGTAAACGTAAAGATAAATCACTATATATAAAGAAATTAGTTATATTGCCCGTATTCTAATTTATATATCTGATATTGATTACCTATTTAAGATCCCATAAGTAGGACCCTTACGTTCCTAGGGCTATATTCGACCCCATAATCTATGGCATAGCCCGCCCCTAGGCACGCTACTGATTGCTCCTAGAGTAGGAATTATAATTCCTAGAGTAGGAATCATAATTCCTAGAGTGAACTATATAGCTCCGGGGAACGAGAGGTGGTACCCTAGGAGGTTCGCTCTTATCCTTTCTCCGCCTTAGAGGCGGTCCGATACCGTTATTTCTCCGACTAAGCGGACGAAAAGGGGGACTAGATCTTTATAATTTACTGGGAAGGGATCCTAGGCGCTTATAAGATACCTATCTTAAGACATACGTAGACCTATGTGGCTTAAAATAAGAGCGTACTATAGATAAGAAGTATGGCACCCCGAGAGAAATCTAATAGGAGTGGTACTGGGATGAGAGACTGCTTTTGTCACTATGATAGAGCTATGTAGAGTATCCTGGAAGTGGTAACATGAAAGGAAGTTGATAACAGACTATTTTCAGATAGCTCGTTTTAAGATTGAGCGTCACTTGGAAGGTCGAGAGATAAGAGACCTCTCAAGAGACCTCTCAAAAGAGGTCTCTAGTTATGGGAGAATCCTCTTGAGAGAAAATTAGTCACAGTACGTCCCACCGAAGAGCACCGGCGACATAGAAAGGGAAACGTTATATGAGCTGGCTCTTGTACTACTTCTCTCCTAGTCCAATCGTTTTAGGCTTAATCCAGTCTTAGGATAGTCTAGAGGCGACTAGGAATTGCGCACGACGGTTCTCAGCCAGATACCCACGCTATCCCGGTGAGGGCTGGTATTATTGGCTTATTAGCTGAAGGGTGGGTCCCCGCAGTGGCCTTCGATTCGGTGGTAGGCGATGAATAATGCACTTAATATCTAGATTAAAATACCTATGACCCATATAGACCGTAGTCAGAAGACCGAGGACCCTTATAGTTACTAAGCCAGGGTGGCCGCTAGTTAAAAGCTCTAAAGCCTACCTAGACTAACTAAAAAGTACGGTTCCCATATCGTATATCTGAATTTTTTCGTACTTAGCTAGAAAGAATTACAGCTGGCCAAACACATAGATCGTATCATAAAGGTCTCCTAAGTGGAGTTTGTTATGAAGAGCCTCTCTGACTCGCCAACTTACAGAACTCACGACACAATCGATGGCGAGATCTTACTTATACCTTCCTAAGGCACTCGGATAGAAGACATAAGCATTATATTCTAGGGTATATAGGTAGCGGACTTAATGCTACCGATAAGATATTGATATCGTGAACAGATATAATACGAATAAATACATATATTCCTCTACCCTTTAGCCGACCACAAAAAGTTTTCCTTCGTATAGAGATGCCGATCTAAGACTGCTCAAATATAAGCACAGCCGTGTGCTTTTTTCCTATTGCTACCTTAATCACCTAGTACTGGTTCTCGATGGTAAACGTTCCAGTCTTCTCGATCAGATATTCTTTCATAGCCACATCCTTTCCACTCTCCTTACTATAACCAGACTCTTTGATCCTACCAAAGGGGCTCTTAGCAGCCGAACTGTTTCCTGTATTGAGACTAACGATACCCGCCTTAAGATTCTTAAACATTCTCCACATTCTATCAACGTCTTTGGTGAAAGCGTAAGATACTAGGAAGCAGTCGTTAGTCGTGCACCAAGGGCCCAGGGTCTGAATCAATACTAACTAAGCCCTATACTGGTATCGTTCGCCCATTTGGTGACCTCTTCCTCCGTTTCAAACTGGAAAACCGCGCACACGGGGCCGAATATTTCTTCTTGGCTAATTGACGAATCGTGTGTCATATTCGTTAAGATAGTCGGCCTTATAAAATATCCACCGACTCCGTGGCTAAGTCCACTTCCCTCTGCAAATATCGCGTTTTGGTGCGGCTTGCCTGTCCCAAAGGCTAGCTTAGCCCCGCGACGAACTATATCTTTAACCTGCTCGGCGACCTTGTCCAGGCTTCTAGGCGTGGTGACCGGGCCCAGGGTTGTCCTCGTATCTGTGCTATGTCCAATCACGAGCTGCTTTGTCTTCTTCACCAATAACTGAACAAACTTATTATGGATCCCCTTTTGAATATAGACCCTATTGGCGGTGATATATGCCTGGCCGGCGTGTCTCTATTTCAATAATAATAGTTAGGCGAGCGCCTGGTCGATGTCCGCATCATCGAAGATAATAAAAGGGCAATTACCACCGAGTTCCAGGGTGCACTTTTTGAGGCCCACCGCGTATAATCGAGCGATTAGCTTACCCACTCGGGTGGATCCAGTAAACGTGATCTTTTTAGTCCGAGGGTAAGCAATTAAGGCCTCCGAGAGCGACGGGGTATTCTCGAGTGACATAGTCAAGACGTTAAACACACTAGGTGGGAAGCCTGCTTTACTAGTAAGGTAGGTAAGTGCTAAGCAGGTAAGGGGTGTTTTAGGTGAGGGCTTTGCAATTATAGTACACCCAGCCGCTAAAGTAGCCCTAGCCTTGCGGAGGATTGTCGCAATAGGGAAGTTCTAGGGCATAAGAGCCACCGCGGGACCGATAGGTTGTTTAATCACAAAGATCCTTTGGTTCGGTGCCGAGGGAATACTGATCGATCCTTAGATTCTCTTAGCCTCTCCGGCAAACCACTAGGTGAACCCTATTGAGTAGTCTAGCTTACCGTGAGCTTCAGCTAGTGATTTCCCAGTTTCGTAAGTGAGGATCTGCACTAGATCGTCTCTCGCTTCTGCGATCAGATTGTGCTATTTTAAAAGCAGCTCGGTACGTCGGCGCGGATTAAGAATGCTATAGGATAGGAATGCGGTGTATAAGGAAGACACGGCGGATTCAACATCTTCGGGTCCATTGTCAGGGCAGGACGCGAAAGCCCGGTCCGAGCCTGGATCAATGACGTTGAAACGTTTCCCCGATGTTGCTTTAACCCAGACTCCATAGACATAGGAGCTTTGGCGCAAAAGCTCGGGGTTATTTAATTTAAATAGAGGATTTACCGCTATAACGAGGAAGACGCTAAGAATAGAAGGGGTGGCAAGGGTTCGCTAGAAAACTATATCCGACAAAGCTAAATATCTTACCTCTTATTCCCCGGATAGCTTACTTTCTTATATCCCTCCTTTCTCATTTTAGGGTTTCTATATCGCTATTTCTCGCTGGTAGCTTATCCAACTAATATCTCTTCTATCTGTCCCATTATGTCTAAGGTGGGTAAAGGCTTTATGCACAGGCCTATTTTGTCTTCCCTCTTAGTGGCCCTATAAGTTACCGGGCTGGTCACTATCCACCTATATAGCCGACAGCCCCGACTAGGAGATAAACTTCTAGCCTATAGATCTGCCTAAGGCCTAGACACCCCAGTTATCGGGCAGCGCTAGTCGTATCGGCTACTATAAGCTCCTACTAGCATTAAGGCCTAAGGGTCGGAGTTAGAATACCGGGAGGGAACTCTCGCACCACGACCCTATACCAACCACGATGAACTAAAACCTTTATAAGAAAAGGGCGTCCGAAGCCGCGATAATCCACTAATATAAAATTACTAGGTTAGGTAAATCCGACGTCATATTATCCCCCTACTATTTGTTCTCTAACGCCCCCGTAGGCTTCTCCACTATACATAGCGTGAAGATATTCACTACTTTGCCTATCCTAGGCTACGGATATGACCCAGAACAGTTTTAGAGAACTATCTTTGATACCAAACCGGACGCGATTATCCTCGACGGCGGCTCGACGGATCCGGGTCCTTATATGCTCGGGACCGGAAAGACCTCTATGCTCGACGAGCTCCTATCGACGTGACCTAGGGCTAATTCTTCGCGCGTACGCGGCCTTTGGAATCAAATTGCTTATTAGCTCCGCCCGCGGGGCCGGAACTAACTCGTACGTAGATTATACCGTGGAATTAATCCAGGAGATAAGCGAAGAAGCTAGGTTCTCCTTTAAAGTCTCGATGATCAAATTCCAGGACAATCGGGATTTTATGCGTAAGCAACTTCTCGCAGGCAAGACTGCGTTATACGGACCCGGCCCCGAGCTGACGGCAGAGGATATCGCCGACGCTAAAACAATCGTCGCGTAAATGGGCATCGAGCCGTTCCTCGAAGCGTTAAAAGGCGACCCCGATATTATCGTGGCCGGCCGCTCTTATAATCCGGCACCGTTTGCTACCTTCAGCGCACATAATGGAGTCGATATATATAGCGCCTAGTATATTGGCAAGATTATCGAATATGGAGGACTATATACCACTCCTAAGGGCCACTCAATCCTCGCCACGATATATCACGACCGATTTAATTTGACGCCGGTCGACCCCGGTCACCGGTGCACTCCGCTATCCGTTACTGCTCACACTATATACGAGAAAACGCGTCCGGATTAGCTTCCCGGGCCGGGAGGGGTCTTATATCTCGACCGGGCCTAATACACGTAGCAGACGGATGGCCGGACCGTCTCTGTCTAGGGTTCGCGGTTTATCCCTAGCGCGGAATATTAAGTGAAGCTCGAAGGCGTGCGGAAGCTGGGGTACCGCACCTCATTTATCGGGGGGGATCCGGGATCCTATCCTTATCTATAGGCTTAACGAGTTCCTTAAGTCGGTGGAGGCACTTACCCGGTCTGTATTCCCGTAGCCTTATCACTTAATCTTCTACGTGTACGGCCAGGATGCGGTAATGGGCCGCCGGGAGCCGTCGACGTAAGTCCCCCACGAGGTCGGTCTTCTCGGCGAGGTCGTGGCCGATTCTTAATTACTAGCCGACTTAGTAGCGGGATTCGCCCGGACGATGGTGCTGCACGGCGCGTATAAGGGCTAGCTAGCGACCGCGGGTAACTTTGCCTCGCCCCTGACGCCCCTCGAGCAGTCCGTCGGGCCGGTGTTTGAGTTCTCTATCTACTACCTTATGGCCGTGGACGACCCTCTCTCCCTCTTCCCAATCTCTACAGTCTATATAGGGAGACTAGGTAGCTCTAACCGGTCTGCGCAGCTCAACATCCCTCGACCACCCCTACGACAGAATAGCCGGGCCGTAATCCACCCTAAGATAACGGGATAGGCGACGGATGGCTCGCCTACGGCCACCTATATCGCGAGCCTAGCCTCGGTTATCCGCTCGAAGAACTCCGGCCCCTTCGAAATCACGTTAGATATTCTCTTCGAGAAGAAATAAGACTACCTGTGGGTTCTCCGTAGCGACGTGTTGAACCGAGAGACGGTAAAAAAGTTGTATTAGTTAGAGGATACAGATATCTTAGTTTTGATATTTTACGAGCCCGCGCTGGGCTAGAAGTGTACGTTTAAACGCCCCTAGAAGTAGGGTAGTATCGGCGAGCGCGACGTGTTCGGGGCCTAGCAATATGCGCCACTGCTGTTGTGGGAGATCCAGTGGGAGATCCAATAAGAGATCAAGTCTTTTATCCTTCGATGAATAAAAGAATATTTCCTTAATAGGAAACCTTAGGGTATGATATGATGATTGAAGAAGAATTATTTTTTTCTTGTAGAGAATTGCGGACATATTTATATCCAATCAACAATATTCTAGGCCTATATTAGACTTGCATTATTTTAAGTCTAGGCCTGTCTTGCTTTGAAATCAATTATAGTCTAGGCATCATTTTTAGTTGTCAAGGCATCATTAATAGTCTAGACCTATTGTCAAGGCATCATCAATAGTCTAGACCTATATTAAGGCATCATTAATAGTCTATCCATAGAACACCTTTTAATAGACCTATTATAATTAGGTGGCTTTTCGTATTTACCTGACCAATTATAAAAATCATAGTCTTCTTGGATGACTAAAGGTAATGCTGACAGTCCTTGATAATGCTGACAAAGGTAATGCTGACAAAGGTAATGCTGACAGTCCTTAAATATGCTGACAGTCCTTAAATATGCTGACAGCTGTCTATAGAAGTTCTATCGAATTATATAGATAGGGCAATTCACCGTTAGTTAGGGCGCTCGGATCCTCCCTTTTCTCTTCGTCCCTCCGTACGGAATCTTTCTCTTCTCTATAGATCGGTAATTATTAATACGCGCCTCGGCCGGGTCGGGTAAGCCGAACATCTGGTAGAGCTCGCACAGTCCTACCGTGTCGTTGCTCGGCGTGTAGACTACCCGCGCGGTAGTAACGTAGGAATAGACCTCCGCACGACTCAGTTTAGGTCGAAGGTCTCGGTTATGAATATAATTTATAATTTTATTTAATCGAGGCTTGAATGTAAAGAAAATACTCAAAATTATACCTATAAATTGCATAAACCATACGACACGAATCCTTAGTAGGTTTATAATGTTTTGTAAGCAAACGTAGGGGCTAGGCCCGACCCAGACCTAGTACTAGGTAGCTCGGAGATCTAGTCCCAAACCCTAAAACCTAACCCCGACTGGCTAGGTTTAGTCTGGGTTTTACTAGGTCCTACGGAAGACTCCGTGGGAATCAAACGAGCTTCCCTAGCCTCCCCGCTCGGCGTACCCTAAGCCATATAACGAGGGTCTGCAGACTCGCCCGCGGAGGCGGACTTTAATAATCTCGTTTCGCAGACCCTCGTCACTATGGATAGCCTATCCTCGCCTCCGCGCTATAGGGCCAAGCGTGCATACCGCCGCTATAATACGCGGCGGGTAAAGTGTAACGTTATGGAGAGCCTCCCCTGCGATAACTACACTAAGGCGAACGCGCGGTGTGAAGTGCTCGAGTCCCGGCGAGGGAAGTATCTTCGGAGAGTTCCTAAGCGCACCGGGATTGACTCCCCGCTACGGGCCGATATCGTATCCGATCCCTCCTATGCACCCACTGTGTTAGAGTGTGTATCTGCTACGCCGCGCCTAGCTCCAGTAGCTAGGTCATAGGCGACGCTATTACCGTAGGATGCCCCTCCCGCTTCCCCTCCGGAGGGGAACGATAAGGAGGAAGTGCTTTTCATGGGGGAGTCGGCGACCTTACAGTTTATGTACCAAAATCACAACGCCCGGTCAATCGCCCGTCTCCTAAAGAAAACTCTCGGTTGCAGTATCCGGTTATTAAGACCTAGCGGTTAGCACCCTATATACTTGGGTGGGAGCAAGAACGCCGAGAACGGCGTATTCGGTATCTTAGGAGTGAAGGGGTGTTCGACCTCCCCGCGGTCGCCACCGGCCAAATACTATGGGCTGCTTATTTTTAGTGGTTTCATCCCTACTTTCCTATTGTGAACCAGGTAAACGTTCTGGCAAAGTATGCGGCAAACGAATTGTCGCCGTTACTCTGTAATACTGCATTTTCCGTCGCAGCTGCCCACTGCGACAAGTAATTATTACAGGATGCCGGGCTAGGCAGTCGACTGGAGGCTCGCTACGTATTCTACACGAGGGCTAAGGAAATATATGACGTGGACTACGAGACCGAAAAAATAACCATAATTCAGGCCGCGTTTTTAATAAGCTTTTGGCGATCTGGCTAGCTGCTTAGGAAACACACCCGTCACTGGCTAGGTATCTCTATTAACCTTGCCTAGTCCAAAGCTATAAATCGATGCCTGGCGGGGTTAAGCCTAGCACAGGCAAAGCTACGCCGCTATATCTAGTGGTCGATCTATACTCGAGACCGTCAGGCCTCTGCTACTCTGGGCCTTCCAAACCGTATTAGGGACGACGACTACGATATTGAACCGCTGCATCCCTCGGACCTAGGAGAAGCCAGCTCGCCGAACCTAGGATAGCAGATTGTTCCTTGGCAAACACCTGAACAACCGGCTTATATTACTGAAATATCGAAGCTTGCGTAACTCCTCAGCGAAGTTATAGATATAGAATACTCGCCTAAGCAAACTCTAAGCAACTCGACGGCACGGTCAAACCTTAGGGATAAGTTTTTTGAGTGGGAGCGGAACCTACCAGATTATATAAGCTCCTGTATACGCTTTAATAAAAAGCTCGACCTATATACGGCTATACTATATCTTATATTTAATAATACCCTTATACTTCTTTATAGAAATATATATCTTCGTAGCGCCTCGAGAGAGGAAGATAGGGAAGGAGTCGTGGCCTTTCACGCAGCGTATAGGATCAGTCACCTGGTTAAAAGTCTGCTCTCGCGAGATCTTATGCGGCATAGCGATATCTATCTTATAAATAGTTTATTTAACGCGCTATGTATTTATATTATTTATCTTCGCCGTTCTGCCGGTACCCCTCGGGATGTTACTGAGAATCGGGCCCGAATATATCTTATTACACTTCACGAGTTACAGAAAACATGGCAGGTAACGGTCTGGGGTGTTTAACTATATCTTTTCTTTCAAGCCCTTAACGATGAAACCGCAAGACGGCTATATATATATAATAGTGAGGCCTCGATAGACGAGAGGCCCGGCGGCTATGTCTTAACCCCGGTTCAAACTATATAACCGAGCCCCGTAGAGCCTTCTCCTATCGGTGGTGACTTTAATAATCCTCCCCAGTTTCCTACTGCTAATCTCATATTGGAGGAGTCTATTTTCACGGACCTTCCGTGGCCATAGTCTATGAATAGCTTCGAAGATCTGCTCTGTGCCGTACTATAAGTAGAGTAAGGACTCTCGTATTCAGAGGCGGGTTAATAGGAGCCGAAGAGTATCCTTCTGCACCACATATAGATTATTTTGTGATATAACAAATATGCATTAGTATTCAGGTTAATGCCAAGTATTGCTCGTTAGCTAAGGCAGACCTGTCCCTATAAGAGCTAGATATATTCAGTAAGTTACATAGTAGGTCCTTAGACGATATTTAGATATTACACTATATATAAGTGTAGCTTGTATTTTAATAATGCGATATTTGTGCTGGGTTGAAACTTGAAGTTAGGCTAGCAGATTATAATAGACTAGGTTGTGGTAAGTTCTCAGGCAGAAAAAATAACACAATAACGAAAGAAGGAAAGGGATTAGGAGCGAAATAAAGATAGAAATCGAAATCTCTAGTTTTAAACGAGAAAAGAAAGTGGGAATAAATAGATAAAAAGAAAAAGAAAATAGACAAAACACTATAAGGTTCCAATAAGTATAGGACCTTTCAAATCGGGACTATTTGCTATTTAACCCTTCTCCCTTATATTAGGGCCTCGATTATCTTTCCTGTCGTAGTACTATCTATCTTAAAAATAATTTTGTGCCACTTTCTGGACTTAAACTCTTTATACGCTTTTGGCGCTTCCTCTAGGCCTATTATCTTCTCGCACAGGAATACTAATTTCTTCTGCTCTTGAATAAGAATTGCGAGTGCGTCCTCGAAGATACTTCTTACGGGGCATCTTCTAAATTCAATCGTCATATTCTTTCCGTAGAGCTATAAACCAGAAACGGGAATATTCTCAGTATGTACCCCGACACTGCTAATCTTGCCCTAAGGTCGAATAAGATCAAATAATAGCTGAAATACGTCTGCATGGCTAACAACCTCCAGAACGACATCCGCACCTCGTCTATCTGTAGCATCCTTAATCTTCTGCACTGGATCATCATTGAGATTAATCGGTATAGCCCCAATCTTTGCAGCTTGCTCCAGACGTTCGGGAATGGTGTCAATAGCATAGACCTTGTTAACCATAGTAAGTGCGCAGGTAATTGCATAAATACTAACAGGGCCGCACCCCACGCAAGCGACCGTGAAATTCTTGCGATCCCGTATCTCGAGGTCTTTCAGAAAGCGAGATACGGCGAAGTAACCTGTGGGGAATATGTCCGCTATAAGGACAAGTATCTCCTCGGGAATATCCTTTAGTGCATAGACAAAAGTTATGTCGGCGAGTGGACACCGGATATACTTAGCTTGGCCGCCATCGATTATATTATCTGGAACGGAATTGCCGAACAACTCGCCCTTGGTGCAGCGAGAGGCCTCTCTACGTATATAGTAGTAGCAGTCCCCGCAGGCTATATAAAAGGGAACCACGACCTATATAGATTTAGTTATCAGTATGAAATTTGCTTCTTTCGTCGCTTCTTCTTATAATATAGTAGATTAGGATAGCTATAGCCGATCAACAGTTCGCGGATAATACGGACCTTGTCACCGACGTTAAAATTCTTCATATTATCTCCCTTTTCCACGATATCCCCAACAAACTCATAGCCGCAGATAAAGCCCGGTGGTGCTTTCAGATAACCGCGGTAGAAGTGCAGATCACTGCCACAGAGCGCCGTCGACGTAACTTTGAGAATCGTATCGGTAGAGTGAAAGAGTTTAGGATACGGGCGGTCTTCCACTTCGACCTAGCGAAAACGTTAGAGCAATGTTATGATTTCAGAAAGTAGAACAAATAAGGAAAATCAAACCTTATAGTCACCCTTAAGAACGACTGCGCGCATAGTGTTGGGAGGCATCTCTCACAATTTTTAAACAAAGAAGCTAAGTTAAAGGTTGTTTATCTTCGAATAATCTTTAATTAGTAATAGTTTCATCCGTCCTATCGTCTGTTATAAGGCATTTTTCCGAGTCAAAAGAAAGTTATCATTATGGGGTGGTCTATTAACCTTCTACCCTCTCCCCCCCTTAAGCCCGACGCGGTTGATGTAAAGCCGTATGTATTGGCTATGAGTCCCAATCGCCGAATATGTATCCCCAGATCACCAAAATTCCCCCGCTTCAAAGTCCGAGTAGTATCCTACCCTCGAAAGGCTCCTCCAATTCTATAGAGCTTTATTTACTTCCCGACTTTCCGTTGGTTTGGGCGGTTTATATAGTTATTGTAGTGGGAGAATTGGTGACATAATGAGCCTATGTGTGGCCTCAGGCATGATTTAATGTCTGCAGTGCATAGTACATCTCCAGACACACTTAGAGGGAGACAAGTCATCTACCCAATTCATTCAGGATTCACCCAATTTCTTCTATCCATGATGCAGCATTAAGATTATCCCGCACGGCCGCAACAGGGCATCAGTACGGCCTCATCCAGCATCCTCTACACCAGACAGGCAGTGTGTGTGTGTGTGTGTGTTGTCCAGTCTGCATCGCCAGACAGCCATCGAGCCGTTCCCATTTCATTATGTAGGTGCGGATCCCTATCCGATGCTCGGACGGGAAAACTGAGAATTGAACGGAATATTGCGATCAGACTATGTTATCCTGATTTGAAGGAAAAGCAGTAAATTCAACTTTTATGCGTCTGCCGTCTGAACATCTTAACTCTCCTTCTGGGGTCTGATTAGCAAGGCTAGATTTTCTTCTCTTTCCCCATTAGTTCTAGGAAATAACTGTACCTTGTACCATTACTAGTAGGCAATATTGTAACTAACGCACCCATACCCAGGGATCCTGATTTAAATAAAAAGTGGTTCTTCTTTTTGGGAAACGCCAATTACTGTTGGCGAAAACCTATATTGAATTAATATGTGGTGCTAATAATCAAAGTGTATGTATGCTTCTTTCTTCTCAGTATTCATTGCCTTACATAAGGATTCACGCTGGACTAGAAAAATTTGGTGTATTGACAATTTCTGCGTCCAAACTCTTTTATCCTCTATTCTGTGAAGAGATGATGAAAGAGATAGTTTCGGTGGGAGTAAATAGCTATTTCAAGGGAAATATTTGACAAGCATAGAATTTAAGAGCCGGCGGCCTCAAGGCCAACTCCAACACGGCTCCCTTATAGAACCCACCGAGGCTCTCCTATCGCCAAGCGTGCATTGCACCGCCGATAGTACCACTAAAGCGCGCACAATAACACTATACTAAGGCCCTGACTTATAGCGTTAACCCTATGCCCTAATTGGTAGCGAGGGGCCTGCTGGCTTTAGTAAATCCATACGATAACGATCTGCCCCGGTCCTATAAATACAATATTTAAGCCGGATGCCAATGATCTAGCTGTCGTGCTGCGAACGTTGTCCGAAACCCAGGCATATAGAGGGGGTAATACAGCAAAGACAGAAGAGGTTAAAAAAACCAATATTATATAACGCAGATGTAGTGCGGGGCTCGGAACATATGCTATTTTCTGTTAGTCTTTAGCTCCTTTTTGAAATATCGAATGACTAGGACCATCGTACCAGGAATAAGGAATGAAATTAGCCCAACTAAGCAATATCCGGAGATGATAGGCCCTCGACACACATACTTATCTGATAAGTAAGCTGTCACCATAGTTAATATATATACATAGGCATATAGAGGAATAGTAAACAGCTGGGCCTCGAGGCCAGTATAGCTAAGTTCCTGGACGATCGTAGGAGCAAATAGTGACAATAAAGAGACACTAATGCCGACGCAGAAATAGACAATGTAATGCAACCATAAACGAACTTCCTTCAATGTTGCTTTTGTATCGGCCCAGTTTAACTTATTACCCCTAGTAGTGTTAGTTCTGGTGTTTTGCAATCAAGCGAAGATTAGAACTATACCCTCTGGAGACATTGGCTCCAAACGATCCTTAAAGAATACTCTTTTCTTTATCTATTAGCCAAGACACACTCTCCGGATACTTCGGTAGCTATATGAACACAGCCGCGGCGAGGATTAGGCATGGGAGGCCTTCAAGAAGAAATAACTATCTCCAGGCACTGAGATTGCCAACCTGGTTCATATGCCTAACTCCATAGGCTATGGCGCCTACAGTGATTTTTTTTAGTAAGCTATATGGCGCATGTTTTATTAGGATCCTTACCTCCAAAGGTAGCTACTAGAGTGGCACTCGCCAGAAAGACCGTAATTCGGCTAGCCCTCTCACGAGGCCTATACCAGAAGCTAAGGTAGAATACTATACCCGGGAAGACACCAGCTTCTGCCATTCCTAAGATAGCTCGAAGTGCTATTAAAGTTTGAACATTTGGGGCTCCGGCTATCCTAGCATATATTGCACCGAAAGAAGCAACCAAAAACGCTAGCTATCTGCCACAATCCCCGTTATGCCTTAGTATAACTTCAATTAAGCCTGGATATGGGTTTTCTTACACTAGAGGAGAGAAGACCTTTAGGGCGAGATTGCTCGGTGCTTTAAATACATAGTATGCTACCAGGAAAAGCATAAGCGCTACCCGGTACTGATGCTCCGATATATTAACTGAATACATAATATTGTCGGACGTATCTTTATTTAAGACTTTGGCATTGGCTATCATATATTAGCTTCACTTATGTCCAGATAGAATTATCTATTTACCTATATTAGACCGATCAAGGAAGCAGGTAAGGTATATAAGCGCCATAAACGGAAGGATACGACGGTCAATCTTTCGGTAGACGCTATTAGCTTGTTAGTTGGTACCATAAGGCTATTCTGAGAGCTACCGACCGTCTTAGATCTTTCTTTGCTAGCGGAGGAACAGTATCTTCTAGGTATTTAACGTGAATACTGTCCTCGCTAGCTTTCTTCTCGACTTGGAATTCGCTTATTGGTTAACGATTTTTATATAAATAGAAGAATAGATAACTCTGGACGTTATGGGGCTATTTTTAATTACCAGGAAGGGCGTAGATTTATAGATCTTAATATGGGCCTTAAAGCTCCGCATTCGCACTCGACTTTCTTGGTTCGGCGTCTTGTGTGGAGCTTTATTATGGATCCCTCCCTATTAGGTTACCCCGTATTAGCCGAAATACTAGAATTTATTGTAGTCGATATTAGGTGGCCGTTTAAGTGGTCCCAGCCCGGTAAATAATATATTAACTAGTAACCAGATAATAGAAGTAGAAGATAAGCGAGAGGGCCAGGGCCCCACAGAGAGGGGATAGGAATAATCGATAATAGGGCCAGTTCTAGTGCCAATTCTAACTATTATATCGAGCTCAAATAACGAGACCGGGGGGGTCTAGGGGCATTCAGAACCGGCAGATCGTATGATAAAGCGCTCTCCCATTACCTACTCTTATACTCTCCCAGAGGTCAAAGCAAACAGAATCATCCCCCGGCTCCAGTGGATGCCCGGATATTGAGACGGCCCCGGAAACGAAGCAGCAGATCGGCTTACCAAAAAACTAGCGGACTTAGGTAAGACAGCCCTATTTTGTCCGTTTTTCTCTAAGGAGAAAGTATTTATTCGCGACTGCACCCACTCTCAGTGGGAGCAAGAATAGATAGCCTCCACTAAGGTCAGCCACCTCCGTAAAATCGACACTAAGCTACCATCTACCTATATAAGACGGCTATATAGCTGATTGCCAAGGAGTAAAGGAGTGCTGAATATAGACCTACGTCTACGGCTGTCCGTAATTGGCCTTAAGTCAACTATTCTGGATCACGGGGCCTAGAACTAAGGCCTTGCGGTCGCAGCGCCCCAACCACAGACGCATATCTCTAGGCCTGGGACCTGCGTGGACATAATTCCATAGATTTATTATATAGTTGGCTTTGGGTCACTCGATGTGTGTCTAGTTAGAAATACAAATTTTAGAACGCGGGCAATAAGAGCGGCAACAGAAAGAAGGGCTAATCATTAAATATTATTAGCTAAGCGGCACTCTCTACCTTAAATCTCAGCCCCCTTCCGTACTGTATGGAGAACTACTGGCTTGGATTTGATGCCTATAGAATCTGGCATAAAAGTGGGTATGCCATAGAGGATTTTTTCTAGGTTGGTAGGATGAAATAATTCTTATACCAGACTTAGGGGGTGCCTGGGTATTAGGAAGTTCGCCTGATAGAGTGGAGTATGTTCCCTAGCCAATCATACATAATAAATACCTCACTTCTTTCACTATGTTTATTGAAAAGATAAATGAATTAATTAGTTTTTTTTTCTTTTTGCAGTCAGATTTCTGCGACAATCAATTGTTTAATCACTGGCCGCAAATCTTCTCTCGCCCGTTAGTTGACCTTTTAACTCTTAGCAGGCTACTAATTATTCAGTCAACTCTAAACCGTTATATTTTATCGTGTATCAACATAATGCCTCCAATTTGTTTTTTTGCCCGGTTATGTATGGCCCCTTCTTTCTGTTACCCACACTATATCTGCAAACTGATCGACGACACTATCTCCTAGGACCGGTAGATCGGGTTTTAGTCTCTTAATCGCAGGCATACATTTTATTGCCTCTCTCTAGCGTCTTAACATATCATTATGCCCGGTTATATATATAATCACAATAGCTTTCCGTTGAGGGTGCACAGAATAGCCAAAAAGCATAATAGACCTAATTAATTCGTACATATTTAATTTAAACACAGTGAAAGACATAAGGTGTTCATTAAATATTAGCTATACAACATCTTCCGCCCCAAATGACACGCATTTCCTAATACCTAGGCACCGCCCGAAACTTTTTTTTTGCGTTAACTGATTGATAAATTCATTTGCCCGACGGCTTAAGGATTTGCTAGTGCTAAAAGTATGCTGTAGTGACGTTGCAGACACGTAAAGGGTATGGCGGGCAATATGTTAATAACGTTAAAAGTACGGTTGTTTCACGTCGCACCTATTTGATGACTGCAAATAACACTAGTAATTGTTGCCCTTCCAGTCTTACGGGGCAGCCTTTATAAGTTCAACAGACAAAGGACCGATTTCGTGTAATACTTTAAGGAATATCGTGGCCTTTTCGCGTTCTATGATTGAAGACTCCCCTTCGTGCAATAACATTTATATTTATTGGGCCCCTTTCCATTAGCGGACCTAAGTTTTATAAGAGTCCCTGCTATCTATATAGGCTTCTCTACTCCTAAAGTACCTCCAGATATCAAGGTAACGCGCTTAATGGCCGCTATCAAGGCTACCAGGCCTAAGGATGTCGTTTCGAAAAGAAAGTTAATGCGGCAAAAACAATGCCGTCGTAAAATAAGTCTGATAAAAAAGGTATGCGAATATAGCAGGATGTGTAGCGAAGATATATGCGTGGGAATTCGTATCCGAGAGACGGGCCAGGTACATATTTTATTAGCGGATACTTCGGGATTTTGGGCTTTCCTTAGCTCGCAATTAGTATGTCTCAAACTATGGCTCTGATGAAAAGATGACTGACCTATTAAGAACTCCTACTATCTAGCCCTAATACTAGTGACAGACCAGGACCTACCGCAGGTTGATAAAGATACACCGCAATAACCTATATGAAGTCATAAGACCGAAGCGAAACTCTCACCAGAAAGAACCTTTGTTTTTCCTATCCTCGGTCAGGGATTTTATGCAACCATTATCCTAATAGTTTAATTTACTTTACTGAGAATATAGCTGTGATTGGCGGTCTAATAATGAATTTTATATGAGGTAATTTTCTATGTGCAGTTCCCCAGACGGAAGAGGGCTCCGTAAGGAAGAAGGCTCCGTATAGAAGAGAGCTCCGTATGGAAGAGAGCTCCGTATGGAAGAAGGCTCCGTGAGGAAGAAGGCTCCGTATGGAAGAAGACTACATATGGAGACTCACTGATTACCAACCCAAACAGGGATGGCAAATGCGAGATATTATTGGCTAGCTTAACTACTCCTTGAAGCTCTAGACTACTCGGTCTTCCTACTCTAAGGTAGAGAAAGGAGTCCTAGAGAACCCTTCTTAGACCCTTAGCACCTCCTTATCTCCGGCTAACGCCGAACGACTTTAATATTATTGCCTCCATAATTTTCACCTAGATTAATTTTAGCCTTATGAAATAATTATAACAGACCTAATATTATATCTTTGTAAATTTAAAGCACTCGAATATTATTGCCACTATAATTTTAGCCTTATAAATAATTATAAAGGGGCTAATATTGTGTCTTAGTAAATTTAAAACTCGCCAATTTTTAAAAAAGCTAAGATTAAGGTGCCAAAATCTAGGTCTCTTATATTTCGTTTTCAAAAATTTGAGCACTATATTTTTGTGTGCTATTCGACCGACTCACTCACAATATTTATGGCACGATAGTTACGCTAACGATAAGATATCTAATTTCGGCGCAGCACAATATTGAAATAGCCGTGGTATTAAGTTGCCACTCCCATACTATGACCTAAAGGCCTAATAAATTCCCACGTATTACCTGCTAAGTGCGCCGTTTCACCTACGAACTGAAACAACATAGTAGCTTTCTGTCTAGTTTTTAGCCACGCTTTTGGCTCGAATAACCGTGGCCTGCTACGTGTTCAAAAGCCGCTATTGCACTTTTACGCTTTTGCGCTTTTTGCACTTTCATAACGTTTGACGTTCTTTGAAAGCTACTCCCTGGCCAACGAGCCTACGACTATAAGAGCACCCTCTTCAACTCTACTTTTTAGCACGTCCAATTCTACAGTCCCGGGGAATATTTTAGGCTACAAACTGGGAGATAGCGACTATAGGCCCTCCTTATTTAAATGGCTCTTCTTCGAAAAGAAAATTAATGCGTCAAAAATAAGGTCGCCGCAAATCTAATTTAATGAAAAAGGCACGCGAATAGATTATTTACGGATTTAGCAGACTTTGACTTTGATTACTGAGAAATCTAGTGTTAGAGATAATTTACAGTATCTGCTTTTAACTATCGCGTTAATTTAATAAAGTAAAGGATATATTAGTTATCTTACGTAATATAGTCTAACATAGATAATAATTGAAATTCCCTATCGGAGGTCCCGTGAAGCCCTAGCGAAAAAATATGATATAGATAGTAGCCCACTAGTATGTGGAGACATTGACGGTATAGCGGTTATCTGATAACGAGCTTTTAGCCTAAGAGGCACAGGAGGGGAACCACTAATATTAGTTATGTGTATTAGTATAGCGATTAGCCCCCGCGAGGGCCCGAGTTATTGAGAATTCGGTATCGGAATACGCCGGCCGGAGGATAGCGCAATATATTTATCGAAGACGGATTAGTGGCATTAGTCACGCGGTACTATAAAGGGTTTTACGCTAGTGGTAATGCTAAGGTAATCTATCGGTATATACTACGCGCGGTAGGCGCTAGCAAGGGGAGAGGAATCCAAACTTAGGAAATAAATACTATTCGAGAGGTTGAGAGGGAGATATTTACTTATTTATAGCTAAGAGTTTTGGCCCTATTATTAGGTGACATAGCCACACTAACGGGTGCTTTAATTCTTTAAGAGGCACGGGTTCAGTATATTCCTAGGACCCACTTAATCTTGAACACCCGGACCACTAGCCGTGTCGTAGCGGAGTAGAGCTCGGAGGACACTTCGAGGTTAACTCGATAGCGTAACGAAGGTGTAGCTTGCGATCCTTCGGGACCGCAAACGCGTATCTGTACTGCTCCGCACGGTCGAACTATTCGAAGTTCGCGAATTTCGGTGACTCGAATCAAATCGGAATCTTAATTACTGTTAAGTAGTGAAACCTGTTAAATTTTTGGCGCTGAAAACCGATAGGAACCTTATTATAATCAAACGATAGTTAATTAAAATGGTTTGAATAACTAATTGACTCCGCCTTAGCATTAGAAAAAAATCCAATGCCAAGAACGCCAACACTTAACCTCCTTATATACGTTAGCTTAAGCCTTAGGCGATAATGTGATACATATGCAGGAAAAATGATCAATGCCTAAGCATATCACTATCACGCTCACTTAGTACTTTCAAACTGCTTTACTAGCTATTAGCAGTCTTAATAAGATAGGTATCTGTCCCTTGCCCAAAATACCTTTCTCTGCACACTGATTTATATACAGTTTATTTATCAGCACTTACGTAAATTTTCATCTACTTCACTAGCCCTAAGGGCACGGTTTGCGGGCCCTAGGCACCTAACCCCTCACTTAGCCCCTAACCCTACTCCCTAGTCCGTGAACCACCCTATATATAGTCGATTTTCTCCGCCCCGGATTAGTTAGCGGCCTTACTGGCCTCCGATTTTGATTTTCCCTTACCGCCCGCCCGCCTGCCATTCCCTTTATGGCCCTAAGCTTACCTTAGTAGTATGTGCCTAGATCACTTCGTATAACTAACTAGCTAGATTAACTAGGAATAGGGTTTAGCTGCCTCTTTTCCTCCTCTGTCGCCGCGTCGCGGTCGCCTCACCGCGTGACGCGGTAGGTGTCGCGGCCCCCTATTATTATAGTCTTGTAATAACCCTTCTTCTTCTTCTTCTTCTTCTTCTCCTTCTTCCTTCTTATTCCCATTGGTTCTATCCTATAGGGTGAACTGTAATAAGGCGCATTATAGTTTAGTCAGCATTTTTTTATATAGGCTTAGGGTTTCCCGAGGGGGCAGATTATAGTTAGTTTCAGGGTGCCATTATAGTTATGTTCCCGTAGGTTTTTTCCGTTTAAATTTTGAGATATTTTAATTAAATAGTCAAATATTTATTATCCTAAGTTATAAGGCTATTAAATAATTATAAGAGGTAGTTATAGGGGTTCAAAGTCGGGGAATTATTTTGATAGGGTACGGTCGGCCGCGCTATCACTAACATTATCAAAACCCTATTACCCACCACTATACGATTCGTTATATACGCACTATTGGTTAGATCTATTTTAAGAGTTAGTCGAGTTGTTTAGGGGTTACGATTAGTTCCCAGTTTCAATTTTATTAATATCCGACTAATTTCTAGCGATAGGGTTTCCCTAGCGTATATCCGGTCGTATATTCCGTATCACGATATATATATTTATATTTAATATAAGTTAACTAGCGGAGTATACTATTGCCGACTAGTATTTTATTTATAATAAGTAGTGGGGAGTTACTATTTATCGTTAGTGCGAGTATAGAGTGAAGCCTAGGGAGATTATCCGTTATTTAACTAACCCTAAGGGTAAGCACTGTGTCCGCAAAGGTATTACAGAGTAAGTAGTAGATATTATCCGATCTACCGATAAATAGGATAGCGTCGAGGAAGAGAGCAATTTATTCCCTACGAGTATAGACTATCCTATTCCGATATTACCTATTTACTAAGATAGGTTATAGTGCTAATTTTGCCGGCAGATTTACCGCAGTCGGGACAGTTTACGAGTATATTAGTCGAGGGAGCATTAATTTTCCGCGTACGGCTATAGGGGTAAGCTATAACTATCCGAGGTCGCTATAGGTAAGCAGAACTAAGAGGAACGAGCTAAGCGAGTCGTATACTAGCGGTTTTTCCCTGTAGATTAGGGTCATATTATATCGAGGTTCGCTAGCCCAGTCCCTAGTATAAGCCCGAAGCCCCGCCGCCTTAGGCTACGTAAGTCGCCGAAGCCGTGGACCGGTTACGAGAGGCGTTTACGCGGAAACTATAGTTAGAATACGAGATCTAGCCTAGGGCTATCGACGAAGCTAATCTATAGTTAGACCAAACGGGATAGGCGATATATTTACGCGGCCGTAAGCCTAAGGAATTACGGATATATACCGAAAGCCCCACGGACGAAGCGGAGGGTGACGAAGGGACCGCGCGAGTGATTTAGGATGCTATATTGCGTGTGGCTAGCAAAAGCCAGAATATCACTAAACGGATAGGATATTTATTACGGATTGAAGCCGCCCGTACCGATATAGAGAAGATCTCGTCGAAGCTATTATAGGTATATATAAAGGCGGACGATAAGTTAGAGCGATACGTCGACCTATAGCGCCGTATTTTGATATTTTTCGCCCGTACCTAGGTTCCGCATAATTGGAATAGTCCGGTATACCGGTTTAGTCAACGGCAACGCGAGGCGTGGGACGCATTATAGTATTCCGCCGAGTGTCACAAGGACCGGCCCGAGCCGATCCCTACCGAGGGTCCCGACCCTAACCCGGATATATTGCAACCAGTGGAAGCCGATTGTATGGAATTCATGATTGAATTGTTAAACTAGCGCATCCGATCCACCGAGTACGAGTTAGCGTTAGTGTATGCGTCTGCAAGCAATTCCAACCGTGTCCACAAGCCCCGTTGATCGTACAGCCCCCAATCAAGATTCTCAAATATGAGCGGCTGTGCCATTTCCTTGTATCTATGCGATACGTAGCAGAGGTTTCTGAGAGGTTCAACTTCCAAATGATTGAATATCATCCGTAGTAGCTGGTCTGGTAGAGCCTTGATAGTTGACTTCTGTCCACTGTATCAGAGATAATAGATCACGGTAGTACTTTGGCACATGAAGTTTCACTCACCAAATTTTGCGGCATTTCTTCGCATTTGCGCTTCTTGGGCGCGAAGGTATCTGCTTCCTCAGCTAGGCGTTTTTGGCCTCGGGTCTTCATTTGGCGTGGTGACTGAGGATTTGTAGGTGCGGGTGAATATATGTCTTTTTTTGTCAATCTAGGCGAAGGAGAGGTGCTGTAGGTAATTGTCCAAAAGCTACAACTAAGCTCTTTATCTAGTGGGACTGAAAGAATTAGATAGGGGAGTGTGCAAGGCAATACGCAAGGCAGACTTAGAGTGGGGGCCGCGCTGGGTCAGCCTAAAGCCTTAGTTGATCAGCCACTAGAGCCGGCCCCCAACCCAATTCTCTGCTGCCTAATTACTTTGAACCAGCAGTGCAGCCCACCTATTTTTAGTTCCCATTAACATACTCGCTACTGCTCCGACCTTATCCCATAGGGGTAAATGGGATGTATATATCCCAGTAGGTTAGGGTTTCGTTAACTATGGGAGCCCCTATCGCATCGAGGTAAGTGGGATGTATATATCCCAAGGCTAGGGTTTTGTTAACTATGGGAACCCATTCCGAGAGACCAGTAGAAACGCCAGTCCAGAGACTAACTTAATTCAATTCATGCTACGCTTCTTCTGGCTCAAGCGCTCTTCCCTATATTGTTCTTTATGTATTTACCCGCTCACGTTGCGAGGGACACCGGCTGGCTAAGACGTGATACTTCCGGCGGCAGAATCATTGGGTACTGCGAGGGTACGGTGCCAGGCACCACACCCCTGTCTGCGCTATGGTAATGAAACCCTTTGAATCATCCGGATAAAATACTGTTATTTACATCATCTTTCAACCCTGTGGGGCGTACAATTCTACGGTAATATCTTCACCTGTGTGCCAGGGTTT